>NC_081825.1:240461212-241711212 GCF_030867095.1 Alligator mississippiensis | reverse complement strand
CCAACAGGAAAACTGGACATAGCATAGCCAGGCCATTTGGAGTTTTTTAGATGAAAAACAGCACCTCCACTTTCACTCAGAAGGCAACTGGGAGCCAAAGTAGAACACAGACATGTCTGTATGACACGCCTAGGATTATATTTGCCTGCCCTCCTTCCAAGGTGGGCAATCATATTCTGTGGTAGCTGTGGCTTTGAAGTGGTCTCTAAGATAGATGCAATAGCTAGGTATTATCAAGATTACAGTAGTGCCCATGCTCCCTAATCTGGACTGCAGTCCTCCTGAGCTGGACACTGTACAAACCACAGAATAAAGCCAGTGCCTGCACCACAGAGACTGCAGTCTAATTCAACAAAGCACATTAAAATAATTCATCCTAGAAAACGAAAAGGTAAGGTCTCCACTGGAAGAAAAGTTGCACTTGTTGTGTCAGCTGAACATACTAAAAGGCCACTGAGGGTCACTGCGGTTAGCTCAGAAGACTAAAAAGAATATCCACCTTGATGAAGGGAGTAGGCATTTTTCATATACATGTAATTATGTTTTCCTGTGTCTAGCCTGGACTGAGTTCAAAAGGCTTTCTTTAGCACTCTGTGCAGCCCACTATTGAGAAAGCAGGGACCACAAAATCCAGCTGAAATGAGTGATTGGCTGAAGGTTTTGGATCTGCCTGGAACAAGGTAGCTGGGTCTTAAGTTCAGTGCCAACAATGAGAAGGACATGAAAAAACAAGCATTACTAGCCCATTGGCAATGCTTCAGCCCAAGCTGTCTAGGCATTTACTTTTGCAGCTTTCCACACCCCTGGGACAGGAAAGAATGATGAGATGGACCAATGCAAATGGAATATCCCAGCCCCAGAGAGGTGATCTTTCCCTGAAGGACCAGGCTGTTGACTTTCTAGGGACTGAAGACAGTATTTTCAGAAGTTGTCTCTGATTTAAGAGTTCAGTTTTGGGGGGTTCCACTTGAGACACCTTTAATTGTGGAGACACTAAGCACTCAGCAACTCCAAGAGAAGTACTTAAAAATCAGGTCTGAGTTCTTAAGATGGGCACCCGAAAACCAAGGGACAGACAAATCAGTTTAGCTAACAGAACTCTAAGAAACAAAAAATTCCTGTTTGTGCTGCTCAAGGAAACCACAAGAAAACTGGGCCAGCAGCAAACCTGTTGAAGACGGTACGTTCCACTGAACCCTGGCATCATTCTCTTTCAGACTCTATAGTGAATTGCTCAGCACCATTTGTTTTCCTCCAAGTGCTACATTACCTACTTGCCCAACTGCTGCTAGGTTGTCATTGCAAGTCATTGATTTATTGCATGTTATCAGCCATCACCTCCATCTCTTACTGCTTCCGCTAGCTTGTGTCCATTGTTTCCACCCCAGTTCTACATCCACTTTAATAGCTCACCATTACCTTCTACACTGAAATGTTTTAAATGAGCCTCTTTTTCAGTACTGTGTAAAATCCTTTTTTGTGGAGCCAGCCAATTACCATATACCCATAGCATGCCCCTGTTCTACTGGCAGTCTACTTCAAATGATGAGTAAATCTTTGAGGCACAGAGGTCTAGTCCTAAAAGAGGCAGTTTCCCTGTGCCCCTACCTGTGGCAATACTGGCAGCAGCCACTTTTTGCCTTCCTGGCAGATAGTGATAATTGACTGCTAGATTCAGAGGAGCACTTCCTCCTCCCTTCCAGCTCCAGGATTTCTGCTCCCTGTTATGATGGGTACTCAGTGGAGAACTCAGACAGAAAGACCCTGTGGTCGGTTGGATAAGCCAGCAGCTTCTGACCCATCTGAGGTTGGACCCTACATCTTGTGTGGATTGTGAGGCTCATGGGCTAACCCCATCACTCTGGTTGTGAACAGGGCCAGAAGGGAAAAGAGCATCATCTGCCAGACTTGTTAACTGCCTTTAGCAATGGGACTAGAAGGGGAAGAGACTCAAGGCTAATTTTCCCTCCTACAATGTTGAAGGGCCTTTCTGCTTGAGCTCCTGAGAACTCTATTCTGGCTAATCCTGCTGATGGCCTCTCAGTGCAGTGTCTTCTCACCACAGGGAGTTGTACAGCACCAAGCACTTGCTTCCTTTGTCTCAAGAACAAGCAGCATAGCTGCAGTGATAGCCCTTCTTTACCAAGACTAATCCATGAGAATCTGATCAGACTAACAGAGAAGTTCCTCAGAAGCCAAGACACAGCTTGAGGGTCAGGGTATGTTACCCACTACCTCCACAGTGAAGTCATACACACGAAGATGTCCACCTCACCTATATCAATATACATGTAGCCATCTACCTTTCCTTCTCCCATACCCCTTTCCCTTCTTTGCATCATCTGCAGCACCAAGAAACTCACACTGTCACTTGCCCACGCACACAGCACATACATGCACACTCACATGGTCCTCTCTTACATGTACACATCAGCATCACTCCACATACATATGGGCATGTATCTGGGCTTCCAGACTTCTGGAAAGTACAGGAAAAACTTGATGCTCTTTTATATACACAGAACATGCAGAGAAGCCCATTGGTAGCCCAGGTACTCACATCGTCCCACTTGATGAAGCGCTCGCCCTTGCAGAGATACTCCTTCACCTCGGGGGGCTTCAGGATGGGTGTAAGCATCGACATTCTTCCCCAAGCCTGACCCTCAGATAGCAGGAGGGATGACAGCAATGAGGTTCCTCTTTCTTGGCCCTTTCTCTTCTTCTGCCTCTTACATGGTGCTTTCTGTTGCAGCTAGTGTCGGCATCAGGAAGCAAACAACCTCTTATATCCCAGCAAAAAACTTAGGGATAGCTCAGCCAGGCAAGAGAGTCACTACAAATCTGCATTGCAAATCAGTATGTCTCCAAACAAGCAGGTGGATCCCAGCAGACGAACAAGAAGATGAAGCTTTTTTTGGAAGAGGAAAGTCTACCTGAGATGCGAACACTTGCACTCCAGAAGAGACGTGCTCCTTAGTACTCTGCGCTACTGAAATTCAGCTCTAAACAGATACTTCCGGAGTAGGACTTCCTTAAAATTCTCCCTTTGACAAAAGCAGGCTCTGCCAACCAACCAATTGTTAAACTATTTTATCAGAGCCCCACACCAAGACACCAGCAATCTCACCACATGTGCAGTCAGCCCCAAACACATTCTGGACCACCTACCCAGGGCAAAGGACTCATATGTACCACAGTTTATATTTTACTTACATGGGCTTCAGGATTGTACAATCTTCAACAGACTTATTTTCACAATGACATCTACCAGGTAGAGAAATATTATTTCTGTTGTACCAACAGGGTACTTGAGGCACAGGGTAGTTGAAATGACTGGACCAAGATCACATATTTAATATGTGGCTGAGCTAGGAATTGAACCCAGGTCACAGACCCATGAAGCTCCTTGTCTTCTAGCTTGCCTTTCCTAGTTCAGGTCATTTCCCTTTTAAGCAAGGGGAAACTCCAAGAGTGCTTATCACAGCACAAACACCAAAGTGATTATTACAGCAATTTCTGGCCACAGATAGATCCTCTGGCTAGGTTCAGTATGAGTTTCATTAAAGTTTACTATCCTTTCAAGTCAACTGAATCCTAGATTTGAGCCCAAGCCATGTGACAATAATGGGTTTGATGCACAACCCGATAGAGCAAATCAACCTTCACCAGGCATTCCTGTATATTTTGGGGGTTTTTTAACTTTACCCTCAGGGGAAGATTTGTAGAACAGGTGTGAACACCACAGACTGGAAGAAAAAAATGTCCACCGGCATCTCTGAAAGGCAAAACCCCTGAGTTTTGTATGATTCTAGTGGAGAACCTCTAAAAGCACTTCACTGGACAGATCCATAGGCCAGAGTGCATGTAAAGGTGAGACTCTCTCTCTACAGGGGGTGCCAGGGTATTAACAGCACAGTCCAGATGGAGTGCCTTCCCCACAGCTGAAAACACAAGGAGTGGAAGAGTCTCTGTGCTGAATACAGAAGGTGGGAGGGGAAGGGGGAGGGGGAGAGGAAGGAGCACTTCTCCTCAGCAGAAGCAGAGGTGCATCGGCAGCTCGGTAGGAGTGGAGTACGTGCAACTGGAATAGAGGGGGTTGGAGGCTTTTAGCTTTGTTTGAATAAAATAAACAGCAGGTTTACTGCAGCAAGCTCCCCATCAAAAGCAATTTCCATATATGAGCTGGGATTTCATAGCAGTTCCCATCTATGAAAATCAAGCTGTAGCAATTGAGATTGTGATCTACTCTCACCCAGCCTTCAGCCAAAGAGTTGTGAGGGGCAGAAAAGAAGAATATAGAATAAAATAAGCATTGTATGGAAAGGGTGGATAAGGAAAAGAAAGTGTGTACTAGGGTGGGATCCCTATCATTATTCACAAAGAAAATCTTGGCATTTTTGCAGTAAAATGCCATTGCAGTCCCCTCCCAAGCTTAACCCATCCCTCCGGATAATCATTTCACCATGCACAAAACTAGCTCAAAAAATAGTGAAAGGCTATGAACAGGATTGTTTGGGGCACTCCCAAACTTCACTGATCCATTTGATATGGAAACTTTTAGGTGGCATTCACTGTAGAGGATGCTCTTGGTATAACTGGCAGCAAAAACTGAAGCAATAGTGGGACAGGTTTCTGCTGCAGAGGAGAAAAGTCAAAACAAAAGCTAACAGCTTTAAAAGCTTGTTACTAGGGTCAGCTCTTCCACACCGCTCTAGGGATTTGTGCATTTTAGCTGCCCATTGTGCTTTTCAAGCATTAATTAATTAGTCATTCAAAGAGGAGGGGTATTAACCCCATTTTAGAGCTGGGGACACTAAAGTAGAGATGACATGATATGCCCAGGACCACAGTGCTGGAGTTATAACACAGGACACTTCCACTTCCAGTACAGTAACTAGTCCGTATAGTTTGTCATGCTAGAGAGATTCCTCCTTGTTGTGGTTAGGAGTTACACTGGCTGCTCAATATTAGCAGCCAGATGAGAAGATGCTTGTGACATGCCACCCCTAGCAGTAGCAGCACGGGGCATGTCTTGCTCCAAATGGAAAAAACAGCAGCTGCAAAGATCCTACAAGCCAGTGCTGGGTGACAGGCAGGGACATCCCTAGCAATGTGCAACATCATAGCAAACGACAATAGGGAACATTCAGTGCTGGGTACTAGGTTACATTTTCAAGGCCATCCTTGAAAAAAGCTGTAAATATAGGACCAGACCCTTGGGTCCAGCAGAGAGATGCTCAGAGCAGAACTGTTAGGAATGTGAAAAATGTAATGATGGCTTAAAGCATACTTTGCTCTCACCTGGTCCCCTGGATAGACAGCAATCTTAGGGATGCTATAGATTATACTGAGAGTAACATGCCTCTAAGGAGCAGTTGGGGGGCTCACAGTTGCTGGAAGGTGGTGTTATGATGCAGAGTTGGGGAAGAGATGGTTTTCAGCTGTCCTTTATGCTGTGGGAGCAGTGCTAAAAGAAAAGAGCAAAATACAGAGATCACACTTAGAAGAAGGCACAGCTGAGGTTAGCTTTGGCATCTATGTATCATCTAAAGCTCTGAGAACATCTATCTCCCATACAATGGGGACACTTCACTTTGGAGAGTGCCTGCCTTTCTGCTAGTATCAGAGACATTTCCATTCTCTGCACCCTCAGCCCTATAGATTTGATTGCTTTTCCTCTGTCCTGTTGATGCAACATCTTCACTGTAGCTTGGGGAGAGCACCCCTAGCTAGTGCCAGATAGTTCCATTCTGTTTTCAGTCCCCATCCCAGGGATCCATTCTGTCACTGTGCTCTGAGTGATCCAGGCTAACCTGAGAGCACCTGATATTACACACATCATAGTGTGCCAGTTTTCCTTGATGAACGAAGGGCCGAGTTGTTAATTCTCCCAAGACCATGTACGTGCTTCAGTAGTGTGACCTGTTGCCTGTTAAAATCCTTGTCTGCATGAAGATGACTAGTACAACCTAACCTCACTTCCCCTTGTATAACTTAAATTCTTATCTTTAGTTTCACACTCCCTGTAGTAAGTAGAAGCTTCCTTCCCCTGCAAAAAATATGGTGGATGGATCAGTTGCCACTAAAGCAACAGTCTCCCCCTCTGTTGAAAGCTCTGCGGTCAGAGAGGATGTATGTAATAGCCCTTTGGACATAATTTATCCCAACCTGCTTCAGCAACTCTGTTGGCATAGGGCAGGCTTACTGTAGTTAAAGAATAAGAAGCTAAAAAGGGAGTTAAATTCATATCTTAGGGCACAGTCTCTGGGTTTTATAAGCTAAAATCTGAGAAACAGAAGCAAAGGGAAAATAACATGCCCTGTTCCCATGTCCATTTTGTCTCACTAGGCAGTCACTCCCGATTATTGCCTAGGAACAATCCCGGTCATTGCCTAACAGGATGTCTGTATTGGCTAGCAAAAGGCTATAGCTTTGTGAGGATACCTCAGTGTCCCAGGCAATCATTGCAAGTCAGATGGGGAAGGGGAAAGAGAAAACTGGGCTAAGAAGGAAACTTTTTAGGAACAGTAGAGGAGGGACTTCCCAGCCTAAGTCAGAGCTGGGTGGGAGGGAGTTCAGGATGAAGGAGGAATAGAAGATTGGAAGAAAAGAAAGAGGATACAAAAGAACAGCAGACAGCAACCTTTGTAGGCTGCAGACCAGAGTCACCCAGTTTGGGTCAGAGGAGGAGAGGCAGATAGGTGCTAAGACCCAGCCGCTGCCATTTTTCCCCACAACAACATGGAGAAAGCACCTGTAGCTGGTGCTTCTCCCTACAGGCATGAAGACAGTGCCCACAGCTGGTGCTCATTCCCATCACAACATGGGAAAGTGGCTGCTGCAAAGCCCCCCCACTGCTGAAGCCTTATGTCCATGAGCTAGATCAGATGGCTCCATGGGCTGGATCTGAGCTGCATACCGTAAGTTGCCAAACCCTGCAAAAGAACATAAAACCCCAGCATTCACAGACAGAAGGAGGTGAACAATAAACAAAACAGAGCTAGAAGCAACAGTGGGAACAGGCCAGACCAGAGGAAATTCTCATCCCATCTAGAACACGAGGGAATCTAGAATTTGAGGGGTCAGATGATCAACCCCCCACCCCACCACTACAGTGTAAATGAGCCTCATAGTAAAAGTGACACCGCAGATCTCTGCAGATAAACTGGTGGTTTTCACTTGAAAAATCAGCAACTGGTTCTTAAGACTTCTAAATTCTGCTAAATGTCTATGTTTGGAACAGGGATACCAGCCCAAGAAGTTTTTTTTACTGACATTCTTCAAGCTTTTTACTGACAACCAAACTTTTTTGCTGACACACATTTTTACTGATTGTTTTACACAATGTACATGTAACTCTTCTGCCAGACCCCAGTTAGAAGGGCTGGGTTCAAATTTAGGATTTTAACATTAACCATATTAAACATGTAAAATAATTTTGGTTGTCGTTAAAAAATTTGCAGTAAAAAAGTGTTCTTGAGTTGGCAATCCTACTTCACTGCAGTGGTGGTTTTACTTTGTGCTGTTCTCCTCCCCTGCCAGGGGTCCCCTACTTATCCCCACACATTGATGTCCCAGCTTTCACGCTGTACCATGCCATCCCTCTAGCCCACCCTCCAACCCCTGCTGGTCCTGCTCATCCCATCCTAACGTGGATCCCTAAAGAAGCCTACCTGTAACCCAGCAGTGTTAAAGGCAGCCTGGGATGCAGCACCAGCAAATGGCTGAAACATTTCCTGCTAGGACACCAGGTGGCATTGCCCTGCTCTGTCGATCCCAGCTTCAGTTAAGCTGCAGTTGCCTAGTTTTTACTGACAGCTACATTATTTTTTATCTGGACATTACTGACAGCCATTTTTAGCTATTTTTACTGGCAGTTAGTAAATTTACTGAGAGTTAGCAACTCTGATGTGGATGTTCATCGTGTGATCAATGCATGTTACATGAAAGGCCCTTGTTTATTGTCCTGGCTGAGCAAAATCAGGAGGTATGGAAGCTGGGGAAAACAGAAATGAAAGGAAAGGAAAGGAAAAAAAAATCAGCAGAGTATTTTCGAGCCAGGGAAAGAGCTTGATTTGAGTTTTTGGTGGAAGGGTGTAAAAGTGAGAAGTTTTTCTTCTTATTTTTGTTTGAACCAGCTGATCCCCACACAGTTGTTGTCCGTTTGAATGAAATTCCTTCACCCTGTGGAGAATGCCAATACAAAATGTATGCAGCACTACAGCTCCACTGAGAATATCTGGCCCTATGATCAGGAGTGAACAACACCCTTTGCAAACTTTGCACTGTTGAGAACATCTGCCCCTTCACCTCATTTCCCTTTTTGTGTATAGTCACACCGGAATAGCTGTTCTTTGGTAAAGATCCCCGTGGACCTTTATTTATAAAGGACTAAATCACATAAAATGCGTGAATCCAAGTCTGCTATGAATTATCCTATTAAAGAACAATTTTAGACTCTTGAAATTTTAGGCACCGTGTCTCCATCTTTCTTCTTGTGGTGGGACTCCTTCACAGGCTCCATGTGCCCTTCCCCTGCTCACATAATCCTAAGTGTCTTTGCCTTTCACTTTCTCCATCTCTGCATTCATCTTTGTGAACATTCCCACCTTATCTTTAAGGCTTTGCTGCTTTCCCTCAGTGACCTTGCCTATATGCTTGCCCCTTCTTCTTCTGCCTTCTCATGAACCTCTGCTTTACAACACATTGATAAAACAGGCAAAGCAGGGCCTTTGGAGACTTTGCATGTAACAACATGTAGACAATGTTTTTAAATTATCCTCTCTATTAAACTGTACCGACTACCTATTTCCCTGAGTCTAGAACAGTATATGGCAATACAGAATGAAATTCGGTCCTGGTAAAAGTAGGTACAATTCCACTGAAATCTGGTCCAGAACTGTCACATTATAATTTTGTTTTGTGATATGTAATATTGACCTCTAGTGAAAGAACTGTGAAATTACACGTATAGCCTTTATAATTAATTTCTAGTTACACTGTTGAATAATGTTCTAAGCAAAGCTGTGTGCCCCACTTACTTCCTATCACCTGACCATAGAAAAACATAGCACATAAGAATTTGCTAAGGGGCCAGAAATTCTACTCTACAGTTCCTTAGTCCACTGTCAATTGGACTACTAGTCTCTGTATGTTACAGGTGTCCTTCCATGACAAACCACAGATGATGTGTGTTTGTCACAGCTCTCTGCTTGACAGCTGGGCTGTTTAATTTGGACTGCAGAAGCTTATGTTTTTGCTTACAACAAAAACAAACTGTCATGGCACGGGGTCCTGTAAGATGGCCGTGATCTCCCCAAGGCCCCCTTACCATGCCAAATTGGCCCAAAGGGCACCCTTGATTCTCTCCTGCCATGTCTTTGGTGGTAAAGATAATAGGGAGGCTGCCTTTACATCTTCTTGGACACGGTTCTGCTGTACTCACTGACCCCGTGGCTTCCTGAACCCCTTGTGGGTCCCATTCTACAATGGGTGTTTTGGGGCACCCTAGCCTTATGGGCTATGCATGGCTTTAACCGCCCCTTTACCATGCCCCAAGCCTCGCAGATAGAACTGACATTGTTCGGTCTGGGCCTTGTTAGAATTTGGCCCCCTTGTCCTCCCTGGGCTCTCCACGGCCCAGTCTTACTCTGTGCCCTCACTAGTGCCTGGGCTCTCCGCAGCCCTGCAAAGTGCTGCGTCCGCTCTGGCACCGGGGTCGGTGCACCCCAAATGCTGCACCCTCTCTGGCGCCGGGGTCCCCCTGCTGCGTGGGTCCCCTATGAGGCCTCCTCCATCCCCTAATAGCCTCACCCAAGCCACCGGCATTATACAATAATAAATCAAACAAGTCCCTGGGCTGTAACAAACTCAAACCGCCCAGCTATAACGTCATTCAAACCCTACCAGGGAATACTCCATCCCACAACAGTATCAGGAGCTGCTCATGCAGTCCGGCCTCTCCCCTTTGCTTGCTCAGGCACAGCTCCTTCCCCCTTGGCTGCCAGCAGGGAACTGCCCTCCTGGCCTCAGCCCTGGGGTTTATATGTGGGCCAGGCCCTGCCCCTTCCAGTCAGCTGACCCCTGCCAGGTGTGGGCCACTAGCTCCCTCTGGTTGCCCTGGTAACCAGCAGCTGGGGCTCCTCACTCACTGCTAGGGCTCTTTCCCTAGCAGTTTCCACTCTAAGGAGCAGGGCACTTAAGTGCTCTGTGACACAAGCTAAATAAAATACAGGGTCCCAAATTACTATTTTAAATAAACAAATATGCCAGGCCTGGCTACATACATTGACTGCTTTCTGGTTGCTTCTGAAACACAGAGTACGGTAAGCATCAGTAGAAGGCTCACAACCCGTTTAAAGGGATGCCACCCAATTCCTATAGTTATAGTGGTATTATGTATTTGTGGCTAAAGGTGGCAAATGTTAACTGATATTGATTTCCAGTATAAGGGAGACATGAAGGCCATTTATAGACATTATGTTTTTCTAGGTTTAACTTGGATTACAACCATTGCTATATACATGTGGATGTCTGTAGTCTGAATGATAATTGGCTCCAGTCTGAATTAACTAATCCTTATTGAATGAGGATTAAAGTTAATGCAGACCAGGACAGTCCAAAGTAGACAATTTCAACTGTATTAATTAACGTATATATATACACAGCAGGTATCTAGGGCTTGCTATTGCTTGTGCCCACTACCAGGCGCCCCCTGCTGTCTCTACTGCAGAAGTGAGTAATTCACGAAAATCTCCCTGATGGTCAGTGATAATATATTAACCCTTAATCCAAATTGAAATTTGATTTAAACCGCATGATGTAAATCAGGGCTAGAAAATGGTGAGCACATCTACAAACAACTGAAAGGCCCAGGGACACATGCAATTAAGTGGTGAGCAATGCTGAAAGAAAAGGTCCAGGGCCAGTCATACACAGGATATAACAAAGCATAACAAACTCAAAATCTTGTAGCAGAATAGCACATTATAGCAAAATCAACACCCAACAGTTGAATAGAAGTTCTGATTAACTGATCTGTAAATCTAGAGATATTTCCCATGTATTTTCTCAATGAACAGGTAGTGCTGGGCTGGGAATCAGAAGATCTGTGTTCTAAGCCTAGGTCTGACCTGTTGCTTAACATTAGGCAAGTCATTGCTTCTCTCTTTTCTGTCCCATCTTTCATTGGACATAGCTATTTAGATTGTAAACCCTTTGATACAAAGACTGTCTCTGTTTGTATAGTTTCCAGCAAAGCAAGACCCCAATCTCAGCTGGGGCCTCTGTGCTACTGCAATAATTGCAATATGCTGCATTCACCATCAGGACACCTGAATGTGCTATCCCATCTCAGAATTCTACACACTGGGTGTGTTTACATGTGCATTTACTGCTCAGTAAGTTACCGAGCAGTAAGTTATTGCACAGTAAGGGGTTTTTAGGCTAGCTTCTACATGACAGCTGTTAGAGCGCAGTAATGCTGTGTGTGGACTGACTTGGGACTAAAGTCAGTCCACACACACAGTATTGCTGCACAGTAGGGCATCTACACATGCATTACTGCGCAGTAACTAATTGGGTGTAAATTTGATACCTGTGTTATGCCCAAACTAGCATAAGTTGCCATAGTCACTGCATGGTACAGGCATGCACTTGTAGATGCATGTCTGTACTGCGCAGTAATTTTCGGTTACTGTGCAGTAGCTTAAATTACTGCGCAGTAAATGTGTACGTGGAGACACGTCCACTGGGTCCGTGTTTTATATTTTGCTCAGAAGGAGCCAGGATGCATGGTCAAACTTCTGGAAGTAAGTCCCAAAACAGTGGGCCTGCTACCAAGAAAACTCTCTGCACTTGTGAGTGAGGTCCAGAGGAACACAGGTCTTGCAGGAAGGTGCCAAAGCCAGAAGAGCATAGCAGAGGTTTAGACATGCCATGTTTACATCAGCATAAAAAAAGTATTAGGCTTTAATTCCTTATTTCGACTCTTAGATATGAGGGACCTACTTTTCAGAAGCAGAGAGTGCTCACAAACTCCATTTAAGAGAGCTAAAAGCCATGACTGTAAACTGCACATCCTGAGCAGGGCCATTTAGAAGCACAGCCCAGACAAGGGTTGAAAGGATAATAAAGTTGGCTTTAAATCTTCTTTGAACTTTCCAAATTGTGGTCCCTTTCCTCATCCTGTCTCATGTAACTAATTTCAGCTGCTCTAATGTACCACAGTCTCATATGTCTACTTGCAGGCCACTTTGCCTTCCCATCTTCAGGAAACCCTCACAGTCGAGGATGATTGTCTTCCGTTATTGTCTTATCTGTGTGTCTGAAGATGACTGATGAGGCCTATCCAGAATTGACAGACTCTGTAGCTTGGACATGCATTTCCATTTGGGGTGGGTGGTGCTGGATTCTTGATTTGGTCTGCAACATTCTGTTTCTGGTACTTCTGCTTTTCCCCCTCCTGTTGTTGCCACGAGGTGTCAAAGTACAAAGATCATTGCAGCAGGCTCTTCCTCCATTTAGGATGGTCCTGGGTGATTATCTTCCCTGAATTGACATTGATTTTGCATTTTTTTAATTGGCCTTGAGGACGTCCCTAAAGTGCTTTTTCTGCCCTCCTCTTGAGCATATGACTTGGCTGTGCTGGGAGAATAAAATTTGCTTTGGGAGTCTGGAGTCAGACATGTGGATGACATGGCTGACCCAACAAAGTTGATGTTGGATGATCGTTGCCTCAATGCTCGTGGTGTTTGCTTGCAGGAGGATGCTAATGTTGGTGTATCTGTCTTCCCACTGGATTTGAAGGATCTTCTGCAGGCAGCATTGATGGTATTTCTCCAACAACTTTAGATGTCTCCTGTAGGTTGTCCGTGTCTCAGCTCCATACAGCAAGGTGGGGATCATGACTGCTTCATAAACCATGGGCTTGGTTTCAGATCTGATGTTTTGATCTTTGAACACCCATTTCTCAAGTGTCCAGAGGTTGCACTTGCACATTTGAGGCGATGTTGGATTTCTTTGTTGATGTCAGCCTTCTATAAGAGATGGTTCCTGAGGTACAAGAAATACTCAACATTCTCCAGAGTCTTACTGTGGATCTGGATTACCACAGCTGGGGACTATTCATTAGGAGCTTCTTGGTGGAGGACCTTAGTTTTCTGAATGTTAAGCATCAGTCCCATTTTCTTTTATGCCTCAGTAAAGACATCAACAATTGTCTGATTGCCTGAAGGTCTGCTTCTGAGTGAGAACAAACTACAGCATCTTCATCAATGTACTGAAGTTCAGTGACTGAGGTCAGGGTGATCTTGGTTTTGGCTCAGAGTTGGTTGAGGTAAATAGCTTGCCATCCATTCAGTAGTTTAGCTGCACTCCAGCTGGAGCTTCTTGATGGTCAGATGCAGCATTGTGGTAAGGAATATCGAAATGGGTGGTGAAGCGATGATGCAGCCTTGCTTTACTCCTGTTTTAATGTTGAAGGGATCTGTGATAGAACCATTACTGAGAACCACCACTTGCTTACCGTCACGGACCAGGCATAAAATGGAGATAAATTTCTGTGGGCATCCGTACTTCAGAAGGATCCTCCACAACACTTCTCAGCTGACAGAGTCAAAAGCTTTCATGAGGTCAAAGGCCATGTAGAGAGGCTTATGTTGTTCCCAGCATTTCTCCTGCAGCTGTTGAGCTGTGAAGATCATGACAGTTGTGCCTCTTGATGCCCTAAACCCACATTGAGATTCTGAGGAGCTCTTCAGCAAGTGGAAGGAGCCAGTTCAGGAGGGTTCTTGCAATGGTCTTTCCTGTGGTGGACAGTGTCTCGGCCGGGTAGAACCAACTGAGGGAAACGCTGGTTAATTAAGCGAATGTCAGGTGGGCTGGTGGATGGACAGGCGAGACAGCATATTGGTTGCAAAAATAGTTTTTACTTACGCTGCTGATGGCCGCGACGCAGGCTGTGAAGGCTGCTTGCGTAGTTGCAATGAGTTGCTTCAACTGGCAAGAAACTGAGCCAATAAGTCCACAGACGAACCGGGCATGCGGGGAAAGGGTACGTCGGGGATAAGCGTTCGGTGACGGGGAGGAAAAATCGGTAGTTGATCAGGCTACTGATTCGCTCTGCCACGAGTCAGGAATTCTTTAAAGTCACTCTGCAGCATGCTCGAAGTTCTCCAACTTGGGCGGAAGTCGCGCGGATTTTATACGGCTAGCGAGCCAATTACTAGTCGTTAAGTAGGAATAATTTAGAATCAGCCAATAATGGGGTGCGAATTTACATACAAATGGCGGGAACTTTTCTGCACCGGGGTTTCCTCTCTGCAGCAGAAAATTCCACTGTGCAAAGAAGCTCCAATGTGACGGGAAAATTCCACTGTGCCGAGGCACTAAAAATCATTGGGTTATGACAGACAGCAAGGCTATCCTTCTGTAGTTTCCACAGTCGGACTTGACTCCTTTCTTGAAGACTGTCACAATCACGGCGTCCCTGAGGTCATCTGAGATTTCCTCCTCATCATTCCCTATCCTTAAGATGAGGGCATGAAGCTGTGATGTGAGCTCCTCTCCTTCCTGTTTGCAGATATCAGGGGGGATTCCATCCACTCCAGATGCCTTGCTGTTCTTCATCTGCTTGATGGCTTTCATCACCTTCTCAAGGGTTAGAGGGATTCTGAGATCATCTTTGACTGGGTGTTGCAGGGTGGAGTTGGAAACACTCTTGTCAACAGCACAATCTCAATTGAGAAGGCAGATCTGTACTGTGGGGTAGAGCTGTGCTGCTACCCAGCACATCTTGCCTTCCCATAATCGATGGAGTTCAGCACACCTCAGCCATGCTCCTTCTGGCCCTTGTGGGTCTGGGCACACCTCTGTTCCAGTGACTGGGCAGCATAGGACTCTTCTGCCAAACATACAGTGGCAAAGGAATCACTGCTATCTCAGAGAGGATATACCAGTGAGGCAGTCTGCCTGGCTCCGGTGTAATGGGGCCAGAATCAGAGGCACTCACTTTTCTCCCACACTTCTTTTCGTTATCATAACAACTCTTCCTCCTCAAAGCCCTGTGTAAACTATGGTCCACGTAACTATGGGTTTGGTGCAGTTGGCACAAAATGCCCGTAAATTGAAGTTTAGGCCAGGAAATAAAGAAGCTTCCAAATGAAAGTGCAAAGAAAACTCAGGTAGGTAGGAGCAGATCCTCAGCTAGCATAAACAGGAGAGCTAAATTGAGATATATCAACTGAAAATATAGGTGGCATGCTGTAATTTGGTCAGGGCATGGAAAGATAACACCTTCCCTGTGTACAGGTTATGCAAGATCTTTAACCAGTCACACCTTTGAGTTTCTCTCTTATTCCAGAGAGACCAGTCCTATTCCCTTCCCACCACTTCTATGTTAGCTTTGCCTCAGCAGGAAGGGTTCTATCAACTGAAACACTACAGGATCTTGCCATTGATTCTTGCTGATGAATTGTTCTACCTTGCTTATAAAGGAAAAACCTTCTATTCCCTGTCTTTTCTTGTTTATTTGTTTTTGTACATTTACTTTGATTTTCTAGCTTAAATTTTGGGCCTAGTTGCTGCTGCATGTTTACAATAATCTTATTTCTTTCCATCATGAGGTTAAAATTTATACCTTGAAAAGAGATTTATTTTCTTATTGCATCAGATCACTGAATGAAACAAACAAGGTACAAAACAAATTACTGGAAGAGATTCTTGGAAAAGAAGAACACTGCAGAACAACATCTAAACACACTGTACGGCTGCTGTCACTTCCTTTGGTTTCCCTGTTTAAACACAAGGTGCAGGAGATGCAGCAAAGGGAGAAGAGTTGCTATCAGAGGACAGAGTAGCTTACCTGATCCTTAATTAGAAATTTCTATGGTATCCAAGATGTTCTGCAGAGAATGGAAACAGTTGCCTTTTTATAAATCACATCATCAAGTACAAAAGGAGAGCTCTTGTTCTAGAAGAACCAGCAGGTGACAAACCACACTCTGGATTTGGAAAACCTTTTTCCATCTCACTCTGGAAAGTGGGACCAGCCTTTCATTTCTGCTCACACTAAGTGTAGGTGTCTGGCATTTTCATCCAGGTTTCCTATGCAGTAGAGTTAAAATGTGCTAATTAATTTGCCTCACTAGTTATCTATCAAAATGACAGGCACTGCACTCAAGGTTCTGCATATTTCCTTGTCCTTTACCTTTATATTCTTCTCCCTGAAGATGAGGCTTTTTGCTCAGCACTGGGGAAAAAATCACCAGGGACGAAACACAGATCACCAGTTATAGATGTCAACTGCAATTAAAACTTACGAATCCCATGTTGATGGCTACCATATTACTGTTGGGTGCATCTCAAATGGCTTGGAAATTGGGCTTGGTTTAGACCAAAATCTAACAAACTGAAAACTCATATGAACTTTTAGGGGGCTTTTTTTTGTAAGCAGAACAGCCAAGTGTTTGTAATACAATTCTATAGCCTTACAGAATCCCCTTGTCATTCATTACTGCCAAAAAGATTCATTAAGTTCATTAATGACTCTGCTATGCTGTGGGTAACAATGCAGTGGGCAAGAGCTTTCTGCTAGAATTTTTCTCACTTTCTGCTCCTGGTAAGGCTGAAAATACTATGAAAACAGCTTCTCTCCTGGGATTTGGGCACTTCCATTTCCAGTTAATAGCAGGACCAGGAAATGCAGATAGAAAATATAATAATCCAAAAAAGGGTCATCTCACTTGGAGCCTTGAGAAATGTGTCAAGGGGTATTTTATCTGAGTCAGTTGCTCGTTGCCACAGCACAGTGCTGCACAGGGAGCTCATTACTGTTAAGATGGGTTAATTAAGGCCAAAAGTATTTTATAAGCTGGCTGCTGATTTGGATACTCAGAAAGAACTGCAAAGTTAGTAACAACTTTTGCAAATTTGTCTATAAATAAGTGTCCACTTGGATTCAACAGTAATTTTCCTGCACTGAGATTTTTGTTGGGTGGTGACACTGTAATATTTTTTTTGTTTCTTGCCTGCAAAACATCTATTGAAGCAGCTGATTTCTGACTTCAGGTCCCTGCAATGTGGGTGTCACAAATGACTACAAATGCAACCAGCAGGTTCACACATAATGCTGAAATGTTTTGCATTCAACTAGGAGATCTTTCAGAATATGTTGGGAAGGGCAGCATATAAATAAATATGGCACTTACAAAATGGGTGCAATGTTCTTTTCGATATATTGATGTGTGAATCATACAGCTGAGAATTCCGAAAACCTTTGGGATGAGAGAAAGCTTTTCACTCCAGTATTTAGTAATGCTCCTACACCTACTGAATGCAGAAAGACACTGCCACTAAAAGATGCATTTATGTTTTTCCTGTTGTGCCTTTCAGATCTGAACAGTCTTCTGGCCCCTTTTTTCATTAAAAAAAAAAAGAAAAAAAATTAAATCTCTAATTTATTTAGTATCATTCATTTCCTACTGCTCCTCAAAGCCACAATGCAGTGTGTGTACCTTTGTCTTTGGAAAGTTGTTATTTTTGCCCCTACTTGATATTATGCTACACTCCCAACTAATGCTGAAACAAACCAGGGTTTCCCAAGCTGTCATGAACTCTGCTTTATTCAAGCCCAGCTAAGTTGTTCCCAATCATCACAGAGTCCAGACTCTGTCTACATCGGGGCGGGCAATTATTTCAGGCAGGGGGCTGCTTACTGAGTTTTGGCAAGCCATCAACGGCCGCATGACAGGCAGCCAGGGGCAGATAAATATTGATTTTCTAAATTTTTTAGGGGCTCCGTGGGCCAGATAGAATGGCCTGGCAGGCCACATTCGGCCTGCGGGCTGCATTTTGTGCACCCCTGGTCTACATCCTCCTCTGGCTTCATACATTTTCAAACATTTAAAAAAAATACAAAAAAAGCCCAAAACACTTTGGTCCAATTACACCTGAACACAGTCTCACAACACAGAAGTAACATCAATCATATCCCACCTGGTTCTGAACCCCCAGAGGGTTTTTGCCCTCCAGAGTCTGAATATCCAAGGCAGTTATGGCTATAGAATCTACCTGCATTCCCTGGATCTTCTGCAAAGTATAAATAAAAAGAAGCCGCTTTAGTGTGTCTCACTGTAATGACACAGGCACAAGGAACAATGCTTTGTAACTCTAGGAGGAGACACTTCTCCATCCTTGGGGAAAAATACTATCTATCCCCTGCTATTACATTTAATGCCAAATTCTGCGCTAATATGTCCTCCTCCCAAGTCACCTTGATGGTATCACATAGCATGTGAGTGAGTGCAGGATCTGCCCTGGCTACTGCAAACTGCAGGGAGGGAAGCTCAATTGGAAATGAGGGAATTAAAAGAATGTTTGCTTCCCACCCACTTCAATTAAATAAACAAGGGAGAAAGAGACAACACCTTGCCATGAGACAAGGGTGAGTGGGAAATTCCAGAGAGTATGTGAAAATGTCCCTGGTAATGGAGAGAGGGATCAGACTCCATCTGTAGGGCTGAAAGGGAAAAAGAGAAGAGTGTCAAATGAAGAATGCTTCACTAATGAAAGGAAGAGGGCAGAGATAAGCCAATGCCAGTATAAGAAAAGGTTCAGGACTAAGCGAGAATTTGCTCTAGGCTTTCAGCTGAAACAAAACGAAGATAACTTTAAAGGACATAATGAACTTGTTTAAGAAGAGGAAGTATGTTATGAAAACTCCTCAGTCTCGCTTTTTTATCCTACTACATACAAAAACGAGATGGTCTGAAATTTAAAAGGCAACACAGAGATAGCAAATAAAAATGAGTGATTCTTAACATAGCCTACAAGCAGCCTCTGGAAGTCATGCTGCCACAGGAGGGCATCGAGATATCAAGGCTGGATTTAAAAAAAAAAAGGCTGTATGTTACCTGCTATGGTAATGAGTTATGCAGTTATGCAGACTAAAATACAAAAGGCCATCAAAGCTCAGCCCTCACCTTCAGGCATCATAACAAATTCTTTCCCTGTTTCCAACACCCCATAATAGATGTGCAGTATGTGTGTGGAGGGGAGTCAGTGCATGGGGATGGGGATAGGAAGATGGCTGTAGTCATCTGCTTCTGAAGCATCAGATAGCATCCACTGCCAGACTCAGAACTTAGGTTCAGGGCCATTTGCTATCTGTTCATTTTTATGGGACACTTGAAGAGCAGACTAAAACATCCCATGGTACTAAGCAAGTCAGGGACAATGGGATTCCAAGATGCAAATTCACTGTTACATCTCTGCCTCAGTCAGACATCAAAAGAAGCCACACCTCTTTTCTTAAAACAGAAGGAAGAGTCTGCTGAAATTACAGGATTTTTGTTTGAGATGTTAAGAAAGACAGAACAATCCATGGTACTGAAAGCCACAGAGACACTGAACAAAATAAAAGAAAGGAGAGAAGAGAGAAGAATAAGTTGAAAAAGAAAAGTAAGAGGAAAGAGAGACCAGCAGCGAATTAGCTGATCATCAAATACTAAGAGAAATGAACCAGGACGAATTAATCAACAACCTACTTTCGCAAGAGTTGGGAAGTTGCTTTCAACCTATTCCTCAGTAAATGAACCAGAAAAATCTTTGAGTTTTTTAAGTACTCACCGGGGGTTTTTTTAGTAATTCTTTCTCCAGTTTGTGAAAACTTTGCCACGAGGATGACAAAAATTGTAAATTAAATGTGATCATTGAGATCCAACATGAGTTGGAGCGAAGTGTTCAGGTATCCCAGCTATAGATATGAGATAAAAGCCCAAACAGAACAGAATAGAAAGCAAAGCCTGTACAAGGATGTGGTAGCCATTAACACATTCTCCACATACATGTATTGGGGTTATGCAAGATGTTTAAAAAAAAAAAAAGAGAGAGAGATTTGGAAGGATATGTTGCAAGATGAAGTTTAGAAAGTTATGTTAAACTAGAGCTATCCTCTTAATTTTAACTCCTTTGGCAAGGGACAGAAGTTACACATAAACCGGTTTAAGTCTTCAGAAACTGGTTTAAACCTGTAACAGAACAGAAGCTCAGTGCACATAAAGAAGCTCAGTGCACATTAAGATAAACCTGGTTGAATGTAGTATCAGATTTAACTGATTTGGGTCAAACCAGTTTATGAAAAGGGCAAATCTTTCACCTCCCAATTTCTAAAGTGCTGTTTAATTGTAAGGGAAAGGAGACATGAAAAAGTTAAAACTATGGTATTAAAAATGAGTAGTTTGTCTGATTAAATGTGCCTTTGATTTGGATCAGATTTATCCTAAACCTGCTGCCCCGGATGAGATGGAGCCTTTGCTGCCCTTGCCAACTGGTGGTCAGATGTAGGAGTATATCTGAGCACAGTGGAGTCTCCCATTCAGTATCTAGTCTCTAGACACACTGTATGTCCAGTTACATATTACAGCAGCTGAGAATTGATTTGATTTGAGGGACGACTGGTCCAAAGTCAAAAGTTATTTCTGGTGAACAAAAAGCAAGTTTTCCCTTATGTGGAGTATCCCTCCCACTAATATTGAAGGCTCAATTCAAGCTGAGTCATTTTGCATCTCTCATATGTTCCTTATTGCTTGTAGCCCGGATCAAGGCTCTGGTTACAGCACCTCTGAATCTGCCCCCCTTACAATGCTTTGTTCCTGGGGAAGGGAGGAATAAAAAATTTCTTCCAGAAGACAGACTGCTTCCCCCAAATAGAACCGATTCCAGGTGACAGCTGGTTACCTACTCTGTAATTTTGGCATTGCCATTTTAAGGTAAGACCTCTGGTGACCTCTATCAGCTTCCATTGCCCTTTTAAGATTATCGTACCCCCTCGGACACAGGAAGGCTATTTCCATTTTTAAAAGCTTTTCTTTGCCCACTAAACACAGAAGGATTTATAATGGGGAAAGGACAAAATGCAGGGTTGGGTGGGATGGGCTGGTATGCAGATATGCAGGAAAAGTGTTATCAGAATGCTCCAGGAAAAAAAAAACCAACAACCCAAGGATTGAGTTAAACTAATCATTTACAGGATTTTTTTTCCTAGAAAAAAATAACCATTATAAGAAAATATCTTATTTTAATACCTCCATCCCTTATCTATCTGTTCCTTTAAAAAAGCCCTTAGTTTCTTTGCTATTTCTCATAAGGTGTGACATTCTCTTGTTTTTCTATTAACATATTGGGGTGGGGAGGGGCAGTTCTGCTGATTTCTGCAGGATCCAACCTTGGACTGTTGGAGGCTGGACACTTTTCTTCTTGCTCCCTTCCCCATTTTTCTTTCTGCCTCTAAAAATGTCTTTTAAGTTAAATGAAATGAAGTTAATGTCCTTTCCTGCAGCTTGTCTGGCCAAGGTGTACTCCTCTAGCTCTCCCCATACTGTTGCAGGTGTCTCCCAGCTCCAAGATCTGCCCCCTTTACACCTACACCTACAGCTACAACTCGAATGTTGGGAGCATTTAGGCAGGAGCAAGGACCCACTGCCAAAGGACTGGTGGTCTTTCCAGGCCAACATTTCCCCTCCACAACAGCTAAGGAGCTGAACAAAGCATGACTGGTTGAAGGGGCAGATTCCTTCAGAGCTCTCCCAGGCAGCGATTCTCAACCAAGGTGCTGCAGCACCCAGGGGTGAGGGGTGGGAGATCTTGAGATCTTTTGAGGGGAGCCACAGGGTGCCACGCAGAGTTAGCACTGGCAGGTGGACAGCCCTGATGCACAAGGCAAAGGCAGGGGTTTGAAAGGCAAGGCGCAGTGCTGAAAGCATTCTGAGCTGCTGTGGGCTTCCAGAGCTCTTTGCTGGAGGTGAAATGGCTGTTATCTCCCTCCAGTCAGCAGCAAGTGAAAACTGTAAGAGCTGGCATTTTCCGAGGGGTGGCTTTCCCCTGTCAAGGGCTGCTCCGGGTCTAACCGGGGCCCCGAGAAGCTTGAGAACCACGGCTCCGAGGTCCCGGGTGTCTCTGGAGGGCCTGGACCTCTGCCTGGACCCTGCAGGACATGAGCAGCTGGAGCTTACGGAAGCCGAGGGCCGGCTCGGGGGCGGCCAGGCTGCCGCCCAGCCCCTCCCAGCGAACCCTGCCCGCGTGGCCGCTGCCCCTGGCGCCTACCTCGCTGCTCCTGTCCCGCGCCCCGTCCGCTCCCAGCGCCTCCGCGGCCTCCATCCCCGCGGCTCCGGGCAGCTGCGCTGGGTCTATATAGTTGCCCGGGACTGACCTCCCCCCCCCCCCACACACACGCGCGCGCACACACATACTCACACCCGCGTGCCCTCCAGCGCACGTGGCGCCCCGCGCTGCTCGCCCCGACGGCTCGGCCGGGTCGGCCCGCTCCGCAGCCCCCGGGGGGCTCGCGCCCTGCACCGGGCGGGGAGGCGGCGCCTGGAAGGTGTGTGCACAGCTGGGTGTGCCTGTATCTCTGTGTGTACATCGGAGGTGTACGTATCTCGGTGTATCGCTGTGTGCATCTGTGCCTATATACAGGTCTGTGTATCGCGGTGTGTGTGTACGTTGGGGGGGGTACGCATGTCTGTGTATATCTGTGTGCATCTGTGGGTGTAGATATAGGTCTGTGTATACTGTAGCTGTGTGTGTCTGTGTGTGGGGGGGTGTATGTATGCGTGTGTAAGTCAAGGGATGTGTACGCATGTCTGTACTGCTTTGTGCATGTGTGTATATATGGGTCTGTGTGCAGCTGTGGGTGTGTATCTGTACATCGGGGGAGTACGCATGTCTGTATAACTGCTTCTGTGTGTATATATCTAGGTATGTGTATACTGTAGCTGTGTGTGTGTACACCGGTGTGCGTGTACGCATGGTTGTATAGCTGTGTGCATCTCTGTGTATATATAGGTCTGTGTATCTGTGTGTACATCGGGGGGGTGTACGCATGTGTGTGTAGAGCTGCGTGCATAGCTATATGTCTGTGTATATTGTGGGGGGGTGTCTCCGTGTATGTGTGTGTACATCGGAGATGTCCCCACGTCTGTGTGCATCTGTGTGCAGCTGGCTCCGCGCGTACCGCGTACGGGTGCAACAGGGACCCGGCGGAGTCGCCCGTTTAAGGCCGCGCGGCGGCGCGTTGCCGCTTTAAGGCTGCCAGGCCCGGCCCGCCCAGCCCTCCCCCGCGTGCCCAGTGCCAGCCCGCCGCCGCCGTCGCCGCCAGACCCCGGAGCCGGGAGGTCCCGCACCGCACCGCGCCGCACCCGGCCCGGCCCCGCCTGCCGCGCAGGGCGGGAGCGGCATGCGGTAGCGGCAAGGCAGGCAGGCAGGCGGGCGGGCGGCACCACGGAGGGGTCTGTGGAGCAGCGGGGCAAGGGCCGCGCCCCCATGAAGGAGAAGGAGACGGCGGAGCGGGGCAAGCCCGCCACCTACACGGGGGACAAGAAGGCGCGGATGGCGGCCAAGACCAACAAGAAGTGGGTGCGCCTGGCCACCGTGCTGGCCTACGTGCTCTCCGTCTCGCTCGCCGCCATCGTGCTCGCCGTCTACTACAGCCTCATCTGGCAGCCGGTGCGCAGCGGCGCCGCCTCGCCGGGCCACGCCACGCCGAGCGCCGCCGCGAGCCCGCGCCCCGCCGCCGCCACCGCCACCGCCACGCGGGCCGAGCCGCACGCCGCCGCCACGGAGCCGCCGCCGCGCCCGGCCTCCAGCCCTGGGCCGCCCGCCGCCTCGCCAGCGCCCGCCACAGCCGCCGGCCCCGCCGTGCTGCAGCGTGTGCGGCCGAGCCACTGATCCCGGCGCCGGCGGACGGACTGGTGCCGCCCGGGGAAGGCAGCTGGCATGGACCCCGGCCTCCTTCCCCCCCACCCCCTGTATATACTTGTACACATAGAGGCACTTAGGCTGTACCTGTGCATAGAGACCAGATTATAGAGGTGTACAGATCTATACACGCACACGCGCTCCCTGTATGTAAACACACACACCACGAGCTGATGCTGACTGCGGGCCAAAGGGCTATAGCGGGGAGACTCGCCTTGAAGATTACAGCCGTCCTGCAGGCCAAGGGATGCTTAAAGACAGACAGACAGACCCACCGACTGCCAGAGGAGTTCATGGGATCCGAGCTGTGCGACGTCCTTCTCTAGGGAAGACTGTGCTGCGCTTGGCAGAGCGGAGAAGGGAGGAACTCAACATTTTACCTGCTTTGTTTTGTTTGGTTTTGTGTTTGGGTTGGGTTTTAATCCTCAGGAAAGCAGTAGATCCCGGTGGGTGTCTCTTTGCTCCTTCATCTAGGGGGCAGAGAGGTTATTTATTTATTTATTTATTTCAGCTAAGCAACTGTTAATGGTGTTGAAATCCCCATTTGTAAGGAACAGGCTTTTGTGTTCTTAGATGGGGCCTTCAATCAAAGTTGCCCGGCTGGGTTGGAGAATGCACTTTTTCCCTCATGCATGCTAGGCCAAAGCAACATCAAGCCTAGAGGCATGTTTCAGGGGAGAGGGAGAAAGAAGGAAGGCAGGAGGGTAAGGGGCACTCTGTGAGCATTTATGCTCCTAGACTTTTAGCTAGGGCTCTTTTGGGGGGGTTTGTTTGGGTTTCTTCCTTTTCCTACATCATCTTCAGTCTTAAAGAGGATTCTGTGGCTTCATGTTTCTTTCACCAGGGCCAGCTTCTCCCATTTGATCTGTATTGAATTCCTAATCTGTATGTGGCAGTCTGTTACCTGTGAAATGATATTGGTATCCAAATTCTTCAACCAACACAGGATCTAAGTGGGAACAGAACATGGACTTAGGGGCTGTAATTGATGGTTTACGTAGTAATTGTTTTTGTTTTAATAACGAGCATAAACTTATTTAAAAAAATGTGAAAGGCAAATTGACTTGTTTATTAAAATATTTTCCCACTATGAAAGTCTCTCTAATATGGTATATTCTCTTCTTGTGGGGATTTTGGGAAGGACTAAGGTTCAGAAGGGATTTCTTTTCTATTCCTTTGCCATTGAAGGTACCCGTGTCACACAATCCCACTGATAACTTTATTACCCAGATCCCAGGGAGAGGATCCACTGCCCATACATAGTTAAGCAGATGTAGTGGTAGAAGACTGGGTCTTTTTCTGGGAGCACATCAGGCAGCTGAAACAATGTGCTGCATGTCATTAGATGCTTGATGAAATGGTTTACTTGTTTTCTTACCCACCCAGACTGGCTGGGCTTGCAGGCCAGTCATGTTCTGTGACCAACACGGCATCCAAGTTGTCAAAACTCAGGGTTATCGTTGTGACAACCAGTTCCTAGTGAAGCAGGTACACTAAACAGACTCCTGACTTTAGTGGTTTCTTGGCACTTTAACGGCTTGAGGCTTTCTTGAGAAACAGTTGGTTTTATTTGCTAGCCAAAAAATAAAAAGTCCCCTGACCCAAGTGATTCATAGCTGATGGTCTGTTTTTAATCAATTTAATGTGTTTGGTCAATAACCTGACCTGAACATACTAAGAGCAAGTGTATGACGCACCCTGTAGCATCCTGAACCGTCATTCTGACTCCAACCTTGCAAATTAAGGAACTTGGCAAAAACAGTTAAATGTTTGACTTTCCAGCCAGTAAACCCCTCTGTAAAGCTTTCACTGAGAATTCAAACTTCAGCAACTAAGTTTAAAGATGTAAATATGTTCTTTTGTTGCCTAAATTACTCAGCCATATAAGCTACTTCTGTGTTCAGAAGTCCTTCCTTTCTCTCTTCGCTGACTATGCATGGACTTCTGAGGAAACGGCCTTTATATTTTAACTTCTTTTCTAGGGCAGGAAAGAGGAGTGGGGGAGACAGGGAAGCTGCTGTGCTGAATGATTCTTGGCAGAAGCAAGAACACAATTGTCACTATCTTCCTATATGTGGTGTTAAGAGAACTGAGCTGTGCTACCATAACATAGCATACCTGACTTGTGAATGGTCACCCAAACTGCTAATGAACTCTCTAGTTACGGGTGTAGTTGGGCTGACAAGAGGCCTTGGTAAGCAACTCTCGCCCAGAGCCAAAAGAAGCTAGGTTTGTGAGGTATGGCTTCTGCTGCTACTGACATTAACCCCACCATTGCAAGTGTTTTCATTCCCTTAATCGTGCCAACCGTAACGTGAAAAGAAGTTCTGTTATTTCAAGGGTGACCCCAGGCATTTATGCCCCACGTTCCTTATTATAATTTTCACTACAAAACAAATATTTGTGGGATTGAAAATGGTGATGGTTTGAAATACCGTGTGCAAACTGGGATTTGTCTATGGTAATATAAAGGGGAAAAGTACTCATTCTTTGGTGCCAGTCGAATATAGGTTGTTACTTGGATTTGGCACTAAAATCAGACCAGTCAAAAAAAGATTGCTAGTAGGGAACTGGTATTTAATTAAAACTAAACAAACCCTACATGGAAATCTGCTGAGACCAGAACTTCATAATAGTGTCTGGCTGCTGTTCATAATTGGCCTGTGTGCAAAGGAAGGGAGGGGGTTATTAGGTGTTTCAAATACAAGTGCATGTTATCTTGCAAGTGTATTTTTTTTGTTTTAAAAATTGCTCTCTGAAGATTAATAGAGCAGGTAAAAAAGGGTACATGGATTGAATTAAATGAGTGATACGGCCTCTTTCCAACCTGTTGTTTTACTGTAAAGAAATGCTGGATATGCACCTGGCTGGGGTCATCTGACCCTAGCACTCTTTCCTGTCTAGGCAGGGGGTCAGACTCGATGATCTGATGAGGTCCCTTCCAACCTTAGCATCTATGAATCATAGTGCTGACAAGTTAAAGCATTGCACCTGTTCAGTGGTATTACGTGGAAGTCACTACCTAATAGTGCAATGGTAGTTTGACATCTTAAAACCGCAATGACTGCAAGAAGTTGACCCATTCGTCACTATCCCCTTCTGAAATACCAAAATAGCTGAATTGCTAATGTCACAAAACATGAAACTATCTTTAAGCATCCTTTTTAATGTGCTATTGCACTATGTTTCTAAGGAAGGAGTTTATGTTCCAGCAATCTCTCCTGTTTGTTGCTGGAGTGAAGCTGAGGTAAAGCAGACATTCATTTCTGAAGCTGTAACAAATGATTATTGAAGTATCCCATTAACTTTACTACTATTATACTAAATGTACAAGAAAAAAGCTGCTTTTAAAGCTACAGAGGATTTCCAGGATATTTGCTATGATCGCCTGGACAGTGTTAGTAGCTTTAAATAGCTTTGTTTGTCTCACTAAAAGAGGCTTTTAGCCCTTAGAACAATTTCTGAACTGGGTATCAGACTTCTTGCTCCTGCCTGAAGAAATCAGATAATACCCAGGATGCAATAGGTTTCTCCTTTGGGATGCTGCAGCCAGGCAGAAATGAGCATGTTCATGAGACTTTTGTACTTACTGCTTTAGATGTCTGAGGGTTTAAGAAATAAGGTACTGAAGACTTGAGTAAACTTTAAAAATACTTAAAATGACAGAAATGACTGTTCTTGTTTTTGATGTGCAACTTAACATCCTTTTTCCAGAACTTTATAGGTTTTCATAAGAAATGGATTGCCTGCACAAAATGTAGCAGCTGGATTGATAATATAATGGGCCATGAATCTGTATTTACAACTCTTGTCTTTGGGCTGAACTGAGCCATCTGTATCTAGAGCATGCATTTAAATTCTTTAGCCACATAGCTTGCATTTTTCTACTCAGGTTGTCAGATTGATTTAAATCCATTCCACCTTGCTAACCAATAATCTGCATTGCACTGAGTCTGGCCCAGCATTCATTTCCATCTTCCCTTTCATAGGTGCTCTAAAGTGCTGTGCTCCTGGTGTTGTCATCTAGCCTGCAGGGTTCCTCATGAGTCCAAAAATTTGGTGGTAAGAGAGTGGTGGCACTATGATGGCATTGGTCCTGTTTTTAAACCCTTTGTCCCCTGTCTGTTTCTAAATGAGAAATGGACTGCAAAAAGCCCTGTTGTTCAGTTTATTTGTGGAAATACATATCAATCATTTGTCCTCATGATTCTATTGGTTGTGCCTAGAGGTAGGGTGGTAAACAGCCATTCCAAGGGAGGGAGTTGGCCTTTGTGGTAGCCCTGCCCCTTGCTGCTGATTGGCCAAGGGGCCTAGTGGCCCCACCACTTGCTGCTGATTTGGCTGGGGAGGTGGTGACCCCACCCCTCATGACTGATTGGCCAAAGGCATTTGTCTCTCTCCAAGGGGATGTCTTGTATTCTGGGGATACACCTTTAGGTGGCACCGATCCCCTGCTGCCAAATTTCTGGACCTGTAGGTAGCTCTATGGGCCAAATAGCATGGCTGTGTGGTGGACTGGGCATGTTGGATTGGGCATGCAGGGCGGTGCAAGGCTTGATCCCAGTATGTAGATGGGCTAGAGGTGGTGCAGTGTCCCAGGGCCAGACAGCAGTGTGCTGGGGTTTATGCTGGACCCTGGGGCCCAATCCTGGCACACAGGGTCCAAGCCCAGCATGTAGGACCAGGCAGAGGTGGTGTGGGGCCCCAGGGCCTGATCGTATCATGGGGTCCGATCTGGATATGTGGGAGGCATTATGGGTCCTGATCTAGCCCATGGAACAACCTGTTGTCACTTATCTTGCCTGCAGGTCTAAAAGAGTGAGCATCACTGCTTTCAAGTTTAACCAATGCCCCTGTATGTCATTTGCATCTGAAACTTGTCAGGAGCATTTTAATTCATGCAAATGTGAGTAAACGGGAGTGATCTATCGTCACTGTCTGAACTGAATTTTAAAGAACAAATAGGATAGGTAACATGTTAAAGTATTTGGAGATTTAATTTAGTAATCTAAGGTGGCTTTGCTAATAAGACTCTTTCCAAAGAATTTTTATTCTTGTAGTGTTCTTTGATACTATTATTGGCTATAAGAATGTAAATGTGAATTCCCACTGGATCCTGTTTTAATTTTATTATTCAAACACAACTGTTTGAATGACTTGCTGTTTGGTTACTTACTGATGGCACTCCAGAACTAATCCAGTATGGAAATATATATTTTTCCTTCACCTGTATTAAAAATTGAGCTTTGTTCTTCTCAAAAGAGCTTTAATTGTTGATATGAAACAATTCAGATAGTTCAGATACATGTTTATAACTGGAGTAAACGTGACAAAGATTTGAGGGAGAATAAATACCAAGTACTTTTTCAATTGGTCTTCCTGGCCATAACAACCTTCCTTGGAGACAATGTCAAGTTTGGCACCAGCTTCTGAAAGAGATGGGTTTTGTGGAATAGATCATTGTGGTTTCTCACATGAGAATTTTAAGCAGAGCAATTGTCTCTACTGGCCACAAGGTTCTCTTACAGGGAAAGAAATAATGCTGCTCAAGGGAAGGTCCTGGCAACCTATGGCCTGCAGGCCCTATCCAGCTTGTAAAGAGACTGTAATCAGTTCATGGAGCCAGGGTGAGAGCAGAATGCAACAGCAGGGCAATTTGGCAGTGAAGGAATCCCCAGCATAGGGTGGCATAGATTGGCACATGGTGACGCCTGGGTTGAGTCAACAGCAGCCAGGTTGCAAGCAGCAGCTGGGGCAGATCAGCAGCAGCATGCCATATCTCGAGCTCTGCTAATTTGTCCCACTGCTACTCAAAGGTTCCTACCCCTGGTTCAGAAAAGTCTATTGATATAAGGGTCGTGGCAAACATTACTTTTATGGAACAACTAACATGTAAATCATGCTACAAATATTAAGATGCCACACATTCAGTCAGTTTATAGTGTTGTAAAGTGGCACACCAGACTCAAAATGTTCCACATATAATGTAGAAAGTCCTTGTGATTGGTTTGTATGTTGCATGTATCCCAGAACTGGACCATCTGCCTGCCCCATCCTGAACCTTGGCTGTGTGTTGGGATGGGGCATGATACAGCCCCAGGGCCTGGGACATGGCCCCTCACCCTGATCTCTGGGTCCTTTTTCAAATATATAGGGAGGATGAAGAAGGCGTCAGGAAATGTGGGGCCCCTGCAAGATACGCTGAGCGATCTGGTGGTTGCGCCAGAGGAAAAGGCAGACCTCTTTAACAAATTCTTCACCTCCGTTTTCTTGTGCAGGGACTGGGACTCCCCCACCGTGATTCAAGACGGACTTGAGAGGAACGCCTCAAGACCTAAGGTTGAGGAGGACCAGGTTCGAGTGCTTCTAGAGGGGCTGGACGTGTTCAAATCAGCAGGTCCAGATGCTCTCCACCCCAGGGTGTTGAGGGAGCTAGCAGGGGTTATTGCAGGGCCTTTGGCACGGCTTTACAAGTGCTCGTGGTGCTCGTGGCCAGGTGCCAGATGATTGGAAGATAGCCAATGTGGTCCCCATCTTTAAAAAAGGGAGGAGGGAGGACCCGGGGAACTATAGGCCCGTCAGTCTTACCTCAATCCTGGGGAAACTCTTTGAGAAGATCATCAAGGAGCACATCTGTGACGGGCCGGCATCGGGGATGATGCTCAAGGGCAACCAGCATGGTTTCATTAGGGGCAGGTCATGTCAGACCAACCTGATTGCCTTTTACGATCAGGTCACAAAAGCATTGGATGCAGGTGTCACTGTGAATGTTGTCTTTCTGGACTTCAGCAAGGCCTTTGACACTGTTGAGCACCCCATCCTCATTAAAAAACTAGGTGACTGTGGCATCGATGCCTACACGGTCAGATGGATTGCGAATTGGCTGAAGGGTCATACTCAGAGGGTGGTGGTGGACGGGTCATATTTGACCTGGGGGGAAGTGGGCAGTGGAGTCCCCCAGGGTTTGGTCCTTGGGCCTGTGCTGTTCAATTTCTTTATCAGCGATTTGGACGACGGGGTGAAAAGCAACCTGTTCAAATTTGCTGATGATACCAAAATTTGGGGTGAGGTGGGCACGTTAGCAGGGAGGGAGAGACTGCAGAAAGACCTGGATAGGTTGCAGGGGTGGGCTAACAAAAACAGGATGCGTTTCAATACTGACAGGTGCAGGGTGCTGCACTTGGGCAGTAGTAACCGGCAGCACACTTATACGATGGGAAACTCTCTTCTTGAGAGCATGGAGGCAGAAAGGGATCTTGGAGTCATCACTGACTCCAAGATGAACATGGGCCAACAATGCGAGGTCACGGTCGGCAGGGCTAACCAGACCTTATTGTGTATCCACAGGTGCATCTCTAGTAGGTCCAAGGAGGTGATCCTCCCCCTCTATGTGACACTGGTCAGGCCACAGCTGGAGTACTGTGTCCAGTTCTGGGCACCCCACTTTAAGAGGGATGTGGACAATGTTGAGAGGGTCCAGAAGAGGGCCACCTGCATGATCTAGGGACAGCAGAGAAGACCCTACAATGAGAGGCTATGGGACCTGAGCCTGTTCAGCCTTCATAAGAGAAGGCTGAGGGGGGACCTGGTGACCATCTATAAACTTACTAGGGGGGACCAGAAGGGTTTGGGGGAGACCTTGTTTCCCCTAGCACCCCCTGGGATAACAAGGAATAACGGCCACAAGTTGTTGGAGAGTAGGTTTAGAGTAGACATCCATAGGAACTACTTTACAGTTAGGGCGGCTAGGATCTGGAACCGACTTCCAAAGGAAGTGGTGCTGGCTCCTACCATGGGGGTCTGTAAGAAGCGGCTTAATGCCTACCAGACTGGGGTCATTTGAGCCCAGTTTTATAGATTCACAGATTCATAGATGTTAGGGTCAGAAGGGACCTCAATAGATCATCGAGTCCGACCCCCTGCATAGGCAGGAAAGAGTGCTGGGTCTAGATGACCCCAGCTAGATGCATATCCAACCTCCTCTTGAAGACCCCCAGGGTAGGGGAGAGCACCACCTCCCTTGGGAGCCTGTTCCAGACCTTGGCCACTCGAACTGTGAAGAAGTTCTTCCTAATGTCCAGTCTAAATCTGCTCTCTGCTAGCTTGTGGCCATTACTTCTTGTAACCCCCGGGGGCGCCTTGGTGAATAAATACTCACCAATTCCCTTCTGTGCCCCCGTGATGAACTTATAGGCAGCCACAAGGTCGCCTCTCAACCTTCTCTTGCAGAGGCTGAAAAGGTCCAGGTTCTCTAGTCTCTCCTCATAGGGCTTGGTCTGCAGGCCCTTAACCATACGAGTGGCCCTTCTCTGGACCCTCTCCAGGTTATCCACATCCCTCTTGAAGTGCGGTGCCCAGAATTGCATGCAGTACTCCAACTGCGGTCTGACCAGTGCCTGATAGAGGGGAATTATCACCTCTTTGGATCTATTTGTCATGCATCTGCTGATGCATGATAAAGTGCCATTAGCTTTTCTGATGGCTTCGTCACACTGCCAACTCATGTTCATCTTGGAGTCCACTAGGACTCCAAGATCCCTTTCCACTTCCGTGCCACCCAGCTGGTCATTTCCTAAGCAGTAGGTATGCTGGACATTTTTCCTCCCTAGGTGCAGAACTTTGCATTTCTCCTTGCTGAATTGCATTCTGTTGTTTTCTGCCCACTTGTCCAACCTATCCAGGTCTGCTTGCAGCTGTTCTCTGCCCTCCGGCATGTCCACTTCTCCCCGTAGCTTTGTGTCATCTGCAAACTTGGACAGAGTACACTTCACTCCCTTGTCCAAGTCGCTGATGAAGACATTAAAGAGTATCGGTCCAAGGACCGAGCCCTGCGGGACCCCACTGCCCACACCCTTCCAGGTCAAAACCGACCCACCCACCACGACTCTCTGGGTGAGACCCTCTAGCCAATTCGCCACCCACCGGACCGTGTAGTCATCCAAGTCACAGCCTCTTAACTTGTTCACCAGTATGGGGTGGGATACCATATCGAAGGCCTTCCTGAAGTCTAATCTTCTTCTAAGTCTTTTCTTCCTGCCCAGGCGGGGGTTGGACCTGAAGATCTACAAGGTCCCTTCTGACCCTACTTCTATGATTCTATGATTGGGAAGGGTATAGCCCTAGGACTTCCCTATCCCCAGCAGCATATATGCTCTGTCCTGAAGTGATCATGCCTGCAGCTGGGGGTGTGGGAACTTTCCTATTCCCAGTTACCCCCGATATGTGCAACTATGAATCAGGGACCTGATCCCCAGCTGCCTGTGCTAGCTGTCACATGATTGGGATCAGAGGAATTTTATGCTCTATTCCAAAATTGTATGTCCTGCTATATTAATCATGTAACTATATCAACATCTTCCAGGGACCTATTATTGTCTAGAAGAAAGGACAGGAGCAGGAAAGATTGGGGCATGTAGAACAGGGGCATGTAGAATAGGGGTCAGCAACGTTTTTGGGCAGTGTCAAAAATACTCACAACCTCAACTTGTAAAATGTTGGCATGCCAGAGGAAGATGGTGGGGGAGCTGAGAGGGGCCCAGTCCTTGTTGTAGCAGTGCAGCCCCAGCCCCTTCCCCAAGCTACGAGTTCCAAACAAAATGCCTTCGTGTGCTACACTTTGGCACCTGTGCCGGGGGTTGCCTACCCCTGATGCAAAGTACAGTCAGCAGTTAGCCTAAATTAATATCTTCAGTAAGCCTGCCTTTTAGTTACTATTTCTACTACCCATGCTCACTTTTGTCTCTCACTATGTCATTTCGTAGAATCATCAAAAATTAGGGTTGGAAGGGACCTCAGGAGATCATCTAGTCCAACCCTCTGCTCAAAGCAGGACCAGCTCCAACTTGGTCATCCCAGCCAAGGCTTTGTTTAGCTGGGTCTTAAAATCCTCCAAAGATGGAGAGTCCATAGCTTCTTTGGGTAATCTGTTCCAGTGTTTTACTACCCTTCTAGTGAGAAAGTTTCTTCTAATAGCTAAACTAAACTTCCCTTACTGCAACTTGAGACCACTGCTCCTTGTTATCTGCTACCACTAAGAACAGTCTAGCTCCATCTTCTTTGGAACCACCCTTCAGGTAGTTGAAGGCTGCTATTAAGTTCCCTCTTAGTGGGTGCATCTACATGTCTATTAATGTGCCATAATTATGGTGCATTAAGTTTAGTACCTGTTAATACCCTTGTACCCCCCAACCTGTAATAACAGGTAGTAAACTTAATGTGCCGTAATCACCGCTACTGCGCAGTACCACCAACACACCCATTTTTGTGATGTTAATGCACAGTAGATTAATTCCACTGCGTATCAGTGCATTAGCAATGTTTTTTGCCTGCTGCGCTAATGTGCAGTAGCATTAGTCTACTGTGCATTTAGCATCTCGAGTAGATGCACCCAGTGTTCTCTTCTCCAGACTAAATAAGACCAGTTTCCTCAGCCTCTCCTCAGAAGTCATGTGCCCTGGCACCCTCAACATTTTTGTTGCCCTCTGCTGGACTCTCTCCAATGTGTCCACATCCTTTCTGAAGTGGGGGGCCCAAAAGTGGACACAGTACTCTAGATGTGGCTTTTCCAGTGCTGAATAGGGGGAAATAATCACTTCCCTCAATCTGCTAGCAGTGCTTCTTCTGATGCAGTCCAGTATGCCATTAGCCTTTGCTACAAGGGCAAATTGTTGGCTCATATTCAGCTTACTGTCTAGTGTAACCCCTAAGTCCTTTTCTGCAGGGTTGCTGCTTAGGCAGTTGATCTCCAACCTATACCAGTGCATGGGATTCTTCTGTCCTAAGTGCAGGACTTTGCACTTCTCCTTATTGAACCTCATGAGATTGCATTTGGTCTAATTCTCCTATTTGTCAAGGTCTTTCTGAATCCAAACCCCACCCTCCTGCACATCTACTAGTCCCCCCAGCTTCGTGTCATCTGCAAACTTGCTGAGGGTATACTCTATCCCATCTTCCAGATCACTGATGACAATATTGAACAAAACTGGCTCAAAACCAAAAAAAATTGGGGCAGTGCAGGCCAGAGCTTCTAGAAGTGGCTAGTAATTTGGGGTAAGGAAATCTGTATGTGTCTTCTTAGAGGTTTTTTTTTTACTTTATTTGGATTTTTGAAGGAACGCACCTCTGAGAAAGAGTTGCAAGGTGTAGAAGTGGGTACACAAGACCAATGATCACTTCTGAAAGGTTAGAGGAGACTGAATTGATCTTAGTTAGCCAAATTTGGAAGTGATCTGAAAGGGTTTGTATGTTAGCTGTTGGCAATTTATGACCCCTGAAAAGACTTAAATTGATTTGCAGAAATACCAGCATGACAGCAGTATAGTCAAGCCCTGAACTTTGTATGCCTTGCTTCTAAAAAGTCACTTTACCTCCTTGGAAAAGTTCTAGTAGTACCTGAACCATATTATAAACAACTGGACTGAGCTAAATTGGTTGTCCTTCCATTCCTTGAGTCAACAGAATTCTGCACAATCCTAGTTCTACATTAGGCTGCCTGGTCATCACTATCCAGGTAAAAGGGGAAGTATCCAGGCGACTATGACCTAACTCAACACTAGTACTTCAGTAAGGACATAGGAGCAAAAGAGTGCAAATATCAAAATGCTTGTATAAGTAGGAATCCTGACTTGGCCTGAGATTGCATAAATCCAACATCCTACCGACTAGTTAGAGCAGTGATTATCAGCCAGGGTGTCTTGAGATCCATTCAGGGGAACTGCAAGGTGCCACACGTTTGGATGTGCAAACATGATTCACAATATAAACCCAGAGATTTCATATACCATAATCCATAGCATTTAAAATATTTTGACCTGTTGTGGTCTTTCTACGTTCTTTTCAAAAGAAAAATTGCTCTATTTTTCTGCAGTCAAAAATGAGTGAAAACTAAGGTGGCATTTTCTGAGGGGTGCCTCAAGCCTAAAAAACTTAAGAACCACCAAGTTAGAGGGTTCCTCCACATAACACCTTTCATTCAAAGACCTAAGGCTAGGTATAGACAGTCAAAAAGCCCACAATGGAATCAATTCAGGCTTTGCAGGTTAGTCTAAACTGCACAGATTAAATTGAAACAGAAGTGAACAGACCTTTACCTTTGATTCAGGAAATGCAGCCACATGTCTGCAGTGGCTCAGGCCAGAAACCCGGTGGGCGGGAGAGTTTGGTGTGCTACAGCATGGCTCTCTAGCTGTGTGTTCACTTCCTCTTCCTGCTGCCCGCAAGGTCTCTGGGATTTGCAGTCCAGAACTACAGCAGCAGGACTCTGCAGGGTTGCTCATCACATCCTCTTTCTGCTTCCTGGTGCCTCTGGGAGTTGTAGTCCAGTGTTACAGCCAGCAGTAAATTTGAGCAGGGGAAGGGGTGTTTAATCCCCCTCCTTGGCTCCAGACCCCAGCTGGGGTTTGCCTGGGGGCGGCAGTCCACCCCCCCCCCCCCCCCCCCCCCCCCGTAGACTGGGCTGCATCCCTAGCCAGGCTTGTCCCTCCCACCCCCTTGTCAGCCAGCCCTGCTGGAGCAAAACTGCTCCAGGTAGGGAGCGGAGGGTTGGGGCCAGCCCTGCTCTCTAGAGCAGGCAGACAGTACAGCCCAGTCCAGCCCAGCCCAGGGATGCAAAGCACACTGGGATGCCGGGGGATTGTGCTTTAACTTGAACTAGAAAGGGGTCTGGGGCAGAAGTTCCATAAACCAGTCTGACCCAAATCAGTTAAGTCTGATGCTACATTCAACCAGGTTTATCTTAAACCAGTTTCAGCCATTTTGAAATTGGTTTATATGCACTGAGCTTCTATTTTGTTACAGGTTAAAACCAGCTTCTGATCACTTAAACCATTTTATATGTAACTTCTGTCCCAAGCCTATGAGCCTGACAGGGTATCCTCATGCTATGACACCTACAAAATGGTTGTAGCATTCCATTTAGATGTTAATGGGCATACAGGCACTGCAGGATCTGTAGTATCTGAATTGTTTCACCCACCACTATTATGCTGTCGCTTGGCAACATTTTGAACTAGATGCCAATGCTATGCTATACCCCATGCTTGTTTTGTGGCTGTAATTGACATTGCATTGCTCTCCGCATAACTAAATGGATTATCGTTAATCATTGTATAATGTAACTTTAAATACAAAAAATGTTTCTCCTCAAGGCGTATTTTAGCTTCAGGCATGGAAGCCAATTGCAGGCAATTTGTCCATAGAAAAATTGGTATGGAAAAATCAGTGAACGTTTCTGTTAGTTTGAAATACTTTCCACTCTTTAATATTCCACATTTGCACAGGATTTTACTTGTTCTAGCTAATCCATGCTGCATCCATCTGATATAGGTATTAACCTCATTACACGTGGAGAAGGAGAACCTGAAGTTCTGTCTGGAATTTTCACATTCTCCTATTGAACTAACTGACTTGGAAGGATTTTGAACTGCTCTAATGTTCTAATAGAGCTAGGAGGAATTTGGTGTTTTTCTACTTGGGCTGAGGCCTCACCATTGCTAGGTTAATTTGCCCTAGGGATTTGTTCATGGAGACAAGACTTCAGTTCATCACAGCCTGTGGCCATGTCTACATGCGATGCTTTACTGCACAGTAGCCTAATCTACTGTGTAGTAAAGTGTCACTGGCTACACGTGCAGGCACTTACTGTGCAGTAAATTAATCTACTGAGCAGTAAATTTACTGTGCATCAAAGCCAAATAGCATTTGTTTCATGTGCAGACATGCCCTGTGGCAACCATTTCAGTACAAATTTTTGACTGCAGTGGTCCCTGTTGAGGCTGGTGATAAATCTTGCAAAATGTTGAAGAATATATCCAGTAAGAGTCTGTTCTCTTGCTAGAAAGACTGTGCTTCATCTGAAAGAGTCCCTACTGCTTTCCTTCTAACAGGAAGCACCAAAGAACAATCTGAAAGAATCACTAAACTGCTGCCAGCTGGTATTATGAGAGGAAACGCAATTACCCCTGTAAGCAGATGACTGACAGACTGACTGCACACCACAGGCTTTTCTTATATTTGTGTTACTGTCATCACAGACAAAATTAAGTGGGCTTTTGTCATCTCTAGGGAAGAGATACAGCTTTGGTTTAGTAAGTGGGCATTGGATTGTATTGCAAACTTCCTGTTGGGTTGACTAGCCAAATCACGGCTTGAAGGAGTTTTGACACTTCTATATTTCCTTAAAGTATGAGTAGCATTTAAAGTTTTCTTTTAAGGACAAAGATTTGTACAGAGAAAAAGTACAAGATAACAGGAAGAAAGTATGGATGCCAATTTTTTAAAAGTGATTGTGAGGCTGACAAGCCTGCTGTGGGTTGCTGTTAACCTTTCTACTGGAAGCAGTGTTGGTTGATGTGTGATAGCTCATAGTTTGCCTAGATTGCAGAAGAGGCCACATATTATTGGACGGACACATGGACACTACATTAAGTTGTTAAATCCCTGCTCAGAAGTGCTGCTGTTCTAGTGAGAGAAGCTAGAGGTTACCAATCCCTTGCAGAACTTCTTTATCACTGCCCATGAGACAGGAATATTACTGAATTGGAACGTCTAGTTTTTCCTTATTAAAAGTTTTATTTAACAAGAGTAATCCCTAAACTTCAATTTTTTCCCACCCTCTTTCTCTTTTCCTCTTGCAAGCTCCCGTAAGGAAGAAATAAATATTAATCGTGATTCCCTCATAACTGCAACAAAGTGCCTACCAAAGCCAACTTTGCACATGGAGTGAGCAGCCAGTTCTTAATTAAGGAAATTTAACATAGGTAGCTGACACCATCTGTACAGTACTTTCCATGAAATCTCCCTCCTTATTATGCACCACTTATTACATGGCACATTACTTGGGTTTATGGGAGAAATAGGAGGAGGAAGAGAAATTAAACAGAACCTTTTCCCCCTGAAAATGAGAGCTCACCAAAATGTGCTCAGGGTATTAAATAGAACTGAATAATCTTTATCTATAGAACTGGCATCAAGGGGCAGTGGGAATGCAAGCTTCTGCATGCTAACCCTGCTGTGTGTCTTGATGCTTGTTGGGCTAAGACAGTGGTTCTCAACATTTTTGGACTTGGGGTACCCCTTATTCAACTTGAGACTACTCTCCATAACTTTTGTGAATTAACTGGCACCCAATTTCAAAAACTAATTCATATATTACAATGCTTGCCTCCTTGCAGAGTGACTGGACAGTGGGAGTGGGGGATCATCCAGGCAGGGACAAGCCTGAGCCTGTGCTTGTTTGCTTTGCTTACTGATGTTTAATCACTTCTGGTCAGATGAGTGGTATGGAGCCAGTCAGTGGGGTGAATCAGGCCCTGCAGCAGCCCCCCATGCCAGGGTCAAATTTCTGGAATACTGTGTCCAATTTTGGGGCCCCCACTACAGAAAGGATGTAGACAAATTGGAGAGAGGCCAGCAGATGGCAACAAAAATGTTGAGGGAGCTGGGGGACATGATTTCTGAGGAGAGGCTGAGGGAACTGGTCTTGTTTAGTCTGGAGAAGAGAAGGGTGAGGGGGGATTTGATAGCTGCCTTTACCTGAATGGGGGTTCCAAAGAGGATGGAATGAGACTGTTCTCAGTGGTGACAGATGACAGAACAAGGAGCAATGGTCTCAAGTTGCAGCCAGGATATTAGGAAAACCTTTCTCACTAGAAGAGTGGAGAAGCACTGGAATGGCTTACTTAGAGACATGGTGGAATCTCCATCCTTGGAGGTTTTTAAGGTCCAGCTTGACAAAGCCCTGGCTGGGATGATCTAGTTGGGGATGGTCTTGCTTTGAGCAGAGGGTTGGATTAGAGACCTCCTGAGGTCCCTTCCATCCCTAATTTTCTATGATTCTATGGTCTCTGGCCTGTGGGGCTCCACACAGGTCCGAGCATTTGGCAACAAGGAAATGGTGCCACTGCTCCCCTGCCACCAAATTTTTTTACTTGTGGGGAGCCCTGCACTGCCAGGGGCTGGATTTGGCCTGTGGGCTGGGGGTTGAACACTCTTGTCTTAGCTTATCTGCTTATCTCCTCAAACCTTGCATCACCCTTCAAAAGATCTCGAGACACATCAGGATGTGGCACCCTGATTGAGAATCACTGGGCTAAGGGACTCTTTTCGATATGGACCCTCTTGGAGTTAATTGAAATGACTAAATCCTTCTTACATAGGCTACCAAAATATAAGGTTACGAGTGGTAATTAATTTAGAATTGCCATCTGGTTACAGGTGAGGTCAATATGGGGGAGAAAGGGTTTGTTGACAATTACACACAAAGGATTTGTAAACAATGATCGAGTCCAGCCCAGGATGTCACATGGAAATTTAGCCTTTAATAAGATAAAATTTTCTGGAATTGAAGCAATTTTACAATCTGGTTTGTATCTGACTTTTTTTCCCCCTGTGGAGAATAATCCCAAACAAACCCCACTTTGACCTTGAGGGTTGAAAATGATTTCTCATAAAGCATAAAGGTATCAGTCTATCTCTTGCTAATAGTTTTGGACTGTGCCAATTTAGCAGACAGAATAAATTCCCCAGTCATTTCCCCATAAGTTGGAGTCACGTGAATGCTTTAGATTTGAATTATTGGGAAAGCCACAAAACATCTCTATGCAAATATAAGTTTATTAAAACACTACATATTATTTCAATTCACTCATGCCAATCTTTTCAGAAAAGCAATCTCTCATTTTGGCTAACTATTCTTGTTATGAAACAAAATGAAATCTGCGGTCACACACACACACACATTCACGTCTCCTTTCACTGGGGAGTATGAAATTGTTTCAAGTCTTAGGACAGGGTTTGCCAATAAGGACAATACACCTGCTCTATCAGTCATGAGCTTGAAAGTATGTAATGTTAATCTTCTGAGCTCTCATTCCACCTTTTCTTTAATTGGTCTTCAGTTGGTATAAATCAGCACAGCTGAGTTAAAATTAATGGAGCTATAATTTAATCTGATTTATACCTCTAGAGGATCATCCAGCTCTTTGATATGAAAGGTGTCTTTTCCTAAGGCCAAGACACAAAACTTTCATGTGGCAGATTCAAGGGGACTTGCTACCTATTTACACAAGTACAAAGCTGTGGAAAGCATGACTAGGAAGCCTAGACGTTCATGTCTAACCAACAAAAGCCTTTTGTTGGGATGGGTAGACAGGAGGTCTGCTATGTTTGTATGGCCCTCTTCTTCCCCCTGCCTGGTGCACACAACTGTCAGTGTATGCTCTCACTTCACCCAGAACCTGTCTATCTCTTGTGATGTTTAAATAACAGTCTTGGCACTTTGTCAGAATCCCTTCTGTATGCCATACGCATATCCACAGGATCCAGCAGCTTATTCAGAAAAAGCCCCATCTCCACAAACAAGCTGTTTTAGTCCCTGCCACTTGTGTGGCTAAGTTCAAAAGGAGGACATGGTCACCTCCCTAATGACAAAAGGCATGAACGAAGTTCTGAACCTCTCAAAAATATTCAGTAACCACAGTGTAACTCGGTCACACTCTACCTCCTCAATGCCCCATTGCCTGCAAGACTGTAGGATATCCCTGACACCTCTTCAACCATTTAGGAGGATCCATTACAAACCTCTCTCCCAACACTAACTTTCCAACTTCCTACAAAGCTACATTATAACCCTTCTCCCCATAAGTGTCCTCTACCCCCTCTATTACCCTTCTTTCTGAATAAAGTTTTCCTCTCCCATTAACTAAAAGAGAAGCACTTCCTATAAACCCTTTAATATACCTGCTATCCATTTCTTGGAGGGCATGGTGTCCTATCATCTTCTGAGGAGGAGGAGAGCGAGTGGTTGGGAAAACTAAAATCTATATCTCAATTTTATATAGAATTAGAATTAGTTATTAGAATAAAGTGCATACAGTATATAGTTCATGGCTTGCCACACACCCACAATGTAAGAAAAATCAACATGAAATAAAAGTGACAGTGTTTCCTCTTCTCTCTCTCATGTGGTGCCTTTCTCTGTCCTTTGGCATAAAGCCAGGTACTGTGGGAAGAGGCAAAAACTGTGAGCAGTCAGTCTCAGGGAGGTGGGTGGTTGCTGAACAGTAAGCCCCATTCGGTGGTAAATGGTGATATTGGACGCAGAAGGGTGAAGGACTGGTGCTGAAAGTTGATTTCATACAAGTTCAAAGAGTGAGAAGTTTGTGCTCCTCTTTCTTCCTCATCAACCACCTTTTTAGTACTTTGTCCTAGAAAAACAAAACAAAACCACAAGCAAAATTATCAACATATAAGGAACTGCTGAGCAGTAAATTAAAGTGTCTGCTGAGTTCTAATTTGACCTTCCTGCACAGCTAGGGCTGTTAACAAGATTCCAGCATAACATAATCCCCAAAGCTTGGCTGCCAAGTGTAATAGGAGCAGCAGACAGGGGCTCAAATACCACAGGGACATGCACGCTGTAAACATCTGGATAAAACACAGATACCAACCCCTCCTTTGTCCAAGATAAGAATGTTTTTGTCTTGAGCACTAAGAGCACTAAGAGTCAATGCCTTTGTATGTATTTGTACATCAGTTAGTGCAATGGGGACCCAATCCTGATTACAGCCTCTATTTAATAAACATTAAACAATAACAGATTGATCCCTAGGGGGCCATTTGGTCTGGTGGTAAAGGAATAAGTGCATATAAAGGTTGAACAAAGACAGCCACAGCCAGTGCACTGAGCTCACTGTCCTGTATTACCTTCCAAACCTAGATACATTGATTTTAACAAGGAAAGACTTTTTTTTCCCCTTTTCCTTTGCTGGCTGATCTGATGCCAGTCAAAGTTGCTGAATTAGCATTTTCTGGTGTTTAAATCCATGCATCCGTATTTTGCTGACAGATTTTAACACCCAAGGTGCACAAGAAGGAGGGAGGTTATAAGGGTTATAAAACAATACAGGAAGGAGATACCATGAAAGAAAGAGAAAAATAGTAATCATAGGACAAAAAGGAAGAGCAATAAGAAGCACTGAAAAACAGTTTTGGATATTTGATAAGGTCTTACAATTCAATGATTAGGAATATGCCATTTGATACCAAGGTAAACCATTATAAAATCCATGACATACATATCAAATATGCATTTTTAAAAGATCTTTGACACACTTGTTATAGTTCTCATTTCTGCATTCAATGAATGGGCTGGATGTCTCTTTCTTGCAGCAAGGGTGTAACTTCTTATCATTCCTAACAAGGGGCAAATGAGTTCCAGAAACTCAACAAAAAAAATTGTTCTGCTGCTGAACAGTTCAGTTAATGGATCCTGAGAAACAAGATAAGGCAAAACCCTGAAGTGATGTTTGCAGAGTACAAATTAGACACTTTTACACAGAGATTTCCTCACTTAGCTTCTCTCAGACAAACCTCTGCCTCTCCACCAAAAGGAAGTACATCTAGTTTGATATCCTATAGACTGTACAACATAGGCTGCAGACCTTCCAAGAATTAACTGCTAATCAAACTACAGGTTATTCACTCGAGTTAAAAATCATCAGCAATGGAGAAATTACTACGTGCCAAAAAATGTTGAGGGAAGTAGGTTTTTGAAACTACCTAGATTTAGGAGGACAAGCCCCACAGACTTTCACAGGGATTTGTGCTCCCTAATTTCTTAGATGCTTTTGAAAATCCCCCCTTTAAAGGTGGCCATCCACCTCTGCATTCAACTGATGCACAACCTAATTCTGCTTGGGCACGTCTATATGAGATGCCTTAATGTGCAGTGAACTGTTCACAAAGAAACATTTGCCTTTGCTACTGCACATTAGCACAGCTACTGCGCTTTTATCTTGTATGTACCTCATATTAATGCACAGTTTCATAGTTGTTAGGGGCTGAAAGGTCCAGATCATCAGGTCCAGCCCCCCTGCACTTAGGCAGGAAAGACTGCTGGGATCAGATGACCCCAGCAAGATGGGCGTCAAGACGCTTTTTGAAGATAGCAAAGGTGCATTACTGAATGTGTAGATGTGCCCCTTGGGTACTAAATCCACCCACTCCACAGCACAGAACACTTATTTTAGAGATTTGCCATGCACTATGCTATGTTGCATTATAATGAAAGTGAATTCAAGATCATTATCATTAGCCTATTCAAGAGCAATGCTACCAGGAAGAAGCCAGTCCATAAACATTTGGACCTGAAGTGAGCAGGGAACAGCCTCAGAATGGGAGTCTGAAAGGTGGGGAGACAGCAAAGCCCAAGGGAGGGGTAAAATGGTCACTAATGAAGCCAGTTACATTTGCTCTCAACCTTTCTATCCTGAGCCTTCAAGACTTAATGGCAGGGGGTTTCCTTTACTTCCCTATAGGGCTAAAGAACTGAAGCCATTCCCTGCCACAACTCTCTATGAATTTATTGAGAAGAAGTGTCAGTTTCTGTATGCAGCGTTTGATGCTGCAACCTTTAGCACCGGTTTGCATCAGAACACCTCCCATGTCCTTTTAAATCCTGCAGTGTGCAGGGCTTTAGCTGCACAACTCTTCTTTTTGTCAGTAAGAGCAGTGAGGTCAGATACTACTTTGGCTACTTTGGAAAGTCACCCTAGCTGCATTTGTTTCTAAGATGTTGAGATTAATTTTCTCAAGAGAATTGAATGAAAAGCTTTTTTTCTTCTTCTTTTTGTTGTCATTTATTTCTCAAGGACATTGTTGAAAGTTCTCCAGGGGATTCCAGGCCTGCACTTTGGATAAATATTTATTTCTTATTGTTTGAAGCAGGGGATGAAAGCACCATCAAGCCCCCTGCACAGCCTCGCCACCTGGGCCTGGAGTATGGCTTGGGGGTGAAGGGATGTTTCTGTACCCTATGGGACACCTAAACAAACCAACCAACCACCTAACAATGGTATTTATGAAATAAATGGCAGAGGGCCATGGCTACTGGAGCTGGTGTTCTGTGGAAATGGATAGATGCTATAAAAATTTGAATTTGGGTGTTACAACTCGTTCATCCTTACACTAATCTCACAAAGGGCAAGTGAAGGGATGGGTGGAAGTCCCACCCAGTGGTACTGCACTGCTATTGTCTACAGGGGGGTAGATGGAAAGGAGCATCCATTCAGTTGCATAGACCTCTTCAGAAAAAACAAACCAACCATTTACTCTTCAGGGAATCCTCCTTGTCGCTCTAGAGCTCATGAGATCTCTTCCTGCTATGCATTCTTCCTGTGACAGCCACAGTCCTATTCAGTGGGCCAATATGTTGTTCTATTCCAGAGGTGGGCAAAATATGGCCTACAAGCTGGATTCAGCCTGCAAGGCCATTCTATTCAGCCCGCGGGACCCCTAACAAATTTAGAAAATTTATATTTATCTGTCTTTGCTTCCAGTCAAAAATGACAGGAGCCAGGGGCAGTAGGATCCAGGGGAAGCCCCGGCGGGCTCCTGCAACACCAGGGCCCGCCCGGCCCCCCCCCAGCCGGAAACCCTAGTAGGGCCTTCTGGCCTGGGACCATGTGGCTGCACTGGCACCAGAAACTCAGGTAAGGAGGGGGAAGGGCAAGGGAGGACCCCGGGCAGGGAAGGAGCTGGTGCTAAGCGCAGGCCCCTCTGCCACCCCATGGCTGGCACTTCCTGCTGCAGCCACTCGCAGCCCACGTGGGGTTGTCCTGAGCAGGCACAGGCAGCCCCACATGGGCTGCAAGCAGCTGCAGCAAGGAGTGCCAGCCACAGGGCAGGGGAGGGGCTGCTTTTCCCTGCGCTCACCACAGGCTTGTAACCTGCCCCCACTGCCAGCCTGGGCCCCATGCCGGCTCTGGGCTCACCCACCAGGGCTGTGCCGTGGCAGCAGCAGTTACTTGGCATGGAGGAAAGTGGCCCCTCCCCGCCACTTGCGGTGCCGGGCAGTGTTTGCTGCTGCTGCCTGCCTGGAGCTCACGCTCGTGTGGGGACAGGGAGGGGCCGCTTTTCCCCCACTCACCACCAGCTCCTTCCCTGCCAGCAAGCAGCGAGTCAGGGCTGCATGCTGCCCCCAACCTGTACGGCGGGGTTGGGGGGCACTGGGAATGAGTGGGTGCAAGAGTCAGTGGGCCTGCACTGGTGTCCTGGGGCCCACTGACAGGGTGGGTGGGGCCCAGAGCAGGGTGGCAGGAGCACAGGGTCCCGCCCGGCAGGGGCTCTATGGAGCCAAGCAGCCTCTCTCTGCTGGTTCATCCCAGCCTGGCTCCACAGACCCCTGTCAGCCTGTGCCCTGCTGTGGGCCCCACCGGTGCGGGCCCTGGGACATTGGTCCCAAGATGGTGACCAGGGGGCAGGGCACCTGTCAAGGGGCGGGGCTACCCATGCAGCCCTCGACAGCTTGCCAAAACTGGGTAAGCAGCCCTCTGCCCAAAATAATTGCCCACCCCTGTTCTATTCAGAGCTAATTCAGACTATTCCTTTTCAGCTGAAAAGCTGACAGGATTAGACCTCTACAGAAATGGGATTTTCCATTTCACAGGAAATTTCACAGTTTCAAAGTCTGGTTCCAAAATGAAAAAAAAAAAAATCAAAACATTTCCTGTGAAACAAAATCCCAAAATAAAAGTATCAAGTTTCAGCTCATGGAAAAGTTTTATTTTGATAACACCATAATGTTGTTTTAATACAGTCATAACATTCTGTTCTAATTTTGGCTTTTTAAAGTTTCATATGTATAACATATCTGAAATAAAAAGTCACTTCAAAACTGAAAATCGAAATGCTCTGTTCTTAAATGGAATGTTTTAACCACACACAATGCTCCATTCTGCTTCCCCCACTTAATACAGACGTTTGTCAAAATTGACATATATCCACTATTTTTTTTACTTTCAACAGATAAGTATATCCTAACTAAAATATTCCATGGGAAACTTACGGATCCCCTCTAGACAGAACTTGGTCCATTCCAGGCAGGATTGCCAAACATACTGTCTCTGCAATGATCCTGCTCATAGGAGAGAGAGACTAGGACCAAAAAAGGAATTAAAGTTTCCTATGTAGCAGTTGAGATAATTTTCATTAGTCAATGGTCCTGTGCCCTTCTGGAATATAACTCCTCAATGCTGATCAGACCCACTATTGGCTTAAACTGATTACTTTCCATTTCAGTACTGTACTCTTCTCCCCAGTAGTCCAGGATTCCCCTATTCATAACTTTTTGTACCTTGTTTATTGTACCATTGCACTAAAGCACCTAAAGTTTTCAAAGTTATTTTTATGACAGTGCATTCCTTTTCCTGTGCTTCCTTGTGCTTCAAATCCAGTCCTCAACGCAGCATTCAAACCCCTGTATAACACTTGGTGTATTGTCAAATCAACCTTTTGATTAAACTCCCAATTGCAAATCCTGGCAATGAACACTAATACAGAACATGGTAAAATCTCCCTGCTGGGACATGTGGAGCTTCATTGAAACAGTGACATTCAATGTCTTTCCAAGAAGAAAGTCCCCTTGTATAACTGAAACCCACATAGTCCATCACATGAATAAAGTGCTTTATGTAAAAGAATACTCACTCCATTGCTGTTGATGCATCATAGGGTGAACTCCCACCCCCTGCCTCCCTGCTGTAAAGTGATAAATCTCATAATTATATTGGCCTGATGTTGGATCAATCAGATTATGCATTGACGTCAAACTGTTAAAAACTGCTCACAAGACACTAGCCTGCAGCCCTTTGAATGGATTAAGGCCAATTCACTCAGAGCTGACTACTATTTCTTGAGAAATTTCTCTTCAAATAGTAAGAGGAAGCAAACTGGCAAGGTAATTTTGGCATCAGGACACTATACCTTTAATTTTGCAAAATAATAAACAATGGCATATACCACTCTATTTGATGCAGAAGCTTACAAAATTATCATTCTTTTGGCTTTCTCTAATCCTGGAACCTGCAGACACCCAAATTTGGCAAGTAGTGCTGGTTCTTTTAGCATGCAGTGAGAAAACCAAAGACATTTCTCACCTGGCTATTTCCATTATTGGGTTGGGAGTTCTCTCCCTCAACTGCATTATAAAATCATATCACAGATTTGGAAAGAACCCCAATCATTTTAGATCAACCCCTCCTGCAGAGATGCAGAATTGACTGTTCTTGAACTATCCCAGCCTGTCAGTCTCTTAAAAGCACTTAAAGAAGAATATTTTCCAGATTCACTAGGGAGCTAGTCCCATTGTTCTTCCATTCTTCTGGGTAGGAGATTTTTCCAGAGATTTAATCTAAATCTGTTTTGCTGCAATTTCAGCTCACTGTCTCGTGTCCTGCTCTCTGTGACAAGAGAGAACAATTTTTCTCTATTTTCCTCATGGCAGCCTTTCGAATATTTAAGAACCACTAACATGGCTCCCTTATCTTCTTTCCTCTAGACTAAACACACCGAATTACTTCAACATTTCCCCCTGCAGCTTGCATGCCAACCTCTTTTATCATCTTCATCACTTGCTTCTGGAACTCCTCTAGATCTTTGGTATATCCTTCTTAAAACATCATGCCCCAAAATGAATAGTGCTCCAGCAATGGCCTAAGCAATAGGCCTGTGCGAGTAGGCAGCTATTCGATCTGGCTTCGGATCCAGCCACTTTGGATGCCAGGGATCTGATCCAGTGCTCCAGACCGGGTTCCCGCTTTGATCCGACCGAAGTGGCTCCAAAGCTTTGGAGCTGCCTTGGAGATCCGGCCGTAGGGTATAATGGGGAATCAATGAAATATCTATAACTTTGATGTTTTGTGTCTGATTTGGATGAAACATGCAGAGATGGTAGCCTATGCTGAGAGCATGAAGCCTGCCAAGTTTCAAGAAGATCGGTGCAGGGGGAACTGTATCCCAAATTCTTGAATGCAAAACTCATGTCACATGTATGTACACCACAGTGGGGTGAAAACTACAGGGGTGATAGCCCCTGGTGAGGCCACAAAGCCTACCAAGTTTCAAGAAGATCAGTGCAGGGGTTTGGGGGGAACTGCACCTCAAGCTGCTGACAGGCAAAACTCATGACACAGATGACCCTGTGTGTGTTAAGGTGTAGCGGGCTGAAAACTGCAGAGGTGGTAGCCCCTGCTGAGGCCACAAAGCCTGCCAAGTTTCAAGGGGGTAAGTGTAGGGGTTTGGGGGAAACTGCACCTCAAGCTGCTGACAGGCAAAACTCGTGACTCAGATGACCCTGTGTGTGTTAAGGCGTAGCAGGGTGAAAGCTACAGGGATGGTAGCCCCTGCTGAGGTCACGAAGCCTGCCAGCTGTTGAGAAGATAGGTGCAGTGGGGTTCTGGGTTCTGGGGCCCTGCACCTCTGGCTGCTGACAGGCAAAATTCATGACATGGGTGCTTTTGCAACTGACCATCTCTGTTTTGGGGCAGTTGATTGTCTGTATTGATTATTTCCTCTCCTTAGTCTGTGGTTTTGTAGATGTCAATTCATGCTCATTAACTCCTTAGGTAGTAGCTAGGTACTGTGTATTGAGCTGGTCCCTGAGTGAATCATGATTAATTGGTAACTGGTAACACAGTAGCTTAGCAGCCAGGGCTGCAGTAGTCATCGTTCCCCCTCCCTCCCCCCCTCCTGCTCAAGACAGACACAGTTGCACAAGCACTCATGTCATGAGTTTTGCCTGTAAGCAGCCAGAGGTGAAGGGCCCCAGAACCCCCCTGCACCTATTTCCTCGACAGCTGGCAGGTTTCGTGCCCGCAGCAGGGGCTATCATCCTGCAGCTTTCACCTTGCTGCGCCTTAATACGTACAGTGTCACCAATGTCACAAGTTTTGCTTGTCCACAGCTTGAGGTGCAGTTTCCCCCAAACCCCTGCACTTATCTCCTTGAAACTTGACAGGCTTTGTGGCCTCAGCAGGGGCCACCACCCCTGCAGTTTTCAGCCCGCTGTGCCTTAACACACACAGGGTCATTTGTGTCACAAGTTTTGCCTGTCAGCAGCTTGAGGTGCAGTTCCCCCCCAAGCCCCTGCACTGATCTTCTTGAAACTTGGCAGGCTTTGTGGCCTCATGAGGGGCCACCATCCCTGCAGTTTTCACCCCTCTGTGTTGTAACACGTAGACATGACACGAGTTTTCTTTCAAGAATTTGGGGTGCAGTTTCCCCTGAATCCCTGCACCAAACTTCTTGAAACTTGGCAAGCTTCATGCTCTCAGCAGGAGCTACCACACCTGCAAATTTCATCCAAATCAGACAAAAAACAACAAAGTTATAGATATTTTATTGATTCCCCATTATACCCTATGGCCGGATCTCCAAAGTGGCTCAGAAGCTTTTCCAAAGCGCTTTGGAAGCTCCAAACTGCTTCGGAAAGCCTAACAAAGCCAGTGCTTCAATCCAGACATGCTGCTTTGGATGCCAAAGTATCTGAAGCTTCTCTGGATCCAAAGCACAGTCCGAAGCCTCGCACAGCCCTACTAAGCAACACTGAGCAGAGTGATGTCACTTCCCATGTCTTACGTATAATGCTTCTTCTTTTAATGCTACCCACATTTAATTAGTTTTGTTTTGTTTTGGTTTGGTTTGGGCTTTTTTTGCAGTATCACTGTGGGCTAGCTACTACTGGTATTAATCTCAAGAAGCAAAAGAGGCAGTAGGGCAGACATTATTTTCAAAAGCAATTCCTGGTTTTTGGTGCCCCATCTGTGGCAACTTTTCATACGGTTGCTTCTCAGCATTTTCTGAAAGTCAAACCCCCTTTTAAAGGTGTTCAGAATCATTAGTCGGTTATGAGAATATTGGTCCATGTTTCCATATAAAACCAGCTATATTATCTTGGCATCTCTGAACAGTAACATTTTAAACATTGCTGACCAAAAAGTACCAATGATAGGAAGTCGCTAGAAGGGGGTAAGTCACACAAAGATTTTGTAGCTATGCACAAAGACTAGCAGCATGTCTTAATTACATGCCTATGTGATGGGATAAAATGAAAAATGCTTGGAAATTTGTAATTTGGAAATGGGCAAAATGCTGAGGAAAAAAGCTAGGACTATTTTGCAGCACTAACAAATCATTTTTTCTGGCAAAACTGAGCTGGTTTCTGAGCAAACATTGGCATAAGATAGATTAATTTTATTGAAGAATGTTTCTCATTGAAAAAATGTCAAAAACCCATTTCCTTAGTTAAAAAAATAATGATTTTGTTCAAGTGATGATAAATTAGAAGCCTGAAATGCAACGTTGTAAACAAAACTTTGTGTAAAATTCTAGGGAAATACAACTGAGTTTTTTACAAGTGGGTATATAATGTACAAGTGCGTATGTAATATGCAATGTGTCTGAAACCTGACAAACAAAAAAAACATAGAGACCAGGGAAAAAAGAAAAGCTACTCTAAGCACGCTCTGGTTATTTAGGAAGGTCACTGGTGTCATACAGCAGGCCATGTTCATTTAGGCACTTCAAGGTAAAATCTTCTTGTGTCCTCAATCATTTTATTCAAAATATATTGACTTCTGACACTTGAGCTAAAGGAGACCTGCATTTTATTTTATTTTTTTAAATTCCTAGCAACATCTGTACAATGATACACAGAGGATACACTGATTTTGCAGAGTTAGACAGTTATGCTAGAAATATACAAGTCATTGCACGTCCCTGGGAGAAATGTTACTACCATTTTAGAGCCAAGTAACAGATAGTTAAAGACAGGGCTTTTTCTCTCTGGACTAGCCTTATTTTAACCAAATCATGGCCAGACATTAAGCTGTCTGAAAATGGTCCTATTTGGGAAATTTACCTTCGACAGATTTCATCATTCCAAATGAGTTTCACTGCAGCTATGTGACTAACATCACTTGGCACTGGTGAAGATAATTTTGGTATCTTCTCATGCCACTAAAGAATTGTAATAAGTGATTATCAATTTCAAACTCACAAAAATTATAAACTTTACTGTAAAGTGGACAGGACAAGAGCTAAAGAATCACTTAGAAATCAGACAGCCTCCTTTGGCTTCACTATCCTTGCTGCAGACCTGCACAGTAACTACAATTATACAGACATGTGCATTTACTGCACAGTAACCAAGATTACTGTGCAGTACAAGTGCGTGTCTACATGTGCATACCCATAAAGGGCACTGAGCAGTAATGCATATGTATATATTAGTAGTATAGTAGTAGTATATATTATTATTAGTAGTAGTAGTAGTAGTAGTATAATAGTAGTATATATTATATACTAATATAATTAGTATATTAGTATATATGTATATGTATATGATTAGTTACTGAGCAGTAATGCATATGTATAATCCTTACTGTGCAGTAACACTGTGCGTGTGGACTAATTTGGGACTAAATTTAGTCCCAAGTCAGTCCACGTGCAGCGTTAACGCGTTTTAATGCCTGCACACATAGATGCCAGCCTATTCCTGCTTACTGTGCATTAATTTACTGTGCAGTAAATTTAAGCCAGCGTAAATGCATGTTTAGAAACACACACTAATGCAGGGAAATTGAATGACAAAAAAAATTTGTTGCACAAAGTTAAAGTTGCCCAGTGATACTGTTCTGTAAGGGAATGAGGTAAGTTCAGCCAAACTCAAACTTCCAAAAACTAAAACATGAGTTAAGGTACAACCCTGCATCTTTACCTCTGCTCTTTTGAACACTGCACAGATACACTGCTTAGACACATATCTGCACTTGGTCTTTCAATTCTACAGTCAAACATTCAATCTGCTCTATAGAAACAGCACAGCTAAATTGTACAGCTTCTTCACCTGTATGTAAATGGCATGATCTAACGCTGTATTTTCACTTATCATTAAACTCACAAACCATACGTGTTTCTCTGCTTATCTGCATGACCTTGCAGGGAGTAAAAGGCAGTGAGACATCTAAGCATAGATTGATAATTACTGGTTAAAATGTTGTGTTAAAGAGTTAATTAGTGTTTAAATGATTAGGTTAAATTGGGCTCAAAATGGCTGTCCAATTTAAACTTAGCTCATCCTAGTGCCGACCTTACACTTACAGACCCAGTTTCAGTGACTGGCAATCAGTCTAAACCTGTAACTGTACAGAAGTTCCATGCACACAAACCAGTCTAAAAACTGCAGAACCTGGTTTAAGATAAACATCAATCTATGTAGTATCAGACTCATTTGATTCAGGTTAAACAGGTGCATGTCCACTTCCCCTGTCCACTTCCCCTGTGCAACCCCAGGATGGGAAAACCCAGACACTGGCCCTAGCCCTGGAGCTGCTCTTTTCACATCCCTTGTACTGGTCTATTTTTGCACCCCCACCCCCTGGGCACCCGACCAGCCAGCGCTTTCAATCCCCATCCCAAAAGCTGCTCTGGGTTCAGCCACTTTTATCAGGGTTTGCTGCTGCTGGAGCCAAGAAAGTAAGTCCTGGTGCAGAGAGGAGCAGGAGGAATGGGGGTGTAGGTTTGCTGGGGGGACCCCACCCCACCCACGCAGGTCATGCCTGCCCCCCAACCTACAGGTCACACCTTCCCCCCATTCCCTGATTCCCTGGGGGATCCCTGATCCCCTCCAACCTGCTGGAGCACCAACCCCTCCCTCCCCCGCTAGTCCCCACATCCTTACTTACCTGCCATACGGCAGCCATTTTGAATTAATTTAAGCTCTCCTAATGCCTCCAGTTGTTTGTACTTAGCTCTACAGGACAAATAAAAAACCTACTAATACTTTATTGATTTCTCAGTTTGAGTTTTTTTTGATCCTATGAAAAAATATGCAATGTCTGACTCACACATTGGCCAATTGCTTCAAGTGAAATGAACAGTCCTCAGTGGAGGCACCCAAGGATAGGGGAAAACTGCATGATGAGACACTCCAATAATTCATTAAACAAATTGACTGGCCTAATTTAAGCAGTTATGTAAGGCCATGTCCTTGTCTCACTGATATCAAAGTTACAGTGGCAGTGATGGCAAGCCAGGATGGGAATCAAAAACACAAAAATCTGACACCCAAGATCTCTCTTTTGCGTATCCAAGCCTATTATTCCAATTGTTCCATTAATGGGATTTATAAATTTTGTTCAATGACAAGTTATGTTTCTATACTTGTCAGCTGACTCTAATTAGCAGAGGAAGTGACTTTAGCAGGTCCCAGATTTGTATCATAACTATGATTTTTTTGGATTATTTTGTATTGACCTTTATTGTCCAAATATTTTGCTTGCTATTCTGACCATACTGAGAAGAGATTTTTGTTGAGATCCTCTCAGTGACCCCTGGATCATTTTCCTGAGTAGTTTTACTGAGTTTATTTAGAATATAACAATGAGTAGTTCAAAGTGTTACTGTGAATGTGCATTATATTGCATATATCAACATGGCATGTCATCTGCCCTGTTCCCTACCTCTGTTATACCATTCTGAAGTTCCTTACAATCTTTTCTTGATCATGAATAGCCTACATCACTTTGGGTTAGCAAAGCAAGTATGTGCTTAACTTTAAACACTAGCTTAAGTCCCCTTAAATCACTGGGCACGTCTACACATGCATTCAATCCAGGAACAGTTTACTTGCAAGTAAACTACTCATGAGTAAACGCTCCTGAGCAGGCAACTACAGCTGTCTCCTGGCCGAGGCTGGGACATTACACCCTGTCCCTGAGGGCTGCCTGCTGCTGGGGTGGGGACAATGTTCCCCTGCCCCCACAGCAGGGAGCTCCTGGCCCTGGATCCCCGATCAGCTCCAGGGGACTTGGAAAGAGCTGCAGGGGAGGGGCAGGTCCCATCCCCCTGTACTGATCTGCTAGTGGGACAGCTAGCAGCTAGCTTGTTGCTAGCTGCCCTACTGGCAGATCGGGGCAGGGGGCTGGGAGCTACCCCATCCCTGTAGCTCTTTCCAAGCCCATGCCTTGATCACCTTGGGGATCCTGTTTCCTGCTCAGCTCCATGAGTGCAGAGCTGGGTGGAGGACAGGCTGAGGAGCTTGTTCCTCACTCAGCTTCACAAGCATGGAGCTGGCTGGGGAAAAAGCTTGGAAGCTTGTTTTCCACTCAGCTTCCCATGTGTGGAGCTGGGTAGGGAACAGGTTGGTTGTGGAGCTGAAGCTGGGAGATAAGGATCTCCCAGCCCCCTGCTCCTTGATCACTATGGCAGAACAGGGGGCTTGGAGCTCCTTGCTGCCAGGGCAGGGGGATATAGTCACTGCCTACGCTCTGGTGATGAAGCCTGCATCAGGCAGCTCCCGGGGACAGGGAGTAATCTCCCACCCCCTGGTGGGCAGCTGACCAGGAGTAGATTTGCTCCCAGTCAGGCATCTATCTACATGAGCACTACTGTGGTGTTACTAATCAAAAGTAAATTTGCTACTTGCATTTGCAGGTAGCAAATTTACTTGCGATTAGTGAAGTTTACTGCATAGTAAGCATGCACACGTGCAGATGCAAATGCTTACTATGTTACTGCACAGTTAATGTGTTGTGTAGACGTGCCCACCCAGACTTAAACATGTGCTTTAAATCAAGCATGTATTTCAATACCTTGTAGAATAGGATGGGGTTAAGTATGTGTTTAAATGCTTATCAGAAAGAGGGTTCCAGTATGGAAGCTTTGGACATACTATTACTACCTTTTGCCCAGAAAATAACTGCCTATTCTTAGTCACTGTTTTCCTTTAAGAAATGTCTAATATATGACTATCCTTTCTCTCACCCAAGGGTAATTTAGTATTTGTAACAGTGTCTTGTAAAGAACTTTTTAAAAGACATTTTGAAAGTCTGAACAAAGTATGTTAGTACTCCTTTCTCCAATGTTTTGTTGTCATACTTAGAGACTTTTTGTAGATCAGAAAGGTACAATGTTCCTTAACAATTTGTCTCCCTCATGTCACATATACTTAGGCATTTTATAAGTTTATTTTAAATGTTATTTCAAAAATCTGTTTTATTTCAGTCAGGGTGTTGACAGATGTTTGTCATTTAACAGGGGAGGGAGATTTACTATAGGTCAGATGAATCCACTGGACAGGGTTAAGTTACCACAAGCTAGCTTCACTTACTGTAGGACAGAAGAGAAAAGACAAACAGTTATAATGGACTGGCTGACACACACAAGTGGTAAGCCCTTCCCTCTTTAAAGTGGTCTAACTGTTCATTTGTGCAGGCCATATGTTTCAGTTTCAATTAATGCATAACTCCTAGGATCACTCTTACTGCTTTTAAAAACACTTGCTATCCTCCAATCTATTTGTACAACAGTAACAGTACCATGTCTAGGGTAAGTATCTGTCCAGGAATTTCCACAATGAACAAAGAAATAATTCAGTTTTCTTGTACTGTCCTTATCCACTAGACTGTTTTCTTAACTTCCTGGTAGACATGGAGATGAAGTGAATCTCTCATAGTCATTTTGTTTCTTCTATACAGAGTTTCTTATTATTTGCTTTTATGCCTTCAGCTATTCACGCTTCATGTTCTCTCTGAGCCCTTCTCCTTAATGTCTCTCTCACTACATTTTTGCCTGCCATAATATATACTCCTTTCTATTATCTTCACTGGTGCTAGATTTCCATTTTTGGGAGACATGCATCTGGCTTCAATAATGGCTGGAGCTTTGCCATTTAATCATGACATTTATCCTTTATCTATGTTCTTGTTTTCCTTTATAGCCGTAGTGTTATATCCATTAATGCTGCTAAACAAATAATTACATAATGTGTTTGTTTGCATTTCATACACTGGGGAGAGAACCACATGCCTTCTTCATGATTCTCTGGCCTGATGTCCAAATTGTTGCTCTCATGAGGGATGTATAATACACATAAAGGTATTTTTTAAATGGAGCCAATAGGACACTAATTATTTTAGCTACGTTCACTACAGAGTTAAAATCAAGTGACCATTTTCAAAGTCTGAGCCCCTGAATTGGTGAGTGCTACATGTCACCAATAAGAAAAACTTCTTTGGTTTCTGGTTTATCCATTCATTCCAGAAGACAGGCAACTGCGCTGAGCAGACTTAGATTTTCACAGCCAATTTATGTAATTTGGAACCCTGGAGAAACTTGGGCATGAGCACCTTTAATAAATAATTACGCTGCTTACCCCAAAAATTGTGTTGTGGACCTATGCCATGATGGTATTCAATTAAGCAGATGTAGGATCACTAAAATATCTTGGAAAGTAGATTGGGGCTGTGCACTCACCTTCAATCTAATGCAGTCCAGTGCATTCTTTTTAATTCTCAGTTTCTCTGTTGTTCTTATAATTGCACTTCTCTGGCTGGTCGCCTTTTCTGCTCTGTATTTTTGCTCCATTCTGTTCAGATACACCAGTTTTGTCTGAGGCATCTTTTTTTGGGGAGACAGACTCTCCTTTAAGTTCAGCACATGCAGCAGTCTCACCTCCTTTCTTTGTGATTTTTTGTCCTTCATTGCGAGTGTTTTGAGTCATCTCCTCCATTCTTCTCAGCAACAGTCCTTTATCCCCATTGCATCTGCCACCTGCTGCCTCTTTGGGCTTCCCGCTGAAGCATTCTGCAGAGTCTTTGATCAATTCTTTCTCTGATGGTACATTTTTTTCCATGCTGTCTCCCTGGGGTGATGACATGTTCTCCTTACTGCTATGCCCAACAGCTTGCCCAGTGCTTGTAGTACTGCTTTCTGAAGTACTGCTGCTTGTGCACTTGTTTTGCTGAGAGGTGTCAGTGGTGTTTGGCTTCTCAACATTATCTTCTACAATTCCTTGCTTGCTTAGCTTGGACTCTGGCTCAGAGTCACCCATACCTGACACAGACACCTCCCCTTCTAGACACATGGCTGCTTTCTGTTTCTCCCTCTGATTGTCCTGTGCAGACAAAATCTTCTCACCTTTCTGGCCCTGTGATGAAAAGACACCATGGTCTTGGGAGCTTGATGGCTGCCCATCCTCTTCTGGGTCTGCTAGGCAATTGAGTTCCATCTCCTCCTCACCAGCTGGAGCTTCACATTTCAGGTTTTCAGTGCTTGTGGGGCCCTGGAATGAGGAATGTGAAAGGCCCATTGAGTTTGTTTTTTAAAAATAACAATATAGTACTTACCTTGTAAAGATTCCCAAAGGCTTCCTTAGGTTAAGCAAGTATTATCTTAATTTTTAAGCATTATTGCAAATAGTATCTTAACTTTCAGAAGGGAAATGGAAACACAGAAAAGTTAAAGGACTTCCCTAGTTTAATAAACTGGGCCAGTGACTGAGGCAGATGAACATTCCAGCTCCCTTGTCTTGAGACTCCAGCCTACCTGAGACAGCATGTATGTAATCAGGCTTGACTGCACGAGTCAAACAGACGTTCTGTAAACCCACCTGGCTGTCAGGGTCATCCTTTTGAAATGGCATGTCCTCACCTTCCTTTGCATCCCATCTGTCAAAATAAAACACAGAACTTGGGCTGTCAGCTCTTCAGAAGACAAAGCAACCGTCTCTGCCCAACTCACAGGGAGGAACCCCTACAGATCTTGTCAGCGCCATTGGTTCAATGTCAGAATGGGTAACTACTGAGTGATACAAAACACTGCAAAACACTTGAGCCGGGGCATGAGAGACAAACACTGAAGACTGAAGTGACCCAGCTTTCAAGGACAGCAAGACAGAGTAACTGCAACAGCTGCTTACACATTTAGTAGATTCATTTACTAAATGGAATGCCACAGCACATGTCCATCATATTCTTCCTTCTCAATGTCTGTTCTACGGCAATAGTTCTCACCCGGTCCATGGAGGTGCTGTGAATGGGTCACATAGTAGATATAGGACAAGTGGATGGCTGGGTTGACCAAGTCCCTGCCCCCAAATATTCCTATGTTGATAGGCAGTGTTTTGGTGAGAAGTTGTAATGATCTGTGCATGATATTCCCAGACACCAGTTACTTTTGTGTAGTACAGTGGCTAGGCTAATGATATTGACTGAGAGGTGCAGTGTTGGTCAAGATGACTCTGCACTCCACTGCCTAGCACCAATATAGGCAGTACTTTGCAGAGTTGCCCAAGCCAACTTTATATGGACTGATGTCTAAATCATTGAACCGAATTGTTGAACCTCCTGAACCAAAAGCAGGAGAGCTATATTCTGGCTCTATCATTTCTAGTTCCAGAAGTCACCTGCTGGCACCTCCCACAGTGGTGGTCAGGGTCAAAAACTGTCAAGAACCATTGTTCTATAGCAGGGGTCAGCAACCCCTGGCACACATGCCGAGTATGGCATGCAAGGCCATTTTCCTCGGCACACCACCACCAGCCTGGGCTCTAAGGCACTGCTGCCAGCCACAGAGCCCAGGCTGCTCCCAACAGGTGACTGGGAGGCTGCAAGCCCTGCTGCAAGCAGAACGGACTCCCTGGGCTGGCTGCAGCTAGGAGGCTGCAAACAGCTGCTCCGGGGCACCTTCCAAGGTAGACATTGTGGGTTTTTTGGCACTCCAGCCAAAAAACGTTGCCTAGCCCTGTTCTATAGGAATCAAAGTCACCTCTCCCGAGTCAGTCCATGATAAGTTCTAGAACATCTCTGGGGTGTTAAAATATTTATAATTGATGGAACAGGCTCAGGAGAAAAGTAATTCACAAAACAACTTGCTTTTAAGGAAATGGTAGAGGTGGGCCTAGATTAATTACTGTACTTGGTGCTCCCTGATTCTGATATTTCCTGCTCCCACACAGAGCATGTGATACATGAACAGTCAGCTTCTCAACCACACTGCTCCCATACTGAGGAGTTGTTTTTGGCATGAGAAGGGGGACATTCCACTTCTTCCTTCACAGAGGCCTCCTACACTTTGTACAGATGCTATCTCACTGTGTCCCAACACTTCTTTCTGTCCTGGTGTTGGGATGTAGATACAAGGTAGGTCCTAGGATATATTGTGCTGATTAGAGAGCATGGTTTGCTTCCCACAGTATTCCTACCCACTACCCAGCCAGTCCCTACTTGATAAATCCCTACCCACTACCCAGCCTACCTACTTGATAAATCTCAAGGTACCTTCCTAGTCCTCCTAAGAAGCATTGCACAATCCTGGTACAACCCAGTCTCTGATGGAAATAAAGTCTCCATACATGAAACATGCAGAAAACAGGACTGAGATTTGGACTCCGACTCCATCTCATTCAAATGCCCACCTACCCACACCCACCCACATATGCACACACACACACATTCATTATGTAATTCAATCTGTATCTCAACCAAACTGTTTCATCCCCTTCAAAAGAATTATTTGTATTAAAGGAAAGTACGACTCAACATGTAGCAGGGATACAGATTGGCTTTAGTACAAACTCCTGCACAAACACATCTTGATAAAGTAATGCTGAATGGTGAAACTTCAAAAAAAAATCGTCTTCTTCAATCACTGACTCTTGTATCAACTTATCTTCTAAATGTATTCAAGTACACCTGATTTATTCCACCTTTTGCTTGTATATTGATGGCACCTATAAAGCACTTACCTTGACAGGAGAAGCTCTTCTGAAGCCACTAAATCTTACTGAGCATGTCTACACATGTCCCCAACTGTGCAGTTACTTTAGTACTTTAGTCATTTAGTACTTAATGATTGCACAGTAATCACTGTTACTGCCCAGTCCCAGAGGCACACAGGTTGTTTCTGACCCTACTGTGCAGTAGGAACAAGCCACTGTGCTATAGCTCATTGCTACAGCACAGTAGCGTTGGCATCATGGTTCATGGCTGCCAATGCTATGTCGCTGTACCTCATCACTATGGTGATGTGATGTCTCATGCAGATGTGCCCCCTGAGTTGGTTAAAATTCTAATCTAAAGAACCTATAAAATCCAATTCCCAGTACAGATATTTGTCACTAGGCTATTAATACATCCCAGTTGCTTATTCAGATGTCTGTCATAATCTGGACTTTGCTTTACCAACACTGATAAGGACCAAGTGTACCAGAACTCTGCCTGCAACTCCATATGTGGAGGAAAAGGTGAAGAGCCCAGTTACTCAGGGATAACAGTGACTTAGACAATATGCTGATGAATACATGACATTTCCTAGTCTCCACAATTGAAAAATAGATAACAAATACCATGTAATGAAGTGTCGCTCTGCATTTATAAAGCAAAGTATCACAGAACCACAGGGATAGGCCTGTGAAATGCTGCAAGGAGAGGGGGAACGGAGGTCCCTGGTTGAGGGAGCTAGTTGTGACTGAGGGGAGGTTGACCCTGGGAGATATTTTGCAGGAATCTTTATGATGTCTAGCTGGTAGTCTGAACATAGGACCAATTTTGTTTTATCATAGTCTGTTGTCAAAGCATTTAATCACTTTTCCTTTTTCATACCCTTTGTTCTTCCTTGTAATAAGCTCTTTTGTTTTTCTGTTACTTTAGTGAAATGCCTGTAGTAAATTGTGATTTCTGGGTAAATTAATAACCTGTGCATATCCATTCAGCAGACTGGGGGACTAATAAGCTTACACAAGCCTAGGGTGTATCTTTCAGAGTACCCCAACACCTTAGAGCAGCGTGCTCAAACTTTGTGCCCCATGGGCCAGATGGGCAGTGCCAAGTAGGCACAATTCTGCATGCAGGGCCAGCATGGGGGGCTCCATCTGGCTGTGGGGGGTATGCAGCCCAATCCTGATCTAGATGCATGGAGAGTTGGGTGGGTTGGGTGGAGCAGCCCTGATCTAGACATTGTGGGGGGGGAAGGGGTAGAGTGGCCTGAATCCAAATGTATGGTCCACAGGACAGAGGCTGAATACCCCTGCCCTAGGGTTTTGTCACACAAGGGCATGCCCCACTACTTAGTCATCTTGAGCTATACTAGATGAAGTGCTGGAGCATGTCAGAGGCAATGTATAGAACCTCGTTTGATTAGGGATTCATTAGAGGCACTATCAGGCCTTGTTCACCTTGATTTGTCTGAAGTTTTCTGATAGACAGCAATACTGCTTGGCAGTTATAGAGCCTTGGTTCTGGATAACTGTAGACATTTGGTAATTATCCCAGGAAATACTTGCTTATTTATTTTCAAATTTCAGTAGGACAACAGGCCCTTGCCCAATGAGCTAAGTGAGAAGGAAAATGAATACTGGCCTGAATTCTTCTTCAGTACAACTCTGAAGTTCAGTGCACCACTTAGCAGCTTGTTCTCTCTTTGATAAATTTAAGCCAGAATATGCAACCCAAAAATATATTTTGGGTGCAGGCCTACAGTTATAGTGTGCCATGTATACCACTGCAATTTCTGTGTGAATAAAGTATGCTTAGGGGCTCCAGTGTGCAGTTATACGAAATCCACTGTGCACCAGTTTGTCAGCCTGAAGGGACCTTAAAGTGGGAGCTAATTATATTTATACCCATTTGAAGACTCCTGTATAGTGCTAGAGCAGTGTACAGTAGCCTTAATACAAATAAGATGCAGGCCACACCTAACATGTTAATTAAATTTCCCTTTTAGGGTGATGAAAACAGTAAAAAAAGTGACAAAGAAAACGTGTAACTGCTATGTGACATTGCTGGATGGAAGAATTCATTAAGTGTGCTTCTCTCATGTACTAGGTTCCATTCCGCAGATATGATGACCACTTGTCATAAAATTAGTAGAATATTCCTAATGTGGGAGCAGAACTGCTGCTTGGCAGCTATGGAGTCAGTGTCCCCCTGTGGATGTCACTGACATTAAATGTCACAGTACACTGAGGGCAATGTGGCAAATGAACTTTTAACCACTGAGCTAGTGTTTAAATGGTCTTGAATCAGACCCTAATGGGATTAATTGGGAAACCAAGATGCATCTGATTTTAATTACAGAGATACACCCATCCTTTAAACACTTCACTGTAAATTAGAACCATACAGTACTTGGAGCATAGCTTAAGGACTTCAAAGTCTGAGGTGCACTACTCCTGGTTCTGCCACTCACATACTGTGAAACCTCACATAAATCACAGCTTTGGCAGTGAAAATATAGAACCCAAAGGTGGATTTTCAGATATGCTGAAGACCCTCAGCACTTTGGATAATCAGGCTTCAGGTGTCCAAAGATAGCCAACAAAAACTAGAAGTTGCTTTTTTTTTTTTTTTTTTTTGAAAATCTGGTCTTTAATGTCACTGCCTCTGTTTCCACATCTATAAAACAGGGCTGACGCATCTTCTGACTCAGTTGTATCTCTGCTTAGGGTTTATTTATGCAGGTTGATGCTATTTGTAAAGCATTTTAAATATTCAGAGTGTTATGTCAAGTTTTTTATATTGTTGGTTGTATTTCTTAAGTAGTCCCCGATACCTTATAGAATAAGTCAATTACAAGGCCTCATTCTACTGCTCCTGGCACTCAGGCAACCCTACTGGTTTCTCTGGAGATGCTTGCACCTAACTGAAGGTAGATCACGACCCAGACACACAGTGGCAAATTATGGTAACTGCAGCAAAACATTAAATGGAGATGTATAGCAGAGGGTAAAATGGCATTTTAACTGGATTTTGAAATTAGGTGAACAGGTACAAGCACAGTTAGCTGTCAACAGAGCAGAAACAACGCAGGGGAGAAGTCTTTTGCACCAAGAGAGACTGGTTGGAAACCAGAGAACAGGATCAATAGAGAGCCTGAGGACAGGGAAGAGGACACTGTAATTAAACAAGGTCAGTGAGAGAGGATGGAGGGGGAAAACAGAGACAGTAGCTCTGAATTGATCCTGAAATGAATGCAAAGCCAGTGGAATTATTTGAGGCCAGTGAGGGGGATGTGGTTACATTTTAACAGGTCAGTGTGTTGTGTCCACATCTTCTGTAATACTCCCAGTCTTGCAGATGGAAAGAAGGGAATTTGTGTCAATTCCACATGCTCCCCCTAGCTTTTCCATATATTATCTCAAAATTAACCATATTTCCCCTTCCAAGCAGCTAGTGAATGAGGCGAGGGGTCCAAATTCCCTGGAGTAATTAGATGAACATGAAAAAAAAATCAGCTGCACTGGAATGGTAAAGATGAGAAAAAGAGAAAAAAATGATAGTGACACATTTAAGAGGACAATGTCACATAGGATCTCAGTGCCTCATATGGACCTGAAGAACAGCTTGGTGTAACCAAGGCAGCCACAGATGCTTTAATTCTCTCTAAAACATGCTAGAATGCCATAACCCCTTGCACCTGAGTCAGAAAAATGCACTGAACAATACACACCTTCTCAAACTGCTGCAGGAAAAGGAACAAGCTGTTAGAGGCTACAATGGGCCAAACAACATCTCTGAAGCATAGGCTTCAAACAAAACCCTTATCAAAGGCTTCTAAAAGCATTGCTGAGTAAACTAGTTGGCTGGTTCCTGAGGCAGAAACACCCCCAAAAAGAAAGGGGGAGTGTTCAAGGAACAATGAAAGTCTTACAGGGAATACTGTCACCACAGAAAAGATTTTTTTGCTTTAAAACCTTTGCAAAAAAAACCCCTAGTTTTGGCTCTGCCACTATTTGAGCAAAGGCCATGAAAACAGGCGGGCTGATTCGAGCCTAACATAAGGAATGACAGGCTGTGCTTTCCAGTGCTCAGAAGAACCTGGCTGCAGAAAAAGAAAAGCCCAGCAGTGCTCAGGCATTACATACCAACCAGCCAGCATTTGGCATGACACAAAACAGCAGTGCCTTAAGATCAAAGCATCAGCAGCTGATTTTTAAAAAAGCACATTCAGGTATACATCACAGCAGATGTCCAGGTCATGAAGTCTGTTTGGTCCCTGATAAATCCCATATTTGTGGATCTCTAGTAGAGTAAATACAACATTATTATAGTTAGGTATAAGGTGTGACTCACTGGGATAGAACTCTATGGGCCAATCCCCATGTGCAGGGGTGTGCGGTTTGTGGCACCACAAACCACACGTGGGGAATGTGAAAATGTGCACTGCACTGCAAATTTGCAGCATGGTGGCAAAATATGCTACCGGAAAATCGTAATAGCAAAAAAAAAAATACTCCTGGGAAAAAAGTGGTGCAAACCACATGTCAATAGCATACATCACAACAAACAGAGGGCTAGCACTCAGAGCAACGCTCTGGCTGCTGGCCAGGCCCTGTGATGCCAGATCTGCACCCCTGCTGCACCAGAACACCAGGTAATACTGCTGAGACCTGCACAGGTGCTGGCCCCAGCCCCCCTTACCTCTATCTGGGACAATTTGCTGTGCACCAAAGCACATGTGCAGGGGCATGCGATGGGGCACAAAGTAGCTGCACAAATTTGTGCCACTGCTTTTTGTGCCTCTACAAGCACACGCCCCTGCATGTGGGGACCCGCCCTATGTTGCTAAGAGTGGTACTGTCAAAAATCACGTTCCCAAAATACTCTCGGCAACAGTGAACCTAGTTTCCTTTAGAGAAGTGGTTCTCAAGCTTATTACTCAAGGCATCCCTTTTTAGACTCCAGGCATTCCTCAGAAAATATCAGCTCTGAACATTCACACGCATTTTTTTTTGCCTGTGGAAACACAATAGAGCAATTCTTCTATTGCAAAGAACTCAAAGGATCCCAGCAGATCAGAATGCTTTTGACACCATGGATTCCTATTTGAAATCTCTGGGCCTATCTTGTGAATCACGTAGGTGTTTGCACACCTGACAGTGCTAATATTGTGCAGTACTGCACCCGGCCCTTCAAAGGATCTCAAGGCACCCAGCATGCCTTGACACCTGGTTGAGAATCACGACTTTAGAGAAACAGAAAAGGCAAAAAAGCAACTACAGCTTGAGGAGATTCCAAGGCTTGCTTTTGGTGAGGAGCCTCAACAAAGAGAAGTTAAACATCTCAGTCTCAGCTGACCAGCTTCAGACTTATGTGCACCAGAATGAGATACCAGCGATGAGGCCCCGACACGAGATGCACTGCTATGGTGCTGAGGTCCACCAGCATGACAGATAGCCAAAGCAGTCCTGTTTAAGGCAGCTGTGATAGTGCAGCATGGGGAAGAAGTTGCTTTGGAAAAAAAAGGTCCAGGACCTCCTTAAGCCTTTTTTTTTTTTAATACTAACCAGCACCTTGAATTTCAAGTTTCAGGCTTTACATCTTAAGCTGATTTCCAAGTATTAGTAATGAGGAGGAGACTGAACATGAGGGGCAAATTATTCCATAGTTACCCGCTGTAGAGCAATTAGACATCTGGGTCTGGCCGCTGCCAGAGAAAACACTGGATTAAATGGCCCTTTAGTCTGCTCCTGTTTAGCCATTCCTGTTTGCCAGCCATTCAGCACAGAGCGTGGAGCACAGTGTAACATGCTGTCGTCAGCCTGCCCTGCCTAAAAAGGGAAACAAACAAACTCTTTCTGTTCATTCCAATAAACAGCTCAAGAATTGTGATTGATTTTTAGCTTATACCATGTTAATGATAATTGTGCCTGAAGCCAACAATACAGAGCCTACTTTATACATATCCATAGACCAGGAATGCATCAGCACCAACCAGGATAAGACTTTGTTAAAGATTAAACATAGGGAAGAGATTAGTCTTATAATGCTATTAGGTTTTTCTAATATCATTCCTTCTCAACTGGCTTTTCATATCTGATTGACTGGGAGCAGGGACTGAGCACAGAAGGGGTTTGGAGCAGAATCAGAGCAGCTGGCTCATGGCACATAGTGCACTTGCTGACAGCTTTACTTTGTGGATCCCTTCCTTTTGATTACATCTGACTCTCCCAGAATGGCCTGGAGAAATGTCTTTTCCCCATAAGGGAAAAGAAGTGTATTACTAAAGATGTGAAAATCAAGGCTTGACCAAAATAAACCACCCTTCCTGACATCTGAGTCTCTTTGTTAAGCTGTTCTGTCCCTTGGAGCAGAAACACTGCAGCTCCCAGTCATAAAACAGTATTTTTTTCATGCGGAATTAGAGTCTTTCCAGATGCAAATGCACCTGCAGCTGAGCTTTCCCAGCCAACCACTCAGATCAAAGTAGTTGTCAGAGGTCTTTGTACAACTCCTCAAGGAAGATATCCCAAGACAAGGTGTTTCTGAAGCAAGGACCCAACTCAGTCCTTTTCCCGCACCTCTCAGCAGGCACTGTTCTAGAGAACAGGATGGGAGTCCTAGATGAAAGAGGACTCACAACTACTGCTGGGGTTGGCAAGAACTGCTTGGGTTGGGTTGACTTGAGCTGAACACCCTGATCTTCCTCTCTTCCAAAACAACCTAAAATTCCAGTCATGAAAACTAGCAGGCCCAGTTGAGAAGGAGGCTGAAAGGAAGAAAATGCTCTTTGTAATGGCTCAACTCCTGTTCCCAGTGCAGCGCAGACATGGAAAACACAATGTGTTTGTTCCATTCACATTTCCTACGGTAACTGCCCTTGGGGGATTTATGTGCATCTACCTCAGTAAGACACAGTCTGTTCTTGGAACAACAAGTTGTCCAGCAATCTCTCCAGAGGGGGGATCATAAGTATGTTTATTTTAAAGGAACAAATCATAGTACATTATAAAATGAGTCTTGGAAGCTGAATTCTTCTGTTTGGCTTAGAGCTCTGAGCAGTGATACTTAACTGCTCAAGTGCTGGTGGCAGAAGTGAGGGCAATACTGGAGGTGATAGCTTTTCTTCTACGTCAGAGCTAAACCAACACCAGTACAATGTCAGGAGACACTAGGTGCCTCTACATGTGCATAATAATGTGATGCAATAAACTCTGGCACTTATTGCTCCAGAATGTATTGTTCCTGTGTGCCTGGGACCGCAGCACAGTGAGCTGGGTCAGAGCAGCCCTGGCTTACAGGGCACCTGGGGCATCAGTCTGCCAGTCTGGGGCTGCTCCAAGCAGCTCAGAGCGCTGCAGAGGCGCTGGTTGGAGCATGAGGGTACTCCAGTGTGGGGCTAGCTGACAGCCCCACACTGCACGTATAGACACAGAAATGTTTACTGCGGGGCTAATTAGTCTGCTCCACAGTAAATGTCGTGTGTAGATGTGCCCACTGTGTTGTTACTATCACATCTGAAAGATGGTTATCTTTCAGATGAGATATGAGGGCCAGACCACTTGTGGTGGTTCAAAGGCATGAAACTTCTTGCATATCTATAGTCTCTAGGGCTGTGCAAAGCTTTGGTAGCCAATTCAATTCAGAGGAGATTTGGCCCGATTCGGCGGCTGAAACTCCGAATCCAAATCAAATCGTAAAAGCTCCTAATCAAATCAGAAATCTCTAAATTGATTTAGAGAGATTTGGCATTGATACGGAGATTTGGCCATAGACTAAACATGCAGCAGTCCTCAAGGATGCTGGACACAGCTGCCTCCAGCTGGTAAATCTGTTGTGGTGGTCGAAGCGGGAAGGGAAAGGGCATGGGGGTGGGCAGATCAATGTCCCCACAGTGAGGGAGGGATTGGGGCTGGGACAAGCTGCCCAGCCAGGGTGGGGGGGGCACAGGACTCAGGGAGGGGGGCCCCCACCACTGCACTCTCCTGCGTGCCGCCAGTCTGGGATGGCATGGGAACGGGTGTGTGCGCCTGGACCTACGTAGGGTGGCCTGAGCTGGGCTGCACTCTGTGGGGCAGGTGGAGCCAGGGCTGCACTCTGGGTGGCTAGTTTGATGAACTGTAGTATCAGATAAAAGATGATTGGTCTAACAGCCCGCCCCAGCTGGGCAAGCGGCAGCAGGGCATAGACCCTGCTCCCAGAGCTGCTGTGCCTGTATCCCGTGCCCCCCGCCACCCTGGCTGGACAAGCGGTGGGAGGGCAGAGCCCCCACTCTCAGTGCCTTCCACCACTCATCCAGAGCATAGCCTGGCCCAGCCCACCCTGCGTTGATCTGGGGGCACACGCCTGCTCCCATGCCCTCCTGGACTGGCAGAGTAGAGTGGTGGGAGCTGGAGACAGCTGTGTCCAGCCTCCTCAAGGACTGCTGCCTGTTTAGTCTATGGCTGAATCTCTGGGTCCGAATTGAATCGGGACAGTGATTCAAATCACTGAATCAAATCAGTCCCCTTAAATCGGACAAATCCGAATTGAATACTTGCCATATTGCACAGACCTAATAGTCTCCCTCCTGGACCAGGTCTTCCTGACAAAATAAACCTTCCCCATTCCACCACCACAGGCACATCAGCATCCAGCAGCTAGGTAGAGTAGGTAGGTAACCTGGAGCAGGCCTGTGTACCTGTCCCAGAGACATGCTCAGGCCAGCTGTCTTGGGAGAGCCTGAGAGTGGTGCTGGGAATGTGTGGGACATTCATCTCCACTTCAAGCCACATAGGGCTGTACCTGAGCCATCTGCTCTGAGTAATTGTAGTGTCTGATGAGCCTAAAGTTGAGAGCAAGCGGGCAGGACTTATTTTGTTGGTGCTGAATCTGGGGTCAGGAGCAATGACGTATAACCATGGCCTGAGTTTCCACTGAGTTAGAAGTATTAGGGATGTCCCTGCCAAATGAGTACTTACCTTTTACCTTCCTAAAATTCTCCCAGCACTCTTAGATGGATAGAGTATTCTTCCTCACCTACAGTTCAACAATTTTACGTATTTTACTTCAGAGACAATTATATTTAATTGGTTAGAGAAATAATCCCTGGCAGGTAGCCTTTACTTGATGTCTTAAGTCACAAATTTCAGATCTGAAACCATGTTTACTCAAGTGTGGGGTTGTTCAGACCTGGGAATTCAGATTGATTTTGTGGTAGATGGAGCATTCAGAAGTAGGGGGGACTGTAGCTATTATATCTTTCAAGGTGTAGCACATACTCTGTGACAGCATCTTTTCTCTTGGAAAGAGCTGCTATTGGAGCAAAATGGGACTGAATGTAGCTTATAGAAAATACTGGGCTGTTTATATTATTCTTACCCAATTCAAGTTACTGCAATTTCATTAAGAGGTGTGACTAGCTGATTGGATTTGATAAGACATAACAGGATCTTTCTTCATGCTATAAATACATTCCAGCACAAACTACAAGATGAAGTTACTCAAGTGCATTTCCTCACAACACAAATAGCAACAAGCAAGGAAAAACTGCATTGAAACAGCAGCCACATTTGACACAATGTCAGTGCACTAGTTCTATCACTACTATGATATGCTAACACACTGCATGCTAGGACCTTAATTCACTGAACTTCAGTTCAACAATGCTATTACCCTCAGTGAACATATCAAAGAAACAAAAAGCAAGCATCATGGTACCACCTCAGCTTCAGCCCAGTAATTTATTTTATAACATTAGAAATATGCATAAGAAACTTGTCTTTTTATGCATCTGTTTAACTGTGTGGTTATTGCAAAATTGACTTGATTATTTTAAGAATAAAATATGTAGTCACATTTTGTTTATGTTTTTGGTAAATTAAGAGGCTTGAGGTATATAACGAACTTTGAGTTCTTTTGGTGTCTGGCATATGGCATGGCTTAAGTTTTAAGATTAGAATTGTTATTAAGCCAGTAGGTAATGTAACACTGGAAAGCTGTAGTGCGTCTTGAAGTCTTCTAACTTTGGAAGCTACACAGAATCATTCAAGTATAAAACACAAAGGTCTGGATTCTCTTTTCCTATACTCCAGCATGATCAGGGTTTCTGGGATGATCAGCAGAATCTGTCTGTACAGTTTATGAATTCTGGTTGTTATTATAAAAATGTCACTTCAGCATGTATGCACAGCACATTCCAGCATATTCTCTACATGGGTAGAGATATCAGCACTAGCACTGAACAAGCCAACTTGACCATGTAGCATGGTGCTCCATGTGGTTTATCTAGCCCCACAATGGGCACACCTACAAGTGCAATTAATGCAGCTGAATAAACTCCAGTGCAGTTTGTCAGAGTTTATTGCTTTCGGGCACTATGTTTGTATGTGTGGCCAGGACTGCAGCATGTTGAGCTAGGGCAGAGCATCCCTGGCTAGCAAGGAGTCTTGGGGGTCAGCCTGCCAGCCCAGGGATGCTCTGACCCAGCTCAACGTGCTGTGGAGGGGCTGGCTGGTGCATGAAGGTAGCCGTCAGGCAGCCCCTCACACTGAAGCACCCTTGTGCCCCAGCCAGCCCTATCAGCATCTACACATGCATTGTGGTGGAGTAAACTCCACCGTAGGATACTACTTGTGTCAAGCAGTACTATCTTATGATGGAGTTAATTAGTTTACTCCATCCTAATAGCACCGCCCATGTAGATGGTGACATTTTACTGCAGAGCTAATTAGTCAGCTCTGAAGTAAATGTCTCACGTAGACGTGCCCACTGGGAAGCAGGGTAAATTAGTCCAGTGGAGTGCCACACTACCATGACTGTACTGCTTTCAGTATCTCAGATACCTTGGTTGTCTATACAAGGCACTACATCATGCCAGGTTAACATATCCTATGAGAACTGCCCGCTTGCTAACAGACTCGGTCTCTCCATATTCACCCTGTTCACATCCCAGCAAAACCAGGGACAAGGGTGAGTACAGAACTCAGAATCTAAAATCATCTTGAGGCAACTGGCTCATCTCAGCTGGAGAAAGGTCATTCTTCCTCCTGTCCTAGGAAAGAGGGCAAAGAAGTGAATGGAAACTTACCAGCAACAAGACAAAGGGACAGAGGTGACAATGGATAGTTAAAAGATCTGAAAAGGAAAGACTCAGAGAGGTGCAGAGGGATTTTCTGGCTGGAGGAACTGCAGTTGAGCATGCTTTTAAAGCAGGGGAGGACCTGGGTTCAGTTACAGGAAGAAACAAATTGTCAAAGAACACTAATCCTGAGCTGCATGTCTACCTTGCGAAATGTAAACAGACACCCCTGGGCTTCCAAGAACTGGTGAGGTAGAAAGAAGGCTTGTGTTAAGGGAGTTTATTGTTTTTCTGCAGTTCTATTGACTCTTGCACTTTGTCCTTTAGTAGAATGGTCATCAGAGACTCACAGAGCTGGTAGAGACCTCAAGGTTTTTCTCATCCAAACCCATGTACAAATGTTGGATATGCTATATCTAACCAGAGGCAGATCCAGAGGTTGGAGCAGTACCTGAAAACTTCCAGTAAAGGTGATTTTCCATAACATGATCAAAAATGTTGTGCAAAGCTTTTCTGTATTTGTAAGTGTTTGCTTACAGCAGTCAGGTGCCTCCCAAACAGTCAGAGTGTGAACCAGAAGGCTGACATCACTGGTGCAATTCTGAGAAGTGCATGTTTAAGCACTGGTGGGAGTCTAAGGAGCTGGGAATGGAGTCTTGGGATAAATCTTGGATTATGAGTTCCAGCTCTCAGAAGAGTGTGCTGGACAGGAGACCCCAGTGTAAGATCACAAGTCACAAGATTGAGCCTATGTGCTTCAAGATGTATCTGCTATTAAAGGCTGCTGAGTCTCTAGGATTTAGGGCTAGGGTCTCTGTAAAGTATCAGTCATTCTAGTTGCCAACTACACTAGAAACAATCTCAGCAAAGCCAGACAGCAGTCTGGGACATGCTCAGCCAGATCTGGTTTGGGAGTGTACAGATGTCTCCTAGTTTGGCAGGATCCCCTTGATCCCCAGGTCTGATACATTGGTTATTTGTGCCCTACCTTACACCTATGAGTGAAGATTCTGCAGCTAGTTCAGCAGGTGATATTACTGAGGTGTCAGGAGATCTGTTCCTTGACTAGATACCCTGTTGAGCACTGTCATAGACAATGTAGATGCAGTTTGATTGGTGAAGCACTCCCCAGGGACAGTATCAGCTCTGTTTTCAAAATGGAGCAAGCAATGAAATGTCTGGCTTGACTTCCAGCGATGCACCTGACATGGCTTTCACAGCAATCTGTTTATGCTCCTCCTACCTTCTAGCTCTGCCGGTCAGTCTATCCATTCCTTTGGCTCTACTGCTCACAACTGATACTCCTCTGGAAACAGGTTCAATTATGTTTGTACTGTGTTGTCCTCCACCTGAAAAACAGGATGCACAAGGAGCTAGGTGGCAGTATATCCAGCTGTGGATCTGCTCTGTAAACTGGTTCTGTCATTGCCCTATCCTCTTACAGCCATGGAATCTGGTATTGTGATGAGAGATAGAAGAAAGCCAGTAGCAGTCTACTTGGCAGCTTTCTTCTCTCTCCTCAGGTGTACAGGGGACAAACTTATAAAAGCCAAAGCCCGGTGGTGTTTAGGATTATTTTGTACTGGTCATCTCTCCTATGCTGTTCTCAGATCCAGAATGCAGCCTCACCATCTTTTTGGCTAGGGACACACATTCAAAAAGCCTAAGCCTGAATTGATTCAATTTTTGCAGCTTAGTCTAACCTGCCTAGGGCTAAACCCATTTTGTAACAAGAGATATCTCAGAAATGCAGGCACATGCCTGCAGTGGCTCAGGCTAGAAGCTGGGGGGCGCTAAAGCAGTCTTCCCTTCCTTCCACAGCATGGAGCTGAGGGGGGCATGGCCAGGCTCTGGCAGGATGCTGTGATTAGCCCAGCAGGGAATTGATAACAATGTTTATCAACCAATTAAGAAAACAACAGAGGGACATTACCAGCTACTTGTTGATTCTGCCTGTTGATTCATCACTGAGGTAGCCAGCTTGTAGTCTGCTAGCTAATACACAGACACCTCCTCTGCAAGGCAGAGGGGAGCAGGGAATTCCTGCTCAGCAGGGAGGGGAGGGGGGAAGCAGGCTGCAGTCTCTGGAGCTGCAGCTAGAGCAGAGGGGAGGGGCCAGCCCTGTTGCAGAACAGAGAGCCCTACGCAGCCCAGAGAGCATGCTGGGATGCCAGGGGTGTCTGGTTTATCTTAAACCAGCAAGGGGTCTGGGACAAACATTGCATAAACTGGTTTGAGCCAAATCAGTTAAGTCTGATGCTACATTCAACCAGTTTCATCTCAAACCAGTTTCAGCTATTCTCAAACTGGTTTATGTGCACTGAACATCTATTCTGTTACAGGTTTAAACCAGTTTCTGATCACTTAAACCAGTTTATGTGTAATGTCTGTCCCTAGCCTTTCTTCCCACCACCTCTCAACCCTAACATATTCCCTGACTAATACTCCCGATTGACCCTCTCTAGCTTTCACCTATAGGCAATGAGTAGGGGGGCATGTGCCCCACCACCCGAGACTGGCCACTGCCAAAGCCATAACTGGCTTCTGCGGATGGTCGCTGGTTGCACCTGCTCCCCACTTGCTGCCAGTGTGGCCGTCAGTGTCTTCAGGCAGTCTCCGCTCGCTGCTTGCCACCACCGACACTGATACCGGTATCTGTGGGCGGTCCCCACTCACCACCATAGTGCCCCCCCAGTCTCGGGAGGCACCAGTCGTTCATGCTGTCACCTGTCCCTTCAGTTCATTCAGAATCACTTGGCTACCACCGTCACACCCCCATATCCTTCTGAAAGTGTCTGAGGTAGTCCCTGGGCAAATGTAACTTAACATTTAACATGTAACGACCCTTAATTTGATACCAAAATCTGGTAGGTTTGTGCTGTAACTGTAAATCTAACCTATTCTTGAAGAGGACAGTACTCTAGGCACTAGCACAGATCTCCAGCTTTGATCAAGATGTCTTAGACCCCTGACAGCAGTTTGTCTCAATGAGAGTAAATGAGTCATTCAGGGGTTCTGCTCACCTCTCCCATCAGAAGGAAAGGACTGATGCTGGAATTTCTTAGAGTTTCTTCCCCCTGAAAGGATAAAGCATGCATGAAAGGCAGTGGGTAGTAGGGTTATACAAAGAGAGCACAACAGAGATCATGGATTTCATGTGATTTGTCCTAGCAAAAAAGTCTCACTCCATCAATGCACTCCTGTAAATGGGAACTGGGGTAGATTTATCCTAATAAGGAAGGTACCATATGCCACAGAAAACAAGTTAATAAGCAGTACAAGACCTCTGGAAGTCGAACAGGTCTTAGTCATCATACAGAGACCAAGTTACTGAATCAGAGCCATTGTTCCTCCCACTCCACACTGGGGAACAGAGAGCACTACCACCCATGTGCACAATTCAGATGCTTTGCAGAGTGTCAAGATCCACACCATGCATTCAAAGCCACTTCTGCACCTTTCCAAAGGAAAGCAAACTCTCCAAGGGAGCCTCACAGCTGACACGAAACACTGATCCACATGAGCAGGTTTAATTAGTGTAAAAACAGAGCCTAGTATCTCCTTTTCTGACCTTTTTTATTGCTGTGATTATCCAAGATTGGCTCCCCATCCTTAGCAAAGCTGTCTTCAAACCTGCAAGTAAAAAAAAGAATAGCATCAGATAGAAAAAACACTCTCTGGAGTAAGCAAAGCCTATGCCTTAAGTCTTCAGCCAGGTATCCTTACACACACCTTTCCATAATTCACAGTGAATACAGTCACTAAAACTGTAATCATGTGACAAAATATCCCCACACAATAAGAAATATATTGAGATCCTAGAGCAGAATGGAGACCTCCAAGCCATTCTAGGATTAAGATGCAACAAAAATGCTAAATGTGTCTTCAGTTGAATCTTGGACCTCAATAATTTTGATAGAATGGTAGCTACTGGTAGCTACACAGGGAATAGGGGAAATCCCAAGAAAATGAAGGTATGGGCAAAGTGCATGGGAAACGGTCAAAGAAATATGATTAATTAATTTATCCCATGGTTGTAAAATTTATCACATGGCTTTCTTCAGAATGACTAGGGACAGATGTTCAATGCAGCAGACAGAGAAAAAACTTGTCAAAACTTCTCTGTTGGCACTTTTAGCCAAAATCTTTCTCTCAGTGCAAAAAAATACCAGCCCAGAAACTTTCAACCTGCTAATAATAACCAGCTGTTACTTTTTCACTTTAATAATACATCATTTGAAGATCTCAGAGTACTTCGTTAATATTAAACTGCACCAAACTCCTGTGAGTAAGGACTATTATTTCAGTTTTAAGGACAGGGAAACTGAGATAAATTGTCAGCCATAATTTTTAGTGGTGCTCTGAAATTTCCCTTGAAGTCAATGCATCTCTAAAAATCAGTTTCTAAGTGATGGTCCCTGATCGGATAGGAACTGCTTGGTAGAGACAGATCACTCAGATATCAATCATATCACTTAACCAAAAGATCATCTTACATATCTGTCCTATATAAAGCCCTTTTGGAAAAGAAGTGTGTGAAATGAGTCTTTGTGAGCAAGATCCTCAGCCTAGAACATGTAATGGCCCACTCTTACAAATGCTCCACTCATCTGCAGGTAATACAACTTATTCAAAAGCCCCCTGACCAGTGCATTTTAGGTGACCAAGTGTTGATGACAAGACAAAAGTATAAATCAAGAAGGGATATACCTCACACCTCTGCAAGATACACAATAAATGTTCTCCAACAGGCACGTACACTGTTTTAGTGACCTGTCTGATCCCAGCACTGACCGTGCATGGTGGAATGCCAAATGGGGTTCACTTTACAAGACAGGGACAATGTAGTAGGGTTGGCTTTTTACAGAAATGAAAAGGAGGTAAGGGATTGGAGAGAAACATTTGGAATATCAAAACAGATTTGCCACGCTGTCCCTTTCAGAACAGCTTCAGCCCTCTCCTGCCCAGTCCATGGATCTGACATTGAAAAGCCAAGTGAGATTAATGGGAGGTCATCCTCTCTTTAGTGGAAGAGACAGTGGGCTACAAGGTACCTCCCTTTACTGCTCTCTGACTCCCTGTAGAATCCATAGAGATCAACCTTAAGGTTTTAATATGCCACTTCTTGCCAGTTCACAGTGCCCCATCAGGATATAAGTCCCGCTGCCAGAACCTGGCATTGTCCATATATGGCCTGTAGCATGTAAAGGACCACAGGGATTTGGAAGACCTACATGTGCTCTGACTTTTCTACATCCCACGCCCGTCGCCATTCACCCTTTGCATTCTTGTGGCGTGCTAGTCGTTCCAGGTCAATCTGATCCCGCTCTTTCTTCCACCGTACATATTCTGAGCGCTCCCGTCCAGTCATAGTGAAACCCACATCCCCTGGATTCTTCTGCAAAGACTTCCCTCCTTCCTAGAGGGAACAAATGAACAGCTCATTAAGACAGTACTGCCTTCCAGGAACACTCTAACAAGTGAAGTATTAAGTACCTATCCAGTGGAAATAATATCTGTAATGAAATGGGTCTTTCACTATAAAGTGACAAGCACCCTGGTGGGGCTCCATAGATAATAGTAAATGCACTTCATCCAGAGTCCTCCAAACTTTACAAAGGTTCATAACATTTCTATCAGTTAACACAGAGAAACCAAGGCACAGAGAGGTGGGAAAAAGTCACAAAGCAAGCCTGTAGCCAATCTAAGAGTAGCAACTAGTCCTCCTGACTTCCAGTTCCTCACTAGAGCACTCACCCAGGAAAATCTTGTCATAAGGCATACTAACTTATTTCTAAAAGGCAGCTGCCACAAAACTGCAACTCTGAGAACACTAAAAATCCTCACATTTGCCAGCCTGGATACACCTCTATTGCACTGGCGGGAGGTATTTCCATAACTTTGCCCCCGCTACCTGCCACAGTAAACCAGCTCCTTTGGTTCCTGGGTAGCTTTGGGGATGATCTGCCTTGGATGATAAAAGCAAAATTGCTGTTTGAACCAGGTTGCAGTTGCTCTTAAGCATGGCTTTTCAATTGAGCCACTTGGTGCCTGATTTGTAAACATTTAAAAAACATGTTACGGATGTTACTGTAACTCTGTGCGCCAGTGGCCAAGGTAACCTGTTTCCCGTGCTCACTGTATCCAATTTGTGCATTCAGTCACAGTAATTGCAGGTATAAAGCAGGCAGTGGTCATTTACACGCTGCGTCTCTGCATCTACCTGCTTAAATGTTACTATTTTTCCTGGAAAATGCACTTAGACAAAGCCTATCCACTGCTGCCTATTGTAGACAGCCAGTTCCAGGACTGCATGTGACAGAGGCCTTCAGCACTTTTTTACTGTAGACAGTTATTTCTGTGTTACCAAATCCTTACATGAGCTACAAAGGGACAAGGAGTAAAAGCCCCATAACAGCCTTGAACTCTTTGTTAGTAATAATCCTTTCCCCCAACCCTTTCACCCTCCAACACAGGTGAGTAAGAAGCAATCATTTTGCAGCCAACCTCTAGCTCAGTGTGCTATATAATCAGCATAAAATACACAAATCAGAAAAATATCCTCTGAGCAAAGGACTGTTCACTTCCATTGCTTGAGTCCTCTTGAGTTATTGCTCTATCTCATGATGTAGCAGCTGGGTGCTTTTGTTATTCAAGACTTTAGAATCTGAACAAAAAGCCAGTTCAGAACAAAGTCAAGAGTGCTGGAGGGGGATGGATGTAATACAATGACAGTTTAATGGACCCCACTGGAGGTGGGAGCCAACTGGCCAAGGCCTGTTATCAAGTGGAGTTATATAATAAGTAGTTTAGCACAGAACAAGTCCTGGGATGTTAATTATTGATGGATAAATCACTACTCCACATTTCTTTGCTTCAAAGCCAGCCACCTCCACCCTTTCCCCCAAACAGGAATTAATCTCCTTGGCATTTCATTGAAGATCAAAATAGACTGGAGGAAAATGAGTGACTGAAAAGCCTGTTTCCAAGGAGACCCACCTGTGTAGGTTGGGAGAGGTGGAGGGAGCAATTGCTCTTTAGTTCTTTAGCAAAGGGAGTCCAGGGACCTGAGAAACTTATCAGTGAGGGGGAGGGTAAGAAAGAGGCCTGGACCTCAGGTCTTAAGCACAGGAAAACTAAGTCATGGTATCACAAAGCCTGCTATTCTGAGAAGTGCAAAGTTGGGTTTAAACCCTCCCTGCAACTTCCAGGTCCTCCTCTCGCTGTCCCATATGCATCACAAGGGATGGGACAAGCTTTGTGAACAAGTTAAGTCCTTGGGAAAGCATGACAGGGTGTAACAGTGGCAGCATGATCTGTGCTATATGCAGACAGACCCTTTGCAAGCTCACCCATCAGCTACAGTGCTGCAAAAGCATCTCAAATCCGACTAGTGACACCAGCACCGCTCGAGAGGATACTGACTGTCCTCCCATGTGAGAACTGAGTGGGGACTGCAATGCATTTGTGACGAGCACAGAGGAAGATCAGGCAAGATCTAAAGAAGTAACTTCCACTGAACACCCAAAACAAGAGTTGACCCCAGGCGTCTAGAGGCAAGAGGCCAGGATGTTGGTCCTTTGTGCCCAGGCCCCTATCATAGCTGCTAGGCAACCAAGCCAGTCAGGATGACGGAAGCCTTGAAGCCGTCAGATAGTGTGCACCTTGCTGAATGACTGTGCTATTTGTCAGGTAAATAAAGATATAAATCTCCTGCCTACCAATTGCAGGCTGAAGGAGCTGTTTACCAAGGAGCTGGGGCTCAGCTCAGCTTGGGTACAGCTGTGTTTCCTGGACCACAAGGGAGACCAGCCAGGCAGTCCCGTGCTGCTTTGCTGAATGCAGCTGAATTTAATGCTCAGAAGCTCATCTGTGTTCTCCTAATGAATGGTACTAGGGCACGGGCTTTTCAATTTATGCTCCATTAATTAAGAGTACCTGCCAGCTCAGGGGAGCCAGTGCTTCCTCCTGGGGCTTGTATTAAACAGTCAACAGGAAGCCACGAACTTTAATTTACTGCAGCCCTCCCCATCTCCTACTCTGGCTAACACTATGGACTGTGGCTAATGCAGCTGGAACCTTTCAACCCATAAACAAATTATAGCAAAAGGGAAAATAGCCAATGCAAAGGCAATCACTGTGGCTGGGCAAAATTCCTGGCAGTACCTCTGGTGTGTTAAGAGATATGGGCTTAGACGGCAACCTCCCTGCTTTTAATTCCCTGGCTCTAGAAAAACATGACATTCAGGTATCGGCCAGCTGTTCTGACAGCACCCTCTGCTGGCTTCTCTGCTCAATATCACTTGAAATGGAATTCCAGGAGGGGGACTGGATTTCCACTTCTGCCACTTAGACATGGGGCACATGCCTGTGAATGTCCACATAAAGACAAGATGATTTGAAGGGCAGAGAATTAACAGTACCACCAAATAAAATGGTGTCTAAAGGACTTTGCAATCCACAAGAAGGACAATTAAAAAGTGCCTGTTTATTTCCAGGTATGGTTCGCTCTAGAGAAATCTGAGTTCATGAAGCTGAAGTCAAACTGGTGCAAGTGTAGTCCAAGGGATCACTAAGAACAAGGAACCCTGCACCAACAGTTCTTTATAGAAATCCAGTGCACAGAAATCTCTACTACCACTGCCATCTCAAAGCCACTTCCTGCAGGATCATTTGATCAAGCTAGGCATTTACACATTGCTCATCATCATCAGACATCTGGGCGCAGCACAGGGAGGGGGAGACAAAGTTCCTTGAGCAACACTTCTTAGTAGGCCAATAATTACTCCACCAACACTAATTCATCCCATGTAGTTTATAAGCTATATCAATTCTTTTTTAGTTTGCATTTTCTTCACAACCATGCTATTTAGAACCAGATGGGACAGAGCACTGGATAATACAGCCTAAGGTACAATGCCGCATTGGGAGGGGAATGGATGCCATGATTTAGTAAGACTTTTACATCTCTGAGCTCTATAGTTTTATTGAGAAACTTGTCCTTTTCTTTACTGGAATAGGTTTGTTTCACAGTCTGGGAAAGTGACGGATGAGACAGACAGGGAATGGACTTCACAAGTGCAACAGGCTGCACACAAAGGTCACTATAGAAATAAGACAGGCACTACTAGCACCACTCTGAGAACTGATTCCTAGAAGTGCTGAGTGCCTAAAACTCTGATTAAAGCAATTTTGGCTATTCAGTCCCTCTGATAATCAGGCCCTGAAGGAGGACACAACCCCACTCTTATCCACATCACAGGACATGAGGCCCCTCTCACCTTTCTGCTGTGCTCATTCTCAGGGCATTTGTCTGTCTCTGATCTCCTCGTTTCCACTGGTCTCTTTTCATCCACCTGAAGGAAAAAATAAAGCCATTCATTCCCAACTGAGCAGGGACTCCACCATGAAGAATCAGTCCCAGGCTGCCTTGGCAGTTCAAAATCAGAAGGGTTTGCCCAAGAGGCACAAAAGATAAAGAGAAGGGAAAAACTGGCTACTGGGGCAATGAGTCAAACTGGTAGGGAAACGGAGGTGGGAAAGCAGAGAGATACCAGGATACAATGAGGAAAGCAGCCAAAGGAACAAATCCTTCCCCCTCACCATGTCAAGGGATGAACTCCCGTCTAGAGAAAGCTTAGGCATCAAGGTGCTGTGTAAAACACCACTGTAACTGAGTCAAGGAACCAGGTGCACCTTTGGCAGTTGCAGACTACTATAATTAAAAGGACACAATGAGATCCCGTCTACATCGCTTAACTGTGTTGTGAACAAATCCCCAGAACTTGCTATAGTGCCCTTAGAATCATAGACAAGTAGACCTGGAAGAAACCTCGGGAGGTCACCACTAGCCCAACCCCTTGCTCAAATCAGGATTATCCCTGTCTAAACTATCCCAGCCAAGTGTTTGTCTAATCTATTCTTAAAACTGCACAAACAACCCTTTCACACAAGTATAAAGCACAGTGCCCAAAACATCAGGAACACACTAAGTTGCTGCAGGTAAAGTAGGAGTCAAAGGCATTGTCAATGTCCTGCCATCCATGTCACCATCACCAGCTTCAGCATGCCAGGCAATTTCATTCGGCTCATGGGCACCCACCAATTAATTGTACACCATCCAGCCCGCGTGCCTCACTCACACCCTCCTGTGCAGGAGGGCCCTGGCCTGGCCAGTATGCACTGCTTCTGAGCAGGGCTGCTGCTTCCACTGCTGCAGCCACCTGGGATCCTGCTTAGCTTCCCCAGCCTCCAGTGACTCCTCTTCATGTCTCTCCTGCAGCACTTGCTCTAGGCAGCAGGTAGGGAAGCTGCAACTGGGTGGAAGTGCGGAGCATAGGGCTGGCAGGAGCATGGAGCTGGCAGGAGCCTGAGGCCCATGCCCCATGGGGTGGTAAGAGTGCAGAGGTCAGGTGGGCAGGGTGTGGGTGGAGTTAGTGGGGTGTGAGGGAGGGTGGGGGGTGTGGGGATTCCCCCACATGCCCCTCGCATGGCACATAGCCCCCCACTACCAGCGGATCCCCACTCCCTGCTTCCTGGGGGAGTTCCATGATCTGCACATGACGGCAGGAAGTGGGGAAAGCAACCAGCTCCATCATGTAGGGCTACCCCCCAGTGGCACACAAGTCCCTGGAACTGCACATGAGCCTCACATGATAGAGGCAGGCTGGCCTGGCTTCAGTCCTTGCTGCCAGGTGCAGCTCCCACAACTGGTTGGCCACATGCTGCCCAGCTGCACCCGTCTGGTCCATGAGCCCCCTCAAGGGCCCACCACCTGCTGCTGCTGGCGTTAGGGCCTGTGCACCCTGGGGATGGTATATCAGTGGCGGGTCCCCACACACCTTACCTTCCCTCATACCCCACAAACCCCACACACCCCACAACCCTCCCATACATACACACCCCCAACATACCCCACACTCCCCACACACAGCCACACCCTCTTACCAACCCCACACCCCACCATACACACACAATCATCCCCCCCAGGCACATGATACACACTCCCACACACACCCCTCCCACAAAATATACAAGAGTAAGACTTTATTTTTGAGTTATTATGCAATCACCTCTATATACACTATGCAAACACACATAAATCAGGACAAAAATATTTTTTGAAATAAAATTAAAATATGTTATAGTAGATGTTTAACTTTTGGTATATGATTTGGATTTGTTCTAGTTCCAAGATGGCAACCCCACCCCCGAAAAGCAGTACGTCCAGGGGCAAAGGGAGGAACTTCCGGTGGCAAAGGTCACAGGTCAGGGGCAGGACTTCTGGTTTCAAGATTGTGGCCAGGGGGCAGGGCACATGTCAAAGGGTGGGGCTACCATTGTGGCCCTTGATAACTGACCAAAACTCATTAAGTAGGCCTCGGGCCAAAATAATTGCCCACCCCTAGCCTATACAGTCTGCCTGTGAGATCAGTAATCATTATTATCTCTGTTTTATTGAAACTGAGAGATGAAGGCTTGGAGCAGTTAAGTGACTTGCTCTGAGGTACTCAGGAAGTTTGTAGCAGAGCTGGGAATAGAAATCATGTTTCCAGGCTTTTGTACCATCCCTCTGAGGATGCTGTTTCCATTCAACATGACACTTGGCTTCTGCGATTCCTTCTCACCCACATTCCATTCTCTTTGAATAGAGATTTTCATTTTTCACACCTGGCCCAGTTCTGTTCTGAAGCCCCACTGTTGTTTTCTTCTAGAAATCTGCTTCCCTGTCCATTACACCTTTCCAGACTTGAGTACTTAGTGTTTTCTTTCTGACTAGGAAGGCAGAAACCTATCTTAGTTCACAGCACGCTACAATGTCACTGAGTTTGTCTACACATGCAATCAATGCGCCTGAATTTTCCGTGCAGAAAATTCAGGTGCATTAGAATGGGCATCTATGCACATGCGCCCACATACGGAGCAAGCTGAGCCCAACAGGAGCCTAGTTCAGGGCTGCTCCTGCTGTGCTCTACCCCCCTGCAGCAGCCAGGGGGAGCTCCAGGGTCCCCTGGGTGCCAGACCTGGGCTGGCAGGGGACACGGGAGTCAGGCCCCAAGCCCTAGGGGCTGGGAGGGAGCTGTTCCAGCTCTAGAGGCAGCTCCCTCCCAGCTGCATAGAGATGAAGGCTAACCCTGATCTCTGATTGGTTGGGAGAGAGCTGGCCCCAGAGCCAAGACAGCTTCCCCTGTCTCCTAGATCTCAGGGCCAGCCCTGATCTCCACGCACCTAGAAGGGAGCTGCCCCTGGAGCCGAAACAACTCCCCCTACCCCCCAGGGCCCAGGGCTTAGCTAGGTCCCCTGCTGATTATGTTGTGGTCACCTGCTGCCTGGGCTGACCAGGAGCAACTTGCAGTTTGCTTCAGACTAGCATCTACACATGCGCTTTGGTGCATTAGTTTGAAGCACTATGTTCTAGTATCTGCATCTATGAGTACTAGCAGTAATTGCTGCACACATGTAGATGGTGATGCTTTACTGCACATTAGATTAGTTTAATGCACAATAAAGCATCTCATGTAGACATGCCCACTTGTGGCAACAGCTTGCAAGAGGCACTGGTGAAGTACAAGCTTCTTCACATTATGCCTTAGCATCAGCAGTGTGGTGCAACTGCTTTCTGGGACCCAGTTTAGGGACATTCATAGTCTGGGAACATCATGAGATAGAAGCATAAGCCTGGCAGCACTTAGAGTATGCCGTTGGTGGGGAGAGAGGAGGGCAAGCTGTGTGTCTAATTAGGTCACTTTCCTGAATCTTGTCTATGTTGAGCTTTTCTGAAAGTCTCCCAACTGCCACAGTGAATGTGAGATTTACCTCTGCTCAGATGAGTGGGAGATGACATGATAGGAAAAATGTCAGTATCCTGGCTCTACCAATGGTCCCATGATTAATAACACCTGAGCAAGACTTTCAGAAACACACCAGGGTAAGGTGCCTCCTGTCATCCTACAGAGTGAAGGAGATGCCACGATGGAAGATATGATTTAGCCCAGGGTTTGGCAACCTTTTCTAACAGCAGGCCAGAGTTTGCAACCCAGCCACTGCTGGACCACCTTCTGCCACTCCAGTCATCCTGGCTCTGTGGGAAAGACTGCTCTTTTGCAGCCACCCCTGAAACATATGCCACCTGCAATGATCTGCAGTGGCTAATTCAGCAGCAAGGGTAAGCAATGCAGGGACCACAAAACACCCTTCTGCATAGAGCAGGGTTGTCTGGAATGGCAACAGATGTTTGTCTGGCTTCTGGCAAAACGTGAGAAAGATCTGACAGCTGGGCAGCATGTGAAACAAATTAGACCTTTGCAGGTTGGATCCAAACTCTTTGCAAGCCTAATGTGGTCCATAGGTTGCCAACCCCTGGTTTTGCCAACACGAGTTACTGGGCTCAATATAGGGGGGTATAAGGGAAATGCCAGGACTTTGAAATATGCAGGAGATCAGGCTAGAGATGATCTTATAGTCTCTTCTGTCATTAAATGATCTGAAATGAAGAAGCCCTTTGCACTTAAGGTTGCAGTGACCTAACCCCATGGCAGCAGCAGGAGTATACAGTAGAGGGAAGCTAGCTCTCACCTTCCAGAGCAACAGGGATTGGAAAACTAGCTACCTTCTTGCTTAAACTTCTTTCACTGCTGCTGCCAAACCAAACAGGAACAGAGGGTAGGGAGGAGACTTTGCTTGTCAGAAGCTCTTCTCCTCCCTGCCCTGGTCTACCTCAAAACCTGATATTATCACTAGAATGTTTGGGAGAGGCCTAAAGCTTGTCTACACAGGGGACTCATTCCAGGATTAGGTGGGGTTTAAAGCACAAGAGCTATTTCAATATAAGAGTGGTCATAGGGGCAGTTATGGCAGAAGCACTTCCTTGGGTAGATAAGACCTGAGCCCCTCTGGCTAAGGAAGCAAAGGTTTCTCCATCTGTTTCTCTCCTTTATTATGGCACCCCTGCTTCCTCACTGGGAGTTGCCTGGTAGAAGATGTGCCTCTATCTCCTGTCCTGCATCCTTTAACTCAGCAGTGTCAAACTCACCCTGGGCCCCAAGTCAGATTTGGACTACAGGAGCTACATACAGGCAACACGGAGCTAGGGGCATGCATCAGTGCAGAACTCTGGCTGGGCACCAGCACAGAGTGCAGGGCCTGTGGTTGCACTGAGCCACATTTGGGCAGCAGCACAGAGCTGGAGCCAGGGGCATGCAGCAGCATGGATGTGGACATGACCATGTATGGCAGGCCCCCAGCTTTGTACAGCTGCCTGCATGTGGCTCTGTGCAGCCACATACCCATGGTTCTGAGCCACTGTCCAGCCAGAACTCTGCGCCACCTCACAAATGTATTTCCAGGCACTTACATGCCCCTGGCTCCATGTTGCTGCCCAGCAGCTAGGGCTGGATTAATACATAGGCAAACTAGGCACATGCTCAGGGTCCTGAGCTGCAGTGGGGGCAGTCCTTCCTTCCACAGCGGCAGTGTGAATGGCCCTGTCTGCTTCCCATTCCCTCCTCTCTGCTGGCCTTGCTGTCACGGTGGCTGCTTCCCAGCAGTGACTCTGAGCCCTGCTCCCCATGGGTGGCGGCACCGGGGTGGTAAGGGAGTTCTCAACTGGCCCAGGGCCCACAAGTTTGTTTGCCTAGGGCCCACTAAAGGGTTAATATGGCCCTACCAACAGCATGAAGCTTTGGCTGGTCTGCAGTATCAGCAGCATAGAGCCAAGGGTGCGCACTTCCAGTAGCCCAGCAGATGACCAGTAGGTCAGATACAACAATTCCTTGGACTTGATCTGGCCTGCGGGCCTATGTTTGACACTCTTGCCTTAACTAAAGAAATTCCTGCTCGCTATGAATAACTGTATATATGCAGCCCTGTACAACTGCCTCATTCTCATCATCCACTGCTGGATGAAGAACAAGACAGAAAGAAACAGCCTGTAGCTGAGTGACTGACTTTCACTAGCTCGGCTGCTGAAGGCACTGAAGCACACCCTCTGGCCTGATGATGGAGGCTTCAGCAGCAGTGCTCTGCTCTAAGTTCTATCCACGGGGACTGCTGCACCACAATGTTAGCAGTGTCCGCTGCTTACTGGTTGATGCAGCATCACATGATTGTCCGGCACATTTGCTGCCAAATGACTCTGCATTTATCACTTCTACCTTCCCCAGTTTTGTAACCATACATGGCAGTGTTGGAGCTGACTGCACAAACTATGCAGGGATCCAGCCATTTGTTATGTTGTAGGAAGAAGACCAACAGCCCCATCAAACTTTTTACAGACAAAATCACAACCAGAGGGGTTTGCAGACTTGCATCCAGTTCTCCCACTTTCTGAGCATTACTGAAAGGTCCTGTGTGGGTCTGAGTTCATCAGCTTTCCTGTGCTTTGCACAGTGGAGCAGAACAAAAATACAAAGAGTAAATTCACAGCCCAAACTGCTCAGTCAGCCATTCACAAAAATGATAATGAGATGAAGTCAGGCCCAGACTGGAAATAGGGATCTTATTCTAGCTCCTTGCTTCGGGCCATGTTTAGACAAATATCAAATCTCTGACAGGATGGCTAGAGGATTATTGAAACAAAATGAAGAAAACATTAAGTCTGTTTCCAAGGCTACTTACACTGTTGTAAATTAGACACCTCCCTAAACTAATATCCCTCTGTTTTTATAGTACCCAGAGCCTCTTCACTGAAATCACCCTGGAGTACAATCAGTGAAAGAGGGACCAAAAAGGTTCAAAATAACACAATGGCTAGGGAGAGGCATTCAAAAAGCCTGAGCCTGAATTGATTCAATGTTTGCCAGGTTAGTCTAACCTGCAGGGATTGAACTGATTTGCAAGTGGATAGACATTTACTTTTGATTCAGAAAATGCAGGTACATGCCTGCAGTGGCTCAGGCTAGAAGTTGGGTGGTGCTAGAGTGAACCCTCCCTTCCCTTCCACACTGCTGAGCTGAGGGGCAGGGCGTGGCCAGGCCTGGCAGGATGCTATGATTAGGGAGGGGTTTAAACCCCCACCCTGGCATGTACAGTCCCCAGCTGGCTTGTGCCTGAAATGGGAGGGAGAGCAGCCATTTTCCAGCTTACTGCTCAAGGGGCAGAGAGTGTTTCCAGACCCTGGTCCCTGGCTAGCATTCTGAGGCAAAGGAGGGGTGTGGGAAGGGAGGACTGCTTGTGTGGAGTGCATGCATCTGTTGATGATACTGAGCTTTTCAATCTCCCTCTCCTGCTTCTTCATACTGTCTGCAGAAAACTGACGGCACTCACAGGTCCCATGCATTGCAAACCAGGTCATTTCTCACACCTCTCTCTGTCCCCCCTGGAACAGATAGATTGTGGCTTTTGAAGCAAGCAAGCCAGCAAGGAGCTTATCAGAACACAATGCCTTTCAGCTTATCAAGAAAACAAAGCCTCTCTCATTAGTTCAAGCTCTTCTTAAACAGCTTTTTCCAAGGCATTTGTAAGGAAGAACGGGGGGACATTACTAGCTGACCTGCTGATTAGTTCCAAAAAGCCCTAAGCAGACACTGTTCTGTGCCTTTGTTCCAGTGAAATCGGGGGCAAACACACAGACATCTCTCAGCATTAGCTAACATGGGGGTAGTATGTCCAGATGCCACCTGGGGTCTATGCCGTGCGAGAGGGGAGATCCTTGCTTGAGCAGCGAGTAAGGAGAGGATGGGGTGGGGAGAATCCAGGCAGACACTGCTGTGCCTGCTGTCTCCACCTCCTTCTCAGACAGCCAGAGCTCCAGATAGGGAGGAAGAGGCAGGGCCAGCCCTGCTCTCTGGAGCAGACAGCCCAGCCTACCATGGGCTGAAAAGTATTCTGGGATGCTGGAAGACTCTGATTTACTTTAAACCAGGAAGGGGTCTGGGATAGAAGTTCCAAAACCAGTTTGACTCAAATCAGTTAAGTCTGATATTACATTAAACCAGGTTTATCTTAAACCATTTTCAGCCATTTTGAAACTGGCTTATGTGCACTGAATTTATGTTTGGTTACAGGTTTAAATCAGTTTCTGACCACTAACCAGTTTGTGTGTGATGTCTGTCCCTAGCCTTTCTGCCTACCACCTCTCAATCCTAACATATTCCCTGACTGATACTCCTGGTTGACCCTCTCTAGCTGTCACCCATATGTGACGTGTAGGGGGGATATGGGGGGGGGGGGGCACATGCCCCCCCCCAAGATTGGTTGCTGCTGAAGCCGCCACCAGCTTCTGAGGGCAGTTGCTGCTCGCACCCCCCGCCCCCTCCCCCTCTTGCTGCCAACATGGCTGCTGGCATCTGTGGGCAGTCCCCACTCACTGCTCATCACCCCTTGCTCCCTACCGCCAACACTGCTGCCAGTTTATGTATAACTTCTGTCCCTAGCCTAGGAAGGTGCTGATTGTGCTGGCTTGGAAATTTCTTTGACTTTGAAAGTCCTGGTCTGGAAGATCCAGCCCTGAGAGTAGCCACCCCAATTTTGCAGCGATACAGAACACAGTGAGAAAGAGCATTAGATATTTAAGCAAGTGCTGCATGAATACCTATGCACTGTAGACACAATCAGTAAAGCTTCTAATTATTTCAGTCCCAAGGCTCTGATTCAAGAACTTTGCATTCTTAGCAACACAGCAATAATCTGTGGTCTGAATTTCAGGTCCTGTCACAGAATCCACTCCCCACAGCTAGATTAAAACATAAACACAAACACCTTGTTGGGATAGATTATAGATAAGCAAACTTACATACAAAGCACCTGCTGTAGTTTTAGTTTCAAACATATCAATTACTTGAAATGAATTATGTAAACTTGTATAGTTTTTGCATTGTTTTATTGTAACTGCATGATTAAATTAAGGTATTTGATCAAAAAATCTTAGAAGTCTTTGTTGCTCTTCATAATGCTGATACAAAGAACCAGAGGTCTAAGGAATTTCTGAACGTTGTTAGTGTAAATGCATTAAACATGTCTGTAGGCACCATCTAGGGTAGGCAACGGTTAGATAACTTCATGTAAGAAGATTAATTTTTTAAGACCCAAATCTTTGTTAGTGTGATACATCTTGTCTAACTGATATCTTCCAAGGCCCATTGAGGAACTAATTTGGACTAGTTCTCAAAGGCCAGTGAACAAAAAGTTTTCTGAAGCTTCAAAATTTTTGCTTTAGCAACACCTCAGTTAAAAGCGAGAACCTCCATACAAACTTAGATACTATATCTCAAATCAGCTTACACATCCTTTTTAATATAGGGGACTTTGGGTATCTGGGGCAAAATGTGAACTTCAGTTTAGATTGAGGGGCTTATTTGCCTTCTCTTTTGTCTTTTTAACCTTAAGTTTGGGCTGAAATTCCAAGAAATGGTGATCCAAGGCTGGCAGTAGAGGAATGTTGAGCTTTGCCCTTCTTTTGTTAGAATAAAAACTGGTCACCACATGGGCAAATGTGTTTTTGCAGTCTGAACTCCAGGAGGGTGTCCTCCTGTGAACAACTGGTCTTCAGGTGCAGGAGTCTGATCATTTGATGAGGTTCAGCTGACAAAGCGACCTGGATGTCCTACACGGGAGGGTCTGTCATTGGCCACTGAGCACAGGGTGGAAGGAAACTGGCTGAAAGGTTGAATCAGAGACTCCATGCTCTAGAGGAGAAGTTGCATGCAGGAGAAAATCCCAGAGACCTGAGCAAACTCTGAGCCAGTCCCAAAAGCTGATCAAGAATGGTGAAGAAACTGAGGCAGAAAAATGCTTGTTTATTATTTTACTTGTATCTGCTTATTTCTTGTCCTAGCTAATGTGAAGAGTGGTTGGTTTTTGGAAATCTGAAAAAGTTTTGCTTGCGGATGACCTGCAAACCCAGTGTCCATAGTATTGGAATTCTTGGAAAGGATGTGCATAAGGCACTAGGGCACTTTGTAAAGTTAGCAGTGTTCCCAGAGGCCTTGTAGAGTTGGACTGCAAAGCCCCATTTCCCTGAAAGGATAACACAGAGAGAGAGAGAGAGCGCTTGTTCCTAGGAAGTATGCTGGACAAGCCAATGAAGGGGAAGAAGGGAGTGCTTCAGCTAACTTGATCCAAGGAAAGCTTAAAACCAGGTGGATCCAGTGTGGTGGGACTCAGCAGCCTGGTGGGTGTCCAGCAGGAAAAGTTTACCAGTGCTGTGACACCATCAGTCTGGCATTCACTACTAATTGCTTTGGCTCATACAAACATCAGGAATTTCAGTTCTCTTTCTTTTATTTCTTCCACAAATTCAGGCTGCCCTATTGCAGCCTGTAAAATACTTTCTATTTTTGCTGACCACAGGGCCTCACAGACAGAAGAAATAAATGCAAAGTCTGGTTTTCATTTTATCAACTGAAAAAGATTTTAACAACAAAAATCTGGATGCAGTTAAGAAAAAATTGTCAGCTTTGTGTCTTGGCTCAAGAATAGCTCTTCAGACTAGCTCAGCAATGCCCTAGAAATGCTATTTAGGGCTGTGTGAAGCTTTGGGTGCTGATTCGATTTGGAGGAGATTCGGCCTGATTCAGCGGCCGAATCTCTGAATCCGAATCGAATCAGGAGACCCATAAAAAGGCCCGAATTGATTCAAAGCTCTCCAAATTGATTTGGAAAACATTTGAAGAGCTTTGGAGATTCAGGCAGTCCCCACTTCCTGCTGCAGGGAGCTGGACCCAGACTCCATACTGGTAAGTAAGGGGCGGGGGAGGGGGCCTGAAGAAGGGAGGAAGGGACCATGGGGGACCCCCACAAGGCCCCATCCCCTGCCTGCTCCCCCAGCCCTCCCAAGTGCCCCACAACCCCCGCCCACTGTCCCAGCCCTCCTGCCCCCATGGCTGCCCTGCCTGGCCTGAGCTCACAGCTCTTAAAATAAAAAAAAAAAGCCCCCACTTACCAGCTGCTGCAGCAGCCTCAGCACTTTTGGGGGCTCATGACAGAGCCCCCCACGCAGTGTGGGGCAGTGGGGATCAGCCCCCCCAACACACCCATGCACACACACACACACACACCTGGCAGGAGCTGGTGAGTTCGGGGCTTTTTTTTTTTTTAAAAGAGCTGGGATGCTGGGGCCAGGCAGGGCAGCCATGGGGGGGGGGCAGGGCGGGGCTGTGAGAGTGGGCGGGGATGAGGCCTGTCCAATTTGGAGATTTAGCCAATTTGGCAGCGGCTGAATCTCCGAATCAGATTCAGCCTAATTGATTCAGGACAGTATTTCGAATCACCGAATTGAATTACTGTCTCCTGAATCAGCTGAATCTGAATCCAAAGCGAATACTAGCCACTTCGCACAGGCCTATGATTTAGGATATCTTGATAAATGCTGAATGTAGGATGGCAAATGATTGTTGTTATTTTTTTAAGGGACTAGACTAGAATAAAAGAATAAAACAGTGCCTGCATACCCTGAACACAGATGTTGGGGGAAAAAAACCTAAGGCAGGTAGATATGTTTAAATTGGTTTATTCTGTGATTTATACAAATTAATTTTTTTTTAAAGCATGGTTTAAAATCACCATCAGTCACCCTTAATCAGCAATCACCCTTACTGAGAACCAGCTAGAAATAGTCCAAAAGTTCAACTGCCTAGGTTCTACAGTGACCACCAGCCTCTCACTGGATGAAGAACTCAGTGTTCACATTGGAAAGGTTGCCACCACCTTCAGCAGACTAATTAAAAGAGCATGGGGCAACTCAAAGCTTAGACCAAAATGATAGTGTACAAAACTTGCGTCCTCAGCACTTTCACGCATGGTGGGGAAACATGGACTGCTTATACACATCAAGAGAAAATGTTAAACAGCTTCTACTTGTGCTGTTTACACCACAGACTCAACATCAAATGGCAAGATAAAGTTACCAATGCAGAGTTTCTTCAAAGGTCAAATTTACCAAGTGTTACAACCCTACTCAGACAGAGATGACTGCATTGGCTAGGCCAGTGGTGGGCAAAATACGGCCTGCGGGCCAGATCCGGCCCATGAGGCCATTCAATCCGGCCTGTGGGGCCCCTAAAAAAATGTAGAAAATTAATATTTCTCTGCCCTCAGTTCCTGTCAAAAATGCAGGAACCAAGGGCAGTAGGACCCAAGGGAAGCCCAGCAGGATCCAACAACAGCGGGGCCGCCCGGCCCCACCCCCCAGTCGGAAGCCTCAGCTGGGGTTTCTGTGCTGGGAGCACATGGCTGCCCTGGCACGGGAAGCTCAGGTAAGTGGGGGCAGTGGACCCTGGGCAGGGGAGGAGCACAGGGGGGGGATGGGGGGAAGTGGACCCTCCCCGCCCTATGCCTAGTGCCCCCTGCTGCAGCTGCTTGCAGCCTGTGTGGGGCTGCCTGTGCCTGCTCCAGACAGCCCCATGCAGGCTGCGAGTGCCTGCAGCATGAGGCACTGGGCGTGGGAGGGGCCCCTTCCCCACCGTGCTCAGCTTTTCCATGGGCTCCTTCCCTGCATGGAGAAAAGCAGCCCCTCACCCACCCCATGGCCAGCACTCCCTGCTGCAGGCACTCACAGCCCATGCGGGGCTGTCCGGAGTAGGCACAGGCAGCCCCAGGCTGGCTACGAGTGGCTGCACTGCAGGGCGCCAGGCATAGGGCAGGCAAGGGGCTGCTTTCTCTGCCCCCTGCAGGTTGGCAGTGGGACGGGTTACAAGCTGGTGCTGGGCGTGGGGAAAAGCAGCTTCTCACCCGCCCCATGGCCAGCACCCCACACTGCAGCCACCTACAGCCCGCATGAGGCTGCCTGTGCCTGCTTCAGACAGCTCCCTACTGCAGGCGCTCGCAGCCCATGCGGAGTGCTGGCCATGGGGCAGGCAAGGGGCCACTTTTCCCCATGCTCAGCACCAGCTTCTTCCCTGCCAGCGAGCAGGGGGTCGGAGCTGTGCACTGCCCCCCACCTGTACTGCAGGGCTGGGGGCACTGGGTGTGAGTGGGCAGGGAGCCAGTGGGAGCATGGGCCTGCATCAGTGCCCCGAGGCCTGTGCCGGTGGGGCCCAGAGCAGCGTGGCAGGAGCGTGGGGTCCCAGTTGGCAGGGGCTTTATGGAGCCAGGCCAGCTCCCCTCTCTCCCTGCTGGTGCAGCCCAACCCAGCTACATGGACCCCTGTGAGCCTGCACCCTGCTCTGGGTCCCAACAGTGCTGGCCCTGGGACATTGGTCCCAAGACATTGGGACATTGGCCCCAAGATGGTGACCAGGGGGTGGCGCACCTGTCAAGGGGTGGGGCACCTGTCAAGCGGCGGGACTACCCATGCGGCTCTCGACAGCCTGCCAAAACTGGGTAAGTGGCCCTCCGCCCAAAATAATTGCCCACCCCTGGGCTAGGCCATCTGAACAGATTAAAAGATGGCAGTATATTCAATGACATGCTATAAAAAGAAATATTGGAAGGAACAAAGACAGCAGGATGCTCCAAACTTTGTTATAAAGATACATGCAAGCGAGATATGAAGGCATTTGGAACTGATCCTGGCCAATGGGAAACCTTGGCAAGTGATCAGAACAAGTGGCGAAATCAATTCCACTAAAATCCATTCCATTAAAATCCATGACAGGAATTGTCTCCAACAGCTTGAAGGAAAAGAGTCTATAGGAAGCAAGCAGCTCCCGAACCACCCAACTATGACACATACATTTGCAACCACTGCCACAGATCATGCAAATCTCAGATTGGACTATTCAGCCACATGAGGCACTGTAAACTATCTATGTCATAGGCTGCAATATCCACCATCTCTCACAGACAAAAGGATGCCAATAATAAGGTTGAAATAAGTAGGGAAGATTTCCTAAACTCTTCAGGGCTAGATTTCCTAACTTTTGTTAAGTGTGGTGGCCCTTTGAAGTGAATGGGAGTATTCGCAGAGGCAGATACTATTCCATGCAAGTATAAAGGTGGTAGAATTTGCTCCCATTACGTAGCACTTAAAAAAAAAAGACTTTGGAGCTAGATTTTCAAAGGCTTAATACCCATATGGGGCCAGACTGTCAGAACAGCTCAGAATTTTGGATATTTTTTCCCCCAGATTTCTTTCAAACCTGGCTTGTCACTGTGTTGCCTAAGTGGGCAATAACCTCTGTTGCAAATCTCACCCTCTCTCTCTCTTCTGGGCAGATATTTTCTAGAATGTTTCCTTCCACTGTAGTTAAGGGATGATACATATTACTGGGTTGATGAGAGTGGTTTTCAAGTCTCCTGATTAGAAATGCATTCATTTGTGATATATCATCTCTGGAAGCATTGTTAATAAAACAGCAATTTAAAATGCCTGGAAGCTGTATCAGCTGTCCATTTGAAAGATGATTTGCAACTCACTAATTAACGGTTGTGCTCCAGTGGTGCTGGAGTGCAAGCTCGCAACTGTAACACACTAATGTATAATGTGATGCTCCTTAAGTGCAGCCAGAACATGGAGGGACCTCTTAGGAAAACTAACAGCAGCCAGGAGAAATTTTTGAAAAGACAGAGAGCAAGAGGAGGGAAGGACATGGACCCCCTTTTTGTTGCTACAAAAGTTGAGGAAATTGATATTACTAGTTTTTGTGGGAGCAGAAGTTTTGCATGATTTCAGTTCAGGCCACAAAGGGGCAGAAAGCGTGAAGCAGAGGTAGATTCTTAAGGCTTCTAGAGGATAAAGTCTCCGGGAAGTCCCAGTCTCCTGCTGCCAGGATAACAGTAATTATGGGCCTGACCCATGCCCTTTACTGGAAATACATGTGTAAGGGCCAGTGAGGCCCATCTCACTGGATATGTTGGATGTGCAGGGCTATTTGTATGGAGCCCCTATATTTCTGCACTGGCTGAGCATCCTCTGTAATAACTCCCAAGTGCCATAGCCAGGGTTGAAGAAGTTTTCTGCAGGAACATAAGAGCAGTCTCTAGTCTCCTCTGCTGTTTCTGCTGGATGCAGGAACAGGAAAGTAATGTCAGATCCTCTCCAGCCACTTCAGATACCCTTGCCATCTGTGTATGCCTAGGCCCACAAAAAGTTGCAGTTTCCTTTCTGAGAGCTCTGAAAGAACAATGGTCTACTTCCACAGTGACAACCGATAGCATGTTCTATATCGGAAGGGAAGAGTTTCATATGGAGAGTCACCTTCTAAAAAGTGTGATCTGGTCCCTAATAACTTTCCAAGCAGTGTCATAGTGGGCCATAGCCATGGTTAATCCAACTAACCCACCACTAGAAATCTTGCATTTCAGTCCCAGATCAGGATACTGAAAAGACTTGAGAGCCACCTACACCTGTAGACCTCAGCTGTCTGCCTTCCCACAATTCACTCATGCAATTCTCTGACCAGTTGATACAGGGCCACCTGATGCATAACCTGTAAGATAAGAGCAGTTTAGTGACTGCTTGGCCTTTAGCAAATTCACCTGTTCCCAGGTGATCTGTGATACAATTTGTATAAAGATTGATCAGCCAGTGATGATTAAATGCACAGGGAATCCAACAGAAAACCTGCTGTTTGGGATACCAAGATGGGAGGGGAGTGAAAGGACTATGAATGATTGGGTTTTTCTAAGTTTATGCAATCAGTTCTGAGTTGAAAAACAGGAGTATTTAGCTGTGTACCTGTTATACTTTTGTTTTTTGTATGCTGCAGTTTTAAATCATTAAACTCTGCAGAGCCAAGCAGACATTAGGAGGCAGGGTTGCTGCAGCCTGTTACAGGCACGTATGCGCAGTGCTGCTTTTGTGTTTTCCTGTTTTGTTTTTTTGCTTTTGTTGTTTTAAAACACAAATCCAGTTCTAACTAAAAGGACCTGTTTCTAGGAAAACACAGGAGAGAGAACATTTTCAAGCATGTTGTGAGCTGAATACATTTGGGCTTGATGGGAAAAAAGACAAAATAAGTTCTGTAACTCAAACTACTGGATTGGTTTCCAGAACTCTGCACAGTACAGGGAAGTGTCAATTAGATAGATATAAATTCACTTCTCAAATACATCATACAACACTGGCCTGGAGATCTGAAAGCAACTTTCACACAACAGTTTAACAGAACAAAAGGAACACACATTCGGATATCTTAAAATGGGGTATTTTAAGCCATCTTCAGGGCATTTTATTCTACTGGACCTCAAGAAAAGAAGGTGAATCCCCCTGTATACACTGCAGGAGTCTATAGAGGGGTAAGCATGGGTATTAAAGAACAAAAAAGGGACTGAGATATATAAGCATGCAATGGAGAAGCTGATTAAAGAGGTGGCCTGGGAAAGACTGAATAATGAGAGAGGAGAATCTGCATAGGCAGGGGATGGAGGAATGCGGGGGTCATCAGCCCTGACAGTCATTCCCAGTCCAGATGAAGTGGGTAATAGCTGGCAGTCACTACTACCTGTGAACTGAATGTGTGCGTTTGCTCAGTGCCTAGTAAATAGATGACCATTTCACCGGAAAACAACCATGGCAATAAATGCCAGCAGTCTCAGAAAAGAACCAAAGATAGAATTAAATGGGCGACTACCTGGGGCAGGAGTCGCCCTCCTGCCCCAGGTAGTCCATCCAGGTCAAGGTAGAGCTGCCTCACTGGTAGGAAGAATCCAGTGAATAGTGCTGCTGTCCAGAATGGAGTCTGAATGAGGCTGGAAATCAAAGGGGAAAGCCAGCTTAGCTGCCTTCACTACTGATTGTTGGTAGGTAGGAGACGAGATAGGAACCTCTTACATGGATTAGAGCCAGCAGCAGGTGGGGATGTATTAGCCAACCCTAGAAGATGCCAGCAAGATAGAAAGAGCCAATGGAGCAGAAGAGAAGGGAACCTAGGACAGGGATTTTCCAAAGGGTGTGCAAGGGAGCAGGGACCACTTGACAAGGCCGCATAGTCTAGAGCAGGGCTGTCCAACCTTTTTGAATGTGGGGCCGGATCATAAACTTTTTATCACCCAGTGGAACGGCGAGCCATATTCAAAGACCTCACAGAAAGCAGTATTACATCACCCCCCTGAAACGAAAGTACCGTGTTTACTTTCGTTTCCCATCGCAGCACCTCGGGCCTCAGAAAACAGCTTGAAGGGCCGCATGGCAGCCTGCGGGCCGTATGTTGGACAAGCCTGGTCTAGAGAGACAGAAGGAACGAGGGCTGAGGTGGCAGGGGTGGAGACAGAGGAAGAACAAACTGCAGGAAAGCACATGCAAGAAAGGAGCAGGAGAGGAGAGCAGACAGGAGGAAGTGGTGGCAAGTATAATGCTTTTTCAAAAAAAGCACAACACATGCACTGAATAAAGACAGTTGAAAAGACCTCATTATGCTAGTGGTGTTTATCCCCATACAACCCCCCCTAGCAAATGGGATTCTTACTGGGGAAACTGGAAGGGTGATAGGTGCATGTGACTGCCAGGGACAGAAGTGCTGCCCAAAATGTGGTTACAAATACACATGCTCTGACTACAGACCTGCTGAGGCCAGCAGGAGCTGGGTTGGGCCTTACATGGGAATGGTTCCTTCTGTCTGTACCTCCTCCTGGCCTTGGCCATCTCCTCCTTTTAGTGCAAACAATCCTGCCTTGTATAAGGAGTACAGAAAGTTGGAAACTATATTACACTCCATTGAAAACAAAGATGCTTTACAGCAAAGTGCACTGTTCAAATCCCTTTAATACTCCCTGTATCTCTTTCAAGCTGTGAGGCGGAGCAGCTCCCCAGCTGGAAGACAAATGGCTCAGTGTGATGAAAACACAAAGCAAGGACTGCCAGCAAGAGCCAAGTGACTTTGCCAGCCATGCTTACCAACTCTCCCAGCATGTTTTACAATCTCCATGTCATTGTCTCTTTGTGTTTCCTGCTGGCCCGGAGCTGCGCCGGCAAAGAAGAAACAGGTCTGCCCGTCTCAGTTTGTAAAAGCCTCCTGTGCCCTGGCTCATGTCATACAGCCTAGAGAGGCAAGCTTTCTTCCCTATGCTCTGTACTGAGAAGGGGGCAGAGTGCAAGAGCTGCTGCTGAATCTGTGTCCCTTGAATAAGAAGCATGAATTGCTCTATGCTTGAGTTAATCGCCCCCTTGGATCAGTGGAACAGAATGACAGCCCTCTCAAGTGGAGGTCAGCACATGCAGCTACTTTTAATCTTCACTGGAGAATACAAATAATGCACCAGCCCCTTCCAGCACAGAGCCAGCCCTCCTAGAAAACTGCACTGTCAGCTTCTCATGAGGCTGAGCCATGTATTAGATGAAGGAGGCAGTGTTTTCTAGTGGCTAGAAACCAGGATTGCCAATCAGGATCCTCTGCTGTATAAGGTGGTTGTAGGGTCCAATATCACCACACTATGTGAATACTTATCACAGTCTTTAACATATTCACCATTACAACACCCCTTACAGGCTACTGTCTCCATCAGACTGATGGAACTGGGACGTGGACTCAAACATGCCCAAGGCCACACAAGAAGTCTGTGAAAGAGTAGGGAACTGAGCCTGGGTCTCCTGAGGCCCAGATTAGCATCCAAACCCCTAGACCATTGTTCTGGACTATGCCATTAGCTTCCTCTATGCCTTTGAGAAAACTACTTAATTGCTCTGTGCCTCAGATTCTCTATCAGTCAAAAGGCATATTAGTACTGGAACACTCCATAAAGCACCCTTACATCTTTGGACTGAAAAATATTAATGATTTATTACTAAGAAAATCTGAACGAAGTCACAGGCTGGTGCTTTCTGTAGTATACTGCTTTCCAGTGGCTTTCAGGAGGGAGACTGATTGCTGAGACAGCCTAAATCAGGTATTTCTCTCACACTCTTTCTTAAGTCCTATGAGCAGTAGTAAATGGAAGCAGTTACTTAAATGCTTCCTTTTAAACTTACATAGAAACTAGATAAAGTGACAGTGTAGCTAGACAAAACCATTTCAAACATTCTTTCTGGATATAGCAAATACAAGGGAGGATGGTCAAAGACGGTGACTGCTTTAGGCAGAGGCATAACAGAGCTGGGTGCCTGGGGCAGCTGCAACACATGGGGGCAGCAGTGGCTTCCAGCTGTCACTGTGCCATCAATGCAATTGTGTGGCTGTGGCACCAATGGTTTATTGCCACCCCCCTCCCCAGCCAAGTTGGCACCCAGGGTGGCTGCCTCAGTTGTCCCACCCTACTCATTTTAAGTCCTGTGCATAGGACTGGAAGTAGCCACATGCTCAGTGTCTTGGGAATATGCCTGTCACTGGAGTTGGTGAGGTCCCTTGAACACGATACACTCAAACTCTCTTGTACCAGAGTCCTATGAGTCCTTGCCTGTAGTCCTGTAGCATAAATTTTTGCTTTATTTATTATGTTTAAATGATAATAGTATTGAATTGATAAGCCTCTATGATTGTATTAGCTTTATTTCTCTTTGTCTCTTATGAACAATTTTATGAATAACTGAAACTCCATTTTTTTTGCTTGTTCCCTTCTTGACATAAGCAGACGAACTTTGTATGCCCTGTGTACATGAGTGTATGTGTGAGAGGGTAAATTGTGAAAGAATGGTAACTATTTGCATGAAAACAGAAGAAGATTTAATTGATTGTGTAAGCAACAAGGTGCCAATATATGAGTTACCAGACAGTAAACTAATTAATGGATGGCTGAAGAACTTATCTGTAATCAGGTGCAAAGAAGATAGTAAGAAGAACGAATTTTGCATATCCTGCCATTTCAACTACACAATGCTTCAAGGCGGAGATAACCAACGTCACTGGAATGACCTCAAGTTGAGATAACCAAAAGAAACAACCTCTAATTAAAAACTGAAGCATGGAAAAACCCCAATGCTGAACAGACTTGAAATTCTTATAAAAGTGAGATGCAGACAAGCCAAGATGGGGAATCCATTCTTTGCAACCTCCTGGAGCACAGGAGCCTGTATACCCCCACTCATATTCTGGATTGGCCATCCAGTGCTAACTTCTGCTGGTAACTATAACATTAGTTGAGTGGTTTGTCTGTATGCTTGTGTATGTCTGTTTGTATGACTGGTGTGTCCAAGTTTATGTATCTGTTTCATGTAATCAATAAACATGGCATTTTACCTTATCCCCCTTTTTAAGGTCTAACTCTTAATTTGAGCTATTGGCAATTTTAAGTAACAGTCCTATGAGCCACTGGAATCCTAGAATTGGCGTAGCATGCAGGCAGGCCCAGACATCTCGTTCTGGGAAATAAATGCAGTTCCCAACCCCCAGCAAGAACTGAGTTCAACAGGTTACCCACACCTGTTAGCATAGAGTAGAACTAGTCAGTTCCTATGCACACAGCCTTGAGTGGGCTGTAGTTATTTCTTAAAAGAGGGACCAGTATCATCTCACCTCCATCTGTTGCAACCACCTGTTGTTTCTTACCCTATACACAGATTCCAAGTTTTCCAGGGCAAACACCATTTCTTTACTATAAGAGTGTTCAATGTCTGGCACAACGGGACTTCAGCTGTGAGGTGCTACTGCCACATAGCTAAAATAATAATAAACATAGGATAAATGGCACCTGAACAATGCAGCACTATAACTTTGAGTAGGTGAGTCAATCTCATGAGGCCAATTGGAACTTGGAATATGTGGGTCTTATTGATAACTACTGGAAATTGGAGTTTCAAAGTCAGTTTTATTTATTGTTTTTTACATTAGGGATGTTTTAATGATCAATTGAGCAACTGATGAATCTATAGAAGTGCTTTAAACATGATCTTGACAACTAAAATGTGTGCGAGGTTTGGGAGTGTAATGTCCAATGTCTTCTGTTGGGACCTTCATTTTTCTCTGTTCTAGGGGACCTCCTCAAATTGAACAAACAGGGAGATGCTTTGCTGACAATGTCCTGTGTGCTGGCTGGGATGTTCCTTACAATACCCACAAATGTGTGGCTACTTCCAGTTGACAGGAAGGACACCTGTCTTAGGAAATAACAGAGTTGCATGCTTCCTGTCAAGGAAGGAGAGTTAGACTGTATGTGTCAGCAGCAGGAGGCAAGATCCATCAGCAATCAGCAGTGGGGTTTGAACGTTTAACTGAATTCATGCTTATGTCATTAGTCCAGAGACTATGCTCATCAGTTAGGAGACCCTGTGGGCATGTAACATCTTTAATTCTCCATTTTTATTCGCTTTCAGACCCTTAAAGGCTGCCTAGGGATTTACTCCTCTCCTCCAAAAACTAGATGCAGTCATTTGACTTTTATCTTGAACTCTGGCTTGGTTTTCTCTGCACCCATCCTATGCATTTGACATTTTTTCTGCTGCACAGCAAAACTGTGAATGCCAGCAAATGACTCTGCAGAATTCTTCTCAGGATAAAGTGCTGCCACCCACTCCACCATGTCCTCTCTGCCAGATGGGCAACCCTCTCACACCCACACTTCTACTAGAATGCAAAAGTACTTGTTCTCTGGTCATTCCCCACTCAGGTGACTTGCTCCTATTTAAAACTCCAGGATATAAAATGAACATCAGTTTCTGAACAGAAACAGCACAGACTTGTTTGCAGAGAGGCATTCTTGAGTACATTAAAATCCAGTCAAGTCTTATCAGTTAGAGATGGTTCACTGTGGTCATTTACAAACAGGAAATAAGCCAACATTTCTCTGTCACAATAGCCTATCTTTGTAATACCCAGGTAAGTGAATCCATTGGGAACATGGTGCTTTAAAGTGTTAGCTGAAATGATGCTAAGGAAAGGGGAGACCTAAGCATTCTAGTTCTGTTGAGTCTGCCTGAAAACTAAGCAGCAGCAAGAGCCTATGTTTTGGAAATGTGGAATCTGGTAGGCATGTTCTCTTTCTAAAAAGCCACATGCCTGAAAAAGTTCCACACCGATTTGCTGAATATTCTCTGTTTAACTGTAACTAGTGTGAAGGGCAGTTTGCTGATATGGGAGAGGGCACTGAATGGGGAGAAGGCATGTCATTATGAACTTCACTCACTTGTCTCAGCATTAAGGTACTGGTTATGGGATATGGCTGAAATTCACTTCATGCAGGAATGGTGAGAAGAAAGAGGTGACTTTACCAACCCATGACATAAGTTAGAGCAGCCTCAGTGCTGCCCTAATACAACCTCAAGGGGTATTTGAGCAGTCAAAAATAGCCACAACACAGTGGTGCTCAGGCCACATTCCCTCTCCCTCAAAACTTACCCTAACACTTGCCAGCATCAATAAAGTAGGTTTGGATTAGACCTCGGGAAAAACATACTTAATGCTAGAACAATAAGGCGGTACAACAGACTACCCAAGGGAATAATGGGGTTTCTTCCTTTGGAGATTTTTTGAGAGGAGGCTGAATAAGCATTGGCTGGGGATGATTTAAGAGTAGCATTCCTGTATCATGCAGGGGTTTGACCAGATGATCTTTGAGGTCCCTTATGAGTCTATGATTCTAGGCGAAAAAGGATTGGGTGTTGCAGAATCATTATGCCAGTTCAAGCTACCATGAAGGCCTCCTGTGACAGTCTGTATTCAATGGTAGCTTGATATACAGGCTTATATGATTTTTATGACACCCAAGTGTGTAAAGAAACCACAGGGAAATAGATGACGTGGACCTCTATCTTTATTTAAAACTCCAGTGATCAGAAGAAAAAAAACTGAAGAACAATGCATACAGTAAGCAGCAGGCTTTGGCTGTAGCCTGACTGAAGGCAACTGAATTAGTTCCTTTTGTATCTACTTGTTTTCTTTGTTTGTATTTACATTTTCTATCTTTTAATCTTTATTCTGAATGGTGCATGTTGGCTGCACACAGTTTTGCTGCTCTATGGATCTCTTGTATGAAAAATACATCTTTTGTGGTGGAGAGAGGAGTGGGGAAAAGAATCTGCAATATAATATTTAGACTGTGTTTTCAGGACCTATAAAGTTAAAGAAAAATATCCAATAACCTCAGCTGGTTTTAGTAGGACTGGGCAATATCTACTTCTGTTTTTTAAGTTAACTCCCTGTTAAGATAGGACAGGGCCCTTTGACCATAAGCTACTGCATGTCTTTAAGTAGAGAGCTGGCTTTAGGTGCCAATGACTCCTGCAGCTATGGAAAGTTTTTGCATTATTTTCCCCGTAAACTGAAAGCAAGTTTATGGTGATGCCAGCATCACCTCATTGACCCCAAAGAAATCTCACAGCATGGTGCTTAGAGGGGGCCAAGTTTAAGAACATGCTGAGGCCAAAAAAGAAAGAGTCTGGAAGTAACTAGAGCCATGATCACAAAGGTAGGAAGTAGGTCAGCACCAAAGACTTTCCTTTGGAGTCATAAAAGCCAGATGACTTCAGCATGTAAAAAATCCCACAGTCTTAACAAACTCTACCTTTAACTGAATTGCTGCCAAAAGGCAGTGACTGATATTTTGCCTCCCAGTGCCCCCAGTAGTGAGGGTGGAGACCCAGTCCTTATACCACAGGCTCTTGGAGGGCACTCACTTTTTCCTTGTTATCCATGGTGATGGCGATCTGCATCCGCCTCCCTCTCCGGAAAGCCACCAGGTGGTCCACTTCTTCTTCACTCAGGTCTGGGACCCTGCCTGGACTCAAGAGGCAATCTGAGCTCCGTTTCTCACTGACAATCCGCTTCCCCTAGAAATAAGAAAGCAAAAACAGCATACACTCAGGGACACTAGAAATAGTCCCTACGTAAAACTCTCCTCATGATAGTGGCTGCAACAGGGTAGAGGTGAATTGAGGAACTGGCTTAGTAGGGATCCAGGATCCCTTCCATTCAGTGTCCTGGTTTGAAAGTTGCCATGTTGGATACTTCGAAGGAAAACATAATTTGCCAAAATATACCTACTAAATACAAGGAGAAAAAATTCTTCTTGTTTTCAGTTAGTTCAAAGCCTGGGTAATGACTTAACCTTTTATTCTATAGTTGAGTTCTCACCTCCTCCTCTTTGCCCCTTACTATGCTATTTTCCTCAAAATCCAGTGGTTACATTGGAGAAAAAGCAGGGATACTCCCTAAGGTCCCATTCACAAAAATGTTATTCCACTCAAAAACATGGTCTGACACTTGATACTCTATAACCTTCTCACATGATTGTCCATTGCCTTTCTAGAGAGATTCAGTCAGCAGTGATATACTTGGCAATTCTGACATTTAAACTCTTGTCATGAATCAGGGGCAGCTCACACCATTTAGTCATTACTTCCAGCTGTCTGCTCAATCAGGTACATGTCACTGTGTCAGCTCATATCTGATTCCCAATTTGTTATCTTCACAGCTGCTGACAGAGTCCCTCAGCAGGGAATTCCACAAGAGGAATATATATTTTTTTTATACAAAAATATTTTCTTTTACACGTTTAAAATATATTGCCTCCCAGTTTTGTTGCATGCCATTTTGTTCTTGTCTTGCAGGAGAGGGTAGCAGGTCATCTTTATACAGATGATTATGTCATGCTAGATACAGATCACTACATTGTATCACTCCTTAGTTTCCTCCTTTGCAAACAAGGATGACATTTTTAAAAGTGCCTAAGTTATTTAAGTTACTACATAATGCAACTTAGGTGCCAAAGTCATTTAGGTGCTTTTGAACATTTTATTCCTGGTCTTTTTATTTTATTTTATTTTCATGAGTGCCTCTTAAGCCTGTCTTTGCTAATGTTGTGCAAACCTCAGCTGTTTTAGTTTACAAGGGACAACACACTTTCTTTATTTTCCGTCTGTTGTTTTAATGCAGCCCTAAGTTTTGGTTTTGCACAAACTCAAAATCTCAAAACAAGAGTTTGCCTGAATCAGGGAGTAACTGCAAATTTGTCTATAAAAACAGAGCTGGACCTATGTTTGTTCAATACGTTTGCCAACCTCAGCATTCCTTTCATTGAGTTTATAATAACCCATGATATCCAACATGTTTCATTGTAGCCTTATCTACATTAGGTTATACCACAGGTCCAGTTCTTAGCCACAGACGGAGCCATGGTGTAAGGCAGCCAGGTGCCATAACCAGGCTTATGGGCAGTCAGAGGCAGCAGACCTGGGGGCAATATAGCAGGGGCTCCACACTGTGAGAAGCATATACCCAGGGGCTACAGGCCATGATGGCTGCACACTGACCCCTCCTCCCACTTCATGCGCAGCATGGGCCACCTAGCTCCCCTTCTCTCCCAGCTGCACACACCGCCTGCCTGAAGTGCAGAGAGCCTGTTTCCCTTCTTTGCTGTGCATGCAGTTCAGGCGCTCAAGCCCCCCTTGGCTTCTGGTGCAGGAGGAACTGAGAGAAAAGGAAGGAAGAGTGGCATCTGGGCAGGAGCCCATGGTCTGCATACTCTCTTTAAGGAGACATATGCAGCCCATGGGCCACCAGTTGGACAGTCCCAGCATAAACAAGGCTCATGCAATGAAACTAATTGTTATCAGCATTTCAATGAAACTTTTTAGCAATACATGGTAAAAGACTAGAAGGTAGCAGAGACTTTTAGACACTAGTAGCATACTCATTTCTTGACCATACTGGTTTCAAATCTGTATAACACCACTGGCTTTACAAGAATTACTCTTGATTTACACTAGCATAAAGTAAAAAGAGACTCTCACAGCCTGAGCCTCCATTAACAGTGATGGGAATTTTTGTGAAATTCCCTAGTGTATGCACAGCTCTAGCTTTAGGTTTTTGTTGTAATCTCTAATCATTTTCATTGCCCTTCTTGGGACCTTTGCTATTTTTGCTGTGTTCTGTTTAAACTGAGATAATTGCAACCAAATGTTGTATTTGAAGCAAGGATCTGACATCAATCATTTTAATGGTTTCCACTGTTCTCTGTCCCCATGTCAGTACAGCCTAATAGTTTATGTTAGCTTGCCTCCTGCTGTGACCTGAGTGGATGCCTTCACTGAGATATCCCAGTGATGTCAAGCTCCTTTTCCTGAGATGTTAAAATTAAACGGGAAACCAGCATGACAGTCAGAAGAATGAGAGGTCAGTCAAAAGAATCGGAGATCCACTGGTATCAGATTGTCAACGTCATGTTAACTTGAGCCCAAAGGACGTGCTGTAGAAGTCCCCATCCTCATGAACTATGAAAGCTATTTTAAAGGCATTAGTAAATCCTTATGGAGGGTGTGATAATCTGGCAGAGCCCCTCAGAAAGGATCTTCTTTTGTTTACCACAGGTGGTAATGCACCTTAAGTGTCCAGCATGACACCAGACAACATTGAGGTAAACAGACTTTCCAACTTTTACCTGAGCCTAATCTCCACCAAATGAACTATTCCAACTGGGAGATCTTACAATACCTTCAGCTCTCCTGTGAAATAAGAATTTTCATTTCTACCTAAGAGAAATGTTACAATCTTTTCATTCTCCTATGCCTAAGGAAGGGTGAGTGTGCCTGAAAGCTTGCAAATAAAGAATTTTTTTGCAACTATCTAGTTGGTCTAATAAAAGATATCATCTCTGTCATGAGTTCTGATTCCTTTCTCCTGGTAGAGAAACTTACCAGGGGCTGCATGGAAAGACTTAAAATGCTGAGACCCTGAAGAATGGAGAGCTTCCAATGCTGATACTGTGCAGCTGGGATAGGTGAAGAGGAGAGTAGTTGTACATACATCTCAGCATGCTCTGCAAGCTCCCTTAGTCTGCCTGGCAAGAGGTTGGCAGCATTGCATAGAACAGCCCTGATTGGCTGACCCAGATTACCCATGGTCAGCCTGTGTTTTCAAGCAGCACAACATGGGGATTGTGAAGGAGGCAAGTTCTGCTCCCTGTTAGAGCAGCAGACTTGAGTGAGTGTCTCACACACTCTCACAGGGTGAAGGACTTTTGAAGGACTGTGTTCTCTTCTGAGAGAAGCCAGCCACAGCATGTATGGACATTTGCTGTCCCAGAAGAAACTGTTCTAGGAGCAATTTAAGTCTGGTTGTTCCTAGGCTATTTTTCTCTTGGAGCAGTCATTTTTACTGTGAGAGAAAAAAGTTTGAACATCTGTACTCCAGTGGTTTCTCCTGGGACAGCAGCACCTCTTCCAAGAGAAACTGAATGTCTATACGAGGCCTCTGTTATTTCACTTCTCTCTTGTTCTCTCATAATGAAAGCCTAGAGTCAACCCTACAACTACAATAACAGTGCCTTGTGGGAAGTACTCTGCTTATGTCACTCAGCTTCTGGCTGAAAAATTCACCCAGGATGGGACATGCACTCTGGCACGATGTGCACCTTCTTGCCTTTCCCTACTTAAATATGACAGCACCCTTGCAGAAATGCAGTGCACTCAGTAGGTCTCTACAGAATGGGGAGAGGCAGCTGGAGACTGCTTAAGTCCAGCTGCTGGGAGTCTGGCCAGGCTCAGTCACCAGTTTTGGCAGCGCATTCGCTAATTCACAAATGCCAGTGATATAGGACTTGAGCCAAAGCCTATTGATTTCAATGAATGCTGAGTCAGATTTGTCATAAAGTTGTGCTCGCAATGAAAAAAAACCGCACTAAATATGAAAGTGGGTATCAGGGCAATACCCAATTGGCACTAACAGCTTTTTCCATGTCAGTGGCCCTATATGTGCAAAACTTTCCATAGGCAGAACTGCCATGTCCTTCTGTGGAAGTACCATGCATGGAAAGTTTACAAGATTTGGCCCTTAATCTAATTCTGGATAAACCCTCACAGCTAAGTGATTGTCAAACCCAGAAGAAAGTCTTTTCAAAGCCATATGAAGCTCCAGCTTTAGTAAGGAATGAATTATAAAGGCCAGTTATACCTCTACAGAGTTCTTCTGCCAGCCTTATATTCCCTTTTCCATTTTCTCAATGACACTTTGAAATTGGTATAATATGATTAGTGGTTCTGATGTTAACTATTGGGATGCATTTGGAGATTGTTAAAATTGCCTTGTTTATATTGATTAACTGGTCTATTATAACATGATGTACATGCTGTACTATAACCGGTGTATTTTAACTTCACAAAGATTGTAGTGTTAAAAAATGCCACTGTAAGGGAAAGTTTCACAATGGAGCAAGTTTGGGGAGGAAAACAAAGCTGAACATTTGTTTGTTTTATGTTATTTTCTTGCCAGTTTTCCTTTGTGCCGGCTGTCTTAAGAACTACTTTGGTTTCAATGAAAATGCTTTCCTTCACAACCCAGCCACTCCTCCATTTGATCCTACTATTGGCCACAGAAAGAAAGCCACAACTGAGTCAAATCAAATAAAGTGATTTAACTAAATTACTGTGGCTTATGTCTCAGAGCTTCAATCACATCACAAGTGGGGCTGTCCACTGTAGTTTTGATTACCAGAAAGCAAAGCTGAATTGCCAACTAGCCACTTCTCATACGTCCAGAGCACCAGTGACACATTCAGTTCCAGCAAATCAATGTTTCTTAACCTTTTCGGACTCCAGGCACCCCTCAGGAAAAGCCAGCTCTTAGTTTTCACTCTTTTTTTTTACTACAGAAAAATGACAGAGCGGTTTTTCTGCTGCAAAGAGGTCAGAAAGATCACAACTATGGATTTCTATTTGAAATCTCCAGGTTTATCTTGTGAATCTTGTTTGCAAACCTAACAGTGCCAACATTGTGTGTCACCTTTGAAAGAATCTCAAGGGACCCCAGGGTGCCATGGCACTGTGGTTGAGAATCACTGCAGTTAAACACAACATTAACAAACACAGTGCATCTTAAGAGTCTTGAAGAGGGGTGCTCAACCTTTTGGCCCAGTGGGCCAAATTGGCAGCATCCGGTTTGTCTCCATGATGGATCCAGTTGCTATATTTGATCCAGTGCCTGAGTGGGCCAGGTTGGCCCCAATGCAGCCCCACAGGGAAAATGAGGTTGACCTGGCCCTCCAGAGACAGATGTGGCCATGCCCCAACCCAACTTTGCAGAGAGGGAAGGAGGGTGGCCTGGCCTTGTAGGGGACATGGCCCAGCCCCAACTCAGCCCCATGTGGGGAAGGGAGCATGGCCTCCTCCTGCGGGGAAAGGGGGCATGGCCAGGCCCAGCCCTGACTGGGTGCATGGGACTTGGGAATTTGACAGGCGGTAAGGAGGATGTACTAATAGCCACTGCTCCCCCCCACCACATTTCGTGATCCATGAGCAGGCCCATGGGCTGGAGGTTGACTACCTCTGGCCTAGAAAATGACTAAACCACCCTCTATCTCTTTCACATACAAACATGCATGGATGTGCCACACATGCACACATGAATACACATACAATTATTTCCCTTTTAAAAATGAAAGCTGATGTAACCTAAAGGAGGATTATGAATTAATGGAACTGAAACACATAAATCAATTAACTAATTTTCCTCTACCAGCAGTCTGAATTAATGGTCTATGTTTTCCAGTACTGTGTAGGAGACTTGAAGACCAAAGTGTAAAATGATGATGTGATTTAGTAGCTAGTGCACTGCGCTAACGTCATGCAAAACAGTAGTGAAATGTAGGGCATCACAACCCCCTGAGACCACTGGTGCACCCTCTGACAGGCAGCACTCCCTGCTTAGGCAATGGGCAGGGGAGGCAGGCAGGAGCACCAGTGACCCCCTGCAAGCACTGGCCAGGGAGTGGGGGTACCAGGTGAAGCGCCACTGGCACTTCCGGGAGCACCACTCATGCTTCCTGGTCAGCATGACTGGCCGCAAGGGGACCTTCCCCTCCGGTCGCTGACTGGCTGCTGTGGCGGGGGGGGGGGGCACGGCTCAGGTGACACCAGCCACCCATGATACAAAAGAACTAGATCCTAATGTAGGCCTTGGATTTGATGTTGTGGATCATGCAATGAGCTTTAGGGGATGCAGTGTATTTGGGATAGACATATGCACATACCTTCATTACTACAACACTAATTATTAATGAGTAGTGTTGTAGTAATGCCTTTGACACGGTCTCTCACTCCATTCTCAGTAAGAAACTAGGAGACAGTGGTGTTGATGCCTACACAGTCAGATGGGTCACTAACTGGCTGGAGGGCCACACCTAGAGGGTGGTGGTGGACAGGTCTTATTCGACCTGGAGAGATGTGGGTTCCCCAGGGCTCGGTCCTTGGGCCCGCACTATTCAACATCTTCATCAGTGACTTGGGCGAGGGGGTAGAAAGCACCCTGTTCAAATTCGCAGATGATACTAAGATGTGGGGTGAAGTGGGTACGCTAGTAAGAAGGAACATACTGCAAGCGGATCTAGACAGGTTATAGGGGTGGGCCAATGAGAACAGGATGGGTTTCAACACTGACAAGCGCAGGGTAATGCACCTGGGGAGGAAGAACCAGCAGCACACCTACAGGCTGGGGAACTCCCTTCTCGCCAGTGTCAAGACAGAAAAGGATCTTGGAGTCATCATTGATGCCACAATGAACATGGGCTGACAGTGTGGGGACGCAGTCAGGAAGGCCACCATACCTTGTTATGTATCCACAGATGCACCTCCAGCAAGTTGAAGGAGGTGATCCTCCCCCTCTATGCGACGCTGGTCAGGCCGCAGCTGGAGTACCGCGTCCAGTTCTGGGCGCTGCACTTCAGGAGGGATGTGGCCAATAGGGAGAGGGTCCAAAAGAGGACCACCCGCATGATCAGGGGGCAGCAGGGCAGACCCTATGAGGAGAGGCTGAGGGACCTGAACCTGTTCAGCCTCCAAAAGAGAGGGTTGAGAGGGGATCTAGTGGCAGTCTACAAACTAGTCAAGGGGGACTAGCAGGCACTGGGAGAGTCCCTGTTCCCCCGAGCACTCCTGGGAGTTACAAGAAACAACAGACACAAGCTAGCGGAGGGTAGTTTCAGGCTAGACATTAGGAGGCACTATTGCACTGTCAGGGTGACTAGGATCTGGAACCAACTTCCAAAAGAAGTGGTGCTGGCTCCTACCCTGGGGGTCTTTTAAAAAAGGCTGGATGAATATCTGGCTGGGGTCGTTTGACCCCAGTACTCTTTCCTGCCATGGCAGGGGTTCGGACTAGATGATCTCCTCAGGTTCCTTCTGACCCTACCAACTATGAAACTATAATAGTTAATAAGCACAGGTTTACTCCTACCATCCTGATTGAATGGCAATCAGAAATACCATCTTCACTGGAATATCTTAACATCTAAATCTTCCTAGATATGAAAATGCAGCTCTATAAGAATTTAATTAAGCTTATTATACAGTCTATCCCAATAGGGGTTTAACTCTGCTCCTACTGAAGTTAATAGCAAAACTCCCTAGCTTCAATGAATATAGGATCAGAATACATTAGACTCCTGGGCACCAGAGCACTGAAGTTTGTATTCTTATAGTACTAATTCCCATTTTTTATCAAGCCCCTCTTGGCAAATAACCCTTGACATAATCAAAGATGCAGATTGCATCCGTCCACAAAGAATTCACAAATGTTATAATTAATGCCCTGACCTGACAGAAGATCTAAATTTCAAAAATTAAAATGTAATTTTTTCATGATTTCTGCCTTTTCTACCAGTCTTTGATAAAGCTGGAAGATATAATACTTTTCAAAGTCAGTGACCACATCTACATGAGACACTGACTGCACAGTAGCTCGTTACTCCTGCACAGTAGAATCACATGACATGAAGCGTGATGCAATTCTACTGTGCAGTAGTAACAAGCTACTGTGCAGTAGTAACAAGCTAACGCACAGTTAGTGTCACCAAGAAACTGTTTGGGGATGCTACTGCATAGTTACACTCGTATTTCATACCCCTGCCTCCGAGTCATAGTTTCATAGTAGCTAGGGTCAGGAGGGACCTGATCAGATCATCTAGCCTGACCCCCTGCCACAGGCAGGAATGAATGCTGGGTTCACAAGACTCCAGACAGGTGATTGTCCAACCTCCTCTTGAATTTGCCCAAGGTAGGGGCGAGGACCACTTCCCTGGGAAGTTGGTTCCAGATTTTGGCCACCCTAACTGTAAAAAATTGCCTTCTGATCTCTAACCTAAACCTGTTCTCCATCAGCTCCACCAGCCAGTTAGTTCTTTATATGGCTCTTCAGTTCAACTGGAAGCCACCAGGATGTCTTCAGCTTCATCTTTTCTGACCGTTTTATTCTTTGCATAGTAGCAAGGTTTCAGGTAGGTGAAATGTCTGTTTATATCAACTTACTGCTCTGATGTTGGCTAGTGACATGTAAAAGTAGATGAACAGAAGTCACCATTATCTTACAGTTATCTACTATACTTGTTGGTGAGGAGACCATTCCCCTGTAAAGACTCTGGGTGTGTACAGAAGTGCTCCGTGCAGGTTTTACAGCACCGTAATTTACAACACTTTTTATACCACTATAAAGTTACAGCACTTTTAAACGTGACAGAAGTACAGTGTTTTGTGGTGGGGGCCTCTAAGCCTCTGTGTACTTTCCAAGCTAGGCAGCAGGGGGCACTCTGCAGCCTCCAGGGACTCCTCTGCTGGTCAGAAGTTTGACCAGTGTATAGAAGTTATTTAAGTGCTGTAGTTTGCTAAAGTGCTATAAAGTACAGCACATCAAGTTTAATACCTAATTTAACAAGGGTTAATTTAAAGTGCTGTACCCACTTTTAAAGTGCTTGTAAAGCCATGCACTTCCATTAAGTCACGGCAATAAAATGCTTTAAATGGTGAAAAAAGCAACTTTTGTACACACCCTCTAGTTCTGCTTATCCTAGTATCTTTAACACTGTCTCTAGATCCAAAACACTTTGCTTGCATTCCTTCTGCCCACACAAGTAGGCTTTGCATCTTGGCCACAGTTAAGGCTGGAAGTTTTTGACTGCGGTGTGCTGATGTGTCTGCTGGTATGTAGAACATTCACAAGTTCCTAATTAAAGGATTTTGCTCTTCTGTTCAGGGTCATGCAAACAGACAAATTTGGAATTTCTCCCAGGAAGAAATTTTTCCCCCAAGTCAGATTGGAAAGGACTGTGTTGGTGCTTTGTTTTCTTCTGCACCTCAAAGCATGCTACTCTTCTGCAGAGTATATGTTCCTCCTTTTGTGATCAAATATTAACCAACTACTTCCCTGTTGTTGCAGTGGCAGGACATTGATAGCACCGTCATCTCCCCTGCTTTTTACCTGTGAAATGTTATAGGTGTTCTGCCTTGTATTTCTGTGTGAGGGTTTGAAATGGTGGTTTTTGGGAATCTGTGAGTAAACCATAGGTGACTGGTAGGGCATGCACGGGGGTGCATGTGCCCCCACCAAGAGCTGAAACTGATACTTTTGGTAGGGCTGGCGCCCCCCTGACAGGGCCACTGCCATCGACAGCTTCTGTGGGTGCCCCCCCCAGATTCAGGAGGCACTAGTCACTCATGGGGTAAATGATGATCTGCAAATGCAGGGGACAGGACTCAATAGCCCAGATAGCCTTACAATCCAATGTGCCTATGTTTGTGAATGACTGATTGTGACAGGGGGCCTCCTGGGGCTGACTCTGTGGCCCGCCCGCCTGTCACCGTGACAGCAGGCCTACTCAGGGCCGAGCTCTTCGTGGCCCGCCCACCTGTCTCTGGGCAACTGCCCGCTTATCTTGCCCGCCACGCCTTTGATGATAGTCGATTCATATATCGATATCAATTAAGCGGGAGGCTGCCCATTGTAATGCCCCGATGCCAGGGGGCACTCTGTGGCTCCGACCTCCCCTAATACCGCAGCCCAAGCCTCGCAGATGGCATCTCACTGTTCTCCTAGTCACCAGCCCCATACTGGGCCCCAGAATTGTCCTAACAGGACCCCTCTATGATCCTTCCGATCAGGCGGCCACTCCGCTGTCATCTGGGCTACCTCGCCCCCCCAAAGCTATCTTCCCCTCTCGGGTGTGGTTCCCCCGGAACCTTCGGCTACCTGGCCCTGGCCCACCTCAAGGCCAGTCGGGACCCCAGGGCCCCGGCTCTTGGGCGTCCCTCGCGGTGGGCCCCCAGCCCTTTTGACCCTCTCCGGTCCTGGCCCCAGCTTGGACCAGTCGAGGGTACTCTCCCCTTCGGGCTGGGTCTCTCTAGCCACTCACTCTGTCACTGGGCCTCACTGTGCCACTACTCCCTGTCCTCTCGGGGGCAACCGCAGCACCATGCCCACATCACTCCCACTCTCGGGGTCCGCCCTCTCTGGGCTCCTCACAACACTGGCCCTCTAGGCCCTCCAACAAACACATGGGTAACCCACCCGCTGGCAGTGGGAGCTAGGGGTTAAGGCACCCCAACCCGCCTTTCACCAGGCGGATAACTGGCCTGGTATTTCCTGGGGGCTCCCGCACCACTGAGAGCCCCACCAGGCCACCCACTCCTGGCAGGGTGCAGTTTCAGGTCATGCCCAGGACCCTCCTAACCATCCCCTTGCAGCTCCCCCTTATCTCACAGCAGCCCTACAGCCAGACAAAGTTGCTGCTTGACCTCCTGCAACCAAACTGCCTTGTTTATATAAGCAGCCTAAGCCTCAAAATGGCTGCCCTAATCAGGCACCTGGAGGTTGCCAGCTCCAGGCCCTTAAAGTGGCAGAGACACCCTGTGCTCTGCCACACTGATATCAGGGCATTTGTACATAAATCCCAGCTCAGCCTTAATTCCAACAACACAGTGGCAGTGCTAAAATGAGGAGGAAGCCGTGGAAAATTGTGACTAGTTCGGCAGCAACCAGAAACACACAACAAGTATTAAGCGCAGATCAAGTCACAAGAAATGATGAGTTGGAACGGTTCAGTTCTTTTGAAAGCATAAATATAATCAATAATTAGTAAATGCAGGAAGTCGTTCTATAGAAAAAGGTAAAAGATATATGTGACTTTAATCAAACATAAATTGTTTTTCTCTCTTCAAAATGTCCTTTAGGGTTAGTAAAAAGTGTTGAAGAGACGGTCCCCACTGCAGAAAGGGCCACAGGTTTGCAACTTTCTAGTGTGCCACAAGCAGGATTTGGAATGAAATGACCTACCCTGCTTACAATTGACTGCACATGTTCAGCCTTCATATTTAGGCAAAAGGTGAAGATTATTTGCAAAGGTGAAATTAGCTCCAGTAGAGAGGACAGTAGTTAGTGACATCCATTGATATGTGAGACTGCCAACAGTTTTTGTTAAGGTTTGAACATATCACTGGAGGGTACAATAGGTAAATGTTATAAATAGTAGGCCTGTGAGAAGTGGCAAGTATTCGCTTCTGATTCAGATTTGGCCAATTTGGAGGACAGTGATTTGATTCAGAGATTTGAATCACTGTCCCCATTCGATTTGACCGACTCAGATCCGAAAGATTCTGTGCCAGTTCGGAGATTCGGCCATAGATTAAACAAGCAGCATCTGTTGGGGGTGGAGGAGCGGGAAGGGAAGAGATGTGGGAGACAGAGGGATTAGAAATAGGCTGGTGCTGGGACAAGCTGCCCAGCCGGGGCAGGGGGGACACGTTACTCGAGGAGGGAGGCCGGGGGGGTGTGGGATGCGGGCACAGCAGTATTGGAGCAGGGGCTCTGCCCTGCTGCCACTTGCTCAGCTGGGGTGGGAGGAGGGGGGCAGGATGCAGGTGCAGCTCGCTCTGGGTGGAAGGGGGCAAGTGGCAGCATGGCATAGCTCCTGCTCCCAGGGCTCCTGTGCCCGCATCCCGTGCCCCACCATGCTGGCTGGCAAGTGGCGGCAGTGTAGAGTCCCCACTCACAGTGCTGCCGCAGCAGCACTTGGAATGGGGGTTCTGCCCTGCTGCCGCTTGCCTGCATGGTCCGGGCAGGGGCACACGCTGTAGGCGCAGCTCGCTTTGGACAAAAGGGGGCAAGCGGCAGCATGGCAGAGCCCCTGCTCCCAGCATTGCCGCACCCACATCAGCACTGGGAGCAGGGGCTCTGACCTGCTGCCATTTGCCAGCCAGCACAGCAGGGTGCAGGATGCAGGTGCGGCAGTGTTGGGAGTGGGGGTTATGCCCTGCTGCTGTTTGCCCCCTTCTGCCCAGAGCAAGCCGTGCCCGCATCCCGCCTTCCTGCCCCCCATCCCAGATGGCAAGTGGTGGCAGGGCAGAGCCTCAACTCCGAATACTGCTATGTCCACATCTGCCGCCCCCCTCCCCAAGTAATGTGCACCCCCTGCCCTGGCTAGGCAGCTTGTCCCAGCCCCAGTCTCAATCCCCGCCCCCCACACCCCTTCTCTCCCCCCTCCCCAACAGACTTACCGGCTGGAGGCAGTTGTGTCATCTGCCAGTATAGTCTATAGCCAAATTGCTAAATCTTTTCTGAATCTTTTTCCAAATTGATTCAGATGCTTCAAATCGATTAGGAGCTTTTAATTGGTCTCCTGATTAGATTCAGTCACCAAATCAAGCTGAATCTCCTCCGAATTGAATCGGCTACCGAAGCTTTGCTCAGCCCTAATAAATAGGGTATAGTCATACATATAAATAATAAGTTTTACACAGAGAGCCACTAAATGCACCAGTTTCTGGTTTTTGCTACACTGAGCTGGATTCTAACTATAACACTGTCAATTCTAGATCTAGCTTCAAAGCTTTCCTAAAATGGACTCCAGACTCACATATGGAGTTTTAGTTCAGGCCCTTTTCCAGTTCAAACTAGTGCTGATGAAGCCTGAGTCTGTTTGATACATTTTAAAAGTCATCCTCTGTGAAGCACCAGCTTCAGTTTCAAGTTACTGCAGGTAGCATCTTTTCAAGCTCTCTTAGCTGTAATGGACTAATAATGATGTTTTCTTATCAGTAAGAAAGATGTAAGACGTGAGTATAAGAAGGGGAAAGTACTTCCCAGTATTACTGGGCTTGGAAATGGGATGTCTTTAACAGAAAGAATCCAGACTACCAATCACAGGAGCATATGTAACAGAAGGAGTCTTTTTATATTAATCCTGAACTTGATTGTAATGCCAAGGAAGTAACTGAAAGAAGACAATGAACAGAGCCTCAGTTGGAGACAGAAAATTGACCAATGTGCCAACCTTGGTGGCATATAACAGGGAACCCCAACCTCTTAGCTGCAATCAAAAGGGGAGGAGGACTTTTGTAGCCCACGGGGGCTAACAGCTACAACACCCAGCCCCAACAAGAAAACAGACCCAGAGGCTAGGGTCTGCTAAGGACCCTGGGAAGGTGCCAGACAGGAACAGCATAATCTCATTAGGTCAAATAGAGGCAGCTGAACTAAGCTGCAGCGGACAGGGGCAGGTTGATTATGAAACAGAGAAGAAACCCCTGTGTGTGGCTGGTAAGCCAGCTGACAGGAAGGGGAGGAGCTCTGGAGCACATAAAACAAGGTCTGGGAGCTACCAGCATAGTCTAACCCTGCAGGCAGCAGGGAACAGGTCTCCTGAAGGAGAGGGCTTCAGGAGACAGGTTGGCCAATGCCTTGGCTGTCCCCTAGGGTTGTAAGGAGAAAACCAAGGGGAGCTTAGATGATTTTTTTTGGAAAGCAGTTGCTTGTGTTTATGTTTTGATAGTGTTTAATACTAAAGGACTGGATGATGGCTGTAGGGAAAGGGGAGGCCATGGGCAGGGGCCTGAGAGGGATTTTTTACTACTCAGGCTGGGACCCAGGAAGCTTTTAGGTAGTGGATGTGGCCTGAAGGGTCTCAGCCGGATAAAAAAGCCTGAAACCAGGCAAGTGGCTGGGGGGCCTGAGGGCCCAGGGTTGATTTGGACTTAGAGGTCTGTGACAAAGGGACCACTGAGAGTCATCTGCAAGGCATAGGCATAACTATGGGGATGGCTGGAGGTCACAAGTCTAGCCCCTAAGGCAACTAAGGTCCTCTTCAAGAGGGTGTATACCCATGGGGTGACACACATTTACCAGCAAGTGGAGAGTTGTGGCAGATAAGATTGCAGGTGGAGGAGGTCAGTTAACATGGACACGGGGGTACTAGACTCTGGGGAGGGTGAATACCTGAGCCTGTTACACGGCACATCATCATTTACAAGACTCACCTTAGCCTTGTTATCCATAGTAACAGCCAATTGCATCCTCTTCCCCATCCTGAATGTAAACATATGATCTGCTTCCTCTTCTTCTTCATCTTCCTCACTGCCAATTCCAAACCCTGGGCTTGCTGGGAAGCTGCTTCCCCATTTCTCACTCACCACCCTTTTCTCCTGAAAAATAAACCCATCTAGTTAGCAAAGAGGTGTTTCTAGTTTGATCTGGGGGGGAGGGGGTTCCATTTTACAAACAACCATAGGGAGCTAGCAAGTACAGAAATGTCAGGATTTGCTTCAAAGGACTGTTTTTGGTCATGTTACAGTACTATGCCTTCTTCCACAGAATGAAACAACAGGCACATTGTCTGGTGAGCAGTGAAACCCACAAATCTAAGTAGGTCTGGAAAATCCATTGCACTTACAAATCTGACATTTCTGACTCAAATGTCAAAGGCCTAGAAAACAAGTATCACTATAGGTATTTTTAAAATTCTAAAGGTTAGATTGTGCAGCCCTAAGTTATGGTGATCATTGCCTGCTGAAACCAATGGGACTATCACACAAATAAGTGCTCACCATCAAAAGGGCTGGGCAATCTAGTCCATAGTGTTCAGTCTGGTTAATAGCATCTTTCAGGTCCTGTAAGAGAGAGAAATGTGTGCAACAGTGCACATCTGCAGTCAAGCAAGGGCCCGTGTGTTGCTGAAAAGAAGGCAATGCATTCTACAAATGGGCCTAATGAAGTAATTGTGTGAAAAATCCAACATCAGAGAAGAGGAACAATGGTACAGTTTGGACTACTTACTCCATTAGCTTTGCTGGCATTGCATTCACTTTGACACAGGACTTCATGCAGTTTACAGCAGGACTGACTTTGTGATCTCTAGCCCCTAAGCTGCTGCCAGGGGTGGATCAGACCATGAATTGCCTCCCCTCTGATTCTGCTGCTGGTGAATGGGAGGGGTGTGTCTGATGATTTGTTTAATCCCCTCTATAAAGAAAAACTAGGTCAGCCCCTGGGTTGCAGAATTTGCAGAGAACCCCCAAAGACCATTTGCTTTGTTTGTTCTAAGGCTAAACCTTGTTTAAAGGAAGGGGAAGGAAGGCCCTGTTTTGAATCTGGCTTTTGTTTCCTGAGCATGTTTTGCAGTTAAGTTTCTCTCTTGATGTGCCTATAGAGCTTCTAACTCAAGTCTATCCTTGCTCTTTTTTTGCAGCTAAGATTGCACCTTTGCCTGGGAGCTCATACATGGCAGGGTGTCCATGGGAAACTCTTTTCACATACGCCTACTCATATTGGTGCAAATACCAACATGCCTCCTGTGTATGCCTGGGAACATATTTTGTATGGTCAGGCTTATGTAGGCCCGTGCTTGAATCTATTCAGGACTTTTAAGTCATCTGGGAGTGGCTAGGGTCTGAAGCTCTGTATTGTGGTTGTCCTGTTACACATGCTATCTACTCCAGAGCTGGCATCTCAAGGTTAGTTAGGACTTGATCCTTTCAGGAGGCATAAACTTATACCCAATGGGAGGTAGAGCTTACATTGTGAGTCTTGGTGATGGTTATAGTAAGGCCATCCTGCTTGGTCCTCCTGGCGGTGACAGCCATTCCTTCCTGCTCTGCTCGCTTTCGGTCCTCTTCTATTTCCTAAAACAGGCAAGCCCATACCCCATGTCAGCAAACTCTTAGAGGCCTATGGTAAATGACACCTTTTCTCACACATTGCAGGACCATCAGCTCTTTGCATACGTATATGGTTGGGGGTGGGGATGTCACCATAATAAACCAGGACACCACAGGCTAAGTAGTTTCCCTGCTTCCAGAACCTCATGTTATTAGAGACATGGCTCATATTCATATTACATAGGCCCACCTCAGCATTAAGGAAGGAAGGAAGAGGGGGAGAGAGAACAGTGAAGTCAATGTGTCTCTTTTGTCAATGTGCCCTCAGCACAGGTTCTTCTCCAAGGAAGTTGTAAGAGCGCACTGGTCCTTGGTGCATATGTACCTCCAAGCACCTGTTGTAGGCCTCAGTACTTTGAAGTACACATGACAAGGAGCCTGCTTTTCAGGAAAGAGTAGCAGAGAAGAGAGATTGTGGGAAAGGGTTTGCCACATGGAGCACAGGATAGCTTGTTTAGGTTTCTTCAGTTACCAGGTAGAGAGGAGAATGGATTAGAGACCTCAGATGGGTCCAGGCTTCAGAGAATCCTGAACCAGGGAATGAAAGCATGTGAACCAAACAGAGGGCTGATAGACAATGGACCCTGGAACCTGGGCTCTGAGACCTGGCTCTGAGGGAGGACTGCAGGTAGGAAGTCCATGCAGGCATTTTAGAGGGGTCTGTTTGTTCAATAGAAATATAGCACGTGGCTTGGTCTGCATCATTCAGATGTGGATCCAAATGACACCCTCCCCAAAGTGTGGAATTTTGGATTTGGGTTCAGGTTCAAATTCCTAACTGGTATATTTGGTCCTTGGCTTCTGACCTCCTCTTGTGCTGGGAAAGAATCCTCTTGAGCTAGGAAATCTAATTCTGACCTGGGTTTAAACTTCTTTCCTTTCCTGGCACCTCTGCCTAACACATCAGTGCTCTGCGTAATTAATTGGATCGTCTTACGTATAAGAAAGGATGCAAGAAGGCAGCAAAATATGAAGTTAGCCTCCCTCCTGACTATTCTAGCAACAATTAAAAAATCAGGAACCCCCTGTGAGGAACCACTGGAAAATATACTGGGGGCAGTTCAAAAGAGATTGGGCACTCCTAAAGATTAAGAACAAAAAGACAGAACCCAATAGGAGCCATAGAGGAATGGGAAGCCATAGGAAAGCCCCTGAATTGGAAAAGTGAGGAGCACATGTTATATAAAAATGGGTGGTTGTGGGGGAGAGCTAAAAATGTGTGAGAGTGACACTGACTGAGAAAGAAGAAAATGTTTTAAAAGTTGCATGAGGAGGTACATCTCTGTGCATCTGAAAACTACAGACAGCAGAGAATATGTGAGGCCTGCAAGAGGACAGCCTGGTAATGAAGATATATTACCTTCTTGCTATAAATTGGCATAGCACCTCTGCTGTCAGCACAGATGGGGCATTCACACTAGCTGAGACTGATCTAAAGCCCTCACCCACATTTCTGAATCTTTCTTTTGTAAACTCATGGGAACTCATTCTGACAGTGAATTTTATGTACAAATCCCCCTGATATCACTTGCAGTCCAACAGATAAAACCCAAAGGCAGAATTTTATCCAACTTTTCTGCATAAAGACACTGATCTAACTTGGTTCCACATCATACTGATAGAATAACAGGATGCAGAAACATTAGTAGTCATAAACTATTAGTAGAAAAGGTTCCAGAAAGGAGCTGAAGAAAATAGAATTGGGGCAGACTTACCTGGTATCTTCGTATAAGAGCTTCATTCTTTTTCCGTAAAGCCAGGATTTTCTTATCCAGTTCAACATCTTTCTGCCTTTTTTTCCTCAGCACTACATCATCCACAGCAGCATCCTAAAAAGGCAAAAACAAGAGGTTTTCTCACTAATAATCCACAGCCAATAACACACAAACTTCCCCACTCTAGTTCTGTAGTTCTAGTCCAGAGTAGGGACCAAACCTGAGAGAAAAAAGGCATGGTGCTTTCCCAAGTTCTGTCTCTTTCAAAACACCTATGCAAGATTCTGCTCCCAGGAGACTGACTTGTTTACAACAGAATTGAATTATCCTTCTCTTGTACATGCTTGGATCAGCAACGAAGTATGTAAACTGCCATCGTTAGGCTTCAGTGTTGAGTCAGCTGAATGGGGTAGTACCCACGTCCCTAAATGATCATTCAGGTACTCATAGGCACATTCCATGGCCTTAGTTATTTACATGATTCCCATTTTACTCATTACCTTTACTCAATACCTAACCACAGAGGTTAAAGATTTAAATTATTTAAATTCTGATGTACAAGATGGCAGCCTCCAGAAATAAAGGCAGACTTAGGTACTCAAATGTGACCTGGACGGGTACACAACAGTACAACATGCTGGCATAAAGGCTATACATTTTTTAGCTGTTGCTGTTTTCTATGCTTGACTGAAGTAGCAAAGTAAAATTTCTGGGTGTATCTACATGTGCACTTCATGTGTAGCAGCATTAAAAATGGAACCACCTGAAGGGATAGGAAGGGCTGCCCTGCAGAGGGACAGTGTGAAGAGCCTGGGCTCTGGGCAGCGACAGCAAGCAGCAGGCAGGCTGCAAACGGCTGCGCCAGGCTCTGCAGCTCCGGCATCAGCTCCATGCTGGTGGCAACTGCATGCACACCCCGGAGCGGACAGCAGGGCAGCGCAGCCCGCCCCAAGGTGCCTCTGCAGTCGCTGCCAGCATGGATCCTAGCTCATTGCAAGCCCTGCTGTGAGCAGCCTAGGCTTCCTCGCTGGCAGCAGCTACCCAGAGCTGGGGCTGGCTGCGGTGTGCCAAGCAAAATGGCCTCACATGCCATGCTCGGCATGTGTGCCAGGGGTTGCCGACCCCTGTTCTACTACATTGGTTATATGTTACCTTGTAAATAATTAAACCCTGTAAATAGTTTTATAATGGTCAGCAAGGTTGTTTGATTGTAAGGGGAGGCTCTCTGCTTGGGGACCCTGCAGCAGCTACCCAGGTAGCTGGGCAGGACCACTTGCCACCAGGTACCCCAGGATCCCACTATTTAGGTGGAGGTGCTGGTAGTGTTGCACCCAGGGTTACACATGCAACACGATAAACTTCAGTGCAATCTGAGTCAGAGAAAATTGCTCCTGAGCACAGCGTTTACATGTGCACCCAGGACTGCAGCACTTTGAGCCAGGGTGAAGCAGTCCTGGGCTTGTGGAGGGCCAGGCCTGAACTTCAGGTAATGGTGGTGTTGGGCAGCAGAGAGGCTGGCTGGGGCACAAGGGTGCATGAACACTGCATGCCCCCGGAGGCTGGGGGGGGCATGGCAAGCTCCCGCAGGTGGCAGCATTGCTGTTGGCAGTGAGAGCATGGTGGCAGTGGTGATCTGTAAGCTCCCTCAGGCAGCTGCAGCACTGTCAGGGGGGAAGGGGGAGTGTGGCAAGCACCACCTGGTGGTCGGTGACCACCTGCAGACACTGCTGGCAGTAGGGGTGGCGGCAGCCAGCAGTGATTGGGGACTGCCTGCAGACACCGCCGGCGGTGGGGGGTGGCAAGCGGTGACTGCCCACAGACGCCGCTGGCAGTGTTGCCACCTTTTTGCAGGGGGTGCAGCATCAAGCTCAGGGGGTCCACGTGCACCCCCTATGTACCACCAATGCAAGGGTGTAGAGTGTGGAGGTAGGCAGCCCCTGCAATGTAGCACCCTCATGCTCCAGCCAGCCCCTGTCACCGTCTACATGTGCGTTTCAGTGGAGTAAATTACTCTGCCGTAGGGAAGTACTGTTCCTGACTGCTGGGGACAGTACTATCCTATTGCACAGTTAATTAATTTACTGCACCCTAATACCAGCACACATGTAGACTGTGATGCTTTATTGTAGAGCTAATTAGTGAACTCCACAGTCAAGTGCACATGTAGATACACCCATTAAGATCTCTGAAGTGCCATGTGTTTCTTTTTATAAGGAAATTCTGTATTGCTTATCACTTTAGTATCCGAGTGCTGCAGAACTCTTGTCAAAGTCAGTGTCCTTACCTGCTATGCTCACTTACAGAATGAAGCAAGACATACTTCATGGACAGGGGTGCTGAGGAGAGGGAAGTGAATACTAGGATTGTTGTGCCCACCATGTTTGTGGGCACCACCAGTTTGAACATTCAGTGCTGCCACATTGCTTCCCGCTATAACCCAGGGCACCAATTGGCTTCTAAAAGACTGGGCTGTACACCTGGTGATCATATGCAGCAGATCTGCCTTATCATAGATGTTATCTGCATTCAGTTATTACACATGACACTAGTAACCTACAGCAGGACTGTCCAACTTCTGAGTGGCTGCAGCTACACATTGCACAGGTTCTAAGGCCTCCTGAGCCCTATGGGCTACCCCATCCCACCCCCAGTGGCAGGGACAGGAGCAGGGGCAGAAGGAGGGAATGGGAGCCCAGCTTCCTGCTGTAGCAGCAGCAGCAGCACCAGAAATGGTGGGAGTGGCACTTGAGCAAGAGTTTGTGAGCTGCCTGCAGCCTATGAACCACCAGTTGGATAGCCCTGGCCTACAGCAAAAGTTTTAAGGGAGTTAGTGGAACTATCACCAGTCTCACACTAATCAGGTGTTAGCCCAGAGGCTGCTTAGTATGGCTGATTTTGTACAACATCAGGGACAGGCTGCAATTAGATCTGGACAGGTTACAGGGGTGGGCAGATGAGAACAGGATGGGTTTCAATACTGACAAGTGCAAAGTATTGTATCTGGGGAGGAAGAACCAGCAGCATACCTACAGGCTGGGGAACTCCTTTCTCATCAGCACAGAGGCAGAAAAGGATCTTGGAGTCATTGTTGATGCCAAAATGAACATGGGCCAACAATGTGAGGATGAGGTCAGTAACGCTAACCGCACCTTGCCATGCATCCATATATGTATCACGGGCAGGTCCAAGGAGGTGATCCTCCCCCTCTACGCAACACTGGTCAGGCCGCAGTTGGAGTACTGCGTCCAGTTCTGGGTGCCACACTTCAGGAGGGATGTGAACAGCATTGAGAGGGTCCAGAGGAGGGCCACTCACATGATCAGGGGTCAGCATGGCAGGCCCTATGAGGGGAGGCTACGGGACCTGAACCTGTTCAGCCTCCACAAGAGAAGGTTGAGAGGGGATCTGGTGGCTGTCTATAAACTGACCGAGGGGGACCAGCAGGCAATGGGAGAGTCCCTATTTCCCCGAGCACTACTGGGAGTAACAAGGAATAATGGCCATAAGTTGATGGAGAGTAGATTCAGGCTAGATATCAGGAGGCACTACTTCACTGTCAGGGCGGCTAGGAGCTGGAACCAATTTCCAAGATTCATAGATTCATAGATGTTAGGGTCGGAAGGGACCTCAGTAGATCATTGAGTCCGACCGCTGCATAAGCAGGAAAGAGTGCTGGGTCTAGATGACCCCAGCTAGATACTCATCTAACCTCCTCTTGAAGACCCCCAGGGTAGGGGAGAGCACCACCTCCCTTGGGAGCCCGTTCCAGACCTTGGCCACTCGAACTGTGAAGAAGTTCTTCCTAATGTCCAAAGTTCTTCCTAATGTCCAAGGGAAGTGGTGCTCACTCCTACCCTGGGGGTCTTCAAAAGGAGGCTAGATAATCAACTAGCCAGGGTCATTTGACCCCAGCATTCTTTCCTGCCCAAGGCAGGGGGTCGGACTTGATCTGCTCAGGTCCCTTCCGACCCTACCTACCATGAAACTATGAAACTGAGGCATAGCATTGACAAACACTCACTGCTCCTTATGTCCAGAACAAATAGAGATTTCATGTGTGTCTTAAAACATATGTTTAAAGAATAAACTACTCTGTGTGGTCAGCACCTCTCCCATCTCTCCCCATGTTGCACAGAGAAGTCAAGGGAACAACAAACCTCTGTCTGGTTGGTTATCCCAGCATGCAAGTTTTATACTATGGCCTTTCCTATTCATTCATTAGCCCTTGTTTAATGGGCCATACACAATGGCAGCAGTCATTATTGGGGCTGAGCAGCACTTCCTGTTTTGACACCATAGCATGTTGTGTTTGTTCACAACTACAAGTATGATGGCCTCTGGAATCCCACTTGTTTGGATCACTGCTGCAAATACTTTCTGAGACACTTTTATGTCCCTAAGGGGGCCCTGTAAAAACTCAAAACACATGGATCATCAGAGAAAATAAGTTGCAGGGAGAGGATATTGACCTGTTGGTTTGCTTTGTATCTACAGGAATATACCGGTACTAGTGGTCTTATAAATAGTCCATGCCTTGGGCTGGAAAGAACTTGGCTTCTTGGAGACTCAGAATCAAATCCCAGCTGGATGGAATCAGCCCTTCATTCCTTAGAGCTAAGTAAATTGACTTCTTTCTACTCTACTATGCAGAAGTCTTTCAAAAGAGACATTCAGCCAGGAGGCCCTGCATGGTATATGTAGGCACTGACAGGCACATGGCAGCTTTGGCAGAGATTAGGATTTACACCACTGTCCTTGGCAAAAATTGTACTCTTGTCTCACTCTACACTACTGTGCAATACCAAATGCACCTGATGGTGCCTGCTAGGTTTGAGCATAAGAGCAGCGAAGGTGCTGCAGCTGCTGGGTCTTCCAGTCATCCACAGGAGTGATATTCCGTCTGGATGAATTCTCTATGGGACTTCATGGTCTGGAAGAATGTGCCCAAGAGAGTACACATCACTGGCAGTGGAAATAGGATCTGCTGGAACCAGTTACAAAGTAGGACATAACTAGATGACTCTGTGAGCCAAAGAGACCAGAATCCTAGCCACATGAGGAAAGGATGAAGGAACTATGTGGGTTTAATTTAGATAAAAGGAAAGTAAGGGGCAACAGGATAGCAATCTCTAATAATAATAGGCTTAGTCTGTCTGTCCAGAGCACTCTGATTGGTTGCCTCGGCAGCCAATCAATGCTTACTGAACAACCAGAGTGCTCTGGACAGACAGAATAAACATGTTGTTATTATAGTTTCATAGTAGCTAGGGTCAGGAGGGACCTGAACAGATCATCTAGCCTGACCCCCTGCCACAGTTCACAAGACCCCAGACAGGTGATCGTCCAACCTTCTCTTGAATTTGCTCAAGGTAGGGGTGAGGACCATTTCCCTGGGAAGTTGGTTCCAGATTTTGGCCACCCTAACTGTAAAATATTGCCTTCTGATCTCTAACCTAAACCTATTCTCCATTAGCTTATTACCATTTTTCCTCATCACCCCAGGCGGTGCTGGGGAGAAAAGGGCTCTACCTATTGGCTGTTGATCTCCCCTGAGGAGTTTGTAGGCAGCCACCAGGTCCCCCCTCAGCCTCCTCTTCCTGAGGCTGAACAGGTTCATGTCCCTCAGTCTCTCCTCATACAGCCTGTCCTGCTTCCCTTCTTACCAAGCGGGTGGCCCTCCTCTGAACCCTCTCCAGGCTGGCCACATCCCTTTTGAAGTGCGGTGCCCAGTACTGGACGCAGTACTCCAACTGCGGCCTGACCAAAGTCGCATAGAGGGGGAGTATCACTTCTCTGGACTGGCTTGAGATGCATCTTTGGATGCATGACAAGGTATGACTGGCCTTGCTGGCTGCAGTCTGGCATTGGCGGCTCATGTTCATCTTGGAGTCAATAATGACTCCAAGATCCCTTTCCACCTCTGTGCTTTCAAGAGGGGAACTCCCCAGCCTGTATGTATGCTGTGGATTCCTTCTCCCAAGGTGCAGCACCTTGCATTTATCTATGTTGAACCCTATCCTATTCTCATCTGCCCACTTTTGTAGTCTGTCTAAATCTAGTTGCAGCCTTTCTCTCCCTTCAAGTGTGTCTACCTTGCCCCACATCTTAGTGTCATCAGCAAACTTGGACAGCGTGCTTTCCACCCCCTCATCCAAGTTGCTGATGAAGATGTTAAACAGTGCAGGCCCGAGGACCAAGCCCTGGGGCTCCCCACTGCTCACATCTCACCAGGTTGAGTACAACCCATCCACCACTACTCTCTGGGTGTGCCCCATCAGCCAATTTTTTACCCATCCAACTATGCAGACTTGCCACAGTTGCTTAATTTATTGATGAGGATGGGGTGAGAGACAGTGTCAAAGGCCTTCTTAAAGTCTAGGAAGACTATGTCCATGGCAACACCATCATCCAAGGATTTAGTTACTAGGTCATAAAAGGTAATTAGGTTGGTCAGGCAGGACCTGCCTTTGATGAACCCATGCTGATTGCCCCTGAGCATGATCTCCCCTGCAGGCCCCCCACCGATGTGCTTCTTGATGATTCTCTCCAAGATCTTCCCAAGCACCGAGGTGAGGCTTACAGGCCTATAGTTACTTGGGTTATAGTCCTCCTTCCTCCCTTTCTTGAAAATTAGGACCACATTAGCCAGTTTCCAATCCCTCGGCACCTGGCCAGATGACCACGAATGCTCATACAGCCTGGCCAAGGGCTCCGCGATGACCCCTGCCAGCCCCCTCAACACCCTTGGGTGGAGGGCATCTGGACCTGCAGATTTAAAAATGTCCAGCCTTTCCAGAAGATCCCTAACTACATCTGTGCCGATCAAAGTCCTGACAGAGCTATCCCCGAGATAGTCCCTACCTCTGGTAGGTGGGATGTCCCAGTCCCTGTTCAAGAAAACAGAGGCAAAGAAACTGTTAAAAATATCAGCTCTCTTGTCTGGGTAAGCCACAAGATTACCGTTTGCATCTTGCAGGGGCCCTACATTGCCTGGTGCCCTCTTCTTGCTCCCAATGTACTTGAAAAAGGACTTTTTGTTGTCCTTCATCCTGGATGCTAGCCTGAGTTCCATCTCTGCCTTGGCCTTCCTAGTAGCCCTCCTACACTTATAGACCAAGGAGGAGTACTCCTTGGTGATAGCTCCTCTCTTCCACTGGTTATACGCTCCCCCTTTTAGTCCTCAGGCATTCCTGAATGCCCTTGCTGAGCCAAGGGGGTTTCTAAGCACTCTTACCCACCTTGCTTCTCTCAGGGACTGTTATCCTTTGGGCCTGGAGGATCACCCCCTTAAGGTACGACCATCCCTCATGGACTCCCATCTCCTCTACCTTATGGGCCCTCAGTGCCTCCCCCACTAGTCTCCTAAGCTCCTTGAAGTTGGCCCTTCTGAAGTCAAGGGCTTTAGCCGTGGTGTAAGCCCTTGACACCCTGCGTTGGATAGTGAAATCCAGCAGGTGATGATCGCTATTGCCCAGGTGGTCAAGGACCTGCAGTCCACTCACCAGGCCATCCCCAGTGGCCAGGACCAGGTCCAGCAAGGCGTTACCCCTAGTGGGGCTGTGCACTTCCTGGAGAAGGTGAAGGTCCTGTAATACAGCCAGGAACCTACACGAGCCCTGAGAAAATCATGATTTTGCAAGCTACACAGAAACCACAAAATTCTCCCCACATTGTGATTTTTAAGGGTTACAAGCATAAGTGGCGGAAGGCTGGGGCTAATAGGGTTTAACCCACTCAAACACGAGGCAGCGCAGAGGGCCACAGGGCAGTCTGGGTGCAGGCTCCGGGCGGCTGCAGCAGGCATGCACAGACAGACATTTAGTCTGCAGATAGCTGGGATGGGGCAGAAGCAGTGGGGAACTGGGCTCTGCATGCTGCTGCCATTGTACTCCTGGGGCAGCAGCGTACAAGAGTCCAATGCATAGCAGGCACCCTGCCTCCACTCCACGTGCAAATCCAAGGGGCACATGTCCCCCAGTCATTTTCTGAGGTGCGTGCAGTAGCAGGACCCCCCCCAGCCCTGCACCCCTGGACAAGCTGCCCAGGCTCTGAGTGTCCCATTACCTGCCCAAAGGCCCCATTCATCCCATCCCCTGCCCCTGCCCCACTCCCCCCTCACTGTGGTGGCCTTGATCTGCCTCCCCACCACACCCCTTCCTTTTCCTCTTCCCCTTCCCCTTCCCCAATTTAGCATACAGAGCACTGCCCACCACAGCAGGTATCTGGCTGCAATCCTGGCTGCCTACAGGCTCTGTGTCTGTCTGTGCACACCCCTTTCTCCCCACTGCAGCCACCTGGAGCCCATGTCTGGGCTGCCCTGTGACCCCCTGCACTGCCCCACTTTTGTGGGGGCTAAGTCCCATTTTCAAGGGTGAGAAGTTTTGATTCCATTAAAGTATTCGGTCAAAGCATAATTAAAAATCCTGTATTTAAAGAAATACTTTTGCAATAAAAATTTAATTGCAAAAGTTCTGTGGGTTTCAGCTAGTTTTCAAATATTTGCAAACTGCCATACAGGGGACAAAAAATGGTTCTCACTCAGCACGAAGTGCAGTACGAGGCAGTGGATTTAAACTACAATACAGAAGATTTAGATCAAATCTCAGCGGAAGCTTTATCAGAAATTATAACAGTAGGACAATGGAACAAAGGAAGTTGTAGAATCTCCTTCACTGGAGATTTACAAGAAGAGGCTGACCAGGTATCTGTCTGGGATTGTTTAGGAACAGTGAATCCTGCATTTGTGGAGGGTGGTGGACTAGATGATCCCTGAGGTCCTTTCCAATCCTGTGATTCTCTAACTACTGAAAAATTGAGGGGAAGGAATTGAAAAGTTCTTAGGCACCAATAAGACAAAGCAAGTAGGATGCCAAGTCTGTAACATGCACTTGCTTCATCTTTCCAAGTTTTTGTCCATTACCAGGAGGGCAAGCACTGTAATTTAAAGAATTAGGAAAGCTGAAATCTTCCTGCTCTCTTGCTTCTGTGGCCATGGTGTCAAGAATTATAGAATTCTTAATGTTTTTGTAATACATTGTATTAATATAACTTGCTAATAGCACAAAATATTCTTGTAAAACACCAACCAATGTACAGATAAAACCCAGGCCCAAGATTTCCTGAAATCATTCTCATTATGTCCATATACCAGAACATCAGCACTTTGTTTTCTTATGTGATGGTAAATCTGTCTTTTAACTGAGGGCAGATTATCCCTTTGTCTATGTGTATGATACAAAATGCTTGAGTTCTGCATCCACTTCACACCCACTGTCAGGTCTGTCTGAGTCCCATACAGTAGGAGTTTGGCAGTACACCTTTTGGTGCCTGCCACTTTAGTGGTTTGACTAGGCAGCAGAGTAGCCCACAGGTGACAGCAGAGCCAATCAGGTGGTCACATGGCAACCAGGAGGCCCCGACTGCAGGAGAGCATGGCTGCCAGAGTATAAAACCAGGCCCAGGGAGCAGGGTCAGTAGTTGCAACTGGAGATCTGAAGGTGAACATCACTTGGTGGGAGTACTACTGCTCCCAGAACACCTGGAGGTCAGGGTAGGAACTATGGGGATGGAGGAGTGTCACAGGGCACGTCAGTGCCTTGCTCCTAAGGAGTGAAAACTGCCAGGGAGAGAGCCCTGGCAGAACATAATGGGCACAGCTGCAGGTTGCTGGGGCAACTAATGGGAGCCAGCTGGCCAGAAGGGGGCAGGGCCTGGCCCTTATAAAGCCCAGGGCTGAGGCCAGGCTGGGAGGTCCCTGCCAACAGCCAGAGAGGCAGGAGCTCCTGGGGGAGAGATGCGAGAAGCAGCCGCAGGTACTGCTTGAGAGTCAGCTCCAAGATGTTGGAGCAGTGTGGTTGTAGCCAGGCGGCTTATAGTTATGTTGCAGCCTAGGGGCTTGTGCTTTGTTTTGTCCATTAAACTGGTGGTTTGGGTGAGGCTATTAGGGGTTGGAGGAGGCCTCATAGGGGGGCTCACGGTAAAGTGAGGACCCCGGCACCAGTGAGGGCGCAACCTACTCATAGGGACCCACAGCAGTGTGTGGGGACCCCGGCGCCCAGGAGGGTGCAGCATACGGGGTGCATAGACCCCAGCCCTAGGGAAGGGCATTTCTGAAGCCCCTGTGTGGGTGGGGCAAGCTCCCAGAAAGGGGGCCATTTTGTAAGCCCAAGCGGGGCACAGCCAGGCGCCAGTGAGGGCGCACCCTACTTATAGGGACTCGCAGCAGTGTGTGGGGACCCCGGCACCCAGGAGGGTGCAGCATACGGGGTGTATAGACCCCAGCCCTAGGGAAGGGCATTTCTGAAGCCCCAGCGTGGGCGGGGCAAGCTTCCAGGAAGGGGGCCATTTTGTAAGCCCAAGCAGGGCACAGCCGGACGCCAGTGAGGGCACAGTTTACAGGGCGCGTAGACCCCGGCCCCAGAGAGGGGCGATTGAGCCCAAGTGTGGGCATAGGGAGCCCCAGAAAGGGGACAGCACAGTGAGCCCCCAAAAGGGGGCAGAAGAGAGATAACAGCAATTACATCTGCGAGGCTTGGGCTGCGGTATTAGGGGAGGTCGGAGCCGCAGAGCGCCCCCTGGCATCAGGGCACTATAATGGGCAGCCTCCCACTAATTAATTAATTAATTAATAGCAAGATGTGGCAGGCGAGAAGGCAGGCGGTTGCCGCGGGAACAGGTGAGCAGGCCGCAACTTGGCTCGGAAGTGATGCCTGTTACAAGGAGGTTCCAGGTCCTGGGCCATGACCTGAAACTACACCCTGCTGGGGTGAATGGGGGTGGGGCTCCCTGTGGTTGGGCAGTCCCCAGGAAATGGCACACCTGTGCCTCCCCAGTTAAAGGTGAGGATGAGGCACTGGAAAACCTCAGCCCCCATGATCTGGTGGGTTACCCCAGAGAGGGGACAGGTTTGTGGTCCAGGCATGTCATCAGACCCCTGAGGCCCAAGGGGCATAAGGCCCAGAAGCCCCAGTGAGGGGGTGGAGTAGTGGCCCTAATAAGGAGGCAAAGTATTGGCCAGGGCTGGAGTCAGCCCAGAGTGTGGGCAGTAGACCTGGTACCCTGTCATAGAATAGGGCCTGAATTGGGTGGACTGAAGTTCTGCAAGGGGTCAGGACCATGAGTGCTAGAGATGAAGCCTGAAGGCTGTATGGAGTAGAGCCAAGGGAGTCTGAAAGGCCATACAGAGAAGGGCAGTGTGATTGAGGCCTAATGAGGGGCACTGTGACTGAGGTCTAGCAATAGAGCTACATTCGCTCTGCCCCACTTGGGGCAGTATGAAAAAGGTCAAGCATAGGGGCAGAGTTTGACTCTGGAAAGGACTATATAAGAGTCAACTGATGATGCCATCTGTGAGGCATGGGACATGGTGTAGGGGCAGTACAGAGCCATGTATTGTGCCTCTGGCATTGGGGCATTAAATAGGCATCCTTCCACCTGGGAACAACTTTTTTTTTTAGTTACAACAAAAGCATGGCAGATTGGAGTTAGGTGGGAGGATTGCCCTAGACAGGTAGGGAGGCCAATGATTGGACTGGCTTCGAGATGGCCCCCTCTCACAAGGACACTAAAGCCTGATTTATGATTTAAAAAAATTGACACTAAGCTTTCTCTTTAACAAACATGAACATCTCAAACCGATTGCATCTCAGTTGAATTTTGTCCTCTCTCTACTTGACTTTCTTGTTATCTAGGTCTCTTTTCCCTGGGACCAGTTTCCCCTTTAAATCTCTCAACTAGTTTTTTTTCTTCTCCCCTTTTTCTCCTTTCTCCCATCCAGCTCTCACCTCCATGCAGCTCTCTCCCCTTACAACTTCCAAGTTAGACATCCTCTTTTCTCCGGCTCCTCTCTTCCACTTGGTCCGAACCCTTTCTGTTCTTCATGTTCTGCCTTCCAGATTCTATTCCCTTCCCCGGCCCATAACTTGCCCTCTTTCCCAAAGCTTCTCCTCTCTTCTCACCACTGTTCTGCATGGGAATTCTACATCTCTTGCCTGCTCTCTTTATTTATTTTAAAAGGAGAACCTGGGAACAAAAATTCATAAACTGACTGGGCACTAAAGACCAAGGTCTAAACACTGATAGCAGCCTTATGGCACATTTATATTTTACCCAACTCCTGAATTCTTTCCAAGCAGGAAAGGTCAAAATGACCCTCCACCCTTTTGATAGGCCTCGATCTCCCAGTTACCAGCTTCTTTTCTTCTTCTAATTATGGCATCAGGGCATTAAATGGGCAGCTACCTCTGAGAATTTCTCTTGCCCCTTCCCCTCTGCTGTGTATCAATATGCTGTGCCTGGTTCCTACCATCAGAGACCTGACAAAAAATGTGTTGCATTTGAAAGCTTGTCTAACTTTTACCCCAACTACATAGCTGGTCCAATAAAAGATATCACCATAATAAATGTTCATAATTACTGGGCCATCACAGCTACAGCACCACTTTTACAGTACTTTATTTCTCTCTCATCCTCCTCCAGTTCCATCCATCTATTCCCTACTGCCTTTTTATCTATTTTTCCTAGGCCCAGCAGCCTCCCCCAGTTATTGTCTACCTCAATTTCCCTCCCAAATACATTCTGTGGTCCCTTAGAGCTTCTGATCAGTACAGTGTTGCTGACCATAAGGGTACAAACAGACATTTGGGGAGGTTAGATTGAGTTAAACATTGCCACCTGATCTAAGGTAAATTGGGATGGGAGGGGGGTTAATGGAGCAGGGGCTGGGGGGAAGCAGGGTCTTCAGGGGGCTTGGAGGGATTGGGGCACTAACAGGGTCCGCAAGGGGTTGGTGGGGTCCAGGAGGGTTTGGCAGGATTAGGGGGGCTAGCAGGTTCTGCAGGGGGTTCTCTCTCCTTTCCCCCCCTGACCAGGAGCTAATTTTAGCCCCCTGACCTCCCTCCACCCCCAGATGAAAAACACCCTTCCCAGCAAACCCATGCCCCAGTTCCGCTCACCCCTTCTCTCACCCTGACTTCGATCAGCTCCTGGTACCAGTGAATAACAGTAAAACTGGCACCAGGAGTGGCTTGTAGGATGGGGCATTTGGCACACTAGGTCGGGGGATAGGATTTGTTCATCTGGGAAAGGGGCAAAGGGCTAAAAATAGCTCAGTGCTGGGTGGAGGGGAGGGAAGGGGAGCTGTAGGAAAAGTACAGCACAGCAGCTGGGCTTTCCCAGCCCTGGAGATATGCTGGGATCCATACAGTAGTTCAGTTAGATCAATCTCACCTGAACTGATTTAAGTTAGACTACCTCAGTGGTACACTTAACTTAGATTAGGTTGGCCATTTTACACAAATCTAAATTTCTTGAGCTTCTGTACAGTTTGTACTTAGATCCCTAGTTAGGTCAATCTAAGTGTAAGGTCTTCATCTGGATGAACTAAGAGTGGGTGTCCATTTTTAATACAAACTAATTCCCCCCTAATCTCCCCAAACATCTGTACCTAGCCTAACTATTCATAACATTCATAAAAAAAAAATGGGATTTCTTTTAAAAATAATAATGCTGGGCTCTTTTCCCTGGCTTCCTGGTTGTAGTACCCAAATGTTCCTTAGATAGTTAATCTACTGAGCTAATTACAGGTAGGCCCTGCTCTCCTGCAATAGGCTTCATGTAAACAGATCACTAACCCCATGTGGAGCTAAACTGAAATGAATCAGTTTTTTGTAAGCACAGAAATATGCTTGTACAGAGCTCATAGCAGGATCAGGTCCAAGGAATACGAAATGTAACTATCAAGGATCAGGCGTAAATCGGGATATTGTTAATAAACCAATAAGGAAAAAGGTGGCTAAACTGGTTTGTTAAAAGGTACCTCATGTTGTAATTAAAGATAATTTTATTTGTGTAGTGACTGAACATGAATGCCATAGGTAGCAGAGTGATGATATATAAGTGGCACTGTAACAGGACTTCATAAGACCTATAGTTTGCAAACATACCAGTAAATTCTGGCTCAAGTATGCTTTGAAAACATTTAAGCCGGCCTTGCAAAATTCTCCTATTGGAGAGTTTTTTAGTGTTTTGATTTTTTTATGTGAATGAAATATTCTTTTTCATTATTGTCAACCATCTTTGCAAATGACAGGTGACTAGATGGTATAACTGGGTATGTATATTTTCACGACAAGTATGCATGACTAGTTTAAGTTGAATTTCACATCTATTTGAAAAGAATCCATTCTGAGAGTGCTGAATTGACAAGCTGAGTGTTGCGGGTGTTGCCTTTTTCAGGATGGGATCAGATTATTATGTGCCCTGAAACACACACCTTTTAATTTTCAAATTAATTTGAATGGAGAATGGCAGATCCACATTCCAGAAAGTCATTAGAAATATATGTGTATACACACACAGATCTGTAAATGGGAAATATGTAAAAGTCTTGTTGTTCCCAATTATGCATTTGAAAGTGTTTAACCTGGTTTAAAACGAGTCTAGCAATGGGACTCTCACTACTTCCCTAGGGGTTATTCTACACTCCAATAGAGGTGATTGTTAGAAAAGTTTTACCTTTATTCAGCCTTTTTATTTTCACAATCAATTTCATCGACAGAAACAAATTAAATCGATTCCCTATGCACTTAAAAAAACACAACCACAAAACAAAAACAACACGAGTGCAGAAATGCAGGGCAGCATTTAAAACCCTGACAGTGATTCTCTAGGGATCATTGAATGATTATACATTCAAGCATAGTCAGCGCTTTTGTAATAGCTGCTGTTCTGATCTAGCTGATAACAAGCCTTATGTTCCCATTCCTGGGTTTCTAGAAGGAATGCCTATTACCCTGCCACTTGGGTACCCTGCCATCCTGACACATTTCACCTTCTCCTGAATAAAGCTCTTCCGGGGAACCAAGACCCGTATGTCAGAGTGACTGGAGCAGAGAGTTATAAATGGATTTGGCAGAAAAAACGTGCAGTGGTTGTGAATCAGAAAGCTCAGCCCGATGCCTTGGAGACACATAGGCAGGGCAATGCAAGAGAGACCTGGCTCTGTTAAAGATAAAATTAAACAAAAGGAGAAAAGGAAAGCAAAAGGCAACATGCTTCATTTAAATGGTGGTATCTCATTCTATTTCCTCTCCCCACAATTTTTAATGCACATACACACAACCCCATCAGGAAGGCCATCAGTCCCTGGGATGACTTCTTTTCTCAGAAAATATCATCATTCTGTGAGCAGCACTTCCCTGCATATTCCCCAAATCAGCTCTTTCTGTAGTGAGGGACCTCAGAGGGGATACCTCAGAGGGGAGCAAGGTGACAGAGAAGGTAAGAAGAAGAAAAAGGAGAGAGGGGCAGAGCCCTGAATTAACACTTCTCTATGTAAACCAATGCATAAGCTCTCTAAAAAATATTCTCAGCCTCTGACCTAACAGCTGCAGCTAAAAGCCTCTGACTCCTAATAACAGGATGGGTAGTTTAGTATTCCCTGACATTACATTTATATTGCCCACCCCCCACCCTTCTGGATCAGCACACTGTCCAGAGCCAGACGCTGCAAACTACCCCATAATTGGCATATGAAATCCATCCCCCACCCTCCCTCCCACACATCTCAAATCATTTTCCATATGCATCTGCCGGCAGCAAACAAACCCCCAAAACAACCACAAAAACAATAAAAAGAGGGAGAGTGCAAGTCGCTTCTTGGCTTGTAAAAAGAGAAATGAATCCCCCACTCCCCTCTCAGTAACAAGAAAGACAGCACTCACAGCTCGGTGCATTTTGGACATCAGCGGTGAAGCCTGGTGGATTCCAAAGCAGAGCTAAAAGAAGAGAGCCATCAGACGGCCTTTCTCAGCACTGGTTGCACAGCATACAAGATCATGTTTTGATTACAAAAGCCTCGTCTGGGCTCCCAGCCAAGAGCACTGGCTGCCTAATATACCAAGCACAGACAGGGTATTTGAGTGAGCGCTTGTGTCCTCTCGACTCTTACTCTCTTTTTAAAAGAAACACCCCCCTCCTGTTTCCCCCAAGACTTCCTTTTACTTCCCGATGCCATAACCCCATATAGGAACATGTAAACTTTGGTGAACAATAAAAATGGATTCAGAGACACCCTGACTTCACTACATAGCTAGTTATGGGGACATGTTATTTGTTCTGCAGGACTGTTTGAATGGCTGGCAGGTATTCATGAAAGTAGCCTTGGGTCTGTAATGCTTCATAATTCTAGCATGAACAATCCTTCATCCTAAAATTTGTACTGGGCATGTCCTATTTTGTATTTGCTTGTTAGTATTCATTCCTCTTTATTTTCCTGCTTATGTTTATTTGAAATGTTTATTTCATCCAATCAGGGAGCAGAAACAATACCTTACGGCATACATGACAAAGCATACACCACAAATATTGGAAAGCCCACTGTCAAAGTAAATTTTTTTGGGTAACACAGGCTGAACATTGTCCATCCAAATGACTCCACAAATCATCGCAAATGATAAACACATTTGCTGAAACTGGGATTGATTCTGAAAGGACTGGTTCTAAAAGGATTTTCATGCCACAAAAACGCCTGCACTTGCCAGTGATAATATTGGTACTGAATAATCTGACCAACTCTAAGAACAAGTCAGAAGACAGAAGAAATCGGGGGTTGAGGCAGGGAGAAATTTTTCCTGCTCATATTTTCCCCTGACATGAATAGCTGTTTTAGCTTCTTGAAGTGGGAGTCAGAGAGAAAAGGTCAGAGGTATTGTGATAATGATGGAAAATTCTTGCCACTTCCTAATTCACATATTGGCAAAAGCAGGTAGATGACTACTGAGCCTTTGTTCTCTGAGGCAGCCATTCTGTGCATCAGAGTGTATTAGAGAGGCCCACATGCCGATATCTGGGATACTTCCCATCCCCACCCTACCCCTTCCCTGCTGGCCTGCACTGAAAATATTATTTCAACCTCATGTCCCTGAGCATTTTCTCTGTCCTCCCTGGGCACCAGCAGCTGTTCTCTCTCTCTCTCTCTCTCTCTCTCTCTCTCTCTCTCTCTGAATGATCTTGACCTGGCTTGAATCCTTAAGACCCACCAGAGAAGGAAGGACTATTTTGATTTGTTTTGGTTTTATTTTTGTTTTAATAGTCAAGCACTATTTTGTTTTTCCATAAAATCTTCAAGTCAACCTCGAACACTTACGAGTTGCCACAAGGTATTCATGCTTTATGCTATGAAAGGGAGGCCCCACTCCCCACCTCAAACAGGTTCCTTGAATACATGTTGAGTGGTTCAGAGACATGATGAAGTGAGAGTGCGTCCCGTACTCACCTGCATGTTGATTCCATACCCCATGATGTCAATGGAAAGACTTCAGTTGTTTCCAGTGGCCTTTGAATCAGGCCTCTAGCCTGTGCATATTCATAACTTGCAAATTAGAGCTAAGGCTAGAGTAGAGCAGAAAGAATGGTTTAGTAACAGGACTTTGAGGAAAACAGCCATGTGACTGATTATGGGAATCATCTCTAATCCACAGCAAAGACAATGGTGCCTGTAAATTCTGGCTTCCAAAAACAGGGGAAAAAACGGAGGGATCTGCTAAGGTTGCAGAAGATGCTGTTGAGATAAAGGAAGTAAAAAGCCACGTGTTTACTGTAGCCCAAGTGCCCTCTAGCTGAGGAGATTGAGGGAGGTGTGCAGCTCTGCAGAGCCTTTTCCCTTCCCTGATCAGCTAAAGCTGAAAAGGGCAGTGCTGTTCTGTGACTCTTTAGGGTCCAGTTGGCAATTTGAGATTGGCTGCTGATTGGTGGGAAGGGATGCCCTTTGAGAACCATGATAGGGGCAAGAGAGGCTGGCAGGAACGGTGGGACTCCCAGCAGTGACACAGGCAGTGACAAAGACAGCCAAAAACTGCTGTGTATACGGGTAGTGAGCATATGAAAGGGTTGTGAACATAGGTGGCAGAAGAGGGGGACAGACTAATGGGGCTTAGTCCCCCCCCCACCAAAACGGGGCAGCAATAGAGCAGCAAGGGTGGGGTGGGAGTGGGGCTGGGGCAGGCGCTACACAGCCAGGGCAGCGTGGGGCGTGGGATGGAGCCACGAGCAGCTCGTCTGGGTGGGGGGGAGGGTGTGTGGCTCCTGCTGTTATGCGCACCCCAGGAGGGCATGCAGGGAAGGCAGGCTGCCGCTGCGGGCTGGGGCCGGGGATGGTGCCAGGCTCTTCCCGGCGGGCAGGTGGCGGCTGGACCAGGCTGCACTCAGGGTGGGCAGCAGTGTCTCTGGGAGGAGGGCTATGGGGGGAGGCTTCAGCCACCCCAAAATTTGCCGTAGCCCCCCCAACCCACCCTCCCAGCATTGCCACCACCCACCCCAAGCACAGCACAGCCCAATCCCACCCCCCACTGGGAAGAGCCCACCACAGCCTCAGCCCCAGCCCACAGCGGCAGCCCGCCTCTCCCCGTGCAGATCCAGGGACACATGCCCCCTGTGCCCTTCCGGAGTGCAAGCAGCAGCAGGAGCTGTGACCCCCTCCCAGCAGCAGGCACCCCCTAGACAAGCTGCTTGTTGCTCTATCCTGCATCCCATTTGGGGGGGTTGAATGTGCATGCACTCAGCCCCCCTATATAATTTTTTCTCCCTCCACCTATGGTTGTGAGCAAACCTTAAAAATGGATCAACAAACTTTAAAAATGGTGTCGCAGGGCACCTTAGTGCCTGCTCCTGGAGAGGAGAGACTGCCAGGGAGAGAGCCCTGGCAGAGCTAATTGAGCGCAGCTGTGGGTTGCCGGAGTGGCTGGGGGGGGCCGGCTGCCAGTGGGGGGCAGGGCCTGGCCCTTGTGGGGCCCAGGGCTGAGGCCGGGCTGGCGGTTCTCTGCCGGCGGCCGGGGGGGCGGGAGCTCCCTCGACCGAGATGTGGGAGGGAGCCTGAGTCACAAGTACAGCTCGTGATAGCCCTGGAGGCTTGAGCTATGATAATGAGTTTTGGCCATGCGGCTCGTGGTTATGTTACAGCGTAGGGGCTTGTGGTTTTGCATTGTGTTTGTGTTGTTACACCCGGAGGCTTGGGTGAGGCTGTAGGGGTTGGAGGAGGCCTCAATTATAGGGACCCCAGAGAGTGTGGGGTGCCCTAGCGCCAAGAGGGCGCATTATTTTCATAGCGCCAGGGAAGGCGCAGCTCGCACGCTAGTGCGTGAGCAACTGGCGGCGAGGAGCGCGGCCAGTGGGTCGCGGGCGCAACCCGTAGGTTGCGGACGGGGACCTAGACCCCGGATTGCATGTGGGGGAACATAGACCCCGGCCCCAGGAAAGGGGCGGTATTATTGAGTAGCCCAGAGTGGGCACGGCGAGCCCCAAAGAGGGGGAGCGCCATACTGAGGAGCCCTAGAGAGAGGGGCAATTACTGAGAAGCCCGAGACGGGCGTCGCGAGCCCAGCCGCAGGCTAGTGTGGCAACACCCCTCAGACTGAGGCAGGGCACTGCGGTTGCCCCGAGAAGACAGGGAGTAGCAGCGCGGTGAGCCAGGGTCAGAGAGGGTGCCCGTGCGGTTGGCCCATAGGACCGGAGGCCCGCTAGAGAGTCCCTGAGCGGAACCACACCGGCAGGGGAGGCCCAGAGTGGGCTAGACGAGAGTCCCAGCAAGAGGCTGGGCATGAGAGAGGGAGCCCAGAGTGGGCCATGTTAGAGAGGAGGCCCGGGAAGCGGGCGTACAGACCGGACAACGTCTATTACATCTGCGAGGCTTGGGGCGTGGTATCAGGGGAGGTAGGAGCCACGCATAGCCCATAAGGCTGGGGTGCTTGGGTAGCGCCCATTGTACGGGGAGACCCACGAGGGGTCCAGGAGCTTACGTGCCCGAGGAAACACAAGGCAGCCTCCCTATTACATATTCCATCAAGACGTGGCGGGCGAGAATGGAGGGTGCCCTCGGGCCGAAGTAGCGCGGTGAGAGGGCCTCAAGGAGATCACGGCCCTCTGCGAGGACCCCGCCGTGACAAATGGATTCTTTGAAGGAGAAAAATGTGGGAAATCATGGCTTTTCCCTTGCATGCGCAAGGGGCTGCTTGGGACCCCCCATGTCCCACATTCTGCCCCCCCACTCCACACACCCACCCCCAACCCCACACACTGGGGGATGGGGGGGCAGCGGTCAGGAGTGAGGGGCATTGGGTCAGGACTGGCCATTGATGTTTACAAATGGGTCCTGGTACAAAAAAGGTTGAGAACCACTGCATTAGATCCTGGAGAAGTAGGCCACCAATGGGGAAGCCCCCTTGCTTGCTACACCCCTGCATTTTTTTATTTTAGAACAAGACAGAACAAGCTGGTTTGGGGCCTGTCTGTGCTCTTGGGATTCTCAACTGAGTTCTTAATACACAGATGTCAGTGAAGGGGGTTGGATATGCTGAACTGCTACTGGGGAACTTGTAAGTGTAATATAACTAAAAGGTTCTCCTCCTGAAATTGCCAGGATACTAACTGAGAGCTTGCCCTGATTAGATAAGAGTGTTGCTTTACTGTTGAAAGCAGTATTCATTTGTATATTAAATGTTGCCTCTGTATGGGCAGTTGGTATTTTGCTAGCAACCGGGAGTGTTGTTACAGGTCCCAGCATTTGGGAACCATCCTAACAACCCCTGGATATCCGCCCTAGCCTAATTGGCAGAGGAGAGAGAGACAAATAAAAGATGTTTCGTACTCTTCTACCACAGAAAGAACTGCTTTTTCTTATCCCAGAAACAGTTGGTAATCTATATCCAGGAGAAGGACCTCTAGTTCACTGAAGGCTGAAATGGAGCCATCTCCAAGGTGATCCATGGCAGCGAATTAACAGTGAATAGCAATTCTACCTAGCAGTGTATGACAGTAAATGAACATTATGATAATGGGAAATAGCAATAGTGTTTTAAGAAGACAGAATCTAATTACTTATGTTGGAATTTGGCCAAGATACCTGAGTTAACATGTATGTTCTCATAAAAAGTGCTAAGAGATTTTTAGTGCATATGGGGTACAGACAGAAGTTCAGCTCCCCACTGTAACTGAGAACACTTTGCAGGAAGTGTTCTGAGTTCCAATGTTCCCCAGGACCAAACAGAAGTTCGCTGTTGGTTCCAGGTAGAAAGGGAATCTAGCTGCTGGCTGCAGCCGGTTTCCCCTAGCAATGGCCCCTCCTCCCTGCCAGCCCCAGCTGTTTTCAGAAGGGGAGGGAGAAAAGAAAGCAGAGGGAGCTCATTCTAGGGCAGGGGCAGGAAAAATACGGCCCACAGGCTGGATCCATTCTATCTGGCCCGCGGGGCCCCTAAAAATTTAGAAAATATTTATCTGCTCCTAGCTGCTTGTCAAAGATGGCAGGAGCCAGGGGGAGTAGGACCCAGGGGGAGCCATCAGCAAGACACAGCAGCCCAGCCCTGCCTCACCCCTGACCATTTCCCTACCTTCCTGCCCCTGCACCGTTCCGGCACCACCTGGCTCCTGGCTGCATCGCTGGACTGCAGGAGAACAGGGCCCACACTGGTACCCTAGGGTGTGTGTCTGTGTGCATAGGGAGGGACTCTGTGTGTGTGTGTGTGTGTGTGTGTGTGTGTGTGTGTGTGTGTGTGTTCTTCAGGTAAGTCCTGCATGCGCACCCCACCATACACATGCACCCACACCCCCCTTGCACTGCCATATACACAGACCCCCACATACTCCAGCCACCTTCCCCCTACACACATCCCCCCTACACTTAACATATCCACACACATCCACATGCTCCTTCACCCCACACCCCAACACCTATTCCCCCCACAGACGCATCTACACCATCCCCCACACACCCACAGCCCTCTACAAACCTATACCCCCCTCACAATATACAAGAGTAAGACTTCATTTTAAGCTATTATATAAAATCACCTCTATGTACACTACACAAACACATACAAACCAGAACAAAAATATTTTTTGAAATCAAATTAATGAATATTTTAGATGTTCTATTTAGAATTTATTTTGGTGTTTTTCTGGTTACAAGAAGGCAAAACCCCTTGCTGAAAGGAATACTTCTGGAGGCAAGTGGAGGGACTTCTGGTGGCAAAGGTCAGGGGGTTAGGGAGTGGGACTTCCAGTTACAAGATGGCAACCAGGGGGCAGGGTACCTGTCAAGGGTTGGGGCTACCCATGTGGCCCTCGACAGCTTGCCAAAACTCAGTAAGCATCCCTCTGCCCGTAAAAATTGCCTACCTCTGTTCTAGGGGTTCTCCAGCCAGCTCTGGAGGGGAGGATGGGTAAATTGGAGCCCCCCCCCCCCCCCCCCTGCACCTGGGGGGGGACTCCAATGCACCCACCCCACCCTTCAGCGGGGGCTGAAGAAACCACAAACCAAACTCTCTCCACTCCCTTTCCCCCCCTCGCATTCTGAAAACAGCTCGAGTCTAGGAGGCAGCGCAGACAAGTTACAGGAGACCTTCTGTTTTGAAACATCTTCATCTGAATCATCATACAAGGAAGGTTCAGATTTTTGCCTGATCAGTCATTTTTAAGTAGTCTGCAGCCATGCATTTGTGTTTGGTTACAGCTATAGACTGCTTTCTGTGGCCAGACCAGGCACAAATTGTTACCTCTGTCTGCGCCCCTAGATGATCAGGATTTCAAGCTGATGTTTTGGTCCAATTCTGGGTTCTTTATGGTGGCTCATGTGTTGTAAACTGGCTTAACCAATCCCTGAGGGGTACCCCAGCATAGGGGCAATGGAAGGCTGGGGTAAGTGGCTGCAGGCCAGACATACAGCCCTCGTGTACAGTTATGCTGGGGGAGTGACTAGGTGTGTGGAGGGGAATAATTGGCTATGTGGACAGATATTGAAGAGGAGCCAGTGGAGCCATGCTGACTCACAGGTTGTGCCAGCCTTCAGAGCAGTCCTGAATTCTACAGTTGCCAAAGAAACATACTTCCCCCTTTGGCCTTCTCCCAGGACGTGCCTTCTGTGCTGCACCTCCAGAGGTGCACAGCACACAATCTGGTCCCTCATCCCTTAGTCTGTGCTTTCAGTATCTGAATCCCCCTGCAGTACCTTGCTGGAACACCCATTCACGTTCTAACATATTCCACCTGCTGAGTCACCAGCTCCACTGCTTGCAGCAGCTGTTTCTCTTGGAGGCCTCAGCTGCTAGCTGGCTGTGATATAGACAAGCGTAGAGGGGAGAGCTGACTGGAAAAGCCTAGGACTGCATTAGCTAGGGAAGGAGTTTAGGTATTTCCATTCTGTGCCTGCTATTGCTAAATAGCAGATCTGTCTAACAGTGACTTATACTAGTTTCGGTTTGCTAGCTGCTATCCATTTTGACTGAAAGATCAATGGGCTTTAATGGATGCATAAAAGTGTCTTCTCACAACATTTTCTGCAAAGAATGACTGAAGGAGCCTGATTATTATCCTGAAATGCAAACAAATAACCCTTTCTGTATCACACAGATAAAAGCATTGTTACTTGTCCATTATCAACTCTAGCTTGAGTTAATGTGGTCTTTGCTGGATTAACCTTTTTTTGTTCCATTGTATGAAGCTCCTTAAAACCCCTCATTTTGACATCTCCTCCTATCCTGCCCCCCACTTCACTGGTCTTACAGCATGCCTTGTTTCCACTTTTTATGCAACCGTTGTTTAGTCAACAGACAGTACTAGGTAACAAGCATTTCACATTTATTCTAAATTCATTCATTCCATGGGCAGATCTAGGATTTTGAAATGGGGGGTGTAGAAAGTGTGGTACATCATCACGTGTAACACAACACATTTTTTCTCCAGTTAAAGAGAAACTAGAAGTTTTATTAATGTGCTGGGGAGGAGAAGGGGGGCCTAGCATTACATTTTTAAGTTCAAGATCAAAGTAAAAATATATATAACTCTTGGAATGTGCACTGATTTGTTAGATTATATGCAAAGCTTAAAAAATCACAACAAACTAGGTAAAAAATAGTCAAAATAGCCAAAAGATAGCATGTCATCAGTCCTGTAGTTATTATAGCTAAATGTATACCACTTATTCAGATTCACAAAACAAAATCTAGACTTTTTCAACATCTTGACACTGATACTTCACTGTCAGTCATTTCTAAACCTGAATTAATATCACTACACTTGAGTTTTTAGCTAGAGCTAAAAACAGTCTGCAGGGCAGTGAGTCCACCCCTTGGAACACATGGGATTGAATACAGCAAGACCACAGAAAAACACAAGGGGGCATCAATAGGCCAATTTCTCTTCCTGTTTGGAATGCCATTATGCCCTAGCAAACAGATGAGGTTGGATTCTGATCTCAGTTATGCTAGTGTAAATCTAGAATGAAAAAACTCCATTAACTTCAGTATCACTTCAGTTAGCTTGTATCCATTCACTTGCATTCAAATATTTCACAACAGGCTGGTTGAGGTGAGAAAGCTATCCTAGAAAACAGGTATAGAGTATTCCAAGCACAGGGACCATCCTAGAAAAGTCAAGGAGATAGATGCATGTGAAAAAAACCGCAAGGGTGGCAATTAGTGTTTAAGGACCAACTTGAGCTCTAATTAATCCTTAGGCATGGAGGGTAAGTAGATGCACTGCTCCAGTGGTGATGCATAGGGGGTGCATGTGTACCCCCTGAGAGTGCTGGTGCACCCCCTGACTGGCCACGCTCCCCGCTTAGGCAATGGGCAGGGGGGCAGGCAGAAGCACCGGTGCTCCCTCTGCGAGCGCCGGCTGGGGAGTGGGAACACTGGATGTAGGCCATGGCCGCTTCCGGGAGCAGTGTGGCTGATCACTGGATGGTAAGTTTTGCCATGGGGGGATGCCCTCCCCCCATTCAGCAGGATTGGCCGGTTGCTGATTGGTTGCTGGGGGAGCAGGTGCCCCACTGACTAAGGTGGCACCAGTTGCCCACGCACTGCTCAGAATGCTGCAAAAATTTGCTGTGCTGTGCCCAGCTGACCTAGCACTGTTCTCAAACAGCAGAGATCTCTCAAAAATGCAGATTACCTGCAAGTCAAGAGAGCTTGCTGGTACTCTGATTGAACTCATGATTCAAGAGGCTTCTGTAATTAACCTGCCCTTATCTTTGGTGGTAACACCCTTTCTTGCCTTTGCCCAGTTGTAATTTGGGTTTACTGAACCTGCAATTCTCCTTCCACACTGCCCATTGCAGTTACACTGATGGGAGAGGAGTTAGGGTCCTTATTCTCAAGTGAGAGACATTAAATTCTGATTCTCTAAATAGCAAGTGGTACTATAAAACTGCCTGCAAATAGTCCTGACGTCCCCCTCGACTCAATCCTGCAAATTATAAGGCACTTGAGAGAAAGTGCTCCAGTGTGAGTGCTTCAGGCTTTCTACCTGTAGAAAGAAAATCTTTCCTTAAATTCCCCATGTGCTCAGGGAGGAGCATGAATGTTGTGCCATTATAAAGGATGAGGTAACCAATCTTTCCATAGTTCACCTAGCCAGCTCTGTTCACCAGGGACTATGAAGGAAGAAGTAGGGCCACATCCTTTTCTCTGCTGCAACTGATTTGTATCCAGACTACTGAATGGGAACACTGGGGCCTAAAGCCAGGGCTAGTGTGGGCAGGGGGCTTACATAAATGGGGGACTCTACCACCCTTGCATATCTTTATGGCTGAATTCTGAGATTAAGAAAAAGGTGCTTCAGAAAACAGGAAAAGATTTGCTATTGTAGTAGCAGAAAGTCATTAGAGCCTGGACACACTGAGACTGAGCAATAGATTTTTATGTTGGGGATCTAAACAAAGGAATTCAGTTTGAGTTGAAACAAGATGGAAATTGGGGTAGGGGGCAGACAAAACAAAGCAAAAACCCTAGAAAGCTTCATTTTGGGTTGACACAAAACATTTTCTTTGTTTTATTTCATTTTAGGCTATTTAGGCTAGTTTTTTTCTTTCCTTTTTAAAATCTTTTGTTTAATAACAGTTGACTATGAAATGAAAAATGCTGTTTTGGAATTAAGTTGGAATGTTTCTTTTTGAAAATGTTGAAATGAAATGTTTCAGTATTTCCAAGCCAAAAGGTTTTGTTTGTTTGTTTTTTAAAGTCAACCTGAAACAATACATCAGTCTCTTTGCCAAGCTCCATACTGGATTGGTTTACACAAAGTATAGACAATAAATCAAGGAGGAAACAGTGCTGTATATGCTCTGTTGTAAAACGTAACTATGACACTGCTGCATTTGAGCGCAGATGAACATTCAGGTATGTATCCTCTCGAGGCATACTGTAAAATAACTCATCACTGATGATATCCAATCCAATGTCAGTTCATAAATGAAGAATCTGGAACACCCAGATAAAAATGGAGTTTGATTAGAGTATAAAGTGGATTGCATGACATGGGTACCTGTAATAATAGGGGACTAAATGTAGTGACTTTTCATCCCTTCTATTCCTGTGCCGGATGCTGGCAGAAGGTCAACCCAATCCTGATCATAATAGGTATGCTGTGGGTACACAGGCTGGCATTAACCTAGTGTGAATGGATCTGGAACCCAACTGAATTGTGCCATAGCAGAAGAGTTGACAGTGGATTTGAATGGAAGCCACAAATGACTTCAGTGCATTGCAATCTGAAAACTGTAACTACTGGAATGCTACCCCTAGAATAAGGGCATTTTGGGAGAGAAATAACTCTGCTACATGTATCAAACTTTTATGACAAACTGCAATACCCAGATATTTGAGCCTACGGACTTCACTTCATAAATCTACTAGATATAAGAAATCATGGACTAAATATAGACATTGGATTTATGGCACATTATAACAAGCCTGCCTGCCATCTGGTAACCCCAGGTAACATCTCTACACTTTACCAGCTACATTCTGTCACCAGGCCAACATTTCCCGCATTTCTCCCCCACCCCGCCACCCCCACCTACCTGTCTGGCAGCAGTTGTCTCCCATCCCCTCTGATCTTCGTTGCCACTCATTTGCATTTTCACAGAGCTGCATTTTGCATTTTGGCTTCTATTCCATCCAAGAGAGCACAAAAACACCAGCAGACTCTCCCTATGCCTGAAGAAGGGTTTTTGTGCCTGAAAGTTTTCAAAGAACTATTTTTCCAACTATTTAGTTCAGGGGTGGGCAAAATACAGCCCATGGGCTGGATTTGTCCTGCGAGGCCATTCTATTTGGCCTGAGGGGCCCCTTAAAAATTTAGAAAATTTATATTTATCTGTCCTTGCTTCCTGTCAAAAATGACAGGAGCCAGGGGCAGTAGGACCTAGGGGAAGTCCCAGCGGGCTCCTGCAACAGCAGGGGCTTCTGGCCTGGGACCATGTGGCTGCACTGGCACCAGAAACTCAGGTAAGGGGGGAGGGGAGGGAGAAAGAGCAAGGGAGGACCCCGGGCAGCAAAGTGCTGGTGCTGAGCATGGAGAAAAGCAGCCCCTCCCCCGCCCCGTGGCCAGCACTTCCTGCTGCAGCCACTTGCAGCCCATGTGGGGTTGTCCTGAGCAGGCACAGGCAGCCCCACATGGGCTGCAAGCAGCTGCAGCAAGGAGCAGCAGCCACGGAGTGGGGGAGGGGCCGCTTTTCCCTGCACTCACCACCAGCTTATAACCTGCCCCCACTGCCAGCCTGTGCCCCATGCCGGCTCTGGGCTTGCCCATTGGGGCTGTGCTGTGGTTGCAGCAGATGCTTGGCATGAAGGAAAGTGGCCCCCCAGCTTGCCATGACGGGCAGTGTTTGCTGCTGCTGCCTGCCTGGAGCTCACAATTGCACAGGGCGGGGGAGGGGCCACTTTTCCCCGCACTCAGTACCAGCTCCTTCCCTGCCAGTGAGCAGGGGGTTGGGGCTGCACTGCCCCCCGCCTGTACCTCAGGGTTGCAGGGGCCCTGGGAATCAGTGGGTGCAAGAGTCAGTGGGAGCACGGGGCCTGCACTGGTGTCCCAGGGGTAATGCTGGTGGGTCCCAGAGCAGGGCGGCAGGAGTTAGGGTCCCGGCTGGCAGGGGCTTTATGGAGCCGGGCCAGCTCCCCACTCTCACTGCTGGTGCATCCCAGCCTGGCTCCACAGACCCCTCCCAGCCTGTACCCCGCTGTGGGCCCCACCGGTGCTGGCCCTGGGACATTGGTCCCAAGACGGTGACCAGGGGGTGGGGCACCTGTCAAGGGGTGGGGCTACCCATGCGGCCCTCAGCCGCTTGCCAAAACTGGGTAAGAGGCCCTCTGCCCAAAATAATTGCCCGCCCCTGATTTAGTTGGTCTAATAAGGTTCTTTGGGTAAATGTGGTATCTTTTGTCTGCCTAATGCCCAGGTACAAATTCTGCTGGCAACACTTGTCTGGATGTGTGGTTACAGAACTTATGATTGGGGGGAAAGTATAGACTTGTTTCTAAAGAGTTTTAGATGATACAGTGATAAAGATACCAGCACCTGATCTGTACTAAAGTTTCCATTGGTGAAATATGAAGTACCATTGGTGAAATATGAACTGTATCTGACTTTTTTTTCCAGTGCAGATCATTGTGATTAAGACTTCTAAGTAATTCACCAGTAATGTTGTATAAAAACCACCAGAGGGAGATACAAGAGTAGGAAATATTTGTTTTCGTTATTTTCTCTGGTTTAGCAGGTACAGTGGAATCCCTTGAGTGCTATTGAACCAGCTACACTTGAATATATTTGTGTGCTGAAGGAGAAGGCTTTTAAAGTGTGTGTTCTAGATTAGACCTTAACAAAAAGGAAAGGTCCAAAGAGAGATGCCATCTGTCAGAGCCATTCTTGAGGTCCAGTTTAGCTTTGGAGACAGCCTCTTGAAAAGTCTTTTGTGTCTACCCACCTGAGAAGTGGAAGGCAAAGGAGCAGAAGGGGGTTTATGTTCCTTCAATCAAGGAAGAGACATATGGTTTACAGATGTGTGATCTTCTCATAACTGGCCATCAAAATAGTAGTTACATTATGAGACAGCAATCGGCTTTCATTTTTTTGGTAAGACGTAAAAATTGGATTGAAAGATAATGCTACATTCAATGTTAAAGTTGGAGCAGTTTTACTACATTTATATCATTCTGTCTTGTCCACAGGTAACAATTTGAACTTAACAGCTGTTGCCCTTTAGAAATGTTGTCCTTTTGAAAAAGCTCCAAATATACCTGTCTATACCCTAATTTTTGTTTGCTTAGTAGTGACAGAGGAAGGTGTTATCAGCAGGCAGTGGTACTGAACAACTGATATAACTGCTGTAACTAGCATTGTTCGTTACCTTGTAAACAGCTTCAACCGAGGTCGGTGACTGAATGTGCCCTCTTTCCTCTAGACATGAAACCTCCAGCTCTGGACTGAAGTTGCTCACACTAGATTGTTTGTAGCAGAAACAGCTGTGCTGAGATATTTTAAGCACCAATGGTTGTCCATCCACCCTGGCCATCCTGAAGTGCTTTAAAAATGGTATAAGTTTCCTGACAGTCACCGTCCTGAACCATTTCCAGAGAGTACTTGTTCTGTCCTGAACTGTTTGCGGAGGGTATTTGTTCTAGGGTCCAAAGACATGAAGAAACAGTGGATTCTAGAAGATTTTTAAAGGCCACCAGTCTTCCCATATGTAAAGAATGGGAGGACTAATTGAATCATTTCTGTTAAACTGTCTCTGTGCTGACTTTTGTTTTGTTTTGTTTTGTTTTTAATAATTCAGGCTGAATATTTTTCAAGCTATTTAGCTTATGAAAAACATTTATGCAGTGGGAAGCCTCCCTGTAAACTAATTGGAGCACTCTGCAAAAGTGCACAGCAGATTAGACAGGCATGTTCTAAGCACAGTCAATTTCTCCTCTCTAGGTAAGTCATTTGAGGGCTGCTCCTGTCCTAACTGCATCTCTTCAGTGTGATCTCTGCCTCCACCTGATAAAGGAAGTGCTTGTCAGGTAATCTTTTACAAAATATTTTTGTTGGAAAATTCTAAGCCAGTGAAATTTTTCAAGGGAAAATAAATTTCAAAGGGGTTCAACTGAGGTATTTTTCAAATTGAAAAGTTCTGTATTTTTTTCAGTTCAAAAACAACTTTTTGGTTCAAAAAGCAAGTTAATTTATAGTAGCATATGTAAAAAATAAAATGAAATATTTAATGTATAGGGAATTATCAAAATGAAACATTTTGATTGACTCCAATTGCTTTCAGAGATTTGGTTTGGGAATTCTTTCAGATTTGTCAATGAAAGTATGAAAAGTCAAATCAGTAATGATCCAGAGAAGTGGAATAATTTGGTCCAAGAGGGCTACCATAAACGAGGTCATTCCACTGCCCAGTAAGGGTGAAGAGGATGAAGAGGACATTGAGGATGCTGAGGAGTAGGAAGGAGTGATGGAATTAGACAGCCAATGGTACCCAACCTCCATCCAATCAGAAACAAAATGATAGCCAATAATTTGGTAGGTGATCTGAGTGAGTAACTAGTAATAGTTAAGGTAGATTGTAGGGATCCTGGGGATGGGGTGAAATTTATAGATGCTGTAACTCGTACATCAGTCAAAGCTGTCACATCAGAAAATAACATAACCGCATCCAGTAGGATCAGAACCAGTAGAAAATGGGTGATAGAGGTAGAAAGTAGTCTTCTCTTGCATAAGACTTCCTGTTTCCTTGGATTTTCTTGCATGCTTTGGTTGCAACTTCTTTCTCAAGTGGTTGCTGAAGGCTGTTGCTATATCAAGACATTGGTAATTCCAGAGACAAGATGTCATTTTGAATTTTGTTTCCTACAGAAGCTGGACACCCTCCTAGCCTGTGGGAGGTGGGGCAAGATGCTCTGGATTTATGGAAATGAGCAATTGGAGCAGACTCAAGTGAATCAGGCCCAGGAATAGGCACTAGGAGCATTGATTAAAAGGTATGTGCAGTTTCCTTTTGTGGTTCATAGATTTCATAGAAGTTATAGTTAATGGCTTGGTTCAGATCTTGTATTTGTTACAATGTGAAGGAGCTGGTGTTGGACAGGGAAAGAGATTTATTTTGCAAGACCCAATACAAGTATTGTGTAATCCTTTGTACAGGAATTATTATGACTCTTGTAGCTAAAGTTAGCACACTTCTGGTCAAGTTGTGAGGCTCTCTTCTGAAGCTAACATTTCTGTTTAATTCTGCATTGTCACTGTTAAGTCTTTCTAAACGATGTGAGGGCAAAGGTGGCTACACATGGCATGGAAGTGGATGCTAGAAGACTGGGTTTTGTGTAGGGGCATCCCTGACCATTTGGTTTCTTGTAATTTTGCCATAAAGATATTGTAGTATACCTGCTCACTTCCAAGGGGATGTCCCCATTCCATGTCACAGACAAAAACTTGCTATATGTGGCTTGCCCCCTGCACCCATACACCATTTACTAATGCAAGATATTACTGGCAAATGATGTTCCCTGACACATTTCTTTACATGTTTATTGTTTAGGGATAAAAATATGATGTCTGGGACTTGCCCATCTGCTATACTTCCTTTTCAGTAGCACTTTTTCTCCAGCCAGCTAGCCAGTTTAGGCATAACAGGAGGGCCATGATGTTTTATTTGGATGCTTCCAAACAGTACTGGCATTGCCATTGTGCCATCTGTCTCCTGGCTCTGGAGTTTTTGCTGTTGCCCATATGTCAGGGTAAAGTATCTACCTGGCTTGTGCTTGGGGCCCAGATCAGTGCAGATACTGTAGCAGTTAGTAATAACAACTGAAAGTAGCTGTTACCTACTTCATCTGCAGCCTTTTTAAAATCCTAGTGACTGAGCATGTGGCTGGATTTGGCATGCCCTGGCAGTGTGAGTGTGTGGAGTAGAAATCGTGTGTGCTTTGAAACTTCTCCCACGTTACAGCATCCTAAACTGAATGTTCCAACACACTCCACTTTGAAAACTCCTCTTGGCCAAGCCAGGTATAAAACACAGGAAACTTTCAGAAGAGCCCTGCCAAGAACCAGGGCATGGTGGTGAGGGCTAGTCAGAATGTGGCTCCCCACAAGTGCCCTTTAGATGCACTAGGGAGGTCAACTTGCCCTGCTCAAGCTGAGCTCAATTCTGCAACCCGTGCAGAACTGCACTGGCTTTAGCAGGACTGCTCATGTGAGTAATTTGTGTCCGCATATTTTAGTAGGATTGGGATTATGTATTGCACAGGGCGTAGTCAGCACATAACACATGAATACCATACATTCTGGCATATATCAGACCCTTAAAGATAACATGCCCCCTGTTTTGAAAAGGCCGCATAAAGAGAAAAGATCTTACCTTGAGTAAGTAACTGAGTAGGAGAAGCTAGGGAACTAAAGCCTGTTGCTAGCATCACACATGGAATGGGACCTGCAGAGCTCTGGGCCTGATCCAGCCAGGTGTAGGGTTATGTGCTAGGCCTAGATCTAGTGCAGCCGGGGAGAGTGTTAGTTAATACTGGCAAATTTCTGGACCTGTGAGGATCCATATATCCTCACATATAATGCACACCCCAGTTTCCACCAGCTGGCTTTTGGGGGGGAAAGGTGTCTGCTGTATGCAAAAAAATATAGTATGTCATTTGTAATAGTGATTAATATTGTGTTGGTAAAGTGACCTCTAATCCTGGGGCAGGCACTGACTGCTCCACTTCCTGAGCTCCAGCATTAGCCTCTGACACAGTCCTTTACAGATAAGCAATGTAGCACTTAACCTTCTCCAAGTAAGCCTCACGTAACCATACCTTTCCAGCCTCCTGATTGGAATGATTACTTGACAAATCTCCATTTACCTTGCATCCTGTTCACACATTCCTGAGAAACATGTTAGCAGATGGTATGTTTTTCCCAGGGGGCTGGCAGTTGCCTATTAAAATGTTACATGGTTATGACAAGTGAGAGATTTGGTTTCAGTCTCCTAGCCAAAATCTGCCTTGTATTGTGAGTGAAACACGCACCAAGGGAGCAGGTGTGGAGGGCCAAGGGGCTAATTTGTAAGTATTCCAGACCTGGTGCTTACAATAGTTGGGAGTATTTGGGTGCCCATGCCCATAGGTAAGACGAATGCCCCTTGGTTTATCACCACTGTTCAAATTCATGCATTTGTTCCTAGCCTTTTGGAACATAAATAAGGTCGTAAGATGGGTGCAGTTAATTATAGGTAATATTTCCCCTCAACTTGTCTTCTACCCAAGCCCTGATCAGGCTGAGATCATGTCCCAGATATTGGTAAGGAGTATGCTTTTACCAGACAGAGAAGTACAAAGAGAACTAGAGGTTCTTTCAGAGGTGGGCAAAATAGCCCAGCTCGCCAAGGGATTTTATCAGTCTGGCAGCGTGCTGGGCAGGGTGTGCTCGGCCAGGTGGATGGGATGGGGCTGCAGGAGGATGGGGCACTTTTCTGTTCTTGTTCAGAATGTAGGGTTTCTTCCCCCTCTTCTGTAACTCAGAGTCCTTCCGCTGGACCGCACAGCCTGGTTTCATAGATTCATAGAAGTAGGGTCGGAAGGGACCTTGTAGATCATCAAGACTCAAAAGAGGAAGGAGTGGAGGGAAGGGGTCCCCTGCAAAATGACAGAAAGGAGAGGGGGAAAAACTAGATGTAAATGCTGGGGATGATAGAAGCAAACAGCTCGTTTGGTTCTGTGACCAAGGTCTGTGGTAGTATTTGTGTGTCTCCTAAAGTCCTCTGCTACAAAAGCCTTTTGAATGTATCATCTCTTGACTGTATCTGCCTCTGATGTAGACTGGACAGGTGTTCAGTCAGTGATAGCAGCCCTTCTTACTCTGGGACAAATCACTTTTTTGCAACATCTCCCAGAAATGGGTTCTCTCCTGAGGTGTAGAATGCCTGGAACAAAAAACAGTTGACAATGGGACATTTCCTTAAGTGCAGAAGTACCTTTCTCTCGCCATCCAAACCTTTACTAGTTTGTCAGTGTACTACAGATTTTTATATGCACCCACTGTTTTGTATGCTGCATGGTACTTTTTAGTGCTCGCAATGTTTTTCACTGGTGTGTTAACTGTTGTTTGTTAGAAATATCTTAGCCAACACAGTTCTGTGTTTTGAACAAGTCATGACAATGCCTACTCCAGAGCACTCATCATTAAATAATTCATGATAATGCCTCCTTCCCCTGCATTAATTCATTTTGCAGTTCATGACAACTCGCACCTTCAGTGTGTTTCTGCATATATTATAAAAATATAATATATACCCTAATATAATATACTTCCTAATAAATCCTAATATATGCTTGATATTAGCATTGCAACATAAAGTATGCAATCTTAAGTATGTAAGCCCACTTGCCTACTTAAACATCAAGATAAATGCTTTGTGTTGTTACCCATAGGTGTTAATAGAAATTATATTTAATCATTACTTAATCCTGATCAAAGCCTTATAAAAACATATGTATGGTTCACAAGTGGCCCTCTAATCTCAAAGCAGGAACACAGTGCATCCTTGACTCTGCTGCCCTGAGTATCTGCAGCATTTTAAGCAGACCTCCCCTCTAGCTATTCAAAACATTCAGCAGGTCTGCTCACCCTATCCATCAGTCTCTCCTGTGCTGTCACAAAGCTAAGATGAAACACAGTAAGCAGCTCTTATAACAGGTTGATACTGACCTTCTGCTTCCAGCACTGACTTTTGCTTCTGCCATCTAACTGGCAAACTCCACTCTCATTCTGCCACTATTTAGGGTGCAGTCAAACATGTCCTTTTTCCCATCTTGTCCAGTGAAAGTCTTCACAAGGCAGGGAAGCAGAGAGTAAGCAGCAAGCTGGGTTTCCCAGCATGATTGAATGAATGTCAATGCTATCAGTATCTGCAGATACCACAGAAGCAAAGTTTTTTTCACTGTAGAAAAAAATCTTTGAGTTGCCAGGATCTTTGGAATCATAGACCTTTCCAGAGCATGCTGCTTTTTTACTGTGTACCCTCTATGGTGACCAACCAAGATATGTGGCAGCGTGAAAAAAAATAGAAATTGAAAACTCAGGTCTGGTGAGGAGGTCAAACAGTAAGCTTATGAGTCTAATCAATGGGCCCTGTACAACTCAGGAATGGCAGTTGTGCAATTCTATTCATAACCTTATGTGTACTGTTCTATCTTAGGACCCAGGGGGGCAACACCTTCTTCATAGCAGTATATACCTCCATTACTAGAGCTCTTGGGGGTGGGGTGAGTTTTCAGACAGGAATTGCCACGTCTTTTTCTTCATGGAGAAACACTCTTGTATAGCTGTTCCACCATGAAAACTCTTGGTCAAGTTTCACAGATTTTTAGGAAAGGGTTTTTTGTTACCCAGAAAATCTGCCACCGCTGCCAGTCACTTCAAGTATGACACATTCTTTTCCCACCAGTCATTGTTGATTGCCTGAGACTATGAAATAACATTCCAGTGTGAAGCTCCTCCAGGAACCTATGTAGGAGACATCTCTGCTCTGTTTTAGCCACCTCCTAGTTAAGAGGTGCCAAGGGTACCTATAGATGTACTCCAACATGTTTGAATTAGAATACATTGGAGTAGACTCAATTAACTGAGTCTGCTCCATGTTCTAATTAGAATGCTCCAACATAGCCTCATTGTCACATGTATTAAGCCCCCTGCATTTCAAAACAGCTGCAGGGTGCTCTAACTAAACCTTGTCAAATGAGCTTCAGTTAAAGCACCCCTGCAGCCATTTTGAAATGTGGAAGGCTTAATACATGTAACGGTGAACCATTTTAATTAGAGTGACTTTCCGGGAACACCCCACCCCACCCCCCCGCCTGCCACCTCCAAGCATATGTATAGGCAGCCTTGACAGCAGTATAGACAATTCTTAAATAATTGCACAAATCTAAATATACAAGCAGTGACCTGTTTGCATTCATTGCCAAGAGGATCACAGTGCTTACCAGTGTTCCCTCCATGTTGCCTGATAGCACTTTGAAAATGGCACTGGCTGGCTCATAGAAGCCAGATGCATGATGGGATGAAGAAGCATGGAAATGTTTTAGTTTGGCGCCCCCCATTCCAGAATTCTGTTGCCTTGCAGTAGTAGTCCCATAGTGCACAGAGCAAAGAATGTCTGGAAGTATACAGCACAATGGTAAAGAAGTGTATCATGGCCAGAATACAAAGAGTTTATTTTAAATCATAATTGTACAGGGCAGCACAAGGTCTGATCCTGGCACATGAGGGCTGGGTGGGGTGGTGGTGTGGTGCCCCCACAACCCAATCTTGGCCAGGCAAGGGTAGCACAGGGCCCCATGCCACTTCTGCTCAGCTGGGATTGGGCCCCAGAGCCGCACACTGCCTCTGCCCAAACCCCACATGCCAGGATTGGGCTTTGGGGATCCAATCAGGCTCCAGCTGGGTAAAGGTGGCATGAGGCCCCAGGGTCTGATCCCAGCATGTGGAGGGATCCCAATCCAGCCCACAGACCAGCCCCGAGCCATTCATCTGATTTGTGGAGTCAAAACTGAGCACTACTGATTTACACAGATAGCTCTAGCTTTGTCAGCATGGTGGATTTCATAGTTTCATAGTTTCTAGGTTCAGAAGGGACCTGAACAGATCATCAGGTCCAACCCCCTGCCCTGGACAGGAATGAGTGCTGGGATCATAATATCCCAGCCAGATATCTATCCAACCTACTCTTGAAGACTCTCAAGGTATGGGAGAGGACCACCTCCCTTGGGAGACCATTCCAGAGCCTGGCAGCCCTAACCGCAAAGTAATGCCTCCTGATATCAAGCCTGAAACTGCTCTCAATCAATCTGTGGCTGTTATTCCTTGTTATCCCAGGTGGTGCCTGGGGGAACAGAGCCTCACCTATTTTCTGCTGATGCCCCCTGGTGAGTTTATAGACGGCCACCAGATCCCCTCTCAGTCTTCTCTTGTGGAGGCTGAATAGATTCAAGCCCTTTAGTCTATCTTCATAGGGCCTGGCATGCTGCCCCCTGACCATGCGAATGGCCCTCCTCTGGACCCTCTCCTCTCAAGGTTAGCCACATCCCTCTTGAAGTGCGGCGCCCAGAACTGGATGCAGTACTCCAACTGTGGCCTGACCAGTGCCACATAGAAGGGAAGGATCACCTCCCTGGACCTGCTTGTGATGCATCTGTAGATGCACGACAAGGTGCGGTTAGCCTTACTGACTGCTTCCTCGCATTGATGTCTCATGTTCATCCTGGAGTCAACAATGACTCCAAGATCCCTTTCAACCACTGTGTTGCTGAGAAGGGTGTTCCCCAGCCTATAGGTGTGTTGCTGGTTCCTTCTCCCTAGATGCAGTACCCTGCTCTTGTCTGCGTTGAATTCCATTCAATTCTCATCCATAACTTGTCTAGATTTGGTTGGATTCCGTCCTTCCTCTCCAGTGTGCCCACTTCTCCCCACATCTTTGTATCATCGGTGAATTTGGACAGCGTGCTTTCCACATTGACCTCCAAGTCACTGATAAAGATGTTGAATAGCACAGGCCTGAGGACTGAGCCCTGGGGAACTCCACTGCCCACATCCCTCCAGGTTGAAAACGACCCATCCATCACCACTCTCTGGCTGCGACTATCAAGCCAATTTTCCAACCATCTGACTGTGTAGGCATCAGTGCTGCAGTCACTTAGTTTTTTTATGAGCATAGGGTGAGAAACCATGTCAGGGGCCTTCTTGAAGTCTAGGTAGACAACATCCACCTCAACACCCACATCCAATAACTTGGTGACCTCATCGTAAAAGGAAACAAGGTTAGTCAGGCAGGATCTGCCCTCAGTGAATCCATGTTGGTTGCCCCTGAGCATTACCTCCCATGCTGGGCCCCCACAGATGTGCTCCTTGATAATTTTCTCAAAGGTCTTCCCAAGGACTGAGGTGAGACTAACTGTCCTATAGTTACCTGGGTCCTCCTTTCTCCCCTTCTTGTAAATGGGGACCACATTATGAAAAAGTAGCATGTGGTTTGGTTTCCCTACTCACTTTAGCATGTTTATCTCCTGGGAATGAAGGGGTGAATTACTGCATAGGCTTCATGTAGGCATTAAGCTTAGGGATTGGTTTGAATGTACTTTCAAGAATTGTCAGGGTCTGAATGCAGTTTACTTAGAGAGACAATGGAAGATCTGGATTAGCTAAGAAAGTACTACCTAAACCAGTCTATGCTTTGATGTGCCAAGTACAGTGTCCTGCTCTGATGCTGAATGTGATTATAATGAGCCAATTTTAGCTGGTATGTGCTCTGCTGAGCTCTGTTAATCTGAGTCAGGGCATTATGAACTGAGCTAACCTGTGATAGGGGCAGTTTATTTGATTTGCAGTGAAGTAAAATAAACTGATTAACACGGGATATTGCTGCATTGACCCAAAAAGAAATGTACGTTAGGAAAAGATATGGGGAAACTTTCCTTCACTTTTCCTCCCCCAGACACAACCATATGCTTGCCAAGGTAAGTGTTATCTTCCTTAAATAATTTGCTGACTAGAGGGCCTCAAGATCAGCAGGCCTGTAACAGTGAAATAAAGGGAGCATGAGTAGGAGCAGCCTGGTATCCCTGAAACGTTAGATCTCCAACTTGGGAACTGTAGCAGGACCTGGCCTGCAGGGGTGGTCACAATGCCCTGTGGTGGCTAAATGATTCCTGCCCCATGCCAGCTCCTTGGGTCATCCTCACTTTTTTTTACCTCTCCTGCCATGCCTGAATAGAACTTTGATAGTGTTTAGGGAGGCTGCCCCAGGGTCCCAGAGTAGGCCCCAGTTCACCTTAGTCAGATGGTATTTCCCATGCCCAACCTTGCCCCTCAGGCACTAAGCTGTGGCCCTCAGGGCACCAGTCACCTTATGGACTGTATTTGTGGCCTCCATCCTTCCATATAGCCATGCCTATGCCTCACAGGTGTTACTTTAAGTTCATCTACCGGGCCCTATGGCTTTCTACATCACACAATCTACCCAGCCTGCCAGGCTCCTGGCCCTGGCAAGGCTTTCACTTTGCCCTGGGCCCTGGCCCTAGTTTAGCTTCCACCTCTTTCACCAGGCTTTAGCCCTTCTTGCCTAAACCTGTTTTGGCTTCAGCTCCTCCCTGGCTTAAGCCTCACTACCATGGCTTTAACCCTCTCAGCCTTGGCCTAACTCCTTCAGCCCTCTGGGCCAGTGGCCCCAACACAGCTGCTGTTGTTTCACACCACCTCTCAGCCCTCGAGGTCCCTGACCCCAGGCTAGGCTGCCTGTCACAGAGTGCCTCAGCAGGCTCCGTGCCATCCTGTGGCTCTGTTCTCCCCCACCCAGTCCTCCAGTTTTGAACTGAATCACAACATAAATACAAGCAAACCACTTCACAACTAAAATTCACCTCATTCTGGGCCACTGCCTTATCATAAGCTATAGGTCCTCCTTAACTCTCCCCTTCCAGCTCTGTGGGACAGCTCAGGTGCCTGCTAGTCTGTCTCCCGCAGCCATCACCCTCAGGCATTTCTCTCCCTAAAGCACAACACTTCAGACTGCCTACTTGCTCTCAGGCACTGAGTTTTCTCATATGCTGCAAAACCCTACCCCTCCCCAGCCACATGAGGGGATTTCTACTTTGGTTTAATGGTCAGCCTGTCCTCCTCTGCTGCAGCGTAACCCAGATGATTGCAGCCTTTACTTCTGCGCTACCTAGAGGTCTACTTCTTGGCTGCTTCCTGCAGTGCAGTTAACTCCAGGATAGTCACTCCCCAGTGGTAGCTCCTATCCTTGTTTTCTCTAGCCTGTTTACTTTCTAGCAACTGGCTTTTGCCCAGCTGCTTGCCCTGCTTATCCTGCAGCACTCTCCTGTTAAAATAAAAGAAGCCTCTGGCTCCCTGTTATGGGAACCTTAAGAGAATTTTCTCATGACGAGAGATGTCGAGGAATGCAGTAGTTTATCTTATGGTAAACTTCAACTTTGCTGTTGAAGCAATGAAGGCAGACCAGCTGATGTAGCTTTTTGCTTATTTTTAAAGGGCAGGTGTGCATGATGGGGGAGGCAGCAGAGCTGGCATGGGGGGTGGGGAGGGCAACATGAGCGACTGCCCAGGGCACTGTGACCAGGGGGCACCACATGCACATACACGGGCGCTGCAAACAACAGGTAGCAGCACTGGCCTGGGGTCTTCAAAAGGAGGTTAGATAACCATCTAGCTGGGGTCATCTAGACCCAGCACTCTTTCCTACCTATGCAGGGGGTCGGACTTGATGATCTATTGAGGTCCCTTCCGACTCTAACATCTATGAATCTATGAATCTATGGCCTGGGGCGTTGCTCAGGGCCCTGTGTGATGCCAGGGAAGAGGGGTGAGGGGCTTTGGCAGGGCAGGCTACACGTGGGGGTAGCAACGGCACCTGCTCCTGCCTTGGTAGGGCAGGGTGGGGTGGGGAGACCCAAGCTGGGGCTGGCAGCCCACAGAGGGGAGCAGGGGAGTCTCACCTTCACACAATCAGTTGTGTTTTGGGCCCTGGAGGAGCCCTGTGGCAACTGCAAGGCACTAGAGCCCCCATGCCAGCACTCTGGCCATTCATCCCAGGCTCTTGCTCCATCCACTTCAGCTCCATGGAGCTTCTGACAGTGATCCCTGCCACAGGCAGATGCCCTGACCAGCTCCCCAGCCTGTCAGATAGAGCCCCTCTGCGGCAGGGCAGCAGCACTGGTGACTTGCTGGGGGTGCTGGGGAAGGCACTGTAGGGGAGGTGCGTGTGGTGGGCGGGGGAGGTAGAAGAGGCAAAATATAAGTTTGCCCCAGGCACTATTCTCCTAAGGCCAGCTCTGGGAGGCAGGGCCTAGGGAATAAGGGAAGACAGGAAGCTAGGTAAAGGCCAGAAATGAATATGATCAAATTAAATACTGTATCAAAGTTCACATGCAAAATGTAGTTCAGTTTAGTTCTATTCTTTTCACAGCCCAAACCACACACAGTTGAAACATGTCATTATCTGCTTGGGCCAAAAGCACACATACCTGATGTGGCTGACCTTTATAATTCACTTAACGCTCTGCCTTGGCCCTACTGCTGCTACTCGTGCTGTAGGTATGCAAGGGAGAAAGAGGGCAATGTGCTGCCTGACTCTCCCTCCAGCATGGAGGCTTTTCAAACCACAGAAAGCCTGTGCCTTTCATCTCCCCATCCCATTATCATTCCATGCACCTTATTCTTCACCAGTTTCGCTTCTCTCCTTTCTCATCTCTATTCTGCCTTGATCTTTGTTGCCTTTGTTTTTATTTTTACTTTTTTCTCTCTCTCACATGCATTATGTTCTTTCTTCTTTTTTATTGTCTTACCTCACACACCTTTCTATAACTATTATCTTTTCCCTTCTATTCTTTCTCTTCAATTCTCTCTCCCTGGTACTTCTTAATACTTTCAGGTCAGAAGCACAAAAGATACCTATGTGGGACATGTGGCTGTGATGCCATGGCTAACAGCCAACTATCTCACTACTAAAGAGAAAAGGAGGGACAGTATGTGATTTCACAGACAACTGTTTCAGCAGTTAGTGTGTAATGATGGCTGAAAGGAGGGGTAACTAGTGGGAGTAGCAATATGATAGTGCCTACATGAGATCTGGGGTCCCATTGAGCTAGGTACCACACAAATTCACAGTATGAGACCATCCCTGCCACAAACAGCTTACAGTCTAAATTGATAAGTCTGGTACAGGGTAGAAGAAAGGAAATATAATTATTCCTACCTTATAAATGGCAAGCTGAGGCACAGGGAGACTTAGTGATTTGCCCAGGGTTGTTAAGGAAGTCACTGGCATAGCATGGAGCTGAATCCAGATCTCCTGAGTTCCAACCCACCATCTCAATCATGCAACCTTCCTTCTTTTTATCATGTGGGAAGTAGATGGTCCTAGTACATTGTACAAATCCAGGGTGAGAACAAGGATTAGGACAGTGGTTCTCAAACTTTTTAGGCTCAGGGCACCCCTCCATAACTTTTCTGAATTTAGCAAAAATCTGATTGAGAGCCAATGGCCCAATGCATCATACATTTTACCAGAATACAGTTTCACAGAGTATTTAGGACTTCATCCTGGGTCTATTTGTTGTAACAGATTACAGACATAATACAAGGAAAGAGAAACTAAAAATTACTGGCAAGAGCCCTGAGACCTGAAATGAGATGGAGAAGCTGATACCAATTTAAAGGAAGCATTCCTAATCCCAAACGAAGGAGTAATCCAGACTCCCAGAGGCATAGCCAGTTATCTCTGTGTCTTGTGCAGAGCAGAGAAGTGGCAGGGTGAGGGAGGTGTGAAGGGGGTTGTGCTGAGCATTAGAGAATGGTGGTGAGGAGGCTGGGCAGAGTGGCATAGTCTCACCCAGGGGCTGCAGGCTCCCCATCTCATCTTCACTCATCCTCTGCTGCATTAACCCTCTCACAGGTGCCACTGATCTACATGTAGATCAGGACTACAAAGCTTAAATCAGCTATGGAAGGGTTAACACAGAAGTTGTTGCTGCCAGCAATGGGGAGAGGAGGGAGGCTGTGAGGTGAATCCTGTCCCCGGGTCTGCCCTGCCTGTCAGAGCCAACAGCTCCTGCGTAAGTCTATGTTGAGAGCACATCCCCTTGCCTGTCACCCTCACAACTGTCAGTGCCCAGGGCATGGGTCCCATTTGCCCAGCCTTCCTTACGCTACTGCAGCATCCAGATGCAGGGACTGCCTTTCACAGTTCCCAGCATGCAAACAAACAAACCCACCCGCAACTCAGGACAGGGGCAAGGCTGATGCCTCACTGGATGCACATTAACTTCACAGGAAATTCATTCCAGATCAGAAGTAAACTTATAGCTAAAGGGGAAAGGTAGAGCATAGCAAGCTATTTTCTCCCCATATAAGAAAAAAATAAGTCAGGCTGATACCAGTTATGGAACAAGTATTTAGTGCAATGCTTCTCACCCAGATGTTTCTCCAGACTGCTACACCACCCCTGCCAGGTGAAACTGCCCTAACAGGTTACAAGATGAGTTGGACTGGGAAGGGCTGTGGCAGGAAGGGGCAATCCTGCTTGCTTTAGGTTTATCCTGCTCTGTCTCATCATGCAACTTCTGGAACAGACACACACTGAGCAGCGGCAGCAATGCTGCAGCACTCTTGGAAGAGTCTCATGGCACCCCTGGGTGCAGCATCCTGATTGAGAACCACTGAATTAGGTGAAGCTCTTCTGGTTACAATGTCAATCCTTAAAAGGAAAGCCACAGTATCAATTCTAGCCAATAGGAAAATGTTATCTATTAAAACAGTTCAATAATTTGATCTGTTGTTGTTGTTATAGCTGGAGATATGGAAAGGAAAAGAAATGGTGAGTGTTTACCACTGACTAAGTCCTGTCCAAGATTTTTAGCAGACACAGGATTTAAATCTTTCCTTCTGAGCCACATAACATGCATGGCTCTAGAGCAGAAGAGCTAAACCTCTGACTCATGAGTCAATCTGGCCCATAAAGCCCTGTTATCCTGGGGTGCCCCACAGGTCTGGAAATGTGGCAGTGGGGTAGCAGTGAGAATTAAAGCTGCTACTGCTCCCCCACTGCCAAATTTTCAAGCTCTGTGGGCCAGACAACATGGCCCTGAGTGCAGAATTGGCTCAGTGTGTGGAGCTAAGGCAACAGACCCAAACTAGCACATATGGGGCCAGGGCTGGAGCTAAAGCCAGAGCCTGATCTAGCATGCACAGGGCCAGGGCCAGGGCTAGGGTGGCAGGCCCAATCTTGAGCTCATGGGATTGCGGCCACACATTGGATCATGTCTGTGTACCACCCCCGAGTTGGATTGGACCTTACCACTAATCTGGCCCGCAGCCCAGAAAAGTGGGGCACCAGTGCTCTAGAGTTATTAATTGCAGTATACCTGGTCCCACTGAGCAGGGACCTGGCCTAGTTCTAGCAGGAAAACATATTCATGGTCAGTACTAAGTAAAGTCGGCTCCCCTCCCTGAAATGCAGCTAGTGCACTCCCAAGTAATATGGGGTTATTTTCTTGTCAAAGAGAGGCTTGTTTTCTCCATATCTTGTCTTTGAGCCTCCACTTCCAGTGGATTATAAAGCTCTTCAGCCCACACTCAGGGAGTCCCCCCTGGTGGTATCAAGGAAAATCTTATATTCTTTACACTATCAAAGACATCTGTGTCATTACGGCAGAAAGGCTTATACTAAGCAGCTAGTGGATTAGGACTTGCTGCCAGGATATTAAATGATGTAATACTCTTCTTTTTTTTCCTTGGCTTCTTTCACAGCGGGTGAAATAAGGAGGGTACCATAGTCGCAGCCAAAGTCAATGTCATGAGAAAAGGCAAGGTCACTGCCATGGTGAAAATTTCAAGCAGGACCATGGCCACTGTCAAGGAAAAGGTTCTGGAGAGAGCAGCTGAGAATGAATCCTCTGTGGGTGTCCAAGTAAGTGCTGCTCTCAGCCCAGGATGATGTCAGTGGAAACCATGAGACACAATACGGTATACAATACAGTACAGTAGAGATGAAATGAAACTCTTTTCTGCTTATAAATAACCAGAGTTAGCAGTACCTGTTGGTGAAATGAAAACATCCAGACTTTCTTGGGGAACACACATTCCTGTTGTGAATGTAGTTCAGAAATTGTTTAAAACATGACAGTTACTTTTTGGCAAACATTATTATTGGTTTTTTTTTCTCAAATGGCATTAACATTGTGTAAGAGATACTTATAAATGCAGTTTCACTGTAGCCTCCAACTAGATGCTGAGGACTGTTGCAACTGACTTGGTTCACAAAATGCCTATCTTGGTGTTAAGGCCAAGACAGCAACACTTTAATGAAGAAATGAGCTGCAGAATATAGATCAGTCAGTATCACAGTTGCCGACTATGTTTTCCAGTTGACTTCAACACTTTATCTTCCTAGAGAGATGAAAATTATGTGCCATCCCTACATCCCTACAACTCGGATCTCTGTAGCATCCTATGGCATTCTGTAGTGATACTACATCACTTTTAGGGAAGCCTTGCCTCATGCTGGAGTACAGGAAAGTGAAGCCTATACTCCCAGCTGCATCAGAGTTACTCCACTTGTTCTAAAATCGAAAATGGGAGGCTGAGGGAAACATTTTGTAAGGAGACCACATGTCCCTGTTTCTGTACCAAGCCTGTTTACACTGCAAACAATCTATGCCATAGGCTGCAACTGTCTCTTGCAGATGAAATGATGCCAATCAAAATCCATTCACTTGCAAAAGGGACAACAACAGAGCTCAGCCAAGGCCAAGTGGTTTCATGGATGGATCTAGCATTTTGAAAAGGAGGGTGCAGATAGTATAGAGTATCATCACATATAACACAACAGAGATTTTTCTCCAGTTAAAAAGATAGTAGAAGCATTACTAATATATAAGGGGCCTAGGGCTATATTATTCAGGTGAATATCAAAGCAAAGCCAAATATAACTTTATTGAAAGATGCATTAATTTGCCTGCTGACATATTATGTCTAAAGTACACAACAAGCTAGGCAACCCCTCCCCCCAATCAAAAGCTGGTGTTTCATTAGTCCCGTAGTCAGGAGATTTAAATGTACGTGTCCTTTCCCTCTTCATAAAATACAATTGGACCTTCTTGAGCATCCCAGCGGCACCTCCAACGCTTTCCTCACCTGAGCCCCTGGGCTAAGTTAAGATACAGCCGGCCAGGAGCTGAAGGAGGAGCTGGTAACTGGGGCAGCTGCAGACAGCAAGGTTGCAGAACAAGAGGGGCTTGATTAGTGGGACATCAGGACCCTTGGAAAGGAGAGCGGGCCCTTAACACCTGGGGAAGGAAGAGTGTGGAAGGGACGCGCTAGCCTCCCTCCCTGCTGCCTGCCCAGCAGTGCCCGCGCCGCCCGCTGTCAGGCTCAGCCCCGCGCCCCGCCCCTCGCAGCCCCTGGGCTCCTCCGCCCGGGGCCGGCGCAGGCGCTTTGGCAGCGGAGGGCGGCGGCCGCTGCGGCGCGGGAGGAGCGTTCAGCACCGCCGGCTCCGGACAGCTCCGCGCCTCGCCCCGCGGCCCGGGCCATGGAGGGCGGCCCCGAGTCGCAGCCGCAGCCGCAGGCGCCGGCCGCCGAGGAGCGGGAGCGGGCGCGGGCGCGGGGCGTGCGCCCCGCCAAGGGCACCTGCACCCCCAGGTACGAGCCATCGCCTCGGCCCCGAGCGGCTGGGATGGGCGCGGGGCCCTGCCCCACGGAGTTCCTCTGCCCCTGGGCAGCACTGAGCACGGGTGAGGAATGCCTGGGTGCATGGCACACCTGAGGACTCCCCCCCCCCCCCCCAATTCAGCCCGTGTGCCCGCCCTTCGTGGTGGTGCTGCCCCGGTGACCCCGCGGGTGCCAGGCAGGGCGGCTCCGTCGCCCTCCGGCCACTTCCAGACAATGAGCAGGGCTAAGAGGCGGCAGGACCAGCCGCTCGGGCCCATCCCGGGGGCAGGAGCTACCTGCTCCCCTGCCCAGCAGCAAGGAGGGGGCCAGTTCCCACAGCCAGGCTCTGCAGACAGTGCCTGTCCCCCTGGGCACGGCGGGATTGAATTCCAGCCAGCCATTGTCAGGGGGAGGCGGCTGAGACACACAGGAAGGCATGAAGCTGAGGCTTGTAAAACCTTGAAAGCAGCCAGAATATCGACCTGTTTGGCTAGCCTGCTTCTGCCGCGAGCCGTGGAGGTACCCACCTGGGGGCAGCGGTAGAGAGACATCTGTACAGAGCCACAGAGCACAAAGCAGGTGGTCAGCTGCCAAAGGCTGTTCACACACATTGCAGTGTGTTTTTTGTTTCGGTGAAAGACTGTGCATGCCAAACTGTGACCCTCCCCCCCCAACACACTTTAATCTAACAGATGTTTCCCCAAGCACTTAATAGAAACAGGTAAAAATGCAGATTTTTTACTCTGCAATGCTATTGTTCTGGAGGATAGTGTTAGAAAAGTTGTCCTTATAATGACTGCTATTTGTTACGTATGTCTGGTGGCATCTACAAGGCATGAGGGGCTGTACAAACACCAAAAGAAGGCATGTTCTTTGCTCAAAAGCCTTTTTGTGTTCACCCTGCCCCTTTCTGCTACATGCCCCACTGCACAGCTTATGAAATTAGGTATGCATGGACACAGTCACTTTCCAGCATCCCAACACCTACATTATCACAGGGTATGATCCAGCCCTAAACATTTAAATGAATTTACATTTGTCACACTGAAGGCAAGAGGGCTGCCAAACTATTTAGACAGTCTGTGTTATCAAAGCACAGCAGAAGATCAGCTAAACACAAATATAGTTACAAAGGCAAAGAATTGCCACTCTTACTAAATACAGACAATAAACTTTAGATTCATGCTCAGATTTCCGGACCTGCCTAAGGGAACTGGGCAGTTAGATCTCTTTAGCGAGCTCTGAAAACTACAGCCAAGAGATCTGTGTGGTTTTATTAGCACAATATTCATGCACTATTTTAAAAACATCCTCCTCGTGTAACCATTTCACAACAGATTTTTATCTTACATTTGGCAAATCTGGTGACACAGCACCTATCAAATCCTGCAAACTTTGCTCACTTGAGTATTTTTGCTCAAGGAGGGAGCTCCAAAGAAGGCAGCTCCAAAGAACTCTTCCATTTCCAGTCCATAGCTACAGTTAGTTGATGGCTTATTTGTGTGCTTGTGTGTGTGTGTGTGTGTGTGTATTGTAAAGCTAACCTTTTTTGCTCGTGTCTGTGCATATTACATAACATTACATTTTATCATCTAGATAGACACACAAGGAAAAAAGGTGAGTTTTATAGCTCTTGTCTTTGATCTTGGTGAGAGTTCTGTTCCATCAGTTAGCTATTGTTGCCTGAAAAGGGTAACATCCCTTAGGCTTTTTCTAGACTAGGATAAAAGGTGGTGTGCTTTGTTTTGAATATTGAGTAATACGGTTTAAGAAATACGTTTTAAATTGTTACTGTCAAAAATAACCTTAAGCCTAATGCCCCATTGAGCTAGCCTTGGTAGGGCACACATGAAAATAACGTGATGAGTATTACATCTGGCTCACTTTGAGTGTCTAATGCAGATGACCAAGTAACAATTTACACTGCCACTACACACATGGTATATTTTGACATGTAATATACCCTCACATGGTATATCTGGAATGTACTGGGTGGCAGTGATGCTCCCAGGCAGGAGCCTCGGGTCCTCCATATATTACATGTATGTGAGCATGTATGTGAGCATACAGTAGCAGCTCTAGCTATTTAATGGTAAATTCAATACTGTGTTCAGTGGAGTCAAAGGACAGGAACTGAAAAAGCTAAACTTTCCTTGGCAGTGGAAAGTAGAATATGTGAGAGAGAATGTTTTGAAAGCTCATTAATTCTTCATGCTGATTTAACATAGTCAAGAGTCTCATTAAAAAATGATCATGGGTTTTCTCAAGAATAAATTCTGCTGCTGTAGTGAAAAAATACCTTTTTTTTCAAGGAAGAAGATACCAAGTATCTTGTATTACTGGCCAATGGAAAGGCAAAATCATTTGGGCCCACCTTTATTTTTAGTCTATTCACTTGCTAACAAAATTCACTCTTTTCCCCACTGCTTTATACTGCCATTGATTCAGGGTTATACCACAGATGAATTTGATCTATTTTGTGTGCCTAAAAGCATGGCAAGAGTTGGACTTAATCACATTTTCCCTTAATCTATGGGACCTGAGGATTCCTAGCTTCTCACTTGGGAGTTGCAACCACATGCCGGATGGGAACCATAAATATGCATGTTATGGTGCATACACATTATCACAAGGTGCTGCCTCAAGACCTTGAATCTGGTGTCATAAGTGTTGACAGCAAAACACGTATTGACTTAAATGAGAACTGAAGGAGCTCCAAATTGAAAACACCACCAAATAACTAAGAGACTGATCTAAAGGTGGTCAGTTCCTAGTACAATAATGTGTTACTATGATGAGCAAATTAAGCAATCCTAAGCATGCTATCAGAATATAGACGAAAATATAGAATTGTAACCGTGAAGGAACATTTGAGTCTATTAGATTTTAAACTAAATTATTTCTTCTTTAACTTCTTTACTTTTGGGGCTATTTTTACCTATAATGCTATATATTATGTGGCTGAGTCCTTAGATATTCAGATAGTATTGTGCTGTCTTTATGACTTGCCCTAAACACTTTCACAGGTGAAGTTCCCATATCTAAAATACCTTTACATTTTATCCCCTGAAAAGATAAAAATCAGAGAAAAAAAAATTCCCTGTCCACTATTGTTTCATCACTGTATTGCTGTTTTCATGTTCCCAGTGCTCAAGAAAAGATCTGTCAGCCTTTCTATTATAAACTGCTATTTAAATTCCATAGGAAAGTCCCTTCTGAAGCTTCTATTCTAAGTCTCAGCAAAAATTCCATCAAGTCTAGGCAGAAACTTGGCACACAGAACAAAGAGGGATTTTTTTTTAATTTGTGAAAAGTGGTTATAGTCAATATTTCTTGTGAGGCAAATCCTGGTATAGCAAAGGAAAAAAAAACACCTTGATTTGTTGTTAATGAAAGTTTGTGGAATTGAGTCCTGACTATTAAAATAGGGCTTCTGGAAGAAATAGGCTTTCGATTAGGCAAGACACAGATGGTCTCTTATTTATTTTTCCCTCTTGTGACTGTAATTTTCTATTTTAAAGAGAACATTATTTGTGATTACTTCTATCAATTGGTCATGAACTGTCAACAGAGCTAACCTATGCTATAACTCCCTGTTCTTTTTATTACTTCTTTGTGTTCCTTACCTGCTTGTTTTTTTCATTCTTACTAAATATATCTTCATTTTTAGGTTGTACTTTATTTGGGACACTTATATGGGTTTTGGAGCATGCAACATATTTACATAGTGTCCCTAACAGTCAGACTCAGACCTAGTTGAAGACTCTGTGTGCTGCCACAATACACATTATTAATATTAATAATTTAAAAAATAAAATAAATGTACATTACTTAGGGAGATGCTGAGCAATGGCTTCTGCTATGTTGCAGATTTGTATGATGTCTTCAGAGGGATGTCATATAGCTGAAACTGTATTTGAGAACCTCTCAGCTGCAATAGCCAGAGATATCAGTTGCTAAAAAAAGAAGGGCTCTATTTCAGTATCTGAACCTACCTTCCTTGCATGTCCAGGGAACAGAGTGGTAGGGGTTGTCCAGCAACACTGGATTAAATCCCTGAAGTTGTTAACACTTTTTCTGTAACCTTATTTAGTATCCTGCCTGTATTCATGAATACCCACATAACAGTACATGGGAAGATTACACAGCTTTGGCAAAGCAACAGCCCAAGGCAGAAACCACTTTGAAAAACAAAGGCTGTCAACAGATATTAAGCCAAAGAGTGACAGGAAGGCTGAGGTAAATACGACTGTAGATCACAGCTGCAAGGACAGGAAGGATGACAAGTAACATTCACAAAAGGTTCTCAATGCTGTAACTCAATACAGAACTGATTCATTTTGCCTCTAGACCAATACAGCTACAACTTGGATACCTGACATAATCCAATAGATTAATCTGAAAACTAACCAAAGCTTGATCTGAGAAAACACTAGCCATAATAAAGTACAAAGACCAGGAATTTTCAGTTGGCTGTGGTGCAAATTAAAACCCATACAATGGAATTGCTCCAGAAACCCTGGTACAGGGACATACATGCACTTGTGTTGGTGTTCCAGTCTTTCAATACAGCCAATTAAGTTAAGTTTAGCATGCTCAGGAATGTCCATGCATACTAAGGCCCATTGCATCTACATTGCACTGAAGAGTATGCCAATGGAGATTTCTCAGAGGCTATGCTCTCTTATATGCATGTTTTAGAGCAACTTTAATTTACAGTCTCCCAACACCTTTTCTTGGTGTTTCTTCTGATCACACCTTCCTTTGTTTTAGTCACCTGCATTTTGTGTGAAGGATGAAAAACAGGTGCTTGGTTAAAAGAAAAATCCTGAATCCTCCAACCATAGATCTCAGTCTTTTTGGACTTGAGCTACTCTGCACTGGATCCAAGGCACCCCTCCATAACTTTTGTGAGCTGCATGGCACCCAATTCCAAAAACTAATTATCTATTACACTTTACAGTGTTTACTTTTTTGCAGTGGGGCTGGGCAGTGGGGTGTGGGATCAGCTGGGCACAGACAAAGGACACAGACAATAGCAGGGGTGGAGAGGGGAGTGTAATAGGGAGTCAGGGGGCTCTTGTCACCTTAAGAGAGGGAAGCAGGCTAAGCCAGTTGTGTGGAGCAACAGGTGTAGGAGTGCAGGCTGGCCCTTAATTAGGAGGGGAGAACCCCTATGTGGCTGGGGAGAAGCTACATGACAGAAAGGGGGAAAGGGGCTTCCAGGCATATAAGCTTAGGATCTGAGCCACAGTGGTCAGTGAGGCCCTACAGGCTGCAGGGAGAGGAACTCCCACAGGGAAGCTGACTGTGGGAAGCAATGCCTAGGGATACCCAAGCTACCCACAAGGATGAGAGCAGACCTAGCCCTGGGAGTTATAGATTGTGACAGGATGTTGACAGACCACAGGAGGGACACACTTGTGTGAAAGCAGTTTGTGTATATTTCAGTTGTGCTGGTATATGTTTGTTTATTGAATAACTGGAGGACCGGGAGTGGCTGGAGGGGTAGAGAAGGCCATGAGCAGGGTACCTGGTAGACACCCTCCACTGTGAAGCTGAGGCCCAAAGAGCCAGGGCCCAACTCAGTGAACCTGGGCTAAGTGGCCTCATCTAGAGGAAAAAGGGGCCAAGGCTGAACAGGCTGAAGCCTGGACAAGGGTTAGGGTCTGAGTGGCCCAGCATTACTCCAGGCAGAAAGAGAGAGGGAGAGACTTCAGGGTGTTGGGATCTGGACTCCAAGTCAAGTGGGCCAGGGGAGCCCCTAGAGGGAAAAAAGGAATGAGGAAGAGCACCTAAAGCTCATCAGCTTCTAAGGGGAACCTCCCCTCATCATCAACATCAAAGGCATGGTAGGTGAGACATCAGGGGAAGACCCAGAGAGGCAGAAGTAAAAAGCTGGTCTGGCTCAAGGTGGCCACTAGGGGACATTATAGCAGCCCTCAGGTACCATCCTGTTACACTCTGCTTCTCATCACACTTCTCTTATGCCCTCACAACTCACAGCAACCTTCAAAGGATCTCACAGCACGCTGGGGTGCCATGGCACCCTGGCTAAGAACCGTGGCGCTAACTGAATTGAGAATGTGGATGAACAAAAAAGCAGAGAGAGACATATAGTGCTGATATAGGACATGCGTGTATGTTGTAAAGTTACATTACAACATATAGTTTAGTGTGCACAATCACACAGCTTTACTACCTTGTAAATTACTTAAATCCAAGTCAATTTTACCCCTTGAAAAATACATAGTGACTTTACTACATGAGAAAGTCTGCATGTAGAACATGCCCTGCTTCTGCTCCCCAGTTTCATACTTTACTCAATACAAACCAGCTTCTTACTACCTAGAAACTAGTCTGTGTAATAGCACCTACTGAGGACAGACAGCTTAGGAAACCTATGTCTGTTCCTCACTTGGGAATACATTTACTATGGAAGTGGAATCCACAATAATCATGCCATGTGTCCACACTCATAGACTAACAGGTGGTAAAGATGACAGGAAGAGGAAGATAGATATTACTGGAGGTCCCACTAATCCACAGATCTCCAGATGCTTTTAATACCATACTTAAGGGGCCAGTTTTCTACTACTGTCTGAGTAATTCTCATGGATTTCCATCAAAGATGCCCATATCCAGCACTGTAAGATTTGGGTCTCTGGTGTGAGGGGAAAAAAAGAAGAATTAGAAAGTACACAGTAGTGAAAACACTGCAGCTCCTATTGCAACTGAGAATTAATGCCTTCCCAGTATCGTTTAGAATAATACTTGCAGACCCACTTTACAGAAGTTCTTTAAAATGCTGGATTCTTTCCCTGTGCCTTCGTTAGTTTGAGTCATATGCCTTCTCCTGCTGGGTGGCTCGGAGGGAAGCAAAATTAATGAAATGGAGTAGCTGTGCGGTGGGAAAGACAGCTCTATGGCGTCATTTCCCTGCTGTGTAAATCTGCTTCTGCCACAATGCCTGAGATCAGCTCCATGTGTTTGCACAGTCTAGCCAGCCAAAGGGGGAAGGAATTGAGGAAAAGCCAGTTAATACCATATGTTCTCAGCACTAACCTTCTGCAGCATTTAATACTGTGTGCATGGGGAGAGCTGGGGAGAGCCAATGACCACACACACTTGAGGGCAGGGCAGAGATCATGAGGTCTGTGGATTTATCTTTTGCTAATCCCATTTTTGCTCCTTTCACAAGCCATGCCCTCTGCTTGATTTATATAACAAAAGGCTCCACCTGCCAAATCAAGTAAAGTAGCAGAAAGGAGCACGCTTAGGAGGTTTTAAGTGTTTAAATTTTCATGTGGGGTGCAGAAGACACAATTCTTTCTCTCTGGTTGTTTTTGCTCCCTCAGGAGGGCCAGGATTTTCCTGCTTGCATTCTGGTATTTTCTAAGGAAAGCAATGTGACTTACAAAGCTTCATAAATTTAAATTTCATGCTGTCTAGACATCTTGGTGAAAGTGAGGAGGGAAGTAAATAGCATAACTAACACAAACAACAGTAGTAGATAACAGGAGCTATTAATTCCACTTTACTCTTTGGTCTGTGCCTCTGTTCTGTCTCTGCTTCTCTGCCTTGCTTACATCCAGCTGAGATTGGAAAAATGCAAGTCTGACTGGCTGCTTTTGTAAACTGCTTCCCTTTTGTAGCAGAGAGAACTTTCCTGCCCACACAGCCCCAAAGTTGTTGTTTGTGTAGCACAGCTTTGAAATGACCATCAACAGGTCGCTTTTCTTTTCCTGCTATTAGCTTTTTATTTACTTGCAGTATCATTAAGCATGTATTTAGAAATATTAGGGCTCTTATGTATATAAAAATGTATGTAAACAAAAATGGGATGCAGTTTAATATATGAAAGGATGATATGTCTATTTTTATGATCTGTTATGTTTGTAGCTAGCTGTTCTTTTGAGGGAGACAGGCAGATTTTTTTTCTCTGAAATTATTTAATACATTCCCACAACTGGCTTCAAAGGATTTTGCGTGGTAACAGTTTTTGTTCAATATTTATACAAACATATATTGTAAATGTTTATATATATATATATATATATATATATATATATATATATATATATATATAGGAATTAAATATATTAGAAAAGAAATGAGAAAAGATCTAGAATTAGGTTTAGTTTAGTGTGAACCATTATTTTAGTACTGAAATTTACTGCCCCACACAGTTAAGATTGATTGGCAGCTACTTGTACCTTACCAGAACACTGAGTTCACCTTCACTTAAAACACTGAAAATTGAGACATAACAAGAAAGGTAAAATTAACTTTAAAATACTAAAATTCAAAGACTACTGAATTAGTATACTCGTAAGTCCTGAACAACAAAACCAGCTACTCCACCTACTGGAACTGGCAAGAGCCATTGGGAACATATTATAATTTTTCAGCCAGAGTTGCTCAGTAATAAGTAAGCATGGTGACTTACTAAGTATAGATGCCATTTCATGTATATCACAGAATGTATTCTTTAATTCATTGGCATGCACTCCTACTACTCTTCAATGGAGGGACAACAGTATCGACTACTAGTGGGATTACTTTAACAAGGCTTTATAAAGTTTGGGTAGAGTACACTTTAAAGTACAGCCCATAAAAGCTGCTAGTGTCTGATTTAAAATAACATGTATAGTAATGCATTCCTATACCTCAACAGAAAATGTGCAGTCTTATGCTGGAAGCAACCTTTATCCAGAGCTATAACATGGATCATTTACTTGAATGTCTGGACAAATCTTGTCACTAATCTGTCTGTGGCAGGGTGGTAAAGAAGCAATGAGACATTTCTTTTTGACAAACTCCTCAGGTGTGAATTGAGCTTCATTGTCACAATTTATTCAGGAACTCCTGTCTTGGACAACAACTCTTTGATCACTTGCACTGACGTGGTTGAATTCATATAGAGAAACTCTGCCATTTAAAATGGGCACTTACTGAAACCAATATGTGCTATAAATGGTTTAGCATAGTGTGTGGGAATTTACTGTCAATGGATACTTAGCCAGAGATAAAGAAGAACACATTTAAACATCTGGAATGTGTCCATACAAGCACGCCCATGCACTCTGTGGTGCCTCAAAGGCTTTTGAGAGGCTGCAAAATACACTCTGAGCACGTGATTTGGTTATCTGCACTTCATATTACCAGTGTAGAGCCAAATTTTGATACCAGGAAATCCTGGTATCTAAAAAAAGTGCATTGAAAAAAAGCACATGGCACACATGGCAACAGTATGTGCTACCCAAAACTGAAGTCTGGCTGGCCAGAGCCATGCTTTGGCTGCCAGCCAGACTTGCATGCCTAGACCACCACTGCTGGAGCCCCAGGAGGCCCTCAGGGCCCCAGGTAAGGCTGTTGGGGCCACCCCAGGTGTTTGCCCAGGTGTTTGCCCCAGTCTCCCCTACCCTACCCAGGGCAATTTGCCACACACCAAAGCGCACATGCAGGAGCATTCCCCACGGACAACTAGCAGCAGCATAAATATATGCCACTGCTATTTGTCCCCGGGAAAATGCCCATTCATTGCTCGTCTGGACAGACCCATTACATTTGCTAGCAACTTGGATACTGGTTTGCCATTTTCTATATTGCTTTTTGGCCACCACACAAAAGTCCTTTCATGTTTACATTTCCCAAATAGCTTACACAGAAATCTGAATTTTCATGTTGGTTGGAACTCATTGCCCTATTAGTGAGCACTCGTATTTTGAGGTTATAAGTTGAACTGGAAGAAGATGACTTACAATGGGTGTAACAGATGTTGGGGCATGGACTGACAGACTCACACCTTTTTGTTCAGATCAGTTTTGTATAAATTATATAAATTACATTGTGTTTAGGATTAGACAGATGTGCAGCTATCCTTGTGTAGCTCATGTGGCATGTGACTATTATTGTACCTCATTAGGTGGTAATGGAGCAAGCAAGAACCTGTTTGCCTTTAGCAAACAACTACCCTGGAATGGGTGTGGATACATGGCACCTAGAGAGGTAACTTACACCAGTAGAATTTTATGACTGATTTCTCAGGGGTAATCCTTTGCTGCAGTGGTCTCCAAACTTTTTATGGTGAAGATCACTTTTTGCAAGTAAAGGGCACTCCAGGATCTACCACACCCCCTGCCCTGCCCCCTCCCCCACCTCCTACCTCCTTTCCCATCCTTACCCTGCCCCATACACCCCTAGACCACAGAGAATCCCAGACCTGGCCGGACCAGGGCCCGATGCCATGTTCCTCTGGCTGCCAGGCAGGCGCAACTCAGCACAGCTGTGAGAGAGAAGTGGGATCGGCCCCAGCCTGGCTGGGTCTGGGAAGATCTGGTCATCCAGGGTGCCAGATAGTCACTGGGTACAGACATGTAACCCTACATCCTACTGACATTCACTGGCCCTTCAGGGTGGCTGCGCCCCTTATGGTCGATCTGGGTGGGGTCTGGTGCCCTTTCTTTTCCTGCCTGCCATGACTTTGATGATTAAAAGAGGCTTACAAAAAGGGGGGTGGTGACTACCCATCACACACCTGGATCAATCATAGGGGCTGCCCCAGTGCCCGAAGTCCAAAAATGGATGCGCAGGAAGGACCAACTTAAAACCAATCTCTTTACTTTCATTCGTTTTATTTCTTTCGGGTTCACTGAAATCTTATGACCTTTGTCCTGTTCATCTTCTGGATGTTGTTAAGGTCTGGCTCCTGTGCTTGGGGTCGGTTACCCCCAGGGGTCTTCAGCGGCTTACTTTCCCTGCTCTGGACTCCTCCCGGATACTTTGCATCAGGACCATGCCAGCTTAATTGACGGTGCGCTGGGCTTAATTCATGGTGCACACTGCTTAATGAGGAGGGGACTTCCCGCTGGGACGATCAGCTGGGCAGAGACGCGGTTCTCACAGCTCGGGGTTTTCTGCCCACTCCCGGTCCAGTCGCGGAGTCCCTCTGAGTGCACACTCCCCTTCTCTTCCTGGGAGAATGCCTGGCCCTGATGTGGGCTCTCTAGCCAGCAAGGAGGCAGCAAAGAGAGAGAGAAGAAAAAAAAAGGAAAACAAAACCCTGCGGCGGATGGTTCGGGCAGATCCGCCACCTCTGCCGCTCCTGGGGTCTTTCCCCGATCTACCTTCCACCACCTTGCCTCTTCCACCCTCCTCTTCACTCCCACGGTGAGGATTCCACTGTGTCTTCAGGGTCTGACCAAGGGCTTACCCAATCTTCCCCATCTTCACCCCGTGTCTCCAGCTCCCAAGCTTCTCTCTCCTGCTCTTCCGCTGTCCTTCTCTACCTCCCCTGGGTTCTGCTCCCGGCCTCCAGATATTGCCCCTGCTGCGGATTGGCACCAATCCGCTTCATCTGTCAAGGTGGTAAAGCTGGGCAGGTGCGGATGGGAAGCTCTCGTCGTAGCATGGATGTCATGATGTGTTGCAGTTCATGCCCCTGGTTGGGGACACACCCTGGGTAAGCACCCTCTGGACTCTCACACAGAGGTGCTGGGCCCCGAGCACAGGTGGGGAGGGGGGGGCACAGGCACCAGGGGCCTCTGCTGTGTCCAGCGGTGGGAGCCCCTCGACTCACCCCTGGATGACCAGATCTTCCCAGACCTGGCTGGGCTGGGCCCACCCCCATGTGAGTCTCCACTGCTGAGCTGAGCCACTGGGCTGTACAGTCAGTCGCTCACCGTGGGGACCTTGATCTGGCCTCCGGCCCTTCCCTCCCCCACAGATTGACATGCTGGAGCTGGGGGGGAGGGACGGGCATGTGCCCAGCTCTCCCCCAGCCCAGGATTGACCAAAAGAGGCTCCAGGACCTACCTGTCAATCAGGATCAATGGGCTGGTGACTACTGCTCTACTGGCTTGATGAAGTTGCATTAGTTTAGAATTTTGTGTTGCCTATCTGCTACCATACTTTTTTACACTGGTATATTGCCAGTTATATTAGCATAAACATGTTGTCTGATTAGGACACTAGTGATTTTTTTTGATTTCTTAGACTAGACAGAGAGCTTCTCTCTCACCTTAAGCAGAATTACATTCTTCTGGGGTAAGAAATCAAGTAACAAAGGCAAACAGAAATTCAATCTAATCAATATGATCCTCCATCACGTGAAATTACTGATCCTAGTTGTTCCAGGGTTGCATCATGAGCTACTGTTGGAGGCAACAATGTATTAAAGCATACTGAATTCTTTCAGGTATTATAAGCTTCTTGGGTGCCCTAAGGATAGCCTCAATTTTTGTTATTTGATTTATGTCCCCTATTTCCAAAGGTGGCATGTTTACAATAAAGCCTTTTCCAATTAACATTTTACTTTGTTTACTCTAAGCTTATAATCAACCTGACAAATACCATACCTCCCTGAAATTCTCAAGATGTTTGTTACTGCTGACTCCTGTTAAGAGCATATTGTCCAAGTAACACTGAGTGCTAGGAATGACTTGTAATACCTAGTCCATGGCTCACTTTCACAGAGAGGACTTGTCCACACATGCAGGCACATGCACATGCAGCAGCTCAAATAGCAGCACCACAAATTTATACCAGAGATTTGTGCCTCAGCACATGTGCTTGAACATGCACTTTGGTGTGGGACAAATTGTGCCACTTGTGCAAACTGACCCTGCCCAGCTCATCCTGGATCTGCAGCCAGAGGGAGCCAAAAGCTGGAGCCAGCACCTGTGCTGACCCCAGGAGTATAACAAGCTGCCCTGGCATGAAGCTCAGGGCTACTTGCCCTCAGGAGATTCTGGGGGCCCCTCAGGCGCATTTATTTTCATGTTTTGACCCTTTCAGAGTTTAATAGTTTCTAGGTTTGGAAGGGACCTGAACAGACCATCAAGTCTGACCCCCTGCCCTGGGCAGGAACGAGTGCTGGGATCACAATACCCCAGCCAGATATCTATCCAACCTCCTCTTGAAGACCCCCAAGGTATGGGAGAGGACCGCCTCCCTTGGGAGCCCATTCCAGAGCCAGGCAGCCCTAACCGCAAAGTAATGCCTCCTGATATCAAGCCTGAACCTGCTCTCAATCAATTTGTGGCCTTTATTCCTTGTTATCCCAGGTGGTGCCTGGGGGAATAGAGCCTCACCTATTTTCCGCTGGTCCCCCTAGTGAGTTTTTAGACAGCCACCAGATCCTCTCTCAGTTTTCTCTTGTGGAGGCTGAATAGATTCAGGCCTTTAGTCTATCTTCATAGGGCCTGGCATGCTGCCCCCTGACCATGCGAATGGCCCTCCTCTGGACCCTCTCCTCTCAAGGTTAGCCACATCCCTCTTGAAGTGCAGCGCCCAGAACTGGACGCAGTACTCCAACTGCGGCCTGACCAGTGCTGCATAGAGGGGAAGGATCAGCTCCCTGGACCTGTTTGTGATGCATCTGTAGATCCACGACAAGGTGCGTTTAGCTTTACTGACAACTTCCTCGCATTGGCAACTCATGTTCATCCTGGAGTCAACAATGACTCCAAGATCCTTTTCAGCCACTGTGTTGTTGAGAAGGGTGTTCCTCAGCCTATAGGTGTGTTGCAGATTCATTCTACCCTGCACTTGTCTGTGTTGAATTCCATTCTATCTTATCCGTCCACCTCTGTAACCTGTCTAGATCTAGTTGGATTCTGTCCTTCCCCTCCAGTGTGCCCACTTCTCCCCACATCTTTGTATCATCAGCGAATTTAGACAGCATGCTTTCCATGCCCGCTTCCAAGTTGCTGATAAAGATATTGAATAGCACAGGCCTGAGGACCGAGCCCTGGGGAACTCCACTGCCCACATCCTTCCAGGTCAAAAATGACCCATCCACCACCACTCTCTGGGTGCGACCATCAAGCCAATTTGCCACCCACCTGACTGTGTAGGCATCAATGCCACAGTCGCCTAATTTTTTTTATGAGAATGGGTTGAGAAACAGTGTCAAAGGCCTTCTTAAAGTCCAGGTAGATGACATCCACCCCAACGCCTGCATCCAAGGACTTGGTGACCTGGTTGTAAAAGGAAACAAGGTTAGTAAGGCAGGATCTGCCTACAATGAACCTGTGTTGGTTGCCCCTGAGAATTACCTCCCATGCTGGGCCCTCGCAGATGTACTCCTTGATAATTTTCTCAAAGGTCTTCCCAAGGACCAAGGTGAGACTAACTGGCCTATAGTTACCTGGGTCCTCCTTTCTCCCCTTCTTGTAAATGGGGACCACACTGGCCCTTTTCCAGTCCTCTGGGACCTGGCCAGAGCACCACAAGCACTCATACAACTGTGCCAGGGGCCCTGCTATGATCTCTGCCAATTCCCTCAGTACCCTCAGCTAAAAAGCATCTGGACCTGCTAATTTAAACACATCCAGACCCTCCAGAAGTTCCCTAACTAGACCGTCCCTGACCCTAGGCATGGTGTCATGTCCCTTGAGCCCGTCCGTAATCCTAGTGGGAGAGTTGTCCTGGTCCCTGCTCAGAAATATGGAAGCAAAGAACTCATTGAAGAGATCAGCTTTTTCCTTTGTTGCAGTCACCAGATTGCCAAGCCTGTCCTGTAGGGGCCCCACATTACCTGGTGCCGCCTTCTTACTCCCTACATATTAGAAAAAGGACTTTTTGTTATCCTTAATTCTGGTTGCCAGCCCTAGTTCCATCTCTGCCTTGGCCTTCCTAACCGCCTTTGACCCACACGACACTCCTGTTTTTTTCATTAGTTGTTCCAATAATTTAGTTGTTCCATTCGTTCATTAGCCCCCGTAAAAAGGGACTACTAGTTAGCCAGGTGGTCCTTCCCCATGGTAATTGGATGGACAAATAGACAGGAACTTCTGGGGGAGGAGCCTCTGGGAGGAAGTTGGCCATGCCCCTTCCTGTCCCAGGCTGCTGCTGCTGCTAGTTGCTGCAGGCTTGGTCTCAGGAGCTTCTGGGGAGAAGATGGCCAGGCCCCTTCCTGCCTCTGACTACTGTTAGCTGCTGGCTTGTTCTCAGCACTTTTGGGGGTAAATTGGCTGCACCCCTTCCTGCCTTGGGCTGCTGCTGTTGCTGCCCTCCCCGCCCCCCACACACACAGACAGGGAGGACCTCTGATGCATGCCACTGCCCCCACTCCGGGTGGGGCCTACTGCACCACAGCACCACACCCTAGCACTACACCCCAGCTTCTGCACCCCTGTTCCGGCCTGCTGCCCAGCTCACCACCAAGCCGTGGTGGGGGAACAGCCTGGGGAGGGAGCCTGCACTACCTGTGGGCCCCTCCCCCACCATCGCTGCTGGAGCCTAAAGGTGCCTTGGCTGCCCCAGTTGCCTTGGAAGGCCAGCCCCCACCTTCACCTCCAGTTTCACCTGAAGCATACCTGGAGTGGCTGAACTGGATGGCTGCTACCACCGCTGCTGCTGTTGCTGCTACTGCTTCCATCTGTTCTGATGCTGCCCCCTCTCAGGAGAGAGAAAGATTCCCTGCTGCACCACCTTGCACCACTCAACACCACACCTGCAGTGGATTACTCCCTAATTTATTGCTTCTGTTGCCTCACTGCATCTGATCCTGCTTTGTTTTTATGCCTATTGCTCTGCTACTGAGTGCCTGGCTGGAGGCCTGAGGGGCTCTTGGACTGATCTTCAACAAACAAAGCCCCTCCACCACCCCAGCCATCTTTTACATCTGCCTCAGCAGCCTTACCATGTGTTTTTGCCCTTGTATGGTAAATCCTATGGTCCACTCCCCCTGCCCTGGTGTTTGTTGTGTGGCTGAGTAAGACAGCTTGAGTCTCCCCAGCCCTTGTGTGTGTGTTCCACCCCCCCACATTCCCCAAGCATAGCCCTCTTAGTTTTTTTCCTGTGGGGCTGTAGCTCAGTAAGCTTCAGTCCCCTTCCCCCCTCCCATTTCCCCCACAACCCCAGCCTGCCCCTATTAGATTCACCAGCCCCACTGTATATTTTGGTTTTCTTTATTGTTTTCCCCTCCTATATGTGAAGCAATGGCAGGGCAGGAACCTTCTGGGGGCGGGGGGGGGGGGGGGGGGCAGATGCCCCTACAGAGCTTCCTGCAACCCCCCCTATGGGAGCAGAATCCAGCCAAGCCCCCAAGGAGATTCATAGATTCATAGATGTTAAGGTCGGAAGGGACCTCAGTAGGTCAAGTTCAACCCCCTGCTCTGGACAGGAAAGAGCACAGGGGTCAGACGACCCCAGCTAGGTGCTTGTCCAGTCTCCTCTTGAAGACCCTAAGGGTAAGGGAGAGCACCACCTCCCTTGGAAAACCATTCCAGATTCTGGCAACCCTTACTGTGAAGAAGTTCTTTCTAATGTCCAACCTAAATCTGCTCTCCATCAATTTGTGGCCACTGTTCCTAGTTACACCAGGGGGTGCCCTAGTAAATAGAGTATCTCCTATTCCCTGCTACCCTCCCCTGATGAATTTATAGGCAGCCAGAAGATCACCTCTCAGCCTCCTCTTGCAAAGGCTGAAGAGATCCAGGTCCCTCAGTCTCTCCTTGTAGGGCCTTGCCTGCAGGCCCTCCTCTGAACCCTCTGAACCTTCTCAAGATTCTCCACATCCCTCTTGAAGTGTGGTGCCCAAAACTGGATGCAGTACTGCGGCCTGACCAGAGCCGCATAGAAAGTGTAGCCCCCACCCCAGAGGCAGAGTCTAACCAACCTCCTCTGGGGGTAGAGAAGCCTGCAACCTCCGCTCCAGGGGCAGGCAGGACTTCAGCAGGGAGCCAACAGGGCCAGGGGGTCTCCCCTGGCCAGGCCACCCATGGAAGGGATCCCAAGCCCCCTCCCCCACCATCCCCAAGGGTATGGGCAATGGGACGGGCTCCTCTTCAGCCTCCTCCACAGCTGGGGGTGGGAAGGGCAAGGGCCCTGCCCCCAAGCCTAGACCACCAGTGCCTGGGGGAACCAGGTGCTCTACACCAACCAGCACAACAGCCAGCACACACTGCAATGGCCATAAGTTGACTGAGAGTAGGTTCAGGCTGGACATCAGGAAGCACTAATTCACAGGGTGGCTAGGATCTGGAAGCAGCTTCCAAGGAAAGTGGTGCTTTCTTCTACCCTGAGGGTCTTCAGAAGGAGGCTAGATAATCACCTTGCTGGGGTCATTTGACCCCAACATTCTTTCCTGCCCATGGCAGGGGGTCTGACTTGATGATCTGCTCAGGTCCCTTCTGACCCTACCAATTATGAAACTATGATACACCCACTCAGCCTGTCCCTGGCCCTAGGTCTGGTCCCACCAATGCAGCCCCCCCCACGTACGGGGGAATCACAGCTATGCACAGGGAGCTGCAGGGTGACCTAAAGCCACGGGACCGGGACCCTCCACCACCAGCCCTTCCAGCTCGAGCGGCGGGGCCCCCTTTCCAGCACGCACCAGCAGGCACGCGGTGAAGTGTCAACTACCCAAGCAGGAAAACCTGCACTTTGAAACCTGGGTGCAGGCCCTGGCTTGGGTAGCGGGGGCCCCCAAGATTGTGGTGGCCTCCCTATTTCATGGCAAGGGGGTCTTTTTCCTTGCCTTGGAGGGCGCTCCACAAAAGGCGGTGGAGAGGGGGCTCATGGTGGAGGGCCAATACATCCCCCTCGATCCTCTAGAAGAGCTGGGGACCAGGGTAGTCCTCAGCTCTCTCCCTCCCTATATCCCTAATTGGGCCCTGCTCCCCCAGCTCCAAACCCTGGGGAGAGTTATCTCCCTGGTAGTGGCCTTCTCACTGGGGTGCTGAGACCCCGGCCTCTGCCACATGCACTCTATCATCAGGTTATGATCCAGCTGGTGGCAGAAATGCGGCTGGAGGCTGAGGGGTGCCTCATGATTCCTTTTTAGGGGACCCTGGTGAGGGTTTTCTAGATGTTGGGGGACCTGTGCTGCTTCTGGTGCCACACCCCAGGGCACTTGGTCACGAGTGCCCCATGGGCCAGGAGGAGAGAGCATCTGCAGATCTCACTGGTGAGAGTGGTGCCCCTGCCACTGGTATCCCTCTGGCCCCCCTGGCACCCCAGCCACATTATCCAGCCCCCTGTGAGCTCAGGGAACCCTGCCCCCAAACCAAGTTTGGCAGGGTCCCAGGGAGGGCAGCAGCAGCCAAGAGGAGAGAGGGAGCAAAGCTCCCTTCCCCTAGTCATGCCCTCACTATAGCTGCCCCATCCCCACAACCCTCACCTTCTCCTACTGGAGCCTGTCCACCTGGGGACCACCCCATGGCTGAATGGGTGCAGCTCCCCTCCAGGCACAAAGCCAAGAGGAAGGCCTGGGCACAGCTGGAGCCCTCTGATGTGGAGGACTCCTCCCACCCTCCCAACACCACCACATGGAGGGAGGAGTAGCCCAGCTCCTGGTTGCCTCCCCAGCTGTGCCTGACACCCCACCCCTGGGAAAGATCAAACAGGTGATCCCCATGGAAGAGGTTTCGGGGCTGCTGGACAGTCCTGAATGGGAGCCCATGGAGGAAGTCCCTCACTTTGCTGGCCAGGGCCTATGCCCTGAGACCAAGACCATGGGTGCCAAGGCTAAGGCCTCAACCAACCCAAAGGAAGTTCTGACAGTGGAGCTCCCTCCACAACGATCTGAGGGAGACAGGGGCCCTGGGGCTCACCTCAGTGAATTCTGAGGAGGGAGGTCCCCTTTCCCAAGATCCCAAGGCAGACACTGAAGTCATCCGGTGTCTGATGGGTCTCTTCCCTCCCCCTCCCTGAAAAACCTCACTTCCAGCCTGCCCCATCGTCCCGCACCAGAAGGGTCAGGTGGGGTCCCCTAATCAACAGACCAATCTTGTCGGGGACCCAGTACAGACCCCCCCAGGGCTCCAGCTCTACCCTACCATATTGTTGTGACGGGATGGCTGGCAGTGACTTAGCCCAGGGGTTTTAAAAGGGCAAAAGATGATTGGAGGACTTGGGATTCCCTTTCCTCACCAATCAGGTCCCAGAGACTTACCCTCCATGTCCCAATTGGCCCCTTGGGTCACCTGGAGGGGGATAAAAGGGTCAGCGCAGCTGACTCAGGAGAGACCAGCGAGGGACCACAAGGAAGGAGCTTCAAAGAGCTGGCAAAGAGCTGGGCGAGTGGGGCGGGAGCGGTTGCCCCAGAAGAGCCTGAAGGAGTGGGACCTGCAAGCAGCAGTTGGACCCTCAGCAGCGCAGCATGTGGCAGACAGGAGAGGCTTCCTGCTGGGCTCCAGGATCCCCTATGAGAGGCTGTGGCCAGCAGGAGAGGCTCTCCAGCTCCAGCAAGGATCTGAGCAGCTACCTGAGAGGCTCCCAGCTCTGCTACCAGTTCCTCCAGGCAGCTCCACATCAGGGCGGGGCTCTGGGATGGTCAAGACCTCTAGCAGCGTAAACCAGTGCCAGCACTGGTGGCTGTGTGGTAGAGTTTCTGCCTACCCTGTAGAAGATCCAAGTTCAAATTCTAGCTTGGGTGAGTGAACTAACAAGAAGAGAGTCCTCTTGCAGTGGAAAGGGACTGTTGTGTTTTCCCCCTTTCTCCCCCTCCAGGTACCTAGGTCCTATATTTGTTGTCATTTGACATTTTGTATTTTGTGCTTTTTATATTTCACCAACCAGTATTGTTTGTTCTGCTGTTTGTGTTTTACATTTTGGTTAACCCTGTCTTTTGTCAACTGGATGAGTATGTCTATGATTGTAAGTGTCTAACCTTTGTTGAATCCTAACCCCTCAGGGCATTGTAGTGTCCCCTATACCCCCTGGTTTATACTGGTTATGTTCCCAGTATTGTTCTCCCATTAAAAAATATATGGTTAAGTCCCCATTGGTGATCTGGCTCTGCTCTATAGGGGGAGGAGAGTCCCTATACCTCCCACAGCGCTTGTGCATCTGCTTTGATCCCTTCAATTGGAGAGGGGGTACCTCTTGGAGTACTGCCCGGGTTACATTGTGAAGGAACCCCACCCCCACCCTTGTCCCAAGGGGCTGCAGAGCTTTCCCAATCCCAATCAGAGTCCGGGGTCTTAGCGGACCAGTGGGTTCAGACAGTGTCTAAGGAGCCTGTTGAGCACCAGGACCAGGAGGAGGATGCCGAAGAACCAGCAGGCTCCATGGACCCTGCAGACTTTTCAGTCCCCATGTTCCCTGGGGTGAACTACTTGCATTTCTTAACCGCAGCTAAACCCTGTGGTCCACCAGCAAGGTATAGTTCACCTTGGACTGCTGGGTAGATTTTGGCAGCATCCTCATCACTGCGAGGGCACAAGCAAGGGGCCCAAAAGCTGCAATGCCCGGCTCTATAGGTGGGCCCACAGTTTCATAGATGCCCTCTATACTTATGGGAGGGCGCTGTGTGAGCTGATGAACCCCAAACTGAATGCTGAGATGCATGAGGCCCCTGCTGAACCATCCACTCCACACCCCACACCCCCAAGCCATGAGGTTATTTAAGATCACAACCGTCAACGTCCACAGCTGCAGGAAGGGTCTCAGGAGACACCGGGTGCTCTCCTTCCTTCAGGAGGGGGCATACCCCATGGTATTCTTGCAGGAGACCCTGACAACTCCAGCTGATGAGCCTAATTGGCAGCTGGAGTGGGGAGGCAGGGTCTTTTTTAGTTACTTCTCAGCCACCTCTTGCCGGGTGGCCACCCTATTCTCAGGCCTGCAGCTGGAGGTTCTCCAGGACATTGAGGTGGTTCTGGGCCGCCTGCTGCACCTCTAGGTCCAAGTGTAGGGGCTGGTCCTGAACCTTCTCAATATGTACGCCCCTGCGAAGCACCCGGAGTTGGCTGATTTTTTTCCACCAGGTGGCCAATTACATCGGCACCCCCAACCCTTGCGAGTGCCTGGTTCTTGGCGGGGACTTTAATGTCACCCTAGATCCACGAGACAGGTTGGGCAGGGAGCGGAACCAGGCCACCATGGGTGTCCTCAGTGGGGATCCTGACGAACTACTCTCTGGTGGATGTCTGGCACGCCTGTCACCCTACCAGCCCCCTGCCTTCATCTACATGAGGGTTGGGGAGGAGCAGGCATACCACTCCCGGTTGGACCATATTTATATCTCTTTTCTGCACTTTGCCTGGGCCCACTCCTCTGGCATCCAGCTGACCCTTTTCAGAGATAACCACCTTGTCTGGGTCCAGGCCACGCTGGGGCCTAGGCATCCAGGGTTGTCCTACTGGCATTTTAATGTCCATCTGCTGGAGGATGTAGGCTTCAGGGAGGCCTTCTGAGAGTTCTGGCTGGCCTGGCGGGAGCAACAGGCAGCTTTCCCCTCAGCTCAGAGATGGTGGGACATGGGAAAGGTGCACATCTGGCTTTTTTGCTGCAGCTACACTCAGGGCACACCCAGCAGGGGGAGACAGTCTGGGAGCAGCTCGAGTGGGAAGTGCTGGAGCTGGAGAGGCACCTGGCCACTGACCCAACCAACCCATCCTCTTTGGAGAGTGTCGGGAGAGGTGGGAAGAGCTTTGTGCTCCGAAGGACCACTGTGTCTGCGGAGTGTTTGCCCGTTCACGCATCCAGCTCCTTCAGGAGATGGACTGTGACTTCTGCTTCTTCTATAACCTGGAGAGGAGGTGGGAGGTCAAGAAGTACAATACTTGCCTTTTGGTGGGTCACGGCACCCCCCTCATGGATCCAGGAAAGATGAACCGACACATGCAGGCCTTCTACAAAGAGCTCTTCTCCCTAGAGCCAAACAACACCGAAGCCTGTCAGACTCTGTGGGAGGGGCTCCCACAGGTTGGCACAGGCAACTGGGACTGACTATAGGCTCCTCTCACTGGCCAAGTTTTCGACCACCCTCCGCCTGATGCCTGGCAATAAGGCACCAGGCATCGATGGGCTGACTGTGGAGTTCTACCAGGCCTTCTGGGATGTCCTCAGCCCGGGCTTTGCTGTGGTCTGGTCCAAATCTGAGGGAAGTAGGGAACTCCCCCTGTCATGCTGCAGGGCTGTGCTGACCCTCCTGCTGAAGAAGGGAGATCCCCACAACCTGAGGAACTGGCATCCCATGTCTCTCCTCTGCATGGACTACGAGGTGGCAGCGAAGGCCATCTTGCTGAGCCTGCAGCCCATGTGATAGATGTAATCCATCCCAACCAGATGTACACGGTGCCTGGATGTTTCATCTTTGACCACCTGTACCTGGTTTGGGACCTCCTAGAACTAGTTCACTAGGAGGGCCTGTCTTTCGCCCTCCTATCCCTGGACCAGGAGAAAGCATTTGACTGAGTGGATCATGGGTACATCACAGGCATACTGCAGGCCTTTGGCTTCAGGCCCCACTTTGTGCAGGATCTCCAGGTGCTGTACACCTCTGCAGAGTGTTTGGTCAATCTCAAATAGACCCTGACAGAGCCCATCCTGTTCAGGAGATGAGTGCATCAAGGCTGCCTGCTGTCAGGCCAGCTGTACACCTTGGCCCTTCCTCATCCTCCTGCAGAGGCGGGTGGTGAGCTTGATGCTCCAGGGGTCAGTGGTGCGGCTGGTCCTGTCAGCGTATGCTGATGACGTACTCCTCATGGTCCAGAACGCAGTCAACCTGATGCAAGTGAAGGCCTGTCAGGCATTGTACTTGGCAGCCTCCTTTGCCTGGGTCAACTGGGTCAAGAGCTTTGGCCTGACAGTGGGTGATGGGTAGCAAGTGGGCTCACGCCCACCCATGCTCCACGGAATCCCCCCACCTTTTAGTTTTTGGTCACCCCATCCATGGCCCCACCAAGTCCTGGTCCTCCTCCTGGCCCTGGCCAAGTCACTTGTCTGTGCACATTTCTGGGCAGAGCACCAGTGGGCGGCATCCACCTGCACCTTGGATGACTTTGAGGACCGGTGGGTGTGGCCCTGGGGGCTCTGCTTGGTGTCCCCCTCAGGTTCCCTTATTTTCACGTTTTGACCCTTTGACCAACATGACACTCCTATCCTGTTTTTTTCATTAGTTGTCCCAAGAATGTAGTAGTACCACTCACTCATTAGCCTCACACGGGGTTACTAGTTAGCCAGGTGGGCCTTAGGGTCCATGGTATGAGTGTTACAAATAGACAGGAGCCTTGCTGCAGCTCTGCTACTTAGGAGCTCTTCCCTCCACAGCTCTCCAGGCTAGACTGCCTGTTCAGCTCAAGCCCTGGGCTTATATCCTGCTAGCCCAGCTCCTTTAGGTCACATGGCTCCTAATTGCCCCCAGCCATACCTGCAGGCTACTTCTCACATGGCCTGTCTTCTCTTAAAGGAGCAGCAGCATCAAGCCTTCTGCTACAGAGGGATACTACCCAATTTATATAGATTACATTGGAACAACATTTCTACAGATGTTGCCAGGATTTTCTATCACTTGAGCCCTTTAAATCAATGATTCTCAAACAGGGTGCCAGGGAAGGCTGGCAAGTTGCAATATCTTTTGAAGGGATCCAGGAGGTATGAGGAGATAGGCAGGTATGAGGAGATAAGGCCAAGCTCAGGCTCTTCCCAGCCTGGTCCCGGGCCTGCCTCCACTGCCTGACCCCTCTGCAAGGAGCTAAGCACTGTAATAAATTAATTTTTTGAAATGGGGTGTTGCTCCATTCACAAAAGTTATGGAGGGCCTCAAGTCAAATGATGGGTGCCTCAAGTCTAAAAAGTTTGAAAACCGCTGCTTTAAATCAAACCTGGATGTCTTTCTAAAGATAATATCTTCTTTGTCCAACCATAAGATCTGGAGTTGATGTAGGAAAAACTGGGTGAGGTCTCACAGCCTGTGTCCCACAGAAGGGCAGACAAGGTGATCATACTGGTTCATTCTGAGTTGAAAATCTGTTAATCTATAAAAATCTTTAGATTGCAATCTCTTGCAGAGCCTTTCCATCTCTTAGCTATATATTAAAACCCCTCATTTTGCTCTTACAGAGAAAAAGTAAACCCAGAACTTTGCCAATCCTGTCTTACTGTGCCAGAAATCAGAAAGATGGAACCAAGCCACAGTGAAGTGCCCTGGGAAAGAGGTTGTCCAGTCCATCACTGTCCAATTGCTGCATCTCCCAGCTTGGTGAGAGATCACTTACCTTCTTCCAGCTGCATGCTTGGACCAATCTCCACCCAAGCCAATGGCCAGGTGCCATCCAGTTCCCAGGATTCACATCAGCATCACTTGTATTACCATTGCAACCAGCAAGAGCCTAGAGGCAGCTATGCTTTGCCCCCACTACCCGGGCATGGAGAGAGAGCCACCTTGTGTTCTCACCATTCCAGCGGGGATCCCTTGCCAGCTCCTCACCATGAAAACCCTGAAAGTCATTGGAAACAGTGGTCACATGACCAGCATCAATCACGGACAGTACAGCACCACATTGTAACAGTCAGGTAAGCCAAGGTTTATGCAAAAGGTCAGAGGGCTACTCATGGTCTCTCTTTGTATGGGGTAAAGGGACTGGGAATAGCCTGGGGACTGGTGCGAAAGGAGGAGGACTGCAGCTTTGCCAGCTCCTTACTTCCTTTTTAGCTACATGCACCCCATAGGTGCATAGAGGGGGCAGTGCTTTGATCCCTAGCTTTTGAATATGATGCACAAGCAGCTCCTAGCACCGGTGTGACTCACAAGAACCAGAGAAATTGTGATATTCCATTAAAAGAACTCCAGTAAATAAAACCAGTAGTCTCCCAGCTGGTGCCAGGACCTTCTGATCTAGCTGTGACTTTTATTTTGCTGTTCTCCATTTCCTTTCTACATCTTAAAAAATCTGTCACATGTCCTTTGGTCTGGAAGAATTTCAGTGTGACTGAGATCTATAATGTATGCTATGCAGGTGCCAAGGTGCTGGAGACTCCTGAATAACTTGTGGAGTTTCCTTTGTGGGAGAAGGAATGTTCCATCAGAACAGGAGAGCTACCTCTCATGGCACAGTTATGATCATAAAAATTATTTTTTAAGGGTATTTCTACATTGTAGTGGCACTACTTAGCATGCTCCACCCTCCCACTGCCACAGCCACAGTCTACACTTGGAGACACAGTATTGCCAACTCTCATGATTTTTGGCATTGTTCTTAAAGTCTGTGCTTTGGTAATGTGAACGATTTAGCTTTCTTTTATATATATACATAAATATAAATATATATAAAAGAAAGCTACATTTTTCACATTCCCAAAGCATAGACTTTAAAGACAACACCAAAAATCATGAGAGTTGGCAACACTGGAGACATATCAGAAGGGCTGGTCTGAGGCCATCCCCTGCAGTTTCCTGCAAGACCTCAGTCTCCAGTGTGTTTGACAGCAGCCACTAGCGATGACCCTTGAGCAACCTTGGTAGTGTACTTTTAGTACGGAGTGTGCAAGCAAGAGTGTGTAGGCAAAGTGTACTCAGGGGTGTCCCTGCTAAGACATGCAGCCACCACAATATAGACAAGCCCTTAGGTAAATAGCTGCCTTCTGAGAATTAATGTGTGACTTCAAGTCACTGCCTGTACTGAAATAAGGGAAAGCTGCATATTATCACTTGCTTCCAGGGGCATTGCTCCTGAGGCAGCCCTGTTCCTGGAAGCACTGTAACAATTCTCAGAGACTCCACATGGGATACAACCTTTAATTTGGTATAATATACCACTGCGCTCCTCCACCTACCACCGCACTTCTTGGCTTCATATGATTTTTTTAGGAGCATTCTTGGCACTGACAAACCCTTCAATACCACGTTAACAGGCACCTTGGAAAGAGAGAATGCTTGGAACCTCTACCCCAACACACGGGTACAGGCCAAGGCTCATTTTATGTTCTCAGTTTATAGGTGTTAACAGAGAAAGACCAGTTATATCGGGGTGGGCAAAATGCGGCCCATGGGCCAAATGTGGCCCACCAGGCCATTGTATCCAGCTCACAGGGCCCCTAAAAAATTTAGAAAAGTAATATGTATGTGCCCCTGGCTGCCTGTCATATGGCCCTTGATGGCTTGCCAAAACTCAGCCCAAAATAATTGCCCACCTCTGAGTTATATTGTTGAGCTATTGCAGCCATAAGAGTGTGACCTGAATCCTATTTTACCTCACACACTGTCAACAAAACTGTTGGTTTAATTTTCTATAGTAGGTTATTTCAGCAGCAGACACAGCAAGATTTGCAGAGCCCTGGCAGATTTTGCAGCTCTGGCAGTCAGAAAAATGATTAAATGACAGTATTCTATGGTTCAGCAAATCTAATGCAAAAATGAGTGAGAGAGAAATAAAATAGAAATGCATTTCTGTGCTGACTGTAACCATTGTTTAAAATACAAGGCAAAACCAGCCCCCCAAAACCAGAGCATATTAGTCCAGTGAGGAAAGTGGTAAGTGATTTACTGATAAATTAACACACACCACCAAGTAGACCTCTTTCCATTCTCTGGGGTCTTTCCATTTGCTTTGCAAATTCTGCTGCTCAGTTTTACCATCCTGCCATCCATTCCACTCCTATAGAGCTGTTGCCATACAGCTGGAAGTGCTCTGTATGATAGCACATTGCTATGTAGGACAGTCCAGAATGAGGACATAAGGTTTTATAGCTAAGGGAAATGGCAGAGAAGAAGGAAAGGCCCTTCAGATCTGAATGTGGCTTTGGTTGCTGTGCAGGTGGGAAGCTCACACTCAAAGGTTTGTTAGCTACCTTCCAGTAACCCTGGAATCCTTAAAGGAGGCTTTGTTTCCAAAGCAGTGCATGGAGCCGTGCAACTAAAAATAAAAAATATCCACCTTTGAAGGATACACTGGCAAATGGTTCTGAGCAGCTCCATACCCCTACTGGCCCTCCACTAAAAACATTGTCCACTGAAAAGAACCCAACAGGCATATAATGTTGACCCTTATGTAAAAGTCCCATAGTATTGAACAATAAACTGTATTTTGAACCATAATTTTGAACCTTTGTTATTGAATGGTCAAAAATCATTAAGCGAAGTATTAAACTCTTTAGATTTGAGTGTACAGAGAATAGTGATGTAATTCCCACAGGACTATATTATAGCCAAATTAAATTCTGTAGATTTTTTTCCATAAAACTATTAACTAGGACTGGGATTCAAGCCTACATCTACACATCTCTAGAATGCTGGTGAGAGGTTGTGCTGTTCACTAGAGTATTAAATTCATGCTGCAGCTTTTCCCAGATGGAAATGTGCTGCATCATTTGTTGTTTTTCAGTCTCTGAAAGGGTTAACTTGCTTATGAGCAGCATAACACTCAGTTTCATACTAAAATAATGCACCAATGAATCTCTTTCTCTCTGCAGACATGACAAAGGCTTCAGGATGCCAAAAAGGTATGTTTAATATCAAATGCTTTTCTGCTTTTCTACCCTGTTATCACTGTTCTCCTACCATGCTATTAGGAAACACAGCATATTATTCCCAGTGACATCCCAGATAGGAGAAGCCTCAGAGGCAAGGTCAGAGCTCGACATTAAGGATTTCCCATCTGTTTAGAAAGGTCATCTTCTGTTTGTGAAACAAATTTAACTTGTATTCAGACAACACTGCGTTGTCTATCTAGCTTTTCGCAGAGCACGACTTACCTCTGGCTCATCCAACACTGTTATTTGTTTTTCTTGTCTGGACTAAAGCAAGACCAAGGAAGCAGCCTGGCTAACTAAACAGATGCCAGCCTTGGAGTCAGGAAACCTGCAGAATGCTATGCACACCTCTGTCACTACCTTTTCAAGAGACCTTAGCAAGTCACTCCACTTCTTAGTCCTTCATTCTCCCTGTAATAATTGTTATCTGCCAGGTAAAGTGCTGTGACACTAAGACATATGGATAAAATATAACACTAATGTTGTTGCTGTTAAGAGGTTGCAATGGATTCACATGGAGCTTGCATTTCAGAACTGAGAACTGGAACACTTTTAGACACAGGGGATACATCAGCACATCTCCATACAGGGACATTGCTACGGTGCTGTGCTTTAGTACTTCCTTTTGGAAGTAATAAAGCACGCTGCAGTACAGGCGGTTACTGCATCGTGCACATGGTACATGGTTAGATTTTGCCACTATGTTGCCGTAGTGGCATTCTATACTAGGGGAGCATGCTGCTACAATGACGTAATTGGCAATCACATGTAGACCTGCACGAAAGCTACATTGCCATAGCATGCCATACAGTGATGTAGCACATCACTACGTTGTCACAGGGTGACGTGTAGATGTGCCCAAGATAGCTCTGTGTGAAGGAAATAGTAGTAACAGCCTCAGAACTTTGTTTTTCATGGTCTTTGGTGGTAGAGACTTGCTTTTCAAGTCTCTATGTAGTGTGTCCTAGTTCTTTATATATTAATGTACCAGAAGCTCTACAAATTACATTTAGATGACTATATTTTTGAAGAGGTGTAAAATGCTGCAAGATGCAATCTCTGAGTGAAGAGGAATAATTCATGATGGAAAAATGATTGTTGAAAATCTAGGTACATTTTATAAAAAAGCACATATTTAATAGAAAAGACAAATGAAAATATTACCAGTCACCCTTATTTCCTGACATCTTTTCCTCAAATTTAAGTAGAAAAGAAGGAGAATGATTAAAGATCTGCACGTTACATGCTTTTCCATGTTCACACTGGTGTGAAGGCAGATTACACTGGTGTAAATGTGTCTTGTGCCTGCACCTCCTGGCTCAAAAAAGGCAAAGGACTGGACTGGCAAGTGCATTATACCTCACAATTGAAGCCCCTCAGTATAGCCGCCATAAGCCTGAGTTTTCTGAACATAATATTCAATAGTAATCCCCTTCAATAGTAATTCTTAAACCTCAGAAGACCAGAAATATTTAGAAACTTACCAGATCTGACTAAGGGGTGTCTAGTCTAGTATCCTGTCTCCAACAACAGCTTGTTCCACATACTTCTAAAGAAAGTACAAAAAAACTCTAGGCAATTGGGTCTAGGCTGCACTAGAAAAGATGTGCTGGTATAGACTACCAGTATAGCTATATTGGCAAACCCTTAGAGTGAAAATACAATGCATATCAGCAAAAGAGTCCTTTTCCAGATATATACTCATACACTGAATAATATAAGCAAGATTTTAGCAAGATTCAGTACCATCTTGTGGCAGAAATTCTACAAGTTAATTACCTACTGTGAGTATCCTAGTGAGATCTGCAGTTTCATGCCACTTTTCATCAGTTACGCACTTGACTTCATGCAGCTGATAGTTTGGTCTGCACAACAAAAAGAAGCGGAGAAAAAGCCTTCTCAGAGGGAATCTTTTTCAGTTAAATATTTACAGGCTTATTTTGCCCTAGGATGCAAGTGCCTGGTTTTTATTATTTCCAATTGAAAAAGCAAGGAAATGGAGGGAAGGAAAATGCAATTACCCAAGTTAATTAGAACTACATGTAAACATCCAGTTGGAGACAACATTTTCATTATTCATTGAACTACATCCCCTAAGCTTTTCCACAAATATATTCCAAAACCAGGAAGCCTTTGTTGTATTTAATTTCCTTTTTCTAACATTATGCTTAATATCTAACTTAATATCACCAGTGTGCTAACAGCTGTATTTCTTTTCTTGTGTTGCTTCCAGTTATTCCCAGGTGATTGCTGAGTGGCCTGTAGCTGTCCTGGTGCTCTGTTCAGTGACAGTTGTGGTTTGTACTTTAGCTGGCCTGCTAGTTGGAAATTTGCCAGATTTTGCAGAGCCCTTGATGGTAAGTCCTTACCAATGGTATAAGCCATCTACATCATTCATAAAGGCAAAATTAATCATTGCAACAATAATTGAAGGTTTCATAAGGCAATGTAAAACTGTTACATTCTTCCCACCTTCTTTGGAACTGGATGGAGAAGAGGGGCAGCCAGGAAACACATAAGGTTGTTAAAGTCACCACCTCTCAGATTCCTCCAGAATGCACAACAACATCTATTACCAATCTGCTGTACGTCATATCAGTCTCAGAAATACCATATCCAAAGCTTCTGGAAGAGTATTATGCCACAAAAAAATCTGCAGCCCTTGCTCTTATGATGCAAAATGCAGAATCCATCCCTTTTAGTCAGGGCAGGATTGTTTTCTGCAGCATATTTTCTGGTCCTGGTCATAATTTTAAAGGACTTTAAAGAAAGAATCTTTCTGAGTACCCTTAGAAGACCCTTTCACTGTTGAACAGACCTTGCTGTTAAAAAATTTTTCTTGTTGTTCAGCCTTAATTTTCCTTTGCTCGTTCAACGTGTTCCTAGAGGTACTGCTTTTTGCCCTTCCTAAATAGTTCCTCTCTCTCTTGGTTGTTTATCCTTGCAGATATCTGTAGATATTTCTACAAATATCTCTGTTTCATAATACATTTCTCTCTTCTCTTCATCTAATATAAAAAAGGCCTCAGAAAAAAATAAACCTTTCTCAGGTTCTAGCATGAGATGCAGAACAGATTTCCAGGACTGATAGAAGGAATCCTGTGGCCAAAGTCCTGCTATGGGCACAGACTGTGAAGGTGGAAGAAAAGAAATCCTTCTTTCACTAGTGTTGATTTGGGTTGAAACCCCCTATCTAGAGAAGATGAAGGAAATCCTGCTTGACCTGTTCAGTTTCAACTCTGGGCAGCTTGTCACAGGCCAAAAAGGAAAGGAGAAATTACATCTCTGTGGCCATGTCTATATGTGCATTAATGCACCGTAATTACAGTGCATTAAATTTAGTATCTGTAATAACAGCTACTAACTTAATGTGCCGTAATCAGCGGTACTGCGCAGTAGCGATGGTGCACATCTTTTAGGTGATGCTAATGTGCAGCAGACTAATTCTACTGTGCATTAGTATGGCTTTCTCTGAGAGGCGCTAATGTCTGTTGAATTACTCTACCGTGCTTCTAGCATCTCCCAGTAGGTTCTAAGATGGACTTCAGGTCCCTTTCCAGTAGAAATTCAATTTGTCTATGCCTCATAAAATATGATCAGATTCAAATAATCCCAGTCACTTCCTGTGTCTGACAAGAGACGTATAGGAGATGGATTAAGCAATGTTATGCTAAACTAAAGCTCCACTACTATAAATTAATAAAACCTTTTGCTTGTCTCTAGGGATTTGAGCCTCGAGATACTGACATTGGCAGAAAGCTCATTGTCTGGAAGAATATGCAAAGCCATACGGGCTATAGGAAGGCCCTTTTACTTTCTCCCTATACGGAGAAGAACAGGTGTGTAGACTTAGTAGTTTTTGTGGGGTTTGGGGCTCAGAATGCATTGATGAGCCTGCATGACCTCTGCTGAGACTTCTTAGTTTGGCTGTATTCAGCTGCAATGTTCCCTCTAAGGAGTAGCGGTCCGTGAGCACGCCGCCTCGATCCATGAGCACGCCGCCTCAGTCCAGCATGGGACACTTATCGAAGGGGGCTGGGGGCCGGAGGCTGGAGCCGAGAGGCTGGGGGCCAGAGGCTGGGGCTGGGGGTCGAAGGCTGGAGCTGGGGGCTGAAGCCAAGAGGCTGGGGGCTGGAGGCTGAAGCTGGGGGCTGGAGGCTGAGGCCGGGGGCTGGAGCCAAGAGGGCAGGGGGCTGGAGGGCAGGGGCCAGGGGCTGGAGCCAGGGGCTGGCACAGGCTACGCTGGCTCCGGGGAAGTGTTCTGCTCCCCCTCATCAGGTCCAGGGTGTGGAGCACTTCCCTGGAGCCGGCGGAGCCCGCACCAGCCCCCCACCAGCCCCCTGCGCCAGGCTCCATCCCTTCTTTGCCTCACCTCAGGGAGGAGCTGCTGCCTGCCCCAAGTGAGGCTCTGCCAGCTCTGGGACACTGCTCTGCCCCCCCGCATGGCCTCAGCCCTGATGCGGGGGAGTGGAGCGCTTCCCTGGAGCCAGCGGAGCCTGTGCCAGGCTCCCACCCTAGCCTCTCCTGGTGCGTGGCCTTGAAAAGGCTGAGTGTGGCCACACTTTTAGTTGTGCACAGTTGTGCACATGCTCACCTTAAAGGGAACCTTGTTTGGCTGTAAAGTTAATGGATAACGTTTGCAAAAGTATCCAACTGACAGTATAAAACACATTGTCAAAAGTGACTAAGGTGCTTAGGAGCCTAAATCCCCTTTGTTTTCAGTGAGACTTAGGCCCATATTCCATTTTATCTACTAGGTACATAAATAAATGTAGGTGCCTAAGTATGAGTCTACTCCTCCCTACTCAAGTCTCTGAAAAAACTGTTAATAAAAAGGTGGGTGAGTCCTCTTCCTCATGGCTTTTTTATGGCTTAATCTTAAGGGTAAAATGATGGTGTGTTACAAATGGATTTTCTCTACTTGAATAGGGTGGAATATGGTGGAATAGAATTGCACATAGACACCTAAGTTCACTTAGATGCCTAATAGGTGGGATCCTAAGTCACTTAGCTGCTCTTGAAAATTATGCTAAACTGGTTAAAGCAGCTGAATCAGGCAAAATTACTTGTTATAATCTCATTTATATTATTGCAAATTCTCACAGTCAAACCTGCATGATTGTCCTGCATTGAAACTCTGTGCTCCAAGATATATACTATTTTATGCCAAAGGCCATTCTTATTGCTGTGTGTCTCATAAAAGCATGTCTTCCTGTTGTGATAATGAATGGATAGTTAATCACAGAGCTTGCAAACAAATGGAAAATCCTGCTGTTCCATAAAAGAGAAATGATGATCTCTTTTTAGGTATGGTGACACAGGCATTAACAGAGGGCAAAGGACTATCCATGGAGAACAGGAATCAAGGACACGGAGGATGGTGGAGCAAGACTATAGAAAAGATGGTTTCTTTTGTGGCCCCCCAGGTAAGGAAATTCTCATTAAAGACTTTCAAAGGATAACTACCAAGAAATACAAGAAATTTCCCTTATTTCCTAATAAAGCTGGGAGAAGCCACGCTCAGGACATGCAGACTTACTCTGAAAATATTATAGTCAGATATAATTAAATTCTGTGTGTTCCAAAGTGCCTTTCACTTAGTAATGTCACATCTTTTTTGCAAACCTTAACATATTAAACCTCACCACCTAGCTGTAGGTAGAACTGTTTGAAATTCTTCCATGGAAAGGTTTTTCATTGAAAAATTTGTCTTCACCTAAACCTGACTTTTTTTTTTTTTTTTTTTGCAAAAAATCATTTTGGAAGAAATTCTCCATTTTTAAAAAGATTGAAAATGTTTAAAAAATCATTACAAAATTCAATGTTTTCAGAAACAGTTGTTTGGAAATGAGGGGGAAAGTATCTGATTTCTCTCAATTTTGCATCTCTCACCCTTCTTGTCCCCAACATGTATAAAAAATGAAAAAAGCTGAAAAGAAAAGCTTTGCTCTTACTTCCCATCTTAAGGAAGTGCTTCATTTGTCAGGATCTTTAGAGCTTTTGGTTATTCCTCAGCCCCTCAATCTTTCCAACTTTCTGTGATAGGAATCATAATCTAAGCCACAGTAGTTTCTCCACAGAGACGAAATTCATAGCCTAAAAAGGATATTTAGAGAACCTTATGTCCTTACCTCTCTGATGTTGACAGTTATGGTACGCAGACTACAGCTAAGTACAGACAGTCAAAAAGCCCCAGGCTGAATCAATTCAGTCTTCACAGGTTAGTCTGAGCTACATAGATTGAACCAATAAGCACGTGATCAGACATTCACTTTCGATTCCTGAAATGCAGCCACATACCTGCAGTGGCCCAGGCTGGAAACTGGAGAGTGCTAGAGCATGCCTCCCAACTCTGCTGGAGCAGACAGCTTGGGCCAAGGCTACCCTGCCCACCCTGCAAAGGAGGGGAGGGGTGCGGGGGAGGTGCAAAGCATCCTGGGATGTGAATTAACTTGAATCTGGAGGGGAGCTGGGACAGAAGTTCAATAAACAAATTTGACCTAAATCAGTTAAGTCTGATACTACATCCATCCAGGTTTATCTTAAACCAGTTTCAGCCATTTTGAAAGAGGTTTATGTGCTCTGTTCTGTTATGTGCAACTTCTATTGTGTTACAGATTTGAACTGGTTTCTGATCATTTATATTGGTGTATGTGCAATGTCTGTTCCTATGAGTCAAAGCAGACATAATGTAACCTTGCCCTTCTCTAGCAGCCACAAGCTCTGTGGGTTTTTTTCACTTAATAAAAAGTACATCAGTAGTTTTACAGGTAGTGCTAGAGTAACTTTTTGTCCATAGTAACTTCCAACCAGCCTGGCTGGTCCTTCATGGAGTACAGATTTCTGTTTTTTTCATGGCTATATTTCTGTTTTTCAGAAAAGAGTTATTCCCAGCTGGTATTTATGTCCACAACTGCTGGAAGCTTATGGAACTTGCAAGCTATTCAGTCCATGTGTCAAATTGAACAGGAGAAGGTTAGTAATGTAATTTGGAGCACGTACATATACTTCTCTTTTCAGTCAATCTCTACCTTTAAGGCATGTGGGAAAGTGGTAATATAAGACACAAAGCATCTTTCATCCCAGATGTTGCAAAAGCATATTCTATCTGCCACCAATATTCAGTTGCTGTAGGGTTGAAAAGCAGTGCATATCAACAGTTTGGGCCAGAAACTGTAGACTATTTAAGGTGGCATCATTGGAACTAGGCTGACATTTCAAACGCTAGGATTAATTAGATTACATAGGTTTGTGAAAAGGATCATAAGATCTTTAATAACCATGGGCAACTGGTGTCTCCTGAGTCAGGGGGGCACTTGCCCCCCCAGTGGACAGTCAGCGACCGGGAGGGGCTACCCCTACGGCCGATCCCACAGGCCCAGGGGGGAGGTCCCCTGCAGCTGATCCCGCCAATCCGCAACTGGCAGCAGTGTGCCATTGGCACTTCCAGGCACACCACTGGCACATTTGGGTTGGGGGGATAGGCCGCGGGGTGGACCACTTCTCCTGGCGCACTCCCGGGCCAGTGCTCTCGGGGGGGCACCAGTGCTCTTGCCTGCCCACCTGCCCAGGTACTCTGCAGTCAGGGGGTGCATGTGCACCCACTATACATCGCCACTGTTAATAACTATAAAGGATCAGATTTTCTGAAGGTTACATCTCCAGAAGTTTGGTATTCTCTGCAAGGGCATGTTTATTTTTAAGTCACTGCTTTGATGGCAGCTTGGTGGACATAATCAAACTAGCTTTAACAGCTATTTTGAGTACTGGTAGCAGTGAAGCCATAGCAGCAGCATATCACTCAGTGTGGACAGAAAAATCCAAAAAGTAGCTACCTTGCTAGCAGTATCCAAGTTAGTTAGTCTAGGTGTGTCTACACTAGTTGCAACACAGCAGTGACCATACTGCAAATGCACCCTAAGTTAGAAATGGTCATGTAAGGACAGGTAAGCCAGATGGCCTGTTTCCAGCCAAATAGGACTGCACTGGATATGACCAGTCTTAATATTACAAACTGCCAGTCCAGTGCTAGTTACAATGGCACGGTGGTCTCTTGCAGATCATAATTGTAAGACAATAAATTAGCTTGACTACATCTAATTTATTAGTGATGGTAAGAGAATCTCAGTAAGTATCTGATAGAGAGAGATTGTGAAAGTCTTCCAAAGGGGTTTGGACATATCTGCTGTTTATATAGGTGCAAGGCAAAAAGAACATGGAAAAGGAAATAAAGCAATATTTGGCCCATAATGGGGAAATAGTGTTGAACACTGACTAGAACAAGGATTCAAAATCAGGGTGCCGCATCACCATGGGATGCCATGAGATTCTTTTAAGGGTGTCACAGGGTGCTACACAATATTTATACTATTAGGTGTGCAAATACCTACACATGATTCACAGAGTAAATCTAGAGATTTCAGATATGAATCCATATTGTTAAAAACATTGTGACTTGCTGTGACTTTTCTGAGCAGTTTACAACAGAAGAATTGCTCTATTATTTTTCTTTAGTCAATAAATGAGTGAAAACTAAGAGCTGGCATTTTCCAAGGGGTGCCTTAAGTCTAACAAGGGGTTTTGTGGGTCTAAAACACAGAACCACTAGACTAGCCTGTAGTGGGATAGCCGTGTATCCAGATCTCATCCTCCAGGGAACATCACTGGAGTAAAGAAAAACATCTAAGACTAAAAGGATAATGGGAAGAGGGGAAGAAAAGCCAAAATAATTGTCTCCCTTCTCATCCTGAGCCAGAAGATGAGTAGCAGTGAGGAAAACTACTGTTACAAGGGGGGAAACAATGGCTTGAAGAAGGGTCACATTTTGGAGATTAGCCACGGTAAGAAATATATAACTGAGGATGTTTACTGAGTTTTGGGGAAAGTGCTGTCTAGACGTCTTATTTCCATGTCTATAGTATCTTGAATTCTGTCAACAGGAGGATGAAGAGACATGGTTTGTAAATGTGGTGAGGAAGGGAAGATTCCTGGGAGGAAGTTAAACAACATTTTATATAAAGTCAGGTGGTGGGAGCAAGATGAACCCTGTATAGGGAAGGTCTAATGTGATATCTTCTTGGCCATTTTTGCAGATCCGCTCTCACGTTCATTTTAAAGATCTCTGTCAACGTACTGAAGCCAATGAATGCTGCCCAAGTTGGTCTCTAGGTAACTATATAGCTGTCCTGTACAATAGGTCTTCTTGTTTGGAGATAACCCAAGCAGACATCTCCCACACATTGATTCTGCTTCGTTCCTGTGCCCCAGACTACCACAAAGGCATCCTTACCCCTTCTTGCCTAGGTCCCAGGACTGTGAGAGAGAAACATTCTCAGTGTGCCAAACTCCCAGAAAAATGCACCCAATTCAATGCTATTTACCAGCTTCTCCACTTCTTGGTTGACAGAGACTTTCTCAGTCCTCAGACAATGGAGTATCAAGTACCATCACTCAAATACAGCCTGTTGTTTTTGCCAACAAGAAAAGGTACATCTATGATGAGAATCTATCTGGACAACCTTGAATCATGGGACCTGTTTGATAATTACACATCAATTACAGGAATGGACCTGGGTCTTAAACAAAAGCTTTTCAGGCACTATCTTTTACTCGATAACAGGTATCCAGTCCTGGCCATATTAACCATTTTTCTAAGTATATCTTTTTATTTACACTCAATATTTGTAACTTTTATGGTCCTTTTGGCTGTTGTTAGTTCTTTGATGATATCCTACTTCTTGTATAAGGTGGCCTTCCAATTCACCTACTTCCCTTTTGTAAACTTGACAGCAGTCATCATTCTCAGCAGTATTTGTGCCAATCACACCTTTGTCTTTTTTGACCTCTGGAGCCTCAACAAAAGCCAAAATCCTTCTGCTGGCCTCCTGCAGTGGATGAGACAAACCATGAACCACTTTGGGTATCTTATGCTGACATCCTGCTTTACAACAGGTGCTGCTTTCTATGCCAGCTACATGAGCAATATAATTGCCATCCGCTGCTTTGCCATCTACATGGGTACTTCTGTACTGGTGAATTTAATATTCATGATGACTTGGCTCCCTTCCTCCATTGTGCTGTATGAACGCTACATAGCAACAAACTGCATTTATAAGCCAGAAGATTACTGGAACAACAGTGGACACAAGAGAGTCATTCTGTTTCTTCATCATATATTCCGTGGCCTTCAAAATACCTGGTGTGAAACCTCCAAGCTATTATTTGAAAAGCTTCTTCCATGTGGTGTCATAAAGTTTCGTTATATCTGGATCTGCTGGTTTGCAGCCTTAGCAATAGGAGGTGCCTATATATCCTGTTTTAACCCTAAGCTAAAACTTCCCACTTTAGAGACACCTTCTGTCCAGGTGTTTAGGCTAAGCCACCCCTTTGAGAGATATGATGCAGAATACTGTCACCAGTTCATGTTTGAAAGGTTGGAGCATGGAGAAGGACAACACATGCCCATCACTATAGTCTGGGGAATACTGCCTGTGGACAATGGGGATCATTTCAATCCAAAGAGCAATGGCACACTGGTGGTAGACACGACATTTACAATCCAGAAGCCTGAAGCTCAGAAGTGGCTCCTGGAATTCTGCCAAAATGTGAAGAATCAAACGTTCTATTATCCAGACCTTGAGCAAAAGTCCACAGTGTGTTTCATGGAGGAGTTTCTCAGGTGGATGGATAGTCGACAGTGCTCCCAAAGAGACCACAGCTTCAACCTCTGCTGTAACCATTTCACTTTCCCATACCGAAGCGAAGTCTTCCTGCACTGCATAAAAATTATGATCATGGAACAAGGCAGAGGGGAGGATGAAACATATGACCTCGGCCTCAGATTTGATGGAGAGGGAAACCTAGCTGCCATGGTGCTACAGTTTCAAACTATTTACCACTACAGCTTCAACTACAGTGAAGGCAAACGATTCTACAATGAAATCGATCTCTGGATAACAGAGGAAATGAAGACTGCCCCTGTGGGGCTTCAGAATGGATGGTTCACTAGTAAACTCGAGCTATATAATCTCCAAAACAGTCTTAGCACAGAGACAATGGTGGTTATGGGGCTGTCCATAGCCATCTCGTTTGTAGTGCTGTTGCTCACCACTTGGAATGTTCTTCTTAGTATATTCTCTGTTATGGCTATCACAGGCGCTGTACTGGTAACTGTTGGGCTTTTGGTCCTATTGGAATGGCAGCTCAATGCAGTGGAGTCTCTCTTCATTTCAGCAGCAGTGGGCCTCTCCACTGACTTTACAGTGAACTACTGTATTTCCTACCACTTGTGCCCTCACTCTGATCGTCTGAGCCGAGTGGCCTTCTCTCTGAAGCAGATGAGCTGTGCCACTGCCATGGCTGCCTCCGCTTTATTTTCTGCGGGTATCATAATGTTGCCTGCAACAGTGCTGGCATACAGGAAGCTGGGGATTTTCATAATGATGATCAAGTGTATCAGCTGTGGATTTGCCAGTTTTTTTTTCCAGTCTCTCTGTTGCTTCTTTGGCCCAGAGAAGAACTGTGGTCAGATCCTCTGGCCTTGTGCCCACGCCCTCAAAAACTACTCTGATGACACTAGGCTGAATGGCAGCTTTGCCTGTGGTAGAAGTGAGAATGCAAACAGATTACGGAAGGTGCAGGAGTCCAACACTGCAAATGAGCAGTATGAACTCCAGCCCTTGGCCAGAAAACTGAGTGACAGTTTTGACAACAGCACTTCCACAAGTAAGTTGTCCAACCGTCCTTCAGTCCTGTCCGAGGACATGCAGCTTGAAGATAGTAGATGTCCCAAGATGGGAATTCATCCTTCTCTGGAAAGAGATAGACAAAATATGCAGGAGCCCCTTGAAAACCAACAAGTAGGTCTTTGTCAGTGTCCAGCCTTGCAAACATCTTCTCCTTACAAGTATAGCAGCTCAGGAGCAGAAGCAAAAATTCATAGAGAGAGACTTTGCAGAGATTGCAGATGTCAAAAATATGGTCCAAAGGCTTGGGATGCATCCATACGGGACCGTCATCCAGCCAACATGAAAAATGAAGGGCAGCTAAATAAACCCCAGTGCTCTGGTGATGCTGCTCAACAACAATCAGACTATATCTCAGAAAACAGTAATCTGCCTGCAGCTGAAATTTATAAACTTCACAGATGCCTTTGTTCTCCTGGCAGCAATTTCTACATGCTCAATATCTCCAGTGAGACATCTATTAGTGATTTTGAGCAGAGCATAAAACTTAATGAATCAGCCAGTTCTTGCCCTGATGTCTTAGAGATATCTGATTCCTGTAGTCAAACAGAGAGGGGTAACCTGAATGGGAAGAGAGATACCCTGAGATTGGACCTGAAAGAGACTGTTTTTGACATATCTCCACCAGCATCACAGCAAAACAGCTCTTCATGGAAAAATCGATTGGGATTAGGGAGTGAAGGTCTGGTTGTCCTACCAAATAGCCAACCAGACATGCCTGATGTTTGGATCAGGCGATCCAGTGTACAAAATTCTAGTTAGAGCAGCTGAAATCTCAGAGAAAACAGCACTCTTATTATAGGGCAAAAGGGAAAGAAAACTCTCCTATCTGATGTGTAAATATCAAATCTTACCTCCCACCCCTGTTTGAGCTGGGAATATTTCCATATATTTCAGCTGTGAAGATACTTACATTTTCACAGAACCAGCAAATCTGATATTGAAGAGCTGAGAGGCAGAAATGAATCTTAACGCAGTGCAAGCTCTTTGGCCTTCCAGTGGGCCATGCCACATCCACAACAGAACCATGAGATTCAGCAAGTCAATCTTGTTTGCCATTCTCTGTACAATAATTAATTGTTTTATTGTCAAGTCTAAACAGAAAGTTAATAATGATGAGATATGCATATTGCTGTATACTGAAAAAAAAAGAGAGAAATCCTCAAGTCCATAATTGTTACTAACGGGAATCTGGCTAATGACCAGTGTTGACTAAACAAATTCCTTTCTGTTGAAATAGATCTCTGTTTTTATCAGTCACCTAGGTCTACAAACCTCTACAAAAAAATTGTATTCAGGTGTTTTCAGATGTCCAGTCAATGGGTGTTTTTTAACTGGCATGGTCTGTTACTTATCAATAAGAATATGTAATGTAGCCCCAAAGAGATTTCAAACTGGAATTTCATCTGGTTTTATTTTAGGGAATTCCTTCAGATACTGTTTAAAATTTTCAGTGTGGAATTTTTTCCTGACAAAAAGCCATGTCCCCATCCCCTTTGTGACCTGGGCAGTTTGCTTTTCATCTTTGTAGCTTGTTTCTATCCAGGATTTTCCATACATGTGTAAAAACATATTTTTTAAAGTTCGCACATCTGATGAATCTTGAATTCTACTTTTTCTCTACCAGAAAAAAATACTTTCTTGCCTTTATCTGTTAAAATAATCAGAAAAAGCTTTCTCTCTAAAATTAAATATAAAAATAAATGGTTATGACAAACTTTCCTAAACCTGAGATGCCTGGTACCTTTGCTGTAGAAATTATGATTCATTTTCTTCATGTTATACATGCCTAATGTTTTTTTCCCCAACTAAATCAACAAGAGGAAGTTTGTACCTCCCAGAATCCAATGCCCACAGAGTGCAGGTAGGCATTATTCATGACAGCTATCCATGACACTTACCCAGGCTGGCTAGTCTGGTTAGTAACAGCAGGAACTTGAGCATAAAACTCAAGTTGGAATACTGGCCCCCTTGGTTTGTATTTATTTTGCAATTTGAGTTTGTCTCACAATAGCCCAGATCCGTATTGGTTATTCTTTTCAATTCTAGGGTACCTGTTCAGCATTTGGTTGGTTAAATAATAAGTACAAAAAATGACTTGTGAATATAAACTATAGACTTGTAAGGTTTGAAGGGATGTCAAGTAATTTAGTCCAGGTTTTACACAAGTGCAAGGTGCTCTGTTCCTAAACTCTCCAAGATAGATGCCTACGCACCCTCTTCTTGAAAGCCTCCAGTGAAGGAGATTTCACAGCTTCCTTACTGTTGACCCCCAGAGATGGTCTGAGGACCAAGGGAAGTTCAGGACACCTTCCAAAGGTATCAAGTCCTTTATAGGAGTATAAGGAAACTTTTGTGACAATTTTAATAATGAAATACTGCAAGAAAATTAAGCATAATGTAATACAAATGATGGGTAACATGATTTAATTGGGATGATGGAGATGTGGTAGGTAGTTCACATGACTGGAGTATTGTCACAGATGGGTATAGCTTGTTCAGGAAGGGTAGGCAAGGGAAAACAAGGAGAAGGTGCAGCCTTATATATACAGGTGATATACACATGTTCTGAGGTAGAGTATGAAGTGGAAGGTAGGCCTGGTAAAAGCCTCTGGGTAAAAGTCAGAAGGGAGAACAGCAGGAGGGATGTCATGGTGGGCATCTGCTGCACGGTACCTGTTGGCATTTCATTTATGACCCAGATACCTTGTCCCAGGCAGACCCAAACCCTCAGACTGACCGTGACCACTCCAAATTGGAGAATAGGCAAATTTTATTGATACACAGTGATAGCAGATAAGAATAATGCAAACAATTTTATATCTACCAATCCTAGAGCTGCACAGAGTCAAGGTACGTCTGGCCAGTACGCAAACTTCACTCTGAGGTTCTCTCTCAAATGTCAGATGTCAGCAGCCTGGAGGTTGGAGACAGTCTGATGGTATGCCCTCTGTCCACAGTGGCGTTGGGTTCCCCTCTCAGAGACCCTTTGCTATTCTTAAATCCCATTTTTTGTATTCTTTTCTCCTCCTGTGATGACTCTTCATTTCTGGATATCACTGATTGGTCTCTCTGTGGTCGTCATACAGTCCATGTTCTGTCTTGTCAGAATAATTCATTGTTTCACAAGCCCAGCACATGCACACATCCTAATTTGGGCTTTCCTAGTCTTCTCCTACTTTGGTCTGTTCCTCAAAACCAGAAATCCCAAGGGCTCTACGGTTGGGCACTATGACCTGGTGCCACCTTATCTCATGTTATGGAACAGTGTGGTATGTCTTTAATTTCTCAGCCTGTGTGTCTGTTTGTTGCTTGCCTGTCAGATACTGGGAGCCTTAAGGAAACTTGCAGAAACAGGCTTTTAGAAATCAATTAACCCTTGCTGTTGCCCTGGACTATTGTTCTAATGCAATATTTACTTTACCTATAAACCAGTTATCAAAAGCAAACCTCTAAATACCATTTTCTAGCCATCAGTACCAAACCAGGAAGAGGAGGTGGATGCAGCCTTCTTTAAGCGACTGACAGAAACTTCCGAATTGCAGGACTTAGTTTTCATGGGGGACTTTAATTATTGGAACACCTGCTGGGAGGGAAACATAGCAGTGCACAAGCAGTCCAGCAAATTCTTGGAGTTTCATAGATTTCATAGACATTCGGGCTGGAAGGGACCCCGAAGAATCATCGAATCCAGCCCGCTGCCCCAGGGGCAGGAAGTCAGCATTTTTTTCCTCTTCTGTGTATCCAATTGTTCTCTTCAGAACCAGTGTGCCCCTAAGGTTCATTACAATCTAATTAAAAAACACGACCACCCATGCTCGCAGGAGAAAATGCCTGAGCACATGGGTAAGGGGCAGAGGACTGCGAACAGTAACCCAGTCCAAGCACCATTCCCTGGCAGCCAGTATCGAGTGGAGTGCCCCAGGGTCAGTCCTGGGGCCAGTTTTGTTCAATATCTTTATCAATGACCTGGAAGATGGGATGAAGTGCATCCTCAGTAAATCTGCAGGTGACAGTGCATCCTCAGTAAGTCTTCAGGTGACACCAGACTGTGGGAAGAAGTAGATATGCTGGAGGGTAGGGCTAGGACTCAGGGTGACAAATTGGAGGACTGGACCAAAAGAAATCCCATGAGGTTCATCATGGGCAAGTGCAAAGTCCTGCACTTAGGACAGAACAATCCCCTGCACCAGGACAGGCCAGGGGCCAACTGGCTAGGCAGCAGCTCTGCAGAAAAAGAATGGGGGGGTTACAGTGGACAATTAGCTATGAACCAACAGTGTGCTCTTGTTGCCAAGAAGACTAACGGCATACTGGGCTGCATCAGTAGGAGCACTGCCAGCAGATCGAGGGAAGTGATTCTTGCCCTTTACTGGGCACTGGTGAGGCCGCATCTGGAGTCCTGTGTCTAGTTCTGGGCCCCCAGTACAGAAAGCATGCAGACAAATCGGAGAGAGTTCATCAGAACTCAACGAAAATGATGAGGGGCCTGGGGGACATGACTTGTGAGGAGAGGCTGCGGGAACTGGGCTTATTCAGTCTAGAGATAAGAAGACTGAGGGGGGATTGAATAGTAGCCTTCAACTACCTGCAGGGGGGGTTGCAAAGAGGATGGAACTGGGAGAGTAATAAAGCACTGGAACAGGCTACCCAGAGAGGTTGTAGAATCTCCATCCTTGGAGGTTTTTAAGACCCAGTAGACAAAGCCTTGTCTGGGATGATGTAGTTGGGGTTGGTCCTGCTTTGAGCAGGGGGTTAGACTAGATGTGGCCTCCTGAGGTCCCTTCCAGCTCTCACTTTCTATGATCCTTCCCTACCATTTTTCAGCAAGAAAACAGAGGCCTCAAAGAGAGATTAAGTGACTTAAGCACAGCTACTGAGTAAATCTTTGTCAAGCCAGGAAATTCAACCTGGGCCTCCCAACTCCCATAGGAGCTGGTTGGGGACAATTTTTGGGAAGAAAAAAACCCAAACTGATGCCTGAAGCAAATATCCCAAAAGCTACCCTGTCATAGTTCCTATACTCCAAAACTAAAGAGCAAAGAAGACCAGCTCTTATAACCTTCCAACTGTACTAGTGGGTCTCTTGGAGAGGTATCTGCCTTAAAATTCCAAGTAGCCCTAGTGCCAATTGGGAACAGCCTGCAAAGGATAAGCATTGCCCCATCCAGAAGTGAATCCTGCCCCTTTGCACTGGTAATGCAACTGTCAGTAGGCCTGGTGTGAGTTATGTGGTGGGAAAACCAGGACCTCCTCTATAACCCTGTGGAGACATGTGCCTAACGTGAAGAAGGGGAGTCATTCCAATGGTATACCAGAGCAGGGCAGTGGTGGATTAAGATTTACTGGGGCCCTGGGCAAATAGAAAATTGGGGGCCCCTCATACCCTATTATAAACATGAATGTATCATGAATGCATCATACCACTCCTCCCCCACAGCTGGGCCCCAGGTCCCAGAAGCTGGACTCCAGCGGGGGGGGGGGAGGGGGGAGGGGCCCCTTCCCCTTCCCCTTCCCCTTCCCCTTCCCCTTCCCCTGCTGTTGCTGCCAAGGGCAGGGCAGGCCTCCGTGCCCCATGGAGGAGGCTGAATGGACCCAGCTGGGGTGGGATGGTACATGTCGGAGGAGCGGCATGCAGCGAACCGGTACCAGCTTCTCCAGTCCAACTGGTGAACAGGTACGAGGCCCTGGCGACCCTGCAGGAGATGGAAGGGGAGGAGGAAACCCTCGGGCAAGAAGAAACACCACGTTCTTCACACTCCAAACAGATCAAGAGATCCACGATGACCCAGAGGAGGAGGCGACGAGTGCTCGTCATAGGAGACTCCATCCTGAGAGGTACGGAAGGACCCATCTGTCGCCAGGACCCCTCAGCACGAGAGGTATGCTGCCTCCCTGGAGCAAAGATTCGGGATGTGACGGAGGTAATCCAGGCCAGGATCAAGCCCACCAATTATTACCCCATGGTCCTAGTCCATGTGGGTACTAATGATGCGGCCAGGAGAACCCCCGATCACCTGATGGCGGACTACTGTGCTCTGGGTGGCGTGCTGAAGGAGTTCGGTGCCCAGGTGGTTTTCTCTTCCATCCTACCAGTGACCGGACGAGGAAGACGGCAGGAGAACTGCATCAGAGAGACCAACTGGCGGCTTCGGCAGTGGTGTCTCGAGGCAGGCTTCGGCTTCCTGGACAATGACCCGCACATCACGACGAGGGACATGCTCAGCTGGGATGGGCTTCACCTGTCCCCCAAAGGTAAGCGTGTGTTTTCTTCTAGGTTGGCGGATCTCCTCCGGCGGGCTTTAAACTAGGCTCATCGGGGGGAGAGGAGTACGAGGGCAGGGGAAGCTGTGGACCACCAAACCGTGTGGCACCCACAAGGACAGCCCAGCCTGAAGAAGGAGAACATTGGGAACCTGAAAGCCATGGGGAGGCCAGCACTACAGAACAGGTAACAAACAAGAAGGTAAGAAACAATGGGCCCCTTGGGACTCGGAGCGGGGGGGCAGCAAAGGCACCAGTCACAGGGCTCAAGTGCCTATATACTAATGCTAGGAGCATGGGGAACAAGCAGGATGAACTAGCGCTCCTGCTTGCACTAAACACCTATGACTTAGTGGGGCTAACAGAGACCTGGTGGGATTCATCCCATGACTGGGCGGTACATATTGAGGGCTATAGATTGTATAGAAAGGACAGGTCGGGGAAGAAAGGGGGGGCAATACACATCAACCCTCATCAAGACAGAATCCGAGGTTGAGGAAGTAGAAGGATTGTGGGTTAGGCTACATGGGGGGCAAGGAGAAAGGGATTTGGTGGTAGGGGTCTGTTACAGACCCCCACACCAAGGGGAAGAAATAGATGCGGGGCTCCTGAGGCAACTCTCGGAGACCATAAAAGCTAAAGAGGCGGTAGTCATGGGGGACCTAAACTACCCGGACATCTGCTGGGAGATGCAGACAGCAAGGTCCCATCGCTCACGCAGGTTTCTAACTTGTGTACAGGACCTCCACCTGACACAGGAGGTGCATGGTCCCACTAGGGGGAATGCCATACTGGATCTAGTATTGGCAACGGGAGATGACATGATAGGGGACCTCCAGATCGGTAGCTATCTGGGAGACAGTGATCACCTTATAATAGAATTCAACATAAGACGGTGAGTGGGTAAGGTAACTAGTAGGGTGAAAGTGCTAGACTTTAGGAAAGCTGATCTCAATGCACTCAGGCGATTAGTCAAGGAAGCACTGCAGAGTAGGAGTTTTGATGGGATGGGAGCCCAAGAAGGGTGGCTGTGCCTAAAGGAAACGATCCTTCGGGCACAAAGCAAGACGATCCCCGAGCGAGGCAAAAGAGGGAAAGGGGCCGGGAGGCTTCCATGGCTGACCAGAGAAATCCAGGGCAGCCTAAGGGCCAAAAGGGGAGCACATAAAAAGTGGAAACAGGGTGAGATCACTAAAGATGAATATACCTCCTCTGCTCGTGCTTGTAGGGAGGCAGTTAGGCGGGCCAAAGCTACCATGGAGCTGAGGATGGCAACCCAAGTAAAGGACAACAAGAAATTGTTTTTTAGATATATTGGGAGTAAAAGGAAGGCCCAGGGAGGAATAGGACCGCTGCTAAATGGGCAGAAACAATTGGTGACAGATAGGGGGGACAAGGCTGAACTCCTCAACGAGTTCTTTGCCTCAGTGTTCCTAAGTGAGGGGCATGACAAGTCTCTCACTGGGGTTGTAGAGAGGCAGCAGCAAGGCGCCAGACTTCCATACGTAGATCCTGAGGTGGTGCAGAGTCACTTGGAAGAACTGGATGCCTTTAAGTCGGCAGGCCCGGATGGGCTCCATCCGAGGGTGCTGAAGGCACTGGCCGACATCATTGCAGAGCCACTGGCGGGAATATTCGAATGCTCGTGGCGCATGGGCCAAGTCCCGGAGGACTGGAAAAGGGCTAACGTGGTCCCCATTTTCAAAAAGGGGAGGAAGGAGGACCCGGGCAACTATAGGCCGGTCAGTCTCACCTCCATCCTTGGTAAAGTATTTGAAAAAATTATCAAGGCTCACATTTGTGAGAGCCCGGCAGGGCAAATTATGCTGAGGGGAAACCAGCATGGGTTTGTGGCGGGCAGATCGTGCCTGACCAACCTAGTCTCTTTCTATGACCAGGTTACGAAACGCCTGGACACAGGAGGAGGGGTGGATGTCGTATACTTAGACTTCAGGAAGGCCTTTGATACAGTATCCCACCCCATACTGGTGAACAAGTTAAGAGGCTGTGACTTGGATGACTGCACAGTCCGGTGGGTGGCGAATTGGCTAGAGGGTCGCACCCAAAGAGTCGTGGTGGATGGGTCGGTCTCGACCTGGAAGGGTGTGGGCAGTGGGGTCCCGCAGGGTTCGGTCCTTGGACCGATACTCTTTAATGTCTTCATCAGCGACTTGGACGTGGGAGTGAAATGTACTCTGTCCAAGTTTGCAGATGACACAAAGCTATGGGGAGAAGTGGACATGCCGGAGGGCAGGGAACAGCTGCAGGCAGACCTGGATAGGTTGCACAAGTGGGCAGAAAACAACAGGATGCAGTTCAACAAGGAGAAATGCAAAGTGCTGCACCTAGGGAGGAAAAATGTCCAGCACACCTACAGCCTAGGGAATGACCTGCTGGGTGGCACAGAGGTGGAAAGGGATCTTGGAGTCCTGGTGGACTCCAAGATGAACATGAGCCGGCAGTGTGATGAAGCCATCAGAAAAGCCAATGGCACTTTATTGTGCATCAGCAGATGCATGACAAATAGGTCCAGGGAGGTGATACTTCCCCTCTATAGGGCGTTGGTCAGATTGCAGTTGGAGTACTGCGTGCAATTCTGGGCGCCGCACTTCAAGAGGGATGCGGATAACCTGGAGAGGGTCCAGAGAAGGGCAACTCGTATGGTTAAGGGCCTGCAGACCAAGCCCTACGAGGAGAGACTAGAGAAACTGGACCTTTTCAGCCTCCGCAAGAGAAGGTTGAGAGGCGACCTTGTAGCTGCCTATAAGTTCATCACGGGGGCACAGAAGGGAATTGGTGAGGATTTATTCACCAAGGCGCCCCCGGGGGTTACAAGAAACAATGGCCACAAGCTAGTAGAGAGCAGATTTAGACTGGACATAAGGAAGAACTTCTTCACAGTTCGAGTGGCCAAGGTCTGGAACAGGCTCCCAAGGGAGGTGGTGCTCTCCCCTACCCTGGGGGTCTTCAGGAGGAGGTTAGACGAGTATCTAGCTGGGGTCATCTAGACCCAGCACTCTTTCCTGCTTATGCAGGGGGTCGGACTTGATGATCTATTGAGGTCCCTTCCGACCCTAACATCTATGAATCTATGAATCTATGTCTGCCTTTCCTCCCTGCCCCATCCCCACCACAGCCAGAGTGGACCAGTGGGCAAGGGTGAATGCAGGCTCCTTGCTGTGGGCTCAGGGCTCTCCACTCTGCTGCTTTTGCCGAGGGCTGTGCAGCAGCCGCACGTTCCCTGCCCACGCAGCAGCAAGGGGCACAACCCGCAGCACCGTGCTGCTGGGCAGGCAGGGGGTGTGCTGCTGGCATGGGGCTCCCAAGGGAAAGGCTGCAGAGTGGAGAGTCCTGAGCCCACAATGAGCAACTCATATTGGTGCTATACACAAATATGGCGGGGAACACTTGCCCCCCTCCCTCATGCCTTCCCTAGGGCGTGTGCGCAGCAGTGGGGAACTGCACCCCTCCCCCCAGCCTGCACCCTTGGGCGAGCTGCCCGTTCCCCACCTTTGTGTCCCGCGCACTGTCCTGTCTGGGCAGCGCCACCAGCCCCTGCCCTCACCATGGGGGCCTCAATCGGCCTAGACAGCAGACAACCAAACCAATGAATACATGAACAAGCAGGCAGCGCGGGTGCCTGGTGAGAAGGGGCTGTGTTGCCTGTTTTCGGTAGGACAACAACCAGCTACGTCAAAGAACTGCGATCAAGCTCCCCACTGAGGAGCTGTCCCCCCACACAGGGAGACGATGTGCACCAGCGGCAGGCGCCGCCGAAAAAGCCCCGCTGTCCTACACCTGACCAAGGGAACACTAATCCCACCCCCAACTCGAGCTTGGAGTAGGCACCCCTAGGAGGCCCCTTGGCCCGTCCTCCCTGCACTCTGATTGGACGGTGCCCGACAGGCCCCGCCCCGGCTGCGGATCTCTCCCCGTCCGGCCAGGAGGGCCCGCCCCCTCCCGGGGGAGGGCGGGGCCTACGTGGCATCCCGCTCCTGCCCCTTCCTTGTGAGGGCGAGCCTGCCTGGGTGGAGAGAAAGTAGGGCTTCGCTTTCCTCTCTGCGCATGCGCCCACATTCTTCCTCGGGGCTCCCGTCGATGTCTGCGCCTGCGCGCGAGTTTGCTCCTCCCTCCCCGGGGCGGTTGAGGGGCTGTTCCCATTTCAAACGGCCGCGGGAGTTGGGCAGGTGTGTCGGGGCGGCGTTGCCGGGTCCGGCTGCCTCTCTGGCGTGGCTTCATGCGTGTCGCGGTCTCGATCCATGCGGGGTGGGCGTGGGCGGGGGCGGACGCGAGGGGTGAGGCGGACGCGGCCCAGGCCCGGTCACGGTCCACCCTTCACCCCCCCGCGCCTGCAGGCCCCGCGGCGGGGACCTGCCTGGGGGAGGCGGGGCTGGGCATGGGGCGGGAGGGCGGTGGCCGGCGGGGCCTGGCCTGGCCTGGCCTGCAGAGGACAGGAGTCACACCCATGGTCTCCGCAGGCGGCCCATCCGCCCCGCAGCATGGAAGGCGAGCCGTCCCGCATCCCCGTCTACTCCTCCTCGCACGCCAGCGCGCTGCCCCGGGCCGCCCCGGCAGGTGAGTGCGCGCCCATGGCCTCGCCGGGGCCTGCCTGTTTTCCAGCGCGCCTGGGAGCCCCGAGCACGGCGGCCTGTCCCGCAGAGGAGGGGCCCGACAAGGGGCGGAGGGTGCCCCAGGGGCTGGCGGCCTCCTCTGCTGCAGTGACAAGAGTTGGGCTAGGGCTGGTAAAGCTGAGGGTCGGGGTGGGTAAAAATCAACAATTTTAAAAAGAAATAAAAGCGGGATTTAAAAAAAAAATTGAATCTGTTTTTTTGTTAAGATGCTTTTTTTCAAAAAGCACCTATATAAAGACAGTTTTAATTTAAGATAAGTTAAAGCTCACTCTTTCATCTGCCCCTGTGTTTTGGCCAGAGCCCTGGATTAGTGATTTCTCTGAAATTCCAAGATGGCATCATGGAATAGGAATTATAACTTCTAATTGTATACAACTTGAGACGATATAGTCATGTAACCTTCTTAGAAAAGTTTTGTAAATAGGTCACAACAGGCCATGGACTATATTAAGGGCCCAATTTTATGGGGTTCCCAAAGGCTCCTCTATAGATTAGTAAAGATTAAAGAAAACCATACTACCCAGTGGGACTTGGCGCTCAGTCTAGATCCCATTAAGTATCTCTGCGATGGTTAGTTTCAGTTCTCAAACTCTGGATTTGTGTCTCCAGAGATAATATCCTTGATAACAGCAGTATATGGAGACAAGAGATAACAGACCTGATTTGCCTACCAATCAGCCCTTTTGTCTCTCTGCAAGTTTATGTACACAGAGTCAAGCCCTTACCCCTCTCTAAAAGTGCAAAGTTTCAAGAAGTTAAAGGAATAGAAGATATCAAACAACAAGAGTGCACTTTTTGTAGAAAGTGATGATTAAATCGTGGCTTTCTGACCACTGATTTAAATCATGATTTATATCAGTTTGGTTTTAAAACAAATCCACCCTGCTGAAGTTTGCTGGGATAAAGGGCAAAATCCAGGCTGTTGCTTGCAAATAGGTAGGAAAGCAGTGAGAGAGGCTTCCTCTCCTTTTTGTGTCGTTGTGTGACAAGGTATTTAGCAGAACTCGCAGACTTCTTATAATCTGACGAAGCCACGTGGTGAGTGCTCCTGCTGTGGCCTTGAACTTGGCACTTCTGGGTTGTTAACTGTGCGTTTGGCATTTTGTGCCACCCCCAGAAAGGCTTAGACCTGAGAAGCAGCCCAGTGTGTTGATCAATTGTAGCTTGTACAATTTATTCCAGCCCTGATTCCTTCTCTAGCCTGCCTCTGTCACACTGAGCTCACCTGGGCAGAGCTAGGTGGAAGCACAGGGAGTTTGCACTTTCTGGCCCTGTTTTGCTGCTGTCCAAAATGCCAGAAGGGAAAGCAAGTGTTGGATGCAGTTTCAAAGAAGGCTCTGCTTAGGTTTCCTTTTTCCTGTCCAGTGGAGCCCTGGAGAAATCGGCCTACTATTTATTATTTGGTAACGTAGCTGCAATTGGTTCAGCCAATTGGAATTGAGAGAGCGGCGAGGTTTTTTTTGTTTTTGTTTTTTTTTTGTTAGCGGTATCTCTTATTGGACCAACTACAAGGTTGGGGTAGAATTAAAACAAGCTTTTGGCTGAGGTATTCTTCAGATCAGGGGAGGGAAGCATGCATAGCGATGATTGAGAACAATGGGTAGAGCTCTGAAATTGGAGAGGGGAGAAATTCCCAGGGGTAGCACACAAGCACCAGTCAAGCAGACAGATACTGACTCTGCACACTATCTGATTCCTGAAATGGTTCCTGCATGCTATAAGTGATAATGACTACGGCTGTGCAAAGCTTCGGTAGCTGATTCAATTCGCCCGATTTGGGGACCATATCTCCAAATCAAATCAGACGATTTGGCCATAGACTAAACAGCCAGCTGACGGCTGCCTTCAGTTGGTAAGTCTGTTGGGGTTGGGAGGGAAGGGGCTGAGACGAGTTGCCCGGAAGGGGGGGGGGGGGGGGGAGGGGGGCGCAGTATTGGGAGCAGGGGTTCTGCCCTGCTGCCACTTGCCCAGCCGGGGAGGGGGACAGGATGCAGGCGTTGCTCACTCCAGGCGGAAGGGGGCAAGTGGCAGCAGAGCATAGCCCCTGCTCCCAGTGCTGCTGCGCCCACCTCCTGCGCTTCCCTGCAGAAGCTGGCAAGCGGCAGCAAGGCAGAGCCCCTGCTCCCAGTGCTAATTTGGACACGGTAGCGCTGGGAGCAGGGGCTATGCCATGCTGCTGCCCAGAGTAAGCCACACCTGCGTTGCGCTCCCCCTCCCCTTCTCCATAACAGCAGGGCATAGCCCCTGTGGCTCCCCTTGCCAGGACAGGCAGGCACAGAAGCCCCCATGGCTGCCCTGTCTGGCCCCATGCCCAGCCCAGCCTCCTGGCACTTTTTTTTTTAAAGTCCCATACTCACTTGCTGCAGGAGCAGCAATTGGGGCCTCTGGGTACTCATGACGGAGCCCCCCCATTTGGTACCTGCGCGGCAACTGTTGCATTGCGCAAGTGCAGCGCAGCTCAGCGGGGCACTGCACGCTGTCTGGGAGCTGGGGCTGAGCGATGCTGGGCTCTGGCTGACAGGTGGAGCAGCCCCAGCTCTCGGACAGCACACAGCACCCTGCTGAGCTGCACGGCACCTGTGGCATAGGGCAGCTGCTGCATAGGTGCCAAGCAAGCACGAGGGGGGACAATCCCTGCTGCGCTGGGGGGCTTTGCCACAAGCACCCAGAGGCCCCAGTTGCCGCTCTTGTAGCCAGTGAGTATAGGGCTTTTTTTAAATTTATTTATTTATTTCTTTTAAGTGCCAGGAGGCTGGGCTGGGTGGGGCCTGGGGCTGGATAGGGCAGCCATGGGGCTTCTCCCAGGGCTCCCCTGGCCCAGGGAGAGGCAGGCACAGCTGGAGAAGCCACAGGAGAACATGCAGCCCACCCAGCTGTGCCTGCCTCTCCCTGGCCGATCTGAATCACCGAATCTTCCAAAGCTGATTCAGCCAAATCGATTCAGAAGAGCGATCCGAATCTCCAAACTGAATCGCTGTCCTCCGAATCGAAATCGAATACTTCCCTATTTGCACAGGTCTAATAATGGCCCTCCTCTGTTTGGATAGGTCTTGATCTCCCAGTAATCAAACTTCTCTTCTGCTGAGTGCTCGTCTGCTACCCCGGGAACTTCTCCCCTGTGTAGTTTCAGAGCTTTATCCACTGTGCTTAATCATCGGTATTCATGCTCCTTCCTCCATCTGGATGAAGAATGTCTTGCATTCAAAAGCTTGCCTAACTTTACCCCGACCATGCAGTTGGTCCAATAAAAGCTACCACCCCAAAACAATCTTGCCTCTACCATCATTTGTCTCTTCGGCTTTGTAGAGCAGAGAAGCAAGATAAAGGGACCTGGTTGAGATACAGTGCAACTAAGGTGACAATGAGTTTTCAACACGGATATTCCTTTATTCCCCAGCTTAGATGTACCCTTCCTCTGTTCAAAGCAAGACAAAACATGATGTAAACCCTGTGCCTGGTTCCTAGTGTTACTGGCCTGTTGCCAAACTTCTGAAAATGCTAGGTGTGAACAAAGCCTTGTATAATTAAGTGGCCAAATACTATATGCGACTGTAAATCCAGAGTAACTAGCTTTCTTAGGATCTTGCATTATTTCACAAGCTTTCTCAATCCTGAAAGTTTCAAAAAGCTCAGTTTGTACTGTGTCCAACACTGTACGTCTTGCTTATCAAAAGTGGTATGTCTTTTGTGAATGCTTAAATATTCTGCTCTGTCTTCAAATGTGAATGTCAAGCCATCTCTTGTCTATTGCTGGGTGGTGACTTACATTTCAACACTGGCCCACCCAGGGTTTAAATATCACCCACTTTTTCATCTGCGCCTGTGTTTTGGTCAGAATATGGAAATTACTGGGGTGGATCCTTGCCTCACATCATTATTAAAAATAATAAAATGAGTCCTGGATTAGGAATGTGGTCTACTTGTTCTTTGGTGAGAACTTCTGTATGACGTTTCTAGAAACTGCAGTATTTCATTATGATATGAATTTCTCTTTTTCTTTCCAGAAACACAGACACTTATTGTCTCCAAGAAACAATGTATTAACAAGACTGCTGAATCTGAATTCAGCAAAGTTCCCAATTTCAATTTTAGTTCAAATGTTCCAGAAGATGGTGTCTTCAAAGCTTCAAATCCAAGGTAAATGCAGAGAACATGTATAGACAGTCTTATTGAAACTTTCTTAGATTCCATTAAGTTAATAAGGGATTCTGTTAATTAACAAAAGCTTGGAGTTTTTTCTATATGCGTATCTTGATGAAGTGACAATTTAAATTGGTAGTTTGGAAAAATGCTGTGTAAAGTAATGAGATTTCTATTGTTTTTTACATCTCTAGGTCTACTAAGAAAAAGGAACCTCTTTCTAGGAAGACGGCAACAAATGTGAGAGCGTAAGTTGATGGAAAACAAAACTCTCCAAACAGTACTAAGAGCTGCTTTGAGGTGGCCCAACTTTCTAAGGTGCTCTAGTAAGGTGTCCATCTGGAGAGAGTCTATGGATATTTGGGTTTTTTTTGGATTGGGGGGGGGGGTGGTGTAATGGGGCTTGGTGCACTGAACTGTGTGAGAGGGGGAGAGTATGCTGCACAACTAGAGGTATTTAAATCCTGACACTTTTGTTCCTTGCTCAACAAAGGAAGAAAACCTTTTATACCTCTCCTCCCATTTTCATCTGGTATTTTGAGCCAAATACTAAACTTTACAGTGATACCTATTTTAAATTCTTGGTGGTAATGTATTCTACAGACCTCTGAGCCGATACAAAGTGGAAGCAGAACTGAAGACAAAGAACCAAGTGTTGGAAACTGCCAAACAGAAGCTACATTTACAACTAGCAGGAGCCCAGGTGAAAAACAGTAATCAATTGATCATCTTTTGATAAGCTTGCTAGGCAATACCTCTTATGAGTTATGGGAGGAATAGTGTTGTGGCTCAGTGCGTCTAAGATGTTTCTCCTTCCTATACATCATTCCCAACTTCTTTTATCAGAGCTATGACTAATGTTTGCTGTTGAGTATATGGAATCGATGGTTTGTCACAGTTTTTTAAGACGCGCAACCGATCCTCATCCTTCCTCAGTCCCCTCTCCAGGTCTCAGGCTTGACCCTCGTTTCTTGAGGTAGAATTCTGTGCTTTTTTCCGTTCTGTGCTGGGCCCTGTTCTGCAGTACCATGAATAAACCTGATTATTCAGCAGACCTTACTGGCTTGGCCACCTCTGGTTCTTCCTTCAGGAGCTGTAAGCAGCATCTAAGTCTCTAAAACCCTCTGCTTTCAATCTCTACCATAGGAACATGCAATATGATTTAAAAAGCCTTTTTGGTTACTTTAATAATAATAATAATAATAATAATAATAATAATAATAATAATAGCCAAACCTTTTACTCGTGTCTTGCCTAATAGGCTTTGGTAGGCCTAGCTTGTATCACACCCCTTGGCTACTGGAGGCCAGGCTGTTTCCCAACACTAATATCTTAGTTGAGGATCTCAAGACTGTTGAAAAAGGGATGTCAAGAGTGAGTGAATTACACTAAGTTCTTCCGTTGGCACAGTTATGTCACTATAGCTGTAAAGAAGGGTAATGCTTGATAGTATAGCTGTGCTAGCAAAAAAAGCCCCACATGTAGGCACAGTTAGAATGGCAAAAGAGTAGGTTTTGCTGGTGTAGATCATGTCATAGGGAGGATCTGTAATAAGCTGTCTGGCAAACCTGGTTTTGTTGAGATAAATCGCATCTACTTTAGTGTTCTGTTGATGTTGTCAGTAGAGCTAAATGAACATAGTGCTTCTATCCCAGGAAAGATCTGTCACTCATGCCAAGGCTTCCCTCTTTTTAACAGGGCTGAGACCTTCCTGGGGAAAACTGTTTAGTCTGTGGAGATGCACCTCTCAGCTAATACCTGATATGCCGATTAGAATTTGCTTCACTTTCTGGAGCTTGTCAGAATTTCACTTTTCTGACTTGCTAGTGAAATAGACTCTGGTTATAGTTTTACTGTGTACATAGTCATGGGATAGAATTTAGGCAGTTCCAGATTGATTGTAGCATCCAAAAAGGGGGGTCACTAGATTTATATCCTGATGGTATCAGTTGTACATATTGCTGCTTGGACTGGCAAACTTGTTTTGCAGGGAATTTACTGACTACGTGGAAAGAAGATGGGTGGAGAGGAATTCTTTACTAACTTCTGATCTTATTATGACAGGATACTATAAAGGATCTGAAGGAAAAAAATGAGGTCCTGGAAGAGGAAATTGAGAAGCTGAAGGAATTTAAAGAGAACTGCATGTTGATTTTAGAAAGCAGGAACATTGATCCAGGTGAGAACTAAGGATTTCTCAGTGCTTTGGGAGTTTAGTCACAATGGATGGAAGGTGTGGGACAAGTGGTACTTATTCTTAGATGTCATCTGAATGTTGCAGCCAAGGACCCCACATTATGCTCAGTCCTGATCTTGGTGTATTGGTATAGAAGAGACCTTCTGGTTTAAAAAAAGGGAGAAACTGTTCTAGTTGGTTTGTTTCCTATGGAGCAGCCTTCTCTGGAACACTGGGTTTGCTCTTCATATGGGTGTGGAGGATGACTAATTAAGGAGTTACTACCATGGGCAAAAGATCAAGAATAGCTTGTGGATAACTATTGAGCAAAACTGAGTAGCTTATTATTATTATTTATGAATCAGTTACAGGTAACAAAATATTGGAAGAGGAAGAAAACATGAAGGAGTGTCAGACGCAGACAATGGTGAGAACTTGTTGGAAGACCAATATGTGGGGTCAAATAGCCAATGTTTCATTTGCAAATGAGAATTAACAAGATGAAAAGAGGGGAATAACTGACACTTTCTATGTGGCCAAGCTTGTTTTGGGTTCCTTTCAGTTGTTGACAGAGAACCTTAAGGAAGAATTGCAACAATTCAGTCAAATGGCTGCAAAGCAGACGGAAGAACTTCAGGTAAGACCACAACCCCTTGCATCTAGAGAAATGAAATCCTTATTCTCTTCCCTCCTTTAAATCTACAAGTAAACGTGATGTATTGTAGCAGGCTTTTAATGCTGCCTTTTGTCTTCCATTCTATACATGCATGTAGTAAGGGAATTCTGGGTGCCACTTATATGGCAAGAGATAGGTGGGGGTTGCAGTACAGTACAGCATAAGATGATTAGTAATTTCACTAGACTTCCTCTTTAGCTACTATTATACTGAATCTTTAGGGTCCAGGGTGGAATCTAGTCAAAACTGTATAGGTAAGTTCCCTTTTTTGGAAGCTGTATCAAGAAGTGGTAATGATTTTTGCAGCTAATGTTCTTTAAGCTGACTGCTATTGCATATACCCCACCAATATCCTGGGGCATATCACTACTGGAAGCACAGCTCTGTGTCTCTGCTGAAACAAGCTCCATCCATTTGCATTTCTCTTTAGAGATTCCATAACTACAAAAGTCAAAGCATAAACTTCCCTAGAAAGAAGGATGGCCAAATAGGTTCTAGTCTGAGACTTGAAAGCCTGGATACAACTAATTCTGCCAAAAACACTTCTGTTACTTGGAGAACTGTAGCAGAAAGACTAAGTTGTCCAATTTGTGCAATGTGCATAATAGTAGTTCCCTACCTTCATTGGCCATTTTTTTTTAAATATAAAAGCATTAAAGAGTGTAAGGTTCTCAAATCTTACAATAAGGGTCATGTACAGTCTGAGGCAATTGCCGGTATTTCCATAGTTTCATAGTAGCTAGGGTCAGGAGGGACCTGATCAGATCATCTAGCCTGACCCCCTGCCACAGGCAGGAATGAATGCTGGGTTCACAGGACCCCAGACAGGTGATTGTCCAACCTCCTCTTGAATTTGCCCAAGGTAGGGGCGAGGACCACTTCCCTGGGAAGTTGGTTCCAGATTTTGGCCACCCTAACTGTAAAATATTGCCTTCTGATCTCTAACCTAAACCTTTCTCCATCAGCTTATTACCATTGTTCCTCATCACCCCAGGTGGTGCTGAGGAGAAAAGGGCTCTGCCTACTTGCTGTTGATCTCCCCGATGAGTTTGTAGGCAGCCACCAGGTCCCCCCTTGGCCTCCTCTTGCTGAGGGTGAACAGGTTCAGGTCCCTCAGTCTCTCCTCATAGGGCCTGTTCTGCTGCCCTCCAACCGAGCGGGTGGGTCTCCTCTGAACCCTCTCCAGGCTGGCCACATCCCTTTTGAAGTGTGATACCCAGTACTGGACGCAGTACTCCAACTGCAGCCTGACCAAAGTCGCATAGAGGGGGGAGTATCACCTCTCTGGTCTGGACTGGCTTGAGATGCACCTTTGGATGCATGACAAGGTATGGCTGGCCTTGCTGGCTGCAGTCTGGCATTGGCGGCTCATGTTCATCTTGGAGTCAATAATGACTCCAAGATCCTGTTCCACCTCTGTGCTTTCAAGAGGGGAGCTCCCCAGCCTGTATGTATGCTGTGGATTCCTTCTCCCAAGGTGCAACACCCTGCATTTGTCTACATTGAACCCCATCCTATTCTCATCTGCCCACTTTTGTATAAATCTGTTTGCAGCTCTCTCTCTCTCCCTTCAAGTGTGTCCACCTTGCCCCACATCTTATTGTCATCAGCAAACTTGGACAGCGTGCTTTGCACCCCCAGGTTGTATCCAGATGCCAGTTGTCATAATAAAATGTTTTTGCTAATGGCTTATACCAGGCAAGCTTCCCCTTCCCCAGTGTTTCCCAGCCAGTGTGCTGCGGCACAAAAGTGTGCTGTCAGAAATGAACAGGTGCTGCGGAATTTTGCCGTGGCAATGAGCTACAATAGGTATGAGGATGGGGATTGCCTTAATGGGTGTTCTGTCGAAAAAATGCATTAATGTAAGTGTGCCTTGAGCTGGAAAAGGTTGGGAAAGGAAACACTGTCCTACCTGTGCTCTCTTGTAAATGTAATCTGAATCCCTTCTGCCTTTTGTCTCCATCTGGTTAAATGCTAATTACCTGCTCCGAAGCTCCCAATAAGTTGACTTGAGCAGGACTACTATCTTTTTTTTCAGTCAGAAACTGCTGTTTCTGTGTGAGATTATCTGTTGAGGAATGAGGCTGAACCAACATGATCTGTTCTGTTGTAGCACTGGTTTGGTTAAGTCCCACAGTCTGTTGCCTTAATCCTCCTTCCTTTGTAGAGGCATCCAAATGTGCACACTGCTGTACACCAACTTATCTCTTCCCCTCCCCCCACCTTCCATTATAGATGGCAAAAGAGAAGTGGAAACTGGCTGGAGAGGAGAGGGACCCGTTCCTGGAGAAGCAGCTCCCCTTTCAAACGGAAATGGAAGAGTTTGCAACTGTCCTTAGTCAGGTGGAAAACCTCATGAATATGTAAGAAGGAAAGAGTCGCTTCTGTCCCAGCTTCTCGGCGCAGGGACTTGGAGCTGGCCTCTCCGGGGCCGCAGGACGCGGAGATTCCCCCTTGTCCGCCGGACTGGTGTGTGTGTGTTGTTGCTTCCCCTACCTGTCCAGCCCAATAAACGGGCTCGTGCCCGCCACCACCCCCTCCGGCCGCGCAGCCTCTGCTCCTGCTTCCCCAGCGCCGCTGCCCTGCGCGGGTGAGGGGGCGTCGTGGCACGCGCAGCCCCATTGGCTGCCTTCGCCGGCGCCGTGTCGCCATTGGCTGGGGGCGAGGGGTCGGGCCGAGCACAGCGATGGCGGCGGCAGTGCTGGGCCGAGCGGGGAACGCGGCGGGGCTGGGCCGGGCCTGCCAGCGCCTGCTGCGGGGGCCGCTCCGGCGGGGCTGCGCAGGACTGGCCGTGGACGACGCGGTCAACGGGCTGAGCGAGGAGCAGCGCCAGGTACGGGCGGGGCGCGGAGCGGAGCCTGCCGCTAGGCGGGGGGCCAGCCGCCGGCCCTGCCCCCCGCGAGCCGCCGCGTCCCCGGAGCCCCGAGGGTGCAGTCGGGGAGAGGCGCTGGCGCCGCCCTGAGCCTGCCTCGCGGATGGGCGTCGCTTGTAGGAAGCCGGCGAGAGCGAGAAAGATCCAGTGGGCTACTGGCCGGCTGCAGGGCGCTGCCGTTGGCCGCCTCCACCCGCTGGGGCGGGACGGGGCCCGGCCAAGGCTGCACCTGGGAGTTCACAGGTCGCCCCGGCCTCTCGCGGTGGAGCTCCAGTTTAACTAGTGCTTTGGTGCTGGCACCAGGAGGTGGCGTCGCAGCCTTGCGTTTTCTCAGTCTTGAGGTTTCCTTGGTCTAAAGCCCGTGCAGAACTAATAAAGGGTCACTCTCTCCTGTTACTGCTGCACTGTTCTCTGTCTGCCCCCGCGCTCAGGGTTGGAGCCCCAAGGCTGCCTGGAGTCCTGGAGGGAGCGCCTGTCTGTGTCCTGCACTGGGTGTATAAAAAGGAAAGATAAGTAAATAGTCCAGGTGTCCCCTCTGGGAATAGGCAAAGGACCAAACACTGGAAACAAACGTGGGCTAGCATTTCCCAGCCTTTGGGGTCACGACTACATTTGGGGTTGCAGTGATTAAAAAAAATGGGGTTGCAGGGATCACAGATTTTCTCCTTTTAGAGGAGCAAAAAGCAGGAAATGGCATGTTCCCCTTGCACGCTGTCAAAGTTGCAGACTGCAAGGGGCTGCATGGAGCTGGGGGGAGTGGAAGAAGGGCGATCAGGCAGGGGGTGCCACGTGCATCTGCACACATGTATGTGACAGCCAGGCAGTGTAGGGAGCTGGTCCCACATAAGTCTATGGGGTGGGGATTGAGGCCCCCATGGTGAGGGAGTGGGGTGGGGCTGGGGTGCTGCCCAGCAGGGCTGGTGCCTGGGGCCCCGAGTCGGGCTGGGAATACAGGGCTCAGCTAAGGGAGCAGGATAGAGCCAGGGGTGGCTGGAGGGAGAGGTGTGCACAGTGGCAGAGTCAGTCCTGGGGAAGGGAGGCATGGAGGGGCATGTGCACCCCAGACTTGTGCATAGGGCTGGGGCGGATGTGGGTTCGGGACTTCTCTCCCTGCAGCCGTTTCCCACCCGGGGGACTCTGCAGCAGAGTGGGGTGGGGAGGCTTGGTGCCACTGTTACCTCATCAGCTGTGCCTCCCTGCCAGGGTGCCCCCAGCCTGCCTATCAGCAGAGGGGGGGTGCAACTCCATGCCACTGCTGCCAGGTGGGCAAGGGGAGGCAGGTCTCGCTCACTGGTCCGCAGAAGCTCTCAGGGAGAGGACAGCAGGACAGGGAGCCCTGAGCCCACAGCAGGCAGCCTGCATCCACTCTGGCCTTGGGGGCCAGGGCGTAGAGCTGGACTCTGCACTGTACTCGCATTGCAGCAGTTGCCACCTCCAATGGGTGGCAGCTGGGGCTCGAGCACTGTGGTGGGGGACTGTGGGTTGGGAGCAAGGGGTTCATGCTGAGGAAAACATTGGGAAGTATTGACCTAAGATAAAATAAAGCAGTAAAAGCATCCAAAGCTTGACAGCCTGCCGAGATGAGGTTACTACATTACTAGGAGTGTTTCAGTCCCTGGTTTAAAATAGCGCCCCCAGCTTGCTAGTGACTTTTTTCCCCTGATAATTGATTTAGCTGCCTGTGTGGTAAATTTGTTGCTATAACCTGCTTCTAAGTGGGTAAGTGTCTGAAAACAACCAATTACCATTAGAAGTGATGTTTACTGACCCTTTAATTGTAGCATCTGCATGGTAGCCTATTTGTTTTAAATGTATTTGAATTGCTCAGAATATGTAAGATATAACATTTATATTTCTGATTGCTTTCTCTGGTGTGGTTACTGGCTTCTTAAGCATCTGATCAAATGATCTGTGTTTCATAGATATGCTTTGACAATTTTTTATATATATAAAAGTGTATCCAGAAGCATCTTCTTGATGGAAAGACTTTCATCATCTCTGTCCATTGGCTGTGAAAGTACCAAACAGAAAAATGGATAAAGAGATTAGTGTATTAGAAACTGTCTAACTACAGAATCTCTAAAACACTGTTACCATTTCCCCATTCTAATGTTACTGTAAGACTCACTTCCCACCATATTGCTATCCCCTCTTAAAGATTACAGTCTTTCAATGTTAAAAGATTATAAACATTGTTTGGGGAGTCTTTTTTTATTATCTGACACTCAAAGCTGTCTGGTTTTACTTTCTAGCTTTGAATATTGGGAGCCTAGGACGTGGTCAGTGAGAGCATATTGGGCATATTCAGGGAAGAAAAGGAACCATATCCTGATGTGTATTTTTCCCCCTCCTTCCTTTCTTCCACAGCTTAGACAAACCATGATCAAGTTCTGCCAGGAGCATTTGGCTCCAAAGGCCCAACAAATTGACCAGGAGAATGAGTTCAAGGGCATGCGGGTAAGCCCTTGATGTGTGTATTGAAGGTCTTTTTGCTCTGCATTGTGCCTGCCTCCAGAGGAAGGAGCCTGATCATGCCACATAAAATCATAGAAAGTAAAGGTTGGAAGGGATCTCAGGAGGTCATCTACTCCAACCGCCTGCTCAAAGCAGGACCAGCCCCAACTGGAGCATACCAGCCAAGGCTTTGTCTATGAAAACCCCCAAAGATGGAGCTCCCACAACCTCTCTGGGTAACCTGTTGCAGTGTTTTACTACCATCCTAGTGAGAAAGTTCTTCTTAATATCCAACCTAAACTTCCCTTGCTGCAACTTGAGACCATTGCTCCTTGTTCTGTCATCTGCCACCACTGAGAATAGTCTAGCTCTATCCTCTTTCAAACCCCCGTTCAGGTAGTTGAAGACTGCTATTAAGTCTCCTCTCGGTCTCCTCTAGGCTAAATAAGCCCAGTCATGAATACTTGTTAGCTGTTTTACCCTCAAGATTAAAATTTCATGAAGGAGTTTAAATGAGAAATATACAGGGTTCAAGGAAGCTATTGAATTCCTACTAGCTTGGGGAATATCTAACCAGAAATTAATAAAAGAGTGGTAGAGGACTGACGGTAATGTCTCTTCCCTGCCTGCTGCAGTTCTTATCAGGGTGCTTGTTCTAGGTTGTCTCTTGTCTAGATATATGATACATTTGAAGCAAAGCAGTCACTTTTGATACATGATACATTTGAGAAAAGCAGGAACTTTTCTCATGCACAGTCTTTTTTTATTAAATTTTTTTACATAAAATACTCCGTGCAAACACCATTGTATAAGCTGCTGTTTCAGGTTGGAACTTTTCATGTCTGCCTAACAGAAGCTGTTAAGTTCTGTGAACCAGACCTGCTTTAATTTATGGAGCTTACTGGCCCGCCCCTGTGTTAGAGTGCATAAGTTTCGCAAGACTTAAACACTTTAAAATACCTGCCAGAGCCTTGCAAAACTCTGCTGTCAACGTTCTCAATAAATAACTTCCAGCCTTATGTAACTTATAAAAATATAGCCCATTGCAGTAGATGTCATCCAGATCTGTTGCATAAAATTGATGTACATCATCTAGAGCAAAATCCTTGTGAGGATCCAAGTCCAAAGGCCATTAACTCCCCTAATATGAGGAATACAGTTTTGCAAAGTCTGATGCCATCTTTGGCAAGAGGCAGCTTGTGCCCCAAGGCAAAAAAGCAGTTTTCTGAGGAGGCTATCAGTTGAGATTGAGTCAACATTGGAATTAAATTGGGAAATAAATTAACCCTTTGGCCCTGAGCCTGCAGAGATATAAGACTGTAAGCATAATGCCTGTGAATAGTTTTGATTGAACCCAGTGGCACACATATGAAGCTATACACATGTGTAAATCTTTGCAGCCTCCAAGTCAAAACTGTGAAGTAGCAGCTGCCACTCCACAAGAAAGGGGAGTGTTTATTCAGGGAAAGTAATTTAGTATGTTTGAGGAGATGGGCATACAAAGTCCTGTCCTTGTTCCCTGTCTGAGATGGATCATATTGATTGCTGTGTTCTGTATTTGTAGGAGTTTTGGAAGAAACTTGGAGAACTTGGAGTTCTGGGAATCACAGCTCCCAGTAAGTCAGTTCTCACCTTTTACACCAACAGAATGATTCTCCATGCAAAATGCTTCCCATATAGGTTCATAGACATCCTAGAGAAGTAGGGACCACAAGAGTCACTTAGTCTAACTCTTTGCCTGAGGCATAAAAGGCCTTGCATCCCAAAGGGGGATTGAAGCTGTGACTTCGGTGTTATTAGCACATCACTCTAACCAACTGAGCTAGTCAGCTACTCATTTGTTCTATCACAGATCACTCACCCAAGATATTATAAGCCCATGATGGAGACAATATGTTCATCCAGAGTTCCTGTTTCAGTGTAATTTAAAATTGTTTTGAGGGGATGAGGTGAAAAAATCATTTGTAAATACAGCCAACACTGAGTGACTATAAAACATACAGCCCATATTGGGCAAACGTGCTAATGGGAACTTTTTTTGTGGCCCTTAAACAAACAAACAAAACCCAGGAAGTGTGCTTGTTCCCTCCTGGAGGGAGCATAGGCCTAGAGGAACTGCAATATCAGACCAGCACTGGAGGTACTGCAATACCAGACTCTCTCTCAGGGAAGCTGAAGCAAGCTCCAACACCCTCTCCTGGTACCAGAAATGCTGACGGGAACCTTGTTTGGCCTTTAAAAGCCTTGTTTTCACTCCACAGGGAAATGGCACCAGGCCTGGAGGTATTGTGATAACAGGAGGCCAGAGCTACCTCTAATACCCTCCCCTTGGTTCCAAAAATGCTTGACCCTAAGCAATAGGTCAAGATTTCTTTGCAAAAATATCTTGTGCGTGTATGCACACACATACAAACGCTACCTCTACCAACCTGTCTTGTGACCCCTATGGTGCAGCCCAAAGCAAACCTGAACAGTTACACCATTCTCATTACATTAAATGCACCATGCAACAGCATCCATGCACCCACGTGTCTGTCACCATCACTTTTACCCATCACAATTCTTACATTGATTGCATGCATGTGAAAGGACTTCAAGCAAATTCTCACTCTGTTTTGGGATTAGGAGGATGAGAATGAGAGATGTAGTGTTGGGAAATGTTTGATTATGATGCTTTGGATGTTTCTACATCCATTAAAATTTAAAACTATAGTATATTTTATAAGTATAACATGCCACTAGTTAATTTATTGAGCAAGCAATGTACGGTGCCTTTAAGATGGAAGATTCATAGATTCATAGATGTTAGGATCGGAAGGGACCTCAATAGATCATCGAGTCCGACCCCCTGCATAAGCAGGAAAGAATGCTGGGTCTAGATGACCCCAGCTAGATGCTCATCTAACCTCCTCTTGAAGACCCCCAGGGTAGGGGAGAGCACCACCTCCCTTGGGAGCCCATTCCAGACCTTGGCCACTCGAACTGTGAAGAAGTTCTTCCTAATGTCCAATCTAAATCTGCTCTCTGCTAGCTTGTGGCCATTGTTTCTTGTAACCCCCGGGGGCGCCTTGGTGAATAAATACTCACCAATTCCCTTCTGTGCCCCTGTGATGAACTTATAGGCGGCCACAAGGTTGCCTCTCAACCTTCTCTTGCGGAGGCTGAAAAGATCCAGTTTCTCTAGTCTCTCCTCGTAGGGCTTGGACTGCAGGTCCTTAACCATACGAGTGGCCCTTCTCTGGACCCTCTCCAGGTTATCCGCATCCCTCTTGAATTGCAGCGCCCAGAATTGCATGCAGTACTCCAACTGCAGTCTGACCAGCGCCCGATAGAGGGGAAGTATCACCTCCTTGGACCTATTCATTATGCATCTGCTGATGCACAATAAAGTGCCATTGGCTTTTTTGATGGCTTCATCACACTGCCGACTCATGTTCATCTTGGAGTCCACTAGGACTCCAAGATCCCTTTCCACTTCCGTGCCACCCAGCAGGTCATTCCCTAGGCTGTAAGTGTGCTGGACATTTTTCCTCCCTAGGTGCAGAACTTTGCATTTCTCCTTGCTGAATTGCATTCTGTTGTTTTCTGCCCACTTGTCCAACCTGTCCAGATCTGCTTGCAGCTGTTCCCTGCCCTCCAGCGTGTCTACATCTCCCCATAGCTTTGTGTCATCTGCAAACTTGGACAGAGTACATTTGACTCCCTCGTCCAAGTCACTGATGAAGACATTAAAGAGTATCGGTCCAAGGACCGAACCCTGCGGGACCCCACTGCCCACACCCTTCCAGGTCGAAACCGACCCATCCACCACGACTCTCTGGGTGCGACCCTCCAGCCAATTCGCCACCCACCAGAGAGTAGAGATTCAGGAGCAATGGGGAAATCAGGAGTTTAACCAGCTCAGGCAGGCAGGTAGTCAAAAGTGGAAGTCCCAATGTAAGCATCTGAGACCTCCAAACAAGTTTGAGCCCAACGCTGAGAATTTTTAGATTTTTTTATTAAATACAAATAAATTAATCTGAGGTGACATTGAATTTTCTTCTCCTCTTAGCGGAGTATGGGGGATCTAGTATGGGGTATTTGGACCATGTATTGGTGATGGAGGAAATGTCTCGAGCTTCAGCAGCAATTGGACTCAGTTATGGTGCTCACTCAAACCTTTGTATTAACCAATTTGTGCGGAATGCCAGTGAAGCACAGAAGGAGAAGTACCTACCTAAGGTATGTAATTGGTGAAAGATTGGTGCCTGTGGTATGTGGTCTGGAATGAGGAGAAATATCAAGCAGTAGGTTTAATTACAATTAAGCTAAATGGTCTAATGAAACTAAAAGAATCAGCAAAGGTCACAAGGTTTCAGACATTCTGGGTGCATCTACACGTTCAGTTAACGTGGAACAATAAACTCTGGCACAGTTCATGCTGGAGTCTGCACATGTGCCCAGGACCACAGTAGTTTGAGCTGGGGTGGAGCAGCCCTAGGCTGGCAGTAGGCTCAAGGGGCCAGCCCTGGTCTGCGGGTGGTGGTGTTGGGCAGCAGAGGGGCTGGCTGGGGCATGAGGGTGCTGAAGTGCAGAGCTGTGTGGCAGGCAGCCCCTGCTCTTTAGTACCCTTGTCATGCCAGCCCTGGTCACCATCTACACCTGCCCTTCACATGTAATTACTCTGCCATAGGGTAGTTCTGCCCCTGACAGTGCTATCCTACAGCAGAGTTAATTTACAATGCACTTGTAGACAGTAATGCTTTACTGTGGAGCTGATTAAAGCACAGACAGAAATGGCAATTTTCACCTGATTTTTTCGTGCTCTACCATTGTGATCAAACACAAGTGCACAGCTGCAGAGCACTTTAAAGGGCCCGATCCCTGGAATCTGAACCCTCCAAACCAGCTTCATTAACTTCTGTCTCTACTTGCTAGGAGTAGAGCTTAGCTGATGCAGCCCAGCATTGCTCTCGGTGCTGTTTTCAGAATGGGAGAGGGGGAAGGGAGCAAAGGAAGCTTGTTCTAGGGTTTGCCCAGCTAGTGTTGGAGAGGGTGGTAGGGTGGATTGGAGTCCCTGTCCCGTCCCCCCATCGCCTCCCCGAGGTGGGGGACTCTAATCCACACCTCCCCCCCACTCCAGTGCAGCTGGGGAAACCCCAGAACAGACCTCCCTCCCATCCTGAGTCAGCACGGGAGCTGGGAGGGGGACCAGAGCTAGGGGAAGAGGCTGCAGAGACGCAGCCTCTCTCCCTGGATCTGCTCCAAACTGGAGCTCAATCTCCCACCTCCCAACCCAACAGCTAATGTCTGTTGGATTGGGAGGATCTGTCTGACTTATGGCACTTTCTGTGAAGTGCTATGTGTTAGACCCTGCACTTCTGTCTGGTCTGTAGTCATCTCCTCAGTGAAACATGGGCATAGATGCACCCTCTGTTGCTGACCTGAGCTCTAGCATGCCATCTAGTGGGCACTAGTATTTGTGCACCTAACATGCTGAACTGAGAAGGTACTGAATTCTAGCATTAGTATGTTGTCCCAGTGGTAGTTTAGTTCAGTGCCAGGTCCCTTGCTCCCTTACTAAATAGAGAAGGCCTGTGGACTTCTGGAAATTTTGAATAGTAAAGATTATTTTGTCAATGTTAACTCCATAGCCAAGCCTGAAGCTGTTACTGCAGTTACCACAAGCTTCTGCCACTGCACAGATGCTACTGTTACATTAAAGTGTCCTTTAAATGGATAAGGACGTGGTTCCACTTCCTGTGAAGTCGCTAGGCACAGAATCAGGCTTTATAGTAAGAAAACATGTAAATCCTTCTTTTGCTGTTAAATCATGATAGGAGATTGATATGTCAGCTGTGTATCTTGTATGTTAAATCACTCTTTACAAAACAAAAAAGAAAAGCTTAGAAAACAACAATTACACAGGGAAGGAAATCGGCAAGGAGGGAAGTACAGGAAGAAATGGTCACAAAGTAAAAGCAGCAGCTCTGCCAGATCCTGGTTTGAGGGGACACAGAAGGAGGGTATCCATCTGCTATTCTGCCACAAGTGAGGTGGGGATCATGGCACTAGTTTATTGCCAAGCCCTTTGCAATCTCTGCCTATCCCTCTCATTAGTCTTTTGTGTTTTACAGCTCTAGTTTTAAACAAGTTGAACCTCCATCTACATACATATAAAGCATTTGCCTCTGCCAATCAGCCATTTAAAAGGGCAATTGGAAAGTATAGAACGTGGAGTTTGGAAAAGGCATATGGCTGCCAGCATGATTCTGTTGGCACCTTCCTGGAGAGAGAGAGAAAAAAATCTGCTTTTAAAACAGGAGCTGAAATGCATATTGCCTCATCCTGATCGTCCCACTGTGATTTGGTTCTGTGCCCTTAGCATAATGACAAAAGTGAGCCTGTTGTCTGAGGTCTTTCAGGTACAAGGTTTCCCACTTGCATCTCATATGTAGCACATTAAATTTCAAAACTTAGTGAGAACCCCTTTTCCCCCAGAATACAGCAAACCCATATCCTCCTCTTTTCCATTTTCCTTGTATATCTCTTTTCCAGTTAATCAGCGGGGAGCACATCGGAGCCTTAGCAATGAGTGAGCCCAATGCTGGTTCTGATGTTGTCTCCATGAAGCTGAAGGCAGAAAAAAAAGGTAAACCATGTCTTAAAGTAACTGGGAATATTGTTCACACTGGGCAGAAGAAATGCTTGAGCAATCTCTTCTTTACATTTAGATTTAACTTTCTCAGCCTACTGGGCTCTTCCTAATCCAAGACATACCAAGGTATCAGTCCAGATTGATATTCGTGTTGCTCTGTAGCTCACAAGCAGAAAGTTTGCACAGGTGTATGGGTGAAGGGGGACTGACTGATGCTCCTAAATGCAAAAAGTGTAAACATGTCTGTCTTGGAGGAGAGTTAAAAGATGCACTGTTGTGATTTTCCAGAGTGCTCGTTATGGTGGAAAGGTTGCCTTTATTACTTTAGGGAGGGCTCCAATAGTGGCTTATTTCATTCTTTGGACCCAAGAATCAAGGATTTGGGGATGTATTTTACCCAGGACTGCTTTAGGGATTCTCTTGGAATGTCCTAGGGTATAGACACATGTAACACTTAGCCTAGTTTAAATGCATTATAAACCTGGAATGCACAGATGTACCTGTTAAAGCTTCCCAGAACGGTTCAGAAGTATACCTTGAGTATCCAATATTCCGGTGCACTGTGAACCAGACCAGTGTTACATGTTGACTCCAAGATCTGGGTCTGCTCAGTCCTCCAGGCATCCCAAACAGAATCATTCCTCAGCTCCTTTGCCACTGCAGCTGGCTGCTTTGGTGTGCAGTCAGAACTCTACTGCCCCCTCCCCCGGCTGCTCTTTTGGCTTTTTTTTATCAGTGAGCTAGCTCCTTTGTACTGCTTGTTCAGTAGAAGCTAGCTTTCTAACAATAGCTGTGTCCTCACCCTACTCAACTGCAGGACCTTATCATTCTACCCTCAGCCCCTGGGAATCCAAAAATATGGATCCAAGCACTCTCCCAGCCATCAGCCACCAAGTTAGGCAAGCACACTGAAAAGTTTGGTCAAATTCATGTTACCAACCTTTACTGAACTCCTGTTTAGGAGAGAAGGGAAAGCATAAAAATGAAAATGTTCCTAGCCACAGGTTACCTGCTTCTGGTGCCGTCAAACCATGGGTGCAAGTACTCTAGTACTCTCCCCACTCACCCACTGGGAGGCATTCTTGGCTGGGTCCTTACTCCCCCCCCCCCCCAAGTCAGAGCTACAGCACTGCAATACCTTAAAGATGACCATTTCTACCTGGAATGCTAGGGTACTGCACATGTGGATGTCTCTGCCTTGAAGTGATCATGAACCAGTTCCCAATCAGTGACATTTGGAAACAGTTCAGTTGTTACTTGCATCCACACCCTTAGAGACCCTGGCTTGTAGTTGGTTGGGTCATGAGTAGGGATAGAGGTGTTTGTGTGGTCCTGGGATTTAATCCATTTGAACTAACGATTGCCACTTTGTGTTTTTTAGGAGATTACTTTGTTTTGAATGGGAACAAGTTTTGGATCACTAATGGGCCAGATGCTGACGTTCTGATAGTTTATGCCAAAACAGATCTCAATGTTGTTCCAGCCTCCAGGGGTATAACTGCATTCATTGTAGAGAAGGTAAGCTTTAAGTTACCGAAGAGGAAGACACCTGCCATACCTTATTGAATCTTCTTGAGGCTACAGTCCTAACAGAATTAATTAATTTAGAAGGCTGAGTTGTTTTATTTTGATGAATTAGCAGCACCTTGCTCAGGAGTGTATTGTCATAGTAACAACAAGACAAGTTATGTCCTCACACTCTTCTTACACTCAAGTTTAACAAAATCATGAATTTTGGGGACAGAGTGGGACAGAGGACTGATTATAGTCAGCATTATCAGCAGGGAGCACTTGGACCATGAGAACTGAACAGATAGCCTGCTTCCTGGATAAGAAATTTAGGAAGAACAGAATCCAATATAGCAGGGCCTGCAGTACTGTAACAATACTTGTCTCCTATAGACTAACCAGCTAGTCCCTAAAGTGATACCCTGCCCTACCTTCTGCCTTCTACAAAGAAATATCAAAGACACATGATGCCTTGACATTTCCTTCATCGTCTCCTTGGGCAAGAGACTCCATGGCTTCCTTCATGCCACTTCTATACAACTAGAGTGTCAAGAGTGCCATCTTTACTTCTGGGCACTATAGTAGCGCCTGTTCCCCTCCCTCCTCAAGATTTCTTTGCAGTGGTCTGTTAATGTGTTGTACTATCCACTAGCCTTTTCTTACCTTTTCAAACCTTAGCATCATTTTCATTTTCCCTTCCCTTCTCTCCCACTCCTTAATTTTGGAGCTAATAAAGTATGTAAGAACATTTTGTGATCTCCTACCACAGCCTCTCTACTCCCCGTTCTCCAGTTGTCCTCCTTTGCACTCCTCTGGCTGTGAAAGCCAGATTAGGGCCTTAGATTGTGAGCTCTTCAGACTCAGAGGAACTGTCCTTTCCCCTCCACTCCTTTCAGTTTGAATGTAAGGGCATCACATACGTCTAGCATAGATTCAAATACACATTTTACAGTCCAGCTAATCTGTTCATGCACTTCCCAGAGTCAAACTCGAACACCACAACCACAGGGCCTGAAGAGTTAATCACTATCGTATATCGATTTAAATATTTAGCATCTGGTGCTGTGTTCTGACTAAGCCATTCTTACGTGCTCAAGATTCATATGCATTAGAAAATGGATTCCTCTCCCACGGTTCATGTGCTATCTCCAGCAGCAGTTGCTGGTACACACATTTGCTTTCCTCCCCCACACCTGCAGCATATCCATTTGTGATTGTTCCAACACCAGAAGTTGTACCCTAATGTTCCTCCAGCATTCTCATGCGTTGCAGATCCCTCATTTTTCACACAACTGAGGAAGTTTCAATTTTTAGCTGGGGTGATTTTTTTTTAACTTCCAGAAGTGGAAAGTTTGTAACCTCTCTCTCTCTTGATTTTTGCAGGGAATGCCTGGGTTCAGCACTGCCCAGAAGCTTGAAAAGTTGGGAATGAGGGGATCTAATACTTGTGAATTGATCTTTGAAGACTGTAAGATTCCTGGTAAGTGACTGAGAATTGAGCAGAGCTGTTTACTTTCTCCACATGGTGTTTTCCTCTCTTCTCACGCACATATATCACAAATCATTCATGTGTATATACAAATTGTGAGTAAAGGCTTTTCCACATATTTGGCTCTTCAGTGGCCATCTTACAGACAAGGTGGTGAGGCTAGAGGTTTACTCTTGCACATGAAAGTGAATGAACACAGGTCCTCTGATTAAATCTGACACTTCTTTCTACCCTTGGGGTTGGACTATGCTAGATATTACACTTAAGCACTAGCTTTATAAAGCTTGGAAAAAATCAGGAAAAGTTGATTTTCCTGTTTTCACTGGAGTTCTCTGCCTGAGTCATGGGAGCAGGATTTGAAGGAACCCCCTAATTGGTCACTGGGTTTCTGTTTTCCAGAATCTCTAGTTGAAGGTTGTGGCCACTGACTTGGATGCCATTCTGATTCAATTCTATGGCCATGTTTACTTGTGGAAATAAAATAATAATCGTTCAACAATAAGCAGAGGAGATTCATCATGTTGATTTCTGTAAATTCTAATTCTGCATCTGCAGGATGAGCAAATCCTTAGTTCTCCATACACCATGAAAACTGCTTTGCGCTGAGGCTAGGGATATTGTCACTTTACAGGACTTTCAGAGACTGATTGAGATCCTTAAGTTCAACATCTTTGGATTTTTTTTAACCATAATCCCAGTCTGGGGTCAGAAAAGCTAGTGAGATAGAAGACTGAGTCTTCCAGCTATCCCCTGGGAGCTCTGATGCATGCAGAGCACAGTGTTCTCATGGCAACAGGATTCCCAGTCTCTGATAACTCACTGAACCAGATCACTGTAGTGCTGAAACCTTACACTGTTTGCATGTGAGCTTTTCTACTGCTGCTTCTGATCTCCTACCTTGGAGTCTGAGTCAGTTCAATACCTTTTCATCTATCTGCAAAATCTTTCTCTTGCAGATCAATATGTCCTCTAGCACTACATTCCCATCTATTTTAAAGTACATGGGTTTCATTGCCAGGAGTGCTGCACTGCGTAGACTGTGTGTTTCTCGATAGTAAGTGCTCTCTTTGGAACCATGTTCTTAGGTCATGTGGTGCTGGTAAAGAACCAGTTCAGAGCGCTTTCTGTTTTCTGCCCTAAGGCACAGCCAATAGGGCTGCCCCGCTGCGCATTGTCTGTATCCTTCAGCTCCTTGCATACCCATTCATTCCTTTTCTCCATCTGCATAGCTTGGAGAATTTGTGTTAGTGAAGTCCCTGAAGCAAATGCCTGAGCCCTCCTATAGCTATGATACTCCACTATTTGTGAGCAATTTTATCTTGCCGTCTTATCAATAATGATGTTTCTGCTCTCTGTAAAACCTGTTTACAATGGTTGCTCTTAGTATGTTTCCTTTCCCTGAATTTTCAGCTATTTCCCCAAAGATCCAAGTTCCTTCGTGCTTTTCCCTCTTAAGGTCTGCCATCATAGAGAAGTAGGGCTGAAAGGGACTCCCAGAGGTCATTTAGTCCAACCCCCTGCCTGAGGCAGGATCATCCCTGTCCAAACCATCCATTTGATGGTTTGGACTACCCTAATAAGATGACGATCAACCCTGATACAACACATGCCTAACTTCCTAACCTGCTACAGGTAAAGCATGGGAACCATGGCTGCCAATGTCCTGCTTCTATGAAATGTTGTCAATATATGCTCAAGAAATCCTGGGTAGATGGCCATGCCTCCCACTACAGAACAAGGCAAAAAAACCCACAGTCCGTACCAATCTGACCATGAGGTAAACTTCCTTCCTGTCTCCAGGTATAGTGATTTGCCTGACCCTGAGCAGAGGGGCCCAAACCCTCTAGCCAGGAACCTCTGACTTTGATCCCAGGAGGAGCTCTGGCACACCCCAGTGTGACCTGATGGAGGGTAGTTAGCTGCAGTTCTCCTTAGAGCCCATCAGCCCAGCTCCTGAATGAGCTGGAGATGGGGCAATCCTTCAACTCCTGTCCCAGATTATTTGCTTCAGAGGGTACAAACTTATCTGCTGTCCAGAATTCTGTCTGGGACTAGTTTTCAGTTTGAATATCTCACAGCTGTGTTGCCATGGAATGGAAGCCTGAAAGGCACATCAGTCTCCATGTACTTAAGATGACAGCATTCCCAGTGGGCAATATCCTGCCTTTACCCCAGCCATGGTTTGTAAGGCCTCCAATTCTCTCATTATTACCATGGTACAGTCTCACTGAGGGAGGTTTCTTTTCTGCTTCTCCCTCCTCATTGCACATTCTTTAGATCTTCCAAAGAGTACCTGGGTTCTTTAGTTCTTTCTTTCACCTGCTGTCTTGTGTGTCATTTGTCTTTCATCTCTGTAGACCTAACACAGGCTTTTAAAAGACTTTAACATTTGCAGGGTTTGTGGAAAGCTGCTAGATTACCAGCCCTGCAAAGGGAATGTGGTTAAGGGTTATGCAAGTTTTCCAGTACTGTCCTGCCAGTGCATCCAAACCTGACACACAGGGAATGAAGAGACTTCTGGCGCACTATACGTTCAGTTCTTATTGTCTGTTAGGAATGCCCATTATGGAAATATACTTATTATCAGAGACTATATACCCAATACAGAAATGTACTTATCAGAGACTAAGTCTCATTTGTTTCATGTAGTAGACATCGGCTAGGAATGCCTTTCAGTTACTGTCAACTTGGGCAATTGCTGAGGTAGCGATTTAGGAATGAAGAAGTTTCATAGTTCTTCAGTCTTCCATTCCTTTAGATGTTCTTTGCCTAGTTTTGTGGATCTGTAGACAGTACTTACCTTTAGAGAATGAGAAGTGGATAGAACCAACTGCTAATATACCTCATATGACTCTACTACCTTGTTTTTAGCATTGGTCAGAAAGAATAGGGAACTGTCTGTGTATTATTTAAAACTTAAAAAAATGCCTTTTCTGCTCCTACTGCTTGTGCCCCACGGCAAGAAGTGAATACTATGACAGCAGTGGTTTTCAAACTTTTTTTCATTTGCAGACCCCTTTAGAAATATTGAATTAAGGTGTTGCATACCCCTTTGAATTGTATATGTGGGTATTCACGTACTTTTGACTGATCCTGGTTATCTTTTGCGGACCCTTGGACATAGCCTGTAGACTCCTAGGGATCTATGGACCACAGGTTGAAAACCATTGTACTAGAGGCCTGAATCTTCTCCCTAAAGAACATAGATCTATAGATGACCGCTTGTTTTCAAAGAGTTCTGCTTATAAATAAATAACTGTCTCTTGCTTTTTGCAGCTGAGAACATCTTGGGACAGTTGAGTAAAGGAGTCTACGTTCTGATGAGTGGCTTGGATCTGGAGAGACTTGTACTGAGTGGTGGGCCGCTGGGGTAAATACTGTCTTGTTTTTATGCTAGTTATAGATTCAGAGATTCTGAGACCAGATGGGACTATTAAAATTAACTTTGTATGATCTCCTACATAAGTGGCCATAGGACTTCTCTGATATAATTGTAGTCTGAGCTAGGACAAATCTTCTAGAAAAAACATTGTCTTGATTTTAAAAGTTTCTGTTGATGGAGATTGAACCTCAGTCCTTGGTAAGTTGCTCACGTGTCTCTTTAGTGTATGCCCCTTTGCCAGTTGTAACTAGTGATCCCAATCTACGATGCTGACTCTTTCCAATATACAGTGCCCCTCAGAGGAAAAGAGCATCTGATTGATAAAGAGATTAACTCTTTATTAGTCAGTGGTTAGGTACTTACTCGTCCTTTACCTTGCCTCCCTTATGCCCTCTCTGAGATCTCTACTGACCCTTTTTGTGGGAAGACTGCTTCCAAGAAGGAGAGTTCATTCCGACTCATTCAGTTTTATATTTCTGTATGCTACTCAACCAATGAGATTTGACCTGGTCTTTTGCTGAGAAGCAAGGCAGTTCAGTATAACCTGAGCTAAAGCTGTAATCCTCCAGCTCCACCTCCTGCATTAAGCAAAATGAAACTTTACAGCAACATGCACTAGCAGGCAGTGTTGTCTGCTGCTTAGAACACAAGACACTAGGAGTAAAATCTAGGTTCTGCTTTTTTGCCATGTATAGCCTCTGAAAAGTTGAATAATCCTTCAGTGTCTCCTTTCCACCTATCTGTAAGTGGATTTCTCAGACTTTCTGGGAAGGTATTAATGTAGAGAATACCTAAAACCAAGCTGCTGTTTCCTATGCAGCATATTAGCTCAGTTTTCTATTGCAAGGACCCCTGAATTGGCACTGGGCCTCTTAGCTCTCTAAATCCCCTGATTCAGTACAGTCACTGTTGATTGTTTATTACTTACCATTATATTGCATGCACAAAGATAATATGCTACACCTGGATATTACATCTGTGATGTGTTGCAAACTCTTAGATTGAAAATGCAGCATTGCAGGGGATGGAAAACTTTAACATCTGGGTAAGGGACAGTTTGGAGCTTTGGATGCCCAGGAAGGAGTGAGAGTTGGCATCCCAAGAGACAGTTGGGGGTTAGAGGAACGGGGAGGCAAATAACTTGACTTTGGGAGAGAGAGTTAAGTGCTTTATTCCTGACTGTCCCTCCTCTCCCACCCTCCACAAATCTTTACAGAGACTAGATGTCCCACTGTACCCTGTTCTAGTACCTTTTACAATAGCCAATATCATTCCTCATGAGAGAGGTACTGTAATAATTCGAAAGGAAAGGGTTAATGTGTCCATTTAAAATGTCATTGTTAGGCTTCAGTGCTAAAGCACTAATGTCTATTGGGATGAATGGGGGGGGGGGGGGGGGCCGCATCTCTCAGAGTGATTGCTTGATGCTGCCTGGTTATACTTTCTCTATGACGAAAGGCATTTTTAAACAATAAGGCTTGAGAAAACATTAAATGAGAATTTAGATTCTGTAGTATGATTATCCTTTTGAATTTACTGCAGTTTTCATGACTATATTATTGCATACTGGGTTGTACCTTAGACTGAGCTTTGTTTGTTTGTTTGTTTGTTAAGTAATCTATCTTTCTCCTTCTTCTTTTCCCCTCCATTCCCACCTCTGCCTGTTTCTTTCAGGATTATGCAGGCTGTTCTTGACTATGCACTTCCATATTTACATGTGAGAGAAGCATTTGGACAGAAAATTGGCCACTTCCAGGTGAGAGCCAGGGGAAAGAAGTAAAGTGAGGGGAAAGAATTTAGAAGCAGTTTTTAACCAGGTAGTTTGTTAAATGACATCTAAGAAAATGGCTTTGTGCTGATGGAACATCAGTGTTTTGTTACGGGCTTACAGGAAAATACATGTTCTGGATTTGTGCTGAAGCTGTGTTGCTTCCAATGAGATTGTGACAGGAACTGGTTAGCTGGTATCTGTATCTGAGTTAGTATTGTGTACAAACTGGGATTTGGAGTCCTACAGCTCTGCTGGGTCTGATATATATGAACTTGTGAACCAAGACAGCCAAGGCTCAGTGTTGTGCCAGCCAATCCAGCTTTTTCGGTTTTGCCATTTTTTTTTCCTTCATTCCTTTTTTTTCCCTCAAGTTAAGTTTTAATATTGAATATAAATCATACTGTTTTGTGTTTTGCTGCTGTGTGCAGCTCATGCAGGGTAAAATGGCAGATATGTATACACGGTTGATGGCATGTCGGCAGTACGTGTATAACGTGGCTAGGGCCTGTGATCGAGGACACGTCAATGCAAAGGTCAGCTTACTTCCTCGTGGGCTACTCATACCACTGGTTGTTCCTCTCCCTTTATTCTTGTTCATGTGGGGAGTGGGGGGGCTTATGTTGTAGGTGTCCACGAATCAGTTTATAGAAGATACAAAATTCTTTGAATATCTTGTACTCTCAGGGGAAGGAAAACTTTGCTTTACAAGCAACAGATTTATTGGTATTCATAACCGTAGAATAGAAATCCAAACAAAATGTTCTGGCGACTGAAAGCAGCTACAGCAGTGACTAAAAGGCGTTGACACTTCTACAACTGTTACCATAACTGTATTTAGCTCAAAGAGACAAATAAGAGACAAGCAGTTGGAGAATAGTGTAATATATCCTAAGCCAAATCATATCTCTCTTCCATGAGCATGATGCCAATTTGTGAAGGAGACCATAGTATCTCTGCTGCATTTTTTGTCTTGATGTGGCCCATATACAGGCATTTCACTACATTTCAATGTCTCTGCACTAGAAAAAACAAATGTTTTTCCACCATTCTATCCTGGGCTTGGAATCTTATGTCCTTGTAAAGGACTAGCTTATGCATGTTAGTAATTATATAAACTTGTTGAAAGGTAAATGTTATTGGACCAATGCAGGCGAAATCTTTGACTCTCTTGTAAACTGTGTCCCTTCCTTAGGACTGTGCGGGAGTGATTCTCTATTCAGCAGAATGTGCTACACAGGTGGCTCTGGATGGAATTCAGTGTCTTGGTAAGAATATAGAAGATACCCTTTTTTCCCTGCTTTTGTGAGCACAGCCATAGGTAGAAAGTGACATGTAGGACTCTGTAGTCATAGTCCTAATCGCTCAACTGTAGGCAAGAAATTACTGACACCTTCTTTTCGGTTGTAGGTGGAAATGGTTATATTAATGATTACCCCATGGGTCGCTTTCTGCGTGATGCCAAGCTGTATGAGATAGGAGCAGGAACCAGTGAAGTGAGGAGACTCGTCATTGGCCGGGCCTTTAATGCCACCTTTAAGTAACACCCATCAGTAAAGAAAAACCTTCATCACCAAGAGGCCTTTGATCTTTGAGCTTGTGACGCACAGGCTTTCTCTGCGTTCATGATAATGGAATCATCACCTGTTGACTCCATGCTATCTATTCTATGAACAAATGCCTCTGGGTTTACCTGGGCTTTGAACCTGACAGAAGAACAGAACTAAAAGTGTATTCTTGTGACTAGTCTGGCTATTCATTCATCCTATTCAGAAGTCATCCTGATCTTGAAACTTCTAAGAAGTTGAGACCTGAAGTTGGTGCCAGGGATATATTGCCATCGGAAAAGCATGGTTCCTGCTTAATGAACAACTCTCATGAAATGAGAGGAAATCAATTATTTTGACTGACTGGTTGTGAGAGAATGGATGGGGGAGAAAGGAACTTTGTACTTTTAAAAATTTTGAGTGCCATTGAACAAAGTGTTTTTAAGGTTCTGCTGCTGGAAGATGAAATATCCTGATGTGGTACTCTATTGGTGTGTTAACCTGTGCCATTCAGTTAATATCTTCTTTGGGAAACCAGATTTTAGCTGAGGTCATGTTAGTTACCACATGCCATTAATATCAAAAGAGCAGAGCCACACAAGCAACATTAGAAAAACGTTTCCTAAAACCTCATTAAAATGTCACATAAGTTTCTTTGCACACTGCTTTCCATGTTCCTCCTGCTTACCAAAACATTGGAGTGTGGTCTGAAGGCTTTACTCCTTTTGATTGTTTACCTCCTGCTGCTGGTTTCACCACCCCTCACTTCAGGAACAGTTAAAATGTTCAATTTTTCCCCATGGCACCTCATGAATGAATCGTGGGGGACAAAATGGACTTTTTATTTGAAGGCTCACTCTTCTGTTGGCAAATACATGTGCTTGTCCCCCCAGTTTAGCCATAAAGAGAAAGAAAGCAGAGTCAGCATGAGTGTGGCAGGATTTGAAGGTGTTTTAAGGAAACATTACAAACAGCAGAGCTTATATGTTGAAAGCTTTTGTGGCCTTCCCTGAATAAGAAAGTTGCAGTGTAATTCAACTTCAAAGAACAAATTGCAGGAAAAAATTAAATGTTATATGTATAATAGAGGAGTGAAACAGCTGCCATCTTGGCAGTCTCATACACAAGACTGCAAATAGCTTTATTTTCCTGTTATATTTGGCATCTTTCACCAAAGAGCCTTGCTTCTCCCATATTTCCTGGACCATCACCAATACAACACTCCTTCTCTCCCTCTTACAGAACAATAGAGAATTAAAACAAAAAACAACTTCAGGTTCAGTGACCTAGCAAGGTAAAAGACACAAAGTCCTGGATCTAATGAAAGCTCATGTTAGCACAGTTCCCTAACAAATAAGTGAAACAGGAGATGTCATTCATATATGCGCACAAAAAATTGAAGTACTCCTGGACCAAGGGGCAGGCAGCTTTCAGTGTGTGGGTGTTGCCCCTATAGTGCCCTCTCTGTAGGGGCAGACAGGAATTTGAGGACTGCCTTGTCAGACAATTGAGGTGATTTTTACAGTCTGCAAAAAGTACCAAGGTGATCTTGGAGACATCCAGGACCCAACACAGAAAGGGCTTTGTTACTTAAGACTTAGCCCCCTGCATTGCACCTGAAAAGGATTTGGAAATTAAGAGGCTCTTAGAACATAAGTAACATCTGCTTCATGTGTGAAACACCATGTGCATTGATGTTTTGAATGTATGAAAAAAGAAATGTTGTGTGTTCTTGTTTCTTGAAGTGACTGAGCACTTACATTTTACCTCAAAATAATATTCATTCTGTGTCCAGCATAAGGTTGGTGTTGATTGTGTTAGAGCAGGGGTGGGCAAAATGTGGCCCGTGGGCGGCCTGCCAGGGCATTCCATCCGGCCTGCGGGCCCCCTAAAAAATTTAGAAAATGTAATATTAATCTGCCCCTGGCTGCCTGTCATGCGGCCCTCGATGGCTTGCCAAAACTCAGTAAGCGGCCCTCCGCTCAAAATAATTGCCCACCCCTGTTAGAGGAATTGTGCATTACCAGTAATCTGCAAGACCCCCCAGAAAGCATGTCACTTCCATGAGTCTCACACAGGCAAACTAAGAAACTTGCTCCAGGATGCACAGAGCAAGGACAAGGGAAAAGAATGCAACATTTAGGACTGGGCTGGCTCTCCTTCCCCAGAATATCTATGAACGCTGTCCTGTCTCAGCTATTCAAATAGCAAAAAGCAAAAAGGGAGTTTTCAAATCTGTCCAAGGGATTGGGTTGCCAGACTCCCATTACAATGAATAGCATCTTTTCTGCAGCTTTAAAAACCTCAGCCCTGGTCCCACGATATATCTGTAAAATGGCCAATCTCTTGGGGAGAGCCTGTAGCAGCACTTGCAGTGACAAAGATGCAGAGACTGTGCGCAGTATTTTAAAATATTGGCAACCCATTTTTCACTGATGTTCTTTAACTCTACTATGGGAATAAATCACTACAATTCTCCTTGAAGACATAATAATAATAATAATAATAATAATTTTAAAATGTTGGTACTGAATCATAACATTACAGTCTGTCTCAAGCCAGAAGAACCTTACTGAAACAATTATCAAAGCACCTGCAATCTTAAGAGGCTCCATGTTCCAAATCAGAATGGAACTGGCTTTTAAACCTGCCCTCTCACCTTGGAGGGACATGGCTTTAATACGAATGATTAAGCATATCATGCTTTCTGGGCTAATCAGCATCTCAAAGTTAAGACAAATTAGATTAATGTTGAATGCACCATGGGGCAGGCTTGGCAGAGAGCTCCATAAATCCTAGGAAAGGTTATGTTTATCAGATCCCAAGCACTTTTGTGGTATGGCTGAGGTGACTATCAAGTGATCTGTCTTGTGACCGGCATTGATTAGCTGGGCAGTTTTTATATGGTGGTGTATAACAAGGAAGCTCCGGTGTTGTGGGGGAGGGTCTGTGATGATTAGAGTTTCCGTTTTCTAACATGCGTACAATGCTAATAAAGAACTGTTGTTGCTCAGCTTGCATGCATTTGCCTTGTACTTTGCCCAGCAGGGGGCATTTAGAGACTTTGTATGGTCTGAACTGCGAAATAACAGAACTGGACTCCTCCCAACACACACATCCTGTGCGGTTAGAGCTGGTGGGATGAATGGGGACGGATGTTGCCTTTTGTTGCCCTCCCTTCCCCTTCTCAACGAACCACTTTTTTCCCCCCCTCCTTCTAATTGTTTTAAAAAAGCTGGTGGTAGATCTGGCAGGTGCAGAAGCCTCTCTCAGACTGTGCAGCCAGTAGGAGAATGTACAAGGGCACTGTGCCCCTGGCTATGTAATTTCTCATTTCTGTTGCACTTAAATTGTAATGGAAATCATTCTAGCCTGATAAGAGGTAGTCAGTTGATTGCAGAGCAGGATTACTCAAATATGCTGCACCTTACCTAGTTCCATAGATGTCTCCTTGTGGCAGCTAGCTGGTCATTCAGTTACGGGGGCTGGGAGGAAGACAGTTGGAGAATTCAGGAAACTACTTCACTAAATAAACAAACATCCAGTTTTATTTTACCATTATATGAAGAATGTGGGGACTTTGAATGTATGGTCTTCAGACACAAATTCCTCTCTGACTGCGAGGGGCTGTGTCCTGCCTGGGAAAGAGATCTGTGCAGCACCTGCAACCTAGAAGGTTTTTATAGTTTAATAGTTGTTAGGGGCTGGAAAGGGACCTTGCAGATCATCAGGTCCAGCCACTCTGCACGTGGGCAGGAAGGACTGCTGAGGTCAGATGATCCCAACAAGATGAGCGTCAAGATGTTTTTTGAAGATCACCAGGGTGGATGACTGTGCTACTTCTGGGAGAAGCCTGTTCCAAATCCTTGGCACTTGGCTTGTAAAGAAGTTTTTTCCTTATGTCTAACTTGAAGCAATCTTCAATCAGCTTGTGCCCATTCTTTCTTGTCCTCCCCTGGGGGACCTTGGTGAATAGATGCTCCCCCAAACCCTGATGTATGCCCCCGATATACTTATAGGCAGCAACCAAGATCCCTCTGAATCTTCTCTTCTCCAGGCTGGACAATCCCAAGTCCCTCAGTCTCTCACACATCTTTTCCTGGAATTACATCAGTAATTCTTACTGGTTATATCCAAGGTATCTGTCCCTGTAGGCTCTGGGCATTGGTTCATATATTTTGAAGGATAGCAATTTCCTCAGTAAAGTAAAACCAAGTTCCCACCACTTCCCCCTCACTCTGTGAAGCTACCTGCTTTTGAGGAATCCAGCCTGGGTGACTTCTTTCTGAGAATATTCAATTAAGGCTGTGTTGCATCTCAGTTCCCCATGCTAAAAGATGGATGAACCAAAGCAGTCCTGGCATTATATTTTAAATACAGTAGTTCAGGTGTAGTCTGATCTCTTGCCAGTGGTGAATTTTGCAACTGAGGGAAGTTACAGTCGTTGCAACTGAGCTGTGATAAATGTGTAAGGACATTGTCTATACAAGGGAACTTGTTGGTACAACCACAATTGAGCTTCCTTTGCACTGAAACACAAATCAAGGTTTTTACAATCCTTATATCCCTCAATGGTTAACTGCTTTGTTTATCTCTTTAACTCACCATTGCCTCTCTCAACAACGTCCTTAACTTAACTGTTGTATTTAACTGACTGTATTAATTTCTATTTAGTAACCCCTGATTTCTGCAAGTCCATTCATAGCATCTGACAAAGTAGGCTGTAGCCTACAGAAGCTCATGCAAGGTAGCATATAGGTACCATCCTGCTCTGCCTGCCTAGTATGGCTAGCTAGTCCTCTGCTCTGAGTTCTCCATGGACTAAGTGTATGGATCTGAAGCTGGTCCTGCTGAAAGCCAGGCATGTGCAGGGTTTAAGTCATTGGAGTTGTGCCAAAGTAGCATAGCTACATCTTTTAGCTCTATTGTGATTGTGGTCTGCTCTGGCTGTATCCTAGAAAACATAGGGGGTTATTTGATGTAGAAATCCAAATCAAAGAGCATAAAGAAATGTCCTTCCACTTACTGGGAGGAGAGGGGGAATAGGTGAATAAAATATGAGTGGGTTAGGCTGTTAGGGCCTCCTGTGCGGTCCCTGCTGTAGTTTTCAGGTTAACCTACAAAAGGTTCTCACAGTACAGGGTTATCAGTACCTTAGCTTCTCCCATGTTCCTTGTACAAAACCACCTTTAAATCAAAATCACTTGTTTCAGGGGATGCCAGGAAGAAGGCCGTTTTCAGTCCAATCTACAGTTTAAAGCTATTGCTGATGGGATGGGTTGCAATATGGATCAGTCACACCTTGTGCACAAGAGTGTCCGCAAAGTGTGCTACATCTGTAGTGATTTGGGGCTGCAATTAAAACAGGTCCCACTATATTGTCAAGATCCAATTGTATCTAGAGGAGCATTTCAGGGATCTGTGCTATTACAAACGCAAGAAGATTGTCAGGACCCCTGTCATTGGGCTGGAGTGTCCATGCAGAAGCCTACATAGCTGTCCCCTTTAGAAAGCTGTCATACGGATCCCTTTCCTATCAAATGAGTAGGCAGCCAGGAAGTTCTGTGTGGTGAGGGGCAAGTTTGGGCAGCAGGAATAGGCTTTTGGAAAAAGCATTTGCCTTGCGGAGTCCTGGTGGAGCAGAACTTTAGGGTTCTGCCGTTCAAGTGCCTTCTTCACACATGAGACCCTAGAGGTGTGCAGGAGAGGATCCATCTCAGGAGCTCCACCCCTGGGGAGTTGGGTCAGCAAGCTGGCCTGCACTTCCTCTGTAGGCTGCTGAATCCTGCAGCTGGTGCTGCCTCTGCTCTATAGAATTCCTAATCTGCAGACTTCCTCCGACTGTATCCCGCCTCACTTTTAATAGCTGCCTGCAGCCCAGCTGTGCTCTGACTCTGCCTGCTCGCTCACACATGCTCGTTTGGGCACTGCTGCTTGGCCCCCTGGGGAAGGAGGAGTTCACTTGTGGCAGTAGGTTGTGTGCGCATGGTGGAGGCTGTGGTTTCTAAGCTGCTAGGCTGAGCTGCAAAGGGAGGGCGGCTTGTGGTGGTGTGTGGGGAGGGCTGTCTCTCATGTGCTGGGCTTTGGTGCATTATTCAAATGTAATGTGACATAATGAAAGTGTCATTGATACCAGTTTTCACAGCGTGAAGAGGACCTTATGGGAAAGGATTCTGGCTGAGAGCTTGATCATTAAATGCTTGCCAAGCAACTGCTTATTAGCACAAATAGTTCTATGACCAGTCTGTGTGAAGTCCGCGGTAGGTTATAGGGCCAGGTACTACACTGAGTACTGCTGGAAGGAGTAAGTCCTGAATACAGGGGTAGGCAAACCCCGGCATGGGCACCAGTGTGGCACACGAAGGCATTTCGCTTGGCACGTGTGCCTCAGGGCAAACGGCAGGGAAGGGGTCAGGGCTGTACTGCCATAACTAGGATTGGGCCACTCCTGGCTCCCTCACTGTCTGCCCCTGCAACATCTTACAAGTCAAGGTTGCGGGTGTTTTTGGCACTTTGCCCAAAAACGCTGCCAACCTCTGCCTTAGTATGTATGGTCTAAAGTTCTGCCTCCTTCTGGCCTCCATAGCTTTTTGACTTCAGCTTCCCTTAAGGGCCTTACTGCTGTTGGAAGGACTGAGTGTGGGCAAACAACTGGTATGCAGCAGCAGGCCACAGAGCTCTCTCTTTCTTTCACATGATGCAGCCTATGTATTGCAAGGGGAGACAGAAAGCCAAGCCATCGTACGCGGGCTCCTTCCAGCTGCGTGCTCCCGCTGCCCCTGGTGTGGGGGTGCTGGGAAAGAGTGGCAGCTGGTGTTTAAGGCCAAACTTTCACGCTGCCTTCTCCCTCCCCTGCCAGTGCTGGGAATCCAGAGCAGGCAGTTGGCCGGTGGGCTGGTGAGCCAGCTGACATGGAGGCGGCAGATCCTGTCCCTGGCCCAGGAGGCAGCCTGCCCTCGGCACAGCTGTGCCTGCAGCGCTTCTGCGGCTTGTTACAATGACAGGGCCTGCTCTTCCTGAGGGATTGCCGGGCAGGAAGATTAGACAGAGATTTCTTTTCAATATAAAAGAATTCGCAACTGTGAAGGGGAGACAAAAACATTCTTGAGCAATGCGGACAATATTGGAAGGGAGGGGGCGAGGGAAGCAGGGATTACTGTAGCAGAGCCAGAGTCTTTCCATTTGCACCTGCTGTTTGCTGAAAGGCTGATGCTGAGCAACAAGCAGCTGATGCTGAGGCCCAGTTGTCAGCCTGAATGAGAAAAGCCTCTGATCAGGGTACAAGCCAAGGGAATGGCAGGCATCCCATCCACACAGGCCTCAGAAGGAAGAGCCTGTCCGAAGATAGAGCAGAGACCAGGCAAATCTCAGATTCTCTTGTGCAACAGGCTAAGCATGGGGATGATAGACATGCATAAACATGAGTGCAGGAAGAAAGGGGCTACATCTATCACTGGGGGAGGTAGAGTGCGGGGAGGGCAGGGAGTAGAGGAATAATCTTTCTACCACTTCCAGCCCACAGCAGCTTTCTGAATGCAGGGGTTGTCTAGCTGACTGGGCCCTGGGGGTAGGATTGCTTGGTTTTTGCTGTATACAGTTTGGTAAAATTGTGATTTTTAAATCTCAAACAGATCTAGGAGGACTAGGAACTGTACGCCAGGAGCTGAGGAGTTTTGGTTCGAGGATGGGGCAGGTAGCTGGTCAGGAAAGGCTTTTCACCAGCTCTTGGTCCAGCCAGGCCCAGTCATTGCACTGGGATGACTGAATTGAGCTACAGGTCCCATTCAAATACTATGGGTCAGCATCCACCATTCCAGCTGGCATATTAGTGCATAGTCAAGTGTGCTGTCCCTTTTGACAACTCCAGGAGAGGGGCTATAAAGCAAGCGAGGTCTGGAGCTAGAACACCCTTTTCACTTATGGTGCTAGTTCCTCCTGGTGAGATTTTAGACATCTAGGCCAGTCTAGGAGCCCAATCCAACATGGGGTTGGCATGTGGGTGCTATCCAGCATGCTTGCCCCTTCCCTGCCCGCCAGATCTGTCCATGCATGATGGTGCAACAGTACAAACCCCAACCCCATGTACTTGCACAGTCTAGTATGCAGGACCACATCATCAGGTTGGTGGGGCTCTCCAGAGGTCCAAAGATTTGGCCTCGGGAGATGCAATTAACACTGCCACCACACCCCTGCTGCCAAATTTTCAGACCCTGCCCAGACGCTCAAGCCAGATAACATGACTCCATGGGCCAGATGAGGCTCATAGGTCAGAGGCTGAGTACCACTGATCTAGAATCATAGAATTAAAGGACTGGACAGGACCTGTAAGATCATCAAGCCCGGTCCCCTGCTGTGGACAGGAAGTTATTGGGCTCAACGAGGTGATTGTCCAGCCTCCTCCTGAACACCTCCAAGGATGGTGACTGCACCACCTCTGCTGGAAGCGTGTTCCAGATTCTAGATACCCTAATGGAAAAGAAGTTTTTCCTAATGTCCAACCTAAATTAGCTTGTGCTCATTGGTCCTCATCCTCCCTGGGGGTCCCTTTATGAAGAGTTGTTCCCCTAGATCTTGGTGTTCACCCTTGACATACAGGCAACCCTCGCCATCTTCGGGGGATACGTTCTCGTATCCCCCACAAATGGCGAAATCCACGAATAAGGAACTGTGTTCATGAACACAGTGCCTCCGGCGCCTGTGGGGGTGGGTGGGAGCATGAGCACGATGGTGGCGGCGGGAACACGGCGGTGGGAGCCCGGCAGCAGCAAGCACGGAGCTCCCAAGGAGCTCCTGTAAGTGTATAAAGTGTACTTAAAATGCGGGTTCGGCCTTCATGAATATCTGAAACTGCGAATGCCAAACCCGCGAATAACGAGGGTTTCCTGTACTTGTAGGCAGCTATTAAGTTGTCTAGGTAGTCAGTTCCTACAGTGATAAGTTTGCTGTAAACACTGACCTCTGCCAAGGATGCGAGGGGGCTGTGCATTTTCATGGGCAGACCGGCAATGTCTGGAATTGTTTCCCAGGCACAAAACATGTAGAATTAAAAACAAAATTTTGCCTGTGCCAAACTGACACCTGATAAAATAAATCTGGTTACGCCCTTGCTTGCTGGTCAGAGTTGCAGAACCTGGTCTGCGCTCATGACTCAGGCTGAGCCAGCTGCAGTGGCTTTTGGGACCCGCTGTGTGGCCAGTCAACCCAATAATATATGTATCCGTAATGGCTTTAGAAACAATGATGCAGTCCTCTTGTATTTTCAGTGTTACTCCTGCATCATGCTGCTGCTGGAATAGTTGGCATGGTTGTATAACATGCGGTGGGACAAATTTAGCAGTCAGGGAGGATGGTAAGATAGTTAAATCCACTTTCTGAGGAGTAAAAGCTGCTATGACTCACGTTGCAAGGCCTGTCCCATGAACAGACAGGAGCCTTCTGACTCCTCTCAAATCAAGCATCTTTCATCTGTTCCAAATGCAATGTGAGAATCCTGTTGGACAGGAGACTGCACCTCTGGCCTGGACCAAAGAAGCAGAACACTGGAGTGAATTTTCAGTTACGATTTTGAACCTCCAATGCCTTGGACATGTAGTGCTGCAGGCCCGTCTATCTGTGAGTGTAGTATTGGAGGCTGAATGGAGACCCTTGGAGAAATCAAGTCTTTGGAGGCAATTTCTGTCTGCCCCATGGCTCCTTTTCACAGCTCTGATAGCACAAATGGCTTGTAACACTACTTTTGCCTTGGGTAGGGCAGCCAGCTCTGCACCATTCCCTCCCAAACCTCTCCACACCCAGACTAGGGTGTTGCTGAAGGCAGCTGGGGTGTGGCAGAATATACTATGCTCCAGCAATTCCCTGTTTTCAAAACACCTTCTGACAGGCTGTTACCAACAGGCAGAAATCTTGGAGAGAATCATCAAGGAGTACATCGGTGGGGGGCCTGCAGGGGAGATCATGCTCAGGGGCAATCAGCATGGGTTCATCAAAGGCAGGTCCTGCCTGACCAACCTGATTGCCTTTTATGACCAAGTAACTAAATCCTTGGATGATGGTGTCGCCGTGGACGTAGTCTTTCTAGACTTTAAGAAGGCCTTTGACACTGTCTCTCACCCCATCCTCATCAATAAATTAAGTGACTGTCACATTGATGCCTACACAGTTGGATGGGTAAAAAATTGGCTGATGGGGCACACCCAGAGAGTAGTGGTGGACGAGTTGTGAGCAGTGGGGTACCCCAGGGCTTGGTTCTCAGGCCCGCACTGTTTACCATCTTCATCAGCGACTTGGACGAGGGGGTGGAAAGCATGCTGTCCAAGTTTGCTGATGACACTAAGATGTGGGGCAAGGTGGACACACTTGAAGGGAGAGAGAGGCTGCAACTAGATTTAGACAGACTACAAAAGTGGGCAGATGAGAATAGGATGAGGTTCAACGTAGACAAATGCAGGGTGCCGCACCTTGGGAGAAGGAATCCACAGCATACATACATGCTGGGGACCTCCCTTCTTAAAAGCACAGAGGTGGAACGGGATCTTGGAGTCATTATTGACTCCAAGATGAACATGAGCCGCCAATACCAGACCGCAGCCAGCAAGGCCAGCCATACCTTGTCATGCATCCAAAGGTGCATCTCAAGCCAGTCCAGAGAGGTGATACTCTCCCTCTATGCGACTTTGGCCAGGCTGCAGTTGGAGTACTGCGTCCAGTACTGGGCACCACACTTCAAAAGGGATGTGGCCAGCCTGGAGAGGGTTCAGAGGAGGGCCACCTGCTTGGTGAGAGGGCAGCAGAACAGGCCCTACAAGGAGAGACTGAGGGACCTGAACCTGTTCAGCGTCAGGAAGAGGAGGCTGAGGGGGGACCTGGTGGCTGCCTACAAACTCATCAGGGGAGATCATTAGCAAATAGGAAGAGCCCTATTCTCCCCAGCACCACTTGGGGTGACAAGGAACAATGGTAATAAGCTGATGGGGAATAGGTTTAGGTTAGAGATCAGAAGGCAATTTTTTTACGCTTAGGGTGGCCAAAATTTGGAACCAACTTCCCAGGGAAGTGGTCCTCACCCCTACCTTGGGCAAATTCAAGAGGAGGTTGGACGATCACCTGTCTGGGGTCTTGTGAACCCAGCATTCATTCCTGCCTGTGGCAGGGGGTCAGGCTAGATGATCTGTTCATGTCCCTCCTGACCCTGGCTACTATGAAACAATGAAATTAGAGCAGCCCAAAGCTGCTGTAATCTATCCCAAGAGTTTTCTGTGGCTATCATCTGCCCCTGACACAAAGGTTAGAGCCACCTCTGCTTTGCTTCTCCTGAGCTGTGTTGAGTGAAGCTTCAACACTGTGGAGTCCCGTAGCAAAGAGAAAGGAGAGAGGCCCACATGCCGCACGGACTGTCTTTGGAATCACAGTGGTACTTTACATGCCTAGACACAGAATAGCTTATGACCTGACCATACAGCGACAGCAAGATGTAGGGGGGTGTCTGTCTGTTGTGAAAGTAAGTGATCAGCAGACATGTCTGCCTATGGAAACTGCAGAGGCTGCTGGTCTATCTCCTCTGCACAGACTCTGGGTATGCAGTGGGAATGGGAGCTGCCCATCTCCCTGCCCTTCTACGTTGAGCTGCTGCCACCGACTTTGAAGAAGGGAGGCACAGACCACAAAGCCTCTGTGCTACAGGTGAGCAGATCCCACACTCAGTTACAGCAGCTGCTGATCCTTCCCTGCCAGCCCTGCATGAGTACAAATGGCAGCTTATGGATCCTCCCTCCTGCAACCACAATAAGCTTGCCCTGTACTTGCAGCTTTAAAATGTCATGGCTCCAGTGAGTGTGCTGAGTATGGGTAAAAGAGAAGAGCAGTGAGCAGCAACAGTCATCAACACCCAAGCAACGTCAGCAGCATTCAGAGGTGAGGCTGGAAACCTGGTTCAGGGGAGGTGCTGCGGTGAGAGCGAGAGTGAGACTGATAACGAGTAACTGGAGAGGAGTCTTCCTGTTTAACTTCCTCTGGTCCTTCCCCTCCTGCAGCAGCTTCTTGGGCATGTTTGGTGTTTGCAAGAGTTAAGCCCAGGGATGGAAGCGGTGAGATGCTGAGTCGGGCTTCCTGAGCCACCATCAGGCCATGCACTCACGCTGTGGCCCAGCTGGAGCGTTATGCAGCCGACTCTGTGCACACAGCTGGCAACCAGCCCATCTCCATAGGAAGTCACTTTGCTGCTGAAATCTGTCCCTCCTGCTGAGCTGGAGCGACAGGAACCACACAGGGCCTTTCAGGAGCAGCAGGAGGGAGAATCCTTTACCTCCCTCGCTTTGCTCTGACTAATCTACCTGACAGGGAAGGGATTACAAGCAAAAATAATCACTACCTCTAGTCCTGAGCCTTCCTTAGTGGGCCGAGGTTCAGGCTAGCTCTGCCTCCAGTCTGGGGTAACTCCCTTAAGAGGCTGGGATTTACACCAGCTGAGTCTTTGCAATATAGCAGCCCTCCTTAGTCGCACAGGAGCTGAGCTGCTGCCAGTAGGCAGCCCAGCAGCCTCTAAGCGCAGTGACTAGCATTAGCTGAAGCTGCAGCCTCAGGCGATGCTCTCTGAGGCGCAGCACTATATCAATAGTGCTTTCATCCTAGGGCAGCATTAGCAATGGCAATGGGTCACTGGAGGCAGGATTGGAGGGTGTATTTGTGCTCTGCAAAACTGCCCATTGTTTGTCTTGCAGAGCTTCTGCCTCCTGTCATTGCCATCTCATCTGACACAATTCAGGCCCCTCCAGTTCTGCTTTGGGCATGTTTGTGGTGCAATGGCTCCTGCTGCTCCTCCTTTCTTGTATGACTACAGAGGCATGGTCCTCACCCCTAGGGAATGGAAGCCATGTTTGTCACTGGGTGAGTGAAGTCTATGGCCTGTGTTATACCAGGGCTGAATACATGATCACGTCAGTTTTTTCTGAACTTAGCAATTCAGGGAAGCGCATGCTCCTGATCCTCCTTTTTGGGGAAATGTGCCCATCTCTGCATCAATGAGGAACTCAGAACTGATAAACTTGAATGGGGAGCAGAGTGACAGCTCAGTGCTTCTCCCGCATTCTCTCTAGCTTCTGACCCTTGGGCCTAGCCTGGCATTGACTGTGGGCCCAGCCTACCATGGGAAGTGCCTGCTGCTCCCTGGGGCCTGTATGTACAAGTCTCATTACGTAATGGCAACGTGATGTTCGGTGTGCTGCACTTCTTGGGTGATTAGGTCATTTAGCTTGGAGCCATGTGCAGGAGGGAGCAAGACTGCAACAATCCCCTGGAAACACACTGCCTGTCATGACTCATTGCTCATTTAGCTGAAGCTTTGACCTGAGGCAGCACCCTCCTGGGCTAAGGCACAGACTTAGGGATGTCTTTGCCAGAGGATGCAGCCGGACAGCAAAGGCTGAGGCATGTCAATGCTCTTCCCTGGAGGGCATTGACAGTGAAAGCCCATCAGACCAAATTGCCTAATAGAGGCTCAGACAGAGGGATGGAGGGGCTGAATGCCCACCCCAACCTTCGTTCTTACTTATCTCTTGGCAGCCTTGTAGAGCATAGTGAAAGCCCAGGTCCTGTGTCTTTATCTATACCTTGTTCTGTCCTGCAGTAAATGCACCATACAGACTGTCCCTGCCCAGCTTCGCTGTTTAATCTTTAATGAAGACCTTCAGCCTAGGGGCTCCTCCCTGCAGCAAAGCTGGTCTAATGGAGGTGAGCTCCTTCTTTGCCAACAAAGAATGGCTTCTCTCATTATGATGGAAGCAGCACTGCCATGGTTTTCATCTTAAAATAGTTGGTTCCCCCACTCAGTACCATTCCTTCCCATCTATTTACGGAATAAAAAAGGGTGAGGCTAGATCCACTAAGGTCTCTCTGGATCCCTGCTCAATGCTACAGGGTGGTGGTGGATGGGTCATATTCGACCTGGGGGGAAGTGGGCAGCGGAGTCCCCCAGGGCTCGGTCCTTGGGTCTACACTGTTCAATTTTTTTTATCAGCGATTTGGACAACGGGGTGAAAAGCAACCTGTTCAAATTTGCTGATGATACCAAAATTTGGGGTGAGGTGGGCACGCTAGTAGGGAGGGAAAGACTGCAGCAAGACCTGGATAGGTTGGAGGGGTGGGCTAACAAAAACTGGATGCGTTTCAATACTGACAAGTGCAGGGTGCTGCACTTGGGCAGTAGTAACCAGTAGCACACTTATAAGATGGGGAAACTCCCTTCTTGAGAGTATGGAGGCAGAAAGGGATCTAGGAGTCATTATTAACTCCAAGATGAACATGGGCTGACAATGCGAGGTCACGGACGACAGGGCATCCACAGGTGCATCTCAAGTAGGTCCAAGGAGGTGATCCTCCCCCTCTATGTGACACTGGTCAGGCCACAGCTGGAGTACTGTGTCCAGTTCTGGGCACCCCACTTCAAGAGGGATGTGGACAACGTTGAGAGGGTCCAGAGGAGGGCCACCCACATGATCCAGGGACAGCAGGGCAGACCCTACAATGAGAGGCTACAGGACCTGAACCTGTTCAGCCTTCACAAGAGAAGGCTGAGGGGGGACCTGGTGACCGTCTATAAACTCACTAGGGGGGACCAGAAGGGTTTAGGGGAGACCTTGTTTCTCCTAGCGCCCCCGGGATAACAAGGAATAACAGCCACAAGTTGTTGGAGAGTAGGTTTAGATTAGACATCCTTAGGAACTACTTTACAGTAAGGGCGGCTAGGATCTGGAACCGACTTCCAAGGGAGTGGTGCTGGCTCCTACCCTGGGGGCCTTTAAGAAGAGGCATGATGCCTACCTGGCTGGGGTCATTTGAGCCCAGTCTTCCTCCTGCCCAGGCAAGGGGTCGGACTTGAAGATCTACAAGGTCCCTTCCGACCCTACTTCTACGATTCTATGGGATTGTTCCAGCTCACTGATTTTTGCCATCAGCTGTCTGCTCTGAGGACCTATTTTTGTCTACAGAGAGTGGCTCCACAGAGCAGTGATGATAGGGGAACTCAGGAGAGCTGCCAACATTTTTTACTAAGTGAGACCCACCTGGCCTTGTGTGGGGCTGTCAAAGAAGTGAACTTTAATCCTTTAATGTTCTCAATCCTGGGAGTTGGATTCTGATCCCGCTTCCTTGCACTGAGCAGTATCAGATTCTGAAAGCAGCTCCAGGGAGCCTTATTCCCATCTCCTCGGCACTGGTATAATTTCTCAGAAATCGAGGTAGTCACACCTCTACAAAGCTAGTGACATTTGAACCCAGCCTGCAGGTTCTAGTGAAACAATTTGTGGAGTAAGATACTGCTCAGCCCCAAGACTGATGGCACAATCTGGTTCTGTGTACAGAAAAAGGAAAAATAAATATAGATTGATCTCTGATAGAAGATCAGGTAACACTCAGCAGAGACATGCCTGATCCCAACCCCCTACATTCCTATGGAATGGAAAACCCAGCTCCTAATTCTGGGTCCCCTGAAAATCAGGGTGTCCGTTTGACATTTTTGTTTGTTATGGGGACAGGTTAGAGAAATGTACTGTGCCCTGGATGTGGGGCTTGGGTCCTGAACTGTACCGCAGGTAGCACCACCACCATGTGTGGCTATACCACAAGGCCACCAGGGGTTTAATTACACTGGCTCCTCCACCAGAAGCAGCTTAGCCACACTCATGCCAATTAGCTGCACTTCTCAGCAGCACTAATTATACTCCCCACAGATCTGTGTGAACATGGCTACACTGCTTCCATTTTGGGAGCTAGTGTACCCTGCTTTGGGAAGATGCAGATCCTGCTGGGGGAATGTAATTCCTAGCCGAGTTACAGGACCTCCATCTAACCCAGGAGGTGCACAGTCCCACCAGGGGAAATGCCTTGTTGGACCTGGTCCTGGCCACAGGCAACAACCTGGTGAGGGGACTGTGGGTTCTCGACCACCTGGGCGACAGCGATCATCGCCTACTGGAATTCACCATCCAGTGCAGGGTGTCAAAGGCCTGCAGCAAGGCAGCAGCCCTGGACTTCAGGAGGGTGGATTTCAATGAGGTAAGGAGACTAGTCGGGGAGGCACTGAGGTCCCGGAGGGGAGTTGGGAGTCGGGAGTCCAAGAAGAGTGGTCGTTCCTTAAGGAGATGATCCTCCAAGCCCAAAGCATGAAAATCCCCACACAGATCAAAGGGGGCAAGAGTGCTCAAAAGCCCACATGGCTCACCAAAAGCATCTACGAATGCCTCAAAGCCAAAAAGGAGGCGTACACCCAGTGGAAGGGAGGGGCCATCACCAGGAAGGATTATACCTCCTTGGCTTGAGATTGTAGGGGGGCTGTTAGGAAGGCTAAGGCGGAGATGGGACTGGGACTAGCGACCCGGATCAAAGATAACAAGAAGTCCTTTTTTAAATACAGAGTGGGTAAAAAGAAGGTGTCAAATAATGTGGGGCCTCTGCAGGACATGCTTGGTAATCTGGTGGTAGCACCAGATGACAAAGCTAATCTCTTTAACAGATTCTTTGCTCCCATTTTTCTGAGCAGGGACCGGGGCATCCCCCCCACTGGGATCCCCGATGGACCCAGGGGAAGTGCAGCCAGGCCCAGGGTCAGTGAGGACCTAGTCAGGAAACTTCTGGAGGGACTAGATGTGTTCAAGTCAGCAGGTCCTGACGATCTCCACCCCAGAGTGCTTAGGGAACTGGCAGAAGTCATTACAGCACTCATGGTACTCTGGTGAGGTGCCTGATGACTGGAAAAGGGCCAATGTAGTCTACATTTTCAAAAAAGGGAGGAAAGAGGACCCAGGAAACTATAGGCCCGTTAGTCTTACCTTAGTCCTGGGGAAGGTCTCTGAGAAAATTATCCAGGAGCACATCTGCGAGGGACCAGCAGGGTAGTTCATGCTTAGGGGCAACGAGCATGAGTTCATTCGAGGCAGGTCCTGTCAGACCAACCTGGTGGCCTTCTATGACCAGGTCACAAAAGCCTTGGATGCAGGTGTCACGGTGGACGTAGTCTTCCTGGACTTTAGGAAGGCCTTTGACACTGTCTCTCACCCCATCCTCATTAAAAAATTAGGCATCTGTGGTGTCAACGCCTACACAGCCAGATGGGTCGCAAATTGGCTGGAGGGTTGCACCCAGAAAGTGGTGATGGACGAGTCATTTTTGACCTGGAGAGATGTGGGCAGTGGGGTTCCCCAGGGCTTGGTCCTTGGGCCTGCAATGTTCAATATCTTCATTGGAGATTTGGACAAGGGAGTGAAAAGCACCTTCTTCAAGTTCGCAGATGACACTAAGATGTGGGGAGAAGTGAGCACGCTAGAAGAGAGGGACAGGCTACAACTAGATCTCGACAGGTTACACAGGTGAGCGGATGAGAATAGGATGGGTTTCAATACAGACAAGTGCAAGGTGTTGCACCTGGGGAGGAAGAACCAGCAGTATACCTACAGGCTGGGGAACTCCCTTCTCGTCAGCACAGAGGCAGAGAAGGATCTTGGAATCGCTACTGATTCCAAGATGAACATGGGCCGACAGTGTGGGGATGCGGTCAGGAAGGCTAACAGCACCTTGTCATGCATCCATAGATTCAGTATGAGCAGGTCCAAGGAGGTGATCCTCCCCCTCTATGCAACACTGGTCAGGCCGCAGTTGGAGTACTGCGTCCAGTTCTGGGTGCCACACTTCAGGAGGGATGTGGACAGCATTGAGAGGGTCCAGAGGAGGGCCACCCGCATGATCAGGGTGCACCAGGGCAGGCCCTAAGAGGAGAGGCTACAGGACCTGAACCTGTTCAGCCTCCACAAAAGAAGGCTGAGAGGGGATCTGGTGATCACCTATAAACTTGCCAAGGGGAACCAGCAGGCAATGGGAGAGTCCCTGTTCCCTTGAGCACTACCGGGGGTAACAAGGAACTATGACCATAAGTTGACTGAGAGTAGATTCAGGTTAGATATCAGGAGGCACTACTTCACTGTCAGGGTGGCTAAGAGCTGGAACCAACTTCCAAGAGAAGTGGTACTCGCCCCTACCCTGGGGGTCTTCAAAAGGAGGCTAAACAGCCACCTAGCTGGGGTCATTTGACCCAGTATCCTTTCCTGCCCATGGCAGGGGTTCAGACTAGATGATCTGCTTAGGTCCCTTCCGACCCTACCTGCCTCAGGGCTCCTGAGGCAAATCTCGGAGACCATAAAAGCTAAAGAGGCGGTAGTCATGGGGGACCTAAACTACCCGGACATCTGCTGGGAGTCACAGACAGCAAAGTCCCACCGCTCACGCAGGTTTCTAACCTGTGTACAGGACGTCCACCTGACTCAGGAGGTACACAGTCCCACTAGGGGGAATGCCATACTGGATCTGGTATTGGCAATGGGAGATGACATGGTAGCGGACCTCCAGATCGGTAGCCACCTGGGGGACAGTGATCACCTAATAATAGAATTCACCATAAGACGGCGAGTGAGTAAGGTAACTAGTAGGGTGAAAGTGCTAGACTTTAGGAAAGCTGATTTCAATGAACTCAGACGATTAGTCAAGGATGCACTGCAGAGTAGGAGATTTCAAGAGATGGAAGCCCAAGAAGGGTGGCTGTGCCTTAAGGAAACGATCCTTCGGGCACAAAGCAAGACGATCCCCGAGCGAGGCAAAAGAGGGAAAGGGACCAGGAGGCTTCCCTGGCTGACCAGAGAAATCCAGGGCAGCCTAAGGGCCAAAAGGGGAGCACATAAAAAGTGGAAACAAGGTGAGATCACTAAAGATGAATATACCTCCTCTGCTCATGCTTGTAGGGAGGCAGTTACACAGGCCAAAGCTACCATGGAGCTGAGGATGGCATGCCAAGTAAAAGACAACAAGAAATTGTTTTTTAGATATATAGGGAGTAAAAGGAAGGCCCAGGGAGGAATAGGACCCTTGCTAAATGGGCAGAAACAATTGGTGACAGACAGGGGGGACAAGGCTGAACTCCTCAATGAGTTCTTTGCCTCAGTGTTCCTAAGCGAGGGGCACGACAAGTCTCTCACTGAGGTTGTAGAGAGGCAGCAGCAAGGCGCCAGACTTCCATACGTAGACCCTGAAATGGTGCAGAGTCATTTGGAAGAACTGGATGCCTTTAAGTCAGCAGGCCCGGATGAGCTCCATCCAAGGGTGCTGAAGGCACTGGCCGACATCATTGCAGAGCCACTGGCGGGAATATTTGAAAGCTCGTGGCGCACGGGCCAAGTCCCGGAGGACTGGAAAAGGGCCAACATGGTCCCCATTTTCAAAAAGGGGAGGAAGGAGGACCCGGGCAACTATAGACCTGTCAGTCTCACCTCCATCCTTGGCAAAGTCTTTGAAAAAATTATCAAGGCTCACATTTGTGAGAGCCCAGCAGGACAAATTATGCTGAGGGGAAATTAGCACGGGTTTGTGGCGGGCAGATCGTGCCTGACCAATCTAGTTTCTTTTTATGACCAGGTTACAAAACGCCTGGACACAGGAGGAGGGGTGGATGTCGTATACTTAGACTTCAGGAAGGCCTTCGATACGGTATCCCACCCCATACTGGTGAACAAGTTAAGAGGCTGTGACTTGGATGACTACACAGTCCGGTGGGTGGCGAATTGGCTGGAGGGTCGCACCCAGAGAGTCGTGGTGGATGGGTCGGTTTCAACCTGGAAGGGTGTGGGAAGTGGGGTCCTGCAGGGCTCGGTCCTCGGACCGATACTCTTTAATGTCTTCATCAGTGACTTGGACGAGGGAGTGAAATGTACTCTGTCCAAGTCTGCAGATGACACAAAGCTATGGGGAGATGTGGACACGCCGGAGGGCAGGGAACAGCTGCAAGCAGACCTGGACAAGTTGGACAAGTGGGCAGAAAACAACAGAATGCAGTTCAACAAGGAGAAATGCAAAGTGCTGCACCTAGGGAGGAAGAATGTCCAGCACACCTACAGCCTAGGGAATGACCTGCTGGGTGGCACGGAAGTGGAAAGGGATCTTGGAGTCCTAGTGGATGGCACTTTATCGTGCATCAGCAGATGCATGACGAATAAGTCCAAGGAGGTGATACTTCCCCTCTATCGGGCGCTGGTCAGACTGCAGTTGGAGTACTGCGTGCAATTCTGGGCACCGCAATTCAAGAGGGATGCGGATAACCTGGAGAGGGTCCAGAGAAGGGCCACTCGTATGGTTAAGGGCCTGCAGACCAAGCCCTACGAGGAGAGACTAGAGAAACTGGACCTTTTCAGCCTCCGCAAGGGAAGGTTGAGAGGCGACCTTGTGGCTGCCTATAAGTTCATCACGGGGGCACAGAAGGGAATGGTGAGTATTTATTCACCGAGGCGCCCCCAGGGGTTACAAGAAATAATGGCCACAAGCTAGCAGAGAGCAGATTTAGATTGGACATTAGGAAGAACTTCTTCACAGTTCGAGTGGCCAAGGTCTGGAACGGGCTCCCAAGGGAGGTGGTGCTCTCCCCTACCCTGGGGGTCTTCAAGAGGAGGTTAGATGAGCATCTAGCTGGGGTCATCTAGACCCAGCATTCTTTCCTGCTTATGCAGGGGGTCGGACTCGATGATCTATTGAGGTCCCTTCCGACCCTAACATCTATGAATCTATGAACTATGAATGCACACAGAGTGCAAAAATCTCAGTGTGGCTCTGTTTCTAATAATAAAGCCTATTCCTAAATGTGAGGACAGAACCTTGATCAGAATCTATTGTGTACATCTATCAGTGATTGGGCACTCCACACAATAGTACACACTCAGTGACAAGGACTTCTTTGTATTTATAATAGGACTTGGAATAAGTGTATTTGTTAAGCACCTTCTAAGGCACTTGAACTGCTGTACAAGAATTCAGAACAAAATTGTTTTGGTTCTGCTTTATTATTGCAGAAGCTGCCCTTGAAAGTCAAGCCACCCAGAGTTAACCAGGGACCTTTTGAGAGGAAAAAAAAAAGGAATAACCAGGTGGACTGATGTGCCAACTGTCAATTAAATCAATCTACTACATCCCACAAATCAGCACCTGAGCCATGCTAAAGGCAGGACAAGGCCTCTGCCTAGCAGAGCAGTCACACCATGGTAGGACCAGGATTTCCCTCAGCCACAAATGAACTACATAAGAGCTAAACCAAGTACCCAATGGCAAAAGGCTAATACAGGTAGGGCTCCTCAGCTAATCTCTATGCAAAACCTACCCACCTGAAAACAAACTCTGCCCTCTCTCTTAGGGTGGCTAATCTGCTCCCTAGAACTCAAGTGCTTATGGATGTAAAATGTTTTGGTGAACTACCAAAGACCTTTATTGCCCGTAAAAAGAAATGTAGATTCTTTGGAAAACATTCACATTTGACTGAGACCCAAGATGGGCACAAAGTACAAACACCCTTAAGCTTCACAGAAGTTTGTCTCCAGCTCTGAGCTTCATGAATCAGCTCCATTGCTACTTGGAATAACTTTAAAAAATAGAGCTGTTGACTTTTCATTTTGTTGTCAAGCTGTTTTTCAATATATTGTTTAGAAGGTCAGCTTGTTGCCCCACATCCACTCTCTGATCCTGTTGGTTGAAGAGGCAGTGACATCATCCCAGTGATTGTGTCATTATGACTGTTCCCCTGGCAACAAGTTATGGTGTTATAAAGCCAGGATTATGACTTCACGGGAGGCTCCAGCAGCAGGAGAGGCTGAAAAGTGCAAGGGAAATAGTTCTTATTTAACCACACCACACTGCAGCAGGAAGAGTACCTATGGTTCTGTTTTCAGCCTCAGCATTAAAGCCTCTCTTTTGACAACAGCTGAGCTTGGTCAAGAACACAGGATCCAAACAACCCTGAGTTTTGGAAAAAGTTTAGATTAGAGTCCAGTTCCAAAGCTGTGTCTTCACTTTAGGTCTGTAATCTACTTGTCTCCAGGATGGTGAAGAATAAACTGTGTCAGAAGATTTTGCCCCTAACTCTTGCATTGAAACCAGTGTGTGCTGGGACAGGGACTACAGGTGGCTGTCTTGTGGGGGGTGTACCAGGCTGCTGAATTATGATTATAATCAGTACAGCTCATGATTATGTCCCTCACTGTCAAGTCTTGATGCACTGATTGAAAGGAACTTCTATTAATGAAGAACATGACAGGGACATGATCTGCTTTGGAGGCAGACACCCACTCACAAGCTCTTTACAGATTGAGCACCTAATTCTTCATTTTGGTGACATGAGTAAACCCTAAGTCCCCCAGTGCTGGTTGCCAGCTACAGATATCAAAAAGCAAAGCAGAAAAGCGTTAACGTCGGCAGACTTCCAAGAAACTGCAAGTCTGTGCACACCACACAGAAGGAGAGGATTGTCTTTCAATGAGGGGAGAATTGAAAAAGCACAGAACAACAATGGTAGCCAAATCATGTCATCCCTCAGTGCCCAGGCACCTGCCACACAAGAGAAAAGACACCTGGGTGTTTTATTTTGGCAAAATCCACCGACACCTCCCATCCCCCATAGTTGACGCACTACTGAAGAACAAATTCACTACTAAAAGGGCTATTGTGAATTTATTGTCAAGGGAGAAGTTTGCAGTTGTGAAACTTCCCCTATTTTCAGCAGAACAGATAGATTATAAAAAAATAAAATAAGAAAGTCTTTGTATCAGAGCCTGCACATTTAACACTAAAATCTCTGTCCATTCTACTAGCTTTTCAATGATCTGTCATGGTCATTAATATAATGCCCAACCTCTCTCAACACCAACTCTATTGTGTCTATACAAAAATAGCAGAAAATTGGGAGCAACCCAGAAATGATAAACCTAGTACTGACTAGTTTTAACAGGATTTTTAAAAAAGCAACCACATACAAACAACACTGCAATCCCAGAGACTCTAAATATTCAAGATCTTAAAAAATTAAACTCCCTGCCCCCAACCTCATCTCCTGAATGACTCAATGATTCATGTTCATGCACACCCCAAAAAGTTAAGTTGATTGCATTTCTGAGAACAAAGTTCTTCCCAAAATTACTCATAAAGCAGAGCTCAGTAGGGTAAAATCAGGATATGGCTAAAGCCAAGGCCTTGGGTTGAGCACCAGGCTAGTTTTCAGTGGGTGCATCTACACGTGCAATTAATGCAACTGAATAAACATCCAGAGCAATGTGAGCCAGAGTAAAATAATCATGATGTCACCATCTACACATTCGTTTAAGCGCAGTAATTTACTCCGCTGTTGGACAGTGCCTGTGCCTGATGAGGCTATCTGACAGTGCTGTAAATTAATCTATTGTGCCCTAATTGTGGTGCATGTTTAGACAGTGATGCTTTACTGTGCAGTAAATTAGTCTAATACGCAGTAAAGTGTGCATGTAGATGTGCCTAGTAAGTGGGAGAGGACTGTGAAGGAAGTGATCATGATACACAAGGGTTTGGATTTGAGGAGTAGTTACAGCCCGGAATTTTTTACCACAGCAATGGATGTAATTACTATAAAGGAAACAAATAAAAATGGCTTCTCCCAGGACACTATCCAAAAAAAAAATTTTTTTTGCCTATATACAGCCACAAACTCCCTCTTCAGGAGTGAGACTTCCCTGCCTTCTTTCATGTGTTCTAGGGGAAGCCAAGAGAGGATCCATGTGGAACAGTTTAATTAGCTCATGTTTGTACCATCCTAGTTAAAAGATGAAGGAAGGTCCAGCTTTTTAGAGGTATTCAGATACTCTTGTACTCAGCACAAACAGTCTGACTGAGTTAGAAGCCTAAGAGGCAATGGGACTTAGGGGCTTAAATCATTTACTCCTTGAAAACCTGATCCTGATTTAAGACCCTAAGGGTGTGTCTACACAAGATGCTTTACTGCACAGTAGACCAATCTATGGTGCAGTAAAGCATCACCATCTACACATGCGTGGCATTTAGTGCACAGTAAATTAGTTACTGCACAGTTAGCTAGTACCTGTAAATGCAGGTACAATACTAGATTAACTGCACAGTAGTTACTGCCCAGTACTACTAGTGTAGATGCTGACCGGGAGCAAATTTGTTTTCTGTCGGCCACACCAGCTAGAGGCCACAGAGGACGGGGGAATTCTCTGTTCCAAGTCTTGGCATTGTTCAGCTCCTGGCTCCCCACAGGAGCCGGGAGCTGATCAGTGGCAGGACAGGGTCATTTTCTGCCTAGCCCCCGACCCACCTCCGTCCCAGCACTGCACAGCTCCTGGCTCCCCAAAGGAGCCGGGAGCTGAGCAGCACCAGGACTAGGGATTACTCTGCTTCCATGCTCAGCTGGGGGCTGGCCAGGAGCTGTCCTGCTCCTGTGGCAGCTGCCAGAGAGCCCCCAGCTGGGGCGGGATTCCCAACCCGGGGGGGGGGGGAGGGGGGCTGGCTGGCAGCTGCCCCAGAAGTGAGACAGTTCCCGGTGAGCCCCCTCCTGGGCAGAGAAGCCCCACTGTGCACAGAGCTTGCTGGCAGCTGTGTCCTGATGTGCTTGGGGCCAGGAGAGCTTTGCCAGCTGCAACGGCTGCTGTCTTCTGGCCCTGTGTACATCAGGATTCCTCCCTATGTGCCCTGGGCCAGGTGACAGCTGCTGCTGCAGCTGACAGAGTTCTCCTGGCCCTGTGCACATCAGGACCAGCCCCCATGTCCCCTGACAGCCCCTGAAATAGCACCCCAGGGAAGCCTGGATCTCCCCCTGCTCCTGCAGGGGGCCAGAGCAGGGCAGGAGCAGCCCTGTACCAGGCTGCTCCCATTGGGAGCAGATTTACTCCCAACAGGGTGTATGTGTAGACACACCCCCAGGGAAGGCTTACTGGGCACATCTACACTGCACTTTAATGTGCAGTAGCTTATTTTATTGCATATTAAAGTAGTGTGTAAAAATTTGTGCTATTATGCTAATGTGTGCAGTAAAGTAGGCTACTGTACAGTAAATGTCACCTAAAAAGCATGCACTTGTGCTACTATGTATTAGGGCAGCCTAATGTGCATTAATTTAGTACCTCAGAGCACTTTTATATGTGCTCTGAGGGAGGGGGCAGTGCTTTAATTAGAGCAGCTCCAACAGATGCTTTAATTAAAGCACTCTAGCGTCTCATGTATCAGTGTTTCTGCACTTCAGAATGACAGTGGATGTGCTTGAACTAAATGGTGGCAGGGATGTTTCAACGAGCTTTAGTTCAAGCATCCCTGCCGCCACTTCGAAGTGCAGGGATGCTGACACACGAGACACAGGAGCCTGCTGAAGTGTATTAATTACCATGCTCCAGCAGACACAACTGAGTCTGTTCTGACACACTGTATTTACAGCATGTCAGAGCAAGCTCCATGCTCGTGTACAGCCACCCTCACATTGGAGGTACTAAATTTAATGCACTTTAGGAAAAGCGCATTAATGCACTTGTAGATGTGCTCGCTGTGCAGTGTTTTACTGTGCAGTAAGCCTATATCACATTAATAGCATGTGTAGACACACCCTAAGTCTCGTGCCTCTCAATAAAACTTAGGCTCCTAAGTCAGTCAGACTGTGGCGCTGTGCTGAGGAGAGCCATGTCTGAATACCTTACAAAGTTGGGTCTTAGTCTGTGAGTGACTATCAGTGCCCCTATCCTCAGCCTGCTGCAGGAATCTTACAAGAAGTCACTATACTGTAGTATTGGACTGATGTAGCCATGACAATCCAGGAAATATGCAAGAGACAAGGGATTTTGAGGCAATAGCTTTTATTGAACCAACTCTCAACTGGTCCAATAAAATAATTCACCCTCCAAAATCCTTGCCCCTCACATTGTGACCAGGTCACAAAATGCTTAGACGCAGGAGTCGAGGTAGATGTCATCTACCTAGACTTTAAGAAGGCCTTCGATACGGTATCGCATTCTGTTCTCGTAAATAAACTGTGTGGCTGTGATGTAGATGATTACACGGTCAGGTGGGTGGCAAATTGGCTTAGGGGTTGCACCCAGAGAGTGGTGGTGGACAGGTCAATATCCACCTGGAAAGATGTGGGCAGTGGAGTCCCGCAAGGCTCAGTCCTTGGACCGGTTCTATTCAATGTCTTCATTGGTGACTTGGACGAGGATGTGGAGAGCACCCTGTCGAAGTTCGCAGATGATAGCAAATTGTGGGACAAGGTTAACACAGCAGAGGGTAGGAAACGGATCCAGGCGGATCTGGACAGGTTGGAAAAATGGGCAGAAGGAAATAGGATGCACAAAGACAAGTGAAAAGTGCTGCACCTGGGTAGAAAGAACCACCAACACACTTACAGGCTGGGGGATGACCTTCTCAGCAGCACAGCAGTGGAAAGGGATCTTGGAATCATAGTTGTCTCCAAGATGAACATGAGTCATCAATGTGACAAAGTGATCAACAAAGCTAACCGCACTTTATTGTGCATTAACAGATGCATGATGAACAGGTCCAGGGAGGTGATGCTTCCCCTCTGTGCGGTACTGTTCAGGCCACAGCTGGAGTACTACATCCAGGTTTTGGGCACCGCACTTCAAGAGAGATATGGACAAACTCGAGAGGGTTCAGAGGAGGGCCACTCGTATGGTCAGAGGCCTGCAGACAAGGCCCTACAAGGAGAGACTGAGGGACCTAGATCACTTCAGCCTTTCCAAGGGAAGGCTGAGAGGTGATCTTGTGGCTGCCTATAAATTCATCAGGGGAGGGCAGCAGGGAATAAGAGATGCTATATTTACTAGGGCGCCCTAGTAAATACCTGGAATAACTAGGAACAATGGCCACAAATTGACGGAAAGCAGATTTAGGTTGGACATTAGAAAGAAATTCTTCACAGTAAGCGTTGCCAGAATCTGGAGTGGGTTTCCAAGGGAGGTGGTGCTCTCCCCTATCCTGGAGGTCTTCAAGAGGAGACTGCACAAGTACCTAGCTGGGATCATCTGACCCCAGTGCTCTTTCCTTTCCAGGGCAAGGGGTCAGACTCGATGGCCTACTGACCCAAACATCTATGAATCTATGGTAATGCAGGCAATCTTTGGTCCTGGCTAGCTTTTCCCTTGGCATAGCTCGACTTTTTTAGACTCAAGGCACCCTTTGATAGTCAAGGCACCCCTCGTTAGACTAAAGCTTCCCCTTGGAAAATACTAATTTTCACTTGATTTTTTTACTACAGAAAGATAATCAAGCAATTTATTCTCTTGCAAAGAACTCAGAAAGACCACAACACCGTGGATTGCTTTTGAAATCTCTGCATTTGTCTTGTGAATCACGTTTGCACATCTAACAGTGCCAACATTGTGTGGCATCCTGCAGCACCCCTGCAAGGATCTTAAGATGCCCCAGGGTGCTGTGGCTACTTAGTAGCACTCTAGCCTCTCGCTCCACATCACTCTGCTGATGTCATTTAATTGGCTTTATCTAGCTCAACCCTTTATTCTGGGCTGGCTGGAGTCACCCTGGAGTGTCCCTTCTGGCCAGTTCAGCACTGACGGGTGGCACTAACTGAGTCCATGAGAAAATTGAGAAGAGGGGGCACTAGGGACTTGGGGCTAGACCCCTCTGCCCAAAGGGCTTTTGCAGATGCAAGATTGAGTGTTGCCTTTCCTAACTTTTAAGCACTTATTACCAAGAGGAATCCACATCCCTGGGTTGGGCAGGTGGGTTCTATGTAGTAGGCACGGGAGAGTTGAGTGCCTCAGATCTGCAAAGGCCAGCACAATGAGCAGAAAAAAAACCCTTGGCCTGTCCACAGGAAAGGCTTATGAGAGTAGGGCAGTTTAAGACATATCCACCTCAGAATAAGGCACCTCCATCCAGATCACAGGAAGGTGCCAGTCTCCAGCTAGGTTTCATACATGGGTCCCTACCCCTCAGACACCAGCATCACACGAAGTGCACTGAAGGAGCCCCTTTGACTCAGTAGCTGAGGCACTCATTCAGGATGTGGGAGACCCAGGTTCATTTCTCTCTTTTGGCATCAGTGCCTTGAACCCACATTTTCCATCCCTCCCCAAGGATAGATTTCATAGATTTCATAGACATTAGGGCTGGAAGGGACCTCGGAAGATCATTGAGTCCAGCCCCCTGCCCAAAGGGCAGGAAGTCAGCTGGGGTCATAGGATCCCAGCAAGATAAGCATCCAGTTTGCTCTTGAAGGTGTTCAGTGTAGGCGCTTGAACCACCTCCGGCGGCAGGCTGTTCCAGACCTTGGGGGCTCGGACAGTAAAGAAATTCTTCCTTATGTCCAACCTGAAATGGTCTTGTGGTAGTTTATGACCGTTCGACCTAGTCGTCATCCCTTGGGGCGCTCTGGTAAACAAATGTTCCCCCAGATACTGGTGGTCACCCCTGATAAACTTATAGGTGGCCATCAGATCACCCCTGAGCCTGCACTTTTCCAGGCTAAAGAGCCCCAGGGCTCTCAGTCTGTCATCGTAGGGTCTGCTTCCCTGACCTCTGATCATGCATGTGGCTCTTCTCTGGACTCTCTCAAGCTTCTCCACATCCACATAGTTCTACCTACCCGGTGACAAGGTATTCTGGGGTGGGGATGGCTTCAACTCTTCCTTTGAAGCTGTTCATTAGCTGTTTGTTGGTCAGAGGGGAAGTGCGTCATGGACTTTCCAGCCCAGTAGGGCAGTGATTCTCAGCTGGGGTGCCAACTGTAGCACTGGTAGGAGTACAAACATCATTTACCAGATAAGCCCCGATATTTCCAATGGGACTCCTTAGTGTTAAAGGTGACCTGTCTTCTTGAGTTATTTGTAACAGAATTGATCTAGTATTTTTCTGTGGTAAAAAAAACCCCAAACAAGTGAAAACTAGGAGCTGGAATTTTCCAAGAGGTGTTTTGGATCTATCACTGCTGTGTTTCCAAGCTTGGTGTGTGAGGACAGGAACAGTGGGATATGGTATGATGGAGAAAGCCCTTCCCTGTGGGCACAGGGTTTAGAAAGGCCCTTTGCAGAACTGGCGATAGGGACTTAGCACTTGTCAGGATGTAGGCAAGTCTGCACATTCTCAGAAGCAGGAATGTATGCACCCAGGTAACTTGCAGGTGACTATTAACTGTAGACACCTTCAGGGTTAGGCAGCCACTGAGTAGGGGTCTGAGGTTCTAAATCTGGATTCAGGCCCTACAGTTGGGAGCCCTCGGGGCAGCAAGTCCTACCCTTTGGTGTACTGGCTGCTTCATAGAAGACCTTCAGCAACCTGCATTGCAGCAGCAGTAGATTGGTGAGTAGCCAGATTCTTATTTGTACTTGATTTTACCCTTTGCCAGAGTCTCAGCTGATTTCACTTCCTCACCTGTGCCTGTTTGCTAGCTCAGTATTTATACTGAGAGTTGTTCCTTGAAGTTCTCAGCAGTGGCTGATTCATGTGGTACTTGTATGGTAGTCTATGCCAGACCTCTGCATGCCTCCCAGGGACCTCAGTCCTAACCTGAGGAAGCCAGTCCTCTGAGAAGTGAGAAGAAAACTGAGCTCCTTCTAAGAACTGTGCTAAGATACAGTTAGTTCACTGTAGCCTTTCTGTTCCCTTCAAGGAAACAACAGGTCATTGGAGCGAGGATGAAGTGGGTCCTGCCTTGCTTATCCTAAACAGATCTACTGATGAGATGTGCCCTGCAAGAACTAGCTATACTTATTCTTCATATATATTAATACTATGTGTATTCCCCTCTGCCCCCTCATTCTCCAGTGGAGAGAATGAGTCTAAAAACCTTTTCCAGCTTTCCAGTGAGGCCTTCATCATTTGATTTTTTTTTTTCTGTCAAGCTCTCAGAAGTGAAAAAGCAAGTATCTGCTTATGTTTCTCTAGCCCCAGCCCTCTTTTTCCTATGGCCTCTGCCATGCCTGTTCCATATTGTTTTTATAGGACGTGGTGGAGAAGAAGAGCCCAGGCTCCCTGATATCTGTGGAGTAACAAGAATTTCCATGCTGGATCAATCCGTAGGTCCATCCAGCCTGGCATCCTGCTTCCAATGGTGACCAGTACCTAACACTTCAGAAACAAGTGTGAGGATCTGCAGCAAGCAGAGATGTGCATCTCTCTTCACAGTGACTAAGTATAATTCAGAAAGCCAGTCAGCACTAGATAGCAGAAAATCTCCCTGCAGCTTCCTGCCAAGCTGCTTTTCTTATTATGGAGGTGCTTTCATCCACAAGCACTTCACAAACCACATAGTCATTATTTTTATTGCAGTACCACCCAGATGCCATATCCAGGATTGAGGCCCCTTTTTGCTGAGTGCTTTCTTTATATACACAGTTCACAGTCCCAGGAATGCCTACAACCTAGACTTGGGCAGGATTCCACTCCCGTCTACTCTCTCCATGAGGTCCCTGGCCTGGGCAGGAGAGAATTTCTCTGGCCTTCCCAAATGGATCTTCCTGGTGCTTGTACTTGGATCAAAATCTTTCTTCCTCCCCCATGAGGCAGCCCTCTGAGACTGTTCCTTCCCTCCCCCTTGACAAACAGGCTGTGGTTTCAGACAGGAGGTGAATGTTTGTCTGGGCTCTGGATCTGTGCTCAGAGGGTTGAATGGGCATTTTAATGGCTGGATAGACCTATTCCCTTTGGCTGTTGTGGTGCACTGGGTGTTTTCTCCTGGCTTGTATGAATCATTTTCCTTCTGTGCTTTGTATTAATTTGAGCTCACTGCCTCTGAGACAGGATAGTGCTGTGGAGGAGGTATTCTTACTAGTATAAACATCCTCATTACCAGGAGCTGTAAGCAGTCTGAGGGAAGACACTGATTAGAAGGCAATGTGATATCTAAGGCAAAGCTAACATTAGTGTTTCAACAAAAGCTACTTATGCAAAAACTATACTTCTGGAACAATCACCACCAGGCTGGGTGTTCTTAGATCAGGAGGCAGGATAACTAAATTCTGTCCCCAGATCTACCTCTGATTCACTGCAAGGGTGAATCATTTGACCTCTCTGACTAGGGACAGAAATTACACATAAACCGGTATAAGTGATTGGAAACCAGTTCAAATCTGTAACACGACAGAAGTTTGGCACACATGAATAAACCATTGTCAAAATGGCCGAAACTTGTTTAAGATAAATCTGGATGGATTGGGTTTAACTGATTTAGCCTAGTATTGGGTTTAACTGATTTAGGTTAAATCAGTTTATTGAACTTCTGTTTCAGATCCCTTCCAGATTCAAGTTAGTTCACTATCCCCCAGCATCCCAGGATACTTTGCACCTCCCCCACAAACCTCCCTGTGCAGGGTGGGCGGGCTAGCCTTGGCCCAAGCTGTCTGCTCCAGCTGAGCAGGGAGGTGTGCTCTAGCGCCCCCTGCTTTCTGGCCTGGGCCACTGTGGGCATGTGGTTGCATTTCCAGAATCAAAATTATGTCTGTTCACTTGCTTATTGGTTCAATCTACACAGCTCAGGTTAATCTGCAAAGATTCAATCAATTTAGCCTCAGGCTTTTTGACTGTCTGTACTTTTCTGTGTCTCTGTTTCTTCCTCTGTACAATAGAAGTACCACTTGCCTATTTCACAGGGATTCATTAAAGTCTCTTTCTGGCCTCCTGTGTAAATCTGGAAGAATGGCCTGACTCAAGTTTTGCACTGATGTGAATGAAGTAGGAATCTCGCAGGTAGAATTTTTGAGAGGTGCTCAGATGGCAGAGGCTTGAGACAAGCAAAGACAGTCATCATGCCTAAGAACTTTTTAACTGTCAGGCAATTCAGGGTTAGGTAGTGATATGCTCCTACAGCTGACAAGGGGCTCCTACTGAAACATTCCGTCTGATCAGCCCCTTGTATGTAGTAGGAATGTGCTGAAGAGAAGAGGGGGACTGGCCCCAGTGATCTGTTTGCTTTCTCAGATAAACACATGCTTATTCAGAAGTAAGGATGGAAGGAAACCTACTTAGCAAACAAACTTCTGTCAAGTGCACTTGCTGGAAACAATTATCCCACTTTGTCCCTGACAAAATAACATGTTCAGTATATTGAGAGCAGAGCTTAATGCATGCTTTGTGTACTTCCAGAAATGGGACACTGTTCTCCATGCCAGGACTTAGCAGGACCTGGGGTGGGGTAAGGGAAGGGTGCTTCTAAGCTAGCTAGGACTCAAGCCTCATTCATCCAGGGTTTGTGCGGTAACATGATGAAAAGTCCCACTGTAAAAATGACATACAAGAGGGCAGAGTGCTGCAGCCCAAATCAAATCATTTTCACCATGTTTACAGGTGGTGCAATTCCACTGGGTTAGAAAGCATTACTGATCTGTAGTGGAGTAAATGGGACTGCAATGAGAGCCTTGGAAAAACTTAAGTCAGAGAATCAGATCCTCAGCCCTTTTGCATTGCTCTAAATGGGATAAATGGACTGTGTAGCTGCTCCAGTCAGACAGTAGAACCTCCCCCCACCCATCCCTTCAGGGGCAGGTTGTAGGGGTGAGACAGGGGTTGGGCAGGACTGAAATACTGCTCCTGGCAGATGTAACATCTCTTTGGAATCCATTAACAATTAGAATAAATTAGAGCAGCTAGGTGGCTGCTCTGCTTTGCACTGGAAACTGAACTGGCCCTTGCAGTCTGGTGGCTGGGAGAATGGAGAAGCAGCATACAGTTCTTTCCCACTGCCTTGGGAACCAAAGCATACCTGCATTCCTTGGAGTCTGTGTAACTAAAATCTCACCTTTAATACTGCACTAGTGAGATATCTCTGGTTCAGGTCAGAGGGCAAAGGTATCAGCAACTAGAGAGGCCAAGAAAGTGCTGATCTGATCTGCGTTATGTCTAGGCAAATGTTCAGTTGCAGCAATGCCACAATTGCTTATGTAGTTTTACAAAGCTTCATCCCATTTTGATGGAAATATTCTACCATCAGCCATTATCTTAAGACCGACAGTACATGTATTCCTCTGAGCATAGATGACATTCCAGGGAAGTGCCTAACATCAGAGCCGACCCTAGGGGTGTGCAGGGCCCAGGGCGTATCAGCCTGTGTGGGGCCTGTGCAGGGGGGCGTTGGGAGGGTAGCAAGCAGTGGTTGGGGGGATGGCCAAAGCACAAACCTGGCAGCATGCAGCGGTCGCGCAAAGTGGTGGCGCCCTGGGCACGTGCCAATGGTACTGTCCTCAGGGCCTGTATGGTACTGCCCGCGGGGGTCCCCAAAGCACAGGGCCCGGGGCGGTTGCCCTGATTCGCCCCTCCCCCAAGGGATGGCTCTTCCTAACATATACCTAATCACTTGACTAATAATAATGTTGGGCTGCACCTGAACCAGAGCCAAAAAACAGACCTCTTTGCCTCTGGATCCAACCCAAAATGAAATGCATTGGGGTAGATTTAGATCTGGGAATTGCAAGCTGAGACCTCCTCCCCCCACCCACCCAGAGGAGTGCTTGAGATCTGAAGCTCTTGTTGAGGCCAGCCTCTAAATAATGTTTATTCTTGTGGTACTTTACCTCCAAAACCTCTTTGGTCACTACAGAGAGGAGCTTAGCATAAATATGCCCTATTGACTATAATAAAAAACACTGAGGGAGAAGAGAGTTGTGGTAAAATTAGTACACTCTGCAAAATGATGGCAGCAGTGCAGAGCCCAGGAAGGTAGCCAAGTGAGAGACAGCAAATCCAGGATCTTCCTGATTGGCCTCTGTCTTTTTCACTCCAGAGGGCTGTAGATCACTGCTAGAGCAGCAGTGTAGAGATTACTGCTGAAGAATCCATTCCAGCAAATTATGGCATCAAGGCCTTCTGCATCTAACAGTAGCAGGGCTCTGGATAGCTGATAAATTCCAAGATTTCTAATGCCAGAAGGCACAAATATATTTATCCATCCAAGGCACTGATATGTTTCCCATCACCATAGCATTTGAGTATCTCATAATGATTAACCCAATTATACAGGTAACAGCTTTGCTCTTCTAATTTAATTGATCATCTCTGTTATACGGCCTGCCAAGTGACTTACCCAAGGTCATCCAGGACATCTGTGACAGAACAGAGCATTGAACTAGGGCCTCCAGCATCCCAGGCTGCTGCTCTAACTACTGGACTATGTTTCCGCTCTAGGCTATCTAGTTTGAGTTACAAATCACAGTAAATTACAGTTCACCAAGCTGTTCTGGTTCTGAGCCCAGTATGGCTAAAGCACATATTCCAGAAAAGCATCTGGGCTAGATATGAAGACAGCAAAAGATGGAGAATCCCTGGACAGTTTGCTCGGATGGTTAATCACTTTCACCATTTAAAAGAATTGCATCTAATTTATATAGCTTCGGCTTCCAGACATTGATTCTTGCTGTGTCTTTCTCTGCTAGACTAAAGAGTTCCTTAGTACCTGATATTTTCTCCCTATGAAGGTACTTATGTGCTGTAATCAAGTCACCTCTCAATCCTTTTCCTGATAAGCTAAGCAATTGATCTCTGTAAGTCTCCCACTCTAAAGTGTTTTTTCCAGCTGTTAAATCATTGTTGTGGTTGCTTTCTGCACCCTCTCCAGTTTTTCAACATCCATTTTAAAATGTGGCTGCCAGCACTGTATACGACATGCCAGTATAAACTCTCCCAATATTGTATGCAGAGGTAAAATCTCTCCTACTCACTACTGCCCTATTCCCTCTCTACCCCTACTCACTACTCCCACATTTGGATATCCAAGGCTTGCATTAAGCCTTTTGTGCCACAAAATTGGCCATGGGAGGCTCATCCTGAGCTGTTTGTCCACTGTGCCCTTACTTCCTTTGCAGTTGCTGCTGTTCTCTGGTCCACATTCCCCCATGTGTGGCCTAGCAAACTATGACAGAAGCTGATTCATCTCTGTGCATCTCAAGAACTCAAATACAAGAAATACAGGTTCTTGTGAAAACCACCTGTCATTTATACCACTGGAAACTAGTTTCATAGTAGGTAGGGTCGGAAGGGACCTGAGCAGATCATCAAGTCTGACCCCTTCCATGGCAGGGAAGAATGCTGGGATCAAACGACCCCAGCTAAGTGATTATCTAGCCTCCTTTTGAAGACCCCCCAGGGTAGGAGCGAGCACCACTTCCCTTGGAAATAGTTTCATAGTTGATAGGGTCGGAAGGGACATGAGCAGATCATCAGACTAAGAGAAGTCCCCTTGACTGCAGTGGGGTTGAACCGGTGTGTTGTGTTTTTTGTGCTGTATATAGCTGGAAGGAACTGCCGAGACTCAATGAGCTCCAAATAACTCTGCTAACCGGAGTGCTGCCAGCTTCTGTGATTATTTTCAAGTGACAGGATTTTGCTGGAGGCTGGAGAGCCAGTCCAGCAATGATGCCAGAAGTGCCCGCTCACTTGTGAACAACCTCTCCACCCCCTCAGCCTGTGGTGAAGCCTCCTCTGACGGGCACATTTGCCCATTTTCTGGAGGTAGATCAGCCACTCAAGGCTACTGCAGGAAGGTGACTGAGCCTTTGTCCTCCTCCCCTCCTCCCTCCATACTCCTCAGCTGCTCAACACTGTTCCTACAGGAGGGAGAGGAGAAGCAGAAAGGGTCCGGCAGCTCAGAGTGGTTCTGCTCTCTACGCTGTTATGAACAACAGGACAGATCCTGCTTTCCCCCTCCCTGCAGTACCAGGCTTGGAGAGGCCCCAAGACCCCCTGGACCTTTTTGCCCCTCACTATGAAAGGGGGAGAAGAGGGCTGCATTGCAGCTGCCCACCTGAGGCCTGCGGTGGAGAAGTGAAGAATTTCAGGAGCAGCAGAGGTGAGTTTCTGAGGGCAGAACTGACATAGGAACTGGGGGGACAGGATTGACATTCATAGATTCATAGATGTTAGGGTCGGAAGGGACCTCAATAGATCATCAAGTCCGACCCCCTGCATAAGCAGGAAAGAGTGTTGGGTCTAAATGACCCCAGCTAGATACTCGTCTAACCTCCTCTTGAAGACCCCCAGGGTAGGGGAGAGCACCACCTCCCTTGGGAGCCCGTTCCAGACCTTGGCCACTCGAACTGTGAAGAAGTTCTTCCTAATGTCCAGTCTAAATCTGCTCTCTGCTAGCTTGTGGCCATTGTTTCTTGTAACCCCCGGGGGCGCCTTGGTGAATAAATACTCACCAATTCCCTTCTGTGCCCCCGTGATGAACTTATAGGCAGCCACAAGGTCGCCTCTCAACCTTCTCTTGCGGAGGCTGAAAAGGTCCAGTTTCACTAGTTTTTCTCCTCGTAGGGCTTGGTCTGCAGGCCCTTGACCATACGAGTTGCCCTTCGCTGTACCCTCTCCAGGTTATCCGCATCCTTCTTGAAGTGCGGCGCCCAGAATTGCACACAGTACTCCAACTTCGGTCTGACCAGCGCCCGATAGAGGGGAAGTATCACCTCCCTGGACCTATTTGTCATGCATCTGCTGATGCACGATAAAGTGCCATTGGCTTTTCTGATGGCTTCGTCACACTGCCGGCTCATGTTCAACTTGGAGTCCACTAGGACTCCAAGATCCCTTTCCACCTCCGTGCCACCCAGCAGGTCATTCCCTAGGCTGTAGGTGTGCTGGACATTTTTCCTCCCTAGGTGCAGCACTTTGCATTTCTCCTTGTTGAACTGCATCCTGTTGTTTTCTGCCCACTTGTCCAGCCTATCCAGGTCTGCCTGCAGCTGTTCCCTGCCCTCCAGCGTGTCCACTTCTCCCCATAGCTTTGTGTCATCTGCAAACTTGGACAGAGTACATTTCACTCCCACGTCCAAGTCGCTGATGAAGACATTAAAGAGTATCGGTCCAAGGACCGAACCCTGCGGGACCCCACTACCCACACCCTTCCAGGTCGAGACCGACCCATCTACCACGACTCTTTGGGTGCGACCCTCTAGCCAATTCGCCACCCACCGAACTGTGCAGTCATCCACATCACAGCCTCTTAATTTGTTCACCAGTATGGGGTGGGATACCGTATCGAAGGCCTTCCTGAAGCCCAGGTATACGACATCCACCCCTCCTCCTGTGTCCAGGCGCTTCGTAACCTGGTCATAGAAAGAGACTAGGTTGGTCAGGCACGATCTGCCCGCCACAAACCCATGCTGGTTTCCCCTCAGCATAATTTGCCCTGCCGGGCTCTCACAAATGTGAGCCTTGATAATTTTTTCAAATACTTTACCAAGGATGGAGGTGAGACTGACCGGCCTATAGTTGCCCGGGTCCTCCTTCCTCCCCTTTTTGAAAATGGGGACCACGTTAGCCCTTTTCCAGTCCTCCGGGACTTGGCCCGTGCGCCACGAGCATTCGAATATTCCCGCCAGTGACTCTGCAATGACGTCGGCCAGTGCCTTCAGCACCCTCGGATGGAGCCCATCCGGGCCTGCCGACTTAAAGGCATCCAGTTCTTCCAAGTGACTCTGCACCACCTCAGGGTCTACGCATGGAAGTTTGGCGCCTTGCTGCTGCCTCTCTACAACCCCAGTGAGAGACTTGTCGTGCCCCTCACTTAGGAACACTGAGGCAAAGAACTCGTTGAGGAGTTCAGCCTTGTCCCCTCTATCTGTCACCAATTGCTGCTGCCCATTTAGCAGGGGTCCTATTCCTCCCTGGGCCTTCTTTTTACTCCCAATATATCTAAAAAACAATTTCTTGTTGTCCTTTACTTGGGTTGCCATCCTCAGCTCCATGGTAGCTTTGGCCCGCCTAACTGCCTCCCTACAAGCACGAGCAGAGGAGGTATATTCATCTTTAGTGATCTCACCCTTTTTCCACTTTTTATGTGCTCCCCTTTTGGCCCTTAGGCTGCCCTGGATTTCTCTGGTCAGCCATGGAAGCCTCCTGGCCCCTTTCCCTCTTTTGCCTCGCTCGGGGATCGTCTTGCTTTGTGCCCAAAGGATCGTTTCCTTTAGGCACAGCCACCCTTCTTGGGCACCCATCCCATCAAAACTCCTACTCTGCAGTGCTTCCTTGACTAATCGCCTGAGTGCAATGAGATCAGCTTTCCTAAAGTCTAGCACTTTCACCCTACTAGTTACCTTACCCACTCGCCGTCTTATGTTGAATTCTATCATAAGGTGATCACTGTCTCCCAGATAGCTACCGATTTGGAGGTCCCCTATCATGTCATCTCCCGTTGCCAATACCAGATCCAGTATGGCATTCCCCCTAGTGGGACCATACACCTCCTGTGTCAGGTGGAGGTCCTGTACACGAGTTAGAAACCTGCGTGAGCGATGGGACCTTGCTGTCTGCATCTCCCAGCAGATGTCCGGGTAGTTTAGGTCCCCCATGACTACCGCCTCTTTAGCTTTTATGGTCTCCGAGAGTTGCCTCAGGAGCCCCGCATCTATTTCTTCCCCTTGGTGTGGGGGTCTGTAACAGACCCCTACCACCAAATCCCTTTCTCCTTGCCCCCCATGTAGCCTAACCCACAATCCTTCTACTTCCTCAGCCTCGGATTCTGTCTTGATGAGGGTTGATGTATATTGCTCACTGACATAAAGTGCAACCCCCCCCCCCTTTCTTCCCCGACCTGTCCTTTCTGTACAATCTATAGCCCTCAATATGTACCGCCCAGTCATGGGATGAATCCCACCAGGTCTCTGTTAGCCCCACTAAGTCATAGGTGTTTAGTGCAAGCAGGAGCGCTAGTTCATCCTGCTTGTTCCCCATGCTCCTAGCATTAGTATATAGGCACTTGAGCCCTGCGACTGGTGCCTTTGTTGCCCCCCCGCTCCCAGTCCCATGGGGCCCATTGTTTCTTACCTTCTTGTTCCTTACCTGTTCTGTTGTGCTGGCCTCCCCATGGCTTTCAGGTTCCCAATGTTCTCCTTCTTCAGGCTGGGCTGTCCTTGTGGGTGCCACATGGTTTGGTGGTCCACAGCTTCCCCTGCCCTCGTACTCCCCTCCCCCCGACGAGCCTAGTTTAAAGCCCGCCGGAGGAGATCCGCCAACCTAGAAGAAAACACACGCTTACCTTTGGGGGACAGGTGAAGCCCATCCCAGCTGAGCATGTCCCTCGTCGTGATGTGCGGGTCATGGTCCAGGAAACCGAAGCCTGCCTCGAGACACCACTGCCGAAGCTGCCAGTTGGTCTCTCGGATGCAGTTCTCCTGCCGTCTTCCTCGTCCGGTCACTGGTAGGATGGAAGAGAAAACCACCTGGGCACCGAACTCCTTCAGCACGCCGCCCAGAGCACAGTAGTCCGCCATCAAGTGATCGGGGGTTCTCCTGGCCGCATCATTAGTACCCACATGGACTAGGACCATGGGGTAATAATCGGTGGGCTTGATCCTGGCCTGGATTACCTCCGTCACATCCCGAATCTTTGCTCCAGGGAGGCAGCATACCTCTCATGCCGAGGGGTCCTGGCGACAGATGGGTCCTTCCGTACCTCTCAGGATGGAGTCTCCTATGACGAGCACACGTCGCCTCTTCCTCTGGGTCATCATGGATCTCTTGATCTGTTTGGGGTGTGAAGAACGTGGTGTTTCTTCGTGCCCAAGGGTGTCCTCCTCCCCTTCCATCTCCTGCAGGGTCACCAGGGCCTCGTACCTGTTCACCAGTCGGACTGGAGAAGCTGGTACCAATTCTCTGCGTGGACGTTTGGGGGCAGAATGAACTGTTGGTATGGGGAGGGAGCACTGCATTAGTTAAATCTGGGATCAGTAGCAATGGTAACTATCCCCCATGCCAGTATGGGAAGTGGGAATTCAAAATCAGGAGACCAAAAAGTATAAAATAACTCATGGCTTCGGGGTTTCGATTCACGATTGTTGTTATCCTTCAGAGTTGATAATGCCATTGTGTAAACAAAGCTGGACCTTGCATACTGTGTAGACATTACATTACTGCCCTGGAACACAGTGCGAGCCAATAGAAGGTTTACAAAATATTTAAAGACATACTCCTCAATTCCTATGACATACTTTAAGAGAAGACTCAGGCCCACAGGACACCTTTTTCACACTACTTCCTCTTCCCCCCCTCCCCCTCCCCGCAAGTACCAAACCCGCTGAGCTTTTAAAATCAGATGTAATCAAGCATGTCCAGATGAGCAGTTTTGTTTTTTTTAAAACTGCAATAAGAATATTATTCAAATCAGAAATCCAGAAAATGCAGACAATAGCTATACCTCAGTCCCGCCATTATCCTTGATATGATACCTCACATACACTGTCACTGAGAAACAAAATTCAGGTCAGAATCAAAACCTAGAAATAACATAAGCCTAAGTAATAGGCAGGAACTACAAAAATCAAGTTCCAACCTGGATTTCACCCTTCCTCCATCCCTGGCCCAAAGCTCAGACCTGAAAGTTTTAGTTTGTCTTGCAACAAGGATGTAGTTGCAAAACGCAGCTCAGGGATCAAATTCCCAGACTTCAGCCACTTCCACATATTGTGGGTATCTAGCTTTAGGTTTTAATTTGGGGTCCAGCTATAGATATATTGAGGAAGAAGAATCAAAATCACAGGCACACCTTCAGGTAGAGAAGTCACATATGCACATACCATTACTGTCATTATCACAATATTATTAAATACTGCAGCTCATATTTTGACTCTTTCCAAAAAGATAATCCCAGATGATTGTTATGGATGCTGTAATTTAAATCAATTTTATCTGCTCCCAAAAAACTTCCCACTACTACTACCTCCTCATTGCAACTTCCTTGGACTCCCATAATTTATTCATCCTAGGATGCACTTAAACATCTGCTGCAGTGCTATTTGAGTTAAAGCATTAGTTTTAAAATTTTATCAACCACTGTGCAGGTGGCAAATTCTAAATCTGAGAAGGATAATTACTGTAAGGGAAGGGTGTTGAGCAGGACTCAACCTGACTGAAAGGCCCAAGCTGTCTGGAAGTTGCATTTATCTAAATAGAAGACATGTGAGGGAAGCTCTACAGAACTTAATGACTTTCAGCTGCAAACCAGTTCTTATTCCCTATTGCCCTACTTCTAAATTGAGTTGAATCACTGGTGGGGATGGTCCCAAAATTCCTCTCTGCACCTGGGAACATTGCACTTTTGTGCATACTTAAATGTGAGAAGAAAGGGTCTTATCCATGCTTCCTCTCAGATATTCATAGCTTTGTTGCTGCCAAAGCAACTTTCTTCCAACAAGGTGAATTCCTGTCAGGGCTGTATGCATGCCAAATCTGCAGTGTGAAGAGAGCCAGCAATGAAAACTGGTGGGGAGGAAGGATCTATCTATAGATAAAAGCTGCTTTTTGTTCATAGGTGTAAAAATGGGGGGAAACAGATCTTTTTTAATTAAATTCTACCAAATAATTTAATTTTGGGAATAAGATTAAGCTTAAGAAATCCAATTCCTAGAAGTAATATTTGGATAAGCATTGAAAAGGGAGGCTCAGATTTTATGGTAACACACAAAGTTACCATATCGCCATGATGACCCGCTATGTTAAAGAGAAGTTTATCTCAAGGGTAACTAATAACTAGACCTGTGTGAAGCAGGTATTATTTGCTTCGGATTCAGATTCGGCCAATTCAGAGGGACACTGGAGGCAGCTGTGTCCAGCGTGATTGAGGACTGCTGCCTTTTTAGTATATGGCCGAACCTCTGAATCAGTGCCAAATCTCTGGATCTGAATCGGCCAAATCGAATCGGGAAAGTAATCTGAATGACCGAGCTTTAGTTCAAGTGCCCCTGCTGTCATTTGGAAGCATGGGGATGCTGATACAAGAGACACTGAGGCACTTTAATTAGAACAGCTCTCAGAGCTGCCCTAATTAAAATGCCATCCCTCCCCCCCGCCCACCCTGGAGTATGTGTAAAAGTGCCAAGAGGTACTAGATTTAATGTGCATTACCTAAAGCACATTAATGAATGTATAGACATGGCCAGAGAGGGAAGATCTGGGAGGATCGAGTTAAAGTGAACCTACTCCGACAAACCCCAGCTCTATGCTGTACCATGGGGCATAATGTCTTTGAAAAATCACCTCTCCTCCCTCAAAAGAGAAGGGGCAGGGATTGGACTAGGATTAAATTGAAGGATTAGACCAGGAGAGACAGCCCTCTCTGGCTTTCCTAATAGTGGAATTGAGAGGGTAGAATGGAGACTAAGTTAAGTGATGAGTCCATTTCTATTCCTCCACTGTGTATGCACAGTGCCCTATGAAGTCACTCTGCTGGAAGGAAAGTAGCCACCCCATCAATGCAGCATAGCACAGAGCAACCAGCATAAGTAGATGCTAATTCGTATTAAGAATATTTGTGCTGGGGATGGATAGAATAAATGTGTCAAGGAAATTGGGTGCGCTGCTCTCATATAATAACTTAACAAAAGTCCATATAATAACATAGTGTAGCCCTTTGAAATCTTGCCCAAAAGGGGGGCAAAAGCACAGTCCCTCTTTCACTCACCTGCCATGACTTGATTACAATGAAAAGACTGAAAACAAAGAAGGCTCCAAAATTATGTATTCTCCCACCCTTCGATCAAAGGTTCTTTACAGGCGCATTCCTTGAGGCTCCACCTCCCCAACACCTCTTCCATATGCCAACCTTGTTGCTAAATCAGTGATGTCCTCCTGCTTTGAGACCTAAATGGTAACTTCCTTTCTTGAGCGTATACCCTTTTTTCCTTACTGCCTCTTTAAGGGCACTGAGTGTGGGTGAGTATGTTACTGGGAATGTCCCACAGTACTCTTTCACTCGTGACTCAGAATAGTTCTCTACTCATAAATAATAAGTGTGGTCATAGTCCTGACTTGTCCCTGTCTTAAGTATATAAATGAACTTGCATCAGTAACAAAAGCAAGAAAATATTTCTGTCACCTCGCAGTGCCCTATGTTTGGCACCCTGCGAGGATCCACTCATGTGACCAGTCCAACGACTGTTTCCCAATTCACAGTTCCACCGTCACCCAAGAGAAAGAACTTCTCGGCTAACTCCCTTAAGGATAAAGACTCCTTCTTTGACGAGTCCCTCTTGTGGGCAAATTCCAGAGCCTCTCTTCCTTGGCTCACTAGAGCTCAGTTTTCCCTCCAGCTTTTCTACCCAGCTCAGTAGCACAGGCTTGGGACTGGATCAGAGTACGGGGGCTCTCCTGGCTGCTGCGGTCCTGCTTTTACTCCCAGCAGTCTCCTGCCTCTTCAAACGCCCGGCCCTCCTCCGTCTCTGGGCTCTGCCTATATACGTCACTCCCTACACATCCTCCAATATGCAGGAAGTAAGAGCTTTAAAATCAGCATGGTGACCAGCATGGGCCACTCCAGAAATTCTGCTCTGGACCCTACAGGTGAGATAAGTTCATCAGTAGCCTTTCCTGGGCTCCTTTTCCAACAGGTTTGCAGGCAATTCAGGTGGAGCCCACCACGTTTACCCGCTAGACATGCCGTTAGTTGCCCAGCCTGGTGATACCCCCTCCAAGTTACTTTGGAGTGCCGTCAATACCACCTCCTGCTTACTACTTGATGGTGTTTCCCCTTTGAGGACTTGACATCCTTTTGCCTTTTCATCATGCTCACTCCCGTATCTGGATAATAAGTCAGCAACTGTATTGACCTTTCCTGGTCTGTGCATAATGGAGAACTTAATGCCTGCAGCACCAGTGACCACTGGGTAGTTTGGCCATTATCAGTTTTTGTTTGACTGAGCCACCGTAAGGATGCATGGTCAGTGATGAGATGGAATTCACATCCTATCAGGTAATATCAGAAGTAATTCACTGCCCACTTAACAGCTAAGCACTCTTTATCGATAGTCGCATACCTTGTTTCAGCAGGTAGGAGCTTCCGACTTGCATATGCAACGGGCCTTTCAAGGTCATCTCATTGTTGTGTTGTGTTGTGTTCACCCCATTGAAACATTAGAGGTGTCAGTCTGTAAAATAAAGGTTTTGTTATAATCTGGAGTGTAGATCATTACATCCTGACAAAGAGCAAATTTAATCTTGTCGAAACTGTCCATTATCTCTGGGGTCCATATTATGCATCCACTGCCGTGCGCCTTTAGTCCATCAGACAAAGGTGAGGCTATTTCAGCAAAATAGGGCACAAATCGACTGTAATAATTTGCTAGGCCCAGAAATGATTGTATTTGTTTCCTGTTTTGAGGTGGTTGACACTCTTTTGATAACTTTTACTTTGTCTGCCAGGGGTTTGATTATCCTCTCTCCAACCTGAAACCCCAACTACCTTCCAACTGCCGCCGGTGCTGCCCCAGCCTCGCAGTAGTGGTGGGGACCAGTGAGCGCAGCTCTGACCCCACACGCCCCACGCTGGCTTTGGGGTTGCCCGCCCAGGCTGAGAAGTGGCAGCACAGGAGAGAAACTGCTGCTCAGTGCAGGGCAAAAGTGGCCCCTCTCCCTTGCCGCTGCCAGCGCTTCCAGGTGTAGCTGCATGGAGCCCATGTGGGGCTGCCCTCCATCTGCTCTGCACTTGCAACGCTGCCCCATGGGGCAAGCCAGAGGGAGCAGTGATGCAGCGTAGACATAGGGCAGCCCTGCCCGGGCCCTGGGCAGCTACACCTGGAAGTGGCAGCAGTGGCGAGGGGGAGGGCCACTTTTGCCCCGCGTTGAGCAGCAGTTTCTTTCCCACGCTGACACTGCCGAGCCTGGGCCTCAGCACCTGCTCCAAGCTAAGCAGCAGCAGTGGCAGCTCCAGAAAGAAATTGTTGCTCAGTGCAGGGGGAAAGCAGCCCTCCCCCTTGCTGGGTAGTTTTTGGTGCAGCTGCCCAGAGCCCGCGCTGGGCCAGGCTGCCCTGAAGCTCCATCACCACCACCTCTGGGTTGCCCTGCGCAGTAGCGGTGACACTGCGGAGCAGCCACAGGGCAGCCCAGAGGCAGTGGTGACGGAGCTGCAGGGCAGCCCGGCATAGCATGGGCTCCAGGCGACTGCACCAAAAACTGCCCTGTGTCAGCAAGGGGGAGGGGCTGCTCCCCCCCTCCCCCCCAGCCCCCCTCTGAGCAACAGTTTCTGCTTGGCTGCTGCTGCCGCTGCTGACCCCAACAGGCAAGCCTGGAGCCAGTGTGGGGTGCACAGGATCGGGGATGCACTTGCTTGTGACATGATAATAGGAAGGGATTGGCTACACCTATATAAAGTCCTGGACAGAGTTAATAGGGATGTAGGCTGTAGCCGTGTTGGTCTAAGGACATAGGCAAACAAGGTTCTTTGGGTGAATCTGATATCTTTTATTAGACCAACTTAAAACATTGGAAAAACATTTTTTTAAAGCAAGCTTTCAGGTTTAAAAACCCTTCATCAGGTTGGGGAAGCTTCAGCAGTTGATGTGTGCTCTTTCTGAGTGGAAGAAAAGTAAAGTCATTATTGGAGTCATTATTGATGCCAAAATGAACATGGGCCGACAGTGTGGGGAAGCGGTCAGGAAGGCCAACCGCACCTTGTCATGCATCCACAGATGCATCTCGAGCAGGTCCAAGGAAGTGATCCTCCCCCTCTATGCGATGCTGGTCAGGCCGCAGTTGGAGTACTGCGTCCAGTTCTGGGTGCTGCACTTCAGGAGGGATGTGGACAGCATGGAGAGAGTTCAGAGGTGGGCCACCCGCATGATCAGGGGGCAGCAGGGCAGGCCCTACAAGGAGAGGTTAAGGGATCTGAACCTATTCAGCCTCTTCAAAAGAAGGCTGAGAGGGGATCTAGTGGCCGTTTACAAACTAGTCAGAGGGGACCAGCAGGCATTGGGGGAGTCCCTGTTCCCCCAGCGGTACCAGGAGTGACAAGAAATAACGGTCACAAGATGGCAGAGGGTAGATTTAGGCTAGATATCAGGAGGCGCTACTTCACAGTCAGGGCGGCTAGGATCTGGAACCAGCTTCCAAGAGAAGTGGTGCTGGCTCCTACCCTGGGGGTCTTTAAGAGGAGGCTGGATGAACACCTCACCGGGGTCGTTTGACCCCTGTGCTCTTTCCTGCCATGGCAGGGGGTTGAACTTGATGACCCGCTCAGGTCCCTTCTGACCCTACCAACTATGAAACTATAAAGCAGCCAGAGGGTGGGCTGGTATGCATACAAGATAGGCAGTCAGTGAAGATGTAAATTGAGGAGTCAGTGTGTGAGAGACAGGCTGGGTGAGGGGGAGAGAAGGGGGAGGAATAGTGGAGAAGTACCTGGGGAGTCAGATGTCAGGAAGGTTATAATGTGTCATAAATCCAATGTCTATATTTAGTCCATGATTTTAGTATCCAGGAGGTTGGTGAAGTGGAGTTCATAGGCTCGTCTCTGGGAAGTGTTTTGTAAGTTTCCTTTGAGGATTAGAACTGAGAGATTGGAGAGAAAGTGGCTTTCTTGTGAGAAATGTGCCCCCACAGGTCATTGAGTATTCTTGTCCTTGATGGATTTCTGGTGTGCATTCGTTCTGGTGCACAGTTGTTGTTTGATCTCTCCTGCGTATTTTCCATTAGGGCATTTGGCGCATTGGATGAGATATATAACATTTCTGGAGGTGCAGCTGTAAGATCTGGGAATGCTGATAGTTTTGTTGTGGGGTGCAGTAAGTGTGGGGGTGCTGGAAATGTGTTGGCAGGTTTTGCATTTCTTGTCATGGCGTGGTCTGGATCCACTCGGTGTGTTCTGGGCCTGAGGAAATTTGCTTCTGGTGATGAGGTTAGCGAGGGTCGGTGCTTGTTTGAAGGCTAGGATGGGTGGCTCTGGGAAGATCTCTTTAAGAATAGGGTCTCTTTCTAGTATGGGTTGCAATTGTTTGAGGATTTTCCATATGGGTTCGAGGGAGGGGTGATATGTCATAACCAGTGGTGTGCGATTCGTGGGGTTTTTCTTCTGTACTGCAGCAATTCTTCATGTGGTATCTGGGTGGCTCTTTCAAACATGTAATCTGTATCTCTGGAGGAGTGTCCTTATTGGGTGAAAGCCATTTTAAGATTGGTGAGGTGGCAATCCAGGGTGTTCTCAGTGCAAATTCGGTGGTATCTGAGGATTATTTAAATAATGTTTGTGCTGTCTTTAGAAGGGTATACCACATAAATACTATGTGTCAAAGAAGCTGAAGAGGAATACAGGCAGATACAAAATGAAGAGGGTTGGCTGGGAGAGTCAAAGGAAAAGGAGGAGGCAAGCTACATAGAGGATGAGCAGATTGGACTGAAAGATGTTGCTAGTGCAGCCCAATTTAGAAAGGCCCAAGAAGGAGATGAAGAACTATAGGCAATTTGGGATAAAGTATTGCTGTGAGTAGAGACATCTGGTGCACTCAGCAAGCAAGCCTATGGTTATGAGGTAAGGAATAACTTGCTGTCCTGGGTAAAGGGAGAAACAGAGTCCCAGCACAAAATGCCCCATTTTAGTGCTACCTAAAATGTTTAGGCATATCATATGGCGCTTAGGTCATATTACACCCACGGGAGGATATTTAGGTCACTATAAAACCATTGCTAGAATCACCCGCTGGGTTTTTTTTGGCCTAAGATACACACAGATGTAGCCCGCATGGGAGCGGTGTGCACAGATTGCCAAAAATCAGGAGAGGTGAAACCTCCATGGGTCCCATTACAGCCTATGCCAATTATTGATGCACCTTTCCCTTGAGTGGTGCTCAACGTAATGGGGCCACTTCCTAAGAGAAGCATGGGTAATCAATATAATTTAGTATTCATTGATTACATCACACACTACCCAAAGGCAGTTACCCCTCAGAACAGACACGGAACCTCACATAGCAGAGGAGCTAATGAAATGGATAGCCCAGGTGGGCATCCCTAGAGAAATTTGGACAGACGAAGGCCAGAACTTTATGTCCGGAGTCCTGAAGGTAGTGTGCCAGACCCTGGGAATTATCCATTTATACACGCCAGTATATCACCCTCAGATGAATGGGTTAGTGGAGAAGCTGAATGGCACACTTAAAAGAATGCTGAGTTGTAGCTCCCAAGCTGACCCAGAGAATGGGACCTTGTGGCAGGGCACTGTCGGTGCCTGCCACTTTAAGAACTGAGCCAAGCAGCCAGCAGGTGCTTGATTGTGGTGGCCATTTTAGATCTTTGGCCGCCCATATAAACAAAGCAGTTCGCTGCTGGCAGGGGAGGCAGTAACATCGCCTGGCTGCAAGGTTCCATGCAACGGCCTGGAGGTAAGGGCAGGAGCTTAAGGGGATGGTTTGGAGGCTCCTGATCCTGGGCATGACCTAAAACTGCACTCTTTCGGGAGTGGGTGGCCTGGTGGGGCTCTCAGTGGTGCAGGAGCCCCCAGGAAATACCAGGCCAGTTACCACCCTGGTGAAAGGCAGGTCGGGGCACCTTAATAACCCCAGCTCCCACAGCTGGGTGGGTTACCCATTAGTAGGGTCCAGAAGGCAGACCCAGGAGAGAGAGTGGGGCTATAGACTCAGAAGCCTGACTTGAAATCCCTTGACTGGTCAATGCTGGGGCCAGGACCGGAAGGGTCAAAGGGCCAAGGACCCACCAGGAGGAACGCCCATGAGCTGAGGGCCTGGGGTTCCGACAGGCCTTGGAGGTAAGGCCAGGGCCTGTGTAGCCAAAGGTCCCAGGGGGACCACACCCATAAGGGAGAACAGCTCAGGAAGCTAGGTAGCCCAGAATGAATGTGGAGTACACCACCTCAGTGGATGGATCTTGTAGGGATCTGGACAGGAGGATTCTGGGGCCCAGTGTGGGGCTGGTGAGGTTAAGATCCATGGATGCCATCTGTGAGGCTTGGGCTGCGGTGTAGGGGAGGAACAGAGCTGCAGATTGTGCCCCCTGACATTGGGGCAAGAAATGGGCAGCCTCACACCTAATTAACATCCTAATTAAATATCATCAAGGCATGGCAGGAGAGAAGGTGGGCAGTTGGCCCAGAAACAGGTGGGTGGGCCATTGGTAGACTGGTCCCAAGGAGGACCCCCCTTACAGACCTTCTAGTACCACTGCTACTTTTCGCTATACGTGACATACCCCAAGACTCTCTAAGATACTCTCCTTTTGAGTTAGTACTGAGGTATACTTCATGGGGTCTTCTCCAAGTAGTAAGAGAGGAATGGGAATACCCTATGGGAGTGAAGGTTACAGCTGAAGCCTATAAGGAAGAATTTCAGAACCATGTCCGTACAGCACAGCGACTAACTAATGATAACCTGCAGGCAGCCCAGCATAAACAAAAGAGAGCCTATGATACAAATGCTAAACTACCAGAATTTAAAGGGCAGAAAGTGTTGGTCTTACTACCTACAGCCACCAGTAAGTTCCTCAGAAAGTGGCAAGGACCCTTTGAGATCACTAGATGTGTGGGACCTGTTGATTATGAGGTATTTCCTGGCCACAGGAAAAGAAAAACAAATATACCATATGAACCTACTCCATGAATGGCAGACACTTGAAGGATGATTGAACGTCATAGATGAAGAGGCGAAAGAGTTAGGGCCTGCATTTAACCAAGGGAGAGAAAAAAAGATGAAGACAGCTCAAACACAGGTTGAAATAGGATTGGCTCCTAGACAATTTCTTTCCTAGACAGAAAAGAGAACTTCAAAATCTTATACAGCAGTATCAAGATGTGTTCCATGACAAGCCAGGGTGGGTGTGTAACACTAGGAATGAGATCCGTACTCCAAAGTGAGTGGTAATCAGAGAATGTTGGCAGCCGGTACCACATCACCTACATGATAAAATCCACCAAGAATTGAGTTAAGTGTTGAGACAAGGGATAATTCATCCTTCATGGAGTCTGTGGAGGAGCCCTATGGTACTGGTGTCGAAACTAGATGGTTCACTCTGCCTCTGCATAAACTATAGTATAGAAAACTAAATGCCGTAGGCTGTTTTGATGTGTTCCCTATGCTTAACATTGCTGAGTTAGTGGAATGAATTGGCAAGGCCTGGTATATCACAACATTAGATTTATCAAAGGGCTATTAGCAGATACCCATGGCTCGCTGAGATCAGGCTAAAACAGCCTTTGGGAACTCATGGGGACTCTTTGAGTTTATAAGGATACTGTTTGGGCTACACAATGCCACAGCCACCTTTCAAAGAATAATGGATAGCATGCTAGCACAGGGGTGGGCAATTATTTTGGCTGGAGGGCCGCTTAACAAGTTTTTGGCGAGTTTTGGCTGAAGGGCCGCAAGCGTGGCTCTGCCCTTGGTCACCATCTTGGGACCAGAAGTCCCGCCCCTAACCTCTGACCTTTGCCACTGGAAGTCCCTGCCCTTGCCATTGGAAGTATTCCTTTTGGGAAGGGGGTTTGCTATCTTGGAACCAGAATACTGCCCCCCCCCCCCGCCCAAATTATACTAAAAATCAGACATCTGTAATAATATTTTAAAATTTTATTTTAAAAAATATTTTGTCCTGATTTGTGTGTGTTTGTGCTGTGTATATAAAAGTGATTGCATAATAGCTCAAAATGAAGTCTTACTCTTGTATATTGTGGAGGGTGTGAAGGGATATGGGTGGGTTGGTATGGGGTTTGCAGGGGGCTGTGGGTGTGTGTGTGCACATGGGGTGTGGAGGAGAGTGTGTGTATGGTGTTTAGTAGCTGTTCCCAGGCTACTTTTCCTACAGGTTTGTGGGCAATTTAGGTGGAGCCCACCACGTTTCCTGCAGTGTCAGGTTCCCATCATTTCCTTGGTCCACTCAACCACTACCTCTGGCCTGGCTGTCTCATAGAGGAAAGTCAGAGTGCACAGGGTGTCATTCATCAGGAAGTAGCAACAGATTGCCTTTCTCAGGGACATCGTACCCACTGTGGATATCTTCAGAAAGAGAGAGGTAAGTAAACAGGAAAGGATGGGTATGCCTCAACCATAATGAAGGGACAGCACAAGGAAAAGTGTCTTTCCAAGGAAACTGTCTGTCCAAGGACAGCCAGCCATCTCCATCAAAACTTTTCCTAGAATGGAAGAGGTGAACTTCTGTACAGCATGGTCCCACCACACATAGTATGTATCGCTCCATGTTCTCCAGCCATAACAAGCGGATGTGAAATCCAAGGGCTCCTGAAGACGTGCAGCAAGGCTGCTCCAACGTGCTGTCAATCCAGCATGTCAGAGCAGACTCGATTAATTGAGTCTGCTGGTGCATGGAAGTTAATGCATTTTTCCATGGTCAAAATGAAACGCTGCTATATATATAGGTATCAATTGAACACAATGTTTTATGGATATATTTACAATTTTAAAACAATTTGGAAGCCCACGAGTGCCTCAATCACTATAGTGAAATAAATTATAAGTACCTATAACTTTTGGTATTTAATTTTGGGTTTTTTATCACGGAACATCAGAGCTCCCCCTGCTCTCTTAGCTCACCAAGATGCCGGCCCAGGCCCCTCACTCCCAAGCCACAGCCTTCCAGCCCTGGTGGTGCCCTTCTCTCCCCACCCACAGCCTCCTGGGCCCTGTCAGTGCCCCTCACACCCCACCCCCAGCCCCTAGCCCTGCTGGTGCCCCTCACTCACCACCCACAGCTCCTTGCCCCCCCCAACCCTGACAGAGGGAGTCCCCAGATGCCAGGGCTATGGGGCTAGGGACCTGGGTTCACAGCCCCCTGCAGCAGTCCCAAGCCCCAGCTGCCATCCACAGGAGGCAGCTGTGGTCCAAGCGGGGAGCCTAGCTCCCACCCCCCATGGGCAGCATGGTGGGAGTGGAGCCCATGGGGCGGCAGGTGTGGGCTGCCTGCCGCTGGTTGAGGTGAGGCCAGCTCCCTGCTGCTACGTGCACTCCCGGGGGGGGACCCATGCTGCCCAGATCTATGTACGAGGTGGGGGCAGGCTGTCTGCTGCAGACTTGGGCTCCCCGCCCTGCTGCCCTCCCCCAGGCGTCCACAGCTTGGTGGGTGGGACTCGGCACGGTGGGGCAAAGTGGGGCCAGGTGGGGAAGCTCATTGCCACTGCTGCCAGCCCTGTGCTGCCCTGGCAATGCACCCCCTTCCCCACCCCACAGCAGCAAGGGGCATAACTCCACACCACTGTCTCTGCTGCTGCCATGCTGGGCGCATCGCCAGGGCAGTGCAGGGCTCACAACGGCAAGGAGTTTCCTTGCCCGGCCCTGCTCTGCCCTGCTGCACCAGGTCCTGTCCACTGGGCTGTGGAGGCCCTGGGGGAGGGCAGCAGGGCAGGGAGCCCTAAGCCTACAGTGGGCAGCCTGCACCCGCCCCTGCCCTCCACACAGATTTGGAGGCACTGGTCCCCCTGTCCCCGCCAGGAGTCCATACAGTGTGGAGAGCTGGGCCCACTCCCTGGACAAGCTGCCCACAGCCCTGTCCCACTCCCCACTGGAGCTCTGCAGCCACATATTCTGGCCCTGGGCCCTATGCGCCCCCTGCCTAACCACCTTCCTCCTGTTACCCCCAGCCCCTTGCAGGCTGGAGCTCTGCCAGCCTGCAGGGAGCTCTTTGCAAAAAAAACAAAATCTGTGTGTTTCTCTGGTAACATGAAAAATCTGTGGTTTTCTCAGGTAAAGGGGAAAATCCGTGGTTCTTTATATTTTTTTTGTGGGAAATGGAAAACATGTGTCCCTGGTCATTAGTAGTGTAGTCATTATAGTTAAATGTATGTTTTTTATTCAGATTCATAAAACAAAATCTAGCCTTCTTGAGTGTCTTGATATTGCATTCAATACTTCACTATCAGTCATTTCTACAGTTGAGTTAATATTACTGCACCTGAGATAAGGTTGTTAGCTAGAACTATGAACTGTCTGCAGGGCTGCAGAATGGAAGAGAGATATTAAGAGGAATGACTAACAGACAGCAAAATTGCAGAAGAAAGGATAGCTTGATTAATGGAACATCACGCCCATTAAAAAAGGGCTATTAACCACTGTGGAATACAGAGAGATTAGCAGGAATAAGGGAGATGACAATGAGCCACCAAGTCAACTGACTCCCTCACTGCTACCTGAATAGAAACGCTGCTTCCCCTCCCAAGCAGTTGGTTTTAAAGTTTGGGTAGAACAAGAATCAAAGAGGGTTGCAATTGCACCACTGAACCCTGCCTAGATCTGCCTCTACTAGGCCCCATCTGTACAAAGTGACCTTGTCTGACATCTAAGTTATGGTCAATTTACCTGGTAAAGAGGCCCTAAAGGTTCAGTTGAGAGATGAGCATCAGTCATAAAGCTCAGTCTCAAATCTAAACTTCCCCCCTTCTGTACCTTAGACTGAGGAAAAACAATCTGATTCTCAGTTCTGACTGACTTCCTTACTGCTCAGGAAACTGGTGCAGTAGGAATGGCATATTTGGGAGCTAGTCTATGAATATGCTTGTCTGTAGCTTCTGGCAGCCAAGAACAGATGGAGTGCATTTGCACTCCATCCTTTCCCCCCCTACCACCACCCCTTGCTTCTGTCTACACCCGCTGTACAACAGTTGCATTAGAGAGGCTATTCAATTTCATGCGGCAGACTCTGAATGTTTAAGTGGCTGGAGTTAGTAAGAAACATCCTCTGCAGGCAGGTTATTTCATGATTTTCCATGACAAAGCATCTTGCACCTTCCTCTCAAAGGATCAAGTCCTAGCCGCTCTTAATGCTGGACCAGAGGTCTAGTGGAACATGGGAGCTTTCTTTGTTCCTGTGCTGATCTTTGCTCTATTAGACAACAAGGTCTTTGGGGAAGGGCTTTCTTCAGTTGTACTCTAAGCATACTGCCTGTTCCTAACATATTAATTAATTACAGTTTGCCATGTACCTGGGGTACTCCAGCATAAATGTGGGGGCTGGTAGCTGGGGAAATTTCTGTAGACTGAGTGATGCATTGCAAAATGTGAACTGTTGTCTTCAAAAGTCCTTGCCTCGCTGAAGAAGAAGGTCTGACACAATGCATGGATAGTTATTTTCTTTTAAAAACATAAAAAGCCCAGCCTCCAGCTCCTTTCTACACCCACCAGTTCTTACTTTTACTTTAGAGTAACAATTGTGCTTAGAATGTGTCTATTACAAGCAAAGATTCCATGTGTTTATAACTAATGAAAAGAGCATTGAAATGAAAATATTTGGTTTAGAAATTCCTCTTTAATCTACTATAACCACTTTCCATACTAAGCACGTTCTCGGGCAGCAACGTCCAATGTGTTGCTGTTTTATAGGAACTGAATGATGTAAGGAATGGGAAGAGGCTTCCCAGGAACAGCAAAGATTGTCAGTTTCTTCTAGCTACTGTTCCCTTCTACACCCTTCCTTGCTCTTGTGGCTTAGCAGAGAACAAACCTTAGATATTAAAGCAATCAACTGAGGATGAGAAAGTAAGATTCTGCTTAGGCATGTCAGGTTTAATGAGAATGTAAATGTGCTTTTTGTTTAATGAAAGGGTAGTACCCTCACTAAGGGGCATCCAAAGGGAGTTAGGCACCTTGAAATCCCTTTGTTATCCTGAGGGGACAATGAGAAAGTCACTTAGCTGTATGCTTCATCTTAATTATGCCCACACCTTGCTCTGTGTGTGTGTGTGTGTGTGTGTGTGTGTGTGTGTGTGTGTGTGTGTGTGTGTGTGTGTGTGTGGAAAACCCCTGAATCAGCAGAGGGACAGTTCTAGAGCCAAAGTGGGGAAAAGCACAGAAGGGCTGTGGGGATCGGTTCCAGGCTTCACTGTGCATGATGGACTGTGGGGATGAGGCAGAGGTAGGGCCAGCAGAACCTTTACTTGACAGGTGTGAAGTGTCCCTGAAATGCAATGGGAAGACTATGAATTTAAAAACTGAAATGTCAAGAGCTGCAAAAGTCAAGGATTCATAGCAATGTTAACTCACCCAGCATCACACATGGTGTAGATTCAAGTGCACATTTAACGCTCAGAGCAATCTTCAAAATGCTACGCATTTGCAAGGTTGGCAGGGTTGTGTTGCTAGAGCTAGTCAGAATGCCTAAAATTATTTCATAATTTCAATGAAAGGCAAGACAAAAGCGGCTAGGTTTGGGGGGGGGGGGTTAAAACTTTTTTATCACTGGTGAGTAAGTAGGGTTTTTATTTCTTGTCTCTTTTCTGTCCAACATTAGATTTAATGTTTAAAGTCAGTCCTAGGAAAACCTCATTTGCGGGCCTCAACAAAAACCACCTGAAATCTGTATACTGGCAGTGGAGAATGACAAAAGCAATTAAGAACTCTCTGGTAAAGATCTCTGCACCATTTTTCATGACATTTTCTGTGTCCAGTCTACATACTTGATTGCAAGACCGGGAGGGAGGTGGCTTGTTGGTGGGCTGAGGTAATGCCAGTGGTCATTGCACTGTATGCATCCACTGAACCAAAATAGTACACAACAGACTCTGTGCTGCATCTGCTGTTCTTTCCTCCCTAGTGCCCTATGGCAGGGCTGTCTAACTGGTGGCCTGTGGACCACAAGCAGTCTGCAAGGGATTAGCATGTGATCCATGGCCCCAGGGGGCTGCCTCTTCTGCTGCTGTGTGGCAGGGAAGGGCATAGGGGTCCGCAGGGCAGTGAGTGGAGGGGATGCCAGGGAGCTGCCCCAGCAGCATGCAGCCTATGAGGTGTGAAGTCCCTGGCTGTGCCAATGTTGGACAGTATAGCTGTTTGGTAAAGGTATTATCTCCAGTTGGGGCTGAGAGCTCATTATACAGGCTTCATTACCTTCCCCAGGATTTGGCCCTTGCTTTCTTTTTTTTGAAAGAAGACAAGGAAAAGGAAAGGGAAAAAAAGGATCTAGCCATGCATGGCTAATCTCTGCTGATTTTCAGTGTACTTCTGCAGATGGCTGCAGCACCAGAACTCTGCATCGCACTAGAGGCACAAACACACATTAATGTAAATATCAAACAATACTGTTCAGTACTTAGAAGCTAGCTTTGCTCTGCCGCTATGCAAGAGACCATATTATTTGTTTCTCATGAAGCCTGAACGTTTCAAAATGGCTAGCACAAATGATTTTGTCAGAATATCTTAACTAGAAGCATGTTATTTGACATGCATTATTCTCCTGGTTTAAATCATTTCATTCAGTCAGAGAGCAAAAATGAAGCCATGGGACCCAGGTAACCCACCAGATATGACAAATACTGCATATTCAAAGCAAACAGTCCATAAACAATACTTAGACCCAATATTGCATCACTTTTTCTGTGAATGCTTAGAAATAGCAAATACAGCTGGAGAAATAGGGAGTTATTTTTAATGCAGTGTAATGTTATTGTAAACAGTAGAAATTTCATAATACATGAGCACAAAAGTCATTTTCTTTAGTTACTTATGACTTCATTATTTTTAATCAGTTCTATTTCCCTAAACTTAACCAGAGGATTATTCCATAGCAAGGATTAGCTATACTGTAAATTTCAGCTATTAACATTCAGTTGGTTCTGAATTCCTCTGTGCAAAAAAGTGTGTTAAAGTATTTTTTTTACAAACTAGCTCAAAAAAGGTCAAGGTTGTTCTACTGACAAAATCTGGAGTAGCAGAAGAAAGCTATCAGGTTCTGAGGCAAGTGATTAGTCCATTTTGCAGGTGACTTCAGCTGACCTGCTCCTCTCCTGGTAGTTTTGGGGTTTCCTGGGATGCTGTAGCTCTAGAATCCATTATTATTAATAAATATGTAATTGCAGAATTGGAATAAAAATAAAAAGCTGGGTATATACATATGGCTGTCATCAAGCACTATTTGTCTGATCTATAAAATACTTAACTCTGAAGAATGAGTACTTAACCTCACCAATTTATCATCATAAATGGTCATTTTAAGAAGGACTGTTATAATTACAGACATTCTCCACTACAGTCTATTCAAACATGGGCTCAGGCACGTATCTACAAAGGGTTAGGTGTTGTAACATTCAGAGTCACAGCACTTCACAGTAGGTGCCTGAACTCTGCAGAATCTACACCCTGAGGTTGTTACCTAGCCTCCCCATACAATGTATGAGGAGACTTACCTTGAATGGGATTCACAATAGCCAACACTCAAAAATGTTGAGGCTGAGATGTTTCTTTCCTCCCTTTCTCTTGGGCTGGGCTCCTTGCTCAGTGCTACTCAACACCAAACTCACTGAAGGTAGGTGGCTACACTCCCTTCCAAAGAATTAAGCAGCAGCCACTATTTATTTTCCAAACATGACTGCTGCAGGGCAGGGAAGCCTGAATTAAGTTCCCTCAGTCCAAGGACTCAAACCCAGGACTAACACTGCCAGGAGTGTGCCTGAGCCATCAGATGATGGGCTCTTCTGAGGATGCAGTGATTGTTGGAGCACTCTAACTCACTCCCCTTGAAGCTGTTTCACTTCCTGTAAAAGAATTAAAGATTCTTTGGGCCAAAAAGGAGAACATGTGCAAAATGGAACTGTTTCTACAGGAGGCACTGAAAACTCCCACCAGAATAGCCCTGGAGCTTGGATAGTCTCTTGGGAGATGTGGATTTGAAACCCCTTAGAGAGAGGAGGGAATGGAATTAAAGTGCCTGACTTCCTGGGGCTGTGCGCACCTGTTAAGCCGTGATATAAAAGGAGGGCACTAATGGCAGCACTTCTTTCTGTCCTGGAAGAAAGTGACCCTCCTCAGTGCAGTATTCTGTGTGTGATAGAAACACTCTTAGGCTGCCCACTGGATCAAGCATTTGAGGCAAAACAGAAAGAGGAATACCTACTTTGTGGATCCCAATGAGCCGATGTATTGCCTAAGTAGCCAAGATGGAGGCACTTCTGGACATGTTAAAGGCAGAACTTTAGGTGCCTGAGGAAATTTAATGTAAAAAATGTAGGTGTCTATAGATCTTAGGTACCTTCAAGATTAGGCAGCAGCTGGATTAAGGTTTGGAGGATCTAAAGTCTGGATTTAGATACCCAAATTGCACTTTAAATTCCTGAATCCTTTTGCGAATCTAGCCTTCTGTCACTTTAGTTGTATTGTGTAACTTCTCTGGATAATTATTGAAGGACCTTGTGTTTGAACAAGGGCACTCTTTCTGTTCTGAATTGCCTTTTCCTACCTGCTCCTACAGTAAAACTATAATGCTGAATCTGTGATATTACAATCATTCCCATAGCAACAGACTGTGATGTTGCAAAATGAAAATTACGACTTTGCTAAAGGTTTTGGCACAAGGAGAGGCTGGGTTATATGGGATTACACAGATCCCAGCTCAAACACCCAGGGTAGACTAGAGGGAATAATGAATAGTAATAGCAGAATAAATGGCTTTTGATGTAAGGCTCTGCCCAAACAGCACTAACAACCCACCTTGTTTAAACCTTGCAGATGCTAATATGGTTTCTCTGACAAGTGCAAGCACGTTTTTGAGAGCTGTGCTGGCCAAACAGTGATATCAATAAGGCTAGTCTATAGCATGGTTTGGCATTGTTTTCGGAAAATAATCCCTGCTCATTTGGGTCAAAAAAACTGTGCTAACAGCACTGTTTAGATCACTGGGCCCAAAATGTTTTGTTCACCCTGTTTGCTTCAAAGGAAGAATCCCTTTTTCCAATACCAAATAATTCATGCAGTGAGGTAACAGCTGAAAACCCCTTCCAAAGAAATAACTACAAGTATGCTGGAGCATGGGACATTTCAAGGAACGACTGCAGAGTAATGTTGGGCTGGGACATCAGTACAAAATATAGCCTTTTATCTCTAGGTTGTACATTCAAATGCCATAAAAGTTAGTAGTGACTAAAAGCTATAATCCGATGATGACCTGGGTGAAATAAGGTGGTGGTTTAGTCAAACTCCTGCTAGCTGTTAATAAATCAAGACCGTGTTTGGAACTAGCTGGCACTCAAAAATACAGAGAGGTAAACCAGCACAGAAATAACTCTTTCACCTTAGGTGATGAGTCCTCCAGTTCACACATACAGTTAGGGTAAAATTGAGGCCTGCACTGTTGCTACATGTGCTATTATAGTTTTTACATGAGTCCACTACAGAAAGGATGTGGACAAATTGGAGAGTCCAGTGGAGGGCAACAAAAATGGTGAGAGGGCTGGGGGATGTGATTTATGAGGAGGGGTTGAAGGAACTGGGCTTATTTATTCTAGAGAAGAGGAGAGTGAGAGGGGATTTAATAGCAGCCTTTAACTACTTGAAGCAGGGTTTGAAAGAGGATGGAGCTAGACTGTTCTCAGTGGTGGCAGATGATAGAACAAGGAGCAATGGTCTCAAGTTGCGTCAAGGGAAGTTTAGGTTGGATATTAGAAAGAATTTTCTCACTAGGAGGGCAGTAAAACACTGGAACAGGTTATCCAGACAGGTGGTGGAACCTCCATCCTTGGAGATTTTTAAGACCCGGATAGACAAAACTTTGGCTGGGATGATCTAGTTAAGGCTGGTTCTGCTTTGAGTAGGGAGTTGGCCTAGATGATCTCCTGAGGTCCCTTCCAACCCTAATTTTCTATGATTCCCACATTCAGTTCTGAAAGGAAGTATGCATGTTGTGTCAGAGTTGTGTTGTGATAAAATATACATAACTTTGCTTGATAAAAATAATGTATTATGTGGGTACTATAATGTCCTTAACTGTTCATGTCTTTGGTTTGAAGTGCTTGTATTTTACAAGTAAGGTAGTAGCTCTGTACATTTTTGTTGCTCAACATGACTTGGTTTTTTAAATGCAGTTTTCTGTTTTTAAAATCCATCAATTGCAATCCTTTCACCCATCAACGGAATGTAGACACCTTGTGAGTGGAATATAGGATTGTTTTAATAGCATCTAGCTATTAAATAGCTAAAAATAGAAGTTTAGGAAGGATGAATAGATTTTAGGCCAGAAATTACCATTATAATCTTATCTAACTTCCTGTAATACGAAGGCCAAAGAGTTTTACCCACTAATTCCTTTATCAAGCCTATATCTTAAAGTTGAATTAGGCATCTGATCTTGATAGAAAGGCTTCAAATACTGGAGACTCCAAGAACTCATTAGGTAAATGGTTCCAATATCTGTCTTAACTTGTAAATTGTGCCTTATCTTTTCTCCTGAATTTATCCAGCTTCAACTTCTAGTCACTGGATCTTGTTTTGCTTTTGTTGGTAGCATAAAGATCCCTCCACTTCCAAAAATGTTCTTCCCTATAAGGAAGAGGAACAGTGTTCAGCTGAAGTCACAGGAGGAGCGTTTTAGGATGGCAAAATAATTGATCATTTGCTATTTTACCAGGATACAAGGGTAAATACTTCTAATCCTGCTAAAAGAACCATAATTAAGACAGTCTAGCACCAGTGTTTTCCAGCTTCATTCTGAGACATTGATTGGAAAGAAGGCTGTGTATTAAATCATCACGGGGGTTTCCCAGGTCCACATGGAGATGCTTAGTTTTCATGATCTAAAGAGAGCACTGTAGGAGATGGTATGGACTGAGTTTTTGATAAGGTTTTCCATTCTACATGTTTTGTGTTGGCATGGGAGACCCCTGAGGGTGACAAGATTCATCAGTCAGAATGATGACTGCTGACTTCTGGAATATCTAGGATGAGGTCAGCATGATGTGTACTTGTATGATGCAGAATGTGTGGAGAATTGTCAGGAGAATATGTGGAGAATTTAGTGGAGACACCTGAAACAAGGATGGCAGAGGTAAGCAACATTATGCCCCAGACTTGTATCTTTTGTGATGGTCAAACTTCTACTTACTCACAGGATTCTGAAATGGGTTACTCAGAACAGCATGAAAATCTAAGACTGATGTTAGTGGCTGTACCATTTCACCAAGCTTTGGAAAAAGGTTATGATTCTTCCTTTGCTGTAATACAGTTTCCCACAAATTTTAAAACTGTTTTGCTGTGTGCATCACATCTTAGTATGGAAATTGTCTCGTGTATTTTTATGTCACCTCCCTTCCCATTTACGCTCAGATAATGCCTATGTGAGCAAGGGAAGGGTGGAGGAGGGCATTTGGGAAGGATAATGCCTTTTAACAGTTCCCCTTTTGGGACCAGAACAACCTGTACCAAGTAACTAGCTTGCTCTCTGCAGACCCAAGAGTGAGCAGAACCACTCTTCTTTACTGAGAGCTGGAAGGAGCTGATACAAACAAATCCATTCTCCACACTGAAATTTCTTTTGCACAGCTGTGCCATTTTAGTGTCTCATGAACCCCTCATGACAGATCTTTTAACATTTGTTTAAGTTACTGTTACATTTCCTCAGGTTATTTTAAATTAGGAGCCAAGTGCTGCCTGTGGTTACTTCAAAGCTTAACATATTTTCCGATGAAAAGAGGGGCTTGGTGAATGAGCTGCTTCCCAGAGTCTGCTGTTTACAATGCTGACTTTGCCAAGTTATTTAGTGTTGTTTACTGTAAAGTGCTGCTACAAAGCACGACCTACAAAAATAAAAAAAGGAACTGAAGAGCACAACTTAATCATAATGAAGACAGAAAACCATTCATTCAGGTGTTGGTTTGAATGACAGGGAAGCCAAAGCACTGTCTGGGTGTCAAGATGAAGCGCAGAGAACAGGGGAATACCAATGACTCAGAGTGAAGGTGGGGCAATGGTCATCTGCCAAGCAGAACCCCATGCTTAAGGATTCTGTTAAACTCAGGGAAGCCAGAAGATTAGCTCTGCCTATTGTCATGCCGTCATAGGATACACAACAGAAAAGATGCAGTTTTTCTTATCTTTTCCTGAGGGACTTAACTGATCAAAAACAATACTGACATGGATTCAAAAAAGCTTAGGAGGAAATGTTGATGAGGGGATTCTTTTCTTTTAACAAAAAAGTAATATGGTAAGAAGAAAACCCAAGTTCCTAACTGAAGGACAAGTGGTAATGGCTAGAAACTGCATTTGTGCTGGCATACAAAGGCAAGTTATTCATACACGCATACAGAAAATGACAGCATTCTGCATTTAAACTGACAAAGAAAATGCAAGTCACAAAAATGTAGATCATAAACCCTCCATCACAGGTTTAGTCAGTGATGCTAAGCCTTTTTCATTGAAAATATCAAAGATAGAATGTTTATAGCTGTCAGGTACTAAATCTATGGTCAGGATATGGTGTCAGAGAGGTAAAGGCATCTTCCTACAGCTCCAGTGCCAGGACTGTGAGCCTGGCTCTGGATTCATATTGAAGGCTGCCCTCAGGACACCAAGGGGTACGTTCATTTATGCTGAGGAGCCAAATGTAGCTGGACACAATGCTAACCACATCACTTCCCTATGTGCTGCTGGCTGGCTCTAAAATCTGATGCATCTACCCATGCTAGACCAATGGGTCCTTTGGCACAGGTAATTTTTTGAGCTAAATTTACGAGCTTTCTGGTATCCAGGTTGTAGCTGTATTGGTCTAGAGAAAAAAGCAATCAAGACTCATGGTAGAGGTGATATCTTTTATTAGACCAACTAGATTTTTGCAAAAAAATGTCTTTAATTGCAAGTATTCAGGCACAAACACCCTTCATCAGGCATTGATAAAAAAATTATAAAAGTTCTCCTGGATAGAAATGAAAGTTCATAGAAGTTTCATTTCTACCCAGGAGAATTTTTACAATCTTTTCTCCAATGCCTGATGAAGAGCGTTTGTGCCCAAAAGCTTGCAATTATTTTTATTTTTTTTGGGGGGGGGGGGGGGGCGGCAAAAATCTAGTCGGTCTAATAAAAGATATCACCTCTACCACGAATCCTGATCACTTTGAGCTTTCTAGAGACAGTTTTTCCTTTCAGTTTAGCCTCTCCATATTTCTCCTCCGCCTCCCCATTTCCCTTCTCTTTACTTTCTTTGCTCCCTTTCCCTCTCTTTTATCCCCTTCACATTCCTGCTTCTTTCTCAGTTTTTACTATTATTATTCCTTCTCCCTGGCTGGTTCTTTTCTCCCTATTCTACCTCTTCTCACTCTCTCAGTTTCTGCTCTTTGCTGTCTGTGTTGTTTGTTACAAGTGTCAATGCCAGGGCTGGCTGAGCCCACCTTCCCCATTAGATACCAGCTGACATGCATGGCATCATATGCTTAGGCCTGTCAGTTGCCCTAGCTGTTTGCATTACCTCAGTGGCAATGTAACAATGGAACTGGCTGGACTCCAGCCCAGTTATTGCTAGAGCCTGCAAGCAATGGCTAATATACACGTACCATGTGAGCTACTCTCCCTCTGCACACTTTGTATAAAGTGGAGTTTCAGTCTTAACTCTGAATTTCCTAGCATTTGTTGGTTTAAGCCAGACCCTGAGGGATTCATTTTCTGTGCAAAACGCAAGGATTTAGCCACACAGCCGATGTTAATGCTAATAGGATTTGCACAGCTAAACCCCCAATACCCAAAGTAAAACTTACTGCCTTATTGTATCTTAACTCTTTTGCTGCTCTATTGGTATTTCACAGGTAGCCATTAAAGTCACATGTACATGATGATGTTCTATAGCATTCAGACAATCCTCAGAGTTTAGGGTGCTACACTATAGTTCAGAGTTCACCAATGAGTTCTAGCTGTGGGATTTGAATGATAAGCTACATGTAATATATTGTGTATACAGAACATATTTCCCTTGGTCTTTCAGATGAACTTCCCAGACCTCCTGATTCAAATAGCTTTGGTTCATCATCCTTTATTTTGCTGTTATTTCACACGTGGCCTGATCTTGTGCCACTGAAATCAGATTAGGCCCTTCATTTACAAGCACCTGAGGGAAGGAATCAGGCTTATGTGTAAATAGCCATTCACCTCTGCATTGGTGTCCCACATCATACATGTTTGTGCCCATGAATGTCACATTTTTATTTTAGTCTACAATGAAGGAAAAATGCAATGGTTTAGTGACAGCAATAATTATAATACCTAGCTCTTCAGATCTGAAAGCTTGGGTTCAAATTTAAGTTGGAACATGAGTTAAATGTAATGGTGTTTGACCAGTGTCCAGTGGACCTTTTTCCAGATCACAAAACCAAGCAGCCAGTTCAGTATAACTTGATATTACTGATGTTTGCCATGAGAGGGCCTGGCTTGAAACAGCTGATGTTGTAATAGAGCATTATGCTTGTGCACTAGGGAAGCTGTCTGAGAACCAAACAGTGGAACTGCAAGGGAATTTCAGACCTATTTTCATAGTTCTGTAGCAGTCCAAAACTGCAATAGTAGAAGATGCTTCAGTTCAGAGGAGTAACTCTGCAGTTCTGTGCTTTGAGGTACTGCAGCCAAGTTACTGGTGGCAGTGACCAGGCCAGCAGTGTGGCAGCTGCTATTTTTGTGCCCCCTCCCTAAATTGGCACCTGGGGCTAGTGCCCCTTACTTTTGCTGCTGCTTCAAATTAGGACTGAGAAGCACTCATAGAGCAATGTGGAAGAAATTTCCAAACACGTGACTGCATTAGGCCTGTATCCCTCCCAGGTGTTTTATGAACAATTTATAAAACTTCAGTTATTTGCCCAATGGAGAGTAATTTCCTTTGGAACTTAAATGTTCCACAGCTGAAACATGAATTTATGCTATTTATAAATAAGTAAATAAATAAATGAAAAATTTGATCTGATAGGAGGGGAAAAAATTCCTAGACCTTTTAATACCACTGCGTGGATTTTCAACAGGAATGATTAATGAATATTCCTCACAAAACTTTCGATTAGAGACATCACAATTTTAATATACACAAGCATATGAAAATATTGTAAGTTTAAGGGGAAAAGACAATGAGAATACTAGTGATTTGGCTATCTTCTTTCAAAGATAAACAAACAAAATTTAACTGTGTACTAGGAAAGTTAATTTTAAAGGCTTTGCTTATTTTCACATTCACATAGCCATAGACCAAACCCTACTACATTTGATTTTTTAAAAACCAGACAGACTTCGTTAGAAATAATTAAAATGCCCTGCCAGCCTCAGCTGCTGTACACATGGTTTCAACCAGCAATATTTTCTAAACAATGTATTGTCCATCTTTAAAAAAAAAAGCAACTAATTTAAGTGCCAAAAATCAATAGGGGCTGCAGGTGCTCAGAACCTCTGAAATTCAGGTTTATTCTATTTAGATGCTTAAATCTGGATTTGTGTCATTACTTCTTAGGGATTCGAATTTGAACATTTTGGCCATGATTCAAACAGGTGGTCAAATGATTGCTTGCTGCTAAAAGACGGCAGACAGATAAGACTTTCTTATCCTCCTGGACTTCTCTGCAGCAGTCAACACTGTCAGACATGAAATACTGCTGTCCTGCCTGAAAAAGGTGACAAGGAAAATGCACTAAAATGTTTTAAGTCCTTCCTGGAAGGATGCCTGCAAAGAGTGGGACACTGTACCTTCACAATTTCAATCTCTCAGTCACAGTGGCTACATGAATAAATTAACTACAAGACTGTCCCATCCTGGTAGACGATGGCCTGGTCTCAGTTATTCATGCTTTTGCCACCTCATGGATGGACTACAACACTGGAATGCAATCAGTATGAAGCCACCAACCTTTAGGAAACTCCCATTAGGACTGTACACTGTAGTATGCCTCCCCAGCAACACAGGTTTCTGTGAGCACATCAAATCTATCTTCCGCTCTCTACACTGTCATCTTGCAGAATATTAAATTAGGGTCAAGGTCTTAGTCTTTATTTTTGTGGGGCCTGGGCCCAGCATATCTAAAAGATCACCTAAAGCTCTGGGGTGAGGATCATGATTAACTCTATCCCTTAAACACACTAGCAGTTTCTAAGGAAAAAGCTTGTCTGTGCAGAAAACAAAACTATCTCCCATCTTGTCTAGGACTGAGTAATAAACTCTTTTAGGAACTAAGGACTAATCACAAACCTCCCCCCTTCCTGCTCCAAATAAAAAGAACATTTATTTGGCCTGCCCTACACATAACAGTGTATTTGTTAAATAAACAAACAAATAAATAAAGCACTCTCAGTTCTCCTACTGCTGTTAAAATGAGAGAGAGAGAGAGATCAAAACACATGAGAGATGTTAGTCACATTACTTGATGCCCTACTGAAAGATGCTCAGATACTATGGTGACTGGGGTGGCATTACCATCTGTATACAGGTTAGAATGGGACTTAAAGTAGATACGGTAGCTACTGCAGCACAGTGAGCACAGAATCATAGAAATGTAGGGCTGGAAGGAATCTTAAGAGGTTGTCCAGTCCACCCTGCTTGAGACCATCCCTGACAGACATTTTGTCCAATCCAGTAAATAAATCTTTAATGAAAGAGATTCCACAATCTCTGTATGTGGCCTGTTGTGGTATTTTACCACCCTAAATTAGAAAGATTTTCCACTATCTAACCTAAATTTTCTTTCTTGCAAATTATGCCGACTTCTTGTCCTAATCAACTGACCACTACCACCTTTATAATCTTTCCAGTACTGGAAGACTGTTATGTCCTCCCTCAGTCATCTTTAGGCTAAACAAACCCACTCCCTTCAGCCTTTCCATATAGGTCCATGCATTCTAAACTTTTGGGTTTTTTGCTCTTTTGTGGATTTTCTCCAGTTTTTCTATAGCTTTATTAAAATGTTGTGCCCAAAAGGAGACAGACACATTATTCCAGCAGAGACCTCACCAGTGCTGAGCAGAGTGGAACAATTACCTCCTGTGCCTTATATACCAGGCTTTAGTTAATGTATCCCAAAATGAGATTTGCCTGTTGCAACAGAAACATACTTTTGACTCATGTAGTCAGTGATTTTTTACAATCCCCAGGCCTTTTTCTACTGTTCTATTGCTTAATTGTTTCTCCCCCATTTTGTAGTTGTGTATTTGATTTCTCCTTCATAAGGTTATGGACAAATAAACTTAACACAGTGACTTGAAAAAACGTTGAGGCTGTCTCTGGTCTTTCATGGTGATAAGTGAAAAGCTAAATCAGGGCAGCTTAACTTTCTGCGAAATGGGGCTAAACTGCCCTGTCTTAATTTTCACTTAACACAGGGTAGAAATGGAGCAGATGACATGCAGTGAAGGCCTGACCCCTTCTAACTCCCTGTAATTTGTTCATACCTGACCATGGTGCTTTGACTGTGTCCTTCCTGAATTTCATCTTGTTCATTTCAGAGTTTCTCCAATTTGTTAAGACCATTCTGAATTTCCATTCTGTCCTCCAGTGCTTGCAACCCTTCTCTCAGCATTTTTGTCATCCACAAATTTCATAAGTATACTCCCCCATCATCCAAGTCATTAATAAAAATATTGTACAGAGTGCTCCCAATCCATCCCTATGGTATCCTAAGATATCCCTGTGGTACACTACTTGAAATGCCTTTCCATAGCAGACCACTGATTTTTGTTGTTGTTTGCGTGCTGTGCACCCACCCTATGTGTGCGCTTCTAAGCTAAACTTCCTTAGATTGCTTATGAGACTATTATACTACAATTAATTGATCTCCCTTTTCCACTGAGGCATTTACTCTGTCGAAGGAGGAAATTAGATTGGTCTGATGTGATGCCTTCTGACAAACACATGCTCGCTGTTTTTATCACCTTATGTCTTAGGTACTTACAAATGGATTTGTTCCAGAATCTTTCTGGGGAGCAATATTAGGCAGACGGGTCTATAATGTCTTGAGTCCTCTTTGCCTTATTTTAAAGGCAGGCTGTATGTTTGTTCTCCTGCCCTCTGAGATCTCCCTCGTCTTCCACGAATTCTCAGAGATAATCACCAACGGTTCCGAAATTACTTTAGCTACTTCCTAAAGCATTCGAGGGAGAATTTCATTGTGTCCTGCTCTCTTGAGAACACCTATCTTACCTCACTTTTCTTTGGCATGTCCTTTCCCTATTCTGGCTGAAACACTTAATTTCCTAGATGCTTAAGTACCTGGCTCAGGTTAACCTTTCTTTGGAAGGACTGAGGCAAAGAAAACATCGACTCCTTTAGCTCCCCCTGCTTCCTCCCTCATTAGCTCTCCTTTCCCACTGGAAGCCTTGCTCTGTCTGCTTTCAGACTTATGTGGCTTGGTGAAATAAGGCGAAAGTACAAAAACTATACACCCCTGTGCTTTCCCACTTTTCTTGTGCATGTATAGACCCTCCTCCTCCCCGCTTGCTGTCTTGCTACCTGAAACGCTTTCTGTGCCTGAATCTTCCTGATGGTATCCCTCACACGGGGGGGGGGGGGAGGCATTTCTTCAGGCTGCTTCTCTCCTTACAGTCTTGGTTTTCCGTCTGTCAGGTTCCTCGCTCAGGTCGTGGGTAAGGTGTCTATCATAGAGGACAGTCCGGTTGTCCTCTGTTGATACAAAACCCCACGCCTTTATGTCCTGTATTTTTCTAGAGGACACAAAGGCGCCGGGTTTCGTGTCGATAAAGGACAGAGTCGTGGAAAACCGAAATGTCCTTATGATGGCCACTCTAGTGGTGGGAACGGCTCCTCACACAGCCCTGGAGGCTCCCGAGCCTGGCTTTGCAATGGCAGGTCAAGCTGCAAGTCCCCTCCCTCCCTCCTCCCCCCGGGATGCTGAGGGGGGCTGCCGGGCAAGCAGCTCCCAGGCGCTCCCGCCCCGCCCCGGGCGCTGCCCGCCCCGCAGGACCACGCGAGCGGGATCGCGGCCGGGCGGAGCCCATGCACTGGGCGGCTCCGTGCACAACGGGGCTGGGAGCGAGCGGCCACGTGCGCGGGGCCTGCCCCCTCCGCGCTGCCAGCGGGGCTGCTGCTGCTGGTCGTGCGGCGTTTCTCTGCCATTCAAGTTTTGCTGTTTCCCAGCTACCTCGGCCCCTTTGCTGCGCCTTGGCAGGGGGAGCGGGGAGGAGCCGGGCATGCAGCGCGGCCGCAGGGCCACGTGCCCGCCCCGGGGACAGGCCGCGCGGGCAGCGACGGGCCCCGGCACCCGCCGGGCACAGCAGCGGGCGGCGCGGCGCGGCGCGGCGCGCCCCGTCCTGGCCCTGGCCTGGCCCTGAGCGGCGGGAGGCGGCGAGGGAGAGGGCGGAGCTGCGTGCGGGTAGGATGGTCCGGGCAGGGACCGCTCTGCCTCAGGCAAGGCCTTGGACTCGCTAGATGACCTCTTGTGGTCCCTTCCCGCTCTCTGAAATCTGAAAAAGAAAAAAACATACAGGCAGTTCTCCGATTTAGGACACAATCGGCTCCTGAAAACCGCCTCTTCAGTTGCAATGTCGTAACTGGGAACCGACTTTCCCACAGGAACAATGTTATTAATAGGGGATTGGTTCCTGAACCAAAGCCCCATACCCTATTTTCACCAAAAATAACCCAGAATTTTGTACTCAATCAATTATAGACAAGTAATATAGCTACATTAATGTGTTTATATTGTAAATAGCAATCATATTGATTGGGAAGTACTTCTTTGAGGTGATTGCTGTACTTTTTGAGGGGCTCATGGTTGGACTTTGTGAAGGGGTCTTGGCTGGAGTCTTCTCAGGAGTCTTGGCTGCAGGTTTTCCTGGAGTCTTGTCTGCTTTCCTAAAGAAAGTGGCCAAGGAAGTTTGGACAGATGTTCTCCAGAGAGATGGGCCACGCAGCGAACTTGTTTGCTGGCGTGGCGTCGGACCAAGTGTCAGTCAAAACATGTCAGAAAGTTGAAACGGTGTCAATTTATAAACAAGGTTAAGTGCCGTTCGTTGTAACTCGAAACGTCTGAAGTCGAGGGCTGCTTGTACTCGAGGGAACCTGACAGCTACAAGAAAATGTGTTTCCTGCCCATTGCTGAATTTGTACCCATAGTGAACCTCCATGGTCTCCTTAAGATTAGGAGAATCACCCATTGCAGACCAAAGTTCCTAGCACTGGTTTCTCCCTGGCCATGCGTTAGCATGCACTAAGAATGATTTTGTCCCATTTAACAAATAAAACAATTTCAGAAAGACTGGTTAAGACTAGGCTGCCTAACCTAGAAATTGAGACATTTCTAGTCCCAGGTAGGTGAGAGAGGAGGGATGGGGGAGAACCCATTTCTGAAAAGTCAGCAGTGGGTCATTTTCTTAATGGAGATAGTTCTATATTCCTGTTTGCTCTGTGCGCTAAGGCTGGGTAAACGCTGTGGTGAGTGTAGGACCTTGCAGAGGATCTGCAGCATGTTGGACCTAAGGCATCAGTCATAGCCAAGTCAGTCCAAAATATTTTTGAGTAATGTAAGAATTAAAAAGGATCGTTCATAAGTTGAGGTCAGCAATTTTACGCTTGGAGAAGTCTAGAAACACCTGAAATTATGTGTTCATGACAAAGGTCCCAAGCCTCTTTCCAGTTTTGTAGATGAAGCCCCAAATTAAATCAATGGGAACTGCACGTAGGTAACTAGGGCAAAGCCAGACCTTTATGTTGCTTTCAGTGACATTTGAAAAGCAAGTCAAGGTTAAAAAGTTCTGCTTACTCCATATTGTGTGTGGTTTAAACACACATTTACCAAGGATGTCCTGAAGCCACAAGAGCTTGTAAACTCTGCAAGCAAAACAGTGACCTAATATGGAACTTGCAGGGGTAGGTAAAGATGGGTGAGTTAACGATAACTGCTATGACAGTAGAGCTGTGGAGATTATAATATCTCTAGAAACTGACAAAGTTTGTAAATTCTATAAGTGAAATACAGTAGTGTCCTTTTATCTTTAAAACATAAGGGTGGTATATTTAAAAAAAGATCTTGTGCTACTACAATGTTAAAATTGAAAAAATAAAGCAGCTGAAGTGAAGATCTTCCAAAAACTACACTTTTTTATCATTCCACTAAAAAATAAGTAATCTGATGGTGCAGCTCTATTTTGTGGTCTCTCTTTGATTCCCACATGAAACATGCTCAGTTTACAATAAAAACACATATTTTCTCATTTCCAGCCCTGTAAATTCTCCTCACAATTTGAAAGTCAAGGTGGGTTCATATATTATTATAAAGACACTGTAATTAAGACTTAGCTAACAGTTCTGCTAATGACACATGAGCCAGAATAGAATCCAGCTCACTGCCCTATAGTTGTCTTGATTTTATCATGATAACAGGAGCCAAAAATAGTAAAAATATATTTTAGGCACTAAAGTCAGCATATATGACTGAATGTGTGTTTGTATCTGAGATATATATATAAAAATATCAGAATTCTCATTGTATTAAAGCATATAGATTGTACTCATGCAGTACTTTTATTCTGTGTCCTTTGTTAAACACGAGCCTTAAAAGTGACCTAAATAAGAAAAGATGGGATTTGTGCAATTATGATGCTTAAAAACTTTTGCAAGTTTTTGTTTTTTGAACAAGTGTCTTTTGTCCTGGGAAATATCAAGAATGTCAAGGCTGGTCTTGCTTTTGCGGTAATGCTTACTCAGAGATGTGTACCGGAATCTCCTGCAGCCCTTAAATGAATTTGCAAGAAAGACTTCTTTGCTTTCAACTGTTTGAATGAGAAATTTAAACCCATGTTAATTAAAAAAAATCAGTTTTAAACAATCTGAATAAAGAAATCACTTTCCATCTCAGTTAATCAGGTTTCACTACACTGATACTGTAATGTCATAATCCCTCCAATTTTCTAGAGGCCTAGAGTATTCCAGAAGTGAGAGGACCTGAATTTCTAACGTTTAAAAACCCCCCACAGGCAAACCCCTTTAAAAAGAAACTTTGTGGGTTTTCGTTATTGTACAACTGAGTGATATTAACATGTCTTTTAAATTATATAAGGTGTGCAGTGTGGCCGCATAGAGGGAGTTACCCTAACTTATGTATGCATGATTTCTCAACCTGAACATTGCTTTGACTTTAGTCTTTAAAGAAACCATAAAAGAGATGAAAGGCAGATAAAAGAGAGAAGGCTGCCCTTAAGCCCGCTAAAGTTTCTCGTGTGCTACAGAAATTCTGTTTCAGGGGCAAATGATGTAGCTAAACAATTCCAGATCCATTTTGTCCCTGCAGTTAGTCACTGTGTTCACTCTAGCCAGTTTGTTTTGGGTTTTCTTAGTAATAAAGGCAGTATATCCAAAAGCTGGACTGGTCCCAGTTGTTGCTGTACCTGTGCATTGTGGTGCTTATCTCAGGGTTCATGGCACAGCGCCAGGAGCGGGGCATGTCTACATAGCAAGTTCATAATTGCTAGTATACTATTTGCACGTGTTCATGTTACACTGAGTTAGATTTATAGTGTAAGGAACCAAAATTTGTTTCAATTTCTATCTGGGAGGATGTGTTTCCTGTTTCTTTAAATTTGTAGCAGGAAGACAGGCAAAAAGGGCCCGGGAAAAGTTCTGTGCAGAAGTTGTTTAGTGGGGCAGAAATACAGGGAAGGGAAAATTTTTAAAGGTATTTAAACACCAAAGATAGTTTGGCATCTGGTAGGATTTTCAGGAGGGCTGAGGTCCCATTTAAATCAGTAGGATTTAGGTACCTTAGCACTTGTGGAAAATCCCCTAGATATTTTGCTGGATAATTAGGTACCTAAAATTTTAGAGTCTGCACCTGAGTAACAAAGCAGCTTTAGAGATAATATTGTTTTTCTTCATCAAATAAAGAATCTTGTCATGTGATATGTTCCACATCCTGCCCTGTAACCACATGTGTTGCAAGGAGCAGGGATTATGCCCCTGCAGTAGGTAAAGTCTGGCTGGATGGATACTCGTCACCCATTCTGCACAGGTGCAGAAGCAGGCAGATGGCTGATAAATACCCACAAATTTGGGTGATGGTTGCCTGAGGCTAGAAAAGGTCACTTACAACGTTTACAGCAATTCTTTTTTATTAATTGTCTTGTGGGTTCCATCCTGCAACCCATTCTTGGCTCAGAGGCTAAATCTGTGCTGCAGTATCAGGCACTGTTTTGTCTGAATAAATCTCTTTTGGCTTCTCCCCAAGGGATTCAGACATGGAAGTAGCATGGCCCAAGTGCCCTGCTTGGCTTGCAAAGCTTGTGGATTCCATTTGCATCGCTGTTGCACTGCTGCTCAGGGGACTAGTGCACAAAAAGGTACTGTTAACATTTGCTCCAAGAATGTACACTCACAGTGTGCTGGCAGTGCCAGCTGGCAATGTCAGGTGCCTTTATGTATACAGAACTCGTCTTAAAGATAAGTTAGTTCCAAAAACAATGCCTTTTTTCTCTAGTGTCAATGCACCCTAAAGCTTCAGGTGCCCTTAAGCATGCCTTTAACTCAAGCTTTAGTGCTTACAGCACCCTTAAGTGCTTAAGAGCATCATTAGAGGTAAAATGTGTAAGGCGGCTCCGCAGTGGAGGTATTGAAGATTCTGCTCTGAAAAGCAACTAAAACGGTTTCCTGGAGTTCCAGGTTTATGTCTCATTGGCTCCAGATCAGATTTCCTCAGTTCACAATTAAAAGATACGTTTTTCTCTAATTGCCAGTCCTGCAGACTCAAACTGTACTCGGTACATTCTTTCAATCATCATCAATAATATAGATTGCAAGTGAAATTCTGTGCCCAGTAACACCTTTGCTGTCCCTTTGTTTACAAGAAGGTTTATGGTAGTATCACTGAAGCCAGAATTTGACCCCAAAAATTCTCTTGCTATATAAGAAGAAGCAGAATGCTTAGCACAGCAGAGCCAGCACCACTAACAGAAGTAAAATGTACCAACAACTTATTTTAGCCAGTAAACATACAAACAGTTCCTTATTCACCACTGATCATTTCTTCATGTAGTATTTTATACTAGTTCAAAATGAGTGTATAGGCCCTACCACTAATATGAGTGGAGAATTCTGGCTTGCTGGAACCGTATAACTGGTTTGCACAGGTGTGAAAGACTATACCGAGTGAAAAGGACTGGAGAAGGAAGATATATTGAGTAAGAATGTATCATTTTGCTATAGATGCTTTTCAAAATGGAATTGCACTGACAAGTCTGAGCCACCCTTAGCTCTAAAGCCTGAAGAATGAATTTGTGATGAAGGGTGATCTAAAGATCTACATTTGCCCAGTGGTCTGAAATTCTGTGAAATAAGCAAGCAATGAAAATGTTATACTTGGCTTAAAGCAAATTCACAAGTGATCCACATAGAAAAGTCATAACTTCAAAACTAGCAAAATCATTTTCTTCATATTTGAATAAACACAGTTTGACTATTTTAGTCAGCTTTTTTATTTTGTAAGTACAGACATTTTAATTAAATGATATGCAAAAAGTGTCATTTTTAATAGTTGGATGACTCTAAAATAGCTGAACTGAATCATCTCAAACTTTCAAAACAATTCAGTTTTGGGATGATAACCAGCATAGAAAATTTCATAGAAATGCATGTTAGATAATTATCAGCAACTAATGCAAATGGGTGGGGAGTATCTTAACTACAGTAGAAGCTCATAATCCATTCTCTGCTAAACTGCACGCTATTATAATCTGCAAAAATTGGCAGCCTCTCCTCACCTCTCTGCTAAGATTTAATGGACCGAGGTCTTATGTGAATTAGATTTCATTATTTTCACAGTATATACTACAGATACAACAGTAGCGTATTATCATAAATAATTCAGTGTAAGCGACAACTGACAAAATAAATGAGAAAAGTTCATTTTGGTAAACATCCTGTTTTTTGGTGTTTTGCTCACGCACTAATTCACAAAGTGTGGTCATTTACAGTTGTTTTCCCTGGCAAACATTAGGTTTAGATGTGCAGCATGCTTTTAATATACCTGCAAAAGGGAATAGGAAAAGAGCTTCTTTGGAAGAATCTGGAAGAGCCCTGAGCAATATTTTGAATTACTTTGTTAGGAACACATTTTGTTCTCAGTTACACTGGTGTAAATGTAGACAGTTTAGCACAGTTAGTCCACATTTACACAATTACAGAATGAGCATATAATTTTCCATGGCAGATTGTTGGCCTGCCAGATCAAATATCTTGCCTCAGCCTTGGCTGTTATCTGGTGTTCCAGATGGAAGGGCAAAATGTTCCCTAATATACCTATGCCCATGCAATGAGATCCATAGGAGTGGATCCTGGTAAGCATCTGTATGTGCACTCTTTCCATATCGCAAGTATATCGCAAGTATATCGCAAGTAATTCCTCTATGCTTGGAATACCAAGGAATAACACAAACATAGATATTATAGGATGATAGGAAAGTAGGGCTGGATGGGGCCTCAGAAGGTCATCTAGGCCAGCCAAGGCAGGATCACCCCTGACTAAATCATCCCAGCCCAGTGTCTTTCTAACCTGCTCTTGAAAACTTCCAAGGATGGAGATTCCATAGTTTCTCGAGGTAGCCTTTTTCATGGTTGACCACCCTCATAGTTAGGAAGTTCCTCCTAATCTTCAACCTAAATTTCCACTGCTGCAGTTTGATGCTGATTGCTCTTAGTCTTGTCTTCTACAGTCTCAGAGAAAAGCTCAACCTCATTGTCTCTGTAATCGCCCTTCAGGTATTTGAACACTTATCAAATCCCCCCTCCATCTTCTCTTTTACAGACTAAATCACCCTAGCTCTTTCAGCCTTTCCTCATAAGTCTTGTCTTCCAGGCCTCTAATAATTTTTTTTTGCTCTGCACTGCACTTTTTCCAAACTGTCCACATCCTTCTTGAAGTGTGGGGCCCAGAAGTGGACACAGGACTCCAAGCAAGGCCTCACCAGTGCTGAACAGAGCAAAAGAAAAATTTCCCTTGATTTTCAAGTGACACTTCTATTGATGCAACCCAATATACTGTTGTCTTATATTCAGTTTATGGTCTACCATAACCCCCAGGTCCTCCTCTGCAGTACTGCAGCGTAGCCAGTTATCCCCCAGTCTTTATTTGCGTATATAATTTTCCATCCCAAGTGTAGGACTTAGCACTTGTCCTTGTTTTATCTCATCTGATTGATCATGGACCATTTTCTCCAGTATATCCAGGTCATTCTGGATTCTAGCTCAACTCTCTAGAGTATCTGCAGCTCCAGCTAACTTGGTGTAATCTTCAGATTTGTTAATCATGGACTCAATACCATTGTCCAGACTATTAATGAAAATATAAAGTGATATTATTGTTAGAGGCTAAAGTGAAGGCCTGCGTAATTAACTGAGGAGGTTTATTATGTTATGGGGTAGATGACAGGCAGTTGCAATTATGTTAACGCACATATTCTATCCTGTATATACACTTTCTTGAGCCATCTAGTAATAATGGCTGAGATGGATCTGATATTTTTATTCAATGTATAGGGATAATTCTCATTTACACCCATCTATACCACCTTGTCTATCCCAGTATCATTACCACCATTTCTGAGCCCTTTGCAATCTTTAGTTTGTTTATTCTTGTAGTACTTTCCTAAATCTTATGGGGAACTATAATCATCTCCATTTTGCAGGTGAGGAACTGAGACCCAGAGGCATTAAATGACTTGCGCCAGAGCCCAGAGGAGTTACGCAGCTGAGCAGAGAACTGAACTTCAGGTCATCCAAGCCAAAGCCTAGTGTCCTGGCTACTTGACAGTCCTTCTGCTGTGGCAACTGAGTGTAAATGTGTACTACTGTAGACGAGCTGGACTGAGTTCCATTCTTCCTGGCAGGTGAAGAGTAGAGAGAGTTGTTGTCTTACTGGTATTACAGGTTTCCTGCCTGCTTACAAGTGTTGGACCAAGCTTCTGCCCTGATGTGTTTCTTACTTAGTTTCCACATATTGGTTCCATTTTTAAGCATTTCACATAGAATTAATTTGTGTTTTACACCTATTTGTGGTTTTGTTACCTGGGACAATAGTATCCAGTTTAACACCAAGCACTCTGCACTCATCAGCAAGTGACAGGACATAGAACCATTCCTTTAGGTTCTGTAAAAATCTATTAGCATTCAAAGCCCGCTAAAAAAAAAACCTCTTATCTTTCCAAGTTGCTTTTAGCATTTGATTCGCTTTACTGTACTCTTTCTGGGACGTAAGCTTTGTCCTCTTATTTCTACAGCCTTACTTCACTGTTTTTATGAGTCATACTTTAGAAAATAAACCATATCTAGGAATGGTGAGACTTAATGAATTAGTGAACATGTGCATATGAATTTCCATTCTTGCTAACATGGTCCAGTACATAAAGCAGTTCTTGGTTTTGGTCCTTCTTCAGAAATATAGCACTCAAGCACATTATAAGTGCATCTCAATTCAGGATAGCACTTAGGTATGTTTTTAACTTGTAAGCATGTGCTTATGTGCCTTTGCTGAAGCCATGGCTCTATTCTGAACTGTCATCCTGGGTAAGTGTCTTCATTGTACCTAAAATTCCCTATTTGTAAATGTGACTAATGATGCTTATACACACCTTTGTTAAGTGTTTTGAGACCTTAGATGAAAAGTATGATATAAGTGCTACATAACATTATCTTTTCTCTCTGTTCATGCTGGGCTGATTCTCACTGGGTGTGTCTACATGAGATGCTTTACTGCACAGCAGACTAATTTGCTGTACAATAAGGCATCACCATCTATGCATGTGTGGCAATTAGGGTGCAGTAGACTAATTTACTGTGCTGCTGGATAGTTTCGTCAGATACAAGAGGTATCTGACAGCACAGTAAATTACTGCACTTAAACACATGTGCAGATTAGAACATTGGGATTAGTTTGAGTAAGTTTGAGCCAGAGTCTATTCAGTCATGTTATTTGCAAGTGTAGATGTGCCCTCTGTTACCTGTTGATCAGTAAAGAGGGAATTAGCAATAAAAGTTTGATATAGTCTTGTAAAATGAAAGCAAAATAAAAATCAATTCAAATATCACATTATTAGGGGCTCTATAAATCTTCTGATCCATTCTGATCAAGTCTAAGGTTTAGATTATCCAGCGATCAAATATGATGCTATGTACATACTATTTTTTAATATAAATGAAATATTTAATAGTTTAGATATATATGGTATGTCTATTCTAGCTGTCATATCTCCCTCACTGAGTCTGTGCCTTATCAGGAAAGAACCCATTGATTACTTTTTATGGGAAAGAAAATATTTCACTAGAAAGAGACTATGGAAAAATTCACATTTATATAGAAATCTTAAAGGAAGCGGCATACATAATGAGAAGTACTGAGTTATACAAGTAAACACTGACATTCATCTTCATCCTTGGTGTAATATAATTCCAATAGAGTCAGTAGAGTTCTACCAGGAATAAATTGGCCTTGTGTAGTAATTGGGTGTTTCTTCAGGGGGAAAGTAACCCAGTGGAAACTGTCTCTTTAAGCAGCAGGCTATGCAGCCTAAGCACCTTTTATGCTGAGGTTGCTCTGCATCAGGTGGGGCATGGCTGACTCAGCTGTTTTGGTTATTTGCATGTTTACTAGTTTGGAGTCTGATCATTTGTCAGAGAGATTTTGGGGGGAGGAGGGGAAAGAGAAGAGGAGGGAGGGCAGAAGATAAGCAGAAGGGGTTCTGGGTAAAGTGGATCAGCTATAAAACTGAGTGGCAGCTTAGCTTTGTGGTGCCAGAACATGAAGAGAAAAGCATATAGTGTAAAATTAAGGAAGCTAAAGCTTAGGTAAAACTGTTATTGCGAGAGGTTGGGAGGTCTCATGAAACTGTCTCATTAAAAAGCAGTTTAGCCCAGGCTCAAAAAGCTAGCAGCTACTTATGTTCTGCAAGCAGGTGGGGCATGGCCATAATTTTTTCTCTGGTGAAACAGTCTTCTCCCAAATTAATCCTGTGGACAGTGCTTTTAAACTCCTTAGGTATATGCAGAAGTTGCTTTTTTCATCATTTAAAGTGCTTTATTGCCATGACTTAACAGAAGTGCACAGCTTTACAGCACTTAAAAAATGGCTATAGCACTTTAAATCAACCCATTAAATGAGGTATTAAATGTGAAGCGCTGTATTTTACAGCACTTTAGCAACCTACAATGCTTTAAATAACGTCTGTATGCTGGTCAAATTTGTGACAATTCCGTCGGTATCCTGTGGGCTTTGCAAGCTGCTGCCTGGCCCCATGGCAGATCCAGTTCCTGTGCCTAGCTAAGAGGGTTGGGGGTGAAAGGGACATACACAACTACTGCCAGGCCCCAAAAGGCTGTGAAGAACCCCCTGCCACCTAGCCTGGAAAATGCAGGGAGGCTCAGAGCCCTCCCCCCCCTACCTCCCACTCCCTCCAAACACTGCACTTCTGTCATGTTTAAGAGAGCTGTAACTTTATAGTCCTATAAGAAGTGCTCTAAAATATAGTGCTGTAAAATGTACATGGAGTACTTCTGTATACCTTTTGCTTAAGGCCTTGTAGTTATGCTCAAATGTGTGAATAATGTGAGACTATATCCCTGCAAACAAATGAGACTACGCTACTACTGTATTTTTTCAGTAGATTACAAAGAACAGTTTCCTGAGAATGCAGTTCAAGTTTATTTTTGTGCCTCTAATTCTACTGAATGCTGTTTCTTCTGAGTCGTGTTCCCTTTGCCTAACTCTGTATGAGACACTGCTGGGTTTGGTTTGCCAGACACAGTGATGGGTCCCAGATTCTTCAGACTGATAGAGATGGGTCAATTTACTTTTCAGACGTTAAGCCTGTGCAAAAAAGTCTGATTAAACTGGGCTACTGTTCTTTTCAAATTATTCACACACCAGTAGGTTGAAAATGAAATTTCATTTGACTCTTCTGAGACAGGTTCCAAAGGTGTAAAATAAAGAAGAATGCCTTTAATCTAACAAACTGCTGTATCGAAATGGATGTCTGGTGACAATATAGCTTCAAACATGTATAAGCAGAAGGGATCAACTTAGCCCTAGTTTTTCTGATTCTGGCAATTATGCAATGCATATGGACATTGGGGAGGGAATTTCATCAGACTTCTTACTCCCAGAAACACCATGTTCCTGCCTCTAGCCAAGAAGAGCTGGAAAGTCTCTTCTGCATCTCAGTAAACCTGACCTCAGCATTCATCAGAGCAAGGGCATTCAAGACTGTTCTAAGCTGCTCCAGTCTACCAATTTTAAGTTTTGTTTTGTAGTTCATGCAAATCCTGACTACTTGTAAGTGTTGCATGTAATGGGAATTGCCTGTTAGTAGCACTGCTTGGGTTTTAACTGGGATCTCTTGCTGTTTGGGGAAGATAAGTTCTTGCTTTCTGCCTCTTGCAGACTGGGTGGTCAGCCTGGTGTTTTGAGGTTGCACTGGAGCCACAGAAGAAAACTGCTTCCTAAAATAGTAGAAAATGAGGGTTGGAAGGGACCTCAGGAGGTCATCAAGTCTAACCTCCTGCTCAAAGCAGGACCATCCCCAATTAGATCATCCCAGCCAAGCCTGCTTTTCTGAAGTCCAGAGTCCTTACTCTGCTGCTCTCCATCCTTCCTTTCCTCATGATCTTCAACTCATTCACGTATAAAAGTGAGGTTCTCGGCCATGCACAACAAAGTCTAATTCTCAGTGGGATAACTTGGAACACTGCCAGCCAGTCTGCTCCAAGATGTCAGAGAGTGTTTGGCGGATTATCAGGTAGTAGCCTATTGATTCTGGTGCAGATTGGAGGACCAGTAAAGAAAAATGCACAGGAAAACTCTGGCCTCCACACTGGCTGGTGCTGCAGACACAAGAATTTTGCTGCCACCCCCTGTCACTGCTTGCACATACCAAAGGAGCAGCTTAGCTTGGTGCTTGAGTTGGTTTGCCTGTAGCTTGGACTTAAAAGGATCTGATAGGGAGGGCTTGGGGGAGAGTAAAAATGGAGAGTGGAGAAAGGAATGGGGACAAGTGTGGGAGTGGGGATGTGGATAAAGTGTTAGGAAACTGAACAGATGGGGCTGCGGGTGGCACAGAGGAAGAAGAGACTTAACATAGAATGGATTGGAGAGTCCTGGTGATAATTGAAACAGGAATTCATAAGGGGAAAACTAGAATAGGAATGGAAGTAGAGGCCTGGAAATAAATTGATGCTTGAGTAGGAGGAAAGAAGGATGGAAAACAAGGACCTGGGGAGGAGAAAATTGTACCTGAGAGGGGTTGAGGGTACACAGCACATGACATGGGGAGGAAGGGGAACAATGCTATGAGGGGAGGAAAACCCACAGCCTCTGACATGCAGAGAGAAGACTGGGGAACACATGGAGTTCCTGGCCTGAGGAATGTGGCAGGGGACTTGCAGGGAATTGTTGGAGAGGGTTAAAATGTAAGGGATTGCCTGGTTGGTGCAGTGTGTTCAGCCTATGGAATTCCTGAAGAGGGCAGTCCCTCAGCTGTATGGAAGGTAAGGTATACTAATATTCAGCCATGGCTACCAGGGATCCCAATATTCTTGCTGTAGCATCTCTCTCACTCCACTGGCTGCCAACACAACGTAATAAAATATAAAAACTTGTATCTTTTTTCCCCCCACCGCACAAACCAGTGATTTTCAATCTTAGACTCAAGGCACCCCTCTCAATATGCCAGCTCTTAGTTTTCACTCATTTTTTGACTCCAGAAAAACAATAAAGCAGTTCTTTTGTTGCAAAAAACTGTGAAAGACTGCAACAGGTCAAGATATTTTGAACACTGTGAATTCCTGCTTGAAATCTCTGGGTTTATCTTATGAATCATTTGTGCACACCTAACAGTGCTAACATTGCATGGCACTTTGTGGCACCCTTGAAAGGATCTTAAGGCATTCTAGGGTGCTGTGATACCCTGGTTGAGAATCATTGTTTGAAACCCTTCCCCTTCAGGCCTTTAAAGTTTTGTTATCTTCTGGTTTCTGTTTAACTTATAAAAAAATTCTTGCAGTAGTATTTGTAGCTTTAAGAAGCTCTGGTGATTGCACCTTTAAGATCTGGAGTGTTCTGTAATGCACGGCTAAAAAGAGCTTCTCTATCAAACTTGGCAACAAGCTTCTCTATCAGACTTACCAAACTTGTAGAGATTGGCTTGCTGGAGCCTCGAAGGAGAATTCTCAGACTGTACTCACTTGATTTTACTGTTATATACTTGTCTGGTTCTTTTTATCCAGTTTAAGCCATTAACTGAATGTCTCGCTTGTAACTTGGCATGTCTACATGTGCATATTAATATATATTATTGTGATGCAATGAACTCCGGTGCTTATTTTTTTGTTCTGGGTGCACTGTTTGCATGGTGAACCGCAGCCCACTAAGCCCAGTTGGAGCAGCCCTGACTGGCAAGGGACCCAGGGTTCCCCCTCCTTCCCCAGTCCCCCAAGCTCAATGTGCTGTGGAGGGGCTGGCTGGGACATGGGAGTGCTTCAATGTAGGCATGAGGCTGGCGAGGCACAGTGACCGCCCACATGCAATGGTGTCGGCGGTGAGGCAGGGGCATGGCGTCAACAAGCGGTAAGCTCCTGCAGGCAGCCACGGTGGTGTTGGTGGTGAGGGGCAGCAGGAATCACTGACCGGTGATTGGTGACCACACACGGACGCTGCTGGCAGTGTTGGCGGTGGCCAGCGGTGATTGACGACTGCCCGCAGGCACCTCTGGCAGCGTTGGCAGCAACCAGGCTCAGGGGGTGCACTGCCAATCTCAGGGGGTGCACATGCACCCGTGTGCACCCCCTACACGTCACCAATGAGTGTAGAGCTAGCTGGCAGGCAGCCCTTGCACTGAAGCACCCTCATGTCCCAGCCAGTCAGGGCAACATCTACATGTGCGTTGCTATGGAATAAAAAACTCTGCAGCAAGATAGCACTTGTATTTACAAGTACTGTCCTACTACAAAGTAAATTAGTTTACTCCAAACCAATAAGGGTGCACATGTAGACATGTGACATTTACTGCACAGCTAATTAGTCTACTGTGCAGTAAATGTCTTGTGTAGATGCACCCACTGGGTATCAAGAATAATTTCTTTTTTCTCTTTCTCTCTCTCCTTCTCTTCATTTTCCTACCATTTTCTCTCCATCAAAATTCCCTTCTCTTCCATCTCCTCTTTCTGTGTAACTTTCTACAGTGCTACCTCACCTTACTGTCCTTTTGCACAGGACTAAATAAGTTGCATGGCAGGAGATCAGGCTTTCTGTCTGCTGCTCCCTGGGTCATGCCGCTACTCCTCTGGAGCTGTCTTCCCATATTGTGGGGCAATAAGAAATCACAGGAAACAAGACAGGGAGGGCCCTGTCTGTGGGGCTAATTATGTCCACTGGTCAGCAAGCAGTCTATGTTGGCACAGTTCAAACAGTGAGGTAAAAACCCACTATAATATTTATTTCCCCTATTTTACTGTAAGCAGCAAGCAGAATGTTTTGGATGTGATCCCTTTTGCAGGGGTGCTGTGACAGTTGTTCATTAGCAATTAATTCTTCCTGGTCAGGGAGGAGAAACTGCACTTTAAGGGGGCCATGTGATATATGGTTAAGGAATAGCAGATAACCAGCCATGCTGTTTTGTAACTGGCAATTTAGATTGTTTTTACCCCATTTGAATGAGGAAGGAACAAGAGAAGAAGCTATTTCAAGGCAGGTCATTTCTCAAAGGAGTGAGGGTGATAGAACTTTTGAAGGCTTCTTTCTATAGAGAGCTCTTTGCATTTTTGTAATCACCCTGTTTTTTGTAATGGCATTCTGATAGCCTGTGTCTTTGAAAGTCAATCCTAGACCTTGTTTGAGGAAGAGGCATTTATTTATAAATAGGAGATATTTTCCTGATTTGTAAACAGGAGATAGCCTGGAGATTCAAAAGTTAGGTCTGAGCAACAATTCAAGGGATGCTAGCATTCTAAATGCTGGGAAGTGTTTGGTTTTTGCTACTTGTTTTTGTTCACCATACCTGTTTGTTTTAGAGGGGGCTGGTTTAATAGTATGACTGGAGAAATTTCTGGTTAACAATTACAGTTGAGGTATAGTGGTAAGTATGATTAGTGCATATCCAAATTAATTCTAGATTTGCCTGGATGCAGACTACTAAACAACTGTTAGGAAATTTCATTCATGTGTCCTGGCCTTCTCTCATTCCTAAATTTAATACTTAACTGTGTGGGGAAAGTGAGATTAGTTTACAGAAACACTTCTATGCAACAAAACTTACTGCAAAACAGGGATGTTTTGGTTTTAGCTGCATGCTCCACTGGGGAGAGATTCATAGACTATACATACAGCTCTGTCATTCCTTACTAAAAGATATCTCTGGGGCAGAATACACAGCAACTATTGAGGACCAACAGCTAGATGTATATATGTGGGTCTGTTGGTGGGGAAATATGTTGTATATGTTAGGGATGGGGAGAATAGCTTCTCCAATTGTAGTTTAGGGGTTCATTTAAGAAGTACTATTACCTGTGTTAAAATTGGATCAAGACACCTTTCTTAACCCATCTGTTCCATGTGTTGCGGGGTCTTCAATGAACAAAAAAAGTCAGAGCCTAAGTTTCATGCCTGATTTGAAAGATGGAACCTCCAGCAACAGTGGCCCCTAACAGTGTGTCAGGGTATTGATTCCATGATAGTTCAGAGAGAAGATTGCCCCCTACTGAATCATCAGCACCATTTCTTGCCCTACATGTTTCCTCAGAGGTCTATTTCCTGGTTATACCTGAGCCCCTGTTCCCTTTATGGTCTCTTAAGTGTAACCCCTTAAAGTGTTGGGCTTTTTACCCTTACCTTTTTTATAGTGCAATTCTCTTTCCAGAGTGGCATGTCCTTGCCTACAGAACTTTGTGCATCATCTGTACCTGCAGAACCCTGAGGTCTGACTGGGTTCAGGCAGCTGCAGTTCTTTCCTGTGACTGGCCTCATGGCTGCTTAACAATACAGTATTTAGAGACAGAAACAGAAATCTTCAAAACAAGTCTTCATGCACATTTATCTTGTCTAAAGTCACTATGTCAGCTATGTCTTTGATTCCTTTTCCTAGACAACTCCAAACTACCTTCCTTCCCTTCTCTTGAGAGAATCCCATTTTCTGTGATGCACTCAGGTCTTTTCCTGTAATGTCTTTTAACAACTCAGTTTTGGGAGAGAGGTGGTTTCTCTCAAGCCATTTTGCTTCCTTCCTGCTTGTTTTTCCTTGCAGTTCCCTATCAATTAAACCAATGTATTCATACTCCATAACCAAGTCAACAGAGCATTCATAAATTATTATGTAGCAGCTCCAATTCTGTCAGTCTCCCATCCAAATATTGACCAGCCTTGTCCCTATTTAGCACATGAGATCACAGTCCAAGATGGTATGGTTGTAAAGTCATTAAAACATTTCTGAAGAGTAAAGTGAGATTGCATTCTCTATCACACTAAAACTAAATCTATAATTGATTTGATGCTCTGCATTTGGCTACTACCTTAGTTAACCTCCTGCTGCTGTTTGCTGGAGAGATTGGAAGTTTTAAAATTATTTAGTGGCAGCTTGACAGTCCAGTGGTATGGCAGATTTGGTGATTCCTTCAATCTTCACCTTGGAAATACTGGTTAAGCAGCACTTTCAGCTCTCATAAAGAAAGGGCAGGGGGGATTTTTTTTTACTTTTTAGCTAACACTCAACAACGTTGAGCAGCAAAGTAGTGCTACTCCAGGACACTTGAGGGAAGTGGTGAAATAAAAAGCTATAATAGGAATTTCCTGATGGGATCTTCTTTTCTCCCTACCTTTTTCTTAAGTGCAGAGCAACATTAGTTTCTACAGCACAAAGGAAAAGGGTCTGCAAGCAATAAAATTCTGATCCAATTGAGAAGGAGCTGTTACATGTTGGGTCTGAATCCATTTTAAAATAAGTTTGTTGTTCTAAACCAGACTGTTTACAGTCATTATGCTTTGCTGAGTAACTAGCATACATATTCATTTCCATAAGATAACTGTACTATCCTCTGTCATATGCTTCCTTGAACTGATTGTTAACAGAAGAGAAAACTCAGTGTTAATACTGTACACGTCTACAAGGCTTATCATTGGAGCATCTTAAAGCACAAGGATCTTAACAAGGCAATATGTTATTGGATAAAGGCCAGTTGCTAGCATACATCCCATTTGTTTGTTCTCAGCAATATAGCTGATAAGTTTATCTTGGCTTGTTTCTTGGTCCTTTTATTTAAAAAATGATAGCAAAACATTCAGGCAGCCACCCCTCTAGCTTATTTTCTATAGTCGCAGACAGCACATGTTTCTTTGAGAACCTATGTAAAACCTGGCTTCTGATGTCATCATAATTTAGCCAAAAAATGTCATGGCTTCCTGGTTCATGATATCTAACTGTCTGCACCTGCGTTCACTGAAGTAACATCAGGCCATTGATTTGGGGCATATTTTTGTCTGGAAAATACTATCACTGAGCAACCCTACTGTGCCCCCTTTTTAGGTAGTCCTGGAGGTAAAATTATTGCTGTAAACTCTGGGGTAGACTATAACATTATATAGCCATAACAGAGGCCTTCATTATGATTTGGCAAGCCCTGGTTGCTGAAAACAGTTGTGCTTTGTCATTGAAGTGGCATGTAGGTGAATGAACAGAACGCTGCTGAGATCTGACTTAAAGTTCATATCTACATAAACTGCCAAAGGAAACAACGGAGCTTGCATACAAGTTTAGAAAGTGGATCAGTGTCTCCAAATGGTTGAAATGCTTCCTCCTTATCTCCCACCCTTGGCACTGCTGTGATGTCAATAATGGCTGATCCTGCATTCCAGATTCTTTACAGTACACAGGCACACTGGGAAGAAAGAGGATATTTTAGTATGTTAGGTTTCCTTCAGTTTTGCTGAATTCTACACAGACCTTTAAAAATGGTCTTTAACCCAGTTTCTGTGGCTTAATTGATGCTTACTGCATTTGTTGGTTTCCTCTTGCTATTAGCAGAGATTGTTATGCTGTGATTGGGTTGTCCCAGTTGGCACATGCTTGCCTTCAAACATCTTCCTGCTTCCTGGCAATGTTGGTAAAGAAATGGCTTACAAACATGCCACAGTTGCTAGAGAAGTTCTGAGGTAGATGGCACAGGCATAGGAGTGGATGAAAATCAGGGAGGCTGACCTTGTTGATGTCCATTCAGACAGGAGGGAAATGGATTCCTTCCCTAGTCTCTGTAAAAATAAAAGCAGAACAAAAACAGAAACAAGCAAAAAAACCCCAAACCCTAAAACATATAACCTTTTTATTCATGAAAGAACCAACATTGCTTGATAAACTCAACTTTTCGAGCCTGTACTATGGGTGTCTCACTTCAGTTCTCCAGGGAGAGTAGCATCCCTTTTTGGTTACAGAATGCAATCCTGTCTAGTTAGGTTCTCAGGGAATGGGAAAAGACACTGAAAAAGTGCTTTGTAGATACCTGTCCATCAATGACAATGACCTTATACTGACCTGAGTTGTTACTTCAGGCTGACAGTTTTTGGGGAGCATCATTTTATTTTTTTCCAGAATAGGCTGCATGGTCCAGCTCAGTCCCAGTGGAACTTTGCCCATGGTGTCCTCTTATTGATTGAGTGCTGAGACTCTGAAGTAATTAATGTTTTTTGTTTGTCCCCCCCCCCCTTTTATCAGAAGAGGAAAGGGGTTAGTGTGGTAGGACTCAGTGGAGGGGAATGATGGTGATGTGATAACAAAAATAATCTGTTATTCCACAACATCCCTTAAAAATATGTAAGACACATGCTATCAATGGATATGTTTACTATACAGTCTTGGCAGCTGCTGCAGTAGATAGGAGAAACTGCTGTGTGCATCACAGTAGGCCAAGAGGGCAGAGTCCATTTTCTTAGGTTGCTGTCTGGGCAGCAAGGAGAGTGTGTCCCTTCAGCATGGGGAGGTGCACACCGCCGGGGCAGGGAAGCTCCAGGACAGTCGCTCCCTCCTGGCTATCAAGTAAAATTGGCCACCCTCAAAGGAACTGAAAAGTCATTGAAGCCAAGTCACAAGGCTGCTTACAGAAAGAGTTTGTGCCAGTGAACCACTGAGGGAGGATCTGTGACCTTTCTCACAGAAACTGAAGCACAGCAACAGGACTGCAAATGAAAAGGGGCCTATTTTCCTGTATCGGATTCTTCAAAAAAAGGAAGAGATTGTGTTTTATGCAACAGTGTGGCAGCATTTTATTAGTACACTGGGCGTTGAGGTGCCAGGAGGCAGGTCTTCATACAAATGATGAGAGCAGCAGGGGTTGACTCTTTATAACCCATCCATTCTTCATACTTCCCCACAGCATTCCAGTGTTGAGTTCTCCCATGCCTGTTTCAAGAAGTTCATTCTTGCATCACCAAGCCTCTGGCTATCTTCACAAGTTGCAGCCTAGTCTTCATTTTTTTTCAGCTCTCCTGCATCCGTGAAAGAGAAAAGTAACTTGACCTCCTCTTTGAGTTCAGGGGAAAAACAATGGAGTGGAAAGACACATTTGACTGCTGAGAGAAGTGATGCATTGCTCTCTATAGTATCATTAGCAACTACTGTAAGATACTTAAAGCTGAGTTCCACTGTCGGTACAACTAACCTTTCTTCAGAGCTAGCATGCAGCTGAAAAACCCCGTTTCATTTGGAGAAATTGTGAACAAATCACTCCAATGTTCAGTTAAAAGGAAGTGTGTCCTCTCTGTATTTGTGCTTCAATCATCATGTTTACATTTGATAAGCCTATATAGTTAATGCTTTGGAGAGAAGGTGCAGTATAAGCATGTTAGTGTAGACTAGAGGATACGCTCAGTAAGAGACATGTTTATTCAAGAACCCATCAGTTAGAGCCACCTCACTTTAATGGTGCAATGAGAGAGAGTAAAGTTTGGCATCTTTCATTGCGGTAACGTTAGGTCACAAAATCAAGGACTTGAGTTAGGAAATCTCAGAAGCTAAGGTTTCCTCACAATGCCACCTTGCTCAGATGTGATGTATTCTGTTGTCAGTTTTCCTCCTTAAAGGTAAACCTTAATGCTTCATTACCTGTCCTATAACCATTCGTTATACAGCGTTTTATAGAGTTATTGCAGTGGCCGAAGGCTCCCCTAATGTCTGTGAATCTTAATTTGAGCTGTCCCCTATATACAAATGCTTGGTACTTCGGCATTAGCAGTCTTTGTGCATTTCACGCAGTATTTGTAGTTGAGCTTGCGAGTGCCAAGGGGCGTTTGGGGTAATGGGATGGCTGGAGAGAGGCAAGGCTCCCGCGCCGGGATTCCGGGCGCCTTGTGGCTGGCAGAGCCGGGGAGGCGCAGGAGGCGACGGGCTGCTCCGCGGGGGTTGACAAAGAGGCCTCCCTCCGCCCTCCCCGCGGTCACTACGGCCGGAAAGCGGGGAACGTGCTTCGGCCTCCCCTCGACGCCGCCGAGCAGGTGGGCGGGAGCCCGCCTGTGGGCAGCGCGCTCCCCGGGCCGTGCGCGGGGTGGGGGTGTGACAGCCCAGCCGCCCCTGCTGCGAGTTTCGCCGGCTCCCGAGCAGCCCCTGTCCGCTCCTGCCATGCGGATTGTCCTCTCCCGGCCGCGCCGCGGGCAGGCAGGCGGCCTCGCGGGCTGGGCCGGGGCGCCGCGTGGGGCTCCCTGCGAGGTCGCCGACCTGGGTGGGCGCAGCGCGGCCGGGGCCGGGGCGGCTCTGCCACTCGATGGCGGGGGAGAGACAGGGGCTCCGGGCCGGGCCGGGCCGGGGATGCAGCGCGGGGATGGCGGGACCACGCCACGCCCGCCGGGAATCTCCAGCGCCGGGACCGGGGGGGGGGCGGCTCGGCCGGAGCGGGCTCGGCGCGGGATTGGCTGGCGGCGGCGGGCAGGGGCTCGCGTGATTGGCCGGCGCGGCGAAGCGAGCGGCGCTGGGGAGGACGCTGATTGGCTGCGGACGAGGAAGCAGGAAGGAGCGAGGCGCTCGCTGCTCTGGCGGAGTTGGAGCCGAGCGGCAGAGCAGCAGCACCAGCGCGCAGCCAGCGCCAGCCGCCGCTGAGCCGCCTCCCTCCTGTCCAGCGGCGCCGCCCGCTCCGGCCTGCGTGCGGGGGCCGGCCGCCGAGCACAGCCGCGCCGCGCCGGGGGCGCCCCGTCCCCATCCCCATCCCGCAGCCGGGAGCTCCGAGGAGGCGGAGGCGGAGGCGGAGGAGGCGGCGACGAAGAAGGCGGGGGCGGAGGAGGAGGCGCTGACGCAGCAGCGTGGAGCCCGGGACTCGGGCGCCCCGCCGGGCTCCAGCCGCTGGATCCATCCCGGTCGGGGCCTCCGGCTGCCCTGGGCCGGGCCGGGCCGCGCCGCGCCGGGGCCGCACGAGAGGCGCCGCGGTGAGTCCCGCGCGCCGGGGCCGGGGCTGGGGGAGCCGCCATCCCGCGCGGGGGCTGCTCCGGCTCCCCGGGGAGCGCCCTGCGGGCGGGCGGGCGGGCGGGGTGGGGGCGCGGGCCGGGGAGCAGGTGCCGCCCCCCGGGGCGGCTGCAGTGGAAAGCCGCCAACTTGCGGGGCCGGGGCGGCGGGTGCCTGCGCGGGGCGGCCCGGGTGTGTCGGGCGGGGCAGCGCCCCCGGGGACTGGAGCGGCAGGGCCCGGCCCGGCTCGGCTCCGCATCCCCGCCGCCACCGCCGAGCGCGGCCCCTCGGGGCTGCCCCGACCGTGCGAGAGGCTCCCGCGCCGGGCCGGGCCCTCGGGGCGGCCGGGCCGGGCCGGGGCCGCGAAGGGCATCCCGGCGGCGGGGCGGGCTGAAGGGCGCCGCTGCGCTCCCCCCGCCCGTGACCCCGCCGGCGGCGCGGCGCCCCCTCCCCGGGCGGCGCGGCGGGGACCGGCCTTTGTGGCAGGTGGGTGCGCCGGGCGGCGGCCGGGCCGGGCCGGTGCGGGACTGGCCGCGGGTGAAAGTTACATAATAAAATCCTTCACTTCGGGGCTCGAGCGAGCACCGCGGCCCCGCAGCACATGCGGGGTGGGGGGGGGCCCTGGCCTGGCTGTTGTTTCCTGGCCCTCCCTCCCCCGCTTTCAAAGACCTTGCTCAAAAAGCAGCCCCAGGGGGTTGCCCGGGGGCCAGGGCCGCTGCCTGCAGGCCCCGGCTGCTCTTCAGGGGCCCCCGCCCCTCCAGCCTGGGAGACAGATGTCCCGATTCAGATGGCTGCGAAGGACAAAGACAGGCAGCGCGGCGCTCTCCCCTCCCGGCGGGTGGGCAGCTGGGGAGGCACCTCACCCCCGGGCCCCAGCCCCAGCTGGGACTTACCGGTTCAGTCCTCAGGGAGAAAACCTCTGGCAGTGACTCAGGAAAGGGGTTTCTATAGAAAGAGCCGGGTACAGAATGGCCTCCTACCTATTCCACAGCAGCTCCTTTTAGTAGGGGGAAGAAACGCCAACTTGAGAGGGGTTTTCCACATGCGCTGCTGAAGCCGCGATGTTCAGGGGAACAATGGAGGGAGAGTCTGTCAGGGGGCTCTGGAAACCAGGTGTCATTTGTTGCCTTCCCCCACCAACTCCCCTCCAGAGAACTGGCTAAGCTGATCTTAACCTGATGCCAGGGGAAAATACCAGGCTCTGATTTTATGGAGCCCATTGCATAGGCACATGTAGATGGCTGAGGAGCAGGCTCCGCACATTGGCTATATGCCCGTCTGAGCGAGGTCCTCTGGCACTTCCTAACTGTTTTGTTGTAAAGGTATGTGTAGGGTAGGATGGAGGCAGTCAAGTCAGTTTGGGCAGGCTGAGCAGATACTTACAGCAAATGCATGTATGATGGCAGGTGCTTGGCTTTTGTGAGCGAGTCACTCCTGTGTTGTGAGGCTGGCATTGAAGTAACTGTCTTGTGTGAATAAATGTTAATTCACTAGAGCAGTTGTCTCTGCATGTGGTTCAGATGCTGTTAATACACAATCTGATCCTACCATTTTGAGTCCGGTTATCTGACAATACATGCAGGTATTTGCATGGAAGAGCAATATTAGAAAGAGATTATTTTTTTAGAGTGTTTGTTATGCAGTTGTTTTATGCTGTTTAAAATGGAATATGCAAGAGTTAATTGCACTTTACTCTTCAATTTAAGCATCTTTCCCTATGCTGGCTGTCCATTCGTCTGGTTCCAGTCTCGCTGGATATTCCTTTCTCTCCTGTTGGTGGCTCTCACTGCTTCTGTTTCCTCTTCTCCTTTTGTGTAGCAGTAGCTCCTAATGGAGGCAGCTTCACTGGCTCCTTCTTTCCAGCTGCTTCTACAAGATGCAGGAGCCAGCACCATGTGACTGGCCAGATCTCTGCAGACTTGTGAGTGCTTTGTGGACTACAGTTTGACAACCATTGAGCTTGATAAATGGAGATGCAAAATTCCCAGGTTTTGTCTGGCACAACCTAGGACTTATTCTGAAATGCATCATGGGAGCCTAATCTCTTTATAAAGATCTGTGGATAGTTCATGGGAAAACTTTGAAATTATTAAATTTTAAAACCTGTTTTGCCTGCATGGTGGGTGGGTGGGTGTGTGTGTGTAAATATATAGTGTCTGTCTATTAAGTAAAACTGCCCCTGATGCTCCTTCCCTATACAGAGTCTGAATCATCAGGTGCAGATGAACTTCAAAGAAAATGACATTTCTGGGCAGTTGGTACCTCAGTTTATTGACCTTTCTATCAATCTGCCACAACTAGAATTTGCTCAGTCCGACCTGCTACCTTGGGGCAGAGCTCTGTGTACTTTTTGTTACTGTGGCTGTAAATTGTGCTCCAGGATCTAAGTTTTCATTTTTAAGTTGCTAGTCATTCTGCTTGTGCCAAAAATCGTCCAGATGTGACTGAGTGAAAAACAATGTAGTGGACCTGGTTTATTTTAATGGGCGATTGCCTTTGAAATCTTATCATAGTTTAAATGTCAGCATTAAGTGATTTAGTGTGGCTTGGTTTAACAGAACTATCATGCTAACGTACTCCACCTACGATCTTAAATTCTCTTTCACATTTTCTCAAGTGCTAAATACCCAGTCTGTCTCCTACTGAGCTGTGAGAGTTTAGATTTTTACAAAGAACTTGTGTGTCTATGTATCTTAAATATAAAAATATTTGTTTTTAAATTAGCTCAAGTATCCTGTTAAGTAAGACTGGAGAAGTGATGTTCCAGGGACTGTATTTATTTTCCTAGTTAATTTACTAAGACTTGGTTTCCAGCCTGCTTAGTAAAGTGCTATAGAACCAGGGTTGTGAAGTATAGCCCTGTTTATAGGAGTACAAATTAGCATTAAAGAAGCAGAATTACTGTAGAAGGAAAAATAATTTCTTGTGGAACTTCATCTAACTAGAATCTTATCTGGGTGGTCATGTTTGGTATCAGTAGATAACAAACATTACCTTGAATGATGTAGTGCTGTGACCCTGGTAATGTACTTCTGTGCCATCACAGTTTTTTGGCATTGAAAGGTCTAGCTATCTGGTAAAAATTGTTCTATGCTTTTTTTAGAATTCTAAGTTTTAATCCATAGTTGATGATGCAGTTGGGTAGGTCTTTTCCCTCTGACACTTAGATATGGGTTCATGTCTTAGAAAAACCACAGTGCCAGTGTCTGACATGCACTCTTGATAAAGAAGTGATACGGATTCTTAGCTGGGGTTTGGTTACTTTGAAAGCCTCTGAGACCGTGCATAAATTTCTTGGTGGATTGCTAAGGGAGCAACTTTTCTTTTTACACCAGATGTACCTTTCATCATCTCAGGTCTCTTCTCTATTTTCCATTTTCCTCATTGACCACAATATTTGGATCCATTTAATGTCACTTCTTGGCTATAATCATCACTTTGTGGTGAAAGCGTGTTGGGATTGGAGTGTGCTTACATATAATATGTGGATATTTTACTAAGATGGTGATGAATACTTATTTGGGAAGCATAAACTCTTCTTCAAACATTGGCTTGAAATATTTTGGTGTTGAAACGTAAGCTCTTAGCAGGAAGCCTATTCAAAGTAAACAATTGGAAAAAATAATTAGAAATCCTAAGCAAATACAGGCACACCGTTACATTCTGTTATTAAGTTCAGATCACAAGAAAATAACAAACTTTCTGATGATCATATCTAATGCTTAAACATTTTAAGCATAGTTGAATGGCATTACGTAATGCATACAAAATATTCTACATAGATTTTTCCCATGCCTGATATTGGACTAACCACCACAGTACACCCAAAAGAAGTTACCATGGGAACAAAAACCACTTTCCGACCAATCAGTTGAACTAATTAAAGTCACAACTATCATCCTTGTGAATAACAAATGAAAACAGTAGTTCAGATGTACTTCCAGGATAGCTTTACAGTTTAAAATAGAAAATTAAACATCCCATGGCAACCACTGAAATTAAGAATAAATGCATAAATGAAACCTGTACTTATTATTCCACCGAGTATGTCATGGTCAGGGATAATACTATACGTGTCTGTTAAGGAATGTTGATGATTTTTTGAGATTTGGAAGAAAGCTCTAATCTTGTGAGATTCTGAAGGGTGTTTTTCTTTTTTTGTTTCAATTTTGCTTTATTCTGAAATATCTTCTAGTGTCAAGGCATGTTATTGACAAACCACAAATAAATTGGTTATGGTCACTAATATCAGGCTGTATCTTCAAATGTACTGGTGTTTCCTGGTCTTTGCAGTTTGTAGAAATTATCAATAAAATTTTAGTTTTCAGAAGTATCTACTTAATAAATGCCTGTGTAGATGTTTTCTGCAAAGAATGCAAATATCAAAATATACTTAGACCCTAAATCCTTTTGGTTGTGGGATGTTTCTTAGAACCCATATGTCATCTCCAGTTTTGATCAAGGCAATGGAATGCTACTTTAAAGTAAAAGTAAGTGTGTGTGTGTGTGTGTGTGTGTGTGTCAATGCCCAGACCATATTTTGTCTACACAATTTGAAGTGCCTGTACAACCTAAGATTACTGTGATTATTTTTTTTTTTAACCTTTTTTGATATTGTAGTTGAAAATCCACACTATGCTATGGCAAGTGAAAGTGGAACACAGTTCCTTATAAATGTTACTTAACCATCTTTGTTTAAGACTGAAACTACTTTAACTGTCATAGACAATTAAAAAGACCTATATCTAGTCAATTTCACTTTCTAGTTGTCATGCGTTAGCAGGAGGCTACAAGTGTTTGGACTGCAAAAAGTACAGCAGAATATTGAGTTTTAAAATAAAATCATTCCAGTTGAACAGCAGCGAAGCACAAACTTGACTCAGACCACTTTTAAATAAAGCCAACATTTGAGCCTTCATTAATTGACGATATCCATGTAGAAAAAATGTCTAATTGAAATACGGCTAGTTTCAAAAGAAGTTAAGGTTGTACATCTGTTCTTTGTCCCTCTGCCAGTTTTTGTAATATTATAGTTCTGTTTTTCTGTATTTTAATTTTTTCTCCTGTGTTGACTGTGTGAGTGAAAATCCACAGTAGGGGTAGGGGAGCCCAGCATAAAAAGGAGAGTTGGTAAAACTGATTTTACATTTAGTAAAATGCTGTCAATTGACCCCACACCCACAAAAAGGTATGGAAATGTTCTTGGTCAAAAAAAATCCACAAAACTTATTCAAAGTGAATATATCCTCAAAGGGGGTGGCTCTTCTGTTTTACATAAAGTTGCCTGCATATAGGCAGTTAAAGTAAGGAAAACTTAACAGAAAAAAACGTTTTGTCACTTTTATATCCTAATCACTTAAGCTTTACATACTGCAAATTTGTTTATAAAAAGTTACATGGTAGGTATGGTTGTTTGAGTTCAAGTATCACATGTGAACTCTTCTTCAAATTTTGCATGGTCCTCTGCTTAAAACAGCAAGCCTGGTCATAGCTTCCCATTAATTGCTTCTATAACTGAAGAATGAGCAAATGTATTCTGGACACACACAGTTAAGAAACATGAGGTTATGTGATGTAACATGCCCGAGATTCAGCTGCCCTGACCAAGTATACTTGCTCCATATGATTAGTAGTATGTTACAGTAAACAGATGTGTATTGATGAAAAAGGAAAAACAGTTTTGGACTCCCGAGTGCTCATTAAGATGCATATCTAGTGACATACCGTTGTAAGGCTTTCACAGTCAGGCAGGGCTAGAAGCACTGCTTTATCATACTTTATTTTTTTATGCCCCAACTATGGCTTACTAATGCTTGGAATAAAAATAATTGGCCTAGTTTTGCTTCTTGAGTGTATAAAACTGGTCAGTTTCATTCTTGCTGTAGTCTGGTTCTTTTTTTTTTTAAGGTCCCGGTTTTCTGCTCCTACTTGGCAACTAAATTTGAGGAATTTAACTATTTATGCCTCAGATGGAAAGTGCAGCAGAATTATGCTGCAGTACCTAAAAAGATCTTTAGCATGGTATTTAATGTGGACTGATACCACACATCTATTTTGATATAGCATTATGTTAAGAGAGTTGGTGTAGCATTATCATCTATGGCTGGCACATAAATTTAGATGTCTGGGGACTTGTGTATGTTGTGACCTTTTATACACCAATAGGAAAGATTACAGTGTTGTGTGACAGTCTTCTTTACGGTGCTGTATTAAGTATTGGGACAGGATTCCATATATGGGGTAGATGCAAGTATTTATGGGAATTGCACTCTAGACAGGTAAGTCCTTGGATAGCTGCAGTGGAATGCTTTTATACTGGAGTAAATTAGATTTATTATAGTGTCTCATTTCTGAATGTGATATATTATAGCTTTAGTTCAGGCCTGCCGGTTCTCATGTTAGTAATGTGTACGTTTTCTCAATTTGATCTGCAGTTTTTGTTCCTTGTTTAGCTATGCCTGAATTGCATGGCTTTCCTTTGTGAGCCACATTGCAATGCTTCCTTACACCCGTTCTTAAAAAAAAAAAAAAAAAAAATCTATTCAAAATACTGTTTAAAATGTGCAAGGGTGGAAGTGTGCAGCTTCCAGATTTTCATCCAGTTCTATTATTAAAATTTTTATAAATCTCGTGTGTATGTAACTCTTCAATTTAATCCAGAGTTTTGTTTGAAATAAATATGGACTTGTTCCTTTGTATTAAGTAGTATTCATAGAAATTTATCTTCAGTCTTAAAATATAGTTCTTTAAATGGAAACTTAAACTGGAGAAATGTACATGTTCATGTATGGAGCCTGTGTTTGTTGGCTTCATGGGTATGCTGTGCAAGGTATTCAGTATTGTCCCTGACTGTGGCCTTTCAGAACAGTCCTGAAAATAACGTTCCTTAAATTGTTCCCCTACAATACAAGTTTATATAGTGCTTCTCGTATAGACTGTCCTTAGGGCTTATAGGTAATCTAGAACATGGTCATATTGACTGCAGATGAAAGACAGGTAAAGGTAGGTCTGCAATGGCTCCATAGTGCTTTCAGAGCCGCTAGCAAGAAACAAGGCCTTTACACCACCTCCCATTCTGTGTGCTCCAAACCCAGAAATGTGCTAGTAAGGAGGGCATGTTGGAGTTCCCCTCTGCCACTCTTGATCTGTCTGGTGGGCTTGAGTGGCAGGAGCTGACTATATGCCATAGTCTTCATTGCTCCAAGCCCAGGAGTGCAGCATGGGTGAGCGAGGGAGGGCCTTTTTGTAATAGTAGTAGCCTGAAGAGCCATGTGGGGCCAATGCACCTGTAAGCAAGGGGTTAGGAAAAGGAGAAAATCCTCTGAGCTTTGAAAAGCGGTAGGGTGTTACAGACCTTAGGAGCTGTTATAGAAGAAGGGTCATACCACTAACTGTCTTATGTAAAAGCATAAAGCAGGCAAATGCTAGGTAGGCAGAGAGAAGAATAGAATGAAAGGCAGGTTTGTGAGGTTGATTCAAGTCTAGGGAAGATCTTAAAAACTAAGGGCAATTTTAACTGCATCCTACAATGAAAATCAGTGGAATTATCAAAGTGGCTATGATATCTGGTCATACTTTTATTGTAGGTGTTAGAAGGCAGGTGATAAACTATTTTCATACCAAATTCTGGAGAGCTGGGACTTGAAAAGATCATAGAGAAGGGGAGGAAGGTTGACTATATGAGATGGAAGGGGGGTGGGAAGAAGATTATTAAATATCTCAGCAAAGGTGTGAGGGTATTTAGGCTACATGGAGTGACAGGGCAGATAACATGAACTTGGAAAATATGAGAGGAAAAGGAAAGTTCAGGCTGAAGACTAAAACCATATTTATGGACAGCAGAAACAAATGATCACTTGACAGAGAGGGTTTTTTTGTTCATGCCCATTGCGCAGGTGAGTTACAAAGCAATTTGAGAAAAGAGGTTAGAGGTAGGGAAGTCATTGCTGTCAGGAAACAAAGATTGTTTACAATAAAAAGGTGGTGGGGCAGTAAGGGACTTGTGCAAATTGAGGAAGGTTCCTAAGAAAAAGGAATTGACACGAATAGTAGTGTAGATAACACCAGAAAGATAACAAAACCAAACAGTAAGAGAGAGGGGTTTTCTTAAGGGGCTGGATATTAAATTTCTAAGAGCATGGGAGGTGAAAAATAGTTATCAATTAAGGCAGGTAGTGTTACAAACTAGGGCAATCACAGTTTGATAGAAGGAAGCAGATTCTTTCCCTGGGGATGGGACAGGTGGGGAGGGCGAGCTGAACTGGAGGGGAGGCAATAGCTGTGAAGAGGGAGCAGAGATTACTAGCTTCTCTGGAACTGAGTACCTAGTATACTGTATGCCCTGAGGGCTTCCACATAAAGTATGACACAGCTCTTGGAGTAGTTCGGTAGCGAGGACATAATTTTGCTCATAGGTCAGTGTTCATGCATTAAACCACCTGCCTTGAGGTTTGTTTCTTTGCAGTCTTAGAAATAACTTCAATGCGCAACAGCAGCTATTTTCCATAGTAGTAGTATGGATACTGTGGCAGTGCTACATTGCTAGTTAAAAGATGCTGTGCAGTGCAGTCTGCCTTTACGATATTATGTCCGCTGTCCTGTCTCAAACTACTAAGAGGAATGTAGGAGATGTTTTGCCATCCCTGTTTTGAAACCTCTCCGCAAACTATAAACCTTGTTGGGTATTTCTAAGGAGCCTTTTCTCTTGAAACCAGTACACCGAAGGCATTCTCTGATCTGGCCAACCTCTGCAGCTTATGCCACAGTGTTACTTAACTTTTCCTAACCTTTGTGAGAGGGCAGGAAGGGTGATGGAGTAAGACATGAGAGAAGTTTTACATTATTTTCAGAATCTCAGATGTGGCTGTTCAAAACTCAACCTGTCCATGACTAAGTGGACATCAATCCAATTTAAACTTGCGTAAGTTTCCAAGGTAACCGTCAGAGGCAATTGCATAAATGGAAGATCGAAGGGAAGGAGAGCAAACACCACAGAAACATTTCAACTTTCTCAACATTATTAAAAACCTAGTTAACTGTAATAACCCCTAATAAAACAATTTTTATAGTGGGTGGTTGTTAGATACCCTCTGGTTGAGAGGGGGCCTGCATTCTGCTCGGATGAAACCTGGTCAATTAAAAAATGGATTAAAGTGGTTTCAAGTACTGCCTCTGGCTCTGAGGCCCCTTGCCAATTTTTACAGTTTTGCATTTTCACAAATGGATGTTGAGCTTTCACATCACATTCCTATTTAAAAATGTGAGGGTCTTTTTCCCCTCTCACGTTTTCATGTATGGAGGATTCACACAAACACGAGCATGATAAAACTGATTAGATCACCAATGTTAAATAAATAAAGCAACCATTAGAGGAATCTTTTCCTGGTCTTTTTATAGCATTCTTATGTATCAGTGGTTGTGGAAACACTTTTGAGATGGATTAAAGATTTTTTTTTTAAGCTTATCTGTGTCCTCTCTAATGAGAAGAAAAACATTAGTGTGCTACTGCTGCATATTGTGGTGCATTCTTGTGCCATTTTTGAAGGCAATAATAGCAGTACAATATTGCCTGAGGATTAGAAAAGTCACTGAGTGTGTGGTATTGGTTTCAGATCTCTCATAAGCAACAGAACATGTGTCGGTGTTCCAAGAGTAATATTTTATGCCCAGGACGTGAGAATTTCCAGAGCCCGGCTGGCTGAAAGGCCAGATCAGCTTCAGAGATGAAAAAGGTGGGGAGGGGCTGCCAGCGAGGTCAAAAGGCAACACCTTTGTGAAAAGCCCAGCCTCTTTGTACCTCCAGCTGCTAGGGAAAGAGAGAGTCCTGGGATTCCTGCCATTGTGCAGTCTCTGGGTGTGTCTTGGGGGCTTCAGCTTCCCCTCCAAAAAAACAACCTGCCAAACAAACCAAAAAACAAAACAAAAAAACCCCAACCCTTCAGAAAAGTCAAGTTTTATGCATCTTTCCCTTCTGGAACCTCCTGACTGCTGCAAGGGTGACAGGCTGGTTATGCTGGAGGTGATCTTTGTTATCCCACTCTTCTCAACTTGAACTTTTTTGATACCTTTGCCTTCCTCCACTAATCCGGTCTGTTCTCTGCAGCACTACAAAACCGACATGATTCTTGCCAGTTCCTGTTCTAACTGCAGGATTCTGAGTAGCATCCGTGAAACTAATCGGTATTGTGTAATATTGCTCTATTACTTGGGGAAAGCTGTAAGCAGCATTAAAGGCAGTGAAGCTGACTGCCGGCTCATGGAGATTGAATTCACACTTGGTTCCTTTTTGGAAGGAATTCCTGCCAACATAAGCTAGAAACTATTTATTTATTTATTTTTAATTGAGAACATAAATTCTTTAGTAGATGAAATGGTCTCCCTTAAGTGAGTGTACTTTTAATTTGTTTATACCAGGAGTGCCCAAACTTCAGGTCTGGTGGGCCAGATAGGTGGCATATGGTTGGTCCATGGGCTAGATCCCCCCTCGGGTCCTTGGGCCTGATCCTGTGCTGGGCCGATCTGCTTGTGCATCAGCCAGATCTGTTTACTCCGGGCCATATTATTCAGTTTGCAGGACTCCCCATGGGTCTGCACATTTGGCAGCAGGGGAGCAGCAATTAATGCTGACAGTGCTCCCTCACTGCCAAATTTCCAGGGCCTTGGGGAGCCCTGTCGGCAGGATGATGTAGCTGGGTGGGCTTGAGCACCCCTGATTTATTGAGGAAAATATTCATCCTAGCAGTGGAATTAAGTAGCATGATTCTTACTTGAAATTAAAACAGGATGTGTTCTCCTATTTTAAAGCACACTATCAGTTTGAAAACATTTTAAATGTGATTTAATGTATAGCTCAAACAGAATGCAGAATTTCCCAGTAAACTGAAATTTTAATGTCGATGCCTGTTCCTGGCTCTTGAAATCTGTGAGATGCAGGGCAGAATTTCTTAGTTCAAAACTGTTTTCTGTACTTGGATGGCTGTAGTCCAGCATCAGATCTTCTGTAAGCTTGCTGCTGGGGCATTCCTCTGGCACAGCTCAAGAAAGGTGACTTTCCTAATGTGGAAGCTCAGGCGCTACTGTTGATATGCTAGGTAGCCCCACGCTTGTTTGTTGTTCTGCTCCAGAGTCCCTGATCAGCCCAGGAAGATTTCAGTCTTTGCAACTTGAATCAGCTACACGTTCTTCCAGATCTGCATGTGGCCTACATGTTCTCCTTAGCAAAGGATGCTGCTGTTTTTTTTTTTAATTCAGGACTTCCAACTGTAAGTACTTTAACTCTTAGAAACTTTCAGCCAGTTTGCAGTCAGACCGGTAGCTTCAAGTGTCTCCTGCTGCCACTCTGGCTTTGCTTCAATTGGCAGCTTTTGCAGCTTCAGGCATCTTTCTCTGTTAGAATTGACTGGAAGGAGATCAAACTTTAACTTGTATTTTGTCTACCTGTCTCTTGGCAGCCTGTACTCTTGAGTCTGCAGCTCTGAGTAGGTCATACTTTTGCCCCAGAGTGCTGTGCATGCTACTCTTGTCTTACTGTCCTGGATGTGTAAAGGCATTTTTCTTTCTAAATGTTGTACTTAATGTTTTCTGCCTTAACTTGTTTAGCATTTTAGGGTACACACTGACAAAGCAGCCACACTGCATCAAGGTGGGGGAGGAGGGGACTTACCAGCTGATTCCAGAGAAACTGTTTCATCTGTCTGCTTCTAACCCATTAGAGTAATGTACCTCTTTTATTTTTCTGGGGTAAATCATTAAACTTTTTTGCTTCATTTACTTCAAATTAGGATTGGACAGAGAGAACTTTTACATTGGATCTGCTGATATGAGCATATTACACTCCTGAGCATTAAATCCCTTCTTCCTGTTTAACAAAAAAATGTGATTTTTAGGTCTGTCCATGGCCCAGTGCACTTTGGTCATGCTGCACAATCGATACTTCTGAGGTTTGATTACTTGGTACAGGTATGATGCTGCTTTTGAGCCACATCACCTGCAGAAAAGGGTTCAAAATTCTGCTTACTTGTTTTCAGGTGTCTCCCTCTTTCTTGAAACTGGAGGAGGAACACTGAGTTTTTAAAATGTTGATAATGTCATCTGTGAAGGACATCTTGTAGCTCTTTTTGCCATGCTTTTATCCCATGCTTTTGTCTTTGGGATTCTAACGTGCACATCTGTCCAACTTTGAAGGGGATACCTAAAAATCCTTTTGGAGGCACCCCAAGAGCGTTTTGTAGATCAATCCCGTATCATTCTGAAGGATTTTCTCTTGAAGCAGCTTAAGTTAGGCTCCTGGTGGATCCTTCCTGAGGATCTGTGTCGACAGTAAAGCTGAAATCTTTGGATGTTTGGTATGACTGATATATCCATCAGATGAGATGTTATAGTAATTCTGAAGGTGGGATGAGCTGAGAAGCTCTAAATGCTCCACTCCACATAGATGTAGTATGTGTCAGTGTGTGTTAGCTCATTCTCCCAGTTATTCAGGTTGATGCCGAAGTGTTGTTGTGAAGGTGGAGGTATTTTCACATAGTACAGTTCTTTCAATCTCCATGCAGATTGAAGCTCCTAGCGTTATAGTATTCACTAAAAGTCTCTGAAGCTGCTCCTAATGCCTGTGATAAAATGAGCTTGTTTATACCGTGTCAGTGGTAGGTTTGTTGGGGAAGGTATCTGGTACTGAGCAAGCATCCATCCATCCATCTGGGTCCACTGATGTGCCTCAGATCTAGAAGTTTGCAGTGAGGCTGTTCTAGACGCATCCCCAACTCCCACTCTTTGAGTCTTGGGCCATTTGTAGGCGACACTTTAAAGAGGGTTTAAAGTGGGTTAAATGCCTTTTGCACTGCTTTAATAGTGTTGCTGTTTGCATGAGTTTGCAAATTCGGCGGCGTATTGCATGTTATTCAAGTTGCTGTAGCACATTTGGCGGCATAATACACCTTAAATTACTTTGGGATGCAGCAAATGAATTTGGGGCACTGCAAAGTAAAACACCCGCGAGGAGTTTTAGTTTCCTACCCTATAGCCGCGGAGGGAAGTACAGCTCGCGCAGGGGGGGGGGGTCTGCAGACAGACTGTGCAGGCAGCCTGGGAAGGCAGGCTCCACAGAAGAAAGAAAAAAAAAAAAAAAAAAAGCGGTGAGCCTGATCTTTTTTTTTTTTTTTTTCACGCCGGAGCCTGCCTACTTGCCTGAGCTATGTGGGGGCTCAGTGCTTCCCTCTGTGTCTGTGCTGTACCCTGGGACTGCCCAAGCCAAGTGCCTGTGGGCAGGTGCTGCCTGCGGTGGGGGGGGGGTCCCCCACCCAGCTCAGGGACCGCTTTGCCCACCAGCAGCTTGGTCTCCCTGCCGCTGGAGAAGTAGGTAAGGATCAGGCTCCGACATGGGTATACACGACACGGGGATTTACTTCGCCCTAAATTGAAGCAGTGTTTTTCAAAAACTCTCTCTCCCTTAAGGGCAGACGTATTTTTTCTTCTAGGTTGACCGATCTCATACAGTGGGCTTTAAACTAGCTTCACTGGGGGAAGGGGCCACTCTGAGTGGAGAGGATGCTTCACCAGCATGCAGGGTGACAAGAGAAAGGGATGCCCAGGTAAGCAACAACGTCCTGGGAGTGCAGGGGAGGCGTGTGCACCCTCAGGTGGCCTCAAGTGCCTCTACGTTAAAGCTCGTAGTATGGGGAACAAGCAGGAGGAACTGTGCCTCCTGATTGCGAGTAAGAATCCAGACTTAGTAGGGCTCACAAAAAGCTTGTGGGACCCTACCCACGACTGGGCAGTGTGCATTCGGGGATACACCATATATAGAAGTGACAGGACAGAGAGGAAAGGTGGGGGGTCACGCTCTATATCAAAGAGCACCTCACATCATCAAGGATTAGCTTCGGGTTAGAGGAGGGTCGGGCGGAGACCCTATGGGTCAAACTACAAGGAGGGCGTGTCAAAAGGGACCTTATGGTGGGTGTCTTCTACAGGCCACCCAACCAGGGGGAAGAGCTGGACTGGGACATCTCCGGTCAGCTTATGGAGGCAGTTAGGTCAAGGGATGTCATTGTCATGGGTGACCTAAACTACCAAGACATTTGCTGGGAGGAGCAGACAGCCAGGTCTGACCGCTTGCATAGGTTCCTGGCTTTATTACAGGACCTTCACCTTACCCAGGAGGTGCACAGCCGCACTAGGCATAATGCCTTGCTGGACCTGGTCCTGGCCACGGGGGATGACCTGGTGAGGGGACTGCAGGTCCCTGACCACCTGGGCAATAGCGATCATCACCTGCTGGATTTCACTATCCAACGCAGGGTGTCAAGGGCTTACAGCAAGACTAAAGCCCTTGACTTCAGAAGAGCCAACTTCAATGAGCTTCAGAGATTATTGGGGGAGGCACTGAGGGCCCAGAAGGCAGAGGAAATGGGAGTCCATGAGGAATGGTTGTACCTTAAGGGGACGATGCTCCAGGGCTCAGTCCTCAGGCCCGCACTGTTTAACATCTTCATCAGCGACTTGGACAAGTGGGTGGAAAGTACATTGTCCAAGTTTGCTGATGACACTAAGATGTGGGGTGAGGTGGACACTTGAAGGGAGAGAGAGGCTGCAACTATATTTAGACAGACTACAAAAGTGGGCAGATGAGAATAGGATGGGGGTTTAGCATAGATAAATGCAGGGTGCTGCACCTTGGGAGAAGGAGTCCACAGCATACATACAGGCTGGGGAGTTCCCCTCTTGAAAGCACAGAGGTGGAAAGGGATCTTGGAGTCATTATTGACTCCAAGATGAACATGAGCCACCAATGCCAGACCGCAGCCAGCAAGGCCAGCCATACCTTGTCATGCATCCAAAGATGCATCTCAAGCCGGTCCAGAGCGGTGATACTCCCCCTCTATGACGCATTGGTCAGGCTGCAATTGGAGTACTGCATCCAGTACTGGGCGCTGCACTTTAAAAAGGTTGTGGCCAGCCTGGAAGGAGTTCAGTGGAGGGCCAACAGTTTGGTGAGAGGGCAGCAGGACAGGCCCTATGAGGAGAGACTGAAGGACCTGAACCTATTCAGCCTCGGCTAGAGGAGGCCGAGGGGGGACCTGGTGGCTGCCTACAAACTCATCAGGGGAGATCATCAGCAAATAGGAAGAGCCCTGTTCTCCCCAGCACCACCTGGGGTGACGAGGAACAATGGTAATAAGCTGATGGAGAATAGGTTTAGGTTAGAGATCAGAAGGCAATATTTTACAGTTAGGGTGGCCAGAATCTGGAACCAACTTCCCAGGGAAGTGGTCCTCGCCCCTACCTTGGGCAAATTCAAAAAGAGGTTAGATGATCACAGTTTCTCTCCTGCCCAGGCAGGGGGTCGGACTTGAAGATCTACAAGGTCCCTTCCGACCCTACTTCTATGATTCTATGATCACCTGTCTGGGATCTTGTGAACCCAGCATTAATTCCTGCCTGTGGCAGGGGGTCAGGCTAGATGATCTGATCAGGTCCCTCCTGACCCTAGCTACTTTGAAATTATGAGACTTTTTCAGTTTAGTGTGAAGTAAACCCCCGTGTCACCTGCAAACGGCCTTAGGTCTGAGATCAGTTGCATGGGACGGGGCAATACCAGAATAGTGCTGTTGATGAGCTTCTGGCTCTGATGTGCCTCCGAAAACTTAAGCAGGCAGGTTGTGCTCAGTCCTGTCTTCCCCGGACCTATTTGTGGAATACTGTAGAGACCAGGGGTTCCCAAAGTTTCACCCCTGAAGAGCCATTTCAAAGGGGTGGTCCTGGCTGGTAAGTTGCAGCCAAGGGGCTTGTGGGCTGCATTTGGTTCTCAGGCCATACTTTGGAAATCCCTGCTGCAGACAACCCCAGTACTCTTCCAGTTCCACGGTCAACATGCTGTATTGACTTATGGAGAACAAGTAGGTCAGTTTGGAAATTAGCACCACTTAGACTCCTCAGAGACCAATGAAAATGGTTCCGGGGCCTGAACAGATCATCTAGCCTGACCCCCTGCCACAGGCAGGAATGAATGCTGGGTTCACAAGACCCCAGACGGGTGATTGTCCAGCCTCCTCTTGAATTTGCCCAAGGTAGGGGCAAGGACCACCTCCCTGGGAAGTTGGTTCCAGATTTTGGCCATCCTAACTGTAAAATACTGCCTTCTGATCTCTAACCTAAACCTATTCTCCATCAGCTTATGACCATTGGTCCTTGTCACCCTAGGTGGTGCTGGGGAGAAAAGAGCTCTGCCTGTTTGCTGTTGATCCCCCCCCGATGAGCTTGTAGGCAGTCACCAGGTTCCCCCCTCAGCCTCCTCTTGCTGAGGCTGAACAGGTTCAGGTCCTTCAGTCTCTCCTCGTAGGGCCTGTCCTGCTGCCCTCTCACCAAGCGGGTGGCCGTCCTCTGAACCCTCTCCAGGCTGGCCACATCCCTTTTGAAGTGCAGCGCCCAGTACTGGATGCAGTACTCCAACTGTGGCCTGACCAAAGTCGCATAGAGGGGGAGTTTCACCCTCTCTGGACTGGCTTGAGATGCACCTTTGGATGCATGACAAGGTATGGCTGGCCTTGCTGGCTGCGGTCTGGCATTGGCGACTCATAGATTCATAGAGGAGATTCATGTTCATCTTGGAGTCAATAATAACTCTGAGATCCCTTTCCGCCTCTGTGCTTTCAAGAAGGGAACTCCCCAGCCTGTATGTATGCTGTGGATTCCTTCTCCCAAGGTGCAGCACCCTGCATTTGTCTACGTTGACCCCCATCCTATTCTCATCTGCCCAGTTTTGTAGTCTGTCTAAATCTAGTTGCAGCCTCTCTCTCCCTTCAAGTGTGTCCACCTCACTCCACATCTTAGTGTCATCAGCAAACTTGGATAGTGTGCTTTCCACCCCCTCATCCAAGTCGCTGGTGAAGATGTTCAACAGTGCGGGCCCGAGGATTGACCTCCTAAAGTCCCTTCCAGTCCTCACTTTCTATGATTCTGTATGTCCATAGAAAGGGAAGTGCAATGCAGCATAGACCTGACTTCCTGTGGATTGTAGCAGAAACCTGTGAAAGCAGATGTAGTTTACTCCTCATTAAGGCCCAGTATCATGACGTCGGTGAACATTGTTGATCCTTTGAGTAAGGATGGCTGGTCTCTTCCATGCTTTTCCTGAGAATCAGATGTTGTAGAAAACACCTCATATCATTCCACATGGAGTAATGCCAGCATTATCAACTGACACACCATACCATGTAAATATTGGAGCATCCATGTGACACACATGCACATGTGGCTATTTTTCTTAGCCCATTAATAAGTCCTTCACCTTTATGCTGGTATTCCAAACCTCTGAGCTACTTCAGATAAATACTGTTGTCAAAAACAGTAGATTGCAAGAATGTGCTTCCATGTCTTTGCAAATGTGGAAGTCCCGTCCTACCTCCAACTATCTCCTGCTTGAGTCTTGGGCTTAGCATTGCCATCCATGTGCCGTTGCAACCACAATAGAGTCAGATATTTCATGACTTTATAGGGCCTATAAAAGGAGTTTCATACCTTAGGAAAGTTCTGAACTTGCCAGTGGGGATTAGTCCCAGAAAGGTGTGAGGTGTACGACTTAGTAGCGTTTTTACCTGTAGAAGAGTTGTAGGTCACTTTCAGAGATTTTTATGGCTACTTCTGAGCCCTGTATTTTTTACATGCAGAGGGGGACACAGTCATCCAATAAAAACTTTAAAATGTTATAATTGTTCTTTATAGCATGTGACCTACCACACTGTCATGAATTACATATAAAGATTTTTATCAGCACCTGTTGGGAATACTTTGTAGTGGCTGTCATGTGTGAGAGAATGCTGTTAGCCTGAAATGGTGACACCAACACTTAGTGCAGCACATTGCCATGCTTTCCAAATCCCAAATTGCAAGTAGGTTGCATGAGTTCTACATGACTTATTTAAAAAAAAAAAAAATGATAGTAAACAAAGTTTACTAAATATTTCTTATTGTAATGGCAGGTCTCCACTCATGCATGCCCAGACCATTATGCAGCTCCTCGGTGAGCTACTCCCATAACTAGAACTCTCATGATACCTGTTAAGTCTAAATGAGTAGCCGTTCAATCCGAAGCTTTCTTTCCTCAAGCTGTACAGGAATGTTAATGCCTTAGGCTATTTCTACACTTAACCTGCTCTGTCACCAGCAGATCTCCAGGGTCTGTGCACAGCCATCTGTGGTTGGTGGTTCTGTGCAGCTGCTGAGTGGAGCTGTACTGCCAGTGTCAAGTGCATTCTAGGAAAGTAATAGCTGCTGAAGGTAGCGTGGAAGCTCCTAGGAGGTATCTGAGTATCTACATGCACCTTCTGCTAGATACCGGGCAGGAGCTGAAGCCTCACTCTAGTCAGCAGAGGTAGATCAACTGATGACAGGAGGCGTCTGCTGTTGCTGCTGGAGAACCTTGGGAACAGGGGGACACTCTTAACAATAGTTAAGTTCTGCCAGCCAAACCTTGTAGCATAAAGTAGGCCTTAATACCCATTCAGAGAGTTTTAAATGTTCGACTTAATTTGCAACTTTACAAGATGAAACAACAGTTTGAATTGCTGAATCTGAAACGCTGTCAACCTAGGGAAGTCTTACAGCCCCAGTTGCTGTGAAAAATCAGTATGTTGAAATTTGTAGTCTTAAATGAACAAATACGAAGCCAAGCACCTTTTAAGTAAACAAATGTCAATGTGCAAACACAAATTAAACTACTCCTAAACCAGAACACCATCCTCTGCATCTGTGCACATGCAGACACAAATTGATATATATTGTATTGAGAGATATAACAGCATAGCTAAATATATAAGCAGATCCACATTCTAGTGGACACCAAATGGATTCTTGAAATAGCAGAATTTGTGCTGTTCATGATGAATTTCCAGTGACTCGTTTCTGAATTGCTTATATAAATCTTAGCCGGTGGCTTCTGTACTTTTTAAATATGTTCTCTCAATTGTGTTGCGTAGTATGCCCTTTCTGGAGCTAGACTTCTAAAGCCTTTTCTATCTTGGAGTTTCTTCTTGGTTTGTGTTTTATATCTCAGACAGTATATTGCCAGTCTATACGTGCTCCATATGAAAAATACACTCGGGTCTCTATGAGAGTGTTGCATTCCAAAAAACCCTTGTATAAAGCGAATTCACATAAAGCTAATCCATTATTACATGCATGGCCATGTTGCATGCCTCTTCTCATAAAATCAAATTTTTCTTGCGCAAAGCAAATTTCTGGTATAAATAAGGTTGTCACATATAAGCGAATTCACACAAAATAAATTTGCATAAAGAGAGGCCTGAGTGTAGTGCACTTCGTCTGCACCCCTTGTATTGGGACAGTCCGGAGAATCATGGCCCAAGAGTAGACTTGGCTTCCCAACTTGCCATGATCTTCACCCTCAAATATTAAGCAGCACTGATTTCCCATCTCTAAATTCAGGCTAGTTACTCCCTTTGCCTAGCCTGTCCCTTTGGACAAAATTGTGCCCATCAGAGTAGGGCTCTTTAGCAGACTATAGCAGGTCTGACAGCTGCTTAAGGTTACAGGTTGTGATATGTCGGGTCCACCTGTGGATTCCAGGGCCCATTAAGTGATTCATTTTTCTGCATGCAGCTCCACCCCTAACTGCTAGTAGTTCTGGAATACAGTTGTATGTTGGGCACTTAAGTTTTAATTGCTTAATAATGAAAAAATGAATTGCCAGGCAATTAACTTTAATCATTAAGTGGCTGGTGGGGATTCAATCTTAGTCTGAAGTGTTAGTAACTTCTGTTTTTGGAGCTAAAAATTGAATAATCTGGTCTCTGCAGAAGTTTGACAGAATTTTGGAGTTGATGCTGTGTTCTATTTTTCAAGCTAGAGGCAGCCATAAAAATTCTGAGAACAGGTTTCTTTTCTTTTCTTTTTATGGAGTGAGTAATAAGAATGTGTTGTTAAACATCCTCTCCTTTGTGAAGATCTGTTTAATAAAGATATGCTCTTTGTTTTTTATTCAACTTGAATTAGTCTGTGTTCAGGTATATAGACCAGACTGTGCCAATGTCACTTTAAGAAGTAAACAGCATATTCTCTGCTAAGAAATCATGAGGTACTGCAGCAGCATCCTAATGTGCTAATTTTTGAGTGCCTAACTTGCAAAAACAGTTGAGTTGTGAAATTTTTTGAGGAACTTCTCACTTACATTATGCACATTTTAAAACATTTTAAAGTCTATGGAGCGTGCTATAAGACAGTTTTGTAAGGGAATTTGCAGTACGGTTTTATCCGAGAGTCATGACTTCGATGCCACAATATTAATGTGTGTGTGTATATATGTATATCAGTGATATTAACAAAATCATCCTTTTTTGGCATTCAGTTTGTTAAATATAACCTAGTCACTTTTCATCATCTTTATAGCAAGTTTGGATGTTGAGTGGCAGCTTCTTGAAGAAATTTATCATGTGGCCAGCAGATTCTAGGAATTAATATGATCTTGGTAGCTAATGACCTATAATAATGCTGAGGCATTCAGCTTGTACTGTACTGTCTGACAAGTCCTGAAAACTCTGGTCTAAGCAAACTTATACCTGATTTCCCAGGATGCCTCAGAATGAGAATTCTGTGAGATTATACCTCTGGGGAAAAACAATTCCATTACTTTTGCATTTGTCTCAATTTGTAGAATGAAAATCAGTGAAGTCTGTTTCAATTTTAAGGGCTATTTTTGTGTTCCAGGCTCCTTGTTTGTTGTCAGCACTCAAAGGAGAATGAGGGTTTGATTAAACTTTTCCTGTGGAATTTTTTTTTTTTAAAATAGGGAAACTGTTCTGTAAAAGGTTTTTGTACTAAAATGTATATTCTGGGTCAGAATTGGGTTGTCTTTTAAAAGCACAGAATTATTGAACACGTTTTCTTTCACTACCTGTTTTTCTTATTTTAGGCATTGGTATAGAGTAACTGTTGTGTAGTTGTCCCAGGGTATGGATGACTGGGGTGGGGGGGGGTGAGAACAGAAAAACATAATCAAACCAAATATTGACTATTACTTTGAGAAATAGCTGTGGCACTTGTCTATAAGAGAGAACAGTTACCTGGCCTTATGAATACTGCATTTTGAAATTCCACAGATACCTTCTGTCTTGTGTTTTTACAGTAGCGCATTCTTTATTGAAAATACAGGTGGACATTGGGGCTATAGTAGGTGGATAATATTCCATGAACTGAGAGAGAATGGGAATCCTGCTTGCTATGAAAAGGATGATAAATACTTATTGAGATTTTGAAGTCTTAACAGTAAAAATCAAACAATGGGTACGTGCTAAATTTATATCTCCTAAAAACCTGGCCAAGATGTTGACACGTTTTCTTCATAACATAAGGTTGAGTAATCATATTTTTCCTACCATATCTGTATCTCATACCTTCTTATTGCAGAAGGACATTGTGAGTTTAAATAAGATCTGTAAAACAAATTTTGATGCTTATAACACCTTTGAATCATTACACTTTAAGGTCCAGTTATCACTATTCTCTTTCATACTTTTGTTTTCTCTTATCACCTTATTTCATGAAAAGTAATGAGGAAGTTTCGCTACCCAGTGCTGCAGTATTTCAGGTTTGAGTATTCATGCGGAATGCATATTTTCTTTGTTTTTTAATTTGTTTTTTCAAATTGTGGAAACATTTATGAGATTAGACAAAGTTGTTTAAATGTTATGGTAAGTCGATAAGCTGATAACCATTCATTGCTTCTAAGGCCCTGCTTTTCCCTCAAGTTTCCCTTGAGTAAGCTTTCCTTAGGTTCCCTGTTTGCTTGTGATTCTAGTCATAAGGTCACCTTGGGAAGGACAAGAGTCCTATGTAGCTGTCATCTTTAAGATTTGGGTGTGCTATAGGATCTTTTTCTAATGACAGAGCTTTCATACTAGGAAGGTAATCTTGAGGTACCAGAGCAATGAAGATCTTTGATTCAGAGAGAGTAATAGAGGAAGGGGAAAACATTTCCCACAGTGGTTTCCAGTAAGTGTTCAGGATGGCCAGTATTTACACTCCAAACCTGGGAGGAATTAACAAGTTTTTACCCTTCCTAAAATTCATAAGTGCAGTATTTTTTGTGCGTCTAAAAGAGTACTGTGCTTATTTATGCTACAGAGAAGAGCTAAGTGTTTTATATGTGTGAGATTGCTTTGAATATTATCTTTCCAAACATTATTTTGAAAGAATTCAGTTTTTTTGTTTGCCCACACAACTGCAAGTGTTGCCAGAATTTACTCTTTCTCTTTTGCTGGAAAGGTGAGAATTTAGTTTAGAATTTGTGTATGGCAAAGCAGAGGCATGCAGTTTTTGAACCAGTGGGTTAACCTAATTGGTGTAGTTCTAAAACATGACTAGTTAACCTTCATAGTTACTTCAGCAGTCTGGTTACCAGCAAGTTTCTTAATGGACTGTACTCATCTCAGCTGTCAAGTATGCAGCTTTTTGTTGAAAGCTACTTGTCTAAAAACATTTCAGTGGCTGGTTGTGTATAGCCAGGTGATGTTTGGCAGTTTTCCTCACAGCAGTGGTTCTCAGTAGAATCAGTTTGCAGAATCTGTATGTAATCAGAGTTCACATTTATTTATCTGTTAAGATTACAACACTTAACTCTCTCACTCTAAAGACTCCAGAGGAGGGCAGGGCACAAACACACTATGTTGGTGGCATGAGGGGCATCTGACAGATACTGCTTTTGAGAGCGGATACGAAATGCCTGTCTTATAATTAAGTTTCATTTTCAGTTTTAAAAGGAAACTGCAGTGTCAGGCTTTGCAAACACTGGTCATAGCATTCCTCTGTGGAGTTCGGCAAAGTTTCACATCTCTCTTAATTGGAAAACTTCAAGTCAACACTACAGCTGAATGCCCTGTTTATGGGCAGTCAGCTAGAGATAGTGATAGTGGTGGAGCTGGAGTATTGTAGCTGTCTGTGATGGACCAAGAAATGTACAAGAGGCAAAAATTTATGATACCATTTTTATTGGACCAGCTGTATGGTTGGGAGATTGTCTGAGCTTTCAGGTATGAAGTGCCTTTCTAACTTCTCTCCCAACCACCCAGTTGGTCCAGTAAAAAAAAAAAAAAAAAAAAAAAGAAAGAAAATTATAAAACCTTTGCCCCTTGTACAGCTTGAGATGCTGACTTTTCAGAAAAGCAGATCCTGACTGCTGAGTTTGAGAAGAATTCTGCATTTCTTTAATGTAACGCCATTGATTTCCTTTGGGGCGGGGGGTGCTCAGTATCTCGTGAAATTATACCTAAAATTAGTCCGAGTAGGGATCCACCATCACTTGCTTCTTTCAGACCTACATTTTGAATTCATCCCCTCCAGAGGTAAGGGATGAACGTTGGTTTCTCACCAATGTAATCAAAGGGCTAAATCTTTTAAGCCAGTGGTGCTCAGAGTTTTGGCCTTCAGGCCATTTGAATGGCACTGGGCTGATCCACAGGCTGGTCCATGTCCCCTGTGCACTGGGATCAGGCCCTGGGGCCCCACGCTGCCTTCAGCAAGGATGGACCCTACAGTACCCTAGCGTGCCCAGGGCTGCCGAGCTCCCTGCAGGATCTCTGGATTATACAGCACCAGGAACTGGATCTGGCCAAGGGTTGAGCACCTCTGTTCTAAGCAGTCCAGATGTCAACCCTACTACATACATGTGCTGGAAAGCATGACTGAGATTACCACCATCATCGTCTGTGGTGATCCCAAGCGGTCTCTAAATATTATCTCCATTTCTGGCTAGTAGATGCCTTACTTAGATGCCTTACCTTGAAACTTTGCCACAATCCCAGTCCTCTTTCTCTTCCCCTCCCCAGGCTTCTGAACTGGAAAAGATGCTTTGTCTCCTTACCTGCTGCTATAAGTTTCTACAAGTGTTAACTGCTTCAAAGGACTATGAAAAGAAAGTTCTCTTTTAGCCAATTCCAGCTCTTATTTGGTGTGTGCATGTATTTTTAAGAGGGGGTTCCTTTTCCCATGTGAATAACTCCAGTGCCTGCCTCTTCCTCGGGGCTTTGAGCAGTTGTATGAAACGGATGTTCTTGACAGTTTTCACTAATGGTCTGAATTCTGAATCACTTGAGTAGAACTGCCTGGAATTATGTTGATCTTACTATGCTGTTGCCTGCAAAGGCTTTGATCAACAACAGATGCACCGAGATGTTCTGCAGACTCAGGAAAATAATGCTCTGTTGCTTTCTACTTGGGTTATATTTGAAAAAATACGTAGCTGGAAGGGCTAGAAATCTTAAATTCTTCTGCAGCAAAGCAAGTAGATTTTTCAAGTTTTAATTGCACCTTTAAAAATAAACTGGTGTTAAGTGAAGGCTTGGAGAGTAATGAGCACTGGTGTTGGTTTTTACCAAGTGTGTGAAAGCAAACTCCAGCTAGAAGGTTCAATCTATTTTTGATAATTCTCTCATCTCACTGCCTAAATCTTATTTCTGCTACTGCCATTATTTCTGTAGCACATTGGCTGAATATTGTTTATCTTAGCTTGGGAGCAAGCTTGATTAGAAGTATAGTTTTGACATTGGGGAAAACATTTTCCAAAGAGAGAGAATCACTCAAGCCAGAAGAAGATCATCTGTTTAATGAGAAAGCAAGAAAAGTTTTCCTTAAAATTGGAACTGAAATATTATTTCATATATGATGTTAGCTCCTCTATGATCTATTCCACCTCCACAGGTATCAAAAAGAAGCATTTCTTTCCAAGCAGAAGTAAAATGCTTGATTAATTTATAGTTAACATGTAAAAGATTCTCTTTGAGAGCTAAATTTGAAATTAGCAGTGTTTGATCTTTTCCACCACGTACTCAAGCTCTTTGTGAAAGAAATGGGTTTATATCAGTGGAAATTGAGGCCAAGAAGTTAAAGTTCTAAATCTAAACCTCTATACCTAAAACTCTCTAAACCTTTATATATTTGTACAACAGCATGTAGAGGTATGACAGTAGCATGTTCTTGCAAAAACATGTTGGCTAAGATTACAGTACCAGTAAATATGCAACTAGATGGGCATTTGCATGTCCTCAGCCAGAACATGACCTGGGGATCCCAGAGCGTTTAGGCAAAACGTTGATTTGGGCAACACATTTTTGTTTAGCTTTACTACATTGCTTGGCCTTTCCTCAAATATTGACAAGGTTTCAACTTGCCTGCTTTATACATGATAAGATCTTCGTCCTTGACAGTATGGTTGTAAATTAGTACTTTTTAAAAAACTTTTATTCATTGTGCCCCTGGAGAATAAACATACAGGAAGTAAAGCAGTTTGGATCTCTGTCACCGGGCAAGATATCAAAATAGATAATTAAGCATTGGAGAGATCCTCCACAGAAATTGGTTATCTAATTATTAGTCTGCAGGTCTGTCTCAAGTGTGCTCAAGTGGTCAGCTCATTCAAGTACCAGCTTCATTCAAACATGCTTAATTCTTAGTGTGAGCTCATGCTTGGACACCTTCAATGCTTAGGTTATTAATTGCTGCTGATTGTGAATCCTACAATTTATCCTACAATGCAGTTACCGTATTTCATGGTGTATAGGTTGACACAATGTAGAAGTCAACCCCATATTTCTGATCCAAAAAGTTAGGAATTTTGTAGATCTGGTGTATATGTCGACCTAGCTTTTTGGATCAGAAATATGGGGTTGACTTATACCGGCCCCTTTTCACCCTCGCTGTGGGCCAGGCACCCAGGGGGTGGACATGTGCCACTCACAGGGGACAGGGATACGGCCCAGCTCAGTACTTGGCTGGTGTGTCCCTATCCCCTGTGAGTGGCGCTGCCTGGGTTGCTCCAGCCGAGCATGGAGCCCAGTGCCGTTCGCAGGGGATGGGGGCATGCCAGCCGAGCCTGGTCTTGTCTGGTGCAAACAGTGCCAGGCTTGGTGCTCAGCTGGTGCGGCTGGGCTTGGTGCTCAGCAGTGCCAATCACAGCAAATGGCGCCTGGCTCAGTGCTCAGCTGGTGTGGCCTAGGCAGTGCTGCTCTCAGGGGATGCTGTGCCAGCTGAGTGCTGAGCCTGGTCCTGTCCCCTGTGAGCAGTGCTGGGCTTGGCACTAGGCTGGCACACCCCTATCCCCTGTGAGCAGTGCTGTCTGGGCCCCATCTGCTGCAAGCAGTGCTGCTGAGCTCCAAGCCCAGCCAAGCCTGGTGCCACTTACAGGGGACGGGGCTGGGCTCAGCACTTGGCAACACCACTTGCAGCAGACAGGGCTAGGCTCGGCTGGCACACCCCCATCCTCTGCGAGTGGTGCTGCCTGGGCTGCACCAGCTAAGCGCCAAGTCCAGTGCCGTTCTCAGGGGACAGTGATACGGTATATAAGTTGAGGTTGAATTTTAAGAGTTAAAAACTGGGCTTTAAAATTTGACAATACACTGTGAAATAGGTATGGGGCAGGGAGTATTCTGAAAGCTAGTGGTATAGACTAAAATTAACATGATCTTTGAAAGACAAAGTGTGAACAGTTCTCAACCTAAGCAAAATTCCCTTTTTTGGCTCTGTGATGGGCAGAAAGGATTCCAGGTCACACGTTTCTGAACTTAATACATGTCCTGTGCCTTCTTCAGTAAGCATTTGCAAACCTCTAGGAATGTGCTCGTATATTATTAGGTCTGTACATACAATGTGTGATGGTATAAAAAGTAAGCCATTGAGATAGGGCAAAATCCACATTTAGACAGAATCAGTTACCAACACCTGCACATCCAATACACATACGTGGATTACTAATTCATATACCATACCCCCCCCACACACACACACACACTGATATCTATATATGTGCATATATATGTGTATTCACTAATTCACACACATACCATCCACCTACACATACACACAGGTGAGTTTCTAAGTTGGGTGTTGTAATGTGTATGTATGCATGTGCTTGGGATACTTGGGGAAAGGTTAAGGTAAGAAAGTAGAAGTGTAAGGAGTTAAAGTTACCAGGACCAGGATTAGAACCAGTAGACTACAGGGGCCTGGGCCGAAGAACTGAGGTTCAGGGGTAACTTTAAGTTAATTGATCTTAATTGATTAAAAGACAATGGCCCAAAGCCTGGAGAACAGGGAAGCATGCTGGCACAGTCTGGGACTGGAGCCAGAGCTACGGGGGAGCTGAAAAGGTAGGTGCTGGAGAGGGAAAGTGGGACTAAGGGAAAGTGTGGGTGTTAAAGAGGGGCTTTGGGTGTGGGGGAGCCAGAGGATGGCTCCGGGGCAGCTAGAGAAGTTGCAGAGTGGGGCAGTAGGTGCTGGGAGCTGGAGAAAAGCTCCAGCTGCTGGAGAAAACCGCAGGAGCTGGGAAGCTGTGGGGTGGGGAGCCTGAAAACAAAGAGACGGACAGCAGAAAATAACAGAAAAAGCAGCAAGAGAGACTGAGAGGCAGCAGGGCCAGCGGAAAAGCAGAGAGAGGCAGCAGAAAGTCACAGGGAAAAGGCAGTAGGAATTGAGATTGGGAAACTAGTGGAGAGGGGTGGGGGCTGGAATTGAGGGAGAGAGTGAGAGAGAAAGAGGCTGGAATTTAAGATAAGGAAGGGACTGGCATTCAGTAAAACATGATCCAACTCGGGGTTGCAAATGACAGTGGTTTTATTGAACGGGGGAGATGGTGACAATGCCAAATTGGTTCACGCACGCACGCACGCGCACACACACACACACGGCAGCAGGGGTTAGAGAGGCTTGGTGCAGGGGCTGAAGTCCATGAGGAGAGAGAGACAGAGTCCGAATTGGAGGAGGAGCTGTGCAGGTAATATCTACCTATCCAGGCTGGAAGGGGTCCTTGTCCAGTAGGTATTGTCCAGAGGGGGGTCGCCAGCAGGGCCTCTGGGTGGATAGGTGGTGTGGCATGGTGCTGGTCCAAATGGAAATGGCATTCCCACTGGGTCTGTCTTCACTGCCCCTTTTTATAGGGGCAGACCTTGTGTGACCCTAGTGACAGGAGGCAGGCCCAGGCAAGGGTCAGTCCCAGGTGTACATGTGTGCTCCATGCAGGGATGTGCAGTTTTGGGTGTCTGTAATGGTGAGAGTTGCTGGTTTTGCAGGGTCCTTTGTCTTTCAAATGCTGGTCTTGTCTCTTTGCCTGGGTGAGGTCCGCGGTTCCTGGATGATTCAATGCGAGGTGATGGCCCAGTCATTACAGGCCATTCAGTTAGAGGCCTGCCACCATAGTATTTCAATAATTTTCAATCGCACTCATTCATCGGGGAACCAATTTACATGGGAGGGGTACGTGACTCGTACAGTTGCAACATGGGATGCCCAGGCAGAGGACAGAAGATGGAGGCTTGACATATAAAATGGAAACTTGACATGACTTTGGTTCACTTACAAACACAGGCCTAAACCATACACTATCCGTATGAAACAATAAAAATCAGTATGAAAATGCTAATAATACAATATACAACAGTAAAAATCAATACAAACCTAAATAATAATACAATATACAACAGTGAATATCCAAAACCAAAAACTTGCTACCAAAATAAAAATGTTTAAAGCTTATCCTATATCTTGGCTTACTTATACTTATCTATGGGGAAAAGGGAGGGAGAAATAAAAGTCAGAAATGATTGGGGAAGGGGAGGGAATGCAGACAGACAGACAGACAGACTTTGACTTTTAAGAGGCATTTATTCCAGGGAGGGTGACAAATCGGGGCCAGTAGAGAGTATGTACAGGTTGGCCTGAAGATCTGGGCTTCACGGACAAGGCCTGGGCTCATGGCCTGCAAGGCCTGCCCGTACACTCTTGACAAAAACACGAAAAACCCCACAATGAACAAAAGGACTATTTACATATTTACAGTTCCGGACACCCATGGGGGCATCAGGGGTCAGCCCGTATGAACAAAGTCCGAGGTCTCGGCCCGCTGGTTGCGTCTCTGCACCTTGAGCAGCTGGTGGTGCCATAGGGCAAGGACCATGCGTCCCGCCTCGACTTGGCACAGTGCCCCCTCGAGGGCCCAGCGTTCCTCAAAGATGGGCACTGTCAGCCGGAGGACCGTGTGCTCGAACTCGAGCGAGAGGCAGGCCCGCACCAGCAGGCGGAAAAGCTGCAGGGCGTCAACCATCCCGGTCCCGGTGAGCCAGTTTTGCTGGCTCTTCAGGGTGGCCATCTTGGCCTGGCCCAGCAGGAAGTTAGCCAGGCTGACTGCGGCCCGCTCGGCCACCCGGTATGGGAAGGAGTGGATGTAGACATCCTCCGAGAAGTCCCGACCCAGTGCCCGAAGCAGCGCTCCCAGGGTGGCAAAGAGCGGCTGCAGCTGGGGGCAGTTGAAGAAAGAAACCAACCAACCAACCAGGGGTTTTGCTACAGCCCTAGCAGGGGAAGGAGGGATGAGAGGGCAGATACTACCTTGTCTGCTGTTTTCTGTGCTGCCCCACCAGTTAGCACCTTCGCCTCACAGCAGTGAGGACTGCTGGCTACCACTGGGGAGCCAGCATTTTATTTTTAAGGGGTTTTTTGTTGATTTCCTGGATTTTGGAGACAGTCTCAGATTTTGAAACGGCAAATTAAGTATCTCCTTCACTATAGTTATCTTTTGTGAATCCCTTAGACATAGTGTGCGGACTCATACGGGTTCACGGACCACAGGAATATAGTGATATAGTGCGTGAATCCGTGAAAGAATCCTAGTGTCTGAGTTCCACGTTTTGAAAGTGCCAAGCATTTAAAATCTTGTACATTTTCTTAGATTGGTAACTTGAAAACATCAAAAATAAAATGTTCTCTCTCTTTGTGTAGCTTCTTTGGAAAAACGATGACTTTATTCAGCTTCCTTCCCAAAACTTTACCATAAAAGGGAGTGTTTTAATGAGTAGTCCAAGATTCATTTCAGTCTTTCTCCTAATCTCTCTTGCAATTGATTGTAGAGTAAGAGACAGATGCTACAGCTGCATGATTACAGAAAATGCAGCTGTTAACACATTTGGTTATTTTCTTGTTAATGAGGCATCAGCTCTCTTCTGACTTTTACTGTTTGGCATGCGGATTCTCTGTTGCTCGCTTAGTGGGCTGTCGTACACCCAAGCCGTTTCTTGGGATTTAGTGATTGGATAGTTTGGTAGCAGAACTGTATCTGAATATCTTCTGGTCTTTGAAATTCCATTCAGAAAGCTATGGGCTCTTTTGATTTTATCTTAATTTTTTTTACTACTTCCACCTGGACCGGAAAGCTTCAACCTATCAAAGTTTTTGAGGCCTCAACAAGTATAAACTGTTCCATTCTATTCTTTGATTCATGATCCATTAGTTAGTAATTCAGAAAAGGGATGGTAGTAGGATGAAGAACCTGAGAGTGTATCGTTTTCTTACAAGAATGAGTCTAGTACCAGTATGCCAAGGTTGGAGTGGTGTAGCTGTAATGATCCAGGAAACTTCTGAGGCAAGGGTTTTGATTTTTTTGGGGTGGGGGGGTTGCTTGGGTTTTTTTGGTTTTTTGCAATATCTTTTATTGGACCAACTATAGTTGGATGAGCTTTCAGGCTTGCACTCAGTAAACCAGGTGTCAAACCTATGGCCCACAGAGCTGTATAATCTGGTTCCTAGTGCTGTCCTGTGGGTTTCGGAGTGACTGACAGGCAGCATGCAGGACACACTGGATGACCCTGGGTGCTGCACAGGGTTCCCATTTCAGCTCATGTCTCAGAGCAGCTACTGGAACAGGCTAAATGAGCCATTCCAGGGCTGTGCTGCACAGCCCCATAGCAACTGGAGTAGGACCACACCACATTTGGCACTCACTCCAGGTCCAGAATGCAAGCCCAGTTTGTGGGTGTGATTTCACCCATTGACCAGTCCTGTGCGACTCACCCAGCCTTGTGGGGTCAGATAAGTTTGACGCTCCTATAGTAAAAGGTATCACAAAGTTTCCTTTGCCTTTAGTAACAATGGTTAGTAAGTTATCTTCATCAGTCTCTGTGGCTTTCACACAGAAGCCTTGAAATGCTTTAGATTTTAATAGTGTCTCAGTGATGTAGCTGTGATGGTTCAGGCAAGAGGCAAGGATTTTTGTGGGAGATAGATAGATATTATTGGACCAGCTGCACAGTTGGGATAGATTTAGGCAAGCTTTTGAGTACCATGCATCCTTCTTCAGGCTAGTGGAAAAGAATGGTTTATACCTGCTGAGGTCTCAAAGAGATCTTGGTAGACTGAAGCTTTCCAGTCCAGGTATAAGGAAAATGGTTTTTTTGGACCTGAAGAAGAATGCATGGCATTTGAAAGCTTATTTGAGTCTATCCCAGCCATACAGTTAGTACAATAAAAGATATCTTCCCCCCCCCCCCACCCCCAACAACAACAACAAATCTTGTTTCTCTTCTCTTGCTTTTCCTTGCTGGTGTTCTGGAGGTCCTCTTGAGTTATTGAGAAACTGAGAAGTGAATAGTAGACTACAAATACTGAGTTAGGCAGTTCAGTAGCTTCTGTACACCTGAACTGGCAAAATGTTATAGCTAGAAGGAACCTGGATGTAGAGAACATGAAAAATCTTTAACATTGTACATGTTCCAAACAGTCCCTTTTTGTAGTTAATAGTATGTTTTGGTACTGCCGCCTTCATCCCCCAGGCTTCTTTTGCCATGTTAATCTAATAAGGTTTACTAGAATTCTGGCTGTTACTGGCTTATCGATATTTGTTTCAAAACAGATATTTGTGCTATTTGATGTAGTCCAGCTTTTCCTTCATGCCAGTTGTAATAATTGCCAAACTGGCAATGTGGTCCTTTTAAAGTAATCCAGTTTCATTTTGATCCTGACTCTGGATACAGATACTTATTGATACTAGCTCTGTTAAAGCCACAGCCACAAAACTTAAAATTGAAAATTCTAGTTCTCTGCTGTGGGCTTTTGCACAACTTTTATGACGTTGTCAGGAATTCAGAAAAGTGCAGGAAACTGATTGCAGAGGAAAGGTGAAGTATAGCTTCTACAAGAACAGGCAGGAAAAGGGAAAAATTCTAATATATAAATGGATTGTAAATGATGCTGATGGCAGCTTGAGATGTGCAGGTCACCAGCTTTAAATTTGTTGTATCCATCATGATAACTTTAGATTGTTTAAGTAATTTATATCACCAGAACTGTCTGACATAACATCCATGTTCTGTAATGAGCCTTAATTGCTTTGGTATACAAGTAGAATCCTGAACAGTAAAGGTAGGAAGTACTTTGAATAACAGTGTTTTTCTTTGGCTTTTAAGAATGTATTCTGCATTTTGCTGCAGTTCTTTTTAATTAATGTGAGTGATGTAATCAAGAAATTCTGCATATAGAAACTAAACTTTTTTAGCTGCATATAGTAAACAGATTAGTTAAGATGGGGATCAAAATAAGTTTACTACTCTTGTCACTACAGGATCAATGCAAGCTATAGAGTGAGGTGGATTCATAGAATCATAGAAAATTAGGGTTGGAAGGGACATTAGGAGGTCATCTAGTCCAACCCCCTGTTCGAAGCAGGACCATCCCCAACTATGACCCAGCCAAGACTTTGTCTAGCCACATCTTAAAAACCTCTAAGGATGGAGAGTCCACAATATCTCTGGATAACCTGTTCCAGTGTTTTATTACCGTCCTAGGGAGAGAGGTTTTTCCTATTGTTTAACCTAAACTTCCCTTGCTGCAACTTGAGACCAATGTTCCTTGTTCTATCATCTGCCACCATTGGGAACAGTCTAGCTCCATCCTCTTTGGAACCCCCGTTCAGATAGTTGAAGGCTGCCATTAAATCCTCCCTCAGTCTTTCCTTCTTTAGACTAAATAAGCCTAGCTCCTTCCGCCTCCCCTCACAACGTTCTCACAGGCAAGCTAAGGAAGTATGGTTTGGATGAATAGACTGTAAGCTGGGTAGAAAACTGGCTGGATCCTTGGGTTCACAGTAGTTATCAATGGCTCGATGTCTAGTTGGCAGCTGGTATCAAGTGGAGTGCCCTAGGGGTTGGTCCTGGGGCTGGTTTTGTTCAGTGTCTTCATCAGTGACCTGGAAGATGGTGTGCACTCTCAGCAAGTTTGCAGATGACACCCAGCTGGGGGGGAGTAGTAGATATGCTGCAGCATAGGGCTAGGATTCAGCATGACCTAGACAAATTGGAGGGTTGAGCCAAAGGAATCTCATGAGGTTCAACAAGGACAAGTGCAAAGTCCTTCACTTAGGATGGAACAATCGCATGCACCAGTACAGGCTGGGGGCTGACTGGCTGGGCAGCAGCTCTGCAGAAAAGGACCTGGGGGTTACAGTGGACAATAAGCTGAATATGAGCCAGCAGTGTGCCCTTGTTGTCAAGAAGGCTAATGGCAAAGTGGGCTGCATTAATAGGTGTGTTGCCAGCAGATCAAGGGAAGTGATTATTCCCCTTTATTCAGCACTGGTGAGGCCACATCAGGAGTACTGTGTTCAGTTTTGGGCCCCCCCATTACAGAAAGGATGTGGACAAATTGGAAGAGTCCAGTGGAGGGTGACAAAAATGGTGAGGGGGCTAGGGCACATGACTTATGAGGAAAGACTTGGGGGAACTGGGATCATTTAGTCTAGAGAAGAGATTTAGTAGCAGCCTTCAACTACCTGAAGGGGTGTTCAAAAGAGGATGGAGATAGACTGTTCTCAGATGACAACTAGGAGCAATGGTCTCAAGTTGCAGGTTAGATATTAGGAAGAGTTTTCTCACTAGGAGGATAGTAAAACACTGGAACAGGTTACCCAGAGAGGTGGTGGAAGCTCCAGCATCCTCAGGGATTTTGAAAACCCAGCTAGACAAAGCTTTGGCTGGGATGATCTAGTTGGGGATAGACTTGCTTTGAGTGAGGGGTTGATCTAGATGACCTCCTGAAGTCCCTTCCAACCCTAACTTTCTATGATTCTATGAAGTCATGTGCCCCCTAACCATTTTGGTTGCCCTCCTCTGTACTCTCCAATTTGTCCACATACTTTCCTTAGTTTGTGGCACAAAACTGGACAAAGTACTCCTAGATGTGTACTGGGAAGTACAGCCCCACCACTGCTGAACAGAGGGGAAGAATCACTTGGCTTGCTCTGCTGACAGCGCTCCTACTAATGCAGCCCAGTTTGCTGTTAGCTTTCTTGGCAACAAGGACACACAGTTGGCTCATTCAGTTTATTGTCCACTAACCCTCAGATCCTTTTATGCAGAGCTGCTCCTTAGCCAGTCAGCCCCCATTTATACCTCATCCATCTTCAAAAACATTTGTTAAACATCTGACTAGACTTTCTGGATCATGGATTCTTACCAGTAAGATTTGCCACTTCACTTAGGTCCCAAGCTGAGAATGCACTGCTGGTAGTTTGACAGGGAAATATTCTCACTATTTTAAAGATGACTAGGTTAGTGGAAATTCTTGACAGTGCAGCTGCATGCTTCAATAATGTCTTTAAAATAATAATTACTTTATAGTCCATGTACTTCTGGTGTAAATCCAGATTTCACAAGGTATAACAACAAAATCATCTCCTGGTAAAATTATAGCTTTATTCACCAGAATTTTGAAGATGTTTGGCTGTAATGCCAAAATTTCACAGGGTTTAGTTTCAGTATGTTTCTCCTAGCGTGTGAATGGATATATGGTCCTTGACATAGATTACTGTATGTGTTGTAATGCTTAAGCAAAGCTGACTTTTCAGCGTGGAACAGAAACATTTAAGAGCCTGGTGCTCTCTGTTAATACTGGTTAACAGGAACAGTAGTTCTAAGTATGCACCATTTCTTTAAAAAAGCAGCTGCTGCCTGTGATTGCTGAGTAACTTGTACAAATCCAAGTCTGTAAAAGATGTAATGTGATTGACGCTCTTGAAATGATTCCCATTTAATTTTTATACTTTTACCTTTTAATGTATTATTTTCCAATACAGAGATCCCTATTGCAGTCTTTTCATGTAACTTTGTTTCTCTTCTTTTGTTGATTTTAGTCTGTCAGTATTGATAATATTACATGGGTGGTTTTTTGTTAAACTGCTACAAATAAATAATAGCTGGGCACAGTTTGCCATGTTGAACTGTCCAGTATAATGTGGATTACAAAGCTGAAGTTTGGAAGGGGTGTGTGTTTCTAAATTGTAAGTGATAATTCTATTGAAAGGTATCATGTTGTAAGGTATCATTTGTTAGAGGTGTTGTGATGGAAGCGTTCATATTTCAGGTTATGAAAAATAAAACTTATTTTGAAAATGTATCTTTTGCCATTTGATCAGATGAGGAAGGGATGCATGCTGAGCTGTCAGTTATTCCATATTGCTGTCAGAAAAATCTTTGCTTGTGAATCTACATCAGCCGTTTTCACTCTGGCAGAAATTTGGTATATATAACTGACCACTTTAGAAGCAGAGGAGAAAGGAACTAATCAAGTTTTGAATATCTGTTAACAATCTAATTAGACATTTTAGACTTACCCTTTTAATATAATTAAAACACTGCCATATTTTGAATTATATTTGTGATGTAAATGGAAGAAATGTCTCTTGAATGGTCTAGACATGGATTAAATTAAGTCCTACAGAGGAGAGGTAGGAGCTGAAGAAGGAAAGGGACAGCTCGTGGCAGTTTCTAGCTGTTTCCCCTCAGCAACTGAAGTTTGTTTCTCTCTGCTGAGCATTTCTGCCAGAGGCTTGCCCTTCTGGTGATAAGGGAGAAAAAAAAGGAGAAACGGCCAGCAAACTAATAGTCCATGTAGTCTTATAGAAGTGATCCCAGCAGGGCAAGGTTATGTAGGATGCTGGTTCTATACCAGTGTTCAGGCTGTACCTATCTGTTGATAAGTAAAACTTTCTCTCTTCCTCCCTACCCCTGACCCCCACTAAATTTAACTTTTAAAGTAAAAGATCTCACTGCCTAGTGCTGATGACTGTTTTTTATTTTTAATTTGTTCCCTGATGCAAAGAGTATGGGTTTCTCAGAATTTCATCAGCCTGTAAATAGACCTGACTGGTAGTAGTTGCATCCAGCCCCCGCCCCTAGGCGCAAAAGGTTCTGGAGTCCACATAATGTCAAAAATAAGTGATTGATAAGTAAAACCTTTCAGGGAACTCTTCCCATCAAAACTAATATTTGTAGGACTCCAGGTCTGCATCTCGTATCTGGGGGGAAAAATCCAAGTTGGTTTTCAATGTATACATTTCCTTCTTTGGTTTAGGTAACAAAATGCACAGAACCAATCAGTTAAAAGAAAGTGACTTAATATCAAATCAATAATCTAATTATTGGGTTGATTAATCTATATAAAACCATCGATTCCTTATAAGCTTTATCTAATGATTTTGCTAACAACATTCTAAATTTGAGCCTCCCTCAAGCAGCAGGACATCATCAGTTTTTAGTGTCAATCAATATATTTGTGGTCCAGTCAAATATATCTGATGCAGAGAAGGCCAGATCACTCCCAGGTTGATGCTGATGTTGAGGCTATAGCTCTGATGCCAATTAAGGCAGCTTGCTCAAATTAATGCATCTTGAGGGATGAGGTTGCCTGTTAACATAGGCTTATAGTAAACATCCCAGCCCAAGTCAAAATGATGTTGCTGCTTACAGTCAGAATTCAAAGTTATGGGGGAAAATATTTTTCAGGATTAAATTTATACCTCATATGCAAATGCCTGTGTGCTTTTAAACTAAAAAGTTTAACCTGCAGCTGTTTCAGGTGTTGGAAGAGCAGTTCTGTTGGTGCCATTCCCGGGTTTCATGAGCTCTACTCTCTCTGTACTCACTACCAGCCCTCTGCTGGACCTCAAGTGCAAGAATGCAAATGTAGAGCTGTCCCTACCTGCAGAACAGTTGTGATTTTTGGTTTCTGCCTCTGGCTACTGATGCATATTCCAGGGACCATCTGACTGTTGTATTTTAATGTGGTTAGAAGTTACTTAGATGTTGCTAACCTGTATCCTTTGACCATGTAGGAGAATGAAAGAAACAGGCTATTTTGTTAGATCTCAGTAGCATTTCATGGCTCACAAGCAGTGAGCACAACAGGCATTTTGGGCAACAATCAAAGGCAAACAGAAAGCCCCATTAACCAGTAATGACTTTCCCTTTGCTTTCTGAAGATGGTGGTATGCCAGGTTCCTTCTGCCAGTATCCTTTTCCCCAAGAATCCCTTAGCATATCAGAATGGGCATCCTCTGAGGCCTTGTATGTTGCCTAGTGTGGTTTGATTATGTCGCATTTATGCCACTGAAGAACTTTACCCATTCCTATAATCTTGGGTTAGGAAAATCTGTGAATCCAAAAGAATATCTGATTAGTCAGCATATCCCATAGAAATGGAGACATTGACATGATGGATCACATCCGTGCTAGATCTCAGTCATCCTAAAAAATATTGACTAAAGAAAAAAAAAAGCATCCAAAGCTAGCAAAACTCTGGAAATAAAAACATCTGTCATAGTCCCTGGGATACTGTGCATATAGAGGAGCACTTCCTGTTCTATGGATGTTATGTTTATATCTTCCCCCTTTATAGTTTGATACTCTGGCTCAGTTCTGAAAACATTTTGATGCACTATCTGAGTGATAGGCTGGTTTTTAGATCTGTCAAAGTATAAAAGCCTTTTTCTCCTGAAACCACAGTTCTGGGGGTCAGATTTTAGAAACTGGCCTATCAGATGGTTTTCTTTAAGGCTGTGGTACTTAAAATAATCAAAGTCAAACTGTTTGTTAGGAATAACATTTAGCTATGTTATACATGGGCATCTTTGTACAGGTCATTATTAAATTTGTTAATATTGGCAAGTCTGTCCACTCAAGACAAAGTTTAGCTTTCCACTACAGTAGGTGAACTTGCATTTTCTTTTGTCTAATAGTCTTGGAAAATGACCATGAAATGGCTCACTTATAACAACATGCAAATAGTCAAAAACCCAGCATGTATCTACACTGTGTTAGGAACATGGATTTAAATAAACCTTTCAGATGCTTTCTTAAATTTGACTCCTTAAAATCCTATCTGTTTAATTGGGAACCACAGTCTTAAGTAATATCTTTGGACTGATGAATGGATATAATGGAGTGCACGAGGGATGAAGTTTTGGCTTTACCCTGGCTTTTCTGGCTTCTGGGGCATTCGGTTGCCACCCTGTTTCTAATTACTGTCATGTTCTGTAGTTTAATACTAACCCATATCTCATTCCATCCTGTTTTCTAATTGGTTTAAACTGGCTGCTACCCAAAAAAACACTCTTGTGTATAGAAACAAGCTTCCCCAAATATTATTCCTCATTAGCTTTTGGTATATTATGAGGAAACTAGTTCCTTTGCGCTATATTAATAGACATTTTTATATTTGTTCACAGGACTGGACATGGATCCTATGACACATGCCCGGAAGAAACCACTTTTCCTACTGAAATATCCAGCTCGTTCTGCCAGCCAGGCTTTGTCACCAATAGACGGTGAAAGAATGGATAGGACCGAGGCAGAGTGCAGTGAACGAGGAGACGGAGATGCCACTGAAGCTCAGAACTGTCAAAGTGGGCTTCTGGGTGCAAACAAAAGCAAAAATTTGCAGGAAGTCAGAAAGACGTATCCCTTGAGAAAACGTCTAATCCCTTCTGTGGACAATAAAACCTGCAAAGTGCTCCTCACTCGACTAGAGGATGTGGCTGGATCGTTATCAAAAGAGACCCAGAGTTGTACAACAAAGAACCTTCCCAGTTGGATGGATGACTTCAGACCTGCCTGTTACCCAGAACAAGCTCAGACTGGGGGAGCAGGGGAAAGTGATTCATTTGGGGGAAAGTGCACAATAACTTGTCCAGGGACAGAACAGGAACTTGATGCTGCTCCTACAGAGCCCAGAAAACGAAGACTAGCCTCATTGAATGCAGAGGCAGTGAATAACCTGCTTTTTGAACGGGATGATGGTTTATTATCTAGCAGGCGTTTTCGGAAAGACTCTGTCAAAGTCGGTGGAGATTGTAGCATTAAGAACTTGCATTGCAAAGCTGGCGGCAATTGGCCCCCTCTGGAAAAAATAGCTGTAAAAACAGTGAAGGGGGGTAAGCACAGCAGTGAATCGAGTCAGAAATGTAATAGCTGGGCCCATTCATTGGATGATGTCTTTGAAGATGGAACAAAGAGGGAGGATACTGGAATTTCCTATCATCCCACCCCAAAGAGACTGGCCAGTCTCAATGCAGTGGCATTTTTGAAATTGACTCATGAAAAAGACCAACCCCTGAAGCAGAGGAGTAAATCAGACGGAGAAGGCAAGTCTGAGAACCACTGTTCTAAATCAAGGCTCAAGTGGGCCAAAACCAATAGGAAGAATTGTGTCAAATCCAAAAAGGAAATGTCTAGTTTAAAGGTGGAGGGCCAGCATGGCTGGCAAGGAGTTTCTACAGGTGCTTTTAAGAAAGCAGACCTTCAGGACTCCTCTAGACTCTATGGGACAGCAGGTTCTCTCCATTATGAACCATTATCTAACTCCTATGCTAGCACAGAGGGTCTTTACCACAGACTGCCTTTTCTTATGGGTGGGCAAGCTTCTATGAAGCCTGAGTATGGAAGACCAGGAGAGAAATCTCCTACTCCCAAACAGGAATTTCATCAGCCTTCCTTCCCAGTGCAGCAGTTCCCTCCTTTGCCTGTGCCAGGAAGTCACACGGATTGTGGATGTCTCTGTGAATCTTCAGATTTGACTCCATTGAACGGGTTTTACATTTATTATGGCCAAAGTGGATACAGTGGCTATTCTCACTGCTCAGTTTACCCTAAGGATGAGCTTTCACAATCTGCTACCTGTGAGGGGCTCTTGGTATCTCCAGGTTCCTTGCCATCAGGTCCTTCTTTCCAGCAGCTTCACTGGTGTAGCTCTCCCTACTGTTGTGGAGAAGGAACAGCTATTAACAGTTACAGCCTTTGTGGAGTTATGCATGTGCCAGAGAGCAGGATTAGCAATGTGCATGCAGGACGGAACAGCTATCCCTACAAAATGCCTTTTGCAGCAGGTAAGACAAAAGTGAATACCAAAACTAGATTTGTTTTTTTTAGAATGAAAAGATTAGTTTAGAACAGTAATCTCAATGTTTTGGCTCCACAGACCAAATGAGTGGCTTGGGGATGTTTGGTGGGCTGCATCGAACCCGTCTACCCTCACTGCAGAATCAGGCCCCAACCTTGGGGCACTGCACCACCTCCACCCAAGCTTGTGTGTCAGGTTTTGGACCCTGAGTGCCTGATCCAGTATACAGGACCACAGCCCGTGGGACTCCCTATGGCCAAATGACTTGACTCCGGGGGTCAGACCTAGCCTGTGAGCTGGGGGTTGAGCGTTGTTGTCTTTAAAACAATCATTAATGACCTGAATGGCCATTTTGTTGCCTTTCTATAAGGAAGTGTTCATGCTCTTTATGTACTGGTTTAATCTAAACCTGTACTGGTTATTGGTTTGGAAGAAGTAATATTCGGGTCATCTTCCGAAGATGAGGACATTCCTGTTGTCTTTGATCTGGAAAGCTCTTTCCATTTAAAATGTTTCTGTTGGTGTGGAAAACTTTTAATCCAAGAGTTAGTGATTGGATGTGGAACAAGTAGAGAGTGGTCCCTAGTTTGAATCCTAGCTTTTTGATCTGATAGACTATGCAAGTGACCTATTTCCAAAAAGGCAAGTGGTCCATTTGGAAACATTGCTTTTGCAATATTATTGTTTAAAATAGTCTTTGGACCCTCTGTTCAAGCTATTGATTGGATCATGGAGACTGAATGATGTAAAAGTGTTTAGTCTGAGGGTGTCTAAGTTGCATTGGATGCTGCAGATGCTGTTATGAAAACCTGCCCTGGATGCAAAAAAAGGTCTCTTAGAGCTCTGTTGGGTGTGGCCAGCCCCATTCTCATGAGCCTGGAAGCAGCACAGAAAGACTGCGACACACCTTTTTTCATCATGTACAAATTGGGGGGCATGCTTTCATGGCAGTACTCCATAGCACTGTCTGATCTAGTGTAGACCTGCCCTAAAGGTCCAGTCATGTTGGCAGAGTTGTGTTAAGGAGGCTGGCAATGTCTTGGGTTTTCAATCTGATCTGGTTATTGGGGTTCCATCTCCAGGCTGCAGGGCACACTTCTGAAGCAGTAATATTCCTAGACTAGACTTATGGGGGGATACTCTGACTAATTTTGTTCTTTCTTTTTGAGCATGCTAAAGTTGTCCACCAAAAGATTGAGCAGTGATGTTTGTAATGCACTTATACCCCATACATATACTGTGATCATTAATTCACTGAAGCTCAGGAAATTCTTAATGTTCTTTTTCTCTGGTTGTATGGCACCTCTGGGTCACTGAATCACAAAAACCCACCAGTTTAATAAGTGTTGCTAGTATTTACATGGCTTTTTTCCCCCCCATCTATGGTATCTACAAGCCTTGCACTATAGTGGCTATTGTTCTGGAGCTTTCCTTTACTACTGAAAAATTGCTTGTTGTTTAATATTAAAAATAGGTTACCAGAATTGCTGTGCCAAAGAAATGATGTGCCAGTACCTTTTCAGCATAAAAGCCACCAAACAGTAAAGGGGGAGATGTGTATTACTAATGCCAATATACAGTATAATCTATAAATGGGGATTGCTTCATCCAGCTCTGAGATGAAATTGCCTCTGTAGACACAGCTGTTCAGCCATGCACAGCAATGCTACACAAACAATTTAGGATTCAAAGAGAAGGCTAACCTATCTAATTAGAACTGCTGTGGGATTTCAGGTAGGTGGATGAAATCTCTGTCAAGAATACAAGATGAGGCGGACTTCATAGTAGTCTTCCATCCTAGGAAGTTGCTGTAAATCAGAGGAGCATTTGAATGAAGCATCAGTTCTTTTCCTAAGTACCTCTGCCATCAGGATGCTACCCCCTACACTGGGGACTAGATGTTCTTGTTGGTAATAATGCAGTTCTTGGTAATAACTTTTAAGAGGCTTTATAACTGCATAGCTAATGGTCTCATGAGCATTAAAGACAAGAATCCTTATTTCTGGACCACTTTCTGCATAGTGTCTTGAGTCACATGAGTCTGTCATGTACTTAAAATAATTAAGTTGCACACCTTCGGTGGTGCTAGCTCAAGATTCAAATGAAAGGATTAGGAAGATGTTTTGGTGATACCTTGAATCATTTTCTGTGTGGAGGGAGAAGTCTGTTATGTTACAGTAGTCGGCTCTTCCTAGGAAGGTGATTTGATGAATAACATGCTCAGGATAGTACCAGCCTATTCTAAAGAGTAGGATTTGTTATTCTCTTTGGTGTTCTTCCAGAGTGCTCTGATCTTTCTAAGAACAAGGAGCGAAACAGTCTCAGCATATTTTCAGATGTGGTGCACTTGGGTTATATGTGTCAAAATGTGTTGGTAGGAGCTGCTAATTAGTTTGCCCTTTTTTGAGTAATTTCCATTTTTAATTTTGGAAAAATGGAATGACTTAGACCAGGGGTTGACAACCTACAGACACTGCCTGCAGAGCCATTTGATCTGGTCCTTGGCAGCAGGGGGCTTCAGCACCCTTTGCTTTTCCCTGCTATGGTGGGGAAAAGCTCTAGCTCTAGACACTCACCCTGTGCTGTGCTGTTGTGGAGAAAAGCAATAGCTGGGTCCTAGCACTTGTGTGGCTACCTGTGACCCAAACTTTGTCACTCTGGCTTGCAGCCCAAAAATGTTTGCCAACCGTTGCTTCTGCCAAGTGAAGTGTGGAAGAAAAAATATTTTTCTAGCATAATTCATTCTAACGGTCCAAGTCTATTTTGTTGTGACTTATGAAAAGAGAGTTGAGCCTTCCCAGGAATGCTAGTATTAGTGAATGCAAAGAATTACTTCAGTGCCCCAAATTATCCTTAAAAAGAGGATAATGTTGTTGATCTAAAGGTTGCAAGTTTGCCTTATCAAGTTCCTTGCATCTGTGTTCCCATGCCAGTCTCCTTCATTGAGTGAGAGTGGACATAGGAGAATGGATTTCTGCCTGTACAGAAGAGGGGGTTAGGGCTTTGACTGGTGCATATGACCAGCACTGCTCAGGGCAGCAGGGAGCAATTATTTCTGTGTGCTACTGACAGTGTGCTGCTGTGTAATTGAAAGCATGGTAATGGGGGTACTGAGCAATGAGTAAATTGATAACTCTTGTTGAAAAGGTAGAGAAAGCTTTACTGGGAGCACACATAGCAGATGTATTAATAGGTGCTAGGCTGCATTGTTAAGTTCTAAATTGGGAATTGATTGAGTACTTTGTAATGTGGAATTGTGTAAATCAAGGGCGATCAACCTTTAGTATGAGTAGTTTGTATGGGGCACTCAGCAGGTTGGGGAAGGGACAGGCAGCACAGTAGCATATAGTTCAGAAAGCAGAGCATCAGGTCAGATAAGGGAAAGGGGTCTGTGGCACGCTGGGAGGGTGCGGAGCTAACGTATCATGCCTGCCAAAAAGGTTGACCCTTGGTGGAGATGACGGATGAGGACAAAGGAGATTCTCATATGCATGTGTACCTGCTGAATATCTGTTGAATTATTTCCCTCTTCACAGCTGATTAGCTTTCCGAGTGAAGTTGCTTGTCAAGGTTCAGTTTAGAACATGAAAATATCTTGTGGCCTGAATGTCCTTGCAGTTTTTTACATTACTCTGCAGGCTCTGAAGTTTGACCTAGGGCCTGGGCCATACAGGATCTGAACCCTCCCTTTGCAGTCTACAGCTATAGAGCATTGCTTGCCTGGAAGAAGGAATATTCCTGCCACTCAAAAGTTTCTCTCCCATTCCTCAGCTGATGGAGCTATTTAGTAATAGACATAGTGTATAAAAGATGGTAAACAGGAGGAAGATTGAAAGTTGGACAAGATGTGACTCTTGGGATGGGAGTCTCCAGCCCCTGTAAATGACTGCACCAGTAAAGTTTGAAACATCATGTCATCTATTTTAGCTAAAAAGAGTGGTGTGGAGAAAGGTAACAAATCCTGTTCCTTTGCAAAAGGGGATAGTGTCCTGGCTGAAAGGGCAGGCTCTCTGATAAGCTGCCTTAAAGCAAGAGATCCTGGAAGTCCTGCAGTTACCAGCTCAATTGCAGCCCAGCAGCTGTTTTTCTGAGGAATGAGATAAAACACAGCCTGGTTTCCTGCTGGTTCTTCCATCAGAGCTTTGCCAGACTGGAGCAGTGTCTGGAATATTTTGATTTGGGTGAATTGGCAAGAAATGACCAAGAAGAGTTGTGTTTGGCTCATCTAAAAGTCAGAATTGTTCTACCCAACTTGTCTTTACAGCTGGTGCATTCAGTCTTTTTTGTTATTGTTCCCATCTTCAAGTGGAGGTTATCATTTCATGACCTTCTTTGGACTCAAGGAGACAGAGGATAGTAGCTTCCCATTGCTAGGAGCAGCCTTTGCCATGATTGAGCTGTAAATCAAATAGCTTATTACATTGACTCTCTTAAATTGCATTGATTTCTGCTGTGGTGTGCTTGGGAGCCTGCACACTTACCAAAGCTGCTTCCTGTGAACTTTTTCTACCTTCTGAGATTGCCGGATGAGGCCATACTGGCTATTCCAAAACGTGCGTTTAGACTTATGAAATATGGGGATCTCCTTTTCGTTTAATTTGGGGATTCTGTTCCTGCTGGAGTTTGTAATGCTGGATCACTACATTTGTACAACACTAAGAAAATTGTTCTTTTTGTTTTTGCTTATTGTTGTGAATTGAACACTTCTTGCAGTGGGACTTCTGAGTGGATAAGTGCTTTGGGATCCCTTTGGAAGACCTCGTCACCTAACTTGCTAAATTAAGATGTAGTAAATTTGTCTGGTTATGGAATATATGGAATTCCTAGCAGCAACAGCATATGCTTTGTTTTTAAGTTTTTGGCCCATGCTTTATCATTTATTTGGATCTCTAGAAATCTGTCAATTTTCATTGGTTAGAAAGTTTAATAGCAAGTTTGGCACCTTGGAAGAAGCCAACCTTTTCTGTTAATATTGTTTAATCCTTCCCTCACAATTAAAGCCTTTCAGTTGCTTTCACTTTTATCTGTTGACAGGGTGGAAGTGCTAAACAAACCTTTTGTATGTGTCAGGCCGGCATTATTGTGGGGAATATCAAATAGGACATTATAGGCAGAATGCAGTTCAGAGCAGCCTGGTGAAGTGCCAGGCCCCATACTGTCTTTGCTTTTAGAATCTAGCAGTGGTACAAAGTGTTTCATAACCTAGAAAGTCTGTTTAGTTTGAATGTAAATGTTTACTACTAATAATGCAACAAAGGGGAAAGTGTAGGAAGGTATTGTCTAGCTTGAGGTGATCTGCTAACTGTATCATATATTGCTCTTTTTTTTTTTTTGCTTCCCCAACTCCTTGGTAGAAGGCTGCAAGTCTCTGGACCAGCTGAGCCTCACAATCCCTGTGGCAGGCCACCCTGCATCACCTGCCCACCCACTCTCAGGATGTCCTGTACCCAGTGTGCCACCAGCTGCAGAACCTGTTCCTCACTTGCAGACCCCGAACTCGGACCCCCAGACCATGGCCCGAGAATGTCCTCAGAGCTCCAAGCCCCCCAGTGGCTCCAAATCTGGGCTCCGGAATACTACAGGCTGTTTGCATGCCTCTGACAGCAAAGCAGCAGGAGGGCACTGTCATCCAAAGCAGCAGCGCATCAACAGGCGGAGAGCAACCAACGGCTGGATGCCTGTGGGTGCAGCCTGTGAAAAGGCTGTGTATGTTGTGGTAAGTGCTTGCAAAAAAAACCCCAACCCAACAACCCCTTCCCTTCCCCAACAAATCCTGCTGTCCTGTGTACACCTCTGTCTGGGGACAAGTCATGTGTTCTTCAACCTCCCAAATGGATGTACAGCGTGCAGTTGTTAGACAAACCACCAGTGTGACTCTCTTCTTTTGGAAACCTACCTCTGTATTAGCAAGACAGCACTGGATATCATTCCAGAGTCTCAGCAGCAAAAAACAGATTTGTATCGCTTCAAAATGTTTTGGCTGAGTCGCTTGATTCCTGCCTGGCTTCCTTGTTCTTCCTCGGGTATTGCAGTGATTCATTCACTTGTATGAAGCAGGGCAAATAAGTGGAGAAGGAGCTCCAAGGCAAAACTCATTTCTTCTGGACCTTTCCCCAGATAAAATATCTTTAGTGATGAGCACTACTTGCTCTGTAGTTGTTGGGCACATGCCCACCTCAGCCTATCCTGGAGAAAATTGGCCAGGCTGCATCCTTGTGAGTCGGCACTAATCTGGTTGGTCAGAGGCAGTGAACTTCCGTAAGGAAATAATGTGGTTTCACAAGCAGAAGCATGTGTCCTAGGGTAATTCCTGTAAGGGGGAAAATGAGCTACTGCCAAGCTGCGCTTTTTGTATCAACCATAGGTGGCATCTGTAGCTGCAGCAACAATTTCCCAGTACAAAGCCATGGAAAGAGGATGTGGTTAGTCCAATGGGTCATCAAGAAAGCGGGAAGGGCCCCAGGCCTAACTTCCTTTCCACAAAGCCAGACACTCCTCTGTTAAGCTTTCTGAGCTAGTTTTTCTTGCTCAGTTGACCTCTGGTATTCTGAGCATGCAAAGGCAGAGACCTGATTCCTAGGAGGCATCTCCATTGGTTACCATGCTCTGCAGTTACACTTCATCTGTGGTATGAATTGAAACCCCTTTTGATAACCGAATGGACAGAAAGGACCTCAAGGAAATTATTTGATATCTTAGAGCAAAGCAAGTTGTTCTTGGCTTAGAACCCTGGGCCTGTGCCCCTATTCCTTCTGACCAAAAGGTAAGGAGGGACCAGACCAATTTTGGATCTGAGGGTAGTAGGACAGATGCCTTTAAAATTGCAAGTAGAGCTCTTATGTTACAAGAGGCTTCTGTTGGCTGCAGACATTATTTTTATCTGTTCACAAGCTAAGTTGTCAGCAGTGGCTGGTAGCACTAGTTCAGCATAAATTGCCATTTGGTCTTGCTGTATTGCCTTAGGTAAATAAGTGTTTTTGCAGCTTCAGGTAGGAGGGAATTCCTGTGTATACTATTATGGACCTCAACAGAGGCAGAGCCTTGATGAAAATCTTGCAGGCAATACAGGTATTGGAAAGGAACATTGATTTGTGATAAATCAAACAAGGTCTCCCTCAGAGGCATTCAGTTTATCAACTGGGGTTGCAGACAGGAATTCTTAGCTTATGGCAAACTGAGAAGCAAAAATAGCAGGTAGTGCAAGCCATGCAGAGAACTCAGAATCATTTCTTAGAATCCCCTTGGTTACCCAGATACTCATCCTGTTGAATGGCTCTTTCAGACTCTTGTGATCAATGCCTCTCTGACTCTGAGACTGCATTACTGCAGCTTGCTATACTGAACTTGTCAGCCAGAGTTGCATCCTGTTTAATTTGTGGAAAGTGGAAATGGGGGACTCCTTTCAACAGCACTTCTAGTAGTTTTTTATACTTACTACTAAAGGGGATCAGACTAACCAGTAATCTCTGTAGGCTTCAGACTTCAGAACGTGCAACGCTTCTGACTTTGGATGGACAGAAAACTTAAATCTTTTCTGCTCATCTCTTTGAAAAATCATTTTCCAGTCCAGATTCTTATGGACCAAAAATGAGAATTTTGTAATGCTAGAAGCTAAAAAATCTGGTTGGAATGGAAGCTTCCATAACAGTGAAGGTTACTAACGCTGGACTTCAGCCGTGTTAGTTAAATGGATTTCACAATGTCTTTATTTTTCAAGGTGATATAATACATGTTGCATTAGTCCAGCAAGTTTTTAACAACCTCTAACATAGCATAAGCACTTTGAAATTAATAAAGCCAGTTTTCATTGTCTTCAGTAGCAGGTGGAGTAGCTGGAAACCAACACTGTTTAGGCAACTAAAATAATTGTCCCAAAACACTTCAAAAAGCAAGTTCCTTTGTACAAAAGTGTAGGAATCTTTTTATTTCTTGGCTCCTTTAAAACAGGGGAATCGGTTTCAAAATATATTCTCCTTTCAGGATACTAGAACTGATGCTTAATCTAGTAAGCTGAATGTTCTGCAGTCTGTGCTGTACCAAAGCAATACCAATACGTTTTCTCCCTCACTGTCTTTTTAATGTTGGAAGCCAGCAGCCATACCTAGTACGATCTGAAGACACTTGATTACTGAGCCCAGGAGGATATTCTTTTGCTCTTCTCTGGGCAGAGGATTCATCAGTAAATAGTTCATGCTGCTCTCTGCTTTTCAAATTGCTCCTCTGAGACTAGAACTGCTGTGAGTGGTTTTGTGCTGTATGACTTCTTTCAGGGATCTCTTGCAGCTGAGGTATACTGCTTGGACAGAAATTGTAGGGAAGTTTTCAATGCACAACAAAGATTTAAAGAAAGCTTAGATGTGTTGTTGAATATTTGTTAGCCTAACTTTTCAATTGTTTCTTCTCCCAACACTGTAGAATGAACCAGAGCCAGCTATTCGTAAGAGCTACCAGGCTGTGGAGAGAGATGGGGAAATTATCCGGGTACGAGATACAGTCCTTTTGAAATCAGGACCACGAAAGAAATCTATGCCATATGTGGCAAAAATATCAGCACTGTGGGAAGACCCCAAAACAGGTATTGGATAGAGACAAGGAAACAAATTGTTTGTTGATACTTGTCAAATCTAGGAATGTGAGTGGCAGAATTAAATAAGGGATGTAAGTTTGCCAAATGAATTTCACCTTCTCTTATCACCCAATTTGGCAGTGGCAATCGGTGCTTCATGGTTATGCTTGGTAATCTCTGAATGTACTTGTGCTGCAGGAACTGAAACTCCCTCTAATCACTGGCCCAGAACTGGTAATTGGAAACCTTGTATAGTCTTGAATGCATGTATATTGATCTGCCAACTAAACCTCTTAGCAACAATCCCTCCCCCATGATTTTGTAGCAGCAGATAGCTCATGAGCCACTAATTACTCAAATGTTCTATATGATTTGTAGCCTGGGAGATGGTGTAAAGCACTGGTTGCAGAGGTTTTTGATCTTAGCAGGCAGTACCATACTGGAACTTGGACATCTGGAGAGTGCAAAAGGGGAATTGGAGTAGTGCAATTTCAGTTTTGAAGGCCCACATCTGACCAGCATTCTAGGCAAGAGCTAGAGAAGTTTTGTTTGCCAAATGGTGCGAAGATTGTCATAGCTCTTGCAGTTTGTAAGGTAGCAGAACATAAGAGCTGAGTGCAACACCGAAACCATAGCCTAAGGGTACTATTTTTGGTACTAATGTCCAGGAGTAAATATCCTAAGCATTGGACAAGTGTTCTTGACAAAGCACTTGAACAGAGATGCTATTGTTAAGTTTTGTTCGTTACCAACTTTGTGTGGGATGATAATGGTTATTAGGTGGTAAAGGTATAATGCAGTAGCGACATGACTTGTTAAAGCAACTGGCTCTGTAAAACAAAAGGAAACCCAGCTCAGCATAAAATATTTATTGTGGCACAGCTGCAGCTAGATGAGAGCTACAGAAATGCAGAGGCTGATGGGATGAAGTGGAACTGAAAATTGGACAGCAGGATCTTTTTAGTGTTTTCAGCCTTGGCTTCTAGATTACTTCCTTGTTAAAACATATTTTGTCTCCTTCTAGGGGAGCTGATGATGAGCCTTCTGTGGTATTACAGGCCAGAGCACACTCATGGGGGCCGCAATCCCAGCATGCATCAGGTGAGCAGTCGTAAGTGCATAACTGGAAGGTTAGGGATAATCGGCAAGGATCTTCATATGTATATCTCTGAGGAATATATCTACAATGGTCTCTTACAGTGCCAGGTAGTGATGTATTGAGACTTGCTGTTTCCATTCTCTCTCAGACCAAAACTAGTCCAGTTATCTCAGTGCAGCACTGCCCCCCCAGTAAGCTCTGGGCTGAGGCAGTTCCCCTATCCTGGGGGAGCAGTGTGGGGAGTGTATCTCAGCACTTCACTGCTTTGTGTCATAACTGACCAGTGTAGACATACCCTTGGCTCCTCCATGGATCCTGCCAGACTGAAGTAAAACCTCTGTGTTTGATATCAAGCATAAGCAATCTAATGTCAAAATGAACAAGTCTGGGCTATAGCAGAAATGTCTGTCTTTCCTAGGGCATTCTTTGCTTTAAAACTTTCTAGTTTTTCTCTTGTCTGAAAACAGCACTTGTCCACCTTTAGAAAAGAGGGGTTTTGACTATAATTTGGAGGGAGTGTACACTACATTGGAAATCAGGAAACCAATCTAGCCTATTCCACTCACTGTTTTGTTTTAAATTAAATCAAGATTGGATGTCTTTCTAAACAAAGAGTCGGCTTTAACAAGAAGTTCTGGGATTGAACTAAGACGTAGTGGGTGAAATTCTATGGCCTGTATTATTTGGGTTATGAAACTAGATGATCTAAGAGTGCCACCTTACCTGAGATCTATGAGTTTGATACTTTGTTAGAAACTCCTATTTTTTGGAGAGTTTTCCAATTCCTCTTACCTGAAGTAAAATGCATTTTAGATCAGAGGGAACTAAAAGCAATAATTTCTTTCTTGTATAACATGAGAGTGAATTTGTATCAAGGGGAAAGGATGAACTAGGGTTAAGAACAGATTTAAGGATCTCCAGTGCTACAAAACATTCACAGCAAAAATCAAATATGTGAATCATCTTCAGTCCTGGGTCTGTTGCCTTGCTTGGAGTTGTGTGGAGGGGGAGAGAAACAAATATTTTAAATTTAAAAAAAATGCAGTTATTTCAGAAGATGCAACCACTGCCACTTTTAATCTACCAATATGGTCTGGTAAAGGTACAGTAAAAATTCTGTTATCTGGCATCCTCTGGGAATGGGGGATGCCAGTTAATCAGATAAGCCGGTTAATCAAATGTGCACCGTTTGGTGCACTCCCCAGCATCAGTGTGTCAGGGGACAGGCAGGGGGCTCCCGCATAGGCTGCTTTGCCCTGGGCCATGGGCCGAAGAAGTGGCAAAGAAAAACTCGGCTTGCAGCGGCAAAATGGAAAGTCCCCCGGAAGTGGTCCAGGAGTCCTGTTCTCAAAAAAGTTTGGTACCTTGCATCATTCTAGTCCACAAGCTGAATCTTGGTGTATTCAGTCACTGTGGTAAGGAAGAACTAACTTGGTCTCATACTCCCACACCTATTTCAATATACAAAAGCTGCTCTAAAAGAAGCTGCCATTGGACTAAGTAGCTGGTATAGGCTTGCCAAAGATGACTCGGGTGAACTTGATCTAAGGAGTAAGCAAAAACTCTGACTTAAGTACTTTCTCGTGCTCAATGTTGTTTTTAGCAGAGCTCCTATAGCTGCTAAGAAAAATCTCAAATGATGAGTTTGCATCTGAGACTATAGTGGAGTTTTTCCTCTTAGCTGCTTCTTTAGGGCTCTAGGCAGAAATAAATCCTATGGGCTATTGCCTTCAGACTTGCACACCAGCACTTCAGATCTTCTTAACAGTTGATGATCATATATGAGATTCTTTAAATGAGCTTCGTTATGGCATGACCTGTACATTCAGTTCAGTTTTGCTCAGCCATTCCCCGATTGCTTCAGATCCAACTATTCTAAATTACAATAGGGAGAGGGGGCCATCACACATTATTTCACTTAAAATTGCCCTTTAACTTGGATGGAGGACAAGCAAAACAAGAAAAAAGATAGATCACTGGTGGTTTGGAGGGGAGATAAGTACTGTACTATTCATGCCCCCTTCATGTCACTCTAGTAGCATGAATGAATCAGAATTTTCTTTCTTTCCTGTACTAGAGCAGTAACAAAGATGAGAACATCCCCAACATCTTGGAGATGTTGGGAAGCAAGGGGCTTGAGGGTGAAGTTGCCACTTTCTTTCAACAAATGACCAAAGAGGAATGTGAATGGAGGCTTTCTCTTTGCTCTGCAAGTCTTTCTCCTCACAGCCCCTTAGGTCAAACGTTGGGATAGGTCAAAGTGTTTCATCCAACAGACAAAACCACCTTCTCAACCATAGTATCTTATTATTGTGCCTGTGTATTGGAAGAACAGTTTCTAAAAGCTGCATTCACATTGCTCAAAGCAGTATTCTGAAGGCTCATCTGATGAGAAGCACTTACCACAGTAAACGTCATAGACTGTCGGGTACATTTGAAATGAAAGATGTTATTAAAGCAGCATCACTGAGCTGCATACGGGTCGCATCTGTTTTGCTGAAAAGTCATACTTCTGGCACCAGCAAATAGGTATGGGGGGCCTGATAAATCTGACTATATGGAGCAAGATGGCAATGGAATAACTTATGGAAGAGGTTTTAACATGGTGGTGAAAAGACAGAGAGAGAAAAGCTGTTCTGTTCACCGAGAGGCCATGAACTGTTAATGTAAATTGTTTGGGTTAAATGAAATGCTTGTTTGGAGACAGTACCTTCTCTTTTAAAGAATATCGTGTTATTTGCATACGTATTCATCCTCTCCTTGAAGGGCACATGGGACAGCCTGATTCATTTCTCTTTGAAACTGCCCAGTTGGGTGACAGTACCTGTTATATTTCCTTTTTGCAGAATGAGATCTTTGCATCCAGGCATCAGGATGAAAATAGTGTTGCCTGCATTGAGGAGAAGTGCTATGTTCTGACCTTTGCAGAGTACTGCAGGTAGGTGGTGCTCTTAACTTGCTATTGCTTTTGAAACCTATCTCTGTATCACTAACTGTTGTCATTGTTTCCATTACCTAACCTCATCCTGCAGAACTGTACATGCTTTGCAGCCTACATATTCAGTAAAACTTTGCTAAATTATATTTTACTGAATGAGGTTGATACTCTAATCAAGGGGTATTTGTCATGTTGTATTCTTTAGGATGTCTCTGTTTTTATGTTTATGAATAGTTGTACAAAGCTTTATAAGCGTTGATACATGAATGACCTCTCTACAACAGTGCATGAACATCAGTAGACTAAAATTCAGTGCAACTCTGACAGTTCAGTTATCATTCCTACTCCGGTTCAGTTTGAGTCCAAAAAATGTTTTTGGCTTTTGCCCGCCCCCCCCGCATACAGTCCTGAGTTCAATTAAAACATTTGCTTTCTGTATTTGGCATCACTTATATGCCTATAAATATCACATACTAACAGGATCTCACTATAGTTGGCCTAGAGTATATGTATTAAACTTGCTTTAACATCAGAGTCTCCGTATTTTCTAATATTTCACCATTTAAAATAGCACTGACAAATGAAGTTTGGGTTCAAGTGCTCCCCTTAAACTCACCTTAGACTATTAAAATGAAAAATAACCCTTGAAAAATATGTCCTACTGTATATGCTTTCCCTGTATTCTGTTTGCCCAAGATAAGGCAGCATACAAATTTAATTGGTGATATTTGCACAATTGTTACACTGGTTCTCACCCTAGGCTGTCATTTGGGTATCTAAAATGCAAATTAATTTTAAATGAAATGGAATTACACTGACATTTGTGAACATTTTACATAGAATCTGTAATTTAGTTCCAAATTACTTGATGTTGTTAACAACTCAGCCCCAGAAGCAAGCAATGGTGGTTGAGAGTAATGCACTGTGGGATAAGAGTTCTAAGCAGAATTGGCTTGTGGCATGAGTTGATGCTAATAGAGAGAGCCAGAGTAAACCATTCAGAATCTAACTCTATGGAAATAATAAATAAGGATCTACCTAAATTGCGTTGAAGTGCACTGTACATTGGTTCCTTTTAATCTTCCTCTCTTTCCCATGTACCCCACCCCTTGCCACTGGTGGAGGGGCCCCAGTAGCCCCACTGCTCACCACTCGCTCCTGATTGGCCAGGAGGCAAGCCCTACAGTTTTAAATATGCCAAGGTTTTTGCTTCCCATCCAATCAGCGGCAAGAGGCAGGGCTGCCAAGGCCCCTCTACCAATTGGCAGTGGTAGGCAGAAACCGTGGCAGATTTAAAATGAGATTAAAGGAGCTGCTGCGCAGCATACTTCCAGCACTATTTAGGTAGCTCCCAAATAATAACAATGGAAATGTATCTTTTTGGTAGCTGAGAAGTGACTGAGTGATTAGAAGTTTTAAATAAGTTTTAAAGATCGTTTGTGTCAATTTTTCTTAGGGTAAAAAAAAAAAAAATCAGAAGCTCTTGCTAAAGTGAGCCACAGAATAATAATAAGAATAATATGAATAATAAGAATACCATAAAGCAAATCTTGCTTGCACAATGAGCCCCATGCAAAAGAGATGACATAGGGACCTGACAAAAATGCTTGGTATGACCAAGCAGAAATAACCAGTGAAACAAAGTAGGTTTTTTCCTATTCTCTTCTCTTTGATCCCCCTGCAACTAATGTGAAGCTATGCCATGTCATTGATGTACTGCTTTTGCTCACAGTGTGTTGTGTGCTACACATCCTGGCACAAGCAGAACTATTTTGGACTCGGTGGCCAAAAGCTGATATGCTTTTACTGGCCTGCATAGAGAGAACTTTACATTTATATGTCATCCCTTCATCGGTGTCATCCCTTCATAAATGCCATATGGGCATTTATATGTCATCCCTTCATCGGTGAGTGACAGTGGATATTGCAGCTATTCTTCTGACTAGTGGTGTATTTTCTCTTGTGGCTGTAAAGACAAATGTTAGTCTTGCAGGTCCTGCCACAGTGCATGTGGCGTTAGGGGCTACTGTACTACTAGTAGACTGGGCATTTACTGTGTACTAATTAATGGCATACAAGAGATGTATAATTTGTACGTTGTTAGTTTAGACTAACAATGGGAGACATGGAGGGGACATGCTCTGGGAGTGTGTCAGCAGAGCTGGCTTAATTGACTTCTTTTGAGATCACCTTTGCCCTTTATGGAAGAATGTTTGAAGCTGCTTGAAAAATTGATAGGATGGCATGAGCTGTGGCATCCCTTTTTTGAAAATTTTCAGGTGTCCTGCCACACTTCTCCACCATACTTCCACCCTGTTCAGGTACAAATTTCAACCAGTTGAGTTAGGAAGAAGATACGCAAAGCTAACTTATATGCCCTATTCAGTCATGGCAATTTCATCTGTGCTGACACAGCTGATATAAAGGGAAAATGATTGGCAGGTGGGCACTTTAGAGATCAGTTGATCCAGATGAAGTAGGTTGTTGTCTACAAAGCTTATGCCTCTCTGAACCAGTTAGTCTCTAAGGAGCAACCCTGCCCTACCTTCTGCCTGTCTAGTTGATCTAAAGTACCACTTCGGAAATTTAGCTGGGCAAAAAGGAAACCGTTCTTACAGGATGCAGAAACTCTATCCAGTATATGTACCAAACGGGTTGATAAGGGCCTCACTCAGGATCATGTTCTTCAACAAGCCAAATTTGGAAGCCCATGTTTCATCAACAGCTCTTTATAACATCCCTCAAACATTTCAAATTTAGGAGTACTGTTTCTAGTGCTGACCTTGGCTTGGAGTTTCCTGCCTTTGACCTCTAGGCTGCATTACTTTTTTGCATGTCTGCTATTTAATATCAGTTCTACTCCTGCAGCTGTTACAAAATGAACTTGACAGGGGTATAGGAGTCCTTGCTTCCACACACATTCCCAAAATTGCACAGTATACTGAAGCAGCAAGTGAGCAGTGGTTTACAATTACTAATGTATAGCCTTGCATAATGGGGCAGGTCAGGTATCATCTGCGTAGGTCCTGCTGCTGCAATTCAGGTAAGTATGGTTGTTAATTCTAATTCTAACTAGCTATCAATAGAAATGAGGTGCGAGACCTTCCCTGTGGAGCCTGAACTACTGTTCCTCAGTGTACTAATCTCACATCTCAGTGGACAAAGTTCAAGTCTTTTTTACTGTGCATTTCACTTGGCCTTTGGATGTTGGGGTTTGTTTTGCTCCTGCTCTTCATTCTGGTTGGGCTTGTTTTCTTAACTAGTACTAAAATGTTTATATCTTTCAGGGGCCTGCTAACCTTATGCCACAAGTATTGAAAATTAACGTGCTTGTAGTAATGTTGTCAGGTTGACTGGTGGACAGCTGTGCACAGCTGTGCATTTTTCTGTGCATATAGAGCCTCGCTTAGTCATTAAGGGAGCACAGAGTACTTTAAAGAAGAGTAATGCACTAGAGCCATGGTTTTCAACCTTCAAGTGCAGACCCCTAAAAAATTTTGAACAGAGTTGTTGGACCCCTTTGGAAATTTTGAGTAGTGGTGTGGACCCCTTTAAATTGTAACTGTGGGTATTCACATACTTTTGATCATAGCTGTCTTTTGCAGACCCCTTAGACATAGTCTGCAAACTCCCAGGGGCCTGCAGACCACAGGTTGAAAATCATGGCACTAGAACACGTTCCTTCCTTCTCTTGAAACCATGCTCTTGAATGGCAAGATCCTGCAGAATCAGTAAATGACCCTGTTGGCTCTGAAGGGAGTGCTTAACAACTTGGCTACATTCTTGCTTAATCGCCATTGTCTCTGTCTGACCAATGGCCTGACCTATAATCCTTCCCCAGTGCTATTCAATAAAAGAGGCAAAGGTGGAGAAGCAAGGCAGATTAATTGTCAGAATCCCTAATATTGCCAAATCTACAGTAGGCTTATGCAAACTGCTGTGCTACTCAGTACAGTTCAGAACAGCTATAGCTTATAAACGAACCCAGATAGCCTCTTAGGAGAGGCTGTTCCTGTTTCATAAACTTATTGTCCTCTCCCCTACCCCCATGTAGCCAGTCAGGAACATGGTGTCAACTTGAAGGAACAGTAGGGAGTATTCTTTTTCAGAGTCTGAGGCTTTGTGCAAACTTGGACAGGGAAGACACCAAATGAAGATTCTACATGAATTTTTGTATTTCATTGCCTTGCAGATTTTGTGCCTTGGCAAAGCGTCGTGTTGAGGGGATCCCAGGCAGGAAAACAATGATGGTTCCTCCATCAGAAGAGTATTCCACACCTCCACACCGCAAGGTGCCAGAGGACACTGATCCAGACCTGGTTTTCCTCTGCCGCCATGTCTATGATTTCCGACATGGGCGCATCTTGAAGAATCCACAGTAGCGAAACTCTTCAGGCTGACTATGGTGATAAGTGGCACCAGAAAGCCAATGGCGAGTTGACCATCTGGAACATCCATGCACTCTCAGCAACTTTTCTAGTGCTGCTTGCAGGCGAGAAGTAGTGTCTAAGTGCTCCTTCCTTAGACTGAAAAAATCTCCATGTTCAGGAACAAGTCCCTGTTGAGGAAGGCAGCAGTTGAAAGCACAGCACTTCATTAAAGAGCATAAATTAAGATGTACCTATAAAATAAATATATGTATATAGATATAGGTACTTGCATATGTAAATCTATATCTATATATGTATTTAGAGATGCATATATTGGATGGGGATTTGCAGGGGATAAAAGCCAGTAAACTGAATCCAGAGCCATCATTGGTGGGAATGGTCAGAACGTGTAGGAGGAATGCTGTGGTGCACTGAATAAGTCAAGCTGTGATAGGTCCATGGTTTTTATGTCCTGATGTGAAGAGTGAGGACTGAGACCAATTCCTTTGCAAAGCACAGGATAGTCATGCTTGCCCAGCAGAAAAGACAGTTCAGAGGATTTTTGATGAGACTGCTACTTTGAAAAACAACACTTCCTTTTGAAATTGCCTGTATGCAAAGTGGCTTTTGCCATGATGAATAGTTTTTGCATTGTAAGGGGAGAGGGGAACCCCTTTTCTCTGTACAATTGTTCTGTAATCTGTGATTTACCACAGATTGAGGCTTTTCAAGCAGGCCTTGAACTGTTCCATCACTGAGGGAGGGAGAGGGGGCAGGGATTATAAACTTTACATCACACCATTATGGAAAGCTGCATGTCTGCCATAGCCATCCTTACCTCACCCCTGTGGGTCACTCTTGCCCACCAGGTACACCTACCGCAGGTGTGTCCTGCTTTAGGTGCACGCTCAATGTGTTCTGTAGGTGAAAGCCATGTTTGTCTTCTCTCCAGAATGGCAGTCTCCTTGCCCAAATGGTCCTCAGCAGGCTTCCCTGAAATGGTCAAAGTGGTTTACTCATTCCCTTCCCAGTTCAGCTGTCTTTCTGGTAGTCGACAGTCCCTGTAGAACCAAACTCTCCCCTGAACGTGGAGAAGCTGGAGGCAGTGGGAACAAATGGAAACTGTTTTCCTTGGGCTTTTTAATTCTAAGCACCTGACTCGGCTGTCTGTCTTGGGTGTGGTTGCACTGTTGAAGAAATTAGCAGTGCTGTCTCTTGGCACTGACTTTTTTTCCTCTCCCCTGCCACTCATACTGATATCTGAGCTTGCTCACCAAAGTGGCTTTGTGGCTTCTGAAAGGAACTGACCAATGAGAGGTTTGCATTGTTGAAAAATGCTACCTGATTCCTACAGACATTTTTGCCTCTTGCCTTATGTGTATAGATTCTAGAGCTACTTTAGTTTATCTTAACACAAACTATTCAAGTTAATTCTAAAGAAAACCAAAGGACAGCATAACAGAGTCCATTGAACCCGTCACACAAACTGGGAATCTATTTGTAGATTGCACTAATTTAAAGAATGAGAATCAACACTGTAACAGTCCGTGTACCTGCTGACTGCTGGAGTCACTCATTTAAGCTAGGGACCTGCATTTTCAGTTTTTGGGGCTCCTGAGCTAGTGTTAAATGATAGAAGTGTTCATACTGCTTTAATGTTGTTGTCCTTTCAGTGGAAGTAGCACTACCTACCCTCACCACAGACACTGACAGAGCTGGAATCGAGGGTTTCCCTCTTGCTCTGGCTTAGGCTCTACCTGCCTGGTCTACAGAAAATACTATCACATAAATCCCGTTAAGTGGAAATGGCGCAGTCTGTGTTTCTGCATGCACAGGAGTTGCTCTACGTACCAAAGAAGGAAATGTGTATGGAAGATGATCTTAAAAGAAGAGGAAGATTTGACTCCCACTAGTGGGGGACAGTGGGGCACATGTCCAGCCAGTCTCAGTGGGCAATTCCTGCTCAAAGTTCCAGAGGATAGTGAAAAATCCCAAAGTCTTGCCAGTGTGCCCCAGGGGGAAGCTCCCAACCTAAATGTGTTATAAGAGGTTTAACCCTAGGTAGGTAAGCAAGGATCTGTAGGTTAAGCATCTTAATCCATTTTATACCTCAAGATACCATTGGTGTCAAAGTTTGTTGTTCGTATTTCCTTAACAGTTAATTTGGACATTAGTCTCTTGGAATAATGAGGTCAGGCCACTGGCACTACAGCACAGGAATGGGGGCAGGAGTACCTCGGACACTCTCACTTGGACAAGTTGGGAGCATTGCAAAGAAGATGCTCGCTGATGTTGGAGGGCATCTCACATCATCTTGCTCCTTAGCTATAAATGTGGAGTGTGTGTTGAGCAATATTGTAGTCTGTAGCTCCTGCCTGTGTTCCAGGTCCCTCAGTGAAAGAGGTGGTAGTTGTGGCTGCAGTAGCTAGTGGGTGGTGGATGGTGCACAAGGGGAAGGAAGCAGGTGGATTAACATGGGGAAACCATACAGAATGGTGATATGGAAAAGTCTTGGAGACCCCCAAATAGACAAGTTGAAGCCTGTTTTTAGGAACACTTTGACCTCCACCCTGAATAAGCAAGCCTGTCTGGGGATCCTCTGCTCCAAAAAGTAGTTTTATGAATGTTGTGGTGACAGGCTTTCTTGAGACCACACCTGCCAGTTTAGCCACTTAGCACTACTGCAATGGCAGTAAAGGATTTGAAATCCTGCCTCAGAAACCACAGTATCTTGCAGAAATTCTTATTTCTCCTGGTTGCCTCTCCACCTTTGACTTATCTCCTCTCCAGATGGGATAAAATGCATTGAACTTGCCAGAAGGGGAGAGGAGAATTTGTACTTGCCCTGGTTGTGGGATGGGCTTTTGTCCCCCTCTGGAGAGGAGAATCCTGTCTTTTCTGATGTTATGTCAGAATCTGCTTCAGGCCAAGAACATTGTTCAAGACTCACGTGGTTGCTTATGCTGTTGTGCAAACAGCATGTAAATGAAATGAATTGTCTTATCCGTAATGAGAATATTTCATGCTTTTTTAATCTATTAGATATGGAAATATTTTTTGAAACTGAAAATGCAGTCAGTAGAATTTAAATTGAAACATAATACATGTAAAATATATTTTAGTTGATAATTTTGTAAAATGCACTTTTTTGTGTCTCTTCCCTGGTTTCCCAGATCTGTATTTCAGTGTTTACAGATGGAATGAGAACATTCCCTATACCCTCCTTCTGTGAGAAAGATATATTAGAAGTAATTCTTAAAAAAATAAATTTAAAAAAATTGTATTGATTTAGAAAACAAATGTTGAGTTGTATGTGGTTTATTTCTGTCACTTAGAATTCCATGTTTAATGCTGGCAACACAGGACAGTTTCCAGGTGAGGTACCTTAATTTAAAAAAGAGAATAACATTGTAGCATTAATCCAATACCTGATGCAATCAAAATCAGGTTAGAACAGACCTATATCACATCTGGGTAGCTGACTGAAAGGATGAGGGGCTCATGGAATTGTATATATCTATATAAGGCTACAGTGACCTAACAGAAGGGGAAAATGAATAAGAATTTGGGTGCCTTACACTTAACACCCAGACAGCATCCATTAGCTAAGCCCCTAGTTACACCAGTTAAGTGATAACCAGATCAAGTCATGCTCCAGAATGTTTAATGGTTTTGATTTCTCTATTGCAAAAATGATGTAATGTTAGGTATCTATGGACTTCATTTGTGCATGGCTCTATTTCCTTAGCCGTCTTTGCTAGTTGCTTATCAAGAACCAGCTCACAGGCTCTTCACTACTTTTGAATTGTCCAAAGATCTATCCTCTTGTTTTCGTTCTTGCTAGCAGATTTGAAAAAGACTTTGTTCATCACAGCCATATAAGAGGAGCATTCACTGATGCTATGCTCATTTATTAATGGAGCTACTCTTCCTGACCCTCCATGGTATGTTTGTAAATCTTCTAATACCCTCTTCACCCCTCAACCCTTACTGCCTTGGCTATGCTAATTAATTCTGTATTTTTGCTGTCTTTATCTCATGTCTGCAGCATTAACTGAGTGTCTAATCTTGGCTAGTTCCCTTCCTATTTCCAAGAAAGACTTCTCTTGAATGTCTGATCTCTGATTAGTCCTCATTGAAGTTATATTGGTCACTTCTTGCTTTGTGTTCTTTTGGAAGGGAATAATACCCTGTTTTCAAAGTTTTGTTTTGTTTTTTCATGTCTTTGCAAATTGTAACTCAAGACTTAGGCCCAGAAGCACTCTACACATGGAGCCAACTATGCTAGGAAAGTGGCAAATGATCCTGTTTCCTTTCTGTCTGCTGCCAACTCTGTGTGTAAGAGACTTCTCCACCAGCATGTGACGCTGTCATCTGCTAAGGTTGTCTCAATTGAGACAGGGCTGCATTCAAGTAAAACTCACTCCAATTAGCAGTGTTCCCAGAGGAAAAAGAACCAAATTGTGAAAGTGAGCATGTTCTTCTATTTTAATATGGATTTAAGGCACTGAGAGAAGAGAAGAAAAGTGCAATATTTGTTGAATAATTGGCCTATATGGAAATCTGCGTCTGGTGGCAAACCAATTAGTGAAAATATCCAGAGCATTTATCAGTATGTAATCCTCACTCAAGTTAATCCATCCCATCACCTCCAAGCTATTAGACTTTGGTCTGTCTACAGAAAGACTGAGAGTTGGCCAACAGTGCAAATAGCCGTAGCAAAGGACACATGCAGCTCTCGGAAGAAGCAATGCTCCTGGCCGCCAAAGCTAGGAAAGTGAGGGGCAGGGTTACCAACTGTCTTTAAATTTATGGACAGTCCATTTGAGAAAAAAAAAAAAAATCACAAAAAACTAAGAAACTATGATCTTGATTTGAAGATTTGTTGTCAGAATGAGTCTGGATGCAGGTATTACTAGACAGACCAGTGTCACCTTGCATTTGAGTGGGACCGTAGCTCAGTGCTGTGCAGGGAGGTCTCTGTCAGGGCTTTGTGACCCATGGGAGCCTCCATAGCTGCTGCCTCACCCACCCTCCCCACCCAAACTGTGTGCTGCCACTGCATCCCATCAGCCATCTGCCCTATAACAGCAACTCAGTTCCAAGATAAGCAGAGCTGTGTTGCTTGGGAGTGGGGAAGCTTGTTTGCTTTAAAATACCCAGATAAAATTTTCACAGGTTTCTGGGTGGAGGTTGAAAATTGGTGTTAAACCCCTAAATTTTAACCTGGCCTTTGTTATTGCGGTCCAGGGCATAGCAGAAGGGTTACATTTGTTACATAAAACATATGTCAGTAAAAACATGTGGTTGTTAGTAAAGAGTTTGCATATTATAAGAAAATAAAAATCTTGGCAACCAGAGTTGCCAACTGTCAGCAGATTTCCTGACTCTTATTAAAAAAAAGCAGGCTGAAAATAGCTGTTCATAAAGTCTGTTTTAAAAAAACACACAAACCACTTTAGCCATAAGTAAAACCACTAGACAGTCAGAGATTAAGTCAAGCTCCAGTAGACAAAACAAGCAGTGCCACCTGTTGTCCAAGTAGGAGTGCAGCATCCTATAAGGAGTGTTCTCTCAGCCATATGCTGCTGCTGCAGCATCCTAGACTGTTTGTAATACTGCTGGGTTGCAGGCGGGCTTGTGTGGGGCTCCATTGCAGAATGAGGGGAGCAGGGCTGATAGGGGTAAGGGTGCAGGGGGTCAACATGGTACAAGGTGGTCAGGAGCATCATGGTGAGGGGATGAGGAGTGGGGACAGTATAGTGTAAAACCATTGCTTCAGTTGAGCAGAGTTGCCAGCCCAAGAGAATGTTTAATTTTTATTTTTGTTATATTTTTACTGCAAACTTTTTACTGGCAACCACAATTTTTCCTTTTTTGCTATGGTTGATGTTAAGCTAAATGTTAAACTGTTAAAACCCTAAATTTGAACCCAACCTTTCAAATTGGGGCCTGGCAGCAGAGCAGGGCCTGGCAGAAGAGTTGTGTACTTTAGGTAAAACATATCAGTAAAAGCATGTATCAATTAAAAAAAAACAACAAAGTTTGGCTGTCAGTAAAAAGTTTGCAGATTGATAGTAAAAAAATCACAGGCTGGCAGCCATGGGTTGGGTCCACCACCAGGCAGGTTGGGCTGTAATAAAACCTGCTTGAGAACAAAGCCAGTTGGAATTAACTTTGATGGGATGCTGCTGTGAAGCTGAGGGGCTCTACTCAGTAGTGCTCAGATCCTGGACTACCAGGTGGGATTTGATTCAAATATTTTAGCAATAAAAGGTTTTTTCAAGTGACTTCTTGCTGTTTTGCCTCCTCCAGGAAGATGCAACACCTCTCTCCCTGTTCTGAGAAAAAAATATTTTATTTTATTTTTTTCACTTTCCACTGGAGGGGAGCTCTGACCAGCTGTCACCAGGCAGGTCACTGGGCAGAGGAGGCACTGCAGCCAGGATGGGGACTGCTGGTGCATGCTGCACCGAGGACAGTTTGGAGGTTGAGAACAGACTTCCAGGACCGGAGTGCACTGAAAACGCAGTTTCACCAAGCACCTTGAAATGTGTGGAAGCAGCAGTTCAGATGATATATTCCTGGAGAAGCCTGTCTGTGAGTGATCCTTGGAGTTGCAAGAGCTATTTATGCAAGTGATAAGCTATGTGTACTGTTTGAGATGGACCCTCTCACATAGAGGGAGAGAACTGAGTTCTGGGCAAGGTGAGAAAGAAGGGAAACCAGTGTCTTACTGATCTGAATTCCCTCCCTGTTCTAGAGAAGGAAATGAATAGTGTTGCTTGTGGTGTGAACAGGTTTCAGACAAAATAAACAGTGGGGTAACCTACCATCCCCCTTATTGTGGTGTAACTATGGTGGGTAGTAAACCTGCAGAGCTGGATTCTAGTGAGGGCAGGCCTTTTCTGTAGTAATTGCATCGACTACCCTGCGTAAGTCTCCTTGCCAGTAGCAGGTCCACAGGAGAGCTGCTTGCGGGACCACCAAGGATATAGGGAAGCAACTGCATATCTATGGAGGCTGACCCCAGGCTTCTGTCTCAATGGAGACTCTGCTAGGGGGGATTTTTAGGGTTATGTCTTGATGTGATGTTTAATTTGTATGTTATGGCTTTCCCTGAAGCTTTTGCCTTCCCTTCACTCTCGGGTATAACAATGTATCTAGACTGAAGATGAAGGCAGTGCTCTGAAGTTCTAGGAAATTAACCACAGTCAAGGCTAAATTATTAAATGTTTTTTCTTATTGATCAAACCCTAATAAGGTTGAGTAATTTTCACAGTAACCTGAACTTGCAAAGGCAAACATGGGCTTCATGTAAGAGCCCCTAAATTGTAGAGGCAGACCCAGGTCACCATGGAAAAAATACTGTCCTTGGTACCAGTGGGAGCTATGCTACTCTGAGAATGTCTGTTTAGTCTTTCCCAGACTGAGCTGGTAAGAAGAATGCTTTGGAGCATGGTAAGTGTAGACATAACAGAACTGGAGGAAAGTTTTGCAGGTAAAAAATGCTGTGTGGATGCAACTGCTTACAATAAGTCTGAGGAGCATGTCTGACACCAGCAGAGCAAACATGACTGCAGTTGTAGAGGAGAGACTTCGTTGTCCTTTAGAAAGATGCAACTGCAGTTCCCAAGCTGTTTTAATGAGTGTTTTCCCATCACCCCCTGTCAGCCTTTAGCATGTTTCATTAAAAGTTCCTCAGCTGGCTTCTTCATAGGATTATGCCTTTTTGCCAGAGGATACATGCCCTTGATTTCTTTACCTATCAAATTTAATCAAGATCCTTGTTACCAATGCTGCTTCTTGCAGAAAACGGTGCAGGTTAAGTGCAGCCCTGAGTAATGGATAGGAAGGAGAGAATCTAGCCTGAAATGGGGGGGGGGGGGACCTTGACAATGGGATCTATTAGGCCCATGACTTAATCTCCCAAAGGGAGTAGAAAACTTCTGTATATGACATTTACATGTATGAAACAATAAAAGTTTGGTAGGTAGGGGCTTGTGTATTCCTGTTTCCATGGTTGCAGATTTTTGTTCCAGAGTCAAGTTTCTGATTTTGTTTAAAAAAAAAAAAAAAAAGAAAAAAGAATTGCTTTAGCTGTAAAAAAACCAAACAAACAAAATTCCAAAAATGAAGCTTTTTAAATGTGGCTTGTTTCCTTCCTGGGCATGGAGGGACTCTGAAGCAGTAGCTTGAGGTGAAGTGTGTGAATTGCCTTTACTAGAATGTGAATTCTGAAACTCAGTGACAATTTTGGCATTAACAATTTAGCGGCTGACTGTTTGAGCATACCATCCAGGCTAATGCGCCTACCCCACAATCCCAACCATCTCTCAGGTGCTGGAGGATTCATGTTGGCCTTAATGAAAAGCCAAACCCTCCAGCTTTACTGCTTGTCAGGTTTTTTTATTGTGTGGTTGTTTTTGCTCTTTTTCCCGGTGCAGTTAGGCATTGTGGAATATATGCCTGTGGTACGCTTAACCTAGGGATAACATAAAAAGTTGGATTTGATACCAGACCACATACCCTAAGGAACACTGTGCTGAGGGTCTCAATTGTGTTCATGTCTCGTGTTAAATGAACTAATCTTGTGAATTAGCTGGTGCTACCATGGAATTCCCAGCTTGGCACATCAGAGGGACCCAGTGTGCTACAGATGGCATTGGGATCCCTGTAACAGATGACAGTCCTGCGGTGACAAAGCAAGACTGAATGTGCTAATAGTCCAGATGAAAGGCTCTCTGGCAGACTGAAGAATTCATGGTGGCCTCATTTAAATTAAAAACTTGCTGCTGTCAGTTAATTAAATTTGACAGTGATTAATGCACCCCATGCAGTAGCCCATGTGCCATTTTGGATACTACATTCAGTTTGTTGCATGTTGCTTTGTAACTTCTATGCATCACATCTGTAATGAACAGTGCACAATTGCCTCATAGAAGTTGGTGGAGGAAACTGAAGTGGGGACAATTGAAAAGGAACAATTGTGGCTCTTGCCATGCGGGCAGGCTTTGGATGTGGCTACAGTTGTAGAAAAGGTGCATCAATTGGATGCAGACATCATGTCATTTGTGGGCCTCTAAAATTCAGTCCACTGAGATGAATGGGACAGTTCAGATCTCAGTGCACTCAGTGCAGTGGTTTCACCCTGTCTGCAGACTTATCCAGTTGTATTTGCTTCATAGTTTAAAATATGTCTTAACTCTTTTGGAATAGAAACATCTTTCCAAGCTAAAGCTTTGATTCTGGAGCACAATTCTGTGGTATTCCTACCCATGAAGTAAGAAATACACAGGGCCTACCAACAGATTTCTTTCAGCTGAAAAGCTCTGAGTGACCAATGTAATGTGAGTGGATAGTTTCTGGTTGCCATAGTGTCATCCAGTCAAAGCAAAAGCCATGAGCTCTTAGTTACATTTCCATGTTAATGCCTCTAATTGTAATTGACTGTAATTGTGCCAAAAATCCTTCTAGGAAAGTGACAGGAGCAATTCTGTCTGTCATATTAACGTGACAGAATGCTCATTCACACTAACAGTTTTCCCACTGCTTTGTCCCTTCACAGAGACCACTGATAAATGAGCCACGATAGAATAGCTGCATGTCTGAGCTCTCCCTGATTTAAAGATGGCAGGATCGGGTCCTCAAAGATGATGGGGAAAAGTGGGGTCATAAGCACAGACCCATGTTAACTAGTTCAGGACAACTAGGAAAAAAAAACTATTAGCAGTGCTGAGGGAGGGATATGTGCTTGTCTGAGGACAGCACAGCAGTGGGTGAAAGCTTTTTCAGCAAATGCCATTTTCCCCCAGACTAATAATCACTTACAGACTTCAAAGATGTGAGTTCGCAAGCTCAGCACTTAACTCCCAGAGAAGCAGGATTGCACTTTCAGAGCCAGGCCTCCTCCGTCTTTGTTCTTTTCTGCGGCAGCAACAACACCGCTATCAACAAAAGGCCTGCGCATCCTGGAGTACACTCCAGAAGAGGTATTTGGTTACCAAAATGCCTTTTGCATCCTACTATGAATTGAATCTTTGAAAGTGACCTGTGAAGATTTTATTAAGAAAACAATATTGGCCCCATACCTCCTTTGTTTGCTTGGGATGAAAAAGGAAGGTCTGAACCTGATATTCTGTTATTGTTAAAAAGCAAAGCTTTTTAAACTCAGATCTTGTGTTTAGTTTATTGTCTGCATCTAGCTCTTCCTTCCTGTGCTTGTCATCACTTTTGCTGGTCGCAGAGGTGCAGCAAGCAGTTTTTGCACCATGGCAGTGGTGGTGACCAGGCTTCTGGCAGCAGCAGCTGCCAATCTCGCACCCTCCTTTCTCTGGTGCCTGGGGCATATGCCATGCTCCCCGACCCTTAATTATGCTACTGTTTGTTCATGTCTTAGTTTCTGGTCCTGATCTATCTTCCTTTGAAATCAATGGGAAGGTTTGATGACTTTGCTGAGTCAGTTGCTTGGTTGTAAATGCTCTGGGACAGAGCTGCTGTCTTGTATAAAGCCCCTATATGTGTGTAGTTCCATCTGTGTAGTAAACATCCGTCCCCTTTTATTTGGATAATGGAAGTAAAGGCTAAGCGCTGGTTTGGGTGTACTCAAAATTGTTTCCTATTTGTGTGTGTGTGTACACTAGAGAATCAGAGGGAGGTGGAACCATTTACAAAGCAAATGGAAAAAAATTTTAAAAGCCTCCTGTGAACTTGGTGTGCAGCTGATTCCAGCAAAACCGATGCGTAAGGTTCTGAATGGCCTCTTTGTCTCCTTTCCATCAGGCAGGGCCTGGATTAAACACAAGTTTCCACTGGTGTCTCCAGGACCAGAGAAGTTGAGAGGCAGTGAAAGAATATGACTGCACATTCATTAATGGAATTTAGAGACTACCATACAGCAGGCCATGCCAAGCTCATCTTCCATTTTTAAATAAAGCCCTAAAATTATGAAAGTGGAAGCTGATGGTTTGGCTGAGTTGTGGAAGGGAGGTGAGGTGGTAGGGGGAGGAAATGGAAAACTGATGGTAGCATACTTTTCATTTTTAGTGTCCTTGCACCTGGCTACAGGACAGATTTCATCCTTTCACGAGATCCTTTGATATAATTTGAGGAGGAGCATCATTGTTTATGAGAACTGTAGTCTGCATCAAAGCACCACTTATTTTTGAGCTGCAATATGCAGTATTTAAAGCACTGTGCAAACAGTAACCAGTGATTATACCTTGGTTTTAGCTCAGCAGAAAGAGTTGAAAATCAGAGGAAGGTAAGTGACTGTCTGACCTGGATACTGTTAGTGGCAAAACTGAGACTGGAAATAACTCGGGTCTCCCAGTCACATGTTCAAGCTGTTTGATCATGCTGGCTTTCTGCACGAGAAATAGGATAAATATATACTGAATCACCTCCATTCTAAGGGGTAGTTAAAGAGAATAAACTGATTTAATTCCTTCAGCCAGCAGGGTCACTGAGCATGGATACTTGGCTGCCTGGGCAAGAGCAGAAGTGGTAGGAAAACACCTGGTCATCTGATGTTCACTCAGGCAAGAGCAGTGGGACTTGAGCCCCAGCAGCACTGCAGGGAAAAGTCCAGCCCTGTGCTTGTTCCCACAGCTGCAGCCAAGTGCCCGTAATGACAGGCTTCTTGCCAGGTGCTGTGGGTGCTGGATCTGACATGGGGAAGGAAAGGGGGTGCTTCATGAGGCTGGTTTCAATACAAAGGTTTCATCTTCATTCATTCAGCTCATGGATCCAGTCCCACATGGGCCCAGACAAGTTTGCTCCCCCTACTCTGATTCCTGTCTCCGGCCAGATTTCAGGTTCCTAACACAGGGCTTAGTATCTCTGCTTAGAGAGAGAACATGAGGGCAAAGGCAGGCCATGGTCTTGGTGCCAGCCAGCATCTCCAGCATCAGTAAAACCCAGTATTCTCCAGTGATATGTCACAAGGCTTATTCTGGAGCCACTCAGTAGCTTTGTGATTTTTCTTTTTTCTCTTTTTTTTTTTTTTTTTTTTCACTGTGGAAAGCTGGGAATTGATGGGATAGTTACAGTAAAGCAGTCCTTAACAGTCACTTACTTTTTACTCCAGCAAGCACTTTGAGGGTCCCTTTGGTTTTAAAATGGCCTGGCCTTTTTAACAAATTGAATTTTCCAGAGTTAAAAAAAAAAAAAAAAAAATCTCTTAGAATGGAATGTGGAGACTAAGTTGAAACTAAGTTGACCAAACTGATTCCCTGCTAAAGTGATCAACACTGTGCACAAGACTGGTTAGTTTTATAAAGACATTGAGGCCAGGGCTGCCATCTTTATTAAGTGATCATGGTGCGTGGTATAGCAGTGACTTGATTTCTGAATGGGGTCTCTGTGCACTGCCAAACTACAAATAGTAATAGTCATGAAATGGCATGGATGAAACCAGCCAGTTTTGAAAGGTTTGCCTGTTTTGCATCTTCTGAGCCAGCCATTTGCAATGAACTTACTTCCCAGCAAGCAAATCTTGCACCACTGCCCAGTTGTGTGTTTAAAAGTTGAAATGCTAGTGTGTAAAGATATAAGTAACAGACACTGCCTCTTCCAAAATCCCAGTGCCAAACATGAGTGAGGAGATCTTTGCAGGGAGCTTTGTCATTTTAACATGGCCACAAACAGTTTCAGGGCTGACCACCAAAACTGAACATTGGAAACTTGAAATGATGTTGCTGCTTCTAGGCACTGCTATAATGGAAATAATAACAGAAAATGCTGGAGAGCTGTGGATTTAAAATGGGACATTGTAGCAAATGATATTAAGCAAAGGTAACTGCCATGGAAGTAAGTATTGCGTTTGTGTAACTAGTTGCTATAGTGATGTGATGGCTTTTCCGTCAGTGCTTCTAGCAAGAGCGGTTAATCCATTTTTAAGAGGAGAGGATATTTAATAAAGGAAACAATTTATATGGATTTACAAGATATGCTGACTAGAAGTGCCATTTGTTCTGTGGCCTCATACTTAATTTGAATATTCCTCTAACCCTCTCCAAGTGTACCACAAAAAGGGGGGAAACCCCTAACATTTGATATGTTCAGACTAAAAAATAATTTTTAAAAACAAATCCATTTAATGCCAGTGAAGAAGAGCCCCAGATCTGGAGTCATGTGTTCTGCTCTTGTTATTGTAGAGAGAGCCAAAATGTTTCCATTTCAAAAAGCTATTGTAATTGCAAGGCATTATTAAAAATAAAACATACATGCACTTCTCTGCTGGCAGAGAAGAATGTAATCTTGTACAAGTCAGAACAGGAATGTCAAAATGTGATTTGAATCAAAAGTGAAAGTGATTCATGCACTGTAACTTCATGGTCCAAGTTGAGCTAACTGCAAGTGAAAAACAACATAAACAGCAAAGAGTTATGTGAGACTTTAAACCATTCCTCTTTCAGCAACCTGGGTGGTTAGTAACAAAGCGACAGTTTTTTTGTTTTTAAACTTTTTTTTTAACTCTGAAATGTCCCTTTAAAAATAGTCACAGGTGTCACTGGAAACCACTTGTAATGCAGGATATGGCAAAATGCCTGCTCGAGGACCTGCTTCCCACAGTGTTAGTAGCCAAGTACATCTTAAGCTTCTATTATTGTTTAAAGCCCTACAAGTACTAAACTCTAAAGACCTTCACCTTTCATAAGCAACTTTCAGTTTTTGATAGCCCCTGTAAAGTATCTGCACGCTACTGTATTATTGTCTCTTGAGTGATCCTCTGATGCCATGTGTTAAGACTTTGAGTAAACAAGGTGGGAAACATTCATCTGTGCTGAGTACAGTCTGGAGGGGATGGAGTCAGAGCCTACTCTAGTCATAAGCACTCTGTAGCAAGCTTCTAAGCATAGCTGAAAAATTGCCTTATGCATCTACTTTTCAGAGGCTGAGAGCTATAGAAAAGAGAGCTTTAGAAAGTATAAAATACGCTCTCAGTAGGATCTGATGGCTTGTTGTTTTCATAGATTCATAGATGTTAGGGTCGGAAGGGACCTCAATAGATCATCGAGTCCGACCCCCTGCATAAGCAGGAAAGAGTGCTGGGTCTAGATGACCCCAGCTAGATACTCATCTAACCTCCTCTTGAAGACCCCCAGGGTAGGGGAGAGCACCACCTCCCTTGGGAGCCCGTTCCAGACCTTGGCCACTCGAACTGTGAAGAAGTTCTTCCTAATGTCCAATCTAAATCTGCTCTCTGCTAGCTTGTGGCCATTGTTTCTTGTAACCCCCGGGGGCGCCTTGGTGAATAAATACTCACCAATTCCCTTCTGTGCCCCCGTGATGAACTTATAGGCAGCCACAAGGTCGCCTCTCAACCTTCTCTTGCGGAGGCTGAAAAGGTCCAGTTTCTCTAGTCTCTCCTCGTAGGGCTTGGTCTGCAGGCCCTTGACCATACGAGTTGCCCTTCTCTGGACCCTCTCCAGGTTATCCGCATCCCTCTTGAAGTGCGGCGCCCAGAATTGCACGCAGTACTCCAACTGCGGTCTGACCAGCACCCGATAGAGGGGAAGTATCACCTCCTTGGACCTATTCGTCATGCATCTGCTGATGCACGATAAAGTGCCATTGGCTTTTCTGATGGCTTCGTCACACTGCCGGCTCATGTTCATCTTGGAGTCCACTAGGACTCCAAGATCCCTTTCCACCTCTGTGCCACCCAGCAGGTCATTCCCTAGGCTGTAGGTGTGCTGGACATTTTTCCTCCCTAGGTGCAGCACTTTGCATTTCTCCTTGTTGAACTGCATCCTGTTGTTTTCTGCCCACTTGCCCAACCTATCCAGGTCTGCCTGCAGCTGTTCCCTGCCCTCTGGTGTGTCCACTTCTCCCCATAGCTTTGTGTCATCTGCAAACTTCTGCAAACTTTTTTACAAGATGTTTTACTGTCCATCTTCAATGATCATGTCAGTGATCAGGGTCTTGGTACCATGTTTGAGTACGTTTAAATAGTTATGTGACCCTATCTCAAATCTTAACATACTAACCTCACAACCATGAAGTAGGGAAGAACTTTAACCCACTTTTACATAAAGGAAAATGAGGCACAACGAGAATAAGGACCAACTTTGCAAATCGGCTTTTAGTAGGATTTTTTAAATTGATGTCATTGGGGTTAAATGAACATATGAAAAAATCTCAGTCGGCTCCTCAGGACCTGTAATAAGCAGACTGTCACTTACACAATGCTGCACAGGAAGTATGTGGCAGATTCTCCAAGTCCCAGTCCACTGACAAGACCCTTCTTTTTTTATATATATAAATAAAAAGAAGGATCTTGTCAATGGACTGGGACTTAGAGACTCCCAGTTCATATGTATGTATGTGTGTGTATATATATGTGTTTAAGATCTGTCAAGTGAATGGTTTACAGACTAGAGGGGCCTAGACAAATATACTTTAATCAAAAAGTCCTTCAATCAAAAGTGGGGACAGATTCTTTTGTATCGCTTTAGTGTTCAGTATTTATTCCCATACCAGAATGGTGCATATGGGCGCACACAACCAAATCACTGACAACTCTTGCAGTGATGTATTGACCAGGAACCCATTTAGAACCATATCAATTGCAGGCAGCCTTTATCATGAGTCCAGAGTGAAGTTCAGACTCACACCTCTGAAACAGTGAGGTGCCTTACCTGCTCTGCCTGCTCACCTGCATAATGCAGACCATAGAACTCGACCTAAAACATCAGCAGCAGGCTCATAGTTTCTGTTGGAACTGTAGCCTGTCTTTTTGAAAGTCATCTGATCTTTTAAAATCTGTTACTGGCCAACAGCAATCAAAGCTTCTCATGTTTAGGGGCTGGTGCTCTGTGCTTTCACCTGTCTTGGATGTCATGTCAAAGCTGGGCTTGTCATCATGTACTTTTTCCCCCGTCATGAGCCTGAAGAGCCTTGGTGTTTCCTAATTAATTTCAGGCATTGGTCTTGAACAGCAGATGATAGTCGATTGTGCCATTTTTAATAAGCCCTGCCATCCAGCATCTTCTCTGTTATCTTAGCAGGGCACCAGCACCAGCAACCTTAAAATTAAAATTCCACTTGGGGGGTGAATTAAGTTACTATGTGCACTTGGCTTGGTGTATTTCATAACGCTGTTGTCCAAGCAAACAGAAAACCTGATGGGCTTGAGGAGTGGATAGAAGCCAGGAAATTAAATGAGTGATGCACACAACCCTCCTCTGGGTGTTACTTCACGATCAGGACATGATGTGCATCCCCTTTATCCTCACTAATGAAATATTGCCTCTCTCCATGCAACAGGGTTGCATTTGATTTCAACAGGACAGGAGAATCAGCAGGGCTCTGCTGCTAATAGGAACTAGATCCTTAATTTCATGATGGGGCAAATTATGTTCAATACGAAGGTAATTGCTACTGAATGAGAATGATTTTGCAATTAAACCTTTATACTAAGCCACTGAGATGTTGTGGGCCTCTCACTTTTTCTACAGGAAAGGGATTGAGGGGTGACAATTCTCCCTTAATGAAGCATGGCCTTGTAAATTCCCTTTCCGTCTGTATCAGTACTGAAGTGAGGCTAATAAGTAGTGTTGTATTAATAACACGCTGTATAATTACAGCCTATAAAAGGAGATTATATGGCACATTAGTGCCATTTATTTTACCATATTATCCATTTTCATGCACACAAACGAGCATGGTGGGGGGTTTTGTTCTTGCCTTCTGATGAGAACAAAGCTGAAATATCCTGCATGTGAATCGGGGTCCCAGGTTCTTTCAGGCAAGGTCTGTCTGAGCTGCCTCAAGCCTGTAGGACAGGCAGCCTGTACCCCTGAAATCAACAGGACTGCCTGCACATCATATTAAAAAAAGCCTTGAAAGGTCGTCTGCTTATGCCAGCTTTCACATTGACTGTTGAAGGTCTGAAAGAGTTTGTATTTTTATTTTAAAGGTGGTGGTTTTCCCCTGCATATTTTGTTATACTGGAATTTCCTCATCTACCCTGGAAGACTGTATGGATAAGTGGAGAATGAATAGCCATAAAGATATACAAGGAATGAGGAACTTTAGTCAGACTATTAAATCCATGGCTTTGAATAAAGATTGTTTTTCTTTTTTTCTTTGTTAACATATTTAATGACTGATAAATATTTGGGGGAAAGGACTTCTATGCTAAACCTTTCAAAACAACCTCTTTCACCTGCAGCATGAGAATTCACAGTAGACATGAGAGACCTCCAATGAGTTTTCTAGCAAAGCCAACAAACTTTAACATTTCTGGTGTCTGTAAATGGAAGAAATTTGTTACAGACCTGTTCAGGTTGGGTTTTTTTATGTTTTGTTTTTTAATGCATCAGAAAATAGCAAAAGGGCACGTTCAATTTTGGGTTTTTTTGTTTTAATGAAAAATTTAATTCTAAGGTTAGTTTTCTTTGCCTATGTCACTGTTATTACTTCAGATTCTTAACAGTGCACAATATATTTTATAATCAAATTTACTTCCCATCCATTATTCTGTATGGAGAGAGATGCAAAGAAAAGCAACAGAAAATGCATGTAGACTGCTCAGTTACTCCTCTTTTTTCCCCCCACCCCCTCTTCTTCCCCCCATAATTGATTTCTATCCCAGTTTACTTTCATACTTCAGCAGGATATTGCTGTGCTTTGGGACTAAAAACACTGGAGATTAATAAGCCTTTCAAAATAAACTGTCTATTCCCAAATTTGAAAACAAACAAAACCCCAAAACAACCCATATCCCATTTTTATTGCTCTTTGAAAAGGCTCTTTTTGCTAAATCAAAGTTTTAGACCTAGATTGCCTTCTATGTTTATAGCATGCGTTTCTTTCTTTGCGGACAGTGATTTGCTTGAACAAAACATGAAGGTCCTATGGGATGCCCTGGTGGAGCATTCTGTACAGGCCCTCAAAAGTTCTTGTGCTGAAAGTCTAATGGACTAGTAATGCAAGTGGTTTCCAAAGAAGATAGCAATTGGGACTGCTGGCTACCATCCCTGGCTAGCATCTCTGCCATTGATTTACTTCGTCATCTTAGGGAAGTTGCTTTCTGCCAGCCTTCTCATGTTTAAAATAAGGATAATATTAAAATCACATTCTCAGGTTACTCGCAGCAGCAATATACAGTGCTAGGCTTGTGCTTTTGATCTTGGTAGTATATGGTTCGCATCAACTTGTTAATTTACAGCCTGTGAGGTAATTATCCACAATTTTGGAGCACTTTAAAAAAGCTGCACTTACACTGGACCTTTCCAAAGATTTCTAAGTGATGAGTATTATTAAGCTACTCTGTAACTTGCCATAGTTAGGGGTCACTAAACACTTCCATACTGATTTCTATACGTTTAAATTGTGCAAGTATTTTCAGTGTATGTTGAAATAGGTCTTTATAACTGCTATGTCTAGTAACATTTATTAAAAACAAGAAAAGTTATTAAAATTATAGCTGTCACTGGGTCAGTAACAGTAACCAGGGCAGTTACTACTTGGTTTAAGATGGAAATTTTAGGCACAGATCACAACAAGGAATTAGATGAAGGGTATAAAATTCATCCCAGGGCCCTGGGCTGAATCTGGACAGCAGGGCTCCTCCCAGGCCAATCTGTAGGTCCAGGGCTAGACAGTAGTATAGGCCTGGGGGCATGCAGTAGCATGTTTCACAGGCATGCATCAGTGAGGAGCTACAGGGTGTGAGGTGGTCAGGGCTCTGGCCAGATAGTGGCACAGCCAGGAGCATGTAATGGCATGGAGCTGGAGCCAGGAGTGCAGAGCAGCATGGGCATGGACATGACTATGGGCAGCAGCCCCCATCCCTGTGCTGCCGCCCAAACACAGCTCTGTGCCACTGCCCAGCCAGAATTTTGTGCCACCACATGCTCCTGGCTTTATGACATACAGAGCATATCGGCTCCTCTATTATTCTGAATCCCTTTGCAATTGTAGTCCCCAGAGACCCTGGGATGGGTTGAGATCAGACTGACAGTCTTAAATTACAACAATGTGTATATTCAACTCTAAAACCCCAGGGCTAAAGAATCTCTTTTTGTGGGTCTCATTTGTATGCTTGATATTGTTTTCTTCTCTTCTTTCATACTGTTGTGGCATGGATGAGAGAGAATTTATTCCAGTTCTCTGACTGGCAAAGCTCACTGCAGTGGAGAAAGGGGACTTTCTCGAAAATCTTAAAGCAATACAGACTGCATATCAAGTTTCACCTGACAATAACAAAGTACTGGAAAACTGAGAAACTCCCTCAGGTTTTTTGTTGTTTGTCTTTTTTTAAATAACCCTATCGCCCATTGAAATTATTAGGTGATAGGTTTAAAACTACAGGCATTACAGGAAGAAACAGTATTTTCTTGCATACTGCATGGACACCTGCATCCACACCCCCTTTTTCTTCCCAAAATTATTTATCCAGTCATAGCTGAATGCTGACTGCAGGAGATCCTGAATGCAGTAGCTGTGGCTGTAAGCATGGTAATACTGTAGATCTGACCCTGAAGGGTAAACTCTGCCCCTTCTCTCCCTAAGGTTGGCAGAGAGATGCACAGCTTCTATTCCTCCATGCTTCTACTCCAGTAAAGAAATGTCAGCTATTCCACTTAAGACATGCACCCCAATTTTGGAGGGTTGAATTTTTGGAAGAAAAGGTTTGTGATATGCAAGCACATACCAAGCACAAGAGGTGCATGCAGTACTTCTTTAAACAGTGCATAGTTAATTTGTGAAACTGATTCCCATCGGAAGTTGTAGAGGTACATAACATTGTCAGGTCCAAAAAGGGACTAGACTATAATGCATGCTGCCAGTGTCACTGTCAGGCCCAGCGTTGCTATCCAGGCACTCTGGCCCATGCACCCTCCACCCACTGCCAGGGGTGCCAGACAGAGCAGCCAGGTGGCATCTTCATGGAGCCTGGCCCAGAACCCCTGCAGGCAGGGCATGCTTGGCCAGGCAGATGGCATGGGGTCACAGGCAGGTGGGGAGCGGTGCCCAGGAGTGGCACAAGCAGGGCCAGAGCTGCGGCTGGGATGGCAGGGCAGTGACAGCATGGGGCTGGGGCCCGGGTCAGAGTTGCAAGCTGTTCCCTGTATGTCCCTGCCATGTGCCCACAGAACCAGGCCCCAGCCCAGCACTGTGATCCTGGCCCTGCCTGCCTGCCCTACTCCCACATGCTACCCCCCACCTGCCTATGGCTCCATCCCATCTGCCCAGACAGTAGGCAACTTCTACAGACCCTTCATCTCTACCTACCTACCCACCCTAACAAAGGGACTCTCTTCTTATTCCCAAATTCTGTATCCTTCTAAGTAAGTGTGTATTTGTTAAATTATAAATTCTATCACACATCTTCTCTCTTAATGAACTTACCATGACTACAAAAATCAATTAACACTTAACATACTAGCACATCACTCTGGAGCGAGTCTCTGCAATTACTTTCCCATTTCCCTGTTTCTATTTTTTGTACTAAAGTAGAAACAACCAGTTAAGAAAAGTCCATGGCCATTTTTATTTTTAGATCTTGAAAGCTCTCCAGGAGTGCTTATAGATCTTGGAGATTGCACCTGGTTGATTCAGACCAGGTATGGCCATGGATTCACTAGGCACTTGAGAGTACCCAGGTGATCCCATGTATTTGAGGTGTAATTTTTCAGCCTGTCACCAGATGTTAGTACTGCAAGCTCCTGGGTTTATGTCAAAATACTATTTTTGTTTCTCTTACTGATTTTCTTTGGTTTCTGATAGTGCCAATACCAATATTATTTTTTTTAGTTAACTGCCACAGATTGGTAGGTTAGAATGTATCCATCAACCCATTAGTAACTGCCAATAACATTAATAACACTTCCAGAAAATCTCCCCCTGTCAAATGATTTCTTCAGTAGGTTTCTTATGGTCTGAGTCCTGTTCCACAAGGCCATTTGATTGGGGATTATGAGGGCTTGATGTACTATGCCAAAATCCTCAACAAATTGCCTAAGCCCAGAGCTAGAGAACAGAGGCTGACTCTCACTGAAAACCTCCTCTGGCATCCCATGCCTTGCAAACATAGTCCTCAGGTTGGCTATCACTGACTTCCCAGTAATTCTGGATGAAATGCATACTTCTGGATACATGGACTGTAACTATTAAATAAGTTTTTAAATTCCACATGAATAAATCAATGCTGAGCTTTTCACATGTTCTGGGTGGAACTGGATGAGGTTGTAGCAGCTTGGCTTGCTGACATGACTGAAACTTTAAACAGGTGTAACTGTTTTCTTCTATGTTTGCAATGTCATTGATCCTGGGCCAGTACATTGCTTTGTGTGCTTATTTTTTTTGTCTCTTGATTTCTAAAGGGCCATCATGGATCTTCTGCAATATTTCCTTTTGTTAGCTCCTTGGTATCACCAACCTGATGCCTTGTTCAAACTATCCCATACTAGTAATCTGTTAAATCTGTTGTAGTTATTTTTGGATTCTGGCCAAACTTTAACTGTCATTTCTTTCAAGGATCCCACCAAATCGTCTTTCTCTGTGTCTGTTTTTATTTTCTGAAGTTTCCTATCCACTGTAGGGAATGATTTGACAATGAATTCCACATAGGCTTGCACCTCTGTCTCAAAAGTCTTTTCTGGTTACATAGCTGGATGTATAGCTCTAGGGAGTGCATCCACAGTAACCATGAATTGTGTGTAGTTCGCAATTATACCATACCTTTGCAGCGTGAACATCTTTCTTTGAATCCTAAAAGCACAGTCATTTAATAACTGGTTAAACAATGCTATCGGGAGTTTATGGTCCCTTTCCACATATACAGTTTCATAGATATATGCAATGGGGCCCCTATCCCATTACTAGAATGGGAAGGGGCCAGGCTCATTTCCTGGTCCCCTCTTGGGGCACCAGAGTGTGGCTGTAGGGGTGGAGGAGGCCACTAAAAGGGACTGACTGGGGGAGCACCCCAACCTTGAAACTACGGTCACGGAGGTCAGAGAGCATGACTGGAGTGTGTTTTGTGGCCCCAGTGGTGACCAAAAACACCAAATTCTGTAGCAGTGTTTGTCCCTCTCATGCTGGCCACAGTGACACTGCGTCAACAGCCAAGGTGATGGGTTGAGCAGTGGTGGCATTAACTCCTTGGCTACTGGCAGCTGCAGCAAAACGCCTCATGGGTCAAGTGACCCAGCTCCATTTTTTTGACACCCTTGCTCTGAAGCAGCCACTGTTGGAGAAAGATACCAGGCTAGAACCTTTGGTCTGATGTATTATGGCACTGCTTAGGTTTACACGTGCACAATTTTACAAATCCCATTTGACCTCCAGTGATATTTAGTAAAGTGTGTGAAGAAGTATGTTCTCTTTCATTAAAATGAGAGAGCAAACCCAGCAGAAAGGCAGCTAAAGACTGTTCTAACCTGTGGCTCTAAAGGAAAACAGAATAATTTTAGGTGTTCCACTTGATTGCTCGCTAAGTGTTAGAAGGAATTGACTTTGTCTGTGATTCTTTACCAGAGATAGAGAGTTTATTTTGGAAGGTTGTACTAAAACTGTAAAATCTTACAGCACAATTAACACTGTTAACAATAAATTAACAATTTAACATGCTTGCATCAGCTGCCATGGTCCAGCACAAATTATTGTGTAGATCTATCAAAAAGACCTTCGGTCTACACCAGGCATTATAGAATTGCTGCTTTATTGACTTCTCTTTGTGTGTTTTATACTTCTCTTTCACTGGAGGATGCCCTGAACCATTGACAGATGGCATGGAAATATTGATGTTCCAATCAATATTATTTCATCTTTCCTATGAATTCCTTTCAGCCTTCTCATCTTGCACCTGAATGGTGCTGTTCATGTGCTTGTCCACCTTTTTTAATGCTGTATTGCTTGATACTTTAACAAGGTGCTCCCAGTCCAATGTTCTCACTGGGCTTGTGAGAAACTCCATATGTGAGGGGCAAACATGCTGTAGAGAAGGGGCATTTGTCGGGAGGATCTGAATGTTTTCCCATGAGTTATCTGTCATGACTGAAGTCGGCTGGGTGTCAAGGGAGTCTCGGGGTACAGACTGTAGCTGCGCTGGTCTACAGGCAAAAGTAATTGGAATTCTTGGGCTGGTGATATCTTTTATTAGACCAACTAGATGGTTGCAAAAAAAGAAAGTCTTTATTTGCAAGCTTTTTGGCACATGCACCATTCCTTGGGCATAGGAGAGTGCAAAGATTGTAAAATTTCTCCCAGGCAGAGACGAAAATTCATATTGTGCCTGGCAAACATGCTTCTATGCAGTGACTTGCTGGAATGTTTGCTGTTCGTCAGAAATACCCACATGTCAAGGAGGCATTGTGGGGAAGGAACAGCGGGGAGATGGGAGACTGTGTAACTTAGCATGGATGGGTAAGGGTCCATACACTTGTAGAGATGTTCGTGTTTCTTCTCTCAGAAAAATCTTTCATTAATGGCTACCACACAGTGCAACCTGATATACTTCAAAGTCAAAGAAATTCCTCTTCTCAAAAATGTTTTTTGTAGCCTCAGGAATATATCCTCTTGGGGAGAAGTGATTCAGCATTAGGCCCACCAGAGACTGGACTGTCACTATTCCTTTCCAACTATGGGGTCAAATTTGAATAATAGACTGAGGGCAGTCTCTTTGGATCCCCTGCTCTGAGACCCCTACAGTCTCAGAGATGAGACTATATGCATAATAAGATGAGACATAGGCAGACAAGGTTTTTTGGGTGAATCTGATATCTTTTATTAGACCAAGTTAAATAGTTGGAAAAAAAATGTTCAGGTTTAAAAACCCTTTGTCAAGCTGAGGAAGTTTCTGCAGTTGGTATGTGCTCTTCCTGGGTAGAATGAGAGCACACACTAACTGCAGAAATTTCATCAGCCTGACAAAGGGTTTTTAAACCCAAAAGCTTGCTTAAAATTTTTTTTCCCCAACTATTTAAGTTGGTCTAATAAAAGATATCAGATTCACCCAAAGAACCTTGTCTGCCTATGTCCTTAGACCAACACGGCTACAACCTACACCCCTGTAAGACGAGATAAGAACGGGAACTTCACACCACAGGTTAGTCACAATATCAATCATTGAGTCAATTGTGATATGTGTGATACAGCCTGCAACTGCACTCCACTACAGCACATGTAATAAACTATGGAGAGTTAAGTCTCGCGCCCATTTAAATGAATGCCCTCTGAGAAAACACCCAAGTTCTTCCCGAACTGGCATTGATGGTTCAGTAGGTGGCACTCTTAGCTCTAAATCAAAGACCCTGCATGGTATGAAGGATATCATACTTCAGAGGGTGCTTGCTGGCTTTGGGCTGAAGTCTAAACCTGAGGCTTTGATGCTTGCAGACTTTTTTTCAAACCCAAGTGCTTCTGAGTGTAAACCCAGCCGATTCCACTTGAGTAACTAATGACAGTGTGCCTGCAGACGCCTTCAAACAATGTTCTTTTATTTCTTATATCATTAGTGTTAACGAGAGATTGTTGTCAGCTGTCAGCCACCTGTCACCTTTCACCCAATTGATCCTAAAGATCTGTCTAAAGTCATCATGTTCCTAAAACCCAGAAAGGCTTCCCCACAGTGCAGCAAATCACTGAATTATATCATTGCTTTATGCGATGCTAGCAAATGTTTCTCACACACAACTCTGCAGTAATACATGGACTCAATTTGGACTGTTGCAGCTTGGTCTTTAAGAGCACTGTTTGCAGCCATACTTGTGCTCAGAGCTACTATGCAATCCCCAAGCACATGGAGCTTCCTGGAAGCTTACTGATATCACCCTCCAAGTTATCTCTTCTATAACTCCTATTCCAACTTGCAGGTTCTTTACAAGTTATTACATCAAGTACTGGAGTCCTTCATCCTCCAAGGCACATTACTGGAGGTGTAGGCCCCTGAAAGGGGGAGTAGGCTGGGTTTCAATAAGGATGAAGTATGTATGGGGTGCGTCTATATGTGCACTTTAAAATAGTCTACTTCGCATTGAAGTGCATTAATGCATCATGTAAAAAATCATGCCATTACGCTAATGCACAGTAAAATAGTCCTCTGCACATTAAACATCACTAAGAATAAAATGCAGAAGTGCTATATGGCGGTATAAAATTTTAATGCATGTTGGAAAAGGCAAATGAATGCACGTGTAGACACCCACAGCCATGTCCACATGCTGACTGCCTACAGTGCCAATGGCTTTCAGCCAGTGATATCTTCCACTGAATACAGCCAAAAATAACAACTACATTCCACTTGAGAGGCACTCTTGCTGCCTGTGAACTAAGTGTAAATCTAAATGAGCAGTGCCTGAAACCCAAGCTGCACCTGGTTCATCTTGATGTGACACTGAACCAAATGCTGAGCTTCCACTAATGGTCACAGAAAGCAGCTACCAGTTAAAACTCCTGATAACCTCCTCAGCAAACTAGCAGGCTCAACTCAATGCTGTGTACTCCAAACATCTTCATATACCATCTGTTACTCAACAGAATATTGTGCACCAGTCAGGTGCCATTTGTTACATACAAAGATAATTGATGAACAATTGTGTGAAACAAGGAACATCATAGCCAGAACACTGTCCTTTGCTACTGTAGTTGCCAAGATGCAACTCATCACCACCCCAGATCCATCATGAGGATGTAACTTCAAACTATTACAGAAATTCCATGCCATCCTGATCGCTTTTTGTACATGGATCTTTTAAAAGCACCTGCAGTTCACTTGGCATAGAGACAACCTCTATGGCCCAATGTGCTGCACCAGAAAAGCTTAGAATCATACAGCCTAATTTCATAGTACTTAGGGTTGGAAGGGACCTAAACAGATCATCAGGTCCAACCCCCTGCCCCAGGCAGGAATGAGTGTGGGGTCATATATATACGGTAAGTATACTGGTGTTCACCAGCTAGGATAGACAAGCTCCTTATTGCTGATCCGATCATTTCTTTCATGGTTTTGACCTGTCAATAGGCCTGGCTGAAGAGGTTCTGGATGGGCCTAGTCTTCACAGACACAACAACATGACAACTCATACAGAAGTTGTGAACAAGTACAAACAATGGTGCTCATTGAGGCATGCCGTCTATCAATACTTTTAATGGTCATATGATGACATTGAAACAATAGTATTAAAAGCAGACCAAAAAAATCCTGAAGAACACCAAATAACAGAATCATCTGGTATAGAAGTTTCACTTACCATTAATGAGGTAAGAAAAATCCTTCTGCAGCTTGGTCTGGTACAATCTGACACACACAGATAGTGCATGTATAGGTGGTTCCCAGACTCTTTTGGACCAACAGACTACAGTTGACCCTAATAGTTTTTGTGAGTCCCTATGCACCCTTATCATCAAACTTTTAATTGAAGACACTATAAAGATGTACCAGGTCCAGTGCATTCAGTGGACTGGCTTCAAACTACTTGCCGTTGCTCTGAAGACCACATGTGGAACACAGTTTGGAAACCACTGGTATATATACTTATTCTGTAATGCATTTTATTACTGCAAACATTAGCAAACTGATTGCCAATAGAAGCTTGCCAGAGTGAGAACTGCAGAGTTCCATCCTGAAATAATCTTGAAATGAATTTGAGAGATGAGGAGGCAGCTAAAGTTGCAGAGGACAGGAAAAAAAGAGAATTGAGTAGAAGAAGAGACCTAAGACCCAATTCTTGGGCTCTCAGCCATGAAATAAATGTCTAAACACTAGAAAACTCATCTGAACTGAACCTTCTTGTAGTCCCCTATCACCACTGTTCTCTTTCAGGACCCTTCAGAAATGGGAACCTTCTTGGGTGTAGGAAAGGCCACTGTCACACTGTTGATCATGTAGATGAGAGGCTGAATGAGAAATCATATTGCCCTTTGTATTTTTGGGAGTGGAGCTATAATCCAGGGTTCCTGCTTTAGAAAATGTGTTGTGGAGTATTTCTGGTATTGTAAGTATTCACAAAGCACATATTACATTGGTCATAGGCTGAGTCATTAACGTCGGATGAACTGTAGTTAGTAATAAACAATATTTAGCTCTTACATGATGCTTTAAACCACAGAAAAGATTAGAAGAAATGGCAATAAAATACCTAAACTCTGCCTCCACTACAGCTTCTACTGTTGCTATTACCAAGATCACTGCAAGGAAGGAGGATCACAAGTTTGACTTTTAGAAGTACTGTATGTATATACCCCCTTTATAGACAGATATAGGATGCAATTAGGTTTTCCTCACATGGGTGCAATGCATAGGGACAGCAGTAGAAGCAATAGAGCGTAGGCAGAGCTTATGTATTTAATCACCATTTTTTCTAATCTCTTCTATAGTTTTAAAAGGATCTGGGGTCAAGAATATGTCCTTTTTAAATCCAACACTTAAAGTGCAAATTTAAAACCTCTTTTATTCCTGTTTGAATTAGACCATTGGACTAACAAGCTTTCTGCTCTTTCCTATTGCTTGATTTCTGCATGCTGATTAAGTCAGGATGGAATCCTGCTCCTCTTCAATCCACAGCAATGGACCTAGTGATTTCAGGAAGTGAGGATTCCTCCATGAATGTCTACCTAGTCACAATCACCAGAAATAGCAGCCAGTGTGTAGGAAGAGGCTTATTTGGTTGTGCGTGTAGCTGTGATCTAAAAGCTAAGATTGACAATAACAGGTAGTGCAGGGCACTCTAATAAATACTCAAAAGATGTGATGTTGTATTAGCGCATCTTAATGTATGTTACATTTTTCCAAAGGGGCCAGTGTCACCTGTTGTCTGCCATCTTGAACCTGCCTTGTTCTCTGTATTTGGTTGACATCTAGTAGACTTGCTCAGCCACTTATAGCCGTCTCCTCCTACAGGCAGCCATAGTGCTGATTTCCTTAGCATCTCTTCTAGCAAAGGATTCTTGACTTGTCTAAAGGAGGCCTGTTGTGAATGGGCCAGTGGTGGGTCCTGGTAGGAAATGGGTTAACTGGCGCTTGCTTTTATACCCCATAATAAAAGCTTTAATAGGCAACCAGTGCAGAGCCCTCAGTGCAGGAGGAGAGATGGGCTGTTTATTTGTATTAAAAAAAACAACAAAAAATCTATGCATGAACTGCGGATTAATTTGGCTGGATACCAAAGGAACACAGTCAAATATGCCTGCGTCTTTGTGGGTTAACAGCATTAAGAAATTCCACGTTTAATGGAACTAAGTCTTCATGAAAGTAGTTTTTTTTTCCTTCCCCTTTTCTTTTGTATCAGCTTTTGAGAGCAGATGAATCAAATCCTTGGTTCAGCCCTCCCATCCCCTCACAGTGCTCAGTTCATTGTGCTCTCTGAAGTGATTGGCGACGTAAAGGCACATTGTCTTTATTGTTCCCTGCAAGCATGGGCACCCACAGAGGCCACACTTTCTCAATTAGATAATTGCTTCTCTTCGAACAATCCGTTGGGCCGGCAAAAGGTTGCAGACAACAGTTTGCTGGAGTTTGGAGTATGTCCTGCTTGTAAACACTGCACTCTGAGGAAGCAGCTGCCTCCCACCATAGCGCTCCAAACATCAAACCAATGCTGTGATAATGCAGGGTCGTTATCAGGAATAATGTGCTCAAATTGTGTATAATGAGGCTGTCATCTCATCAAGGGCTTCAGACAGATATCAGGAAGAAAAGGGGAAGTTTAATTTGCCAAACCTGTGAGATGGAGTCCTACAGCTTCAATTTATGTGGATCTTGAGTTAAGGGGGAGAATTATTTAATCATGTAGATGCTAAGAAAAATCTTTCTTCTCTACATGTTGATCCCTCCTCCCCATTCACTCTTTTTTTTTTTTTTCTCCTTCCTGTCCCTCGCTGTTTTAGGCAATTAAATTTTGTATTCAAATTAAAACAGGCTGGGAGGAGTGGGTAGAGATCTTGTGACACAGTCAGAGGAAAGGAGTAAAGAAGAGCAAATGCATTTAGTGGAGTACTTTTCCTTCTTGTGTTTTACTTAAATCACTGTACTTTCAGATCAGCTAAGTGACACCGAGGTTTTCATCATGAAGATTCATACACATTAGGGGTTGGAAGGGACCTTGGAAGATAATCAAGTCCAGCCCCCTGCCTTAAAAAGGAACCCTGCCAGGGTCAAATGATCCCAGCAAGATAATCATTCAAAAGGATGTTTTTGCAAGAGTCCAGAGTAGGTGGACTCTTGCAAACACAACAGCACATCTTTTGAGTATTTATCAGTGTGCCCTGTACTACCTGGACCACCTCGGGGGGTGGGGAGTCTGTTCCAGACCCTGGACACTCTGACTGTTTTTTCTTGAAGTTTTTCTTTATGTCCAGTCTACATCAGCCTTCCAGAAGTTTGTGGGTGTTAGACCTTGTTATCCCTAGGGGAGCCTTAGTGAACAACTATTCTCCCAGATCCTGGTGCACCCCCCCCCTTATATACTTATAGACTGCCACCAAGTCCGCCATGAGCCTTCTCTTTAGGCTGAAGAGTCCCATGTCCCTTAGCCTCTTCTCATACGTCTTGCTCTCTTGGCCTTTGATCATATGAGTGGCTCTCCTTTGGACTCTCTCAAGCTTATCCACATCCCTCTTGAAGTGGGGTGCCCAGAACTGGACACAGTACTCCAGCTGCAGCCTCACTAAGGCTGAGTAAAGTGGGAGGATGATGCCCCTAGTTTTGCTTGAACTGCATCGGTGGATGCATGCCAGGGTTCGGTTTGCTTTGCTGGCTACAGTGTCGCATTGGAGGCTCATATTCATCTTGTGGCCAATCAGGACCCCCAAGTCTATACTGGTCATAGTGCTAGCGAGTGTAGCACTGTAAGTATGATGCTGGTTTTTCCAGCACCCTGCTCTTCTCCATGTTGAAAGCCATCAGGTTGTGGTCCACCTATCTTGTGAGTGTCTCTAGGTCAGCCTGTATCCCCAGCTTATCCTCCAGTGTGACCTCCTTTCCCCATAGTTTTGTGTCCTCTGTAAACTTTACCAGTCCGCATCTGATGCCTGAATCCAGACCATTAATGAAGATATTGTAGAGTACTGGTCTGAGTACTGATCCCTAAGGGACACCACTGGTCAGCTTGCACCATGTTGATTTGCTTCCATCAACTAATACACTTTGGGTCTGACCCCAGATCCAGTTACTCAGCCATAGGACTGTGGAATGGTCAAGGCCACGGTTCCCCAGCTTAACCATGCGGACATGCAAGACAGGTGATGCATGCAAGGAGTGCCCAGGTAAGAAACAGGGGTCCAAATAGTCTTCCTAATCGGGGGGGGTGGCATGTGCAGCTATGCAAGGCCTTAAATGCCTATATACCAATGCTCATAGTACGGGGAACAAACAGGAGGAACTCGCCCTCAGAATAGCCAGTTCAATCCCAGACATAGTAGGACTTACAGAAACATGGTGGGATTTATCCCAGGACTGGGCAGTTAGCATTAGGGGCTATAGGCTCTACAGGCAGGATAGAGAAGGAAGGAAGGGACGGGGTGTGGGGCTCTATGTCAAAGAACAATACATATCCTCTGCCAGCAAAATGGGGTCAGAGGAGGGGCAAGCTGAAGTGTTCTGGGTCAAGATACAAGGGGGTTGTGGGGAGAGGGATTTAACAGTGGGGGTCTACTACAGACCCCCCAACCAAAGGGAGGGGCTGGACCGGGAATTTTCAGGCCAGCTTGCAGAGGCACTTAAGGCAAGGGATGTAGTTGTCAAGGCTGGGAGGAGCAGTCAGCCAGGTCGGACCGTTCCAGGAGGTTCCTGGCCAAGAAACAGGACCTCCACTTAACCCAGGAGGTGCACAGTCCCACCAGAGGAAATGCCCTGTTGGACCTGGTCCTGGCCACAGGCGATGATCTGGTAAGGGGCCTCCAGGTCCTTGACCACCTGGGTGATAGCGATTATGGCTTGCTGGAATTCATCATCCAGCACAGGGTGTCCAGGGCCTGCAGCAAGGCAGTAGCCCTAGACTTCAAGAGGGCCAACTTCAAGGAGTTGAAGAGATTAGTGGGAGAGGTGCTGGGGTTCTCGGCAGGGGAACTCAGTGCCCAAGATGAGTGGTCGTTCCTTAAGGAGACGATAGGGCACAAGGGGTGAGTATCCCAACAAGAAGCAAGGGGGGCAAGAGTGCCCAAAAGCCCCCCTGGCTCACCAAGGATGTCCGGGAATGCCTGGTTGCCAAAAAGGCGGCGTACACCCGGTGGAAGGGGGGGGCGCTATCTCCAAAGAGGAGTATACCTCCACTGCTCGGCCTGTAGGGGGGCTGTTAGGAAAGCTAAGGCGGATATAGAGCTAGGACTAGCGTCCAAGATCAAAGATAATAAAAAATCCTTTTTCAAATATATAGGGAGGATGAAGAAGGCACCGGGAAATGTGGGGCCCCTACAAGATACGCTGGGCAATCTGGTAGTTGTGCCAGAGGAGAAGGCAGACCGCTTTAACAAATTCTTCACCTCCGTTTTCTTGTCCAGGGTCTGGGACTCCCCCACCGTGATTCAAGACAGACTCAAGGGGAACGCCTCCGGACCTAAGGTTGAGGAGGACCGGGTTAGAGTGCTTCTGGAGGGGTTGGACATGTTCAAATCAGCAAGTCCAAATGCTCTCCACCCCAGGGTGTTGAGGGAGCTAGCAGGGGTTGTTGCAAGGCCCTTGGCACGACTTTACGAGCGCTCGTGGTGCTTGGGCCAGGTGCCAGATGATTGGAAGATAGCCAATGTGGTCCCCATCTTTAAAAAAGGGAGGAGGGAGGACCCAGGCAACTATAGGCCTGTCAGTCTTACCTCAATCCTGGGGAAACTCTTTGAGAAGATCATCAAGTAGCACATCTGTGATGGGCCGGCATCGGGGATGATGCTCAAGGGCAACCAGCACGGTTTCCTTAAGGGCAGGTCATGTCAGACCAACCTGATTGCCTTTTACAATCAGGTCACAAAAGCATTGGATGCAGGTGTCGCCGTGGATGTAGTCTTTCTGGACTTCAGCAAGGCCTTTGACACTGTCTCCCACCCCATCCTCATTAAAAAACTAGGCGACTGTGGCACTGATGCCTACACAGTCAGATGGATTGCAAATTGGCTGAAGAGTCATACTCGGAGGGTGGTGGTGGACGGGGTCATATTTGACCTGGGGGGAAGTGGGCAGCGGAGTCCCCCAGGGCTCGGTCCTTGGGCCCACACTGTTCAATTTCTTTATCAGCGATTTGGACGACGGGGTGAAAAGCAACCTGTTTAAATTTGCTGATGATACCAAAATTTGGGGTGAGGTGGGCACGCTAGTAGGGAGGGAAAGACTGCAGCAAGACATGGATAGGTTGCAGGGGTGGGCTAACAAAAACAGGATGCATTTCAATACCGACAAGTGCAGGGTGCTGCACTTGGGCAGTAGTAACCAGCAGCACACTTATAAGATGGGCAACTCCCTTCTTGAGAGCACGGAGGCTGAAAGGGATCTTGGAGTCATTATTGACTCCAAGATGAACATAGGCCGACAATGCGAGGTCACGGTCAGCAGGGCCAACCGGACCCTATCGTGCATCCACAGTTGCATCTCAAGCAGGGCCAAGGAGGTGATCCTCCCCCTCTACACGACACTGGTCAGGCCACAGCTGGAGTACTGTGTCCAGTTCTGGGCGCCCCACTTCAAGAGGGATGTGGACAACATTGAGAGGGTCCAGAGGAGGGCCACCCACATGATCTGGGGACAGCAGGACAGACCCTACACTGAGAGGCTACGGAACCTGAACCTGTTCAGCCTTCACAAGAGAAGGCTGAGGGGAGACATGGTGACCGTCTATAAACTCACTAGGGGGGACCAGAAGGGTTTGGGGAAGACCTTGTTTCCCCTAGCACCCCTCAGGATAACAAAGAATAATGGCCACAAGTTGTTGGAGAGTAGGTTTAGATTAGACATCCATAGGAACTACTTCACAGTCAGGGCGGCTAGGATCTGGAACCAACTTCCAAGGGAAGTGGTGCTGGCTCCTACCCTGGGGGTCTTTAAGAAGAGGCTTGATGCCTACCTGGCTGGGGTCATTTGAGCCCAGTTTCCTCCTGCCCAGGCAGGGGGTCGGACTTGGAGATCTACAAGGTCCCTTCCGACCCTACATGTATCTATGACATTATGAGAGACCAAGTCAAAGACTTTCCTGAAATTCAGATGTATGACATCAACCTCATCTCCCTTGTCCAGGCAGTGTGTCACCTGGTCATAAAAGGAGATGAGATTGGTCAGGCAAGACCTTCCAGCCACAAAGCCATCCACTCAAAAAGTTGTCTTCTATTAGCCTGTTGCTGATGGAACCTTTGATGATTTTCTCCAGGATCTTCCCAGGGATGGATGTCAGATTGATTGGCCTGTAATTCCCTGGATCTTTCTTCCTTCTTTTCTTGAAGATTGGGACCATGTTGGCCCTTTTCTAGTCTTCTGGTACCTCTCCTGAGTGCCACAAGTTCTCTCATATCTTTGCCATAGGGCGTGCTATGACATCCACCAGCTTCTTCAGGACTCTTGGATGCGTTCTGTCCAGGCCTGCAGATTTATGGATGTCAAGCCTCTGGAAGTGTTCCCTCACTTAATCTACCTCAATTGTGAGCCCATCTCCCATCCCCTGGATGCTTTGTGTCCTGTCCAACAGGGTAACCCCCTTGGGCAGGTGGAAGACCAATGCAAACTAATCATTTAGGAGACTGACCTTTTCCTGAGCATCAGACATCGGCTGCCCCATTTGATTTAGCAGGGGTCCACTGTTGCCTTTGTTCTTTCTCTGACTTCCCACATATCCGAAGGACTTTTTGTTGTCCTTGATTCCTGTGGCTAGACTAAGTTCATTTTCTGACTTGGATTTTCTGGTTTGCTCTCCACAGGTGTGGGCTAGGGTTGTGTAGTCCTCTTTGGTGATGATTTCAGTTTTCCATCTGGTGATGGCTTCTCATTTTAGTTTCAGGAGGTCCAAAAGTTCCCTATTAAGCCACAGGGGTTTCCCAGCCCACTGACTGCATTTCCTGCAGGACGGAATGGATTTTCCTTGTACTTCAAGGTTTATGTTCTTAAGGAACAGCCATTCCTCATGAACTCCCCTTTCTAAGGGGCCATGGTCTCTTAGTGCCTGACTGACCAGCCTCCTGAGTTTGTGAAAGTCAGCCTTCACAAAGTTGAGGATTTCTGTTTTACTGAGAGATTTTATAGTATAGTACTTAGGGTCGGAAGAGACCTAAACAGATCATCAGGTCTGACTCCCTGCCCTGGGCAGGAACGGGTGCCACGGTCATATCACCCCAGTCAAATATCTGTCCAGTCTCCTCTTGAAGACCCCCAAGGTAGGAGAGAGCACCACCCCACTTTGGAGCCCATTCCAGAGCCTGGCAGCCCTAACTGTAAAGTAATGTCTCCTGATGTCCAGCCTGAACCTTCTCTCCAACAATTTGTGGCTGTTATTCCTAGTAACCCTGGGTGGTGCCTGGGGGAACAGAGCCTCCCCCAATTCCTGCTGGTCCCCCCTGGTGAGTTTGTAAACCGCCACCAGATCCCCTCTCAGTCTTCTCTTGTGGAGGCTGAATAGGTTCAGGCCCTTTAGCCTCTCTTCATAGGGCCTGCCCCGCTGCCCCTTGACCATATGAGTGGCCCTCCTCTGGACCCTCTCAATGCTAGCCACATCCCTCTTGAAGTGCGGCGCTCAGAACTGGACACAGTAGTCCAACTGTGGCCTGACCAACGCCACATAGAGGGGAAGGATCACCTCCCTGGACCTGCTTGTGATGCATCTGTAGATGCACAAGGTGCGGTTAGCCTTACTGACTGCTTCCTTGCATTGGTGGCTCGTGTTCATCCTGGAGTCAACAATGACTCCAAGATCCCTTTCTGCCACCGTGTTGACAAGAACGGTGTTCCCCAGCCTATAGGTGTATTGCTGGTTCCTTCTCCCTATATGCAGTATCTTGCACTTGTCTGCGTTGAATTCCATCCTATTCTCATCCACCCACCTCTGTAACCTGTCTAGATCTAGCTGGATTCTGTCCCTCCCCTCCAGCATGCCCACCTCGCCCCACAACTTGGTGTCGTCAGCAAATTTGGACAGTGTGCATTCCAACCCACATCCAGATTGCTGATAAAGATGTTGAACAATACAGGCCCCAGGACTGAGCCCTGGGGGACTCCACTGCCCACATCCCTCCAGGTCAAAACAACCCGTCCACCACCACTCTCTGGCCACCCTGTGTTGGACAGAGAAAGTGATCAGTTCATGGTCACTGTCACCAAGCTTCCCCTCAATCCTCTCCTTTGGCCAGTACCAGATCTACCAGTGCCCCTCCTCTAGTTGGCTTGTAAACCTCTTGTGTTAGGTAGAGCTCATCATTGCAAGCGAGGAAGCTACATGAGTGGTCAGATTTGGCCATGTGCTCTTCCCATTAAATGTCAAAGAGGTTGAAGTCCCCCATGATGACCATGCATTGGGAGTGTGGAGCCTCAGCCAGTTCCCTACTGAATTCATGATCCAGCTCATCCTCTTGTTGGGAGGTCTGTAATAGACTCCTACAATTATATCCCCTTCCTCACGCTCTCCCTGTATTTTAACCCAGAGGGTCTCAAAATGCCCTCCTTGGTTACTAAACTCAGTTTGAAGAGAGTTGTGTGGGTGGGGAACTGGGTGTGGGGGGTGGGTGTAGAGGGGTCCTTTACATAGAGAACTAGACCCCAACCCCTCTTCCCAACATGGTCTTTCCTGTACAAGGTATAGCCTTCTATACCTGTGGACCAGTCATAGATGGAGTTCCACCAGGTCTCCGTTAACCCTACAATATCATAATCTTTGTCATCAGGAGAAGGGCCAGTTCCTTTTGCTTGTTTTCCAAACTCCTGGCATTTGTATACAGGCAGCTGAGCCTGCCATAAGAAGCCCAGGGCTTCTCTGTGCACTGGGATGTGACCTTTCCTTGGGCTGTTGTCTGAGTAGGTTCCCTTGTGCTACCTAACCTGTTAATAGTGTGGATGGCATGACCTGGGCTTGAACTGGTAATTGACCGCCCGTCCCACAGCGATCCTAGTTTAAAGCCCTATCAAGTAGGTCAGCCATTCTGTCTGAGAAAGCTTCTTACCATTTAAGGGTGAGGTGGAGGCCATCCCTTCCCAACAAGCTGCTGCCTCTCTCCCTGAAGTCCGGCCTGTGGTCAAAGAAGGCAAACCCCTTGCGATGGCACCATCGCCGTAGTCTTCTGCTAACCTCTTCGATGCCTGTGACCCATGACCAGGAGGATGGAGGAAAAAACTACCCGTGCCCCGAGACCCTTGAGCCCAGACCCCAGAGCCCTGTAGTCGCTCATGACCCGGCTGAGATTGTTCTGAGCTATGTCATTTGTGCCTACATGGATGAGTAGCATAGGATGGTGGTCAGAGAGCTGGATGAGTTTGGGGATCCTCTCAATCACATCCCAGACACGAGCCCCTGGAGAAAAGACCCAAAGAAATTCTGTGACTCTATAGGCTCAGCTGCACCCACTATAAAAAAAATAGTTTCCTGAACAGCTGTCATAATTGAGGTGGTATATTGCATCTACGTAATCTACATTGCATCTACAAAGCAATGCCTCACAGTGGGGTGAGAGAGAAAGGAAAACATAATGTTGCTATCATTCACTGAAATTGGAGTGGGAATTTCCTAACACGGAATTTAATTTGGACACACAAAGTTAATATCCCTGCTATGAAAGGTCATGTGATCATTTAAGAGCAAAAAACCTAAGATTTTGATTTTGCTTCTTTTCTAAAAGAGGTTACATTGAGTGTTCTTGTGCCACAACACCTTTTTTGGGACCCAGAAGTTCTGTCAAACTGTCCTCTGGTGAGTTGGAAAGCTACTATTTCATCCTGAAGTTCACCATCTTGAACTCCAGAAGGTAAGATTTTGTTTGGGAAAACACATTCAGACTCTATTGACACTTTTGGTTTTGAAGACAAGCCTGCAAATGGAATACAAGTCAACACAAACAATGTCTGCCTGAGTTTGCAAACTGCCTAAAACAGCAGGTTTTTTTAAAGGGTTGGGCTTCTTCTAGGATACTGTGCAATATGACTCACTATCCCATCTAAAAAGGACACTGCATAACTAGATGATGTTAAGACCTAGCAGAACTAGAGCATCATTGCAGAACTAGATGATGTTAAGAACAGCAAGGATGACCAAAGGCCCAAGAAACCTCCTGACGGGCAGGCAAAATATGGCTTGCAGGCCAGATTCAGCCTGCCAACTGGCTGGATCCAGCCCATGGCTACCTCTGCAATGCTCCACATGGGGCTGAGCCCCACCCACTCTCACCTGGGCAGTCCATGCCTGCACTCCCCCCAGCTCCAGCCAGCGAGCAGCTTCTGGCAGGGCTGTTCCAAGTGCAGCTGCAGCAACTCAGATGTTCTACTCCCCCCGCCTTCAACGGGAGTTGCCAGGCTGAAGCTTCCCTCCCCACCCATCTGCCCAGAGTGGCGGAGCAGGGGACAAGAGTAGAAGGGGGAGCAGCCACTGGAGGCAAGGGGAGCATTGCAGGGCAGCTGCAGGAGGTGAGGGGAGCACATCTGGGATGGGCTGGTTCCATGTGTTCCCTGGCCTTGCAGCTTGAACTGCTCCATATGGGTCCCAGCCTTGCAGGAACTCTTCCCCCACCCCACCACACACACCCGCCCACCCCCACACCCTACTACAGCCCCCACACAGTCCCACACCCTCCACCATATTCACACACAGCCACCATACCCCTGAACACACCCATACCTTCCCACAGCCTCCACACACACTCCCACCCTCCCATACCCACATCCTCCCACATGCCCTCACCCCAACCACATACCCCATACCCCTCTACACCCACCCCCCACACCCAGTCCCCACCCACACAACCCCCACATACTCTTTCCTAACCCCCCCACACACACAATATGCAAGAGTAAGAGTGTAATTTAAGCTATATGCAATCACCTCTAGATACCCTACACAAACACACGCATCAGGACAAAAATCTTTTTTAACAACATTAAAATAAGTTTTATATTAGATGCTTAATTTTTTTTAGTCTGTGATTTGTTTTTTGGATTTGGGGGGTTTTTTCAGTTTCAAGATGGCAACCCCCTCCCAAAAGGAGTACTTCTAAGGCAAAAGGAGGGACTTCTGGTATCAAAGGTCAGGGGTTAGGTACAGGACTTCTGGTCCCAAGATGATGACCAGGAGGCAGGGCAACTGTCAGGGACAGAGCTACCCATGCAGCCCTCAACAACTCACCAAAACTTCTTAAGCAGTTGTCCAGCCAAAATAATTGCTCGCCCTGTCCTATGTGATAAAAGATTGAGAAGACTGGGACTGTTTACCTTAGAAAGAAGATGCATGAGAGGGCATGTAGCCAGACTCTATGAAATACTGAGTGGCATAGGAAAGGCAGCTCAGGAAATTTTATGCTTCTTGTCTTACAGTACAAAATCCGAAAGAAAATTAAATGAAATGTAAAAATGTGGGCAAATCAAAACTGATCAAAGGGAAGTATTTTTCAAAGAACTTGTGACTCAGTGGACTAAGAAGTTGCTGAGGCCAAGAATGAACAAGCTTTAAAAAAGGAACTGTAAATGTATCTGGATAGCAAAAATATACATTTGGTCATCATTAATCCTTACCAGAATGTTGGAAGGATAGTGAACCTTATGCTCCAAAGTTTAAAGCACTCTCCATCAGGATGAGAGATAATGTGGGGGCTAATTGCCCCATATCTACCTGCACAGAGGTTCTTACACCTTCCCAAGTACCTGGTACTGGTCATTGCCACAGATGGATTCAAGGGGTGATCATCACCACTGCTCTTATCACTTTCCCTTCCTTCCCCCCCCCCACCCCCAGCCCCGACACTGGATTCAGCAGCAAGGGAAAAGATGGAACAAGTAGTGACCTGCTTTCACGCAACTCTGGAGCCCAGAGAGAGAGCGTCACCACCACTCCTCCTTTTTCTTCTTGCACAGAATTTAGTAGAGGAGATTGGGGGAAAAAAAGGGCAAACAGCAGCAACACCCACCCCCTGCTCTCCAGAGCTGCATGAAAAGTGGGGTTGTGGCCAGACCCTTTGCTGATCAGCTGCTGAACTAGGAGCTCACAGCATGTGGGGCTTCTGACCGAAGCTGCATTGACATGCTGGCGAGTTCAGAGAGTTCCCTGCACATGCACTGCAGTCAAATGGGGGGTGCAGCTGCACTGCCGGGGGCAGGGGGCAGCCACACTGTCATGCCCCCTAGATCTGCCCCTGCTCGCGTCTGATCTACTATGATGGCAATTTCTGTGTTCCCTATCATCAAAATCAAACATTGATTCTGAAATCTATTAGCACTTACTATATTCATGCTGATCAAAATTACAAGAGAAGGAGGTTCTTTCACCAACACTGGCTAAAGAACAGGTTAGAGGGCCTATTTAGAAAAGCTGCATGTGTACAAGTCCATTAGGCTGGACACAACGTATCCAAGAGTACTGAGGGAGTTGACTGATATGACTGCAGAGCCACTGGCCATCATCTTTGAAAACGTGGCAATTGGGAGATATCCTGGATGAATGGAAGAAGGCAAATATAGGGCCCATCTTTAAGAAAGGGAAGAAGGAAGATCCAGGGAACTACAGACCAGTCAGCCTCACCTCAGTCCACGGAAAAATCATGGATCAGGTCCTCAGTGAATCCATTTCTAAGCACTTGGGGGAAAAGGTGATTAGAAACAGGCAGCATGGATTCACCAAGGGCAAGTCATGCCTGACAAAGCTGACTGCCTTCTATGATGAGGTGACTGGCAGGGCGGATGCAGGAAGAGCAGTGGACATGATATACTTTGACTTTAGCAAAGCTTTTGATACAGTCTCCCACAATATTCTCACAAGCAAGCTAAGAAAGTATGGGTTGGATGAATGGTCTGTAAGGTGGATAGAAAACTGCCTGGATCACTGGGCTCAGAGGGTAGTAGTCAATTTGCTGTATGTCTAGTTTACAGCTGGTATCAAGTGGAGAACCCCAGGAGTCAGTCCTGGGGCCAGTTTTGTTTAATATCCTCATCAATGATGTGGAAGATGGGATGGAGTGCACCCTCAGCAAGTTTGCAGATGATACCAAGCTAGGGGGAGGAGCAGACACTCTGGAGGGTAGAACTAGGATTCAGAGAGACCTCAACAAATTGGACCAAAAGAAATCTCATGAGGTTCAATAAGGACAAGTGCAATGTCCTGCATTTAGGATGGAGCAGTCCCATGCACCAATATAGGCTTGGAACTGACTGGCTAATCAGCAGCTCTGCAGAAAAAGACCTGGGGGTTACAGTGGACAATAAACTGAATATGAGCCAACTGTGTGCTCTTGTTTCCAAGAAACCTAACAGCACACTGGGCTGCATTAGTAGGAGCGTTGCCAGCAGAGCAAAGGGAGTGATTCTTTTCCTCTCTTCAGCACTGGAAAGGCTGCATCTGAAGTACTGTGTCCAGTTTTGGGCCCCCCCCCACTACAGAAAGGATGTGGACAAATTGGAGAGAGTCCAGTGAAGGGCAACCAAAATGGTTAGGGGGCTGGGGCTCATAATTTCTTAAGAGAGGCTAAGGGAGCTGGGTTTATTTAGTCTGCAGAAGAGAAGACTGAGTGGGGATTTAATAGCAACCTTCAACTACCTGAAGGGTGGCTCCAAAGAGGATGAAACTAGGCTGTTCTCAGTGGTGGCAGATGACAGACCAAGGAACGATGGTCTCAAGTTGCAGCAAGGGAAGTTCAGGTTAGGTATTAGGAAATACTTTCTCACTGGTTGGGTAGTAAAACACTGGAACAGGCTACCCAGAGAGGTTGTGAAATTTCCATCCTTGGAGGTTTTTAAGACCCAGCTAAACAAAGCTTTGGCTGGGATGATCTAGTTGGGGTTGGTCCTGCTGTGAGCAGGGGGTTGGACTACACGACCTCTTGAGGTCCCTTGCAACCTAGTTTTCCATGATCCTATGAGGAGAATTGAGTATCAGATGATATCCATTTCCATACACCATTTTTCTTGCATCATAACAATTTCTGATGACAGAAGTCGAGATGATTTAGGATTTTAAAGCCCTGAGACAGATTTAATCTATGCTCCATATTCAAATTAACTAAATCATAGCAGTCTTAAGCAAATTGAAGAAACATAGCCACCCATACAAAAACATAAATGATAGCACCTGATTCTAAGGAGAGGGATGATATTAACAAGGGAGGCAATAAATGATCAAGTGACATAGGACTATGACTGTAGCAACTTTGCTGTTTTATATGTAATCAAGAAATTACTGTTATCACCCTGATGCACTTGTGGTTTTTTTTCTATTTAGACCCATAACTCATTTTTTTTCTACTTAGATATGTAACACCCAAGACAGGGTCATTAAATATGCAGTGTACTACTGCAGATCCTTACAAGATGTCTTCAGTTGTCAGTCAAATCTTTTAACAAATGCATGCAATGCAGAAGGCATGTTTCTAACTATCCATCAAATGTGTTGGTGGGAGCAGCACATTTTCAACCTTGCTGAAATGACATCCCTACTGGAAATAACTTCTTTTCTAACAGTTCCATAAAGAATCCATAACCCAATCAGGCCAACTATTTAAAATGAAGCAAAGCCTATATCCTGAAACAATTTCTATTTCTATACATTGATGTACTGTTTATTTGCTCCCAAAGAAAGTATTTAGGAACTAGGAGAACTAAAACTTTGCGAACCTATTAAAACAATATTTTCACAGTGCCCCTAAGGTTTCAATAGTATGACTGTAATGTAGCAGGCTCACCTTTTGTTGTATAGTTAGTTTTTATGTGTGGGTTCATGGTGGGAAGGGGGCATAATGTTATAGATCCTTGGTAAGGATGCTGCAGGACTCAAAACTTATTAGATCCTAGGCAAGAACAATTATAGGCATTAGGCAAAATGGTATGGGATGGAAGTACCAGGTGTGACTATAGGGAATTATCAAAGAAATGTGGAAACTCAAAAATTATGGAGGCTCAGGTGACATCTGGCTGACTGCTTTTCCCTAATGACAATGATCTATGCTTGAGAGTAAGCATATGCTACCTTGATCTTAAGGCATAGCGCTAGAGTGCTTATCATGTTTTGCCACATGTCCAGGGGGGTGAGTTTTGGCTGGAACTGGTACCTGTCATCCCTGCTGTAAATGTCTCCCTAGTCATTCAGGCTAGGGAGTCAAAGATGGCCAAATGTCCTGTATCCATCTCTTTTCATTGGCTACAGAAACTGGTGTGCCTTCACCAGGCCAGCTAATTGGCCATTGGACTCAGGAGGATTTTTGACCTTGAGATATGAGGTACTGTGGAGGAGATGACAGGATGGGACATCAAGCAGACTGCTGTCCACTTACACCCTGCTGGGCCATTTGTTTAGTACTGACTCAAACTTCAGGATGTTGCACATGGGTTCACCAGTGTGCCTTCTGGTGGCATTCCTTGGAGATTTCTAATCCAAATACCAACTTGGTCAAACCATATTTACTCTAAGAGACCCCAGTAAACTACAACACATTACTTCATGGCACAGGGAAACCCAGCCTATGGTTTAGACAAAGGACAGGTTTCTGGACAGACCAACGGATCTTTCTTACCCTACTCAGCTGAAGTGTGCAGCTGCTTTAAACCAGAGCAAAGTGCAGGTCCTGTATTTAACTAAACCTGAGTCCTATTGAACAATACTGTTGTTCTGCACAGCATGGAATTTCAAAGCTCACAAGGATTTCAAATCAGGCATATTACTGGCCACAACCACGTCCCTAAACTGGAGCAGGGTTGATAATTAGGAAACAATGATCTCTCCATGTTAAGGCTCTTGAAATCTTTGTAGACAGTAAATAAAGCTGAGCTGCAAATTCCAGGCATGGGTGTCTGGTGCCTCTTGAGTCCCCTGAGACCAGTCAGCAACCAGGGGGGTCCCCCAGCAGCCGATCCCGCTGACGGGGGAGGGGTCCCCCAACAGCCAGTCCCACTGACCGTGCACCCCCTACATGTCACCCCTGATTCCAGGAACAGAATTATGTAGGTGGGAACTTACTAACTTCAAATCAAACTTTTTATGCACTTTATCTGATCTGCTATCCAATTCACATTCCCTTTGATTTCAGAGACTCTTTGCAAACCTCAGTTCCCCAGTATGGTAAGGTCCTCCTCCTATCCAAACCAAGTTTCTCCCTTTTCTCCATGTGGAGAGTTCAGTGTGCCTCCTACTAGTCCTTCAGACAAAGGTTCTGTGTGCATCCGATTTACTCCCATGCTTCTTTCTTTCAAGACATATACATTTTAAAGCTAAACTGGAAGAATAGGCAGACTTTAGATAAGAGGTATCATTATAATGACTGCAATCGGTCAACAATGACAGGTGGCAAAAACTGTGAGCTCTGTCAAACCACACAACATTGGATCCACTTGTCCTCCTTTTTCCTATTTTGCTTTTTCCCAGTTGTCACCCATATCAGGAGGGCTCTGCCCATGGTTGAGTAAAACAATTTTACATTAACTAATTTGTCACTGCAGGATAAGAAAATCCTTCAATACTTTCATTATTTTTAATAAAAATAAACCTTTTATCACAAGGGAACTTAAGAGGTCCTTAACCTCACTCATAACACTCTCATCTTAATTTGCCTCATTTACTCATCCAGCATGGCTGACTTTTTAAAACAATTCTTTTATTAGTGATAGGGAAGTCTACCTTTATATAGAAACTTAGTTCATGATCAGTTCACTATACTTATTTAAAGAGCTTAGAGGCTTTATTATACTAATTTACTGGATAATCTCTGAACACACAGCAATGCTAACAAATCTCTCCTTCCTAATAGCTTGCATGCTTTACTTTTTTATCTGAAAAAGTTAGGATCAGTCTAAAACCTCCCATTGACTGATGAGAAATGTTTGCCACTATCCTATCAGGTTCTTTGCTTCTTTTACTGCTTAAAAAGTTAGCATCCACTCAACTGTTCTTTAAAGCTACCTAATTTCTTTGTGTATGCCACAGACAGACGTTCCTGGTGTGTGATGCTTTCTACCTATTTCCATAGATTTGGGTGAAAGAAGCCCCTAAATTTTGTCCTATAGCCACCAGAGTGTTTGGCACAGCTTTCATGGTGCAGGGCAATGCTTACAGTGACATGCACAGTGTCTGAACAACACAGTTTATAGCTGGGATCATTGAATATCATCATTGGGATCACCAAGTATTATTTTTAAAATGCAAACTACCATATACAAGAAACCCACGGACCAACATCCATATCTGCACAGAACCAGCAATCACCCTAAACACACCAAGAAAGCTGTAGTATACAGCCAATCCCTCCGATACTACTACATTTGTATTGAGGAAAACACCCATGATCATCATGTTGCAAATCTTAAAAGGGCTTTAACTCAACAAGAACACTCCCCAAGAGAGAGATCCCACTTTTGAAAGAGTCACCTGGATACCATGTAAAGAACTGCTGCAGTACAGAAAGAAAATCACCAGGAATCTCACGCCATTAGTAATGACATACCATCCTTTCCTGGAATGTATATGGAAAATCCTCAAACAACTGCAACCCATACTAGAAGACCCAATTCTTAAAGAGATCTTCCCAGAACCACCCATCTCAGCCTTTAAACAAGTACTGAACCTCACTAATCTCATCACCAGAAGCAAACTTCCTGTGGCCCAAAGCTCACAGAATGGATCCAGACCATGCCAGGAGAAGAAATGTAAAACCTGCCAGCATATCTCAAAAGATTTGTAAAGTACTCTCTGCCCTGAGTGTTGCACATGTAACAAAGCAACCATGCTATAGTGAAAATGCAAACTTGATTCTCCCAACTCATCTACAATGCAAAAATTGATCCTGGGGAATTTTGTTTTTAAAGCCAAAGACAACCAAGTCTTTCACCCATAATGGTTGGCAAGAAAACTCACTGGCATTCATGTCAAAGCAGCAAAATGGGGCCTCATGCCAAACCTTCCCACATCCACTGAGGTTCTCTCCCATTTTATGAAGTCTTCCTTTATCATAGCTTTATGGTGAGTGTAACTCAGGCTCCACCTTGCTGACAGCCTCCTAATCAACAGAACAATGCCCGTGTCTCTGACTATTAAGGTCTTTGCTACCTTAGTATGAATGCCAGTGAGTTTTCTTGCCAACCATTATGGTGAAAGACTTGGTTGTCTTTGGCTTTAAAAACAAAATTCCCCAGGATCATATGAGTCTGGGTTAGGAATGCAGTAAACTTGTTTACTGACCTGCAATAACTGTTTAGCAGCTTCTGAACTAGGCAGAGCATCTTGTACGACAGACATTTTCTAGTACAACCCCCAGAAGTCAGAGATGCTTATGGAAAAAAAGGATGGTGGCACATCCCCTGGAATAAATGCAACAACCACTGAAAATCTGCCAAAGTCTCTTCTATGGACTTGACATTACAATTCTTCTTTTGAGTTTTGTCCCAAATTCAGCAGCTGTGTGTCACTAAACAGCTCTCCAGTGTCACACTTTCCCACGGGTGGCTGCATTTCAATGAATGACATGATTCCTATCTACCCAATTTATAAACTCCTTTAGGACACCAATAGATAAAAGGCATGATTCAAGTGAGTCATAATTCACTCACCTGCGGCAAAGGCCATTACAGATCATCCCACCATGGCTGGGATTATATTATTTTTGCCCACCTTAAATGGCAGGCTCAGAATACACTAAACACTATGGCCAGCTTTTGTGATGATAGGTGTTTGCTATGGCAGTATCTAGGTTAGTCAGTAAGTACCAGTCTCTGGTAGGGGCTCAGATATACATGGCATGAGTACCTAGATATCATAGTTGTAATGGACAAGCATCAAGAAAAGCATCAAAATGCACTAGCCCCACAATCAGCAGATCAATTAGAAGAAATAGGACATCTACAAGTCTCTTCCTTCCCAGACTCACAGATTCTAATTAAGATTAGTGAGACATGGCTGCTGTCATCACCAAGCTTTATGCGTCCATGTGCATCTTCTGTGCTATTCCTGTAACTGTGCCAGAATACAGATACCAAGTAAGCTAGTGTATATTTTTTTTTTTTTAATTACTTGAAATTCAGAATGAAGTAGGCTCAATAGGTGACCCAAATTTTAAAAATATTTTGACAAGTACCATTAAATTCAAAGGCATTAATAAGTTTACGTAAGGAAGTAGAAACCTCTACTGCATGTATTTTGCATTGTAAACAAACCACACAAGTCTAATCTTGGAGGGTTTCTTACTACAATGTAGTATTCTACTTATTATACTTTTTGGAACAGATATTTCAATGCAGAATATCCCAGGCAATCTGATACATCTGCAGGTGCTCTGCTGGTAAATTGGTAAATTGTTTGAAGATCACATTGAGTGTTTGTAATGGGTATATTCATCTTAGATACAATTTTATGAAGTTTATACTTGCAAGTGTGTATTCTTTGATCCTTCTTATCCTGGGTAAAGACCCAGGCAGGAGCGCACACATTCTGGAAATCAACACATGACTGAATAGATGGTGTCACCAACAGGGCTTTAACTTCTTTGGCCATGTGGTGGCATTCCAAGGAAAAGAACTGCTAGGAAGAGACAGAGTCCACCTGATGAAGAGAGGCAAGACCATCTTGGCCTCACTAACCTGGTGAGGAAGGCTTTAAACTGAGTTCACTGGGGGATATAGACAAAAACACAGAGGGAAGTAGAGACCCATGTGACCTGGATAAAAGCAAAGTAAAAGGAGACTATAGAGGTAGCTTTAGCAATGTTCTAAGAGAGAAGTTAGGGCAATCAACTAGTTATCTATGCTGTTCATACACTACTGTAAGAAGCATGGAGAATAACCAGGAACAGCTGGAAGTCCTAGTATAGTCATAGAAGTACAATGGAATTAGGATAACAGAGACTCGATGGGATAATTCATATGACTGGAGTATTTCCATGGATACCCATAACTTGTTCATGAAGGACAGGTGGCGGAAAAGGAGGTGGTGTTGCCTTCTAAATAAAGGAGGCATATGTTTGTTCTGAGGTGCAGTGTAAAGTAAGGGGGAGACTTATTGAAAGTCCCTGGGTCAAGGTAAGGAGACAGTAAGAGGGGTGTCATGGTGGTTGTTTGATATAGACTACCAACCAGGAAGAAGAGTAGGTGAGGCAACTTAAAACAACTAGCAGAAGTTTCCATATTGGTTCTCATGGGGGACTTTAATTACTGTGACATCAGCTGGAGGTTAACACAGCAGTGCACAGTGGCCCATCAAGTTGTTGGAGTGCATCAGGGCTAACTTTTTTATCAGTGGTGGAGAAGCCAGTTAGGAGGAAGCTTTTTTTGATCTGCTGTTCACAAATGGGGAGGAACTGATTAAGAATTTGAGGACAGATGAGACATGAGGAATGTGAGGACAATTGATTAAGAATGTGAGGGCAAAATGCAACTTAGGTGACAGTGACCATGAAATCATAGAGTTCATGTTCCTAAGGAAGAAGAGCAACAGAATAGAGGCAAAGAGCTTCAGAAGAGCAGACTTCAACAAACTCAGAGAACTAGTGGGCAGGATCTTCTGGAAGGATCAATGTGCTCCAAGAGCAGTCATCAATCAGTCAGTCTCTAGTTGAGAGGAGGTATCAAGTAGGGGGTCTGTCCTGGGTCCAGTATGATGTAATAGCTCCATGAATTACTTGGAAAATGGGGTTGAGTGCACAATTAGCATACTTGTAGATGAAACCAAATTGAGTTACAAACACTCTGGAGGGTAGGATTAGAATCCACAATGACCTTGATATAGTGGACCGTGAACTGAATGTGAGCCAACAGTGTGCTCTTTTTGTAAAAAGGCCAATGATATACTGGGCCTTATTAATAGCAGCATTGCTCTCAAGACAGAGGAGATGATCCTTCTGCCTTATTTGGTATTGGTGAGGCCTCACCTGGACTACCGTGTCCACTTGTGGACACTGTACTTCAGGGAATAAAATAATGGGCAAATTAAAAAGAGCCCAGGAGGGCAACAAAAATTATTATAGGCCTGGAAAACGTGATTTACAAGGGAAAGCTCAAAGAACTTGGTTTATTTGTCTGGAGAAGAGAGAGGGGGGTGGGGGGAATGGATTTTTTAAAAGCCTTCAAATACTTGAAGCATGGTTATACAGAGGATTGTGATAAGACTATTTTCTGTGGCTGTAGGGTACAGGACAAAGAACAATGCCCTCAAATTTCACATGGGAAATTTAGGTTGGATATTAGGAAGAACTTGCTCACTATGAGGATGGTCAATCATTGGAACAGGCCACCTAGAGACCTTGTAGTATCTTCATCCTTGAAGATTTTTAAGAGCAGATTAGGCAAGTACTGGACTGGGATGGTTTACATAGGGATGATCCTGCCTTGAGCAGCGGATTGAACTAGATAAGCATTTTTCAACCTTTTGGGTCGCCACCCAAAAATAGGTCCCAAGAATATTTGAAAGTGTCGTGAGGAAGTCCCAGAAAAACCCATGAAAGCATGGGTTTTCCCTTGCAGGCTGGCAGTGTTCCAGCCTGAAAGTGGCTGCTTGGGTAGATTGGAGGAAGTGGGTGCATGTGCATCTGCGTGCACAGACACATAGCTAGCATATGGCGAGGCCAGGTCGTGGGAGCAGCCCTAGCCACCGGATGCAGGTAAGTGTATGGGGAGTGAGGGATGGAAATCCAAGGGACTGTCCAGAGGGCTGGGGGGCGGAGGGGGAAGGGCTGTGTGTATGTGTGAACACACAGGTGCACGTGTGTGTGTGTCTGCTGGTGCTGGGGACAGTGGCCAGGTGCAGGGCTGTGGCAGGGGGAGAGGGAGGGGGAGCTGGGGGAGATGGCGCCTGGCCCTTCAATGGAGGGAGGAGGCAGGGGCGGTCCTTTGCAGTAGGGAGCTGTGTGCCTGGGCTGGCAGCATGGGGCCAGGGGCATACATGCAGGGGCCTGCACTCGCTGCTCGTGCTCTGATCCAAGTGGGACGGGGCAGCTGAGGACCCCCTCCAGCAGGGCTGGGAGGGGAGGGGGACTGACTGTGGATTAGGGGAGAGGAGCACCAGCATTGACTGGGTTGGGGGGGGGGGGGGGCTGTGACTTGGGGGTGAGGGGTACCAGCAAGGATAAGGGGCTATAGGTTGGGACTGAGGGGCACCAGCAGGGCCAAGGGGCTGTAGCTTGGGGATGAGGGGTGCCAGAAGGGCCCAGGGGGGCAGGGGACTGTGGGTTGGGCACTGGCAGGGCCAAGGGGGTGTAAGTCAGGACAAGCCATCAATCTTGGCAAATGGGTCCCGGTACAAAATAGGTTGAGAGCCACTGGACTAGATGACCTCCTGGGATCACTTTCAGCCCTACTTTTCTCTGTTTCTAAATATCTAGTGTATCTACCCCCTTTGTATCCTATTATCTTTATAAAGACATAGTATCCTACAGGGTACCTTGTGCTGTGGGAGTCAAATCTGAAATCAAGTATCATTGCTTATCTAAGAGAAAATTACTTTTTCTCAGTGACATTTAGAACAACCTAAGTGGGGATCAAAGCCAGCTGTCCATATAGTCACAATCTCTAGTTATATAGAATTGCATAATATTCACGTATGTTAGGAATGAAAAGACACAAAGAGGGAATAGTGGTGCTACACTTCATTGTCTTCAAAGAAACCAAAACTTCCCTTAGCTGCTGTAGATCTATTAACAGCATCTATTATTCAAAGCTGATTTCAACATTGTAAGGTGGATTCCAGCCCCTTTCCTATGATCCTATGATTTCTGGATATCCCTTTGAAATGTAAGTTTTCCAAGTGGCCCAATTTCCATCTCAGTTTCATAGGTTATGAACTGGTGTTAATCTACATTTACACTGGTGTTGAGATCGAATTCAGATTCCTGGATTTGCAGTCTCAAATCAGTACACAAATCTGATAATACTACAGTTCTTTGATCTTTACAACAGTTCTTCTGACGGTATCTACTGTGAATGTACAGTAACTTCTCAAGGCTTATGATGTATTTACATCAAAACTATAAAATATAATATAATCTGTCTTCAGGCTCTTACAGTTGACCACAAATGTTTTGTCTGATTTGCCTGATAAAACGCTCTCTGCATTTGATCAAAGAACACTAAGTGAAGACTGTGTTCTCTTGATGTTGAGAGAGCTTTGATAGTCCGAGAAGTACTAGACAAGAAGCATGAATACTGTGTTCTGAAAAAAAGTTGCAGAAAGAATGCAAAACAATCTGAACACAGCGTGATTCATGCTCCAGGAGGACTTGACTTTAGAGGATTTGATGTTACAGTCCAGGCTGGTTGGGCCACTTACTATTACAACTGCCTGACTTGTCCCATTATAGGACTGTTTACAGTTATTATAACTTTAACAAACTTTGACAGTTTGATCTGAAATTCTCCCTTCCAGGTGCCTACTTTAGGCTGAAATTATTTTGGAAAATTTCTGCCCAAACAGCTCAACTGATTTTTAGGAGTGAGGCTAGGGAAAAATATCGAGTTAGACATTTTGGCCACCTTTGTTTAAGATGCTCTTTTTCCCCCTTCTGGAGCAAGGACTTTGATTTTAGATGAGGTTGGCTTTTATGTCAGGGACATCTCTTTGCCATCCCCGTTGCTGCTGACATTTGGCCAAATTATAAGCCATGAAAAATGGCATTTTGCAACTTGCTCAGGTAAGACTCTTTGGCTAAGTACAGGCAGTCAAAAAGCCCAAGGTTGAATCAATTCAGTCTTTACAGGTTAGTCAAAACAGCACAGATTAAATCAAAACAGAAGTGAACAGACATTTACCTTTGATTTGGGAAATGCAGCCACATGCCTGCAGTGGCTCAGGCCAGAAGCTGGAGAGCATAGAGCATGGCTCTCTGGCTGTGTGTTCACTTCCTCTTCCCGCTGCCCCTAAAGTCTCTGGGATTTGCAGTCCAGAATTACAACAACAGGACTCTGCAGGGATGTTCATAACTTCCTATTCCTGCTTCCAGGTGCCTCTGGGATTTGTCGTCCACAGTCACAGCCAGCAGTAAGTTTGAGCAAGGGAAGAGGTGTTTAACCCCCTTCCCTGGCTCAGACCCCAGCCAGGGTTTGCTTGAGGGGGCAGTCCCCCTCTGTAGACTGGGCTGCATCCTTACCCAGACTTGCACCACCCCACCCTTGTTGGTGGGCCCTCACAGCTCCAGCTAGGGAGCAGAGGGCCGGGGCCAGCCCTGCTCTCTGGAGCAGACAGCACAGCCCAACCCAGGAATGAAAAGCCTGCTGCCATGTTGGGGGTCTGTAATTTAACTTGAACCAGGAAGGGTTCTAGAACAGAAGTTTTATAAACCAGTTTGACCCAAGTCAGTTAAGTCTGATACTACATTCAACAGGATTTATCTTAAACCAGTTTCAGCCATTTTGAAACTGGTTTATTTGCACTGGGCTTCTGCTCTGTTACGGGGTTAAACCAGTTTCTGATCACTTAAACCAGTTTATGTGTAACTTCTGGCCCTAGCCTTTGACATTTAACCTCTAAAATCTGATTATGCCATTATCTGTGCCCATGCTTGAGCCTATCTTGCTTCCAGTGCAAATCTGGATAAAGCTGAGGTGTATATACATGTACCATCAGAAAAGAACAACTGAGCATGTTTTCCAGCCCTGCACTATTGGAGTAAATGAATACTTTCCTTATCATGGTTGTTTCCAGCTGCTGATGAGTCTAGGGAGCCTGTCCCCTGTGATTTCATTAGTCTGGCTGCTGCTATCCAGGTAGCATGTAAAGAAGCAGCAGGCTGGTTCAAATGAAGAGAGGTAAAAAATATACCAGGTAGGAGGAAAAAGAACAGATTGTGATAAGAAGCATGGTGAGACAGGACTAAGATTGGTTCAGCAAGGAGACTGGAACAGGAAGGCTGGGACTGTGACCCATTTGTTATGGGAAGGAAGGCAACCTAGAACTCGGCAGACAGTGAAATGGTGATAAGAGATCGGGGCCAAGACCTGAAAAGGATGATGTGGGAAGACTGGGCTGAGAAGGAGCATTTAGATTTGACAAAAGGACTGTTTGGATAACGAGACTGGAATTAAGAACCAGTTTGGGCAGGAGTGGAAACAGAAGGGAGGGGGACCTGACAAGGGGCTGAGGTGGAGGGACAACTGAGACTGGCTGGGCTTAGTGTAGTGCAAGAAGCTAAGAAGGCTTGGGTGAGAGTAGGAATTGAGTTTGAATGAAGATCTTGGGGACAGAGACTGGTACTGGGAGTGAATGGGAGAAAGGAAGAGACAGATGAGATGAGCTGGACAAGGAAACTTGGGATATATTGGGTTGAGAGAAAGAAGCAGGAACTGAAGAGGCCAGATGATTAAATGAGACATTTCTCAAGTGGTCACTAATTCTAAACTCATTTTCTGGGTGCTTAACTTAATACCTAGGTACCTGATTTTGCAAGTGTTCAGCACAAGTCAGCAGGAACTCTGCTTTAAACTTATAAAGTCCTACTAATTGATTTGTATCACACTGATACTGTATCTTGACCTGATTATGAAAATGTTTATTGTATTTGCAAATTTTAATTTAAAGATGGATGTAAAACAGGTTAGTTATGAATAAGGGAAGCATTATAATAAATGTATTTAAACAGCTATTTTAACCTAAAACACCATTTAAACCTAAAATGGCTACAGACGAATGGCACATCACTGTTGGACAATTAACCAACCATCTCTTTTTTGGGTCGCAAATGAAAATCCAGGTGCTGATATCATGTGTTTTTGATTGATGTCTCAACTACTTATTTGGACCTGAAATAGAGCGGATACCCATTGGCTCTCTTAAATGTGTGACCAAGCACCTAAGATTTTCTCCAGTCATATTCCCTTACCAAAATTACCAGATCCTGAGACCAGTGCTAACAATTGTGAAAATAAGTGAAACCAGTCTTGATATGCTAGACATGTACAGGTAAATTATACTAGGTAAATTAAAGATGAAGAGAAAGTCCAGACAGGCTTGGTGATGTAGCTGTTCTAGTCTCTTTGTCTTCCAAATGTTATTTAACTCTTTTTTTTCTCTGCCTTGCACCCTGTGTTTCTCATTTTAATAAATAAGAGAAGAGGCCTGTTTGGTAAGCAGGAGAAGGTGACACTACTTTGACTGTGATCACACTTCAGCAAAGGGTCAGAGGCGTACAACTGTGGTGGGGGTTCCAGAGAGTGCACGAGTGAGGGTGTAGCCGCCGTGGTCCAGAAGCCATGCAGGACGCAAGGGTTTCTTAGGGCAAGATCCAGGGGTGACGTGTAGAGGGTGCCCACGCGTGCACGTGCAGGCAGGTGGTCTGTGGGCGGTCCGTGGTCCCCACTGGCTGCTGCTGCCACTGCCGGTGGCATCTGAGGGCGCTCACCACCCCCTGCTGACAGCACCGGTGGTGCCTGGGGAGCTCCCCTGCTTACCGCTGCCATGCTGTCACTGGGGGCATGGGTCATTCATGACAAGATCTTTGGTTGGACTGACTGCAGAGCTGGGATAGTTAGACAAGCTTTTCCATGCACAGCCATCTCCCTTGGGTCTGGTTTGGCAAACACCTGTTGGCTTATTTGCTGGAGGTAACTGTACAAAGATGTTTACTGAGGTGCACCCCCCACGTCACACCGCCCCCCCCCCCCCGTGTCACACACACACGCACGCTGCCCCACGCACACATGCACCGTCGCACACACGCACGCCCGGTCCCTCACACGTGCATACAGCACCACACACACGCCCCCCGCCCCGTCACACCCCCTGTTTGATACACGCTCTCCATCCCACACACACATGCCCCGCCAAACCCCGTCCCCATCCCCCAGGCACACGTACCCTGTCAGTCGCACACCCGCCCCCGCCCCCGTCATCCCGGAGGCTCCCTTTCTCCCGGCCCCACTCTCCACCGGGCCGGGGCTCAGCGCCGCCCCCGCGCAGCCCACTCCGGAGCCGCGGGGCGGAGCCGCTTCCCGGCCTCCTCCCTCCCTCCGTCACTGCCGCCGCCCCGCCGGGACATCCGGGCCCTTCTCGCCGCCAGCCCGGGGCGGCGCCCGGCACCTGGTGGCGCGGCCGGGCCCGGAGGGAGCGCTGCTGCCCCCGCGCGGGGCCGCGGCCCGGCCCGGCCCATGTTCGCGCGGCCGCCCTGTCCCGCGGCGCCTCTGGGCGCGGAGCCGGGCGCCCCCGCCATGCGGCGGGCGCGGGCGCGGGGCGGCGGCGGGTCGCTGCTGCTGCCCTCCATGCTGATGTTCGCGGTGATCGTGGCCTCCAGCGGCCTGCTGCTCATGATCGAGAAGGGCATCCTGGCCGAGGTGAAGGCCCCGCCGCTGCACCCCCCGCGCGGGGACCTGTCCTGGAGGAGCGGCCGCGGCGCCCGGGCGGCGGCCCCCGAGGACGTGGGCCACCAGGTGCTGCAGGACATCCGCAACCGGACCATCCGCACAGTGTGCGGGCACAGGAACATGCCTGGCAGTGTCTGGCAGCTGCCTGCAGCCCAGAGGAGGACGGCGCTCAAGCACATCCTGGTCAGCGACAAGTACCGCTTTCTGTACTGCTACGTCCCCAAAGTGGCCTGCTCCAACTGGAAACGGATCCTGAAGGTCTTGGACGGGGCCCTGGAGAGCGTCCATGTCAAGGTCAAGATGGACCACAAGAGCGACCTGGTTTTCCTCGGTGACATGAAGCCAGATGAGATCAATTACCGCTTAAAGCACTATTATAAATTTATATTTGTTCGAAACCCAATGGAAAGGCTTCTGTCGGCCTACAGGAATAAGTTTGGGGAGATCAAAGAGTACCAGTTAAAGTATGGGGTGGAAATAGTGAAAAGATACAGGAAAAACACAGGGAAGTCCACCGGAGATGACGTGACCTTCTCTGAATTTCTGCAGTACCTACTAGACGAAGAGCCAGAGAAGATGAATGAACACTGGATGCCCATCTACAACCTGTGCCAGCCCTGCGCCGTGAGGTACGATTTCATCGGATCGTATGAAAGACTGAACGCAGATGCAAATCATGTACTGGAGCAAGTGCAAGCACCCTCTTTTATTCAGTTCCCCGAAAGACAGTCCTGGTACAAGCCTGTGACTACGGAAACTCTGCATTACTATCTATGTAAGGCGCAGCATGGGCTCATAAAAGAGTTATTACCAAAATACATCTTGGATTTCTCGTTATTTGCCTACCCTCTTCCAAATGTAACTAGTGAATTTTGTAGGCAATGATTTTTTTTTCCCTTACCGCAGGAAGGTGTACATCTAAAAACAATTGCTGGTATAGGGAAGTTTGAGGTATATTTTTTGTTATATTTTTATACCAGCAAAAGCAGTTAAGCCAGCATTAAAGTGCTTTATAAAAGCATAGATTTTTTTGCCTGGGGAACTAGTATAACCTGCGTCTACACTAGGAAGGTTTGCCAATATAGTATTACTATTAATATCATATTGCTTCAAGGCCTCTGAAGCAATCTGTGTGTTCTATGCACATTTCCTAATTTTATACCTTGTAAACTTTTTATATCAAATATTATAGTGTTTGCGATTTACAACTAGAATAGCTTTTATCTTTGTATTGTTCCAGTTTTAGTACATATGTGCCGCTGAATTAAGCACAATAAGTTTTGTATGTCTATTTTTTGAAAGCCTCACTCTATGGCACAAGACAACAAATATATGCAAAAGAATCAGGAAATGGGAATATGTTAATTGTTCTTCTATTTTTGTGCTCCAAATTACATTTTTGTGGCAAAATTATGTATGGCCTCAGCTGTATTAACTATTATTCTAAAAAGTTATTGAAGAACAGTTAAGTTGTTTTTAGACTGAACTGGTGATAGCCATGGTGGGAAATTTGGGGGATGTTGCCTGTAATTTTCATGCTCGCAGTATGCGTCTCAAGTGGACAAGCCATTTCTTGTTCTATGACAGGATCAATTCCTCTCTTGTGGAAGTTTTTTAGTTCAGTGTTGAACCCCAGTGGTGAGATATAATGAACACTGAACTGTCTTTTAAATAATATCTCGTGTGATTGAAAATATGAAAATGTCAGTTACTTGTGTAGAAAAATATTTAGCACAGCAATGTGCAAGGGGTACTAACACGCTATTTTATTCCACTTAAAGAAACAAAGAAAGAACTGTTAAAATCAAGACTCTCTCAGCCCTTGAAACAAAAATCAGAAAATAGCTTAAATGTTGCTATTTAGAGCCTATGCAAAGAAAAAAGAAAAAAAACCTTTATGCAACTGCATTTGAAGTAACTAAAATCAAATGTGCTGTTCTGCTTTTTAATAGATGTGCATGACATTTTCATAGCTAGTTATATTTAAGAAACTTTAAAAGTTTGGACCATAATGCACAATACTGCTTGTGAGAGTTTATACAACATCTGCATTTTAATAAAGTTTATATATAAATTTTTTTGTGACTAAATTTCCTTCAATCGTGGCTAGTAATAATTCCAGATTTACAGTGGTGGCTGTTGCTGTTTGTTGTAGGAACTAGAGACAGTGCTAGGGACTAAAAACACATGACAAATAGACAGTTCCTCACCTAAAGAGTTTACAGTGGTAAGTGTCAGGCAATGACAACAGGTGGACAAAACAGATTGAAGTGACAACAAGGAAACATTTAGAAGATATAAATCAGCCTGAAACCATAATCACAACAAACCAGCCCTCTTGCTAGCATGGAGGCAAGATAGAGCAGCATAGATAAATATGAAATACAATGTGTAGTGTTTAATTTCCTGGAATATTATTTTTATTTTTTTTGTAATGAGATACGTGTGTTGGGGGTTTGTATTTTTTTAGAACATTTGAAAACTTCCTACTGTTCTCTATTTAACTGTATCTGCTGTGTTAATAGTCACAGTATGTAATGACATGTTTCCTAACAAAGTAGCTGATTAGACCTTTCACAGGAAGTGACATAATCAACATTTCAAGCAAACCTGGGCAAAGAACTATGAAAAAAATCCTACATAGGCAATGAACTAAGTAACTTAGTAAGTTTTCTATATCTCTAAATTCTATGGATGAAACCCTGGGCCCATTGAAGCCAATGACAGAACTGTTGACTTTAATGGGTCAGGAGTCTAGTTTTGATGGGATGTTGGTTATTTTGTGGATGACCTATAAACATTTCAAGTTTCTAGCTTCATCCTGGAATTTAAATCTAGTTTATTTTATTTGTGCCATCCATAAAGGAAAGCAGTTTGTTTATTTCTAATGATATCCAACCTCTTTGAACAACTTGGCTGTGATACACATGGCCAAATTTTAACTTGCTGTACCTGTGCAAGCCCATGGATTTCAGTAGGAATGCACAGGTATTTAAAGCTCCCAGAAATGTCTGGAACATTCCCTAGATGGCTGTATCTAATATTTTTGAAAAGTGATATAAAATGATGGAACAGGGATAGATAACCCACAGCACGGGTGCCAGAGCATGTCATGCAAAGGTCATGCAAGCCTCAGAGCAGATGGCGAGGAAGGGGCTGGGCCTGTGCTGCCACGACAAGGATCAGGCTCCTCATGGCTCCCCTGCCATCTGCCCCAGGTATGTTAACATCTTACAAGTCGGAGGTTGCAGGTTTTTTTGGCCCTCTGCTCAAAAACATTGCCGACCCCTGTGATGGAACAATGTGAGCGATAACTAATTTTGATTTTAGTCTATTTAACATTGAACGCACTGGTTGGAACATTATTGTTTTTACCCAGTGCTACATCTGTTAAATCTAAGGGGATGATTATTAGCAAGGTTGCTTGTGTGCTTGATATTTTAACTTTTTCATGGAATGCTTATTTTTCAATAGTTTAAAAATCTAAAATACCTCTTGGTTCATCCCATGTGACTTACGCTTTCTAGACAAGGCTGTCGTAATTAATCGCATTTATGTTGTTTCTGCACAACATAAATGTGATTAGTGAATGATGGAGTGATTAGATGAAGTGGTCTACATTTTGCTTTTCTTTGAATTTCTTATACAGTGCATTTATTAGCATGTCATTGATCACCACTTTTCCCTTTTAGTCAAGCAAATTATACCTCCTTGCAAAATTCTGTATGTTACGTTGAGAACCATAAATTCAGTCAAGAAATTCATAGCATGAGCAGAACTCTTGCTACACTGTAGGCTAGAAAATACATACTGGGTGCATCTACATGTGCTTATTGATACACCGCAATAAACTCTGGTGCTAATCGGTCTGGAGTTTATTGTTCCAGGGCGCATGTCTGCACATGCACCCAGAATCACAACACATTGAACCAAGGTGAAGCAGCCCCAGCTGGCAGGGGGCTCAGGGGGCCGGCTGGCCAGCCCGCCCGGGACTGCTCCCCCCTGACTTAATGTGCTGTGGAGTGGCAGGCTGGGGCACAAGGGTGCTTCAGCATGGGGCTAGCTGGCAGGGAGTCCCCACACTGAAGCACCTTCATGCCCCACCCAGCTGGGTGGGGCAGTGTCTGCACATGTGCTGCTGTGGTTTTTTTTACTTCACAGCAGGATAGTACTTCTATTTACTTGTATTTACAAGTACTATCCTGCTCCAGAGTAAATTAGTTTATTCCAGCCTAATCGGGGCATGTGTAAATGTCTTGTTTAGATGCACCCACTGTCATGCAGAATTCTACATACCTAGGCAAAACATCATGATGGCTACAGGAAGGATAACTTGATTTCCCTTACTTTGTAAGGATCACAGCCTATCTTTGATTTTTTTCCTGTTTGCTTTAAATTCAGCAAATGGTAGTCCACAGAACCAAAGGTGAAAAATCAGTCCATCCACATCCAAAAAATAACATCTCCTGAGCCTTTTTTTTCTAATTTTGAATAAAAATGTAACTTCCCTGTGTGGTTGCTTCATGTCCATCTTTTCTCAGGTAACTCTGCTTTAAATGCAAGTGATGTAAATTAAATCATGAGCAAACTTTAGATCTAATAGCTCTATTGGTAAGAAACACAGATCAAGTTAGAGCAGTGATTCTTAACCAGAGTGCTGTGAGATCCTGTTAAGACTGATGCAAAGCAACCAAAAAAAGACTAGACTAGAGCAAGCAGAAAACAAGGGGAGATTTTCATCAGTCAGATACTAACTATGAGGGGCTGTTTGTTTGAATGGTTTTAACTGCTTTCTGGATCTGTTTAAGTTAGCAGCATCCATCAGCTTGTTATCCACAAATATTTTTTTAATGTTTTGCTATCTGTTTCCCCTTCTCTGGATCTCATTGCAATCATCAGCCACAATAAATAAGCCATCTCTTCTGATAATATTTTTGTTTAGTCTCAATAACATATGTAGTGTAACAAAAAACAGCTTTTGTCCTGAAGAACTTACAGTCCAAAACAATGTATTTAAACCATAGAAGTATATTTAAAAAGAGAGAGTGAACAAGGGACAAAACATGAGACACACTAAGGAAAAGAATGTGCCCTGATCAGAAAATCCCCTGCAGTAAGGACAAGCCTAAACTGAGATCTTGTCAAGAACTGGTATGTCTGAGCAATTAAATTTAAGAGAAGTATGAACAGGGTCCTATGAATTCTGCACATCTGCTTTCTGTGGTCAGAAAAAATGGATTTCTGTACCATGAATATGCTACAATCTTCTTGCAGTAATACATACCAAGAGCTTCTTCTAACGCAGAGGTAGGCAACGTTTTTTGGCCGGAGTGCTGAAAAACACCACAATGCCTACCTCGGAAGGTGCCAGAGTGCTGGCATGGCAGAAAAACAAAATGAGGGCAAGGGGTACGCGGCAGGATGCCCTGCTTGTGTCCCTTGCCCCCCACCCAAAGCCCCTGCCCTCCAGCCCTACTGCCCCTTGCCCCCCATCCAAAGTCTCTGCCCCCCAGCCTTACTCCCCATTGCCCCCCACCCAAAGCCCCTGCCTCCCAGCCCGGGCTCTGTGGCTGCCAGCAGCTACCCCAGCCCCGGGTAGCTGCTGGAGCCCAGGCTGCTCCCAGCAGGGCTTGCAGCATCCCAGCTGCCTGCTGAGAGCAGCCTGGGATCCCGGCTGGCAGCAGCTCCCCAGAGCTGGGGCCGGCTGCAGCTGGGACGCTCCAAACAGCTGTGCCAGGTTTTGGGCTCCGGCATCAGCTCCGCACCGGCACGTGCAGACATGCCTCGGAGTGGGTGGTGGGGCAGGGGACTGAGGCAGCGCAGCCCCAGTCTCTCCCCTGCTCCCAGCACAGAGGTGATAGCAGGATTCCGGAGCCTGGCACAGCTGTTTGCAGCCTCCCGGCTGCAGCTGGCCCCAGCTCTGTGGAGCTGCAATCAGCCAGGATCCTGGGCTGCTCCCAGCAGGCAGCTGGGATGCTGCAAGCTCTGCAGCAGCTACCCGGAGCCAGGGCTGGCCGTGGTGTGCCAAGCAAAATGGCCTTGTGTGCCATGCTCTGCACGAGTGCCAGGGGTTGTCGACCCCTGTTCTAACGTAAGAGGAGAGAAAAGAGACGTTCTGCCACAGAATTATCATTTTTAGTTAGTTTTCCTGACTGGAAATGTTGTGTTCTTGGACAGTGCAAAGATATAAACTGGACAGAGATGCAGAGCATAGCATGAACTGGATATGACCCACCTGAAGACCTTGCTCTGATTCTCTTGCAAGTCTACAATCTAAACCAGGAATAAGATTCAACACCCATTGAACTCAATCGGGGTCTTTTAATTGATGGTGTAGATAGACTGTAGACTTGGTCAGTAAGTGACACAACAGTATCAAGTTCAAATTCTGGGCCTAATTTGAAACTAAACTGTAATTTGTGCTTAATCTTGGATTTTAATCTTGGGAAAGTAGACTAAGAATCTGTTAATTGTAGTCACTAATATTAGGCTGGGCCAAGCGTGAATCTTTGCTTTTTGGACAGTTCTGGATAGTAGTTAAAAGTAACACTATTTTTGTCCTGTGCCTGCTGAAATAACAATGTGTCTGTGTTAACTGAATATGGAAAGGTGGAAATGTGCCAGCCTTGACATTTTCAAGGGGTCTATGCTAAGCTATAGCTGCAAAAAGCAGGAGGCCCCAAAAGCCTGTTTCTGGGTGACCACAGAATGAAGTGTTACAGACATAACTAGCTTGGTCAGCAAAGGAAAAAAAGCTATCAAAATGTCTGGGGTGGATCCAGGAGGGTACAGTGATACAGTTGCACCCCACTTTGGCTGTGCACGGCATGCACAGTGAGCTTTCTGAGCTCACTGGTTTGTTAGTACAGCTCTTGCTGGGAATTCTGCATGTGCCATGAGTTCTGATCAGGAGACTCTGCTTTCATGGAGCTCTAAAGACCGGGTTGGGGGAGGTGTGCCTCTGTGGTTTGTCCTCCCTCCTCATCCCTGAATTCAGCAGCAAGGGAAATGAGGGGACAAGCAAGGCAGCAAGCAGAGGCTGAGCACCACCACCACTGTTTGTTCTTTCTTTTATCCCCTGCAGCAGAATTCAGGGAGGGAGGAGGGTGTACCTGAACAGTAGTGGTGATCAACATCCTTCTGGGCTCTGGGGCCTTGCAAAACCAGGGCTCCAGCCAGACCCTGTGCCAACAGGGGTGGAAAGGGATCTTGGAGTCATTATTGACTCCAAGATTAACATGAGCTGCCAATGCCAGACCTCAGCCAGCAAGGCCAGCCGTACCTTGTCATACATCCAAAGATGCATCTCAAGCCGGTCCAGAGAGGTGATACTCCCCCTCTACGTGTCATTGGTCTGGCCTCAATTGGAATACTGCATCCAGTACTGGGCACTGCACTTCAAGAAGGATGTGGCCTGCCTTGAGAGGGTTCAGAGGAGGGCCACCCGCTTGGTTGGAGGGCAGCAGGACAGGCCCTATGAAAAGAGGCTGAGGGATCTGAACCTGTTCAGCCTCAGCAAACAGAGGCTGAGGGGGGATTTGGTGGCTGCCTACAAACTCATTAGGGGAGATCAGCAGCAAATAGGAAGGGTCCTATTCCCCCCAGCAGCACCTGGGGTGACGAGGAACAATGGCCAGAAGCTGCTGGAGAATAGGTTCAGGTTAGAGATTAGGAGGCACTATTTCACTGTTAGGGTGGCTAGGATCTGGAACTAACTTCCTAGGGAAGTGCTCTTCGCTGCTACCTTGGGTAAATTAAAAAAGAGGTTGGATGAACACCTATCTGAGGTCATATGATCCCAGCGTGTGCGGCCAGTGGCAGGGGGTCAGACTAGATGATCTATTTAGGTCCCTTCTGACCCCTAACTACTATGAAACTATGAAACCAGCTGGGGAAATCAGAGCTCACAACACAAAGGAACTCCAGCAGGATCTCTGCAAGCTCACTGGTATACAGGATTTCAATGAAGGGAGAGTGGCCATACTCACTTTGGCAGATGGCACATGCACAATGAGCTCTCTTCACTGCTAAAGGGGGTGTGATCACACACCCCTCTCCACAATCCTGGATCCACCCATGAACACAACCACCTGTGAACACATAAAAGGCCTGAAAGAAGACATAAAGAGGTCCTTGAAAGACATAGTCCAAAGACATCGTTATAACTTGAGTTTGAAAATAGTAGTAGTAGTACTTGATGTATTGGATGCACTTTTGAAATTACTTAGATTAGTTGTAAAAACAAAATAGCGTTATCAGTGAAAACCATAAACCAAGGTAAACAGAAAACAGGACCATGGCAAGCAGCATGCACTATGATGAGAGGGAGAGATAATTCCTGCTTTCCAAAATTGTAATTTTCACAAGACCATAACAAAACTGAGTTGGTTCAGATTCAAAAGTTTCAGTGAAACAAATCTGAATAAAGCCAATCTGACAACTTTTATTAGACTATTAAAACAAATCACCTATAAATACAGAGTAAAGGGACGGGGGGGAGGGGCGGAATTGGGTAACTCTACAAACTCAAGAAACCTGCTGCCAATCTACCTATTGCATCCATCAGAAGTCTACCCAGTGTTGGGGGTTAATTATCAATTTAGTCTCTAATCATCTGAGCCCACCCAAACAGCGGCTCTCTGTTAATTTACCCTCCAAGAGGTGGGGTGGTTCTTCACCTGAAGCTTATCTAATCACCACTTTTATTAAATAAATAACTAAGAGAATTGATAACAGTATACAAACAAGATGGATGGTTTATTATAACACTAACAAGAACAGGTAAGTATACAATTACACAAGAACACAGTCTAATTATCTATCAAATCCTATATTGATGCCTAAGTACAACAACTAAAATAAGATGACTGAACTTTATTATAAAGGAAAGAGGAACTTTATTCAATTCGGCTCTGGTCGTTGGGGTGAAGACGACTGCACCTCAGACAGTGGCTTCCAATCTTCTTCAGACACACATCGAGAAGAAGAACCATAATCCCCAGAAGAGAATGGGGGGATGCTTACCAAACAGAGCAGAGGGCCACTACTTTGCATGGAAGACACACCCAGAGGGAAAAGCCCGGGGAGCCAACCCTCCTGCTCCGGTGGCAGACAGAAGATCTCTCATGGCGACTGGGCCCAGTACCAGGAACCTCCACGGTCCACACAGTTAACCAGCCACTCAGTCTCTCCGTGTCCCCCTCTCTCTCTCTCTCTCTCTCTCTCCTTTCTGTTCACAAGCACCCTGACTTCTTTCCCTCTCGCAGTCCCACCTCAGCTCAGCCGCACCACACACCCTACACACCAAGCTCAGACGCTCCCAGTCCCACACACACGCCCAGACGCACACAGTTTCTGTCAATCAGGAGCCCTTTACAGGGGTAGTGCACCCGGCACGCCAGGGCTTTGCACATGGCACGTGGGTGTGCGCACAGCACTCTATTCCAGGGTCTCTTGAGGGTGGGTCAGACAAAGGTTATCTATTGACCTACTTAACATAAACTAAATGAGTCAAGCCCCAATTTCCACCATTGCACCAGCAGTGAAAATCTGCATTGTGCTGTTGTGGGTAGCTATTGAGGCACTGAAATAAGTGTTTGTTCTTGTGCTTTTGGGATGTAAAATGTTTTTTAAAAGGTTGTATATCTGTAGATGCTCACCCATGTCAAGGTCCCGTGGCCCCAAGTTTCTCCTATGAAAGGTCATGTATGTCTCCCTCTCCTCAACTCCAGGGTTCCCCAATCTCCCCCTGTGTCTGGGGTTCTTCATAGCCCCATTCTCCCTCCCCTATTCTAGGGTCCCATATCATCCATCATGACAGGGGGTCTGTGCATGCCTGACAACCAGCCAAATGCCACCAAGCTGAGTATAAGGCCTCACAAGCTCAGCCAAGCAGAGTGTAAGGGTGTAAGTGAGCAGAGAATGAGGCAATAAAACCAAAGGATTTGTTAACGCACTCAAGATGGCCTTTGATGGTTAATGCCAATGTTAATGGGTCATGGTGGTGAATATACCTTTTTGACACACCTACAGCATACAGTTCTGAATGTCTCTACTCATAGTGAGGAAACTGTTTCCATTCCAAACACATCAGTGCAGCTTGCATTGGGAAAGACAGAAATCTCCTGAGAGTTTTTTACTTCATTGCCTTCACCAGGCAGCTTAGAGACTGTTTTTGGACTAAGGATCAGTCTTTTAATGTGAGACTGAATTTGGGAAGTGGCTTTGGAACATTAACAAGCAGATACCAACAGTGCATGAGGGATGGAGAGAGAACTACCTATAATGTCACTACAAGGTACAAAGATTCCTTACAGCGATACTGGTTCACACTCCAAAAACAACCCCAAATTACTGATGCATCTTCTTACCTGAAAAAGAGTAGAAAACAATGAAGTGATTCCATTTATCTATTGCATGCCCCGTGCTATCACTTTCTAACTCCCGAATTATAAATCCCCAAATATAAGTGTTTTCAATATGAACATAGCCAAAGACCCACTGAAATATTTCATTAGTATTAGTCCTACTTCATTACTAAGACATGTTTCCAGAAAAGACTGCCTTGGTTGGCAGAATTATGTTATATTTTAATTTGCCATCACTTTTTTTTTTAACTAAGGCACCTTAGAATAGATGCAGTTATCATGACACTGCAGCGTGATCAGGAACGTATTAAGCTTTCTTGCTTTCATTACCTTTCTTTCAGGTTTTTGTGATGAACTGGGATTTCATCACGTTGTAGCTTTGCATTCATCTTCATTCTGAAGCCTAACAATGAAGTCCACTAGAAATAATGCCATATGTTTGAGATCCCAATTTCTGTGTTACCAGCATACCCAGTATTGTACAAGGATGCTGTTGATCCATGTGTCCACACAAGGTTTATTAAATTCCAGAATCACTTAAGCTGCCATTTGTGATGCAAACACCTGTGACAATATTTAGCTTAAAGGTCTTTTCAGTGCCACAGAGACATAAACAATTGGAATTTTGTTATTTTCTCCACAAGAGACATATGCCATCCCCACCATATGGACAACTACATTATCCTGGTCCCTTGAGTAATGAAGTAGATTGTTTTACCACCTCAAATCTTGGTTTTAATGACTTGTTTACTCCTTTACTCCTTATAAAAAGGGTTCTGAGGTAGGTCTTGAAGACACAACTCACTTTTTTCTCCACGGAACAAGTATAGGCTATAACAGCAGAACTTTCCTTACACTGTCCAGCTAATGTGCCTTTTCCTGGATGTGGAAGAAATTGCTTGTATGAATGAGAGAGTAATTTGTTTTCCAGGCACATTCAGTCCTCAGCTCTGTGAAGAGCTGTCAGCAAGGGCTGCAAACAGTGCTGGTTATGGTGGTAGTTAATTATCTGATCACTTTTTTTTTTTTTTTTTGCTGGGAATAGGCCTCAGAGCACCACACTTATTTCAAGTAGATTATTGATTGATCATCAGGCAATAACTTTCCATCACAGCTCACTACTTATCTGAAATGCTTCACATCAGCAAGTGACATAGGGAAGGAAATCTCTGCATCCTTTTATCAGTCCACTGAGGACCATCCAGTCCTCAAACCTTTCTTACAGTTCCTAAAAATAAGGAAACAGTGATAAACAGGTATATAACAGGCAAGGACCCCTGGGCTGGTCATGATGCCCCCTGGTGGTCACCCTGCTCTTGTTATGTCCTTGGTCCTTTAAGCATTCTCTCTTTCCTGCTTGCCTGCCACACCCTGATGGAAATAAGTACTTGGAGAAGGAAGGCTGCCTTTGGGATCCCTGAGTGAGATCCCATCCATTCCTGAGCATAGGTCTCATTACTCAGCACCTTAAGGGCTTATTACATGTCTCCAACCACCCCTTACACCATACTCATGCCTCACAGATGTCACCATTAGTTATCTTATTAGCTATCCCTCTGTGTCCACACCCAGGCACTCTGCCCATCTTGGCTACTCCCGGGTACAACCCTGGGTCTCCAACCCAATACTTCCTCTCCTGAAGCACTGGGCCACTGGCCCTGACACTGTCCTTCTATGAGCTGTGGATACGTGATCCTGTAGGTCTCCAGCTATGGCCTCTCCTTGATCTTTGGCCCCTTGAGGCCTGGCCCCACTCCTAGGCCAGTTAAGACCTCTGGGCTCCCTGGCCCTGTGTGCCCCTCCTGGGCTACAAGTTGCTGACTCTGCCTTTTGACCCTTTCAGGCTACAGGTCCCTGACTGTCCTTGCTCTCATGACCCTTCAGTTGTGGCCCTGCACTTCAGCCTTGATCCCTACCTTTTAGGCCCTGGCCCTGTTCCCAGGCCAGCTGAGACCACCTTATCTCCTCTTGTCTCAATCCCTAGACTGTCAGCCTGTTTACCCCAGTTTAGGCTTGCCAGGAACCTGGTGCAGCCCTGCTCTTCAGGAGTTCTTCATCTCTCAACTGCCAGGATCAGATTACTGTCCCAGCTCAGGCTCTGGGCTTATATCCTGCAAGCCTGCCCCCTTTTGGAACACGTGACCCCTGATTGCCTCCTGTAGTACCTGCAGACTGCTCCATCTGCAGTCTGCCTTCTCTTAAAGTAGCAGGAGTACCACACCTCCTGCCACAAGGTGAAATTTTCAAAGCCTAGTCTCAAAGCCTCTCGCTTTTTTTTTTTTTTTTTTAATTTTGCACAGTTTTAAGGTCTGTACTTTCCAGTGATACATTCTGTTGGATCAGAAACAGTCTGGTGACATCTGCAGGATAGTTAATAATAGCATATTACTCCATAATGAACTGAACTGGAGCAGCATGCAAGAGAATCAAATTATCTCAAATCAAATTTACTGAGGTGAAATGTTGGTGCCATAACCTTAACACTTCTGATGTAAGCATGGAGGAAAAGCATCTGATCTATCTACATATCCAGGTATTTATAACATATGAATCCTGGTATCTCAGAACTTTACATTTAAAAAAATTGACTATAGTCAAGGTGGTTTGTTTACATACAGACCCAGAATTTCTTTCTTCTCCCCTTATCAAAGCAGAAATGACCAATTGTAACCTGCCCTTATGAATGCCTGATTCTGACGGCAAATTACCTGAATGTTTCTGTGAATTCATGTATTGTATTTAAGGTGGCTTTATTTGGCCATGTGAAGAGGTCTGATTTGGGATGTCCTCTCTCTGAAATTAATTTCATGTCATGCTAAACTGGTTGCAATGTTTGATGACAAACAGAAAAGGGCCCCCTGATTTCTGGAGCTGAAGTCTTATAACTGTTAGACAGGTGAGCATGTCCAAATTAAAAATAACCACTGGCCCCTGACAATTTTTGTCATAGCTGTTGTTTGTTGCTCCATTCTCCAGAGGTGTTCTGGCATGGGATATTCTGAGAACAAGATGCAACTGGTTGTTTCTTGTTATCTTCTGTTGTTTAGATAGCTAAGGTAGACATTATTTTGATTCCTTGTGTTAAGGATGACACTTTAGACTACCAGAAATAGGAAGAAATCTAAAATCTAGAATCTAGTTTAATTTGGCTTGGACAATGAAACTAGATTGTTCATTTTCCTTTTGTGTTGAAATTATTTCCACTTCCTAGTTCATGTGCATTCATGTAAGACTGTTATGTTTGCATTTTCACTACAATAGGAAAATCTTTCTACTGATTGTGGGTTATATAAAATTTTGTCTAGCCAAACCTAAATTGTGGGCAGAAAATACTGGTCAGGGAAATTTTGATATGGAAAAATGAAAATTGGACATTGAGGGGCCATATAATTTAAAAACAGATTTAAAGAAAAAAGAATTTTTTGCTTTGACTGAAAGTGAAATTTCTTTGAAGACAATCCAGGTACCACAGTCAGCCTTTGATGACAAAATAACTGAGTAAGCCAGAATACAGCACCTCTCCCTGCCATCAAAACATATCTTTTTGGTGCCACTTACTTTCCAATATCTTGGCTGCTTCTTTCACTTGCCCTCACAGCTGGCCATGGAAAGTAAAGTGGTTAAAAGAAGTTCCTCTTGGTCTAAACAATTGGGCTCGACTGTAGGTGTGTCAGTTTTTTTCCTATTTCCTTTGGGCTTTATCCTATTGCTTTTACAGAAATAAATAACATCCTTGCTAGTCAGTGGTACTGCAGTAAATGTATTAAGTCTGATAGTCACCTTGTTGGCTTCTAGTCACATTCTTTCATCTAGTGGAATAGAGATTACTGAAGCACACAGCAAGTGTTTTTCAGAGTCTGCACATGGAATAAAAACATCTTTCCTTTGGTTCCTCTGTGTTTTATGTGTTTTGTTTTAATATGGGCAAATTTGATAAGGGACATTTTGCTTTGTCTTTAATTATATTATTTTTTCCCATGAGATCATGTAGTGTCCATAGGACATTTTGCTTTGGATTCCTGTTGAAAACTTAGAAAAAAACAACCTTTACGAATCTTTCTTTTACACTGAATCCAATATATGCTAGGGCATGTGGGAAATGAGTCAGTGCCATGTGGATACTCATCCAGAAAAGACAATAATTAAAGCTATTGAGACTCAGGGTGTCTTTACATGTCCGCTGGAGAGGCAGGGGGGCACTTTAATTAAAGCAGCTCCAACAGCCGCTGTAATTAAAGCACCCACAGCATCCCATATATTCAGCGTCCCACACTTCAAAATAGCAGCAGGCACTTTTACTAAAGCTTGTCAAACGAGCTTTAGTTAAAGTACCCCTGCTGCCATTTTGAAGTGCAGAAAAACTGAATATACGAGACATGGAGGCTGCTGGAGTATAGTAATTGGTAGACTTGATTAATCAAGTCTGCTCTGACATGCTATAATGACAATGTGTCGGAGCAGTGTCCCTACACATGTACAGCTCTTGTTGAAGGAGTGCCTAATAACTGGAGACTCTTACCCAAATCATTACCTATGAATCATATCTATATTTTACTATAGGGGGCATTTTGCAAATGTTTCCTCTCACATTAGAGATAGATCCAGCAAGTAGTGTTTTGATCCAGATTACATTTAGGATTTGGGTTCTGTAATGGGGCCCCTACCACATTACAGAAGAGCAGAAAGAGCCAGGGAGCAACTAGCTGACTCCAGGTCACTGGAGGGACTAGAGGAGGTAGAGAGCCCTTAAAAAAAATGACTGCTTGCCCCAAGTTCAGACACCATAATTGATTGACTGGCCTTTGGTGGAAGTGGTGGGTCAGATTATCTAGAAAGTTGGCTACAGGCTTCATAAGGCCAAGAACATGGCCAAAGAGGGAGGCTGGCTCTGACTTGCCAAAGCAGAAGAACTCCAGACCTCGGCAGGGGGAACAGACTGTGGCTCCAGACCCTGGGAGGGTTGAGTTGCAAGGCAGCCCAGCAGCACTAGACATTGACAAAGAGTTGTTTTGCTCATATGCTTATTTGTTACTGTGGTGTGACACAGCCTCAGGCTGCGTGGAAGGATTTCAGTCCAGAAGCAGTTTTGGCTTAGGCTTGTATTTGTGTTTAAATACTGGGGGACTGCAAGCAGCTCTGAGGAGAAGCTTGGAGGCTGCAGATAGCCCCAGGGGTTGTGCTGGTATTGTTGCTGGAAGACTATACTACATCAGGCTCTGAGAATGTAACAAAATCAACTGTGGGCACAGGCCCAGATCCAGGAAGGCTTTGGATTCCTTGACCACAGCGTGCACTTCAGGGAGAGAGGACTCCTTGGAAGGGATGGCATCCACCTCACAAGGAAAGGTAAGTCCCGGTTCGCAGCCAGGATGGCCGATCTTCTGGACAGGGCACTGGGAGAGCCACTTTTGTGGGAGCTGAGGGAATAGTTCTCCATCAGCAGGACAGGAAGATGAGGACCTCAGTAGGAAGACTCAGGTGCCTATGTGCTAACACCAGGAACATGGGGAACAAGCAGGAGGAGCTAACCCTCCTACTCTCCAGAGTACATAATGATCTAGTAGGGATTACAGAGACCTGGTGGGACTCCTCACACAACTGGAGCGTAACTATAGAGGGATACACCCTGCATAGAAAGGACCAGGTGGGGATGAAAGGTGGAGGCATTGCTGTCTATGTGAAAGAGCATTACACCTCCTTGGAGCTCGACATCAGATCCTAAAACGGACAACTTGAAACCCTCTGGGTCAAGTTGTTTGGGGGGGGCACAGCAAGACAGACCTAACTGTAGGTTTATACAGACCACCAAACCAGGGGGAGGAACTTAATCTGGAGTTCACCCAAGAATTTGACTGTGCCGCACGTGCATGTGACACGGTCGTCATGGGTGATTTTAATTATCCAGACATCTCCTGGGAAGAACACTTGGCCAAGCTAAATCGGTTGCAGTCCTTTCTGACCTGTGTCAAGGAGCTCTTCCTGACTCAGGAGGTACATGAGCCAATCAGAGGTGACACTCTGCTAGACTTGGTCCTGGCCAAAGGAGACAACCTGGTGACCAACTTAAATATAGAGGGAAGTCTGGGCTACAGTGACCCATAAAACCATCATGTTCACTGTCCAACGTAAGGCAGACAAATCGGATAGCAGGATTGAAGCCTTGAACTTCAAAATGCAAATTTCAACATGCTTAGGTCCCTGTGGGACCAGGGACCGAAGGCAAAAGGTGTGCACAAACAGTAGTTGTTCCTTAAGGACATGATCCTTGAAGCACAAAGGAAGTCCATTCCTCTGCGGAGAAAAGGTAACAGAATGGCTGGGAAGCCCTCTTGGCTAAACAGGGAAATCGTGAGCCTCTTAAGAAAGAAGAAAGAGGCTTATAAATAATAGAAGCTCAGGGCGGGCCCCAAGGAGGACTATTCCATGATGGCCTCCATTTGCAGGGAACAGATAAGACAGGCTAAAGTGGCAACCAAACTTAGATTAGCAACGGCAATCAAGGACAACAAGAAGTCCTTCTTTAGGTACATAGGAAACAGAAGGAAAACAAATGGGAGTGTGGAGCCATTGCTCAGGAACTTGGGAGAGCTGGTTACTGGTACCCAGGAGAAAGGTGAACTCCTGAATGACTACTTTGCCTCGGTCTTTCACTGAACCAAGGGGAAAACCATGCCAGGTTGAGTAGAGGATGAGCACGGTAGGAATAATCACCTTCCTATTATTTCCAGAGAACTGGTGTATGACCAATTAAAAAAATTAGATGTATACAAACCAGCAGGACCGGATGATCTTCAACCAAGAGTGCTGAAGGAGCTGGCCAAAGTCATTACGTAACCCCTGGCAAAACTCTTCCACAACTTCTGGCATTCTGGAGAAGTCCCTGAGGACTGGAAGAGGGCCAATGTTGTGCCCATCCACAAGAAGGGCAGGAGGGAAGACCCAGCTACTATAGGCCAATCAGCTTAATTTCCATCCCAGGGAAAATCCTAGAAAAGTTCATCAAGCAATAAGCTTGCAGAAGGTAAGATTATGAATGACAGCCAGCATAGCTTCATTGCAGGCAGGTCTTGCCTTACTAACCTCATCTCCTTCTATGACCAGGTAACTCACCACCTGGACACAAGAGAGCAGGTTGACATTGTATACCTTGATTTCCAAAAGGCCTTTGATTTAGTATTCCACAATGTCCTCATGAGACAATTTGAGAATTGTGGGCTTAACTCTGAGACAGTCAGGTGGGTGAGAAACTGGCTTCAGGATAGGACCCCGAGAGTTGTAGTGAATGGATCTGTGTCATCCTGGCGAGAAGTGGGCAGCAGTGTCCCACAGGGGTTGGGGTTTGGCCCAGTACTTTTCAACATGTTTATTAATTATTTGGATGTGGGGGTAAAGAGCTCACTGGCCAAGTTCACGGATGACACCAAGTTATGGGGGAGCATGGTCACACTTGAAGATAGGCTGCAGATACAGGCAGACCCAGACAGGCTAACAAGTTGGGTGTATCGGAATCTGATGAAGTTTAACATAAAGAAATGTAAAGTGCTCCACCTTGGGACAAGCAACCCCTAACACACCTACAGGCTTGGCAGCACCAAACTGACTAGCACCATGAATGAAAGGGACCTGGAGTTAATAATAGACCACAGTATGAATATGAGTCAGCAGTGCAATGCTGTACCCAGTAGGGCAAATAATACTCTAGCATGCATCAGTCAATGCATCCCCAGCAAAACCAAGGGGGTGATTCTTCCACTCTACTCAGCACTGGTGAGACCGCAACTGGAGTACTGTGTCCAGTTCTGGGAACCACACTTTAACAAGGACGTGGACAAGCTTGAGAGAGTCCAAAGAAGAGCCACCCATATGATCAGAGCTTTACACGACAATCCATACAAGGAGAGGCTGAGTGATATGGGACTCTTCAGCCTGAGGAAAAGAAGGCTGAGAGGGGACCTAGTAGCAGCTACACTCGGGCAGTACGTCAAAGGCTCGGTGAGTAACTGTTCACCAGGGCACCCGAGGGGAAAACCAGAAGTAATGGTCACAAACTCCTGGAAGATTGATTCAGGCTCAACATTAGGAAAAACTTCTTCACACTCAGGGTGTCCAAACTGTGGAATAAAATCCCTCCAGAGGTGGTGCAATCACCTATCCTGGAAATCTTCAAGAGGAGACTAGGCAGTCACCTTGCTGAGGTCACCTGACTCTCAGTTATCTTTCCTGCTTGGTGCAGGGGGCCGGACTCAATGATCTTCTGAGGTCCCTTCCAGCCTTGACATCTATGAATCTACGAATCCCAGAAGGACAGAAGAAAAGAGAGGGATGGGGCCGCAAGGACTGAGGGCACAAGCCCAGAACCTGGGAGGGTGAGACTGGAGCTGAAGGAACCAGGAGTCTGAGTGTCAGGACAGTGGACCTGGGGCTGAGGGGCCCATCTACAGCAAGAGTGCTGAGGCCAGAGGGCCAGGCTCAGACAAAGATTTAACACTCAAAGGGCCAACCACTGTGTTGAGCCTAGGGGGAGCTCCTCTGTGTAAATACTCTGGAGACAGAGAAACTGTCTTGTAGGGTACTATTTCTACCATCCTGAGCTCACTGGCTTATGAGGGCAGCCTCCCCACTTTACTTTAACATCAAGGCATGACAAATGAGACAACAGGGTGGGGCTCTGACTTTAAGTAATGGGAATCTTATAGGATCAGTTCTCATATAATTTGGATCAGGAAAGCAGTTTCTTGTCAACTTGAGAACCAATTGTGACTTAAATTCAGGAACAGTTAATTTATACCTGAGGGCCAGCCTCAACTTTCAGAAGTATTTAGGTGGTGGTTTAGTCCTGTCTCTACTTCTTTCTCTGAGGTCATTGCCACCTGGGTAGATGCTGTATAATAACTTTTATACGTGAGATGATTGTTCTTGACACCTTTTATGCAGGGAGGTCATTGACTTCTAAGTTGCTTGAAATTTGAAAATTGGAATCTGGGATGTTTTGGCAGTATTACCACTAAAGTCTTCCAGTGTCATGATTCAGATTCTAATATAGTCTTTTGTTGGCTGTTTCTTTTATCCACCTAGGAACTATATATATCATTTCTCTACTATATGCTCACATTACCTGTCTGACTGATGATGAATAAAAAACGTAAATAAAGCTATATTTTCATACCAAGAATATCTGCAGATATATTTCCTAAATGCAAACCTCTTATCCTGCGTGTATAGTCAAGTTATGGAAGTGATTTTTCTTAGCTGCTACATGAAGAGACTTTTCTTTCTGAGTATTTAGATAAATAAGCCTCTGGCAGTTTTGGAAAGCTGCTTATGTGAACTTATGAATCCAGTTTGATTAATTAATCCCCTATACAATTATAACTTTAAAGGTGTCTTTTATTGTAAACTGTCATGTCAAATTGCATCATCTGCTTTGTGGGGCCTTGTTGTCTCTCCTTGAATGGGAAAACTCTTAAAGACTACCAACAATTGAATAATTTTACCCTGAGAGGAAAATGGAGACTATCAATCAGAGACCATTGATCTGCTGATGAGACTTTTCCAGTGTGAAGCACAGAGGGTTAGAGGAGGCAGTCTGTAGGGGACTGGAGTATAGAAAAGCCTCAGGGGAAAGACAGAAAAAGATAAGGTATGAATCTGCTATTAAAAGGAGACTGTAGAAGAGGAGAACCTGAAGAGAGGGCTGAACTGCAGGAGAAGGATTGCAGAAAGATTCTGGGCTCCCTGAAGAACACTGACTCAGACCCAAAAGGCTCTCAGGAAGGGCAAAATATAACCAAGGCTTGATCTTGTGTAAAGGTTTTTGTTAGTTCTGTGCATCTCCTGTTATTTTGCTGAGAGTAAAGTGTGAATGTTTTAAAGGTGCCTCCAAAAAGTCTGTGTTTAATTGGCTATCATGAAGTCCCCAAAACATTCAACTATAAACTAGATTCCTTGTATTGGTGGAGTTATAAAGAGGGCAAGCAGTTGGGGAGACTTAGGGAAGTCTGCACAGGCTTGGAAACAGCATCTAGATGCTGCTCAGATTCAATTGGTTTAATCAACATGAGAGCTAAGGTCTAGGCTAAAAGAATGAGAGATCCATTTCAAAGGAGAAGCTCAACAAGGACAGTAGCAAGACTTTGCAATAGAGCTGGGTAGATCAAATGGTTCATTTGTTGCACAGCAGAATCTCAGCAATGAACAGTCACTTTCTCTCATCAAGAAACAGTCATTTGTTCACCTGCCACGCCTGCTGGTTTGCCACCCAGCCCTCCATGACCACTACCAGCTGCCGGAGCAGGTGGGTCCAGTCAAGGAGACGGTGGTGGTGTTGCTGATGCTTCTGGGTGGCTGTAGTGGTGGGGTGGTGGTGACCCTGCATCAGCAGTCCTGTAGGCCCCTGCAGCCTTCCCCCACATCCAGATGTTGGCCCTGCAGAGTCAAGAGACAGAAGGTTTTTGTGACAGTTTGCAACATTTGAGAGATAAGATGCTCTGCTCTAGGGCTGCATAGCCTCAGATTGGAGGGCAGCAGTGTGCAGGCACCCAAAAACCATGGTAAGCTGGCTGGGTAGGTCTGGGCCTAGGTGGGTGCTACCTGAGCCCCAATTCCCCACTTGCTCTCCTGGGGTTGGCCACAGATTGCCTCCTTCCCCTGCCCCTTTCCCAGGGTGGGTCAGACCAGGGTGCTGGCAGCACCGGCTGCCACAGCCCCAGCCCCTGCCAAACTTCCCCATCCTCTGCCTCTGCAGGCTCACCACTGTGCTCCGCTACAACCCAGCCCCCGGCACCTGGTCTTGGGGCATGTGGGGCTCCTGGACAATGGAGGCGAGGGGCTGGTTATGCCCCTCCCCTCCCCACAGAAGGCCTCTCCAGGGAGGCAGCCTGGAACCATCCCCCCACCATGCTGCTTCTGTGCCCTGAGCATGCCCCTGCTGTGTGTGCTGCAGGCCATGCACAATGGGCTGTTTGTGCAGGTGGAGGACTGCCCCAGCCACTACGCTGTGCTGATGATGATCCTGCTGGTGTCCTGGGCACACCTGCACTGCTGGATCAGACCCTGAGCTATGACAGTGCAGGGGACAAGTCTGTCCTGGCCTGCCTCGCAACATCTGCCACCGTCTGGTGGGTTATCTGTCACAGCACTACACATCCTTGCTCTCAGCCACCAAGAAGGAGATTCCTGCTGGGATTGATGCATTCCTCGGTACGTGAGAGGCCTGTGCTTCCTCAGCCATGGGGACATGGGCTCAATAAAGTTCTGACCTGTGTGCTGTGGGGGAGAACCTAGGGGCAGGGGAGTGGGGCCAGGCAGAGCAAAGGGTGTGGGGCAGGGGGCAGGGGTAGGAGGTGGGGACTGGGCCTGGGTGGGCCCACCTGGGTGGGCCCACCCCGCAGTGTGGGACTTACCATGGGTCCGGGGCCTGCAAGGCTAGCAGCTTGGCACGGGGCTCCCCATGCCAAGTGACATCCAACTCTACCTGGTGTCTGTAGCTGGGCTGGTGCCCAGCCAGGGTCCTCCCGCCTGGGAGGAGTTGGTGCTGCTAGCAGCCAGCAGTGGTGTAGCTAGCCACTCCTTATAGGTGGTTGTGGGGTGGGGCTGAGGTCGAGGCAGCCACTGGCCAGGGCTCCTCAGACTGCCAGTGCATGCAGCACCTGAGGAGAAGTACAAAGGGGGGTGCTGGAGGCCTGAGATCCCCTCCTCCAGTCACGAGTTACCAGAGGTGACAGGGTGGGATGCAGGCATGGCCTCCCAGAGTGCCAAAATGTGGGTCAGCTCCCGCATAAAGGACATGGTCCTGGGGGACCCAACAGACTGGTGATTGTAGCCGGTCATGGTACCCCACTGGGCCTGAAGGCTTTGCCATTCATGTGGCACTGGTGCGCCAACTGGGGATGGTCCCGTGCCCATACCCCAGCTGCTAGGGCCTCATAAATGTGGGCGTTTGAGCACCTGCCCTGGGTGAACTGCCTCAGGACATCCTTCCCACCCCACAGTGCCACAAGGGAAAGTACCTCCTCCCAGGTCCAGTTTGTGCCACTGGGGCTGTGGACAGACAAGTGCATGCAAGCGAGGCTGGGGCTGGACATGAGGGAGGTGGCGGACATTTTCTCTGCACCAGCTGACTGGGCCACCACATAGCTGGCCCTGTGTGGCTAGCCCTGGAGGGCTGGCAGCATCACCCCCAACAGAGGCATGGCCAAGGAGTCACAGCCACGTGGCCAAGGCACTTCACCACAGACCTGCAAAGAGAGAGAGGCAGCGGGGTGAGCAGCAGGAGGCAGCAGGTGCTGGCCCTGGTGGGATCGCAAGGCTGGGGAAGGGGTGCAGCAAACTGCAGCCCTTTGCAGCACTTACCTGTAGCCAGGCTGCAGCTCTGGGGTGGGACAGACCTGGCAAACAAAGCCTATGGGCTGTCCAGGGTGGGCACATGGGGCCTGCTGGGCTCCAGCAGTGAGCACAGGCTCCTGCAGGCTCCTGGAGTGTGTGAGCCACAGAACAAAATGGATGCAGGCTTTCCTCCCTGCAGCTAGGGACTACCAGAGATTGCAGCCCAGCCCAGCTCAGCAGGAGAGGGGGCCAGGCAGGAGCTCTGGAGCTTGGCTCCAGCTAGCCCCCTAGTAGCTGGGCAGACCCAGCTAGGAGGCTCCCATGTTACTGTGTAGTAATGCGTCTACATGTGCATTACTGTGCAGTAACTAGTCGGATGTAAATTTGATACCTGCATCACGCAGGTAACAAATTTATACCCACATCATTGCAATGCACCATATTTACTGCACAGTATGGGTGTGCATGTATAGATGTGCACATCTGTGCTTCACAGTAATTTAGATTACTACCCAGTAAATATGCACGTGTAGACACGCCCATTTACAACCAGATTAATACTGCAGTTGTGACCAACTTCATCTGTGTTAACCCCCAAGGCAGCACTGTGCAGAAATACCTTGCTGTAGCTTTGCACATGTTTGTTCCGGAATCAGAAGCAATACAGCCAGGCTAGCATACCACTGTGCCTGAGAAACAAGGCTTATAAACCCACCCATGCAGTTTGCAACAGTAATGTGGCCATAAGTCTGCCAGTTCTAGACCTGGCATGTGCAAAGCTACCTCAGGGTACTTCTGCACAGTGTTGCATTATGCTATGTGGACATGTCCCAAGGTTTTAGATCAGTTTTAGTTATATAATTAGATCATATTTACACTAAAGCTTTTAGCAAGATTGTAAATGGATTATAGTTACAGAGTAGCTCAGCTTTAAATCCTCTAACTGTGGCAATACAAAGAACTTGACAGCATACTCCAACAGAAGAAGGAAGTTAGAGCCTCCTTTTCTGTTTAAGAAACAGAAACAGATTTTTTTTTAATTTGACACTGACTTTATACAATAGAGAGGAGCAACGAACTGGAAATGCTTTCCCTTTGGTTTGCTTTTCACTTTGTCTATTCCTAAGCTTTGTAGTTTTTCAGTCTTAAGGAGCAAAAGTTGTACCATGGATATTAGCTGTTTGAAAAGTCACTTGAGAACTCTGAACAAAGGAACTGTAAAAGTGCAGGTTATTAACATGAAACCTTAAACCTTCACTTATTTGATTTGCACAGCTTAAGAACCCAGCAATATAAATTTTTTCTGACTTAGTTTGTAAGAGCTACCTCTCTTCTGCAGTGACAATATTTGCTACAGTTTGTTGGACAGTTTCTTTGCATACAGGAGCCAAACCAATACAGGCTTGCTTTGTCATTTTAAAAAATTGGAGAGAGGTAGTAACCTCTTAGCTCTTCTTTACTTGTAGAGGGAGGGACTGACAAATACAGCAGTCATGAATTTCGTAGGTATTTAAATAGTCAGAAGTTTAAATTGGCTGGAATGCTTCGGGCTCTATTGATTTTAATTGCAGTTGGAAAAACAAAGGTGTAGGTTTCTGAGTTTGGTGTTCTGAACCTGGATGTTAAGATACTGCCTGATGGGGTGTATGTAAAAGAAGAAGGGGCACTGAACTTTATTATGAGAGAAAAAACTTGTCCTTTTCTGTCTCATCCCAAGGGGAGCTGTCAAACTTGGAGAGAGGGGCAGACTGCTGGACCTCATTAGGAAAGCAAATCTCTTTCAAAGACATATTAAGGACTTACGAGGAGAGGCTGAAGGAACTGGGCTTATTCAGTGTGGAGAAAAGAAGCCTGTGAGGGAATTTAATAAGTCTTCAACTACCTGAAGGGTGGTTACAAAGAGGATGGATCTAAACTGTTCTCAGTGGCAGATGGCAGTACAAGGAGCAATGGTCTCAAGCTGCAGCAATGGAAGTTTAGATTAGCCATTAGGAAAAACTTTCCTACCACCAGGGCAGTAACAAACTGGAACAGGTTACCGAGGGAGACTGTGGAGGTTTTTAAGACCTGGCTAGACAAAGCCTTGCTGTGGTGATATAGTTGCATTCTGTTTTGTGCAGGGGTTCAGACTAGATACCTCCTAAGGTCCCTTTCAACCCTAATTTTCTATGATTCTATGATTAAGCCTATTGGAGAGAGTCATCAGCACTAAGGTCTGGTCTATATTTTAAGTGATTAGTGTCTAGATTCTACTGCATATTTTTAGTGGCACAGGTATGTCGGTGAGCGGGATTAAAAGATCACACAGTTCAGCCAATAGGACTATGCCAGCAAACCACTACCTCCCATCTGGGCACAACTACATGGATAGAAGAAGACCTCTTCCAAGGCAATATCTGTTGTTTGGAGATGAGGTGTAACTAAGATGTTAGAAAACCCCTTCTGCCACTGTGTGCCATGTCTCCACTTGGGGACTCTGCTGTGGTGGCAGCAGCCCCTTTATGTAGGCAAGCCTTACCTTTAGGGAGGAATAAGTTCTGTCAGACTAAGTGCTGGTGTCTATCAGGTTAAATAGTGATGGGGGTTGATGTACTTAATGCCTTTTTTACCTCTGTCTTCACAGGCAAGGTCAACTCCCAGACTACTTACTACACCAGGCAGCACAGTTAGGGAGAAGGTAAGCAGACCTCAGTGGTGAAAGAACAGGTGAGGGACTATTTTAAAAGTTGGAAATGTACAAGTCCAACCTGAGGGTGCTGAGGGAGATGGCTGATGTGATTGCAGAGCCACTGGCCATTATTTTTGAAAACCTGTGGTGCTTAGAGAAGGTCCTGGATGATTAGAAAAGGGCAAATATTGTGCCTATCTTTAAGAAAGAGAGGGAGGAGGATTTAGGGAACTACAGACCAGTCAGCCTCACATCAGTCCCCAGAAAAATCATACAGCAGGTCCTCAAGGAAACTGTTTCTAAGCACATGGAGGAGAAGGTGGTGATTATGAATAGTAAGCATGGATTTGCCAGGGCAAGTCATGCCTGACCAATCTGACTGCCTTCTATGATCAGATGACTGGCTCTGTGGATGCAGGGAAAGTAGTGGATGAAAGTAGTGGATACCTTGACTTTAGCAATGCTTTTGATATGGCCTCCCACAGCATTCTTGCAAGCAAGCTAAGGAAGTATGGGTTGGACTGTAAGATGGATAGAAATCTGGCTGGATCATTGGGCCCAACTGGTCATGATCAATGGCTTGATGTCTAGTTGGCAGCCGGTACCAAGTGGAGTGCCCCAGAGGTTAGTCCTGGGGCTGGTTTTGTTCCGTATCTTCATTAATCATCTGGAAGATGGGATGTGGTGCATCCTGGGCAAGTTCAAGGATGACACCAAGTTGGGGGGAGTAGTAGAAACAGTGGAGGGTAGGGCTAGGATTCAAAGTGACTTAGATAAATTGGAGGATTGGGCTAAAAGAAATCTCATAAGGTTCAACAAGGACAAGTATAAAGTTCTGTACTTAGAATGGAAGAATCCCATGTTCTGCTACAGGCTTGGGACCAACTGGCTAAGCAGCAACTCTGCAGAAAAGGACCTGGGGGTTACAGTGGACACTAAGATGAATATGAGTTGGCAGTGTGCCCTTGTTGCCAAGAAGGCTAACAGCATACTGGGCTGCATTAATAGGAGAGTTGCCTATTCAAGGATCAAGGGAAGTAATTATTGCCCTCTATTCTGCACTGGTGAGGCCACATCTGGAGTCCTGTGTCCAGTTTTGGGGGCCCCGCTACAGAAAGGATGTAGACAAGTTGGAGAGAGGCCAGCAGAGGGCAATGAAAATGGTTAGGGGACACTTGACTTCTGAGGAGAGGCTGAGGGAATTGGGCTTATTTAGTCTGCAGAAGGGAAGACTGAGGAGGGAGTTGGTAGCAGCCTTTAACTACCTGAGGGGTGATTGCAAAGAGGATGGAGCTAGACTGTTTTCAGATGACAGAACAAGGAGCAATGATCTCAAGTTGCAGCAAGGGAAGTTTAGGTTGGATATTAGGAAAAACTTTCTCACTAGGAGGGTGGTGAAGCACTGGAATGGGTTACTTAGAGAGGTGGTGGAATCTCCATCCTTGGAGATTTTTAAGGCCTGGTTTGACAAAGTCCTGGCTGGAATGATCTAGTTGGGGATGGTCCTGCTTTGAACAGAGGACCAGACTAGATGGCCTTCTGAGGTCCCTTCCAATCCTAATTATCTATGATTCTACAGAATAGCAGAAAAGGTGCTTTGAACTCAGAGGTTCTTGGGGTAGAGATACACAAAGGATTAAATGTATTTGCTCTATATTAAAAACTCCAATAAGGCTGAATCCTAACTCTCCAGTCCAAATCCATGACTAGGTCTCTTAGCTGCTAAAGAATACCAGTAATAAATAAATATCTACTCAATATTTGAGTCTTGAATTTAACTAATGCTGGACCTAACCCCATTGGGACTTGCAAGTATCAAGAAAATGAGATTCCTGAGCGTATGGATAAACAGAATGCGCAATGCCCTGTCTGGCTAGTTCTCAAAATTCTCTGGTGTTCTTATGCTCAGTATTTTAATTGAGGATGGGATAAAACTAATTTATTTTAGGTCACAGCAGAAGACAACAGATGCCTGAACATAGACAACATCATATGGCAAGGCAAAAGATTTTCTCAATTCCCTGTCTCCTTAGGGAAATCTGTTCATAAAGTTGTCCTTTCTTGACCTGAATGACTAGCCTCATTTGGAAAGTTGTGGATCATTTCTTTTAGGATAGGGGAAGTTGGCAATGGAGTCAGGTATATCTTTCATATGAATTTGGTTTAAAAGAATGAACAAAGTTGTGCTTCTCTAAGCACAGCAGGAACAAACAGCAAATAAGGAATCAAACAACAAAAGGCATGGTCATTGGAGTGTAGGGAGTAATTGTACTTTGATGTAGATGAGATTGTTGTCATGCTGAAGGTCAAAACTGAGTCTATCCTTGCCCCCAGTTCCAAGCCCCTTCCCAGTCACAACTTAGCTCAAGATATACCTCTCAGCTTTTATCAGGGCCTTACTCCCTGCACTTGTTCAGATTGAGTCCTTGGTTTTGTCGCCCTTGGTTTTGCCACCCCCATTTCTCTACCATTTTCTTCTGGTTCTTTCAAATACACAGATACCCATGCAGCTCCACCAAGTAATACCCTACCCCCTGTATTTGCTATATTAGTCCCAAGAAACATGTGGCAAGCATGGTAGTGCATATGCTCAACCTTGCCACACAGTGGCAGTGGCATTGGGCAATGGCATTGGGCAGTGGGCATTTGGGCAGTGGCATTGTTTGGGCAGCCCATGGTTTTGGTTGCTACTAATTAGAGGAGATCTTAACTGTTCCCTGACTCAGAGGGAAGGCAAGTCTGGCTGTTACAGCCAGTAATTTCAATGAGATTTTACCTGAACCATAGAAATAGCTGCAATAATTAAGATGCAAGCATTGAATAATCCACAGGATACAATATATTGTAGACATGCCTCAAATACGTTGAGAGGCCATTGAGGAATGGCTTGTACTGTGTAGCTACTTATAATTTCATTTGCAAATTAAAAATTAAAGAACTAAAATAAAAATACGCAGTCTTAAGAGCAAAGAAACTTGAGTTCTGGGGAAAAAACAAGGCTTGAATTATTCAGTCAGATCTTTGACAAACAAAGCCAAGAGTCTTGATCAACTGAAGGGAAAAATGGCACAACGTGCTGGCTCTTCACCTCCACCCATTTTCTCTCCTTCTGTGCCCATTCCCTCCCTCTATTTCATTGCCAAGTGCACAATTTAATCTTTCATTTTTTTAAATGCCTGTCTATTGTGACTTTGGGAACTGTGACAAGATCCAGCACTGCTCCTGGGAAGAAGCAGTTAGAAGCAGAAAGAAGTTCATTCTTCTTATTCGAATGGAAACATTCAGTCATGTTAATTTACCTCAATGTGTCTTTAAAGAAAAATGGGGGGGAATAAATATAACTTTGTTTGAAATTGACTTTATCAGCAGCTGGGTTCCAAGATATGTACAGTAAGAGACTGTGCACACCCTCCCCTCTTACTAGGCATCTATACTCACACTCCTTTGTGTACTGTGTATTGATCACCAGCTTCAATAAATACATGAATGCGAAGAACAAACTTTAAGGCTAGGGACAGACATTTAAAAAGCCTGAGCCTGAATTCATTCAATCTTTGCAAGCTAGTCTAACCTGGCTAGGCTAAAGCAGTTTGTAACCATTAAGACATCCCAGACATGCAGGCACATGCCTGCAGTGACTCAGGCTAGAAGTTTGGGGGTGTTAGAGCAACCCTCCCTTCCCTTTTATGATGCTGACCTGAGGGGGGTGTGGCCAAGCCCCTGCAGGGCACTCTGATTAGGAAGCCCCCCCTCCCCCCCCACTGCCCTGCCTTTGATAACAGAGCATTTATCAGCTTTGTTATCAGCATTTAACACCCCATCAGAAAACAAAGCCCCTCTCATTAGTTCAAGCTCTTCTTAATCAACTTTTTCCAAGGAAGGGAACATTCCAAGGAGGGACATTACCAGCTATCTGTTGATTAGCTCCAAAAAGGACACAGTCTTGTCTGCCTTTGTCCTGTCTGCCACAGCACGGACTGTAGCCATCATGTGGTATGCTAGCTAATGCTGAGAGGTGTCTGCATAAGGCAGAGGGGAGTGGGGAATCCCTGCTTAGCAGAGAGTGGTGAGGGGACGTGGGAGAGCAGGGGGAAGCCAGACAGATGCCTGCAGTCTCTGCCAGAGCTCCAGCCAGGCAGCAGAAGGGAGGGGCCAGCTCTGCTGTGGAGCAGAGACCCCAGCCCAGAAAACATGCTGGGGGACTTTGGTTTAACTTAAACCAGGAAAGGGTCTGGGACAGACATTGCATAAACAGGTTTGACCCAAATCAGTTAAGTCTGATACTGTATTCAATCAGGTTTATCTCAAACTGGGTTCAGCCATTTTCAAACTGGTTTATGTGTACTGAACATCTGTTCTGTTACAGGTTTAAACCAGTTTCTGGTCATTTAAACTGGTTTATGTGTAATGTCTGTCCCTAGCCTTATTGTGGAGTAGTATGCAACCTCTGCAGATCCTGTCTGTCTGACTAAGTAAGTTCACTAACTGAGGGACTGTGGCCCAATTATTAACTTCCTTTAAACTAGGGAGAGTTTTTAAATTATAACTTCTATCACTCCCCCTTTGTACTTAAACTGAACTAAAGGATGGTGATTGGGAAAAGCCTTATCAGTCAGAGTGCAGGTCACCATTAGAAAATTTTGCTGGAATAGCCTGTATAAACAAGCCCTTATTTGCTTTACTGTGGAATGTGTCACTTCACCCTGCCAGTGGGCTGGCTCTATGATCTGTCCAGATTCCTACAAATCTGTTGTCATGTCAATCTTCATTTGTAACACTAGGTTTCAAATAGTCAATGGGAGATTTGTGATGCAAGGTGCTAGGGTCAGGCTTTCACTCCAGGCATCATATCTTCAACTTGGGTCAAAGTACATATAGCTCCTCATTGTATATTGCTTTCTGCATCTGGGAGCATATATTTATTCCAAGCTCTTTGCTTTTAAAATACAAAACACGTATTTTTAACAGTGTTTCCTCCCCCAGTCTCTATTAATGTATTTGTGTCTTCCCCAAAAAAGGCTGACTCAAAATCCCATATTTTTTTCTGCACTCCAGGGAACCTCAGCCCTTGAAATTAAGTGAGTGGTCTTTCCAGATATTCCAATTAACCTACCTTTGGTCTTCCTAACTACTGCACTTGATCCTTTCTGATAGCAGGCCTTATTTAGCTTCTATCCTGCCTTCTGCCTTATTTCACTTGCCAGTCACACACCTTCACATCAGGTGGTCAGCCTGTATTAAAACCCAGTAGAAAGATACCATCCAAAAATCAAATATATAATGGTGCAACTTATCATTCATAGATTCATAGATGTTAGGGTCGGAAGGGACCTCAATAGATCATTGAGTCCGACCCCCTGCATAGGCAGGAAAGAGTGCTGAGTTTAGATGACCCCAGCTAGATGCCTATCCAACCTCCTCTTGAAGACCCCCAAGGTAGGGGAGAGCACCACCTCCCTTGGGAGCCCATTCCAGACTTTGGCCACTCTAACTGTGAAGAAGTTCTTCCTAATGTCTAGTCTAAATCTGCTCTCTGCTAGCTTATGGACATTATTTCTTGTAACCCCCAGGGGTGCCTTGGTGAGTAAAACCTCACCAATTCCCTTCTGTGCCCCCATGATGAACTTATAGGCAGCCACAAGGTCACCTCTCAACCTTCTCTTGTGGAGGCTGAAGAGGGCCAGGTGCCCTAGTCTCTCCTCATAGGGCTTGGCCTGCAAGCCCTTAACCATACGTGTGGCCCTTCTCTGGACCCTCTTCAGGTTCTCCACATCCATCTTGAAGTGTGGTGCCCAAAATTGCACGCAGTACTCCAACTGCGGTCTGACCAGCACCCTATAGAGGGGAAGTATCACCTCTTTGGTTCTGTTCGTCATGCATCTGCTGATGCATGATAAAGTGCCATTAGCTTTTCTGATGACTTCATCACACTGCCGACTCATGTTCATCTTGGAGTCCACTAGGACTCCAAGATCCCCTTCTGCTTCCATGTCACCAAGCGGGTCATTTCCTAGGCAGTAGGTATGCTGGACATTTTTCCTCCCTAGGTGCAGCACTTTGCATTTCTCCTTGTTGAATTGCATTCTGTTGTTTTCTGCCCATATGTCCCTGTCCAGGTCTGCTTGTAGTTGTTCCCTGCCCTCCGGCGTGTCCACTTCTCTCCGCAGTTTTGTGTCATCCGCAAACTTGGACAGAGTACACTTCACTCCCTCGTCCAAGTCGCTGATGAAGACATTGAAAAGTATTGGTCCAAGGACCGAGCCCTGCGGGACCCCACTGCCCACACCCTTCCAGGTTGATACTAACCCATCCACCACAACTCTCTGGGTACGACCCTCTAGCCAATTCGCCACCCACCGGACTGTAATAGTAATCCAAGTCACAGCCTCCAAACCGTGTAGTAATCCAAGTCACAGCCTCTTAACTTGTTCACCAGTATGGTGTGGGATACCGTATCGAAGGCCTTCCTGAAGTCCAAGTAAACGACGTCAACCCCTACTCCTGCGTCCAGGTGTTTTGTAACCTGGCCATAAAAAGAGACTAGATTAGTCAGGCATGATCTACCTGCTACGAACCCGTGCTGGTTTCCCCTCAGCATAATTTGTCCTGCCGGGCTCTCGCAAATGTGAGCCTTGATAATTTTTTCAAAGACTTTGCCAAGGATGGAGGTGAGACTGACTGGCCTATAGTTGCCTGGGTCCTCCTTCCTCCCCTTCTTGAAAATGGGGACCACACTGGCCCTTTTCCAGTCCTCTGGGAACTGGCCCGTGCTCCATGAGTGTTCAAATATTCCTGCCAGTGGCTGTGCAATGATGTCAGCCAGTGCCTTCAGTACCCTCGGATGGAGCTCATCCGGGCCTGCCGACTTAAACGCATCCAGGTCCTCCAAATGACTCTGCACCATCTCAGGGTCTACGCTTGGTAGTCTGGTGCCCTGCTGCTGCATCTCTACAATCCCAGTGAAAGATTTGTCTTGCCCCTCGCTTAGGAACACTGAGGCAAAGAATTCATTGAGGAGTTCAGCCTTGTCCCCCCTGTCCATTACCAATTGCTTATGCCCATTTACTAGAGGTCCTATTCCACCCTGGGCCTTCCTTTTACTCCCTATATATCTAAAAAACCATTTTTTGTTATCCTTAACTTGGGATGCCATCCTTAGCTCCCTGGTAGCTTTGGCCTGTCTAACTGCCTCCCTACAAGTGCGAGCAGAGGAGGTATACTCCTCTTTAGTAATCTCTCCCTGTTTCCACTTTTTATATGCCCCCCCTTTTGCCCGTAGGCTGCTCTGGATTTCTCTGGTCAGCCAAGGAAGCTTCTTGGCCCCTTTCCCCCTTTTTCCCCGCATCGGGATCGTCTCCCTCTGTGCCCGAAGAATCATTTCCTTAAGGCACAGCCACCCTTCCTGGGCTTCCATCTCTTCAAAACTCTTACTCTGCAGTGCGTCCTTGACTAAACACCTCTGTTCATTGAAATCAGCTTTCTTAAAGTCTAGCACTTTCACCCTACTAGTTACCTTACCCACTCAATGTCTTATGATTAATTCTATTATTTGGTGATCACTGTCCCCCAGGTGACCACCGATCTGTAGGTCTCCTACCATGTCATCCCCCATTGCCAATACCAGGTCCAGTAAGGCATTCCCCCTAGTGGGACCGTGTACCTCCTGCATCAGATGGAGGTCCTGTACACAGGATAGGAACCTGCATGAACGGTGGGACTTTGCTGTCTGTGTCTCCCAGCAGATGTCTGGGTAGTTTAGGTCCCCCATGACTACCGCCTCCCTAGTTTTTATGGTCTCCGAGAGCTGCCTCAGGAGCCCCAAATCTAGTTCTTCCCCTTGGTGTGGGGGTCTGTAGCAGACCCCTACCACCAAATCCCTTTCTCCTTGACCTCCATGTAACCTAACCCACAATCCTTCTAATTTCTCCTCCTCTGATTCCGTTTTGATAAGGGTTGATGTATATTGCTCATTGACATAGAGCGCAACCCCTCCCCCTCTCTTCCCCACTGTATCCTTTCTGTACAGTTTATAACCCTCAGTGTGTGCTGCCCAGTCGTGGGAAGAATCCCACCAGGTTTCTGTTAGCCCTACTAAGTCGTAGGTGTTTTCTGCAAGCAGGAGTGCTAGTTCATCCTGCTTGCTCCCCATGCTCCTAGCATTAGTGTATAGGCACTTGAGCCCTGTGACTGGGCTCATTGTAGTTGTACTAAATGTACAGCTGGACAAAATGGGCACAATTCCCTTTGGCTTCAGTAAGATTTTGAAGATAGCTCCCCCTTGTTTTAACTTGCAAGAATATTCCTCCCTCCTATTCTAATACTCCTTCTCATGAGTTATAGACAGGAATTATCCCTGCTTTGACTCCTGATCATCACTTCCTCACTTTATAGTGACTCCCAAATTCAGCAGCCTGTAATCCTCTCTCCCTTGCAAGAGTAGAGCTGACAAATAGAACAACATTTTAAAGATAAAACTTGCAATTTCAAAAAGTCATGGTCATTAGAGTGGAGGGAGTAATTATGCTTTGATGTAGATGGGACTGCTATCATGCTCAAGGTCAAACATCCTTCCTGTTTGGTTTTGCTCAAATGAGGGCATTTAAAAAAAAGCAACCTCCTGATGAGCTCCAGCCATCTGTTGCAACCAGCATAACTGCCCCCAAGAGGTGAATTACTGTATCTTTCTCTTTGGGCTGTTGCTAGGATTTTCTTAGCGCCAAGTACACACACACATACACAGAACAGCCTCATGACTCACAGAAGTGTTTATTACTAAAAATACACTCATTTACTGAAAATGTCAAACAATGGCCTTTAAGGTCATAATAAGGGAAACTATATCAACAAAAATTAACAAAGGCAGCCTCACTTTGGCACTGTGGTTAAATTGAGAAAGATAATGAAAAAGGACAGCAAAGACACTGTTGTATGTATAATAAAAGGAATCTGGGAGTTGTGAAGGGTGTGATATTCACAGCACTCAGCTTGTAAATTGTAATTCTCATGGTCCTTTTTGGTCTGTCAGGTAATCAGGGACCTAGAAAAGACCTGAAACTCTAATTAAAGAAACCAGTAACACTTCAGTCACAGAAGACTAATCATTCTTGTAACAAGGCTTTGCTTTCCATAATATCCATCAGATTGGCTCATTCTTTTTATAAAAGAGAGAAAACTCTAGCCTTGAGTTTTTAAGCTTTGGGATAGGGACAGACATTCAAAAAGCCTAAGCCTGAATTGATTCAATCTTTGCAGGTTAGTCAAACCTGGCTAGGCTGAACCAGTTTGTAACCGTTAAGACATCCCCTCTGGACTGAGGAAGTGCCGGCACATGCCTGCAGTGGGTCAGGCTAGAAGCTGGGGGGTGGCGCTAGAGTGCCTCTCCCTTCCCTTCCACAGTGCTGACCTGAGGGGGGGTGTGGCCAGGTCCCAGCAGGATGCTGTGATTAGGGAGGGGCCCCCTCCCCCCACCATCCAGCCTGCAGGGATTTACACAAAATTTAGTTACACAGAAGGGAGTTACACAACATTTATAAGCCCATCAGCAAAAAAAATGCCTCTTTCATTAGTTAAAGCTCTTCATAAACAACCTTTTTCCAAGGATGGAATGGAGGAATATTACCAGCTACCTGCTGATTAGCTTCAAAAAGCCCTAAGCAGACACTATTCTGTCTGCCTATGTCCTGTCTGTCTTACACAGACACCTCTCAGCATTACCACATGCTGACTACAGTCTGTGCTGTAGGACAGAGGAGGGAGGGATCCCTACTTGAGCACTGAGTGGTTGGGGGAGGTGGGGGGGTGGGGGGCAGGCAGAGGGAAGCCAGGCAGACCCTGCTGTGCCTGCAAGTCTCTGCCGGAGCTCCAGCCAAGAAGCAGAGAAGCAGGGCCAGTCCTGCTAGGCTGGAGCATAGACCCCAGTCCAGAGAGCATGCTGGGATGCTCGGGGACTCTGGTTTCATTTAAACCAGGAAGGGGTCTGGGACAGACATTGCATAAACCAGTTTGACTCAAATCAGTTTAGTCTGATACTACCTTCAACCAGGTTTATTTCAAACCAGTTTCCGTCATTTTCAAACTGGTTTATGTACACTGAATGTCTGTTCTGTTACAGGTTTAAACCAGTTTCTGATCACTTAAACCAGCTTATGTGTAATGTCAGTCCCTAGCCTTGGTGTCCCACTGAAAACACTTGTTGCCCTGAAGGATTCAGACTTCAGCGCCATATTTTTCTTTCCTAGCAGTAGGCAATGAATACTGAATGCCTTTTCGTAGCTCTCTGCATGTTCTGCTACCAACACTCTGCAAAGCCTATTTTGCAAAGGGGAAGGAAAACGTCTTCAAGCTAAAGAGGGTGATTGTACCTTACAGGATTCATCTGAGCGCTAAGAGAAGATATCCTACATCAGTCTGGACACTACTGAAGAGAAGGATGTTCTTTGGGGAAGTGGAAGGGATTGCAACACTATCCAATAATTTACAGTACAAAAAGCATTGCATTCATTCAGATCCCAAAGCACCTTACAAACCATGCTGTAACAGGGTGGCCTGTCTTCTTAAGAGAAGGCAGCTATCGTAGCTGAAGGGCTGCAGCTGTGGGAAGGCTAATGGGAGCCTGGCTCACTGGGAATTAAGAATCCCAGCAGGCAGAACTAGGGGGAGGAGTGAAGGAGAAGTACTAGAGGTAGTAGATCTCTGGACTATGAGGAGAACAAGCCTAGGCCAGAAAGGCTGAAGCCCCAGGAGACTAATCCCAGGGTTCAGGATGATAAGGTTTTTTGTTTGCTTACTTTGTTTGGTGAAAGACAAGGACTGCACCATCAAATCCTTGCTATACTTAAGATGTATCAATGGCATTTTCATCATTTGGACTGAAAACCTGGAATTTCTGCTTGCTTTCCATCAGAAATTCAACAATCAACACCCCATCCATCACACTCTCTCTTGAATACTTCACCACCAACATTTCCTTTTTAGACACTACGATCACTATTCAGAATGTTAAAATACAGACTACCATATATACAAGAAACCCCAGATCAACATACATATCTGCACAGAACCAGCAATCACCCCAAACACACCAAGGAAGCCATAATATACAGCCAGTCCCACGAATCCCACCAAATTTGCACTGAGGAGTACACCTGTGATTGTCACCTCACAAATCTCAAAAGGGCTTTCACTCAACAAGGACGTTCCCCAAGAGAGAGATCGCACTTTTGAAAGACCCACTCAGATACCATGTGAAGAACTGCTGCAGTACAGAAAGAAAACCCCCATGAATCCATTGGCAATGCGTAGGGGGTGCACATGGGTGCACATGCGCCCCATGAAATTGGCTGTGCCCTCTCTGAGAGAAGCGCCAATGGCACCTCTGGGTTTGCCACTGGCACTTTCAGTTTTGCCACTGGCTCTTTTGCCGATGGTAGCGATCGGCTGCTGGGGGACCACCCCCCCCACCCCAGTTGGCGATCAGCTGCTGGTGCCCCCCCAGTATTAGGAGGCACCAGTCACCCATGCATGAATCACACACCACTAGTTACGAGATATCATCCCTCCCTAGAATCTATATGGAAAATCCTCAAATAATTTTAACCCATACTAAAAGAAGACCCAATTTTTAAAGAGATCTTCCCAGAATCATAGCCTTTAAACAAGCACCGAACCTCGTCAACCTCATCTCCAGAAGCAAAATCCCTATGGCCCAAAAAACACTGAATGGATCCAGACCATGCCATGACAAGACATATAAAACCTACCAACGTATCTCCACTACCCCCACAATAACTACACCCCACAACAGAGCCATCAGCATTCCTGGATGTTATACCCGCACCTCCAGAAATGTAATATATCTCATCCAGTGCACCAAATGCCCTGATGGAAAATGTGTAGGAGAAACCAAACAACAACTGTGTACCAGTATGAACGTACACCGAAAATCTATCAAAAACAAAACTATCCAATTACTTGAGTGCACGCTTCTCGCAACAAAACCACTCTTTCTCCAATCTCTCAACTCTAATCCTCAAAGGGAATTTACAAAACACCTTTCACAGACTTCACTTCATCAACCTCCTGAATACAAAAAATCATGGACCAATAGATATTGGATTTATGACACATTATAACCTGCCTGACAACTGACACCAGGTAACCTCTCTACTATTTACCAGTTATATTCTTATTACCAGGTCTACATTCCCCTTACCTCCCCACGCCAATACCTGTCTTTCGCCCATTAACTGACTCAATTTACATTTTCACTGACTGGCTTTCTCACATGCATACTGACCTCTGGCTTCTTTTCTATTCCATTCAGGAAGAGCACAGGCCAACTGCATACGCTTCCTCAGGCTGACAAAGGGTGTTTGTACCTGAAAGCTTGCAAAGAAGAATTTTTCCAACTATATTAGTTGGTCTAATAAAAGATATCAGATTTACCCAAAGAACCTTGTTTGTATATGATTAGGGCATGCTGAGAGGTGTTTTAGGCAGCAACAGCTGGCAGGGTGAAGGATGGACTGCAAGTGTTCAAAAGCATTGAGGCAGTAACCTGTTACACATACCTTGAAATGCAGTTACCTTTGGGGCTGAACAGAATAGCTGTTAATGACCATAGAAACTCTGCACAAATGTTTGTGAGAAAATTAAGTCTACTTGAAACTTCGGGGCAAGTGGTTAGATGAGTTGTCTGTAATGACCACATTGGAATCTGATACTGCTCCTCACTCTCATGAAGAGTTCTATGTGATTATACATTTATTCTTTCCTCCCTTCCCTCCCCTCCCACCCCATATCAAAATACTAGTCTTCTTACAGCAGCATTTTAAAACTGTGCTGAATCACAGACTCAGCACTGGCTTAGTGGGAAGAGTGTACTGCTATGGACAGAACTGCCACTACCCGCTGCTGTCACACTTGGGCTTTCCTTGGAGGTGTTCTAGGCCTTGTGTGCATGGGGAAAATACCTGGATATAGGTATTACAGAAGAGCTCTGTTCTGGAATGGTAGGCTGCTGTCCTGCAGGACTTGTAGTATGCATGGTGAGGGGTGTCCACTCTCTCTGTGGATGAAGAGGATGTTGTTATCAAAGAAGTGACAAGAGGTAGAGTTCCTGCATAGCTGGCTATCTATGGAGGGGGGCTGTGCAAGGGCTGGTGACTAATTGGAATGTGGGGACAACAAAAGAAAGGAGGGTATCAAATCCTAGATATTCCATAGCTGCTAGAGTTCAGGATCATGGAGTTAAATGTTATAAGAGAGAACACATGAGGAAGGGAAAAGGGGGCAAGTGTTTTGCTGCTTTCTGCACACCCTAATCTCGTTACTTGAGGAACGACAAGAGGTTAGAAAGCAAGTCATTGCATTTGCATTGGATAGGTTGAATTGGCAAGGTGGGTTGGAGTTATCTGAACAAATTCTGCAGGCCTCTATTTTATCAAAACCACTAAGATTTGGGGAGTGGATATGGATAAGTGATCTTGAATGAAACATACATCTTCAAAAATCCATTTTAGGTACCAGTTGTCTAGAGATTTGTCTTTTCTAGTTGATATTTTTAACTTAACTCACTGATATTCAATTCCTTAAGAAACACTTTCATTGCATCAAGTTCCATGGTACCACAAAATAGGTCCCTTGGTTATTGTTCAGAGGTTTAGTAGCTGTCTCTGGGTACAAGACAGCTGAAATCACTGAACAAATGGTGAACTCAATGACATGTTATCACTAACCTTTGTAATGCAGAGGTGAGATTGCCTGGCGTTATCTCAGGCCTTTTGAGAATGTTGAGCACAGTAAATCTGTGTTCTGAAAACCAGGAAGCCCAGAGTTAAAGTACAAACCAAAACAACTGTCACTGCCCTTCTGGAGTTGGAAATAACCCCTGGGGAATTATATGCCTGAATTCTAACTGCATTAGGTTTCAGCTGTATGAAATGGTGGTGCAGCGATTATTGGGAGGATTTGGTATATGCAGTTGTGTTAGGGAGGTGAGCGGGAAGGGGCTCAGCCCAGGTAGAAGAATGAGTCTTGAGCACCTTTTCCTGCTCTGCTCTGCTCTGTGCAAGATTAAAGGGAAAAAAAGTGCATATGCCCCTTGAATGCCTCCTTTCTATCATGAGCTCCAGTAGTTGTGCACAGGGCTTCTCTTCAGGAGGTGGGGATCTGAAAGTGGTCTGTCAGGTTAGGGCTGGGTAAGTAAAAGCACAGCATGAAATGATGCCTTATGCAGAAGGATGAAGAACTGCACAAATGTGGCCACTTATGACCAGATTTCCTTGGGATGAAAATAAGTGATTACAGTTGCCAATAGGTGACGCATAGGCAGGGTATGGGGGGACATGTGCCCCCCCTGAGACTGGCTGCTGCTGGCTGGGGAGTGGGGGGGCCACTAGGGGACCCCTCTCCCCAGCCAACAATCAGCCACTGATGCTCCCCCAAGATCAGGAGGCACCAGTCATCCATGCTGTTGTCACTTCTAGAATTAGTGTTGGCAGGATCTGATGGCACAGGAGGATTAACCTTGAGCCCAGAGGGGACCTTGGTACAGCAAAAGTCAAGAAGCAACAGGCTCCCTGGGGTCTACAGGTTATTGCTTCTGGACAGCCACCTGCTTCTGGCACAGAACTTGGACAACTTCATGAAATGGGTTCACGGGACCTAAATCATTGCTACAGCTATATGATGTGATTCCAGGGAGAAGGCAAGCAGGATCTGGATGGTGTGTGACAAGCTCAGCTGGCTCTCATACCTCATGCTGCCATCTGTCAAAAGAGGGTAACCTCTTGGATTATTTGGGCACCATTTAGACTTAAATCATCCTGGGCTGAGTGAGATGTTGAAATTCACTCTGTATGTATGTATGTGCTGGTGCTTGAACAGCTGCCTACAGCATGAGCCAAGTGCAGCCAAGAAAGTGACTGGCAAACATTGTTACAGCCCCAGTTGTCAAGGTGATAAAGATACTAATGAGATTTGTGCCCCTCCATCCATCCATCCATCCATCCATCCATCCATCCATCCAGTGAACCAAATGCCCTGATGGAAAATATGTAGGAGAAACCAAACAGCAGCTGTAATCCAGAATGAATGCACACCAAAAATCTATCAGAGACAAGAATACCCTATTACCTGTGGGGCATATTTCTTACACACAAACCCACTCTCTCTCCAATCTCTCAGTTTTAATTCTCAAAGGGATTTTCAAAACATCTTTCACAGACGAGCCTACAAACTTCACTTCGAACTTCACCCCTAGGGAGCTGCATGGCCAGAGCCGCATGAACAGAGCACGCAAACAGGCACGCTCTGGGCCTGGCATGGGACTTAGCATGGGAGTTAGCACAGGAGTTAGCACAGGAGTTTGTGCAGAAGGGCAAGCAAGAGGGGCACAAGGATCTAGGTGGCGAGCCTGAAGAGAAGGGTCAGCACAGCAGTAGCCCCGGCTGCTACCTGCATAATGGTAGTGACATGCGGCACCCTGAAGATCCCCCCGCCCCTCCCCCTACAGCTGGAGGCCCCCCATCTGGTACCACTGAGGCCTCTACCCAGAAAGAGCCCATGGCTCCAGCCTCCACCCAGATGGAGCCCCTGGCTCTTGGCTATGGGGGCTACCTAGCACATATGCAGGCATCTGGGATCAGGAACAAAGACAACCTCCTTTGTGGGGTGTGTTCCACATTAGAGTCTCTGAAGTGCCAGATAGGGGAGCTCTGGGCTGCAGTGCAGAGGCTGCATGCCATCAAGGATGATGAAGAGGAGATCAATGCCTACCGCCAGGCTTTTTGCCCAAAGAATGAGGAGGGAGGAGCAAGGAAAGCTAGCAGGATGAAGGCATACAAGAGGAGTTCCCATGAAGTCCAGCTGGGGATTGCTTGGACAAAGGTTGTCTCTGGCTCTAAGGCACTCTGCGCCAGGGTCACCACCCCGCTGGACTTCACAACAGATATGAACCCCTCGCAGCACCAGTACAGCCAACTGAGCTGCCAGCTCCAGCACTACAGAAAGAAAGGCAACTTGCAACCACCCCAAGGAAGAAACACAGAGTGATCATCGTGGGTGACTCCCTCTTGAGGGGGACAGAGGGAGCAATCTGCTGCTCCGATCCCTTGGCCTGTGAGATCTGCTGCCTCCCAGGGGCCCATATCTGGGATGTAGCTGAGAGGATCTTGAAACTTGTCCAGCCCTCTGATCACTACCCCATGCTCCTCATCCATGTGGGCACAAATGACATGGCTCAGAGCAATCCCAGCCAAGTTATGAGTGAGTACAAGACTCTGGGTGCGGGGCTCAAAGATTTCGGGGCTGAGGTAGTTTTTCCCTGAATCCTCCCAGTTACGGGTCACAGGCACAGGAAGGAGAGATGTATTGATGAAGTCAGTAGAAGACTGCAGCACTGGTGCCATCACAGAAGCTTTGGCTTCTTTGACCATAGCCCACACTTCAGAAGTGGAAGCATTCGTCTGTTGGGAAGGGACAGCCTCCACCTCACTCCAATGGGGAAGAAGCTCTTCTTGGCTAGAATGGCTGACCTACTTGACAGGGCTTTAAACTAAGCTCACTGGGGGATAAGGGAACAACCACCAGTGCGAGCCCACCAAGCGACAATCGCAGAATTAGTAAGTCATGCAGCACAGGGGACACAAGTATTTTCCCAATGGAACTTACTCCTACCCCAGCCCAGGGACAGGACTCTTCCAGGAGTGCTGGGAAGTCTAGGACTTCCGATGGCAGGTGTACTTGCCTGTGTACAAATGCCAGGAGCCTGGGGAACAAACAGGAGGAGCTGGCCCTCCTGCTAAATAAAAATCAATACAATCTCATAGGAATAACAACAGAGACCTGGTGGGACTCCACCTATGACTGGACTCACATGTATAGATGGCTATCCCTTGTACAGGAGGGATTGCCTTGCTAGAAAGGGCAGGGGTGTAGCTTTCTATGTGAAGGAGCAGTACACTTCTTTACAAGTGGAGTTTGGCACCCAAGAAGGGTGAGTTGAGACTCTTTGGGTCAGATTATGGGGGGAACATGGTGTAGGGGATATGTCTACTACAGACTTCCTAACCAAAACCATGCATTCACAGCAGAACTGGCAGAGGCTCGGTGCATGGTTGTCATGGGTGACTTCAACTACCCTGACATCTCATGGGAGGAGCACTCTGCCAAATCTGATCAGTCACGTAGCTTTCTCACCTGCATTGATGAGCTCTACTTGTCTCAAGAAGTCTATGGGCCAACAAGAGGTAAGGAGCTCCTGGATCTGGTACTGGCCAAAGGGGATGATCTAGTGAGAGACCTGAGAATCAAAGGGAAGCTGGGAGACAGTGATCATGAGTTGATCGCTTTCTCTATTCATCACAAAGCTGGTAAAACTGGCAATGCAGAGATCCTTGATTTTAGGAAAACTGACTTTCATAAGCTCAGGAGGCTGGTTGCTGAGGCCCTGAGAAACCAGGATCTAACAGAGAGAGGAGTCCATGATGAGTGGTCGCTCCTTAAGGATGTGATCCTTGAAGCACAAGGGAAGTCCATCCCATCCCATAGGAGAGGTAGCAAAAGGGCTGGGCAACCCCCATGGCTAAATAGGGGACTCATGGACCTCTTGCATCTGAAAAGAGAAGCCTACAAGAGTTGGAAATCAGGTAACATCACCAAGGAGGATTATTTGGCACTGGTCCATACCTGTAGGGAGCAAAGTAGGAAAGCCAAGGCCAAAACTGAACTCAAATCAGCTACAAGAATCAAAGGCAACAAACAGTCCTTCTTTAGATATGTGGATAGTTGGAAGAAAAACAAGGGCAACATTGGACCCTTGCTAAACCAAATGAGGCAGCTGACAACTGATACCCAGGAAAAAGCTAATTTCCTTAATGATTACTTTGTGTTGGTCCTCCACAACCCCAAGAGGATCACCCTGCCAAACAAGAAACAGCATTGCCAGGGCATGGGCAAACACATGCTCATCATTAGTGAAGATTTTGTGAGGGGACCCCCTGAGAGGCTGGACATCTACAAATCAGCTGGCCCAGATGGAATGCACCCAAGTGCTAAAAGAACTGGCAGACATCATAGCACAGCCAATGGCAAGGATATTTGACAACTTGTAGCGCTCAGGTGCGGTTCCTGAGGATTGGAAGAGGGCCAATGTGGTGCCCATCTTCAAGAAAGAGAGAAAGGAAGATCCAGGGAACTACAGGCCAATCAGTTTGACCCCAATCCCTGGAAAAATAGTGGAAAAAAGTTGTCAAAGCAACCATCAACAACAGGCTAATGGAATACAACATTTTGAAAGATAGCCAACATGGCTTCATTGTGGGTAGGTCTTGCCTGACCAACCTCATTTCCTTCTATGACCAGGTGACACATCACCTGGACAAAGGAGAAGAGGTTGATATCATCTAGTTGGACTTCAAAAAACCCTTTGACTTCGTCTCCCATAAAGTCCTCATTGTTAAACTGGGGAACTGCGGCCTTGACACACTCATGGTCCAATGGCTTGGGAACTGGCTCTGTGGTCAGACCCAGAGAGTAATAGTCAATGGAACCATGTCAGTATGGCACATGGTGACCAATGACATCCCCCCCAGGGCTCCATACTTGGATTAGTACTTTTTAGCATATTTATAAATGATCTAGATTCAGGTACCAAGCAGAGTAGCTAAATTTGCTGATGACACCAAAACTATGGGGAAGTGTGGTCACACTAGAGGATAGGCTGGCAATTCAGGCTGACCTGGACAGGCTCACAAGGTGGGCAGATCAAAACCTGATGGCATTCAACACTGAGAAATGCAAGATGCTCCACCTCGGGGAAAAAAATCCACATCATACTTATAGGGTCGGCAATGCTACACTTACTAGCACCATGACTGAAGAGGACTTGGGGGTCATGACTGACCACAAAATGGACATGAGCCACGAATGTAGTGCCGCAGCCGGCAAAGCAAACAAAAACCTGGCTTGCATCTATCAGTGCATCTCAAGCAAGACCCAGGAAGTCATCTTCCTGCTGTACTTGGCTTTGGTGAGGCCACAGCTAGAGGACTGCATCTAGTTCTGGGCTCTGCACTTTAGGAAGGATGTGGAGAAGCTTGAGAGAGTCCAGAGGAGAGCTACACACATGATCAGAGGACAAAAGAACAAGTCTTACGAGGAAAGGCTGAGAGACATGGGACTCTTTAGCCTGGAGAAGCGAAGACTCAGGGGCAACTCTGTGGCAGCCTATAAGTATATAAGGGGTGTGCACCAGGAACTGGGAGAACGTTTGTTTTCCAGGGCACCTCAAGGGAAGACAAGGTCTAACGGTCACAAACTTGGAGAAGACCGTTTTAGGCTGGACATAAGAAAAAACTTCTTTACCGTCTGGGTCCCCAGAGTCTGGAATAGACTCCCCCCAGAAGTGGTGCAAGCACATATGCTGCTCACTTTTAAAATACACTTGGATGCTTATCTTGCTGGGATCATTTGACCCCAGGAGACTTCCTGCCTCTTGGGCAGGGGGTGGTGGACCCAATGATCCTGCAAGGCTCCACCTTTCCAGCCCTAATGTCTATGAAAAATATGGAAATCTAAGTGAAGTGCCCAAAGACAAGGTATGATCACTTAGTGGTGTCACCCAAGTTTTGAAAAAGCCTGGCATTCAAATAGAAGCCCTTTTTCAGAGTTGGAGACAGAAATGTCACCACCATCTTGACATTGGACTGTACATTAATTTCACACCCATCAGGATTTGAGAATTAACTGAATGGGAAACAGATGCCTCCTTTAAGACTGGGGAAGAAGGGTTGGGGGCACCCATGATACAAGGGCTTTGATCTGCCATTATGTGGCCATGTTTTCATTTGTTTCTTTTTGGTAAAACAAAACTTCTTGCAAAGAACAGCTGAGTTAGCACTGGGCTGAGGTTGAAGATGAACCTGTGCACCATAGACAAGAACTCCATCTAATGAAGAAACTGGTACCAGAGAGTAGCAGGTTCCCAAGACATGTCATGGGGATATTGGCAGAAACAGATCAAAGCTCCTATTGAAACAAGCTAGTATCTTTTCAGTAAATAGGAACAAAACTCTTTCAGTGTGGTGCCAGCTGGGCTTGTGCATTGTTTGAGTGGGTCCAAAAGCATATTATGGTCTCCTGTGTCGAAAGCATTGCCTGTTGAGGGTCTTTCACACTGAATCAAACTCAAAAAGGGTGAACAGTTGGATAAAAAGAAACATACTTGGCTAGTCATTTTCAGCGTCCACTTAGCTATTCTTGGAGATATTTGCATTTGAATAAAAACTTTCTCTCTCTGCAGCTCTGTTCCTTCTGCTGCTTGAATTGGCAAATTAAGTTGTTAAAATTGTGGGCCTGAGACATTACAAAAGACTATTGCTATGGAAATAATGGATGTTGCACGTTGCACAGAAAAAAAATGGCTGGAGCCAATAGGAGACAATGAGTTGCGGAGGAGGAAATGTCTTGTTTAGGCACTCGGCTTCTTCAATAATTAGCAAATGTGTCCCAAAAATGTATGACTTGACAGTAGAAATGTATACTGGTTCACCTAATGTAAAACTTCCCATGTTACTGACAATCTCTTTTTCAGATCAAAAGAAGTAAAGTAAACAGAGATGGCAGACACAGCTGAAACATCATAGCCAGTTAGGTATTGCTTGAAGATACTGTGTCAGATTCTATGTGATTCTGTGTCATTGATTCAAGTGGAACTGAACTAGACATGAATTTGTTATGCATGGTACTCTTTAACCAAAAAAGGATTTGCTTTTATAGTGAGGAATCTGGGAATCAGTCCTGATATTCTTTGAAAATTCATTCATTCACACTATTTGGTAAATAATTACAGATGCAGTCTATACATGGCATTTGCAAACACTTCTCTGCTGCTCAGTGTCCATTCTTGGGACTTTGCAGTGGCTGAAGACCATGGCCTTAGTATGTGGTATTACTATCTCTTGACTATCTGCCTAAATCAGCTGGAACAGAAAGAGGTGAACAGAAAAAAAAAACAAATCTTGTATGACTTCTGGAACTTCATGGAAACTTCAGAATGTTTCCAAGAGTAGCTACTGGTCATTCAAATATTTAAGGTCTATTCAGATATTCTTAAGATGTTTAATACAGCTAGCACTCTCTCCAGTTGACACAACTTAGGAAGCTACATTGTGTTAAACTTCTTGGTAAATAAAATATTTTTTTAGAACAGAGGTGGCCAACCTGATGCCACAAGTGGCATGGCAAGATCAGGGAGGAAGCAGAGAATACCAGCAGATAGGGCAGAAAGCAGAGCAGCTGATGGGGAGGGGGAAAGGATCAGAGTGGCATTCAGGGAGGGTATACGGCTTACCTTGTGGCATGCCTATCAAATAGGTTGGCATGCAGTGCTTTAGAACATGGTATTCTTACTGGGAGGGATAGAAGCTTTTTATAAAAGAGGGATTTGGTGGCCTTTAATCTAGAGCAGTGGCTTTCAACCTGTGGTTCATGGATCCTGGGGGTCTGCAGACTATGTCTAAGGGGTCTGCAAAAGATTACTATGATCAGTCAAAAGTGTGAATATCCACACTTACAATTCAAAGGAGTCCACACCTCCATGCAGAACCTTTTTAGGGGTCCACAAATGAGAAACAGTTGAAATCCACTGATTTAGAGGGACAGTTTCAGGAATATATAATTGAAGCGGTATATGTGAAAAGTGGTTCAGCCTTACTGCAGGGGGAACTTATTGTGAAGTGATTCTAGTTTGCTGAGTGAGAACTTTTAAAACAGAAATATTGTAACATGCACATTAGTGCCTTTATTTAATCAAACATTCACCTTTATTGCACAGAAGCACAGATGTTCTTTAGGCTAACATGCCCTGTGTTGGCAAAAGCAAACAACAGAATGATGGATGGCAAAGATGAAGACAGCTTAGGCCTGTCTATACGTATTCTGCATAATACAGCAGCTGCCACCAAGTCACTACATCCATGCACTCTTGGCAGTTCTGTACTGCTCCAGTCAGCAGCTGTGCTACCAGCATATGAAGTGCACCCTGAGAAGGCACCAGCTGCAGAAGGGACCTTGGAAGCCAGCAGAAGGCAAAGGGATATCTACATGTGCCTTCTGCCAAATGAAAGCATGGGCATTACTGCACTAGGCAAAAGCAGAATAACTACTGACAGAGAAGAGGGATCTGCCTCTGCAGGGGAGATTTGGGGTGTGGGTGCACTAGAGTTCTGCAAAAAAACTTTGTAATGTAAGTATGGCCTTTAATAGAATTATTCATTGCTAGGTCTTTCACTCTTACCCTATATTATGTTAGACCATGGAGCTTGATTAACCACCACCATTGTGTAGCAAACGTTCTCTGCCTCACTTAAGTACGGTGCTGGGTCTCAGGGCAGGGAGGGAGAAGATTTCACCCATTCCCTGAAGTGCTTTCAGAGATGTTGGGACAAAAGGGACTACTTTCATACTGTATACTCATATATTTTAATTTATTACTGCTTGATGGAAGAGGAACATTTTGGAGAAATAGATTGAAATCAGATTGAAATTTGGCTCTTAGCCCTGGTAGAATGCTCTGCCTTATTTTGGCAGTACCATGCTGTTGGCTGGTATTCTCAATATTGTGAAATGCCTAAGAAAATCAGGGTGTTGATACAACAAATGCTATAGCATGTATTGATGCCTAGGAGCTATTCTTTCACAGGAAAGAGTGGCTTTGGATTATAGGTAATTTCCAGTAGAAAGGAAGAGTTCCACTATAAGTCAGTAGCTATCTTCACTGGCTAGCATAGGAGCTGGCATCCCACAATCATTTAATTCCAAATGCGGCACAGTGGTGTCTTGGGCATCTACAAAATTATTGTCATTGACCTTGTGTCTTCACTATATCACTCTGCATCATGCTTAACAGTTAAATACTTGAGATGTAATAGGCTCATGGGTAACACAAAACAGCAGTCAAGAAGCTTTTTAAAAATTAATTAATATATTAGTTGTTAGAAAAAAGATCTTAACCCAGGGACTAAGAGAACCAAATTTAATTTGAAGCTTTCAGTTGCTCTGAACTACCAGACATAAATTAAGACTCAATCCAATTGCTAGTGACAGGTCTGGGTAATTGAGAAACAGATACTATGTTCCACCAAACTGTGACTATGCCTCTGGGAATGTGATATCAGAGACAAGTATTAGGAAGGGGTTGGCTGGCTGGCTGAGCGGATTAGTAATGTGGTTAGGGATTCTTTTACCAGCAAAAATTCTGAGTGGGTTTGACTGAAAAAATGATCTTATCTTATGTCAGTTTCCTCATGACCTACACCTGGTAGTATAGACTCAAGCTTCATGGCAGCTCGTTCCAAGAGAACACATAAGGGGGTCCTTGCACTAGGTTCTCTGACGTGATACCCCACTGCTAAAGATTGTTGGAAGGTTCACTCATCTCTTGTGGCCTCACTGGTGGGAATATTATGGTTCCTTGATGTTCTCTAGGGTGCTTGTACATGTAACAGGGGTTTAGTCCTCAGGGTTTTATTCTGTGCTCCCTAAATTGAAATGATGGGTTTCAATTTTTTGTTACGTCATGGCAAGGAGCCCGATCCCTTTTGTTGTTGTAGTTGGAGCTGAAGCTTGCCTGTGGCTGGGGGTAAGCCACCAATGGTCTGAGCGGCCCCTGAGCTGTGGGGTGGCCTGGTCCTTCCCTCTGCAGTGGCAGCACCCCCTAGGGCCATCTGGGTGGGCTGCTAGCAAGCTGGGGGCTTCTGGTTCGGTTTGTGGATGGTGGTAGGAATTAACTGAGTGGAACAGTGCATTTCCATGTTGTGTGAATGCCCTATACCTGGGTTTGTAGGTAACCATTTTGTTCAGGCTCATTTTGGGCAGGTTCTAGAATCTCAATGACCGATTCCCCCAACTGTGTTTGCTCTTAATCATGCTAGCCAACTGGAATTGAGAAATGTTAGCTCTTAGGACTTTTTGGCCTCCTATTCCCTTCATAGAAGAGGATCACCATCACTGTGGTAATGCAGAAGAAGAGGTTAATATTTAAAATGTTATAAATGTTTAAAAGTATTTCTTTTGTCTGCTGTTTCAGGCTGCCAGCTTGGATAGACTATTAGCCACTGATGACTGGCACTTGTGTGCCACTGGGCAAATGAGGCAATTAGTATTGATCAGAAGTGCAAAAAAGGGACAGATTTTTCTCTCAATCAAACAGCAGGAGTGGGGACAGAGACAGAGCATTTGATTTGTTCTCTCTGTGTGTGGACATGTGCTGCAGGCAGAAGAGCAGAGACCCCTACTCGATCCAACTGACTGTTTTCAGAGCAAACAATAGCAAAGCAGTTGGTAGGAAAGTGTCATCCTTCCTTATAAGTAATGTCTGAAGAGTCTGCTCCTAATTATCCTGTAAAAGACTCACTCTCAGAAGGGGAGATCAATGCAGTCTTTAGTGAGCTCTATACAGAAAGCCTGTGTTTGAATAATGGCACCGAATAGTTAGAATCCCTTAGAGAAACACTTTTATCTACTCTGAAAAATAGCTCTGTAAAAATGGCATCATGGGGTTCCACATTTACTGCATCCCAGTGGTTCTGGATTTGATCTGCTTCCTCCTCAAGTAAAATGACAGAGGTTTTTCCTAACATGCAAACTTTCACTGGATGCTGAAAATTAAACTGGGCTCTTTTCTGCATATGTGTTACTGTTCTTAATAAAGGTCCTATGGGCCAAATACTTCCCTTGTTTGCACTTGCATGATTCCATCTTCCTTCACTTTTATTCTCAGATACACCACTGCATGCTAGGTGTCCTCATTGGAGTGGCATAGGCTTAATTTAGAGAATGAGTTTGTCTAGATTGCTCTGCAAATGACAAAACAGTTAACAATTCTGTTGATGTTTGAGCCAGGGAAGCATCCCAGCTGATTCTGCCATTGTTGTGCTGGAGGGTTAACAGTTTTCTAAAATTGTACTTTGCCACTGAGCAAGCAGATATGACTCTGGTACAGACATGGAGCAGACTAAAAATAGCAACTTCTCATTTTCCCCAAAGTCACGTTTTCTGCTTATAATCATAATCTGGCCCAATGGAATTCTGATTCAAGTTGGGGGTCTCTACTGCTAACAATTGTGGTGGAACAGTTGCATTATTTGTTTATTCTCTCCAAAATTGTGAGCAGCTCTGTTAATACTCAGTGAAAGTTACTCTTTCACTGTACTTCCCAGCAGGAGACCCTGTCTGATAATGTAAAGCCCTGTGATGCGATTCCTGTTCAGATACATGACAAAGGTTCAACTAGAGCTTCAGTGACAAAACCTTTGATAAAACTAATCATGGTTAAACTGTTTTAGGTTTAGCTACAGAAAAAGAAATGATCAGTAATTGAGCTTGCCTTAGCATAGCTATGGAAGGCTCCTGCCTTCCTATGCAGCCAAATGGAAACTGTTCCCATTGTTCTGCTCTGCATCATCCCACTGGTCGGATATTAGCCTCTTAATGAAATGTCTTTGTTGTTATCTCTTCATGTTTGTACACATGATGAAAATTGGCCGTTTTTGCAGTTTAATTTTGTCACGTTGTACACATGTGGGGGGTTTTTACAATTTGAGTTTGCTAGTTTGCAAACTAAACCACGTCCACATGTAGTTTAGTTTGCAATGTAGCTATTTGTAACTATTTGTAATGTTGCAACCTTTGACAGCTCAATTAAAAATCATGGCAATTAAAAATCCACTGTTTTAAATTAGGGGGCTAAACCCCCGTCACATGTTCAAGCGGCCTCTGAGACTCTTAGGACCTCTGAGAGCCAAAAATGACATAGGTGTCTAAAGTGGGATTATATGGCATCTAATTCCAAAACTGTGGTCCTGATAACTGTCTTGCATCTTCTGCCAAAATTCCCCAGGCACCTAGAGGAGCACTTCTACATATTGTGACCGGGCTGATCAGGTACCTACCTAATGCCCAAGCCTGACTGGAATGCAGAAACTAGGTGTGCTCCAAGTTCTTGGAAAAGCTTGGTATGGTAGGCATCAACACATAACAAAACAGGATGATCAGACTCCCTGCAAAATTTCTTTGGCAATCTCTTGCCGTGGAGGATGATTGCCTTCCATGATTGTCTTGTCTGTGCATCCAAAGATGGCCAGATCCAAGATCAGCAGACTACTGCAGCTCAGACATATATTTGTATGTGGGGTGGGTGGTGCTGGATTCTTGCTTTGGTCTGAACACACTCTTTCTGCTTCTCCCACTTTTCCATTCCCTGTTGTTGTCGTGAGGTTTCAAAGTACTGCAATCCTTGCAGCAGATTCTTCCTCCATTGTGGGGCAGTCCTGGGTGATAGTCTCCCATGACTTGACGTCAATGTTGTATTTTTTTTAAGTTGGCTTTGAGGTGCTTTCTCTACCCGGAAGTGCTTTCTCTACCCTTCTCTTGCCTTGGCTGAGCTGGGAGAATAAAACTTGCTTCAGGAATCTGGAGCTGGACATCTGAATGACATGGCTGGCCCAACAAAGTTGATGTTGCATGATCATCACTTCAGTGCTCATGGTGTTTGCTTGCATAAGGATGCTAGAGTTGGTGCATCTGCAGCAGAAAGCCCCCTTTGTACATTTCCCTTCTGGACATTGATATAACAGAAGCCCCTTCTTGCCTGCAACCTCCCCCACCATTTTGTGCATTTCTTTTCCTTCTCAGTATTGGCAGAGACCTAGCACACTCATTGCATGGGTATGGCAAGGCTCAGAGCAAGCCTGAAAGGTGAAGTGGCTTTCTGTAGGAGAAACCTAGAAACTACATCTACATATAAATTAAGCTCAGTGTCACTAAAGAAAACAAAAGAACTAAAATATCCACTGCAAAGACTGTAAATATATCCTGTGCTAACCTAACTCAGTTACTGTCCCCAGTAGCCTTTGAGCCTCACTACCTCACATTGCATTTTATATATATTTCTCACACTGCATTTTCATATTTCATCTGTCTCATCTTTACCATGGCATTTTGTATTTTATATTTTATACTTTTAAACTCTGAAGGAATGTACTCCTTACAGAATGAAGTTACACCCTGGACCATTGTTAAAACTGCATTGAAATTGTAATTGTAAAGTGATAAAATCTGTTGAGTGAATGCGAGTGAGTGATGATCATCAGTAGGCAATAGCCTAGCCAAAGGAACTCCATTTTAAGCTAATCAAGCTAAAGAACTAATTCCTGGAACTGAGCACTCACCCTATGGACTATTCCTGTAACCCATGACAATACAGCCATTAAGTCAATAAATCAAGGGTGGACTTCCAAAACTTTAAGTACTAGCAGGCAGAGACCCCTGTGACTAACAACTGTCAGGTACTACTCAAGACCCACATGGGACAGTGACCTCCAGATTCGGTAGCCAAGATCATGCTGGGGAATCACACAAGTCTGCCGGAAAGGGATAAAAGGCAGTGAAGCGTGACCCTCAGTGGTGCTCTCTCATCCAGCACCTGACCTACCAAGATAGAAGGACAAGCAGGCGACCCCTTTCTGGAGAAGACAGTGCCTTGAAGGAAGCTGACCATCAACAGCAGACTCCAGAGCCTTGGATAGGAAGATATACTGACACCAGTGCTCTCACAATCATTACAGCAGCTACTATACACTATACTACATGGGTTTGAAAGAGTGAGTGCATACGCTAAGGTGACCAGTACCACCCATAACTCAAAGTTTGCATTTATGATTTTATTGGTAACTTCACATCCCATCCAATAAACTAGAATTTATTATGATCCTGTGAGTTGGTCCTTTGTAGCCAACACATCTGTTTTCCCACTGGATTCAGAGGATCTCCCATAGGTAGCGTTGATGGGACCTTTCCAACAACTTTAGATGTCTCCTATACATTGTCCGTGTCTCAGCTCCGTACAGCAAGGTGGGAATTATGACTCCTTGATAAACCGTGAGCTTGGTTTCAGATCTGATGTTGCAATCTTCAAACAACTGTTTCTTCAGGAGTCCAAAGGCTGCACTTGCACATCTGAGGTGATGTTGTATTTCTTCACTGATGTCAGCCTTCTGTGAAAGACGGCTTCCAAGGTACAGGGAAATACTCAACATTCTCTAGAATCTCACCATGGATCTAGATTACTGGAGCTGGGGACTGTTCATTAGTAGCTTGTTGGTGGAGGACCTTAGTCTTCTGAATGTTAAGAGTCAGTCCCACTTCCTTGTATGCCTTGGTAAAGATATTGGTGATTGCCTGAAGGTCTGCACACACTACAGCATCATCAGTATATTGGAGTTTAATGATTGAGGTCAGGATGGTCTTGATTTTGGCTCAGAGTTGGCTGAAGTTAAACAGCTTACCATCCATTCAGTAGTTTAACTCCACTCACACCAGAAGCTTGTTGGTCAAATGTAACATCGTGGTAAGGAATATTGAGAAGAGTGTTGAAGCAATGATGCATCCTTACTTAACTCCCATTTTAACCTAAAAGGGATCTGTGATGGAACCATTGCCGAGAACCACCACCTGCATACCATCATAGAGCAGGCAGAGAATGGTGACAAATTTTGGTGGGCATCCATACTTCAGAAGGATCCTCCACAACACATCTCGGCTTACAGTGGTATTAATTCCACTTTAATGTAGCATCCTAATTCTTAGAACCCTTGGCCTCCACAGGAGGAGTGGAAAGTGTCCATAACCAGGATAACCTTAAGCCTGATAGCTAGGGCATGCTGCTGGAAGGGGACAGCCATAGATTTGAAACTTTTCAGGGCAAGGAAGGAATTGAGCCTGAGTTTTCCAATTGTTCAATGAGTGCTGTAACTACTAGGATCCTATATAAGGGGGAAGCATCACTTCTTTCTCTAGCAGCCATCTTTTATGAGCTCTGTCCAGTTCCCTAAAAATATAAGTGCCTACCTCCAAGAAAGGGTTCAGGGCTGTGGCTCCTACATGGATAAGCACCTTTTGGTATGCCTGAATAAGGTGTCCATGTCTCCTCAGATGTAGGGGTGAGCTGTAGCCTAGCTCTAGGCATCTCTATCTTGAGCCTATGCTGACATTGGGCAGTTCCCTGCTCAGCTCACTAGTTTAAGATGCCATTCTCTCGCTGGGCGCTGTATAGAGAACATAGGCACCCGACGGGACTCAGAATTTCTTTGTGGGGGAGAGGCACCTGAAAGTGAAGCGCCCATATCCTTTATTGGATATGGCCATTAGTGATTTATTCTTCCTCTTGAGCAAGTGATTGGATCATTTTATTGATTTCCTCTGAGACAGATCATTTTATTGATTCATCAGATACAGTGTTGGATGAGGCCCCAAGTGATTTATTCCTTTTGGTAATTAAATGATTAGATAATAATTTCCTCAAGGAATGTCAGCCAAGCACCTGGATTCCTTTCCTTAACTCCCACATAGCAAAGGACCAATGATTTTACCTAATTTTAGGTATGTGCTTCCTCCCATTGTTGCTGGTGGGAGTACCCAGGTATTTCAGTACATGCAAACACATGCACGTGCGCACACACACACACACATGCATGCATGCTTTGCTGGATTCAGCCTTTACTGGGCAACCTTAAGAAACAGCTCTTATTGTGGGCTTGCTCCTGTTCCAGTTTATTTCCAAAGAGAGAATTTTGGGGGTGCAAGACCTGATCTAAACCTCCCCTGGAAACCATAGACTGGTACCCTTGGGAGGATTGATCATTAGAAGCTATTTGGGTTCCCAGCTGAACTTTTTAGACCTGGCACTTGATCCAACCCACTGAAGCAGGCAAGAAGGAAAGAATGAAGAAAGTTTCCAAGAGAAACAGGTGCCAAATAATTAACTGAGGTGACAGGTGTGTGGTAGGGAAGGGATGGAGAGTGGAAGGGCTCCTCTCTGAGTAAATGATGATAGATTGATGCAACCTGTGAACAACTAGGGTGAAAACCTGTTCACCCACAACTTTCCTTCCCTTCACTTTCACAGTCATCCTCTAAGCTATTTCCCTCTTAACCACTCCTGTATTTCACTCTGTGCCAGAACCTTGTGGCTGGGATAGACTGCCAGGAATGTTTTTAGTGCAGTGAATTTTCCCCTGTGCTCTGCCACCCATTTTTTCCTCCCTTTTCTTCGTTCCCCTAACTTCTACCTTTCTCTGCTTCTCTTTTGTCAGAACCTTGTTTTTGCTTCCACCCCACAGATAGATGTTGCTGCGGGGTGTGGATACAAAGCTAGCTGCATATGCCCTTGTGAGTAAGCTGAGAGCCTGGGGAGTAGGAAAGTGAAGTCTGTGCCAGCTTCTCAGCCTGTAGCCCTGTACTTATGTGCTGTTGCTGTGGTGAACTGCATTAGGGCCCTCTGTGGGAGGTAAGCATCTTTCAAGGAGTATCTCAAGCAAAGTGCTTATTACTTGCGAGGAATCGGATGATTCTGATGTCATGTTTGTTTCTGTCCAGTACCTTCTCCTCCCCCTATTGTGCATCCCCTCAACTAACCTTGTATGGCACAGCTGACCTATTCCATCCCACTCCCCCCATATACTATTGCTACGTTATATTACTGTATAGCCTCACAGAGGTACTTTAGGATGAACCAGTGCTTGATCCAGTTAAGAGCCCTTGGAGAACTTACTGCCACTGCAATAAGTGGTGAGACTGGACAGGATTGACTGCCCCTGTCTCCTTTTTTTTCCTTGTCTCTTAATGTTCTGATTCTGATGTGCTAGAGCAATTTCCCCCCATCCTTAAAAGCCTCTAATAGGAACAATAAAGTGGCAAGGATGAAAAAATTAGGGTCCTATTCATAAAATCAGCAGTGTGCAATGATCATGTCGCATACTTTGAAATAGGATAATAGAGAAGCAGCCACGGGCAAAAGGCTGTAATTCCATCAAGGGCTTCTAGGGAGCTCATAATTGAGATGAGTGGAGAGACAGAGAGACTGCCTTGAACCATATGTCCTTGCTTTAATATTTTTTGTTTTAACTTATATAGATCCCTCTCTTTCTACAGTCCCTTTCTGGCTGCTCTGCTCCTCTTCCCTAAAACTAAACCCATGCTACTTTACTCTCTTTCTTTTAAAATTAAACAACAAAGCAAGCCAAATATTACAGTACAGGTTGTTTAAAGGTTTTAGGGGTTTTGCAGAAGTACGGAAAATAGAAAACAATCATCCTGCTTGTTCTTTGGCCCAGGCAGAACTGTTTCTCCCTTCAGTGCAGGTTTTGCATTCTCTTGCCCTTTGACCCACCTTAAAGGTATCATGTGATGGGACTTCCACCAGAGAAAGAGCAGAGTAGGGACTGAGTCATGAGTTGCCTACTTTAATGCCAGTTCAAGAGGAGGGGAAGTCTGACCTACAAGCTGCCTTCCCTTACTTTGTTGCTATGTGTATTTCATCAACACAGCTTCAAGCAGAAGTCAGTGTTTCAAATACAGCTGTCTTCTAAAAAAACGCGAGTGTATTTTAGAAATAGAATAGAACCAGCAGCAGTCTAGCTGCTGCAGAATTGAGCTTGGTGCTCGGTAATTTTACTGAGTAGTATAAATCGTCTTGCATTGAACACTGTGCTGTCACAGGTCAACTCCTACCAGCTTCCTGCGTACTGCAGCCTGTAGTATGGACATATTCCATAAAAAGGGGCACTTTCTTACTCAGCAGTTTTGTTACTTCTGTGCATTAAGGCTTACAGATCCTTCCTTTCCAGAGTAATTTAAAGCTTATAGTTTTCTGCTGAACTGATGCAACTAAGGGAGGAGGAGTTTATTTCTGGTAGGTCTCATAAGTTCTGGTCAAGTTCCACCTGCAGAAAGTTCATTGTTAGTGATGAATGAGCCAGAAAGAATCTTTCTTAGTTTCATATTCAAAGCTGAATTTACAGGTCTGAATTCACAGATGGAAGAAATGTCTTTCAACCTGAGCAGATTTGAGTAGGAAGTTTCTGAAAACTGGAGTCCATTTATTTAACTTTCACAAAGTCATTGTGGGAGTCCAACACTTCAGAGTTCATCCTGGTTGTTACCATTATTGTAAACTAGTCCTGTTGCTACTATAACAGAGATGTGTTGATATCCATTTGCTAATAATGCTGCATTTATTTTCACTGAAGTCTTATGGGACATGCATTTTATCATATTAACTAGCAAATTGCCTGTCAAGAATGATGTGCGGGCAGAGCGCCACCATGATAGTGGGGACAGAGTTGGGGGTGAGGCCAGCGCCATGCCACCACCACCTCTCGCCACTGCCACCTCCAAGGAGCAGGGCCAGGTGGGGAGGGGCAAGGCCAGCGGCCCTGGCCTCGCCCTCCTACTCTGTATCCTCTGTCCCCACTGTCATGGTGGTGCTCCGTCCCCACTGTCCCTCTCCACCACCACCCCGCGCTGCTGCTTCCAAGGAACAGGGCTGGGGGAGGGGGGAGACCGCTGTGTTCCCTCTGTCCCCACCGTCATGGCAGTGCTCTGTCCCCATTATCATTCCCCCCCCCACACTCTGCGTCCATCCCCACACCAGCCCCTCTGCTCCATCCCTGCTGTCATTCTTGATGGGCAATTTGACCTGTGTGCAGCACTGGCTGGAGCCATGGCCCACCGGGAGTCACGGCCCCCTAGAGCATCACACACACACACACACACACACACACGGAACAAGCCCTTTATATATAGAGAGAGAATGTTGACAAGAGGTAGGCAAATGCAGCAAAACTCTGCTTATAAATATTCATTTAACTTCCAAATAGTTGTACTGGTAGTCCAAACTGCATTTCATCTTGCATTTTCCACTAACATTTGGAACAGAGTGCTTGCTTGCCTGAGTATCTGGTAAATAGCTGTGTAGGGATATAGGTGTCTTTTTTGCACCCCCATGGATCTGATCCAACTCCTAACATTGGTGCAGGTATCAAGTTCAAGCTGTCCCAAAAGTGGTCTCCCTTATTACAAGGGAAGCAAGGATTTTGCGGGGTTATCTTTTATTGGGCCTACTGCAAAGTTCGGAGTGAGTTTTCTTTTCAACAAGGTTTTGGCCATAAGATAACCTTCCTATCAGCCAGGCTTAACTAGCCAGGACTTGACCTGGGTCAGCAATCCCCTCTTTCCCCCTTCCCCCTGTACCTTTTTGCAGGACTCTGGATCTGGCAGCAGGTGGTAGAGCAGTCGTGGCAGCTGATATTTATAGCTGCTGAGGAGAGATGTCACCTCTCTTTTTGCCCCCATCCCCTCTCCTCCCACACAGAGCAAAAAGCACCAGTATTTTGCAACAAAAAAAAAGGGGGTGACATCTTCTTCCCCACCCCTACTGAATAGAACTACACTTCCCAGAATGCCCTTCACTGCCATGCTCCTGTGCCATCACGGCTTGTTGCTAGGGTGAAAGCGCAGAAGGAGGTGGGATGGGGAATAGGAGGGTAAGGCACCCTTATGCTCCATTCTAGCGCCCCCAACCCCTTAGGAGTTCATATCCCATTTGCCCACTCATCCTTGCACTACTGTGCAAGTACCTGAGGTAAGGTATCTTATGCCTGAAAGCTTGTCTATAGCTCTCCCAAACATGCAGCTGGTCCACAAAAGATATCATCCACAAATCTTTGCCTTTTGAATATTTCCTGACCCATTATGGATGCAACATCACTCTATGACTCTTTTATTTAGAAAGTTTCCCTTTTAATGAGGAGATCAAAACAATGCCATGTGGCTGAAATAATCAGTCATATGCCAGGAAATACAATTGAATATTTGGTAAACTGAATAGTTCCAAGGGAATCAATAGACTAAATTGTCTTGAACATTCATAAATGACACACAGATTGATAGATATGATATTTAATCCAGTCTGCCTGCGAGTTATTTGAACTTTTTTCCAACTACTCAGTTGGTTTAATAAAAGATATCACATCTACTCAAAGAACCTTGCCTGTCTATGTCCTTAGACCAACACGGCTACAACCAAAAACCCAGCAACATCCTAAATAGGTGGCACTGTATAAAGAGTAGTGTCTTTAGCTCCAAGCACTTCTTTCTTGGCAGACATCTCCACCCTCTGGTGAAGCCAATCAACAGGACCTTTTACTTTATTTTCTTTATTCATATTCATCCCATTACCACTGGATCACAAGCCTCCCTCCTCAAGAGATGTATTGGAAGGATGTTAAATATAGACGTGAACAGTTACTAGCTGTCCTGACCAGGTCAGAACCAAATGCTGGGAAAGAGGTGGGGGTGGGTGGGGGGGTGGAATGGGAACGCAAAAGCCCTGTGGTTGGCAGATGGAATCAATGCTGAAGACAGACCCCTTAGCTGATAGCATCAGAGGAACATTAAAAAACCCCCAAAACTTGTCACAGCAGGGTTCTAAGTAACCAGAAGTTTATATTGTTAACAGGTACAATGATTCTTCTCCATGAACAAGACTGGTACTTCCACTATCCATTTATCTGTCAGATTGAGTTAAGAAAATATAACTGGACCATGTGTGGAATTCTGTTCTGCTGCCAGAAACATCTCTGAAGCTACCAGAGTGAGAAGCAGTGTGGTCCAGGGAACAGGAGCCAGAAACCTTTGAAATTCTGTTCTCACTAACTCATTATGTAACATTCAGCAAATCACTTAACCACACTGTATCTCCATTTATGTGCCTGTAAAACAGAGGGTAGCATCCCACTCACATTGGAGAGTTTATGGTTAAGATATTGCATTGAATCCTCACATTTTGGTGAGCTGTGCAGAACTAGAGATTGGGATGGAGGAAATCTGGCTTTGCACCACTTTTCTGATTTCACAAGCTAGGGGCTATAGACTGCACCCAGCTGTGGTGTGCTTCTTCCCATGCCAAACTTATCTTGGAGTTTCTCAGTTATGAGCAAATTCTACCCTGTTCTGGGTATTCTGAGCTCCAGCATTTTTTTTCTCTTATGCTAAAGGAAATTAATTTTTTTCAGAGCATCTGTTGAGCTACTCCTATGACATAAAGGGGCTGCTGGTATTGAGGATGCTCTCCATGTGAATTCTCCAGTGAGCATTCCCTTTTGTGAAATAATATCCCTTCCAGCCCTAACGTCTATGAAATCTATGAATATAAACCTGGTGTACTGCTCTCCTCCTTGGTTGCTGAGCTCTGTAGATTGGTGCAAAAATCTCATTTTTGAATTTCAGGTGGAAATGTAGACAGAGATAACACCAGTTCAGTAACATATGGCATACCACAGCCCTCAGCAACAGAGCTAGCTGATTATTGTGGCAACAAAACCCAGAGTGCAAGGACACTGATATATGGGACTGGTGTACTAGGATACAAGTCCAAATTCCCCAAAGAGTAAGATGGTTATTTCTGTCTTAGATTAAGAAAGCCAACCAGAAACAACAAAAGTAAGGTTTTTGAGTGAGTGTGCCACGTGTGTACTCTGCTGAAGCATCAGCAACTTCGAGAACCAAAGAACTATTGCATGCATGGAAAGACTTCTTGGGGATATGACTGCAGTACAGGAAAGATTTTGGCTCATTTCAGCCCTGCTGTTTACCTCACATAATCTTTTTTCCCCCTGTGCAAAGTCAGTGTGAAATGCTCCTATTGAAAGTTCATAATGGCTTTCATTACACTTGCATTTACTCCCCAGAGGTGAAAATAGCTACACAAAGTGCAGGGCAGTGAATGAGTCCCACCTCATCCAAATTACCATCCAGCAGTGAGGATGACAACTGTACAAGGATAAGCATTTGCATGTACATAGTTTGTACTGAGGCTGATTTTTGTTTGGGTTTGCTTATGGGAAGCCCTGGCTACACAGAGTTGCTCCCATTCAGGAGACTGAGGGATTGGAACATGGGTAAAAATTTTCCTGAATTAGAGCAGGTTGTGCTTCCAGGCCCTGAATTACATGGACACATGGATGTGTTTTCTCCAGTAGGTCTGAGCAGAAAAATGTGACCATGTCCCCACTATTTGCCAAAGGATATGGAACTGAAAATTTGTGAAGGCTGATTTGGAGGTACATTTGTTTCAGTGAAGCTTTCTGGGTTCATCACATTATTACAGTACCTCATAGTTAGGGCAAGGGCCAAGGTTGGCTGTAATCCAAGCAGAACAAAAACTTGATCTGGCATAAAAAAAAAAGAAAACCCTGTTGCTCTGAACAGGGCAGAACAAGAACTTGAACCAGGGCTTTAATCAACAGGCATTAATAATGAGTATCCCTAAGTGATCAGGAAGCTTTGGATTAAGCAAAATTGTCCTTCGGTGATTTGAGAAACCTTGCTATTGCTCTACCTGTTCAGGGATTGCCAGTTAATGCTTGCAGGGTGAGGCAGTCTAAGGATGTGGGATAAGGATCTGGTTTTTAGTTTCAGTTATGACTTGAGCTTCTTGCAACAAGGTGAGCTAAGTACCCTCTCTGTTCAGAGGTTTTTATATTGCAGCTATAGGAAAGCTAAAGCTGTGAAACCTAAGGAATCCCAGTTTAAAAACACGGATTATTCAATATGAGATAAAGAAGAGTGAGTCTTTGCAGCAGTGGTTCTCAGCCAGGCTGCCATGAGATCCCTACACTAGATGTGCAAATACTTGCACATGATTCACAAGATAAACCAGAGATTTCAACTAAGAATCCATTGCATCAAAACCATTCTGACCTGTTGTGATCTTTCTGAATTATTTGTAACAGAAGAATTTGGGGGGGGCGGGGGTTGTTTTCCCCCTGTAGTCAAAAAATGAAAGATAGAAGCTGGGCACTTTCTGAGGGATGCTCTGTGTCTAAAAAGCGTAAACCACTGCTTTACACTGTCAGTTGCTCCTCAGCACCTATCCAAGTGTGTGCCCTTACACTGCCACCAGAGCTAATCGGTAATAATTTGGCTGTTCCTGGAAGAGAGCTAAGCTCCTGTAATTTAGCTGTCACTTGTTGAGGAGCAAGAGCTTGCACCTGGGCAGTTTCCACAGAACAACTGATGTACATTAATAACGTTAATGCTGCTGCTGTTTGCTCCCCAACACACTTGCCCACTGCTGAATTCAGCAGCAGGGGAAAAGCAGAGCAGGGAGTAGTGAAAGTTTTCATCCCTGGTTTCTAGAGCCATGCTGGTGAGCTCAGAGAGCTTCCTGTGTATGCACCGTACAGGTGAAGGGGTAAAACTGCACCCTCTGAAGTAGGGACTGAAAGAGTCCCACTTTTACAATGGGACTGCCCCAGTGAAACACCAGCCCTGGGCATCCTGCTGAAAATGGGACAAAAGTATTCATTTGACCAAAATGACAGGACTCCCAGGACAGCTATTTTAAAATGGGCCATATGGTCACCTTAAACATTTCTGCAGGGGGTTGGACCAGCTGCCTTTTGCTTTCTTCTCAAGACCCATCTGGTTTGTTTGCATTGTGTCCCTGCACACCCATGGTAGCAGAGCCTGGAGGTTTTTATACTACTGCATAATAAAAGGGTTGGTGCTTAGGATTGTGCAGCTGTCAGGGGCTCCCATTGCATTACAGTTATGTTCTGGATAGAGGTAGTTAGCCATGTTAGTCTGAAGTCAGACAGAAGGCAGGGCAGGGCAGCACCTTTTCTGAATGAATCTTTAAGGTGCCACCCTGCCCTATCTTCAGTTAGGTTGTAATAACTGTGCCCGGTAGAGAGAGGGGGGCTTAAACTGAACCTTCTAAGGTAAACCCCGCCACTGAATGGCTTTCAGCTGTTTAGCTGAGGTCTGCCACAGACATGACAGCTCTTCTGCCTGCCTCCCAGCAAGGAGCTGCTGAGCTCCCCACCCCCTACTCCTTCCCTCCGGAGACTCCTTTCCTTTTTCTTCAGCATGAAGCTGTAGTTGTTTGAAATCTCGCAGTCCCTAAATGGAACTCATGATGTACATCAAATTTGTTCCAAATTAATGTTTAGCTCCTTGGAGAAATCAGCACCTCTTATGTAAAAGCTCAGTTCTCACTAAATTGTTAGGTCTGAATTAAACATTGAGATTCCTCCTGTGTTTATTCTGCTAGCCCTTAACACTCAACAAGGAAACAATTCTCCTGCTCCTCATAATGGTAACTGTGAATCCTGACCTAGGCTTGGTCTTGGCCGAAGGAGATGATCTGGTGTGTGGCTTGAAAAAAGAGTCATACATACAATGGAAGCTAGGGACAGTTCTCAAGGAGGACTATACCACAATGGTCCACACTTGTAGGGAAATGATTAGGAAAGCTAAGGCAGCGACTGAATTTAAGTTACCCAAGAGAGTCCAGGACAATAAAAAGTCCTTCTTTAGGTATGTAGGGAGCAAAAGGAAAACAAATAGAAGTGTGGAGCCTCTGCTTAACACCTCGGCACAGCTGGTAACCGACACTCAGGAAAAAAATGAACTCCTGAATGTCCACTTTGCTTTGGTATTTCACTGAACCAAGGAGAAAGACAAGTGAGATAAGGATCACAGGGGGCATGGTGGGAATGACAGCCTTCCCACTGAATGCTGAGTTGGTGCAAAACCACCTAGAAAAGCTAGATATTTATAAGTCAGCAGGACCAGATGGATTTCACCTGAGTGCTGATGGATCTGGCTGAGGTCTGGAACCAATGTTGTGCCCATCTTCAAGAAGGGGAAGAGGGAGGACCTGGGCAACTATAGGGCAATCAGTCTAACCTCCATCCCAGGGAAAATCCTGGAAAACCTCATTAAAGAATCTATGTGCAATACACTCATTGAGGGTAAGATTCTGAATGACAGCCAGCATGGCTTCATCGCAGGTAGGTCTTGTCTTACCAATCTCATCTCCTTCTACAAACAGGTCTCTCACCACCTGGACATGGGAAAGAAGGTTGACATATACCTAGACTTCCAAAAGGCCTTTGATTTAGTATCCCATGATATCCTTGTGGAAGAATTGGAAGATTGTGAGCTTAACTGCTCAGCAATTCAGTGGATGGAAAACTGGTGGCATGGTAGGACCCAGAGAGTTCCCATGAATGGATCTGTGTCATCCTGGCGAAAAGTAGCCAGTGGTGTCCTTCAGGGGTCCGTGCTTGGACCGGTGCTTTTCAACATCTTTTTCAATGATTTAGATTTGGGGATGAAAACCTCGCTGGCCAAGTTTGTGAACGACACCAAGTTATGGGGGAGCATGGTGATGCTAGAAGATAGGTTGCAAATACAGGTGGACCTGGACAGTCTGGAGAGCTGGATGGGCTAGAACCAGATGAAGTTCAACACTCAGATGTGTAAGGTGCTCCATCTGCAGACAAACAATCCCCAACATACTGACAGGCTCGGTGGCAACAATTTGATTTGCACCATGACCAAAAGGGAACTAGGGGTAGTGATCGACCATTGCATGTACATTAGCCAGCACTGTGATGCTGTGGCCAGCAGGGCAAACAACACACTGGCATGCATTAACCATTGTAACTCATGCAAAACTAAGGAAGTGATACTCCCACTGTACTCCACACTGGTGAGACCACAGCTAGAATACTGTGTTCTGTTCTGGGCACCACACTTCAGCAAGGATGTGGAAAAACTTGAGAGGGTCCAGAGAACAGCCACCTATATGATCAGGGACTTGCAAGACAAGCCATACCAGGAAAGGCTGAGGGACTTGGACCTCTTCAACCTACAGAAGAGAAGGCTGAGAAGGGACTTGGTAGCGGCTTACTGCTACATCAGGGGAGTACATCAAGAACTCAGTGAACAGCTGTTCACCAGGGCATCCCTGGGGAAGACCAGGAGCAATAGATGCAAACTCCTGGAAGGCTGCTTCAGGCTCAATTCCAGGAAAAACTCCTTCAGAGTCAGGGTGTCCAGACTGTAGAATAAACTCCCTCCAGTGGTACTGCAGTCATCTACCCTGGAAATCTTCAAAAGGAAATTAGACAGTTACCTCGCTGGGGTCACTTGACCCCAGTTGTCTTTTCCTGCCTAGTGCAGGGGGACTGGACTGGATGATCTACCAGGTCCCTTCCAGCTCCTAACAATCTATGGATCTATGATCCAACCCAGATTTAGTTACTGAGCCCCTGCAAATGAAATTTAATACCCTTTTCTGACAGCATCACCATCTGTATTTACTAGTACACAACTCCAGCTTTATAAAGTGGTATCTTTCTAACCCATTTTGCAATTGGGTGGGTGGTGGGTGAACTGGTTTTCAGCTTGTCTGCCTTCACACGATGGCCTTGTACTTTAGAACATTTGTAATGAGATGCTTCCTTGCACACCCAAAGTACAGCACTATAAATCATGTCTTGTTTCCACTTTTAGTATATCTCAAGCGTGATTTATCTTGTGCAGGCTAAGCAAGGTAACTTGATGGATTCAATCTACAACTATTAGAATGGATAACACCTGTTTGGCTCGCTGCTGCATACAACCAATAGTGATGTAGGACCCAATCATGCAAGGTGCTAAATGCTTTGCAGGAAGGAATGAGCACCTTCATCTTTCACTGAGGCTTATGGAAACTGTGAACCTTTGGTTTAAGAAACTGTACCTTTTAAAGAAGTTCTATCATGAGTCAGTTGTAACTTCTGGTTATTATATGCTGAGAATAATGTTACGCAAAGCTAGCTATTTAGAATGGAGACACTGAATGAAGCAGATATTTGTTAGACTTCTTGGCTCTGATTAATTGCTGAACAATACACTTGCTGACAAGAATTGGACTCATAGCATTTAGATTTCCATAAAATCCTGATACTGTGTTCCATTAACCTGACTCCATGAAAAATACTTTAGGAAATATGTATAGTCTTAAATAAAGCTTATCTGATTTTCTGATTTTAATCCCTGTTTTGGGGAAGTGAATATTTCCCAAGGTGATCCTTGTCTTCTGAGACTATTAATTCTTTAGCATTTTTTGAGTTCTTGAATGACAAGGGTTCATCCTAGGAGTAGCTTCTGACCTTTCAGAGGTGTTAATTTTTGCAGTTTTATATCTAGTCTCATAATGGTTGTAGTCCCTTTACACTCTCTGCCTCATGGAATCATGTGAATGAATGCATGTGAATCTCCATTTTCATTTTCTATGGAAAAGTTTCTTCTATACCTCAAGTTTGCAGACAGTAGTTGATACTGCAATTCCAGAAGGCAAGAGAAAGGGATGCAAAATTAATTGGTTTAAAAACAATATTATTTTATTATTTTATAAATCTGATTTATGATTTGGAAGTGCCTGATCCATGATTTGGCAATAAGAGAACATTTTTTTTTCAGTTTGATTCGTTGCTGTTTGTGTTATGTGGTTGATTTCCTGGATCTTAATGGTGATTCTCCCCACTGATTAGCTGCAAAATATCTTTTTTTTAAAAACAGAAAAATAGCAAAAAAGAGAGGCTGCACTCTTAGACCAGTTTAACTAACACATTTTTCCTTGTGTGAGTCTGAGCTGTGGTTTGTGTTTTTTTCCCTGTAGTGAAATATTTCAGACTGTGGTGCAGAAATTCTCAAAACAGCACCTGAATTGGGGATTGCAATGATGTGGCCTGTGGGTCAGATCTGGCCCATGGAACTGTGTCATCTGGCCTCCCTGTGCTGCCTCGAGGTCTCAGTGACCCACAGACAGGATGTGGGGCATGCTTGATGGCCCTGCACAGCACCCACTCCCAGCTGGCATCCAAGGGTAGAAGAGTGGCTGCCACATGCAGCACAGCCCCAGGACAGATGCAGAGCTATAGAACAGCAACTACAAGGAGCGCTCCCCACTGTGGGTAGGAGCTGGTGATGCAGGGTATTTGCAGAGGAGACCTGAGAAGAGGAGTGGGTGAAGCACTATTCAGGGGTTGGGCTGGGGCCCCCTCCGGTTGCTGTGACCCCAAGTGGCTGTGGGGAAGGGGGATGCTGCACACTGGCAGCTGCCTGTGTTCAACTCCTGCTCCCCAGGTTGCATGATGGGCTGGATCTATGACCCAGGCCAGGACAGCCCTGCCAGGGCACCTCCCAGCACTGCATGAGGTTGGTGGGCCCGCTGCCAGGCTCATGAGTCCTGCTGGGACCTGAAGAGCAGGAGCAGGGATGGTGTGGGCAGCACCAGCTGTTTTGCCTTCAGTGCACATGGAAGTGATCAGTGCAGGCTTAACCAGGGCTTCAGCACAGTCTTGATGCAGCCAGAGCAGGACTGCACTGCATACGTCAGCCATTCCCACCATTCCTGGACATATACAAAGTTAGTTTGTGGGTCTGTTCCAGCCAGCAGACCAGCCCCACACCACTTATTCACCCACAGGGCTCAATGAGTTCAAAACCTCTGACCTAAATGGAGCCAAAGCATTGGCTTTGGGTGAGTCCAAAATGAAAAGATACCAAGAAGGCTATGGATGCTCAATAGGGAACGAGAGTGTACCGTACACCACATATCATTCAGTATCACTATCCAACATTGATAAGGATTGTTAAGCAATGGAATAGATTACTTTGGGGGGTTATGACATCTCCATCTCTAATTTTTTTAAGAGTGGGTTAGACAAATATATACCTGGAATGGCTTAGATCTAATTGATCCTGCCTTGGCAGCAATGCAGATGAGATGACCTTCCAAGGTCTATTCCAGTCCTGTTTTCTATGACTGATATTTTGAAGCTGACTGTGAAAGATGCACAGGTAATAAGGTGAGGTGTGCAGTACAAATAGGTTGAAGAATGGTCATCCCCTGGTCTGGGAGGAGACTCTCTTTCTGTCTGGAGGGAAGGTAGAGCAACAAGCAATATTTTCAGCTATCGGTCTATATTTGCATTTGTTTTGGATTCTCCCCCTACCTCCCCAGTGAAAAGTTTCCTAGGGAAAGTAAGCCTTGGGAGGAAGAATGCAAATGGGAGACTGAAGTTCAAAGTATGCAATAAATGAATGCATTTAAATGTTCAGATCTCAAATCCATCCCACAGATTTAGTCACATTTTACCACAGTCATTAGAAAATCCATGTAGCTCATAGCTAGTTCCTATAATCAGCTTTCTAAAAAAGCATGACCTTTGAAGAAAATGAAGTTGTTTTACATTATCCAAGATCACAGGAGCACTAAGGTACATTTGATTTGCAAGGCCTTTAATGAGTCTCACACGGTTCTGAACAGAAACTGTTGATATAAAGGGAGAAACATTCAAAACTTCAGACACTTGGTGATGGCAGCAAAAACACTTGGTTTATTGAGAAATCCATTTTCCCTGGGCAGGAGGGCGTGTTTTGTTTCTCTTTCCTGCTGCTTATTCACAGCAGGCTGATCAGCTGTGCTGCTAGGGGGTGACATTTCTGCTCAACAGAGCAGTAAGGGAACTGTAACGGGTTTTGGCAGCAAGTCTTCTATTTTAAAGGGCTGATTCTGCAAGCACTGAGCGTTGGCTTAGTGGTGCTTAGCTCTTGGGAAGGTCAGCACTTTCCTGCATATGCACTTGGAATTAGGGGCTCCCTTTGTAGCCACTAGGAGTTACCACAGCCACCATGGTAGCTCTGTACATTGGGTAAGTTTAGCAAATTAATTATAAATCTCCATTCAGTTATGTAAGTGCAGATGCAACAGGTGCTGTAACACTTCAAATTAATGAGGATTTCATCATTATTACAGTGGGTGCTATTAATGTCAGGCTCAATGTGCAAGATGTTGCCCTCCAATGTCAACCTAAGAGAGTGGATATAGGATAATGCTTGTACTTTTTGTACCTCTTGCTGTTCCATGGCTGCTTGTAATGTTAGTGTACACTATTTCCCACATGACTCCTACAGTATAAATCTCTTTTTTTTAAAGTTTGCAGTACATCAGTGCCTGGTTATCTGTTACATTTTAGGTTAGATAATTGTAACTGATCTATTACAGCAACCGACCTGTCTCTTTTTACCATAAAAAAAAATCAGTCACCAGCACTAAGCTTAACACTGTAGCTAAAACTCTCCAATGGAGTCTTAGAGTCTGGATTTATTTTTTTTATTTTTTTGCCCTAAGTTACTTCTTTGTTACTCAGCATGTGAATACAGAATAGGCCATTGGAAGCAGTACTATAAAGAGCTAGATTTATGTTCTTACCATTGTTAGGGTCATGGTTGCCATCTTGTGTGGCCCACACAGTCCTGCTTCCTTTTGACAAATGATTTGCTGTGAGATTAGAATATCCCATTCTTGTGCAGAGATGGCTTACCTCTTTAAACCTGTTCTCTTTTATACCTTCTCCCTCCACATTTCTTTTTTTCTTTTTTTTTCTTTTGGTTCTCTGCTGAATTGTTAATAGAACCTGGGAACATAAAAATTCCATCAAAATGCTTAAAGAGTTATTTTTAAAAACCCCTCTGGCAACCAAAGGAATAAGGCAGAAAATTTCATTAACAGGTTTGTGAATCAGTATGCAGCTGGGCACTTGTACAGACTTGTTCTATAGCGTATGTTATGTTCTGGTTTATATTAATATCCGTAGGACTTCTGGCCATGGAAGGGGCTGCCATATATTCCGTGTATCCATACCTACAAATTACTGTGAGATAAGGGAGAATAGTTTACTATGCATCACCTACTCCAATGGTGACCAAACCTTTTGGACAAGTTAAGCGCTGACTCTCCCCAAGTGTCACTGTGATCCTCACGAGGAGGCAAGTATGCTAGAGTTTGCTACTGGGGCTGTTGAATGGAGGCAGAGGGGCTTGAGCCTCTGGCTACACAGAGCAGAACAGGGGGCAGGGCACTGAGAGAGGTGTCACCACCAAGAATCAGGTTAACCCTCCCTTGGTCCTGCAACTGCTGCTCTTTTATGTGGTAAGTGAGGATCCAAAGCCCTAAATTTGGTGGCAGGTGCAGGGTTATGGCAGGGTTAACTTGGCTCTTGGCAGTGACACCTCATACAGCAGCATTTTGCCTTTGTGACCCAAGGCATGAGCCCCCTGCCTCTATTCCAGTGCCTCCCTTTACTAAGCACCTGGGGTTTGTAGAAGAGCCACACGCATGCAGCAGTTGGCTATCCCTGACCTACCCCATAGTTAACTATGTCACAACCAAATTAAGTAGTGCCCATGTCACAAACAAGTAATAACCATTTAAAACAGTTTTTTCTGCACTAGGTTAACTAAGGGTTAACGATAATGATAGTAACCGCTTTTTTCTGCGCATGTCAAAAAGAAATTTATTGCTGCGCCACTAACAGAGATAAAAACTTTTGCCTTCTTTGCTTTATATAAATCATTACAATTGGTCAAAGAAAACAAGGAGTAACCCTGTGAAAATAACACCCTAGCAAAGACCGCTAGATAATTGGCGATTCTAATTAGATTTATGACGTGGCGAAAAACAATTGGCTATCATACAAACAAAACCCGCTTACATTTTTCGCAAAGTTGAAGACAACTCTGCCCACACCTTGGAGTAAATCTGACAAATTGATCAGTTGTCAGCGTCTTCCCGCCGCGACCTCCCTGGCGTACCCTTGCCCCGCATGCCCGATAAGCCGACCGCCGGCCCGTATATATATATCTGCAGAACGACTGAACAACGATCTCTAAGCTGTAACTAACTAAGTATCTCTGACCTCCGTCTTACACCACCTTGCCGTGAGTAAACAATCTTGCTTTGCAACCGATAAGCGTCTGCCTAATTAATTCCACTCCACGCGTCACAAGTACCCGCCTGACGGCCTTCTATGGCCCCGAACCTTTATCTGCCCGGGTGGGAGTCAGGGAGAGCTGCTGGCCAGCTGCCCTGGGTCCCGACAAACTACACACATTAACTTTCACTTACTGAGAAATGAACACACACACACACACACATAATAATAGCTTAGCTCTCATGCTTTGGCAAGAATGACATCTCCATGGGTTAGCTTGTATTTACCACAAAGTAAGAGCATGCTGTTACCTTGGAGCAGGTGATGGGTAGTAAAGTCCCTTGTGCTAACAGTGTGTATGGACTGTCCTCTCCTTTGTACCATGAGATGCACAGATAACTAGACTTTTTGTTCACTGGCTGAGCCTGCAAGGCGTTGCACTCACTTGGCAATGTCTAGAACATGGTAACTTTTGAACGGCGCAGTTGATCAATCCCAAAATTTCAGGGAATTTTGTCTGCATCAGTTGATGGAACCCTACTGATTTGAAGAGAAAATTGGAATGCTGAATTGTGGAAAAGGGGCATGTAGAGAGGCCCTGCCATCTTTCTAGCATAGCCAGAATTTTGAGCTCCTCTGTTGTATGTCTATAGATCAAAGAACAGGTTGATGACAGGTACTAACAGCTTCCTGAATGACAATATGCTCATCCTCTCTATAGAGGTTAACATGATGATCCTTGGACAATATATCTCCAAGGTAGAAAGAAAAAGAATGGCAAAGAAAAATGGTGAATATGAGAAGGGCCAAGAGGTATGGGGGTACAGACCCTGGGGATTTTGCTATGAGGGAGAAGTCCACATAGGGAAGAGTAGGGTTGAGAGCCTCTGGAATGGGGAGGGAGGGCATGTGGATACATGAAACTGCTTATGCAGGGAGACTGAGAGACTATAGTTTGGCAGCACACCATGCCTGTCAACAGGAGATTGAGGAAAGTTTCAGGGTGTTATACAAATAGACTTTTTGCCTATTGCTTTTAATCTTATGTATTTTCTTGAGTTTTGCATTGCCTTAAGAAACTCCATTTCATATTGCTCTGTAGCTTGACATAAGTGCTCGACCTTTGTATGCTGTATGTGTGAGAGAATGGGTAAGTGTGTGTCTGTAGAAAAGGAAAACATCAGCTGGTGACTGGATGAAGAATGCAGACAGATAAAAGACCAAAACAAGAAGAATCTACCCCAGAACAGCAAGAGAACAAAGAACACAGTGATAACACAGCAAAGCCCACAGGACTGGGTGAATTGACAAGGCTATAAAAGATGAGGTGAGACATATTGATTTTGGGTCCTGTTCTGCATCCTGGAGCATCCTGGAGCATTGGTTTGTCTGATGAAATGTCATCCTGCAGCATCGGTTTGTCTGATGAGATGGACTAGCTGGAGCCCAGCTCCTACTCGTGATCAACTTGGCTGGCCACTAAGTTGATCCGGGTACTGATAAGACTGGTAAGAACAAAAATTGGGGTATGAATGTGGGGCATGTGTATATTAAGCACTTAATCAATAAATGCAGCATCTTGCCTTATCTTCCCTCATAAGGTCTAGCTTGTGATTTGAGCAATTGGCAATTTGTGTAACAAGGGAGTCCCTGAAATACAGACTGAGAGGGTGGAATATATGGAGTTTATAGCGTGAAGAGAGGAATGTAAAGGGCCCTTGTGGCGTGCAGTGAGCTTGGCCAGCAGGCCCTCTGAAGGTAGTGAACCCTTGGTTATTAAGATGTGCTTACTGCTGGTCAAATGCTACAGGAAGTCCCTTCTCCAAGGGGGCTTATGTTCTAAGGGAAGGCCAGCATCTCAAACAGCACTGTGGAGGGAGCTGTGAGATAGATTGGGGCTAAGGTACTGTTTTCTGCTTTGTCTCCAGAATCCCCTGTGGGGAGTAATACAGCACAGGCTGTATCATCTCTTCTGTGATTGCTCCTCCTGCTGCTACCTCCAATGAACAGCTGCAAGAGACCCAAATAATGGTTGTACAACTCCAGCAAAAAAAAAAAGGTGGGGGGAGTTTGGGCAGCCAGGAGCTGTCCTAGGTAAGATAACTCTTGTCCATGGGTGCAAGAAGACATGTCTGTACTTGCAATGGGGGCAGAGGGGAGCAGTGTCTCAGCACTGTAGCACCCAGCCCTCACAAAGGTGCATCCTGATGTGTTTGTTTTCATAAGAAGTGCTCATTCTGCTCTGTCACAACCAGCACTTCCCTCCATGCTGCTCTATAGGCTGCGAGCTTCAGGACTGTTGTTACAAATCCATGTATGTTCCTAAACCCCCACTTGGACTCCTGTGCTGAGAGTGTATGTCTGCAGTGAGCCAAGCATTTCTCAGCTCCAGAAGCCTTGGCTTCTTGTTAATGGGAATTTTGCTAAAAGATGCAGGGCTAGAACATGAATGTTGTCGAGAGACCTTTTAGGTAGAGTGCCTACTGTGTCTGCATATTGCACCGTTGGATGTTTCTTTTATATAAACCTCCTTGCAAAATTACATGGGAGAAAAGAAAGCAGTAGAATGCTACAGAGCTGCCTTCTGCTACAAAATATGCACACACCTTGATGTCCCCTCAAGGCCTAGACAATTTCTATTATGTAAAATACTGCATTGCTAGTGCCTTTCCAGTTGTAGCGTTCACTGATTTATATCTTGGGTCATTTTTGAGGTGGCCCAGGGCTACGGGAAACATACAGAGCAGCTCTATGTACTTTCAGTTATAGAAGAAAAGGGAAAATCATTTACATGTGCAAACTCTCGGATAATGGAGGCCATGGCCATCTGTACAGAGAATACTGAATAGTACAGTGACATATGAGAGTTTTCAATGCAATCGCCCTCCCACCCAGCACAGTCAGTGCAAAAAACTTTCAAATGATATGAGCCTGGCTTCAGATGCCTAAACGCTCACCCTGATTTTGAAAGGCACTGAGTGTTCTTGCTGACTTCATTGGAAACTGCAGGTGATCAGCATTTCTGACAATTCAAGCCATTTATTTAAATGCCTGAATATGGATGTAGTGCCTAATGTATGCTTCTGAGTAGGAAAATTTTGCTCCTAGTGATTAATGTTGCTTGAAAAAGTTCACCGTAGAGCTGACTGGGAGTCATATGACACTGGTTTTTGCCCAGTTCTCAAAACTGAAACTTTCTGTGGGAGCAAGTCTATTTTGATAAATTGTTTGTTCCAAAAATGGAGTACAAAGCTTTAAAAATGTTAGAGACTAGTTTGGCTACTTTAGGACTGAAACATAACAATTTTGGGTTCCAAATGAATTTCCATTTCTGAAACTTTTTTTAAATGATTAAAATAAATCCTTCATAAAAGTTTCATTGTTTTTCTTCAGGTTTTGTTTTATGCATATAATTTAAGGTTTTTACTTTCTCTCCTGACTTGGGAAGGGGGAAGTTTTTGAGCTTTCAAATTCTCACAGAACAAGAGAACTATTTCCTCCACGGGTCTATTCTGCGTAAGTCCCAATGAGCCATTTCTAAACCAAAATGGAGCCCAGTTCTGACTTACACTAAAGTGTGTGTGAAATGTATACCTGCTTTGCCACTCCTGTGTCTTGCCAGAATGGTGTAAATAAGCATTAGTAAACATGAGAACACAGTTTTGCTGATCCTGTCGGCATTTTTTCTCTTGCAACAGTTCATATGACCAGTTTTTCCTGCTGTCAGTTTTTATTCTCCCTTCAGTAGATGCAGATGGCTGCAAGAAGTACCATGCTTTCCAGGCTGGTTTATATGACACTGTTATATTTTTCTGGTGGTATTTACCAAGGGTCCTCTGTGAACAGATCAGATTTCTGTGCACATGCCACACCCCTCGGGAGGTCCACATTGGATGCTGCAGTTCACATTGAGCTTGCCTCACTTGCAAGCTGTTTCCTTAGCCTGCCTCTGGGTTGACACTTGTGCAGCAACATCACTGGCTGACTACTCCCAGTTGAAATGGGAGCTAAGACCCCTGGGAGAAAAAGCCACAACCAAAACTATTTAAAAGTGATCTCTGGTAGAGCCTAGTCATATAAGGTTGCAGTACCCTGAATGTTCTCAATGCCAACTGAACTGGAGGGTACTCAGTACAGTGTACTCCTGTGTAGACTGCACAGGACTAGGCCTTTCCCATCTGGTGTCAGGCATTAACTAACACCATTCCCACCCTTGTGGCCCTCCTTAGGATCAGCCTTTAAACAGGAGCCTAAACATTTGACAAGTGCTGTTTCCTGGTGTGAGCAGGCAGGTGCTTGTTCGGCTGCTTGTCTTCAAGTGTGAGACAGAGTATGTCTGTCCCCTGTTTGATCTTTCGCAGCTAATAGCATTTGGTCTTCAAGTGTATTTAAAGCAAAAGCTGTTCCCTCCTATTGGCTCTGCATTGACAAATGTGTGGCAGTGCCATATCATTATCATTCAGAAAGAGGGAAGAGTGCTAAGTCTCCACAGGATGGCTATGCCAGCTGCTCTTTCTGACATGCACACATCAGTGTTGGTCTCAATGAAATTTTCCAGCCCACAGGGACTGCTGGCAGGAAGCAATCTGGCAGGCAACATGTTTAGAGGGGACTAATGTCTCAGAGCTGCTGAACCATTTAATTGCAAATAAATACAACCTACATGTAAATAATTATGGGGACCCAGAAACTGTGTCCTCATCTATGAGACAAAACTGGCAGGATGGAATCTCTCTGTGGCAAGTACATAAACTAGATCTTGTTAATACACGAGGAATGAGCTTAGTGTGGCATGACAATAAGAAGCTGTAGCTCTTTTAGATCCTGGAGGAGCTCTGGATCAGGATCAATTATGATGCCACTGAAGTTTAGCCATTAACATCAGTGTTAGCAGGCTCAGACTTTGTATTGACATCCTCTTCCTTTAAATCTGTAAGCCTAGAATTTTTTGCCTTTCTGAAGGAAAAAGAATCTCCTGTTAAGATGTCTGTGGCTTAAATAACTATGGTTTTGCTTGCTGGTGCCTCTTAGGTCTCCTGCAAAGCTCTTCCCTTTTCCATTATTTTTCAGATCATCCGTCCAGGTATGTCCTATCATCTCTAGACTACTAAGTCAGGGATCAAACTCCCAGGTTTTAGAAATATTTTGTTTCCTTTCCCTATCAAGGTGATGGTCATTGTCTTTCTTGTTTGTACAGTGCTGTGTTTTTTAAATAGAATTGTGTGACCCCACAGAAAAGCTGGGTGATAAGCTATTGTCTCAACTCATCTTTGTGCTCCGCTCATGTTTTCCCAAAACAGTGATTTGGCATGAGAAAAAAGTTGAAGTCACAAAATGTTGCCACTGGGGGAAGAAAAAATCACAACATTTTCACTTTGAAAACAGGCTGCATTCACTAAAAATGGACCCCAGGTCAATGCAGATCACTCCACAGAAATTAGATCAATTTTAAATTAATGTTGCAATGATAAAATACTCCACCTTTTGAATAGCAGTGACTACGTACTCCTGAGCTGTTCTTGCTCTTACACTGACTGGGATCAGCTTCTTTAGAAGGCTCTGCTTTCCTGAAACAGCCATAAGTTATTTCTTCTCTTACAGCCAGTTTTCAGGAAGCCACCTCAACTGCATTGAGTCTGGGAACATTAGGCAAAACGTGTTTTGTGTATCTAAATTTTTATGGATGTAAATGAATGTCCTGAGCAGGCAAACTGAATGCAAGTACCAATTTGCAAGGTGTAGGTAGAGAAATACATTCATAACCCGCCTTAAAAGTTTGCAAGGTTACTAAACTCATGTAAAAACTTGAACAAAAATGCCAGTCTTTATTACCATCCCTATTTCAGTTGATTAAAGCTATTGCAGGCTCTAGTTTCAGTTCTTTAGTCCAGTGGGGAGCAACCTTTTCTGACCAGTGGGCATATCTACACATTCATTAATCTGCTGTAATTATGGCACATTAAGTTTAGTAGCTGTAATAACAGGTACTAACTTAATGTGCCATAATTGGTGCTACTGTGCAGTAGCACTGGTGCACATTTTTTTGTGACACTTATGCACAGTAAAGCAATCCTACTATGGCCTTAGTGCATGAGCACTATTTTTGCCTGCCACACTAATGCACAATAGAATTACTCTACTGTGCTTCTAGCATCTCATGTAGATATGCCCAGTGTGTCACAAAATAGGCCTACACCTCACCCCCTCCCAAGTGCCACTTTGATCCTCTTTCTCCACTTTCTGCTCCCTGCTCAATCTGCTGAGTGCCATACACAGAGGCTGCCCATGCCACTTGTGACATGTGTGCTGCAGGTTGGCCACCCCTACTCCATGCACGTGGAACAGTCCCATTGATTCTTGTGGGGGGTTGTGATTCGACAATGGCAGCATCACTGGGCTTATTCTTTATGGTGGGTCTGTGTACGGAATACATCCCCAAATTAATAGCATGGGGAGAAAAAAACTACTTGTGGATTTTATTTGTAGCATAAGGACTGAAAGAAACTTTGATCCTGCCAATCTGTTTTTTTGCTGCGGGAAAAAGAAAAGTACAGGAGGCAGGAAGGATGATCAGAAGAGACGAAACAAGGAGAGGAGCAAAAGATGACACCAATACTGGGGAAGAGGCAAGAAACAGATGCAAAATTCTGACCCTGTTGAAATCAGTGGGAGTCTTGCCACTGACTGCAAAATGAACCAAGACTTCATCTGGTATACATAGAACAGCTGTACCTCTTTAAACATCTTGATATAGCTGTAGCACAACCCCCTTAGTATGCAAGTAGTTACACCAGAATGGATATGCCAGCTAATCCTGTATGGGAGGGGTATAATCTATAGCAGGTATTGGCAACCTATGGCCCATGGGCCAGATCTGGCTTGTGGAGCCATTTGCTCAGGCCTATGGACATAGGCTTCAGCAACCAGACTGACCTAGTTTGGTTCAGAGGTGGATGGGGACTAGAATCTAGCCACCACCGCCTCTGCTTTTCCCAGTGGCTACATAGGGAGAGTGTCCACAGCGGGCACTTTTCCCTGCAGTGGTGGGGGGCTTCAGCAGCAGTCGTTTTGCCCTGCTGCCATGGAAATGAGTGCTGGCTGCAGACACTCTCCCCATGCTGCCATGGGGAAGTGACAGTGCAGGGTGCAGCTGGGAAAGGCCATCATGGTAGTCTGGGTCCCAGCACCCACCTGTCATGCACCAGCCCGCCTCTGACCTGAACTGGATCATTCTGGTCCACAGCCTGAAAAGGTTGCTGACACCTAGTCTATAGCATCTCTATCCTGGTGTAAGTGTGTCCACACTGAGGGTTGTATTGGTAGAAGGAAGTTGCTGGATCACACCCCAAACTCCTTTAGCTATTTTGGTACAAAGACCTGCAAAGATTCATACATTGTAAGGCCGGAGGGGACCTTGGAAGATCATCAGGTCCAGCCCCCTTGCACCAAGCAGGAAAGATAACTGGGGGTGACTGTCCAGTCTCCTTTTGAAGATTTACAGGGTAGGTGATTGTACCACCTCTGGAGGGACCTTATTCCACAGTCTGGACACCCTGACTGTGAAGAAGTTTTTCCTAAAGTTGAGCCTAAAATGGTCTTCCAGGAGTTTGTGGCCATTACTCCTGTTTTTCACCTCATGGTGCCCTGGTAAACAGTTGCTCACCAAGCCCTTGATGTACTCCCCTAGTGTAGCAGTAAGCTGCTACTAGGTTCCCTCTCAGCCTTCTTTTCTTCAGGCTGAAGAGTCCCAGATCCCTCAGCCTTTCCTTGTATGGCTTGCCGTGTAAGACTCCAATCACATGGTATTCTCTTCCTCTAAACTGTCTATCTGCCTTATGACCTCATCCTATCTCCTGTTCCTATCAACTCCTTTCCTCTTCTTCTGAACCTTTTGCTCTCCACTGATTCTTTCCCTCCATGTACACACATACTTTACTCTCTCCCCTATACCTATGCTATAGATATATATAGCATAATATATTAGAGGAAGCTAGTACCTATAGATGAGGGAGAAGTACACCCTTCATTTCACTTGCCTCTCAAACTACTGGTCAGTCTCCTTGTCCTCTAACTCCATTGAAATTATATCTTGACTTCAAAAAAGCCTTCGATCTGGTTTCCCATGATCACCTCTTGGAGAAACTGGCCAATTGTCGCCTTGGGTCCTCCATGATCCACTGGCTGGAAAATTGGCTCCGTGGTCAGACCCAGAGGGTAGTAATTGATGGAAGTCACTCATCATGGTGTCCTGTGACCAGTGGGGTCCCCCAAGGCTCTGTCCTTGGACCCATACTGTTCAACATCTTCATTAATGATGTGGACACTGGAGTCAGAAGCGGACTGGCCAAGTTCACCGATGACACCAAACTTTGGGGCAAAGCATCCACACCAGAAGACAGGCGGGTGATCCAGGCTGACCTGGACAGGCTCAGCAAGTGGGCGGACGAGAATCTGATGGTGTTCAATGCCGATAAATGCAAGGTTCTCCACCTTGGGAAGAAAAACCCGCAGCATCCTTATAGGCTCGGCAGTGCTATGTTGGCTAGCACTAAGAAAGAAAGAGACTTGGGGGTCATCATTGACCACAAGATGAACATGAGCCTGCAGTGCGATGCTGCTGCTAGTAAAGCGACCAAAACACTGGCTTGCATCCATAGATGCTTCTCAAGCAAATCCCGGGATGTCATTCTCCCCTTGTACTCGGCCTTAGTGAGGCCACAGCTGGAGTACTGCATCCAGTTTTGGGCTCCACAATTCAAAAAGGATGTGGAGAAGCTTGAGAGAGTCCAGAGAAGAGCCACGCGCATGATCAGAGGTCAGGGAAGCAGACCCTACTATGACAGGCTGAGAGCCCTGGGGCTGTTTAGCCGGAAAAGCGCAGGCTCAGGGGTGATCTGATGGCCACCTATAAGTTTATCAGGGGTGACCACCAGTATCTGGGGGAACGTTTGTTCACCAGAGCACCCCTAGGGATGACGACTAGGTCGAATGGTCATAAACCACTACAAGACCGTTTCAGGCTGGACATAAGGAAGAATTTCTTTACTGTCCAAGCCCCCAAGGTCTGGAACAGCCTGCCACCGGAGGTGGTTCAAGCGCCTACATTGAACACCTTCAAGAGCAAACTGGATGCTTATCTTGCTGGGATCCTATGACCCCAGCTGACTTCCTGGCCTTTGGGCAGGGGGCTGGACTCGATGCTCTTCCGAGGTCCTTTCCAGCCCTAATGTCTATGAAATCTATGAAATCTATGAATGAGCAATCTACAGTCCCCATCTAGAAAGTCTCCTTTCCATTTTCCATCCAAGACCTCCATCTGTCTTCTTCCCCTCCTCACCCCCATACACACTACTGAACCACAGTCACCAAGTTCTCCAAACTCTTCCTAACCAGAGGCAGAAGCAGTTTCCTCATTCTCTGTGAAGGCCCCCCGGGGTTCTCTTCTTGGTCCCTTTCTCTTTTCCCTCTACATCTTATCTGAATAATTTCATCCACAAACTACTGAACCCAAATGCAACCACCTTCTCTAGGCTGACAACTCTCCTCCTGTTGTATTTCCATGTGACCAAATTTTTAAATCTCTCTGTATGCTTTTTCCCCCTCCCCTTTCATCTCCCCCAATATCTCCTAGTGAAGGTCTGCCTGCCAGATCAAGTTCAAGATGGTGAAAACTGACCACTTCTTCTTCCCCGTAGGTTTTTCCTCCTAATTTTCTCAGTCACTTAGGCCAACCCCAGCAGCTTACTTGGCACTCAGGCATGCAACATGAGTCCGATCTTTGATTTGCATCTCCCACTGGGTCTTCTCATGCAGCCAATGCCTAAATCTTACAGATTCTTTTTGCACAATACTTCTAAGATGTGGTGTTTCCTAACCATACATGAAACTACAACTCTTGTCCAGGCTCTCCTCATTTCCTATTTCAGTCGCTTCAATATCCAGCCTTAATGGACATAATCTTACCCTCTTCATAGCCATCACAACTGCTGCTGGGTTTTGTGCAAATGAAAACATCTTTCTTCAAAGCCAGCAAATGTTCCAAACTCACACCCACAAAAAGTGTTCAAAAAAGCATGGAAAGCTTCCATTGCAATATAATATGCAGTAACATAGCACCACATGGATTAACATTTGTATTAATTCCTACCCTCTAAAACAGTATTTTGTGTTGCTACTTCTTTGAAGAACATCTTTTCATGGTAAAAGCACAGCTTTTAGGGAAACCCCAGGAAGTCTCAGGTAGAAGCTTTCTGTCCAGTAGAAACTTCGTAGGAATGCCTAGTTTTCTATCTGTTATGGTGTTTGGCCACTAGGCTTCCCTGCCCAGTCCCAGCCCCACTCCCTTCTCCTCCCATGGCCCTTTTCCCTCCCTCTGCCCCTTCATATGCGCACACTTAACCCCCCCCGCCCCCACCCCAATTTTTCTCCCTCCGCCCATGCCACTGACCCATTTCCAGAATACAAGACATCCCCTTGGAGGGGAGTGGGGGGGGCACCAGCCACCTGGATCAATCTGCAGTGAGGGGTGGTGCCACCGCAAAAGAGCTCTCTGGCTGGCTCAGAGCCCTGCTTCTCCTGGCTGTGCACTGCTGTACCTCTAGGCACTCTCAAGGAGGAACTGTTTCACCTCTACTCTAGAAACCAGCACTTGTTGATGTTGCCATGGTAACTTGCCCTACTATTCTTTAAAGTGAGATAGCTGCAGCTAGACCCCACACTAGCCCTAAGAGAAATGCTCACATTGAGTCTTAACTGGACTTGAATCTCTGAGCCAGAGATTGCTGCCCATTCAGTGAACCTGGGAAGCGTGAAAGCCTCAAGTGTTCTTGAAAAGTTCTCATTCATGCGTCTCCTAAAACGTTCTCCAACACCTGTTTGCTTCAACAGCAAAATGGCCTCCCTCATTCCTAACAAAACCTAAGGCTTCCCATCACCAAAGATGGGTTGCCTCATCTCTCCCACTGCTGTCTCCTGTCCGTAAAGAAATTATTAGACTTCCCCTGTTGGCTAATGGTTGCTTGAGAAATCCCTCTAAGCCTTGTGGTGTACTACCTGCAGTGGCTTAATAAAGAGTAGTTGGGATGATTTAAACAGAGATGATCCTTGAACAGAAGTTGGATTTGATGATCTCCTGAGGCTACTTCCAGCCCTATTTTTCTGTGATTTCTAAGACACCCCTAATAACCAATGGGTTTATTTTTTGTTCTGCTTCCACCCTAGGTAGGCATCTAAATTGGATAATCCAGAACTCTTCTCAAGGAGTTTTTGTTTAGAGACTTGAAAGTTGATAGCCTAGAAGATATGAAAAGTTTAGATACTAAACAAATTATTTTTTTCTGCCATTGTAGTGTTCAGCATGGTCCACCTCCTGATGTATTTGAGTCACCTGAATTATTCCTGAATTTGTTGGTCCTTTTTATCTATGGAAGCAACCTACCTTCCTGAAGATGTTTATAGCCAGAGTTTTTGGATAGCCTTAGGAGTTAGCTGGTTTGGGATCCCACTGGTCAGTTGGATAACAGGAATTGGTATTTGCAGCTTTGATTCAGTCTTATAAATGTATTAAATCATAAAATTAAGTGTAGGATTCCAATTGTAGGATGCAAGATCTCCAAGATGAGAGGGATATTGTCCTATTCTGGACTTTCTTTTATCTCTGCAAAGTGTACTTATTTTATTTGTCCCCAAAACTCCTAGGATTGTTTTCAAGAACAAAAAAAAATCAATGGAATCAGCATGTAGTGACAAGCAAGCTTATGATGAGACTCATCTTGAAAGCAAGGTAAAGAAAAGAAGAAAAGATTAACACGGAAAGAAAATAGTATGTTATATCTTTAGGCTTCAAGGGGGTCTTCTAAACCAAGCTGGTGGGGGGGAAATGAAAAGTCCCTTTAAGTTTCTTTAAGAAGCATTAACTTTAGTGTCTCAGACTAGTGCCTGCACATTGACAGGCAAGGGAAAGGTTTTAATAATAATAATAATAATAATTATTATTATTATTTTCAATGTTAAGTCATCTGTATACAAGTATTGTGCTGATTCATTAAACCCACCTGGGCATTGTGTTTTGTTAGTATTGACAATCATGGAACTTTTTATGGGGCTACTCAAGCAGTAAGAATTATACCTGCAGTAGGTTTCTGTGGGATCAGGCTTCTAGAATAGCTATCTGCATATTGCACCTAGAAAATGAGTATGTTGCCACATTTGCATCTATGAAACTCCTATTTGCTTCAATACAGGCCAGGAATTGTCTCATAGCAGATGGTTTCTTCTTTGGTACTATGTACCTACTATTCGAGGTATAAAGGATAATCATTGCCATTTTCCTTTTAAAGATAAGGTTTGACTTTAAGTTCAGTAGTTTGGGCTGGATTCTGGCTTCTGCTCCAGTTCCTCAGCAGGACATCTATATCATCTCCAATCTGCACTAGCTCTACATCATCCATCCTCAAGCACGAGGGATTTTTCAGGTAAGAAAGAGACAAATCCAGAAATGGTCTTCTTATTCCAGAATGAGAGCATCCACATAGGAAGTTAATCTGGAATACCTATTCTGCCTTAAATTTACAGCCTACTTTTATTCTAGATTTTTAGTCCCATGTAAAAAACCTCCTTAATTAAACTTGTGTATTAAACAAGGTCTAAAACCCACTGACAAAATGAGCTCTTGGTAGTCCATGAGGACTTGGCTGTACAGGAAGAACTGTGGTGCCATGGAGTCTGTTTTTGTCATCTTGTTGTTGCCCCCCACCCCCCCTCCATCCCCACCAAATCTATCTCGTCTCACTCTGTCCTTGTCTCCAGAAAGGGAGCAGACTCATGTTTTCTCCATTGTCACTTCTTCTAATGATTGTGGAGCTGTGCAAATTACTTTCGATTCAGCAATAAGCAAAAGATAATAAGCTACCATGATTGAACAAGGCTGTTGGAGTTCATTACCATGGCTCCTGCTTGCTTTCTCACTCATTTAGTAGTTTTCTTTGAACATTGTTCCCCTGCCTACTATACCATTCGCTTTCAAAAGAGTAAACAGTCAAAGAGCAGTAACTCTGCTGAGTGCTCCTGAAACACCTTAAACAAATCCAAATTGCCCTTGTGAGCTAATGTAACACGTACAAAATCCTGCTGTTGCTTAAGACAGCAGGGGAACACAAAGTTACACCCTGACAAGGGAGAGGGAGCTTTGTGCAGGAAGTGACAAAAATGCAACTTGCCAGGATTAAATGTGAATAGTTCCAAAATAAGCCCTGGAGATGTCTTGTTCTACTTCCTAAGAGAATCAGTCTACTTTTGAAATGTCCATAATGATGCCCAAATACTATAGGAGTGGAAGGCTTATAGTATAACTGTATAACTGCTTGATTCTTGAAGGCAACTTTAGGACTGTACCACAGATGGTACAATCCTAAAGTTGCCTTCAAGAAACAAGCACTGCTCAGTGGCTTCCATTCCAGACTAGCCACGTGTTGCAAGTGTTGCATAGTCATTATTAAAGCAGTGTTGCGTATGGCAAGTGATGCTCTTGGGAGCACACCTAAGGCTGAGATCATCCCTGGGCACATGTCAAAAAACAACTGCATGACACTTTTTATGATACATGGAGCAAGAGTGAAAAGGCAGGGCTTGTTTCTTGGTATCACCAAGGAGACAATATAAGCATGTCTCCTGAGACAATTACTGGCAGGATCCCTTTGTGTTACTATACAGGAAACCCAGACTGTTCTTGGGACCTGGAATTTCGAGCAGGCCAGAAGTGTTAAAGAGACTATGACATCATCCTCAGGAGAGGAGGATTGATTTCTATCAGTAACCACAGTATCCTTAGGAATGAAGTCAAAGTCAGCAACAGCTTCTCTACTGATCTGTTTGTCAATCTAATCCTAGGGTTTATCCTGTAGCCCAGCACCATAGTTTCTGAGCATCTCCTTGTAGTTCAAAGTAGTAGACTTCATGGAGTCCCTGGCACTTTTCATTTTATGAGCTTTAAACCCTACTTGGAATAGGTGTAGGTATTTGGCTTGCGCATGGGAGGGATTGGCAATGAAAGAGAGGTTCAAAATTGTAAGTGACCCTGTTTTCTCTGTGGTGGTGAAGTTTTCTCAAGGAGCAGGGCTTTGTATTATTCCCTAAAGATGCTCCAGGGCCTTTATTCACCAAGTCTCTTCTGGAATACTGTTCCAGTGCTGGATCCCCTCTGTCCCAGGTCTCATGTTCAAACATTGCCCCTGTTAATTTAGCTATGAGTGGGTATGTGCTTATGTCTAGGATAAATGAACAGCTGTTCTCCCAGGTCCTACTCTGGACTCTTTGAAAAAACATCTGGATATTTTTCTTGGTGCGATCATTTGAAACCAGCTGACTTCCTGCCTATGGCGGCAGGGGGCTGGCCTAAATGATCTCACCAGGTCCCTTCCAGCCCCTAATGTCTATGAAATCTATGAAACTGCAATAGATAATTAAACAACCCTAGACTTGGTATGGACCTTGGACTTAGATGCAACTAGGAGTCCATTACTGGAGCAATACAAGGGACTTGAGAGAACACAAGCTTTTTGAGAGAATTATTCTGGTGCATGTCCACGAGGGGCCAGCAGGGGAGATTATGCTTAGGGGCAACCAACATGAGTTCATTCGAGGCAGATCCTGTCAGACCAAACTGATGTCCTTCTATGACCAGGTCACAAAATCCTTAGATGCAGGTGTAGCAGTGGATATAGTCTTTCTGGACTTTAGGAAGGCCTTCAACACTGTCTCTCACCCCATTCTCATTAAAAAACTAGGGGACTGTGGTGTTGACACCTGCGCAGTCAAATGGGTCACTAACTGGCTGGAGGGCCGCACCCAGAGAGTGGTGGTGGATGGGTCTTATTCAACCTGGAGGGATGTAGGCAGTGGGGTTCCCCAGGGCTCAGTCCTTGGGCCTGCACTGTTCAACGTCTTCATCAGTGACTTGGATGAGGGGGTAAAAAGCACCCTGTTCAAATTCACAGACAACACTAAGATATGGGGGGAAGTGGGCACGCTAGAAGGGAGGAATAGGCTGCAATCAGATCTAGACAGGTTACAGGGGTGGGCAGATGAGAACTGGATGGGTTTCAACACTGACAAGTGCAAGTACTGCACCTGGGGAGAAAGAACCAGCAGCATACCTACAGGCTGGGGAACTCCCTTCTCGTCAGCACAGAGGCAGAAAAGGATCTTGGAGTCATTACTGATGCCAAAATGAACATGGGCCGACAGTGTGGGGACGTGGTCAGGAAGGCCAACCACACCTTGTCATACATCCACAGATACATCTCAAGCAGGTCCAAGGAGGTGATCCTCCCCATCTATGTAACACTGGTCAGGCCGCAGTTGGAGTACTGTGTCCAGTTCTGGGCGCCGCACTTCAGGAGGGATGTGGACAACATGGAGAGGCTCCAGAGGAGGGCCACTCTCATGATCAGGGGGCAACAGAGCAGGCCCTACAAGGAGAGGCTAAGGGACCCGAACCTGTTCAACCTCCACAAGAGAAGGCTGAGAGGGGATCTAGCGGCCATTTACAAACTAGTTAGAGGGGACCAGCAGGCATTGGGGGAGTCCCTGTTCCCCCAAGCACTACCAAGAGTGACTAGAAATAACGGTCACAAGCTGGCAGAGGGTAGATTTAGACTAGATATCAGGAGGCGGGTGGCTCCTGATATCTAGCCACTTCACTGTCAGGGCGGCTAGGATCTGGAACCAACTTCCAAGCAAAGTGGTGCTGGCTCCTACCCTGGGAGTCTTTAAGAGGAGGCTAGACGAACACCTTGCCGGGGTTGTTTAACCCCAGTACTCTTTCCTGCCATGGCAGGGGGTCGGACTTGATGATCTGCTCAGGTCCCTTCCAACCCTACAAACTATGAAACTATGACTTGAAGCTAAATTCCCCTAAGGATTCAGCCATATCAGGTACTATGGTAGACATTTTATCTATGTTCCCCATGGACTAGTGCAGTGATTCTCAGCAAAGGGAATGCAGCACCCTGGGGTGCTTTGAGATCTTTTCAAAGGTGCTACACAATGTTAGCATTGTTAGGTGTGCAAATATAATTCACAAGATAAGTCCAGACATATCAAATAGGAATCCACTGTGTTCATAGGATCATAGGAAAGTACGGCTGGAAGGAACATCATGAGGTCTCGTCCAGCCCCCTACTCAAGGCAGAATCACCCCTGACTAAACCATAACTAAAGTCAAGTGTCCATCCAACCTGCTTTTGAAAGTTTCCAAGGATAGAAATTCCACAGTTACTCAAGGTAGCCTGTTCTAATACTTGACTTCTCTCATAGTTGGGACATTAATCTTAATCTCCAGCCTAAATTTCCCCTAATGAAGCTCAAGGCTGTTGCTCCTAGTCCTGTCCCTTACAGCCACAGAGAAAAGTCTATATCCATCCTCTCAATAATCACCCTTCAGGTATTTGAAGATTTATCAAATCTCCCTTAGTCTTCTATTCTCCAGTCTAAATAGCCCTAGTTTTTTCAGCCTTTCCTCATAAATTTCATCTTCCCAGCCTCTGATTATTTTTGTTGCTCTGTACTGAACTCTTTCCAATCTGTCCACATTCATTCTTGAAGTGTGGGGGCGAAAACTGGACACAGTACTCCTAGTGAGGCCTAACCAGTGCTGGAGAAAATAAAAGGCTCACTTCCCTTGATTTGCAAGTGACACTCCTGTGAGTACAACCCATGATGCTGTTGGCTTTTTTTGTAACCCGAGCATCTTGTTGGCTCATATTCAGCTTCTTAAGGATAGGTACTATATTTGCCATTTTTCCAATCATCCAGGACCTCATCCAACCTCTATGACTTCCAAAAGAGGATAACTAATGGCTCTACAATTACCGCAGTCAGTTACTTCAGCACCCTCAGGTGTATCCCATCCAGCCCTGCTAACTTGAAAGCATCTGGCTTCTTTAAGCAATCCCTAACCTGTTCTGTCATTACTCTAGGTTGTTTGTCTCCTTGCCATTACTCTAGGCTGTTTGTCTCCTTCCCTATCTCTGCTGCCAGGTACACTTGTCATTTTAGTAGCTGCCTCTATTTGTGAGGACTGGAGTAAAAAAGGCATTAAATACTTTCTGCATCATTCTGCATCATCCATATCTAGATTTCCTTCCACATTCTGTGAGGGACCTATGGTTTCTTTGACCTTTCTCTTACATTGGACATATTTGTATAATCCCTTTCTATTGTCTCTATCTCCCTTGCCAGCTGCATCTCAAATTGTACCGTGGCCTTCCTAATTATCACAAGGAGAAACTCTGGTTCATAGTACTAAGGAAGAGTATTAAGTTTCCACTCTTTACAGGATTCCTTCTTGAGTTTCAGCTCCTTGAAGAGATAGCTGTCTAGCCAGGCTGGTCTCCTATTACATTTCCCATTCTTCCATTGCAGTGAGACAGCTTGTTCCTGTGCCCTTAGTGTTGCCTCCTTAAAGTATAGCCAGCTCTCTTGGGCTCTTTTTCCCCTCAGAATTTCCTCCTAGGGGATCATTCCTACCATTTCCATGAGTTTGTTAATGTCTACTTTTCTGAAGTTCAATGTCAAAAACATTTAGACCTGTTGTAATCTTTCTGAGTTCCTTACAGCACAAGAACCTATTATTTTTCTGTAGTCAAAAAAGCAAGTAAAAACTGAGAGCTGGCATTCTCCAAGGGGTGCCTTGAGTTTTAAAATGGTTGAGAACCATAGGGCTAGTGATTAAAATTCTTTTGATGCAACTGAGGCTTTAGTTATTGCTTGCTTTTGTAGCAGCCTTTAAAAAACGGACCCACCTGAACAGAATGGAAAGAGCTGCCTGACAGAGAGACAGAGTTTGTCCCAGCAGGGACACTGTAGGCTCTGAGGGCAAGTGAAGCTGTTTGGGAGCAGCCCTGCTGGAAGTGGGAGGGGTGATGTAACCCCAGCACAGTTTAAAAGAGAGCCCTTAGCAAAAGCCCGGGAAGGGCCCTGAGCTGGGATTGGCTGAGAGGCTTGGATAAAAGGGGGAGCAGTTTTTTCCGGTGGGGGAGCAAGCGAGAGAGAGTGTTGAGGGACAGGTTGGAGACTGGATTGAGAGTGGTCCCTCAGAGAGTCCCTGAGAGAGGCCTGCAGGAGCAGCAGTGGAAATGCTGCAGGAGCAGGCAGGGACTGCTGGTGTGGAGAATCCAAGTCTGGAGAGACCTGACTGCAGCCGGTGTGGCTGGGTGAGCACAGCAGAGCCGGGGTGGGAACTGCTGGAGGCTGCCCTAGTTTCCCTGAGGGGTGAGGGGCCCCAGAGGCAGGCAAAGCCCAGGGAGGGTCTGCATTTGCTGGGGCTGTGAGGCTGTGTGAGGCAGGAGGATTGCTATAGCCTGCAGCCCAGACACTGCTCACAGCAGAGCCAGGGAAGGGGGTCAAAAGCAGGGGAAGGCTGTCTTGCAGAAACTGCAGAGGAGCTGCTGCTTGCTGCTCAGAGACCCCAGGAGCATGGAGACGGACACCAGTGCCAGGGAGCGTCCACAGACCATGTGCAGGGACACAGACAATCCCGCTCCCTGAGATACCCTGCCAGGGGCAGAGCACATGGGATCCCCAGTACACTGTGTGCAAGTGAGAGACTGTGTAAATAAGTTCTTGAGGGTTTATTAGACAGTATATCCATGTGCTTATTTAATGATTATTTGTTATGATGTAAATAATTAAATCTTGTAAATAGTTTGAGACCTGTCTGCAAGGTTGCTTGATTGTAAGGGGAGGCTCTCTGCTTGGGAGCACTGCAGCAGCTTCCCAGGGGGGCTGGGCAGGGCTACTGGCTACCGGGTACCCCAGGATCCCATTATTCAGGTGAGGGCACATGTAGTGTCGTGCCCAGGGTTACACTTTTAAAAAATAACTTCTAGGAAAATGGATGGATTTTATGAGCTCACAGTGGCCAGAGCCATGAGTAAGGAGGTCAGGTGCATTGGGTCAGGCCCTCTGTCACTAAGCTGGGGATCCAGCAAAAGGCTGGACTATTAACTGGTTCAAGAGAGTCAATGCCATGGTTTGGACAAGAGCCAAGATCAGGAGTCACAGTCAGTGGCTCAAAATAAGCAATATTGAGCAAACTGCTGCTTCTTTTCAAGTCTTTTAAGTGTCTGTGCTGCTTCCTATATGGCCTGGACCAAGGTAAATTGAGCACAGGCTAGCGAGTCAGGCCACAGTGGCATAAGGATGAGTCATCTTACTGCAGGAAAGGGGAAGTCCTTGGGTGGGGACTCTTCACCCTGCATGTGCAAATGAGTCACCCTTCAAGAAGGAATTTTCATCCTCCTAGTTTGTGGGGGGAGCTTGTTCTCATTTTCTTAGTGTGGGGATTGTTGGCATGTGTAATATAATTTAAATAAATGCAGCCTATGTCCATCTCCCAGAAATAGGGCTGTAGAACAAGTTTTTCACCAAAGCCTCCTTCCCCTCTGTTTCATGCATAGTGCTCTGTGCAATGATATAAAAGGACTCCATTTGGATTGCAACAAGTTAGACCTTTATTTGAAGTACAAGGTGCTCAGTGTTGCTGCTTGCAGTCTTGAGGTGCAATGTGTGCTCAGAGCTATTTCAAAATTCTTCAAGTACATGGAGCTTTCTAGTGTCACCTTCCAAATCATCCTAATTGCAACTTGGGTTCCAATCTGCAGGTTGTTATACTCTCCTTGTAGCAGCCATGGTAATGCCCAATATTTGCTGAGGTTTTTGTGGTAGATGCAGAGCATCTGATTTAGAGCTTTGTATGTGAGATTAGGGTTATATAGCATTTAGTAGCCAAGTGAAAGGCTGCTAGCCATTGCGACTCAAATTGACAAAAGGAATGAGACTTGAAGGACACAGGAAGGCTTAAGAAGTACCCCAGCCAAGGACCCCTGATTTGGAATAAATGGGGGGTGACCCAGATCTGCTTAGACCCTGGTAGTCTGAGTGTACAGAGGCTTCCTGGTTTGTTTGTTATTGGGGTTTTGTTTTTTTTTACCACTACTTCCAAAAGTATTTGAATTCATGGTAGATTTTGAAGGTGAAACTTCAAAGCTATTGCTCTTGGTCTTTGAAGTTTATGTTAATACTAGTTCTGGAGGTGATGGATGTTAATCTGTGCATTCACAAGATTCTGATTCCAACTTTCAAAGAACCACACTGGTCCATCAACTTGGCTTTTCCTCTGCTTCTTTGTTTCTATGGCAACAGTTACTAATGCCAGCTCCTACCTTATAACTCTAAGAATACAGTTTATGCTCATTTCCTGAAATTATTTCCAGTCACTCTCTGTATTATGATGCCTCTTGCATTTGTACAACATGATTAAGCTAATTGGCATTTGGTCCCAAGGGTGAAAAAAACAGACTAATGGCAATTTCTAACTGCCCATGTGAGGAGGTACTTCTGTTCCTAGCAGCCCCACAGGCCCACACCTTTATTACCCTGAAATCCCCAGAAGCAAGTAATTTGAGGAAGAACATGCTTTTGAACTGCCCCTATAAACTGGCCTGCAGCCTCCTCTCCCTATCCTATGTAGATGGGAGCCTCCATGATCTGATATTCCTATAGTAGGGAAGATTTGCCTCCATAACATGAACAACTACTAACTGACCCCTGAGTTCATACAATGAATGTGTCTGAGAAGGTCTCTGATTTTCATAGGAGGTGTTTTCATCAGCAGAAAGATGTTTCTGAATATCCATAGTGATCATAAAATCACCAAATAAAAATTGATAGAACTGCCCACTGTATTTTATGAGTGCTTACACAATTTTCTGTATAAAGAAAAAACATGAAAAATTTGGGGTTTTTTTTTTTATCTGATTTTTTTTTTCTTTAGTTTTTATTTTATTTGAACCCATTGGCTTAGTTAAAACTTGAAGGTCTAATCAAACCTACACCACGAATAGAGGCCTGGAGCAGCAATGTAAAGTTCCATTTACAGCTACCTCCACCAGATTTAAAGGGACCACCCCTAAAAATGAGAGCGGTTTAAGTTTTCAAGTTTACTCAGTGCTTGCACTCTCCTGAGACTGGCAGCAAGGCTACCAGTTAATACCAACCTTGGTGGTGCTTTAAGCAAAACAGACACTTGTCTTCTGGGAACTGGACAAAAAAAATCTCCATGTTGCTTCCCTAACAGGTTTTAATTAAACACCTCCATGTAGTAGACTTCAGTTTGCTAGAGAATGAATTATGTTATATTGGAATATAACCTTAAGAAGGTTTAGTCTGAAGAACTGGGTATGGAAGGTGAATGAACAGTACATGCAGATTTATAAACCTTCAGAAATGTGTGTCTATATCCAAGAAGAGGAAAAAAAAACAAACAATGAGATGTTGAAACTGAGTTGCAATGAGCTCATAATGAACAAGAATTTTGGGGGCAGCATATCGGAACAAAAACTTCCAAGGATGCATTAACACACCTACTTGAGCATTTCAGCAATTTGCCTTCATGTCAGAGTAACTTCTTGGCAACCCATAAAAGATTGAATCATGGAGTAGAAGATTCCAGAAATAGGTGGAATGACTGCCTAGGTTCAGCCTTTTCAGTGCTATATTGGGCGTCTGCAGTATGCCTCCCCAAATCCCAGTGACTTCCATGACACTGAGAGGTTACGTTGCTTTCTAGGATAAGAGTCTTTGCATGTCTATGCTGCCTCCATGACAGGTTTATAAGTGCTATTGTGAACCATACCCTGGCTACTTGGACCCATTCCACAGATGACAAATTCCCCAAATGAGACCATGTACTTACATTAGAACTACCAAGTGTGTGCCAATAAGCACATCCCAGATGACCTATGGGCATGGCTTGATGAGCCTCTCTAAGGTAACTACACTGCCTCATTTTGTGGAAGTCGGTGCATGTAGAGCAACAGGGTGATAGCGCAGACATGCCCTCCCTAACCATAGATGCCGTATCTGTCTGGATACTTGGCAACTTTGCCAGCAGTCTGATAATTTACTTTATTTGTGCTATTTCTTTGCTGAAAATTGCCACCTACTGAGTCACCAGCATTGCTTTTGGTCTTTCGCCTTAGAGGGATTATCATCATACACGGCATTGAATTAAACAAAATAATAATTATTAGAAACGTGATTTGGAGAGCATGCTTTTAAACCCGCAGCAACACAGCAGGCACAGGCAGGAAATAGGAGGCTATGTGCAGGAACTGAATAAAATCAATTTTTGAAGCGCAGGAAAAAATTCAATACAAATAAATAGAAGTCTGTGGCTGGAAATTACAAATGAAGCTTCTGTAATAAAAGTAAGGCAAATATTTGAGCATTATGATGATAAATGAGTCGAGCTAGAAAAAGAGAACACTGAATGAATATTACTGGTTTTAATATCATTGCAGATTAGCTATTTAAGCATATGGGAAGAATCAGTCAGTTTGGAAAGCCTGGACTTTATGAAAATCTGATTTTACCAGAATAAAAAGAAGGGTTTCTTCTGTGTTTCATACAGAAGAACAGAGAAAAGTTTAGTTTCTGTTTTGACTAAAATACCAGCAGAGACACCAAAATTATACTAGCTATAGTGACATTGGACTATAACTTCGTGGTGGGTAGTTAGCAGATCTGGAAAAGAAATACAGAACTGTAAGGAAAAAGAAAGAAGATCTAAGCCAATAGAGCAGTTTTCCTAGTCTTTTAAAGCTTCTTGACCTCCCCTGCCCCTTTCAGTATAAGTCTAGCTTTTCCCATTGGATTTCTGTGGGACTTACAAAAGAAACTGGAAAACTATTTGCAAATCACTACAGTAGAGACTCACTTTTAGATCCTGAGATCCAAATTATATTCCTAAGGCTAATGGCTCAACTAAGTGTATCCTGTTTATAAGTGGAAGACCCAGAAGTGTTAGTTCAAAGGCTGCATCAACAGGACTCCACCTTGGATGTATAGTATACATGCAAACAAACTAGCCAAAGTTACAAAAGAGAGGAACCTTACTACTTGTCAGATGATCCACAGTAGCTGTTTTTTTTGTTCACTCTTATCCCACAATAAGTAGAAGTTTAACTAGAGCACCTTTATTCCTGTTTTGTTTCAGTCTCTTCTTCAACAGATAGGGGAGAAGTGTTTTTTTTTCCCCAAATCTTTACAGGTCCATTTTGCTTAAATTCACCTACAAGACACATCTTGAAGCAATGCAGTTGGCTCAAGGCACTAGCCTTCCCCCCAGCCTCTCCCTTCAAGTTTCCAAAAACTCTTTTAGCTTTTCTGTAGGATTTTTATGTACTTGCACAAATGCACTGATTTCCTCAAACATTCCAGAAATGCCTCCACATCTGAGTGCAAAAGCTTCTACCATTTCTTACTTTTGGAGAGTTTAATTTTGCTTTTTTTTTCCCAGATTATGTAATAGTGGCATCAAAATACTGCATGTATTTATTTTTCTTTACAAAGAAAAAAATAAGCTTCTCAAATAACCTTCAAGTTTCTTCTGGGTTTTTGTTTTGTTTTGACTGGCTTTGTTTCAAAGGTGTTGGGGAGGGGAGCAGTATCTTATTTTGATCACTCCGTATTGCAAGGCTTGCCACCGGACTTACCCTAACTAAGTAGCATAGTAAGGCAGATAAATCAACTAATTTAAAGGAAAGCTCATAACCTTTCCCTAAGTGTACAAAACTCTTGTAACCCAATGGGAAATGTCCCCCTCAGTCCAAAATCTACAGAGGATATGAGTCTGTTACAGTCCTAGTTAGTGCCATGGCTCTCTAGGTCAAGGTGTAGCAGCATATATACTGTATGTAGTTCAGGAGGTCCCAATGCATGGGCCAAGATGGCAGCTACCAGTGAAGCACAAGATTCATCCTTCCCCACTTCTTTCTGTGAGTCCCCCTCACTGCTTCGTTCCTCACGCAGCTCTGACCTCTGTCTTTCCCCTTCCATTGCTGGCAAAGCTGTCTCCCACTGCCTGCCTGTCCTATTCACATCTAACATGGTTCTGGTCCAATGCTTATCAATTTCAATGGGAGTTATACTAGGCTAGGTTGTGGAGGGACCGGTTGCATGCAGACCAGCTGCCATCTGATCAAAACAGAGTCAACCAGAGGCAGTAAGCAGCACTGCTGCTATTCTGTTCAAGCTACTGCAGTTCAGTTCACATCCTGCTGGCAGGAACAGCCTATTAACCAACATTCAGAAGAAGAAAAGGCACTATATAGAGTAGTATCTTGGGATCTGTCACAAAATTTACTGAGCTCTGTGTTTTATTTTCCTGCTTCTTTTGCCTACAGGGGACACGGAGCATCCTGCATAATAGAAGCTGCATTTTTAATGTGTTAAGGAAACTCCAGTGCTTCTCTCTCCCCCCCCCCCCAGTCAACTTTAGTTTCTCTTTCATTGGCAGGTTTCTGAAAAAACTTGTACTATTTTTGTATGCAAGCCTTTTTATAAAAATGTTACTAGAAATGAATGAAGTCCTGTAGCTGGGGAGAACAAATTGCACCTTTAATTGGATGGCTGATCTTTCTTTGATCTCATCATTTTCCTACAGACAAGTTTTGACTTTATAACCCCTGAAATGACACTTTGCTAGAATTTGGCTTTTCATGTTTCATGAACAAAAGCAGGAGCTGAGGAAACTATATGTGTAGAAAGAGAGAAAGGAGAATGCCGTTGAAATCAAATGTTTGTTGGAAGTGTGTATTTTTCTTAGAAAAGGATTTGGTTGTGGTACTCAGACCAAACATAGTCTCTGTTTTTCAGAAAGCTGTTTGCCTTAAGAATTCCCAGGGTTCACAGAAGGCAAAAAGATGGTTCTGGATTCTTTAGCATGCAAAGACTACTTTGCACCATGTAAACTGCTGTAAACATGTAATATATTATAAATCTGTTTCTGGGTTTATGGTATGTTGAAATGCCAACATAGTAATTTAAAAAAGTCATTAAATTATTAAACACGGCATTGGAAAATCAGCATAAGACTGTTCACTTGAAGATCAGTTTTTTTGCATTGAGGGAGATAACATCACTAAAAACTGAAACTGAGGGCTTAGGATTTGTCTACACTGGGGGGTAAACTGGGTTAACTTCAGTTAGTTTGCCTTAAAGCATCTACATATTGCCTTTTGTACATCAGATTATTTGGTATGTGATATCACAGTAATTAATACCCCTTGGCAAAGAAGGATCTGTACTTCAAAGTGAGCCACTTACTTTAAAGATGCATCTGGGCATATTATTTTACAAGTAAGTGTGCGTGTGCAGCAATTTTCAGGCATTTTATAGTACTTTATTTCGCAATAATTGCTGCAGAATTGTATTATGCTTGCAGTCTATGTTTTGCTGACATGCAGATGTCATGGAAGAGAAAGTAAAGATAGTGTCTTGTTTTGGCATGCACACTGCAAGGCAAAGCAGTTCTCTTGGGACTACCTATACAGCTGATGTTCTCTAGATTCACACAACCTTGTTAAATAACCATGGTACATATCTTTAGTTTTCCTGTTGCTTTTGAATAATATCCTTTTATGTCTCCTGGGGCTATCTCATGGTAGGAGTGCATGTACAATTTGCTGATTGCTGCCTTCACCCTCTATCCCCTCCACCTAAAACCACCACAACCACCCAAATGTTCAGTTTTCATTACAGGGTCCTAGACAAACTAACCTAGAAAGCACTTTACAGTCTCATAAAAGGGTAGCCCACAGTGGGAAGAGAAGGCAAACTGTGGTGGGCGAACATTTTGCCATTGACACGGAGACTAAGAAAAGAATGAATAAGTATTTATCCATTCTCTGATTTGCCTTAATGCCTGTGATGCCATGGCCTAACTGTAGAGGGGAGCTATTATCACCTATAGGAAAAAATGTAGGGGAAGATCAGTTCCATGAATTACTGAGAAAGCCAGAAGGGCAGAGCTGTGGAATGAGGAATACTGATCATTCTCAGCGGAATGGAGATGGGGATGTAGTTGGTCAGGGAAAGAGACATGATTAGACTGTGGTAATGGAGCATCTTCTGTTAGAAATGTCAAGCATTGTATCCCAACCCTGCAGTGGCCTACAAGTTATAGAGCACATGCCCTGCTGGGACCAGCATTTAACCAGGTCTAGTAATGATTCCTTTCCCGCAATCATCAGATGGTGCCGCAGGAGATAGGAAAAGTGAACCCCTTTGAGCACATCAGTCCAGGACTTTGTGAGCCCTCTTTAGTCTGACCCTGCCTCAGCTCCTTAAATCTTAAGTTGGGATCTCGTTCTTGTGTAATTGTGGCTGTATTTATTCAAGAAGCAATGTGTTCCCTCTCCTTGGTCTGTGAATCCAATTGCTTTAATTGTTGTCCCTTATTATTTATAGAAATGTTTCTACATGTGTGAATTCAATTTATAGATGTAATTATCTATCCACTACCATTTCCTAATGAAATCAAAACTATATTTTCTTTATTCTAATACACTTGTTACCCATAACTACCTCTGGCTCAAAATAGGAGCTCAACTTTTTCATCCCTGTCTCCCTGCTGCTTTTCAGTTCAGTTAACCATCCCTGTTAACCAGGCCATTCCCCACTCATGCCAGTTAACAGGGATTTGAACTGAAAAATGGGTGTAAATCAGTAAAAACCGAATGACTACAAAAAATCCAGTAATTTATTAGTAAAAATCGGTAAAAAATGAAAATGCAGAACACTACTTACACAGCATGGTGTTGTTGCTGCCTTTGTTTTCAGTGATGGTGCCTGATGTCTAGAATAAACCTGCGAACAGTTTCATCTCTTGGATGGAAGAAGGCAGTAGGTGGTGGTATGAACATGAAAATATTTCCCTCTATGCTGCTCCATTATCTGTTCAGTTTGAAATGCATTGTTCTAATAGGAATAACCTTGCCCATTTAAGGGTTAGTCTACACCACAGAGTTTTGCCAACACAGCTATGTCAGCTAGAGGGCTAAAAATATCAGTATTTCACTGAAGTGGCCATGCTGTCAATCTTCCATTCCCCTGGCCTGGACACACCCAAGTGCAGATCTGGGAGTGGGGCAGTGTTGCAGTTTCACCCCTCTGATTCCTTTCACACCCAAAGTTTAAAACCAACTGTTTAGGAGGGGTAGTGGCATTTCTATTCAGGCTGTACCCAAGACAGTCAATTGACTTCACAGTTTATCATCTCCCTGATTCCTGCTAATCTCTCTCCACTCCACAGATGTTAAGTCTCCAGTCTTTTTAATGGTTTTGATGTCCCACTATCCAAACTGTCCTTTCTTTTGCATTTTGCTGTTATTCCTGATAATTGCTCTCTTCTGTTTCACAACACTGAAAATTGTTTTTAGCTCTAGCTAAAAACCTTAACTCAGGTTTGGTAATATTAACTGAGTTGTAGAAAAGACTGACAGTGAAGTAGTAGAGCCACTGTCAAGCTGGTCAAGAAGGCTAGATTTGTTTTTTTTTTGCCATTTGTTGTGGTTTTTTAAACTTTATACATAATCTAGCAAACTGATGCACATTCCAATAGTTAAATTGGTTTTTGCTTTGATCTTAAACTGAATAATATAATGCTAGCCCCCCATCACATTAGTAAAACTTCTAGTTTTTCCTTAGCTGGAGAAAAATGTGCTATGGTACATGTGACAATGTGCCACATCATTTACACCCCCTTTTCAAAATCCTAGATCTGTCCATGGACACAGCTATGCCAACAGAAGAGCCTTTCCACCATCTTAGCTTTCATTGTTCAAGAGATCATAGAAGCAAGTTAACAGAAAAGCTCATCTGAGGGTTTATGCCATGACTCCACTAGGGAGTTCTGCCAACAGTTATGCTGGTTTAGCTATGGTGGCAACAGGTCCACAATGTAGACAAGCCCTTAAATTCCTACTTTAATGCTCCTCAGATTGGAAACTGGAGAGATTTCCAGCCCCCACCATAATCGTTTCTAATCTCAATTGGATTTTCTGAGCACGACTAATACAAGCAGAGATGGTAGGTAGTTGTGTTAGTCTGAAGTCAGTCAGTAGGCAGGGTAGATATGCACCTTTATAGACTAACTAAATGATGAACCTGATGCATTTTTCGGTGTTAAACACCAAGGTTCTCCACCTTGGGAGGAAAAACCTGCAGCATCCTTATAGGCTCGGCAGTGCTACGCTGGTTAGCACTACGAATGAAAGGGACTTGGGGGTCATGATTGACCACAAGATGAATATGAGCTTTCAATGTAATGCTGCCGCTAGTAAAGTGAACAAAATGCTGGCTTGCATCCATAGATGCTTCTCAAGCAAATCCCAAGACGTCACTCTCCTGTTGTACTCGGCCTTGGTGAGGCCGCAGCTGGAGTACTGCATCCAGTTTTGGGCTCCTCAACTCAAAAAGAATGTGGAGAAGCTTGAGAGAGTCCAGAGAAGAGCCACACGCATGATCAGAGATCAGGAAAATAGACCTTATGATGACAGACTGAGAAATATGGGCCTCTTTAGCCTGGAAAAGCGCAGGCTCTGGGGTGATCTAGTGGCCACCTGTAAGTTTGTCTGGGGTGTTCACCAGGTTCTGGAGGAATAATTGTTCACCAAAACGCCCCAAGGGATGACAAGGTCAAACGGTTATAAACTGCAAGTCTGTTTCAGGCTGGACATAAGGCAGAATTTCTTCACTGTCCAAGCCCCCAAGGTCTGGAATATCCTGCCACTGGAGGTGGTTCAAGCACCTACATTGAACACCTTCAAGAGAAATTTGGATGCTTATCTTGCTGGGATCCTATGACCCCAGCTGACTTCCTACCCATCAGGCAGGGGGCTGGACTTGATCTTCCGAGGTCCCTTCCAGCCCTAATGTCTATGAAATCTATGAAATGTAACCTGGGCAGTACTCCAAAGACATACCCCCTCTCCAATTGAAGGGATCAAAGCAGGTGCACAAGCGCTGTGGGAGGTGTAGGGACTCTCCTCCCCCTATAGAGCAGAGCTAGACCACCAATGGGGACTTAACCATGTACCTTTTAATGAGGGAACAACACTGGGAACATAACCAGTATGAACCAAGGGGGTATAGAGGACACTTCAATGCCCTGAAGGGGCAGGATTCAACAAAGGTTAGACACTTACAATCATAGACATACTCATCCAGTTGACAAAAGACAGGGTTAACCAAAACGTAAAACACAAACAGCAGAACAAACAATACTGGTTGGTATTACTGGAAATAGAAAAGGCACAAAATACAAAATGTCAAATTACAAGGAATATTGGGCCTAGGTACCTGGAGGGGGAGAAAGGGGGAAAACACAACAGTCCCTTTCCACTGCAAGAAGATTCTTTCCTTGTTAGCTCACTCACCCCAAGTCATTAAAGCTGGGACTTGAACTTGGATCTCCTGCATGGTAGGCAGAAACTCTGCCACACAGATACCAGTGCTGGTACTACTCTAAGCTGCTAGGGGTCTTGACCTTCCTGGAGCCCTGGCCTCATGTTGAGCTGCCTGGCCTCTGATTGGAGGAGCTGGAAGCAGAGCTGGGAACCTCTCCAGTCACTGCTCAGATCTTGCTGGAGCTGGGGAGCCTCTCCTGCTGGCCACAGCCTCTCATAGGGGATCCTGGATCCCAGTGGGGAGCCTCTCTTGCCAGTCGCACGCCGCACTGCTGAGGACCCGTGCTGCTTCCAGATCCCACTCCTTCAGGCTCTTCTGGGGCAACTGCTCCCTCCCCGCTGGCTCAGCTCTTGCCAGCTCCTTGAAGCTCCTTCCTTGTGGTCCCTCGCTGGTCTCTCCTGAGTCAGCTGCACTGCCCCTTTTATCCCCCTTCAAGTGACCCACAGGACCAATCAGGGGACATGGAGGGTGAGCCTCTGGGGCCTGATTGGTAAGGAAATGGAATCCCAAGTCCTTCAATCATCTTTTGCCCTTTCAAAACCCCTGGGCTAAGTCACTACCAGCCAGCCCATCACAGAAATAAGATATATATATAAAGAGAGAGCACAAGCTTTCATGAACCAAAGTTCACTTCATCAGATGCTGTGAAAAGATGTGCAGAAGCAGAGTACAGATTGGAGTGAATTGATTAGATTATAATAGGTAGGAAAGCAGGAAGGAGAAGGAGGCATGCTGAGAGACATACAAAGAACCTATAACAGGGGTGGCCAGAGTTACTCACCCTGGGAGCCACATTTGATTGTCCACCACAGGTCAAGAGCCCAAGAGTCGGGGAAGTGGGGGTGTGTCCTGGGGTAAGCAGCATGGCTGCAGCGCTGCCCCAACAACCTGGCACCTGAGCCAGCAGTCCCAGAGGGAGAAAAGGAAGGAGGAGGGTAGGCTTGGGGTGCACTCCCTGGGGGGAAATCCAGAGTGGCAGGAGGTGCTGGGCTGCACTGTCCCCTGAAGCCACCTCGGGGAGAAGTGGGCGGGGGTTTGGCCAATTTCCAGAGAGCCGCAAGTACCATGCCAGTGAGCTGCGTGCAGCTTGAAAGCCATGGTTTGGCCACCATGGACCTATAAGAGTGGGAGTGGGCTTTGGGGGGAGTTCGGTATGGGGTTTTTTCAGCCAGTGCTGGAGGGTGAGGTGGGTGGATTGGGGCTCCCCGCCTTAGCAGGGTTCCAGTCCGGCCACCCCACCCTCCAGCACCGGCTGGGGAACCTCCAGAATGAGCTCCCTGTCCCCCCTCCCACTCTGAAAACAGCACCTGGGCTGGGAGCGGGAAGGGGCATTGGTAGGGGAGAGTGGTTACAGACTCACAGCTGCTCTAAACAACAACTGGATTCCCCAACCCCCAGGACCCAACAACGAACTTCTGTTGGGTCCAGGGGATGATTGTAACTCATGGTTTTTCCTGCAGAGCTAACAGCTCTATTTATTTTTTAAACTCTGCTGAAATACAGATTAATATGGTGAGAACGAGTATTAAAAATTAGTTCCCCTGAATTTGAGAACCAGCACTTAGTCTGCGATCTTCTTAGTTCTCACCCTGTCACCTGGAAGTGTTGGGCTATTGACAGAAAGACAGCAGGAGAGAACACTGACTGGAAAATCAATTTGGCAATAACAAATGATTACATGTAGCCTAGTTTTCCTTCATGGACTTATCTGCAGCTTTTCTTTTTGTCTGACAGAGAAATGGAAAATGCAGGACCAGATTATACCACTGAAATGAGGATTTTATTTAACATTTATACTGAAGTACTTAGCAGCCTTTAAGCAGGGGTTTCTCCTATGCTAGCTACACTACAGCCATCCACTAACTTACAGCTCCTCCACTCCATGGGTATGTCCATGACATGTTCCCAGTTCAGGTGTGAAGCTGCTCCCAGGGGCTCCCCCAGCAGCTTCTCACAAGGCCTCTTTCTCTTGTGGTGCTTGAGAGTGGCCTTGGGGAACACCCCTCAGAATGGCTTCACCATCACATTTCCAGGTGGGAGAGCAGGTGGGTGGGGCCCATTGGAGCATGCTGCTCACTGGGAGGGCCATGGAGATGTGCTGTAGCAATACAATGTCAGTGAGATAAACCAGAGGCCTGGGACTGAAGCAGTGAATGGAACAAAGAAAGGGTAACCAAAGTAATAATGTGCAGTTCTCAGCCAGTTAGGAGCTATAAGCATCTTTGCTACTTGCCCAGCTGCTAGTGCATATCAAACCTCTACAGGAGGTAGATGAGTTTCAGTGGGCGCATCTGCACGCATGAATAAACTCAAGAGCTTACTGCTTTGGACTTTTTGATCCCAGGAACCCTGTTTGAACATGCGCCCAGGAGCAAAAAGCTCCAGAGTGTATTGCTCTGAAGTTTATTCATCCACAGCACATTGAGCCCAGTTGGAGCAGCCCTAGCTGGCAGGAGCCCAGGGCTGCTCTGTCCAGACTCAGTGTGTTGAAGGACTGGCTGGGGCACAAGGATGCTTCAGTGCAGGGCTAGCACACAGGCAGCCTTCACGCTAAACCACCCTAGCCCACCAAGCAGTGTCTACATACGTGCTGCTATGCAGGAAAGACTGGAGCAGGCTACTACTTGTATTTACATATTTGTAAATACTATTTGTAAATTACTGTTTGTAAATACAAGTAGTAGCCTGCTCCAGAGTTTTAGTTTCATTTGCCCTAATAGGGTGCATGTGTAGACACAGAGACATTTACTGTGGAGTTAATTAGGCAGCTCCACAGTAAACGTCTCATGTAGACATGCCCAGTGAGTGACTGAATGAGGATGAAGGTGGCAGTTTTACAGGTTTTGACTGACAACGTCTCCTATCCATCCAAGGCAAGCTTGGGGAGGAGCGAGCAGGCCAGTAAGCCCTGTGAGTTCTGTAGCTTCCTTGCCATGGGAAGATTTCAAAGAAAAGTTAATGTGGCTTGAGTGCATATGACCTTTTCTGCAGAGCCCTCTCCATGTTGGGAAGACTCCTTGCATCCTACTTTGTGGGGAGCACCAGAGCCAAGTTTGAGAAGAGAGGCCCTGTGCCCACGTTACCAGGCAGATTGTCTCAGATCCAGGGTGGCAGAGCTGCAGGGCTTCTGCACAGATGACCTTTTACCTCCAGCAAACCCTCAAGACTTGAGGGCTTTGGCACTCTACCCTCACTTACTCCCAAGGTAGAAGGAATCCTGCCCCCCCCCCAGATGAAAGACTATAGGGAAATCTTATCCCTTCATGGGAGTTCTTGCTCAGGGGACAGTTAGACTCTCGGCTGTTACATTTGATCTGTTGCCTGTGGGAAAATTTGTTTTCCTGGATTCTGAATCCACCTACCTCATACGGCATAAAAAAACTGAACTGTTCTTTTAATGCGCTGTACAGGTGTTACACGTCCTTGGTAATTTATTTCTATGACAAAGAAGGGGTTCTTTCAGAAAAAATGGCAAACAGAAAAAGCAGTGAGAAATGTAGTCCACCGGGGTCATGCCCCAAGGAAGATAGTAACTCATTTTTCCAGAGAACAAATTGCAACATATTTTTGCAGAAGCTGCTGTTCTGGGTTCTGCCAGGTCCCAGGGGCTCTGTAATAGAGCATACTGCCAGGAATAGGAGTCTGATGATGCAAAACGTTTCACAGCTAATCTAACTGATGAGGTTAACCAAGGAAGCGATAGGGGTCAATGACATTTTCATCAGTGACTAATGAAAACTCCCGCTATTTTTTGATCCTTTGCATAAGATTCCAGAAAAACTTTTTGAAGCTGTTAATATTCCTGTAACTCATGTTACAGAGGCAAAGTAAAACTGCACATTTCCTGCTTGCCTCTTCCCTTGGCACTTCTGATCCTTCTGCTTCAAACTGCTGTCATCAGAGGAAGATTTTAATCAGAGGAAGATTTTCCAATCTCTGATCTTTTCTCCGTTTCCTTGGTTAAAAATGAATTCAATTTCAGCACTGGACAATATATGTTGCTAAATTTTAGGGCTAGACTGAGGACTAAAAGTGCAGCCCCTGCTGTGGGGCAGGTTGTCTGCTCTCTCAGCAGCAGCCCCAACAAGAAATTCTACTTGCCTGGAGGCATGGGGGCAAGTGGAGGGAGGGGAAAGGAAAACAGACCACAGTAGTAGCTCTGTCACTTCCTAGAATGTGAAACATGCCTTCCCTCCCCTCCCCACCCCCACTTCAAAGGAGCAGCCAGCTTGCTGGTGCATAGGGGAGTGAGGCATTGGTGATGCATAGGGGGTGCACGTGGGTGCACATGCACCCCCTGAGATTGGCGGTTCACCCCCTGACAGAAACACGGCTGATGCTGCCAGCAGCGCCTGTGGGCGGTCACCGCTCGCCACTGTCTGCTGCCAACACTGCTGTGGCCACCTGTGGGAGTTCCCCACTCGCAGCTGCCACGCCCCCCTCCCCCCCCACCACCACCTGCGGGTGGTCACCATGTCCCCTCAGTCTCTGGGGGCACGTGTCGTTCATGGAGTGAGGGCATCGAGGCCCTGTGGTGTCACCAGCCCCAGGTACCAACCCTGAGGGGTTTCAAAAATTGCAGCAGCTGTGCTGTCAGCCTGGCCACAACTAGCAGCCCAGGCATTCATGATGCCTGGCTGCTGTCCAGGGCACCCAACTGCCCAGTTACTAGGGTGGCCATCATAGAGGACATTCTGGTTTTCTGCTACTCTGTCCTCTATTGATACGAAACCCAATGCCTTTATGTCCTCTATTTTTCTCTTCTCTTGAAGAGAAAAATAGAGGACATAAAGGCAATCCGTTTCTTATCAATAGAGGACAGAGGACAACCAGACTGTCCTCTATGATGGCTACCCTACCAGTTACACCTCTGTCTTCACTCACCCTGGAAAAGGTAGGTTGAAGCGTTGAGGCTCCATTATGATGCTCTAGCCTATGGGTGGGCAAAATATGGCCCTCAGGCTGGATCTGACCCACCAGGCAATTCCATCCAGCCCATGAGGCCCCTCCATAAGCTCTGGCTCTCATTGCCCCTCTGCAAGCCAGCATGTCCCTGCAGGAGGTGCGGCTCTGGTTGCTAAACCACCCCCTACCCCAGCCTGGCCTGACCAGTCCAAGCCAGGGGGCACTAGAGACAAGAAGCCTGTGCCTGGCAGAGGCTTTTGCCTGGCCACCCCACAGCTGTTTCCAGCTTCCCTGCCTGCAAGCCTGGAAATGCAGGTATGGCTCCACCAGGCCGGGGCCAGGGACTGCTGCTTGGGGAAAGGAGCTGGGAGCACAAGGTGTGCTATGGGACCAGGCTGGGCTGGCCCTGCACATTTCAGGAGCACAGGAACTGTGTGCTGTGGGGCCAGGTGGGCCTGGCCCTGCAAGCTGCTACCACATGTGGCTGGGGACTGGGGTGGGAGCGTCGGAGCTGCACACTGTGAGCCCAGGCTGCCCCTGTATGCTGCCACCATGTACAGCCAGGGACTCTGGCAGGAGCACTGTTGGGCCAGGATCTGCTGGCCCCACACACTGCCACAACCTGTAGCCAGAGACTTGAGTGGGAGCTTCATGTCACAGGGCAAAGTTGGGCTGGTCCCACATACTGTCACCACTTGTGGCCGGGGACTGGGGTGAGAGCACAGGAGCTGCACATTATGGGTCCAGGTGGAGCTGGACCCACACCCTGCCACCATGATTGGCTGGGGACTCTGGCAGAAGCGCTATTGGCCCTATTGGGCTGGGTGGGGCTGGCCCTGCATGCTGCTGCCACCTGCAGTCGGGGACTGGGGTGGCAGTGCAGGGAGTTGTGCACTATGGGGCTGGCCCTGTTTGCTGCCACCATGTGCAGCTTCAGGGACGTTCACACTCCAAGGACTCTGAGGATCTCCACACACACCCCCACACCCTTCCACAGCCCCCACACATACTCCCACACCCTCACCATAACCCCACAGTCCCCACACACACTCCTACCCCTACCATACCCACTTTCCCACACACCCCACCATACATCCAAACATACCCACACCCTCCCACAACTCCCACACTCTCCCACACCTCCCACCGTAACCCCACAGCCCCCACACACACTCCTACCCGCACCATACCCACACCCTCCCACACATCCCACCCCCAGTATACCCCCAAACATACCCATACCCCAACACAGCCCCCACATACACTCCCACACCCCCCACCATAACCCCACAGCCCCCCCACACTTGGACCCCCCACCATACCCACACTCTTCCACACACCCCACTCCACCATACCCCCAAACATACCTACACCCTCCCACAGCCCCCCACACACACTCTCACCCCGCACCACACCCCCCACACACATACACACCCTCTCACACCCCCACCACATATCCTGTACCCACACCCACTCCTCCACCAACCATACCCATATCACATGCACACCTCCACTCCACCACACAACATACAAGAATAAGACTGTATTTTGAGATATTATGCAATCGTCTCTAGATACACTTGGCAAACGCACATAAATCAAGACAAAAATATTTTTTAACTAAAAATAAGTTACAGTAGATGTTTGATTTTTTTAGTATATCATTTTTTTTTTCCAGTTTCAAGATAGCAACCCCTCCCCCCAAAAGGAGGACTTCCAGAGCAAGGGGAGGGACTTCTGGTGTTAAAGGCCACAGGTTAGGGGCAGGACTTCTGGTCCCAAGATGGTGACCAGGGGGTATGGCACCTGTCAAGGGGTAGCCCTTGACAGCTCACCAAAACTCATTAAGTGGCCCTCCAGCCAAAATAATTGCCCATCCCTGCTGTATCCCTTTCCTCATCTACTTTGACCTGTAGCACTTATGTACATATCCCCAGCACCCTCTGAATGCCTCAACATTGATTCTATCCCACGTAGGGTCCTGTGCACTCATGGAGTTTCCAAAGTGTGGGTGCTCTTAAAGGTGTCACCAGAAGACTTGATCATCACTCAGACTAAAGCCAAAGAGCCTATACTGAGTTGCACTAGCTCAAAGCAGCCTGGTTTTATATAGGCACTGTACTAACCTAGTACTTCTCACACCTATATGTTCAGTCAGGACCTGATTGCTGTACAGAGTATTCTGCTCTCCAATCATGTTTCTTTCATCATACCTCCCTCTTTTCCAGCCCTGTGCTCTTAGGATCTTGTTACATCTCATGCTGTGAGCCACATAAATGTTGATCAGTGTTAGTCCTAGCTTGGAGTTTGGAGCAGTCACACCCCTAGTTTAGAAACCTTCTCTGACTCTCCCCCACCTGCACAGTTGTGAGCAGGAGTAAGACTAGGAGCTATAGCTGTGAGTCACCACCACTAATGGACTGGTGATCCAGGCCTTCTAAACCTGCTCTATAGACAGGAGTGTGAGAGATCCTCAAGGACTTCAGCCTGGAAGGTGCATCTGTGGGGAGTGTACACACCTTAATGGAACAGGCACTGGGTAGTGCAGATAATCCTGCCCTGGAGTGCTGTAACCTTGAACTGCATACCAAATGCTTAGAACCACTTTAAGGTGTTTATGTGTGGACAATACAGGGGTTAGGAGCTGCAGAAGCCGCCCAAAATTACCATGTAACATGGCCCGTCTTTAGTAATTCTCTGGCCCTTTTTCCTGTATAGCTGAAATGACTCTCATGCTGACTCCCATGGATCTGCTGGTGCTTCTGTCAGTCAGACAGAGGGTGGTCCTGCTGAGGACAGATGGCTGCATCCTCAGAGCATCTACATAACCAGGGAAAATTAATTGCAAGAATTGCTCTGCTCTCCCTGCTTAGTTCTTAAGATAAAAATAAACTTTTCCAGATTCAATATCTCTCTTCTACTCATCTTCAGAGAATTTCTGTATGAAAAGAAGTACATGGAAGAGTATTCTGCCTAAGGACCTGTTCTCTGCAGCCTCTCCAAACTGGGAAAGTGAATTCCACACCTGCCAGAGTACCCCACAAAGCTGACCTGCTGATAGCTAAGCCCAAATATTTACCTTGTGTTTCACAACTCCTGCCTCTGATTCAGGCACACAGAGTTCAGGAAAAGTGTAGTTTGAGATGATCCCACTTTTTCCAATCTAGACAATTAGGACCACACTGTCTTTACCCCAGCCATAATTGCCTTTGACCTTCACCTAACACTGAATCTGCAAACTGAATAGTAACTCAGCAACTGCACCAGGCAGATAGAACTGGGCCAAAATAAATAAGTATGGTGTTATTCTTTTAGAGCCTGAACCAAGTTGCACTGAAGGCAGTAGAATGATTCTGGTTGGCCTTGGTGAGCATTAAATTTAGGGCTGGCAAGCTGGTCAATTGGCAGGTCAAATATTGTCAATTGACCAGTCAATTAACTGTATTTTTTGACCGGTCAAAGATTATAGCAATTTTGCAAAAAAAAAAACCACCCTACATTCTTTGTAGTTTTCTTGGCAGAAATATGATTTTTTTTGTGTTTTTTGTGTTTTGACACATTCCTAATCATATTTTAAATGCTACAGTGACTGAGGCAATGGAGACTGGAACATGTCTGCAACTGCAAGGGCAAAGTGTGGGGCTATGTTATTCAAGGAATTTTGGATGAAGGACCAAGCTCATCCTACATCTACGCCAGTCCATGCAGAAAGTCCCAAACAGCGTCTTCTGGATAGACTGTTGCCATGGCCCACAGCAACTGCAGTTTTCTTTGCCCAAGGGGCAGAACAACCCAAAAGGAGACTAGATAGAGACTAGGTAAGGTTAGCTGGGGGTATGTGGAATCATTTCAGCAACTTCTACCAGTGTAGCTCTTAAACCAGCCCAGCTATTAAACCTGAGGAAAGATGCTGGGTGTATACTTCCCTGCAGTGCAGGGGAAGTCTAGCTGAGATACCTCCCAATGCTGGTATTGGTAACTCTGATCCTGTCACTAGGGGCTGCTTATCCTGAAGGGAACTTCCTAGGAAGTGGGACAGAGCAAAAGACTTACTTCTGTTTTCTTTTCCAGCCTTTCGCCATGTGCTGAACCTGTAAAGCCATTGAACACAGCTCAAAAGGATAAAGCTTGTTAGTGGCAGAGAGAAATGATGGAATGGATCTTTTTTGTTACCCACTGTGAACATGTCTGTTGTTTGGTAACATTTGAGTGCAGGGGTAATGCCAAGCAGTTATCTTTGCTGTATAACAGAAGGATATGAGAGCTCTGCTGTATACACTCTAGATCAGGAGTGCTCAAACCCTGGCCAATGGGCTATATCATCCAATCCTCAGAACTCCACATGGATCCAAAAATTTGGGAGTGAGCGACCAAGGCAGTTTTAATTTCTGCTTCCCTATTGCCAAATTTCCAGAGCCATGGGGATCCCTTCAGGCTAGATAGCATAGCCTTGTGCACTGGATGAGGTGGTACAGGGCCTGATCTGGGTGTTGACCAGGTTACCATGGTCACAGGTTACCATCTCCAGGGATGGCCATGAAGCCCCTGGAGACAATTTTTTTTTTTATTTCACTCTATGGGCACCCTGTCCTTGCTCACCACAGCTTGATATAATTTGTTATTTAAAATGCGGGAGGCTCCTCTGGTCTTACTGTAATGATCACCAGGGATCCTGGTTTTCTCTGATTAAAAACCCAAAATCCATGATAAAAATTAAAGGCTCCCCACAGCCCCCTCCAGTGCTGCTGCTGGTGCCCTCCCCCCCCCCCACCTCAACAGCCCTCCAGATGCCCCTCACAACAGCCCTCCAGACCCTCAGACAGACATGCAGACACAGAGGCATACACAGACTGACACCCACCCCAGCAGGTAAGCATGGAGAGAGAGGGGGGGGGGAGTGAGGCAGGGCGGGGGAAAGGGAAGGTGCTGGCAGATAGAGTAAGAAGCAGGGGAGCATACCCCTGTGCCCACTCCCAGGAGCAGGGCAGGGGTGCCACTCTGCAGGCCACACACGTGCCGGCCAGTCTGATGGGGTTCACACACAGAGGCCACTACCACAACTTTGCCACTGCACCCTGCGCTACCATCCCACGGCCACCTGCATGGCTTTGCGGGCGAGTGGCACAGGTCGCAGCAGTGGCAGTGCAGTGGCAACCACTGTGTGTCGGCCACATATGTGCCGCCCGGCTTGGGGGTGGAAAGTGGGGCTTGCATGCAGCAGCCACCACTGAACCGCTGCTTATGCCTCACGACCAGCTGCACGAGTCCGGGGTGGTAGCGGATACATACTGGCCAGGGGGGGCAGCCTTGTGGGCAAGCGCTGCCACTGCAGAGCCATGCCCTTCACCCCTGGACCCTAGAGGTAAGTGGGGCTTGGGGGTTATGGGGCAGGGCTGGGGAAGGTGGCTGGGTGCTGAGGGAGTTGGGGGGTGCTGCCAGCCCCAGACAGCACACCACAGCCAGCAGCAGGGCCAGGGGGTGAGGTCAGGGGTGCCTCTCTGCAGGGGCAGGGGGGGCTTGCAGGAAAGTGATGCGAGGCACACATGCCACCTGGCTGCTTGCCCAGGGGAGGGGGGGAGGGGAGGGGAAGGCTGGCATGCGGCCAGCTGCACAGCTCCGTGGCCAGCTCTGCACCAGTGGCGGGGGGGGGGCTCGCGCGTGGTAGCCACTACTGCTTACCTGCAGAGCCGTGCCAGCGGTGATGGCCACTGCCTACAAAATCTCCCCGCGCCGCCGCGGGGCCACGCCCGGAGCTATGCGGCCGGCCACGGGGTAGCAGCAGTGTGGTGGCAGCCGGGTGGCACACAGCCATCCCCCCGCGGTGTGCGGTGGTCACGGCCGCCACCGCTGCCGCCCTGCACCCAGATGCACAGCTCTGAGAACGGCTCCACAGCAGCAGCGGGAGGTTTTCTAGGCAGCGACCATCACCGCCAGCGACTGCTGCTTCTTACTTGCGGGGCCGCCCGTGCCAGCGGTGACGGCTGCTGCGAACAGAACCTCCCTGCGCCGCCGCTGCGGAGCCGTGCTCGGAGCTGTGCGGCCGGGCAGCAGCGTGGTGGCAGCCATGGCCGCCGCGTGGGATGATGGTGAGGCTGGCTGCATGCTGCCCAGCCGCCACCACACTGCCTCTGCCCCCTGCGGCCGGCCGCACAACTCTAGGCACGGCTCCGCGGTGCCACAGGGAGCTTTGTAGGCAGCAGCCGTCACAGCTGGTACGGCCCTGCAGGTAAGCAGCAGCGGCTGCCACATGCAAGCCCCTCCCTGCCCCCCATCCCTCGCCGCTGCTGCAGAGCTGACCACAGCTGTGCAGCCTGCCGCATACCAGCCTCCCCTCCCCTGTGCAGGTGGCTGGGCGGCATGTGCGCCCCACATCACTTATCCACAAAGCTCCCCGCAGAGGGGGACCTCTGCCCTCACCCCCTGGGCCCTGCTCCCAGCTGTGGTGTACCGCTTGAAGCCAGCAGCACCCCCGCCATCTTTCCCAGCCCAGCCCCACAGCCCCACTTACCTTTAGGCTCCAGGGACAAAGGCTGAGCCCGAGCCCAGCCTTGGCTGACTCAGAGACTCAGGCCCCCTCTCCCTCCCACTCCGGGCAGTGGGTTTCCCACCCTTTCTGCAATCAGCTCTTGCAGATTTGTTCCAGCAAAAGCAGAGAATCCATGGATTTCTCTGCTAAAAAGGGAAATCTGCGTTTTCTCCCATAAAAACAGGGAATCCATGGTTTTCTCTGTTTTTCCATGGGAAACGGAACACCCGGATCCCTGATGATCACTGACTAGATGACTGTGGTCATTGCCTTATGAGCTAATTGCATGGCTCTGTTCTGCCCCTACCCCATGCCCCAAGCCTTGCAGGTGTCATCCTCATTGATGTTCTCTCTTTACAGGCACAGCACTCCTTTGGGCCTTCAGACTCCTTGCTCACTCCCTCAGCCCCTCTCTGGGTCCTCAACTCAGCCCCTCCCTGGGCTGCCAGACCCCTCAGTTTCCCACTTGACCCCTCACTGGGCTAACAGACCCTTCTAGTCTCCCTTGTAGCCCCTCTCTGGTCTAGCCCCTCTGGGCCCCTGGACCCACTTCTTTTCCAGCCTCGCTCTAGGCCTCTGGACCCTTCTGGTTCTACTTTTTCTAGGCTCCAGTTCTCCCTGCTGGGCCACACTCTTGGTCTCAGTGCTCCTGTTTTCCCAGGCCCCTTCTCAGCCTCAGGGCTCCTGTCTCTGCTGGGCCCCTATCAGCCTCTGGGCCTTTACAAACAAACTCCCCTTTCTGTGGGCTCAAGCTCTCCCAGGCCCTTCCTCTGGACTCCAATCCGCCCCTCACTGGGTCCCTAAGCCTATGGGTAGGGTCAGGTTTAAAACACAGGCCCAGCTCTCAGCATGGTGGCTCCTTTAATCTTGGAGTTCCCCCCACATGCCACTGATTGGCGGAGGGGCCCTACTGGCCCTGCTGCTCACTCCTGGTCGCTGGGCGGTGAAAGCCACAGTTTTAAATATGCTACGGCTTTTGCCTCCCACCGCTTACTGCTGACCAGATGGGAGGCAAAAACTGCAGCAGATTTAAAACTTCAATTTTCACCTCCTAGCCATCAGGGCTAGGGACAGAAGTTACACATAAACAGTTGAAGTGATCAGAAACTGATTTAAGCCTGTAACGGAACAGCTCAGTGCACATAAACCAGTTTCAAAATGGCTGAAACTGGTTTAAGATAAACCTGGTTGAATGTAGTATCAGACTTAACTAATTTGGGTCAGACCAGGTTTTGAGACTTCTGTCCCAAACCCCTTCCTGGTTCAAGTTAATCACAGTCTCCCAGCATCCCAGGATGCTTTCCAGTCCTGGGTTGGGCTGTGCTGTCTGCTCAAGAGCGGAGGACTGGCCCCACTCCTCTGCTCCCTAGCTGGAGCAGTGAGGGCTGGCCAACAAGAGTGGGGTGGGGCAAGCCTGGCTAGGGATGCACCCCAGTCTACAGGAGAGGGACTGGCCCCCCAGGAAAACCCTAGCTGGGGCCTGGGAGGGGGGTTAAACACCCCTTCCCCTGCTCAAAATTACTGTTGGAGGCAACTGTGGACTATAACTCCCAGAGGCACCTGGAAGCAGGAAGAGGATGTGATGAGCAACCCTGTACAGTCCTGCTGCTTCAATTTTGGACTGCAAATCCCAGAGACCTCAGGGGCAGCAGAAAGAGGAAGTGAACACACAGCCAGAGAGCTCTGCTCTAGCACCCCCCTGCTTCTGGCCTGAGCCACTGCAGGCATGTAAGTGCATTTCCCAAATCAAAGGTAAATGTCCATTCACTTCTGTTTCAATTTAATCTGTGCAGTCTAGACCAACCTGCAAAGACTGAATATATTCAGCCTCAGACTTTTTGACTATCTGTATCTAGCCCAGGAGAGAGCGGCAACAGCAGGGCCAATGGGGCTCCTCTGCCAATCAGCAGTGGGATGGAGGGGGGTGCGCAGGGGGAACTCCAAGATTAAAGGAGCTGCCATGCCATGAGCTGGGCCCACATGTGGCAGGGCACCTATGGTGCTTTCCACTCAATGGGCCTGAATAGGCAGCAGAAGCAGCCTGCAGGTGGCTGTACTCCCCAGTTAGGCATCACACGGCCAGCAGGAGACTGCCTGACTGGGGAAGAGGGCTCAGCTGCTAGCAATACAGGCAGGCTTGAGCAGTAAAGCCACTAGCAGTTCCTGCAAGCAGCCAAAAGCAGAACATCACCTGGTTGGAGATGCTTCTCAGGAACACCTGGTTGACAAAGTAGGAACTATGGGGATGGCAGGAGGTTCCTGGTCCTGGGGAATGACCTAAAACTATACCCTGCTGGGGTTGGATGGTGTGGTGGGGCTGCTTCTGGCAGGGCAGCTTCCAGGAATGCCATACCTGTGCCTCCCCAGTGAAGGGCAAGTATGGAGTGCCAGAAAGCCTCAGACTTCACTGTCTTCTGGGCTACCCTGTTGGGGAAAAGGCTAGGGGAGCACACCCTGACAGAAAAGCACAGGGGCCCAGGTTCACTGAGTGGGGCCTGAGGTGGGGCCCAGACCCATCGAATGGGGCCTGAGGTGGGGTCCATGTAAGTAGACAGATGTCTGAGGTGTAATGCCCAGGTAAATCGACATGTCCAGGGCCTGAACTGCTGTAGGCTGAGTTAGGGGGGCCCAGGTAAGTCATCAGATGCCTAAGGCTCAGATGCCCCACTGAGGGGGCAGAGTAGTAGGGACCTGGCAGCTATGTAGAGTAGGGCCTTAAAACAATCTAAAGGGCTGCATGTAACCTGACCGAAGTAGCAGCGGCTGGCAGCCGTGTAGTGTCTTAAGATGGCCCTAAAGACTGCACACAAGCTGACCAGAGTAGCTGGAGTGGAGGCCCCAGTAAGAGAGCATGAGTTAAGGCCCAGGCACATCCAAGGACACCTGAGGCCTAGTTGGGCCAGAGGCCAGAGTGGCTCAGTAAAGGGCAGAGGAAGTGATAGTGGAATTTGGATGCCATCTGCAATGTATAAGGGAAGGTTCAGAGCCATGTAATATGCCCTTGGAATTGGGCTTCAAAATGGGTAGCCTCGTGTCTTAAAACAAACCAAAAGAAACAACCCCCCCCCCAAATTATTGTTTACATCAAGGCATGGCAGAAAAGTATACGTAGACAGACTACCCAGAAAGGGAGGTGGGCCAGCATGGTGATGTGACCGGCCCTAATAGTTACCCTGTTACACTGCAATTTAAACCAGGCTTTATATATGGATTCTCTGGTTCTGTTGGTAATTGACCTTGCTACGGTCCCTCTACCTAGCCTCTCTTGGAGCTGTAGGTCCACTAGAAACCTTCTTCAAGTGCTTTTCTCTCAGGGTGTGCTCCCCTAGCCTTTTTCCATCAAAGGTTGACCCACAAGGCAGTCGGGGTGGGGGTTTTCAAGCACCCCATATTCACCCTTCCCTGGGGCTCACCACCAGTGGCACTTTCTAGGGGCTACCCTGCCAGAAGCAGCCCCACCCCAGTGACCACAAACCCCAGTTGGATGTACTTTTCAGTCTGACCCAGGACCACCAGGCTATCCTGTTCTAGCAAGCCTTGGCCCTCCTGGGTATTCTCTAGTGTTACTTGGCCCTCTGGGTTATGGGCTTCCCAAACCCTTTTACTTGCCCTTGGACTACAGACTCCCAGATCCCCTGGCTCTGGCTCCATTTCACTCCCAGATCCCCTGGCTCTGGCTCTGGCTCAGTCAGCCTCTGATCTCTCTGGGTGCACCCTCAGCCCTTTTTAAGACTCCAGACCCCTCACTAGGTCCCACACACTTGGCCTCCCTCTCAGCCCCTGTCATAGGGCACTAAGGTGCCTGCTTCTATTAGAGCAGAGATTGCCCAGGGAAAGAACAGAAAGGGTCAGATAAGAGCCCAGGTGCAGGTTGCTATGACAACTGGCTAATGAGGGAATTGGCTGCACCTGCACCTGGTTGGCTGGCTAGAAGAGGCAGGGCCCTAGGCCCATATAAACCCTAGGGCTAGGACCAGGCAGTTCAGTTCCCTGCCAGCAGCTGAAGGGGAAGGAGCCTTCAGGGAGGAAGGGCTCAGCTGCTACAGCCATTGGCTATGCTACCCTTAGGGCTAATGGGGCATCAGGAGCCCATAAGATACCCTTGCCCCCAGGCACCCAGTATCAGAGGAAGTTTGCCTCCTTTAAAGAGGCAGAGCATACCTTGCACTTTATGTTATAGCCCAGGGGCTTATGTTTTGTTTGCTATTTTATAAGAACGGTGCTTTGGGTGAGGCTATTTGGGGAAGGAGGGGCCTTACTGGGGGCCCACTGCAGCGTGGGGGCCCCGGTGCCAGAGAAGGCACAGCATTTGGGGGCATACCCCCCGGTGCCAGAGAGGATGTGGCATTTGGGGGTGCAGAGACAAAGGGTGCGGAGAGCTCAGCACCGAGGGGCGCAGAGAGCCCGTGAGGACAAGGGGCCAAATCATAACATGGCCTAGGCAAGACAATGCCAGTACCATCCGTGAGGCTTGGGATATGGTAAAGGGGCGGTTGGAGCCATGCATATAGCCCATAAGGCTAGGGTGCCCCCCCAAAACACCCATAGTGAAATGGGACCCACAAGGGGTCCAGGAACCCACAGGGTTCAGAGTCCAACAAATAGTGTCCAAGAGGGCTTAAAGGCAGCCTCCCTATTTTTATATTTCCATCAAAGACGTGGTGGACAAGACCTGAGGGTGCCCATCGGGCTGAATTGGCACGGTCAAGGGGCCTTGGAAGATCACGGCCAACCGTAAGGACCCCATCCCATGACAGCCCCAGATCTCTCACTAAGTCCCACACACTTAGCCTCTCTCTAGGACTCGGACCCATCATCAGGTCTCACTCAGCCCCTTTCTGGGCTCTGGACCCTTCTGTGGGAACCTCCTCCTTCCCTATAGTTCCTCCCCAGGTGGGTTGTGACATAAATGAGGTAGAACACAAATACAAGTAAAACTCTGGCTAAAGGATTGAGACAGATTGGTTGTTATTTTCCAAGAAGGAGCCCCTGAAAGTTGTGAACCCTGCCCTTACTGCTGTCACCAGCCCCTGACAGGAGAGTTACCAGCCTATTTCAAGTCAGTTTAGGAAGTCCATAATTTCAATTTACAACTAAATCTGGCAGCTTCAGAGATATGAAGTCCATTCTGTGCCAGCTGCCATAGAAATCGGAAATGGAAGGACCCCCAACTAGGTACATTACTATTATTCACAATGAACTGGAAAACAATTTCCTCAGCACTTCTCATCTGAACTCCTGGAATCGATCAATCTAACGATTCCAGTTCAACAAAGGTGGTTCTCTCCATGTCTCTCTCAATGGCTGTTTGGTTGATTACAGGAACATGAATCACTGATGACATTATGACAGGACAAAAATAGCAGGGGGACTGGGACCAGTGGAAAAATACTAGGTTAATTTTGTATGCTTTTCCTGATCGGGAGGCAAAGGAGAGAATTTCCAGGAGGTGATTCAGAACATGAAAAAATTCCAGTGGTCCTTCACTTGCATTTATAACTAATGTTACATCTCATTTTATCCTGTAAGGAAGGACAAAAGCATTTTGTCATTTGCAGCTGTTGAGCTAATCTGAAGAGTAATCCAATAATGTTAATAATACCTTTTATTTATATAACCTCTTTCAGATGATGATCTCCAAGCACTTACCAAAGGACAATATTTTAATAAATGCCTATTACCCTCCTCTTTCAGAGGTTGAAATCAAGGTACAAAGTGGCAAAGGCCAAATGGTTTGAACTGTTGAGGACTCAGCTCTCTTGAGTTACATTGAGAGCACAGGTTGCTGAGGACTTCTGAAAAATCAAGTTGTACTGTTTCAGGTTGTAGATGCTTTAGTTTTTGATCCATTGTAGACCTTTGTGTTCAGTTTAAGTTAGACTAAGTAAGCATAAGTGTGGCTGAGGGAAGTAGTACAAAAGGAACTGAGTGATGAGCAAGAAAATGTTCTAGGAAAGGCTAGCTCAGTTAGATCTTGATTATTGAAGTTCAGTATGTTTCAACCAGATCACAACAGGACACGAGAACATCGCCTTTCTGCCCATGTTTGTCTTGTTCTTATCAAGTCCTGTTGCGAGCCTTTGTTTGAGGAAGGGGATAAAAGGGGCTCCATGTTTTGAAATGTGTTTCTCTGGTATCCTTTGCTGAGGTTCCTGTCTGTAGACAACACAAAGATCCAACACCTCTGGGTGGATACCTTTAAGAGTGTTATGTACAAGCTGTTGCATTGGCCCAAGGATGGGAGGAGAGAACTGCAGGAAACAGCAGAGTAGGCTAAGAAGGCTCTTCTGAATAAACAAGCGTTATTGTTTTATAATTTTAACTCTTTGGCCTTTTTAGAATAATGCAACCTCTTAGAGCTTAATCTCTAAATCTGGATAGTATATGTGGAGGAGGAGCACGTGGGTTGGGATTCTTCATGGTAACATTCTCAAGAGTAATACAGACAAACCTTAAGGGCATGCCAGAGGGCATGTGAATGTGGTCAGAGAATCATTCTAATACAGCTGCACTATATCCAGTACCCAAGCCAGCTCATGCAGAGCTAGCTCATACAGCTTTGTGACATTGCATTGTACCATGAGGCTGCACCCTGTAAGTGGGTAAGTTTCTGAAACAAGTGGACAGCAATCCACCAGTTATAGGCAGGCAAGGTTCTTTGAGTAGATGTGAAAACTTTTCCAACCACTCAGTTGGTCTAATAAAAGATATTGCATCTACTCAAAGAACCTTGCCTGCCTATGTCCTTAGACCAACACAGCTACAACCAAAAACCAATCCACTGGTTATGGTGCATACTAGCACATAGTTTCTCAACCTGTGATACGCATACCCCTGGGAGTACGTGAGACACAGGCAAGGGGTACATGGGTACCCCAATACTCTCTCGTGCACCCTCTTTTCCTCTCTCTCTTGCCGTCTTTTCCTCTCAAAAATATGGCAAAAAATTTGATGCACCACACATTGCATGGCGCTTTAAATTCCCCAGTTCAGCCCTCTCAGCTTTGGGCAACATCACCTCTAGCTCAGGTACATACTTGAGTTGTGCACACCTGGTGTAACAGGTGGCAAGCCTATCCACACCAGATCAGACATCTGTCATATCACAGCCTTATACACAGCCCTTCTTCCAACATATAGCACACATTAGTCTGTAAATATAAAATCCCCTGGAAAATTAAGTGTTGGGGTACTTAAAACTTTTCAGAAGTCAGGGGGTACTTGCTACTTAAAAGGTTATGAAACACTGTACTAGCACGCCTGTTGCTGACTCTATGGATACCTCACTTCAAGGAACACTGCATGATACTTAAGGAGAAAAACATCCAAGCAGACTTCTCAGACATACTATCTACTTTAAGGACATAGGAAAATGGGCTGCAGAAGATTCTGAAAATGAACTGCTGGCTAGATAAAAGGCGTCATCAAGGAGTGTTAATAATAGAAGGCTGGTAAAAAGGAGGGACAAGAGAACATTCATTCACTAATTTCATTCTTAAGCATCTTGATTTTTATCAAAATACTAAGGAACCTGAACAGCAGAAATTCTTTGATTGCCTACACGCCAGTGCTAGGAGCTTGAGTAATAAACAGTAGGAATGGGAATTACTCATTCATGAACATAAATTAAACCTACTTGGTATTACTGAAATCTGGTGGGCAGATTAACATGGTGGGAAGATCAAATCACTGATTATAACATATTTAGAAGGTTTAGAGAGACCCAGAATTGGGGGAAGGGGAAGGGTGGTCTGCTATGCCAAAAATGGTATTTTCTGTTTCCAAGTTGCTCTGTGTTTGGAAGAAAGTGATGTTGAAGCTGAAGGCCAAAGTTCTAATAAACAGAGCACAATACAGGGTATTACTTCTCTAAAGATATAGACCAACTAGTTACCCATGTTAGCCTTGTTGACACTGGATTTGGACGCAGCACCTATACCTCTCTTCTGGGTGGGCACAACCCTCGGACCGACCACAGCACCTGCCAGTCAATAATAGGTGAATTTATTGATACAGAGTAAGAACAAAAAATCAACAATACAAGCAATTCTATATCTACCAATTCTAGGGCTGTCATCAGAGTCAAAGTACATCTGGTCAGGATGCAGGCTCCACTCTGAGGCTCTCTCTCTTACATGTCAGCAGTCTGGAGGTGGAATGCCAAGGCCCACAGCCCCCTCCAGTGGGGTGCATGAGACAGGCTACTGGTATGCCCTCAGTCCATGGTGGCCTTGGGGACCCTTCCCCAGGGGACAGGGATGGGGGCCCCTCTTAGGGAGTAAACCTGGGAGGGACTGGACAAAAGGAGGGATGGGAGGGACTCTTTGCTACTCTCAAGTCTCTGATCTTGTATTCTCCTTCCCCCTTGATAACTCCTGATTACTCTTCATCCATGGCTATCTCTGGTTGGTTGTCTCTGGTCACACATCCATGTAGCCTTCCGGACCTTCTCCTAATTTGGTCTGTTCCCCGAAAACTGGGACTTAGGCTCCCCTGCTCTCTGAGGCCTTGTTGCTGGTGTCACTTATTTTGTGTTATGGGATAGTATGGTACATACTTCTTTGGTTCCCAGGCTGTGTCCTTGTTGAGTTAGACAATGCCTCTGCCTTGGAGGCTGTGATCTCGTGTTATGGCATGCCCCACTTCAATTCTCAGGCTGTGTTCATCCATTGGCCTTGTTATGCTAGACAGCCTGTCTACTTCCAGGGCCATGAGAAACTGTGTGCGTGCCTCCCAAGCTCTTTAGAAATCCAGTTAACCACTGCTTCTCATCTTGACCCCTTATAATACATGTATCTATACCTATAAGCCAATTCCCAAAAAACAGGCTTTTAAATACCGTTTCTAGGCCAAAAAGCCTGAAGTCAGAAAGAAGGCTGTGTAGAGGGTAAAAGCAGGGTAGAGGGAAGAAGGCCAAGAACATGTTTTCATAGCTCTTGATGAAGTGAGCCATTGCTCATGAAAACTTATGCATCTCTGATTCAGTTAGGTCAGAGGTGAACCTTGTAGACTATGTTCTATATAGAGGGAGTGCATATATGTACATGTGTGTACCAGAGATGTGGGTTTTCTGAAAAAAACTTAATTAGAAAATTTCTTAATTTTCTGGAAAATTTTTTCAATGCCCCAAATAGAGCATGATCTGATTTAGCATGTTTATTTTACTTATAATTTAGTAAACAAAACTAAAAAAGTACCCCTGTGTTAATTTTATGTCCCAATAGCTACAAGTATTTGAACTGAAACATTTGATTAGGGAAAAAAAAATAAATACAACACACTTAATGTGGTTTACATGTTATATTCAAAGCTTTATGTAGAAAGAAATTATTTTTATTAGGATACTTGTAAAAATGTAAAGACAATACTCAATAGCATGTACTTCCCTTGTTTGTTTAAATTTAAGAAAAAAAACAAAGGTACTGAAAACTGTTGACATGCTAATTTTAGCACACCCAAAGAACTGTACGTGATATGCTGTGGTTGTCCACTCCTCTACTTCAACAGTTTAACTCTCTTCCACTGAGGTCATAGTGAAACTGGAGGTGCCGCAGTCACTATCTGTAGAATCACTTGCACTACTTATTAGTTTCAGAATCAGATTGAGGCAAATCTGATTCAGAACTACTTGAACCACATTCTCTTTTGCTAAAGGATGGTTTTACCAATGAGTCTATGGGCAAAGGCAACTTATCATCACACTATATCTTCTTCACTAATTGTGCTCCTCCAGAAGCAAGAGATTTTGAGAAATAGAAACAAGCTTAGCAGTGTGTTCATTTGTTAGTTTATTCCTCTTTATTGTCTTAATTGAGCTGAAAGCCTTCCAGTCCTGTTCACAAGAAGCTGCTGTTGGTGGAATGCTTAGGATTCTTAGAGCAATCCTGGACAACATTCAGGTGTTACAGTATCCCTTCCACCATGTGAGAGGAGACATTCTCTGATGCCCGCCAAGGTTGCTTAATATTGTATTGGCATCCATTCATTGTTACTAATGCATTTTATGAAACAATTCCTCTTTAGAAAATTGTTTTGGAAAACTTTCTGCCCCACATCTCTGAACTCAATGCACAGCACAGTCACAGTAATGGAAAAGTGAAGCCAAAATAATGGGTGTAGGAAGGTGGGAAGTAGGAAAAGAAAGTAAGGCAGACTGTGACAATTGGGACATGGTAGTATCAGACAAGGTATAGCATTAGTATGGCCTAGTTTGTCAAGCCATTTCAGTAGGGTGACCATTGGTCATCTGGTTGAGGGCAGTGTGGAGAAGGTGTGTAATTTTAAAAGCAGTAGAAAATCAGGGAGATGGAGTGAGGGGAAGAGATTCTCAAAATTGTGATGGTAAGCAAGGCTTGCCAGATTTTATTCTACTCATTAGGCATATTAGAGGACTTAAGTACCTAACTGTGATCCTGGAGTTCCTGAAAACCTGATAGTACAAAAGACAGGTGAATCCTCTTGCTGCTCTCTGTTTTTTTGTGACTCAGTCTTAAGGATAAAGTGTCAGATGTTGCAAAAGATGATACGTTAATGGATTTCTCAGGGACTCAAACAAGGTGGAATAGAAGTGCACTTGGGCATCTAAGGCCACTTATGTATCTAATAGGTGGAAGAAAATCTGGCCCCATGTGTTTTGGTTTTAAAGGAACATGTTCTATCAAATGCCTGAGTGGATGCTTAGTCTCACAACTTCTATTGCATGAGTCCTGCATCAATTCTAGTGAGATCCCTCACAAGAGGAAAGACTAGCCCTGTGAGTTAGGCTTCAGGATAGGCTTTTCTCTTCTAAATCTATAAGCAGGAATCTACTATATACAATTTACCTGCTCTTCAGTACAAGACAACCAGGTAAAAATACATTATTTTTAACAGGCTGGCTTTAGTAACATGTTAAAATGCTGCCTCTGTCATGTCGAATTGATCCTTGACTTGCTTGTGTTAGCATTAGAGATTACTTTAATTCTGAAACACATGGTGGTATCATGTGACTTTGTATAGTGCCTCTCATCATGCTGTTTATGGCAATGGTTCCCTGTCTTTATATGGTCTTTCTGCAAGCCTCTCTTGCAAGCTTTCAGCCCCACTTCTGACTCAAGCCCAGGCACTATAATTGAATTTTGGTGGGGTTCATGACCCCACTTTTTAGGTGCTGTGACCATATTTAGTTTGTAACTCCTACTTTGGGAAATACTGATGTAAGGAAAAAAGGAACTTAACCATAAAGAAGATTTTGCTGTTTTTATTTGAATGTCTACAGGTGATGAGAGGCTTGCTTCTATTGCAGGGGTGGGCAAACTACAGCCTGTGGGCCAGATCCAGACTTTGTCCCTCGGTTCCACCCAACCCAGGTGTGAGGGGCAGCCTAGGATATGGCTCACGTGGCTGGTCCTGCCACCCCACAAGTGGGTGGGGAGTGGTGTACTGGAGCAAGGGGGGCAGGCAGAACTGGGGAGACCCTGTGATCCTGGAGCGGTAACAGTGTGGGACCAGGGTTGGGGCAGAGCCACAATCTGCTGCCCATACACCCCTGCGACGGGTGCCGGTTCTGTGGGAAGACGCATGGAGGGAATGGATCACAGCTCTGACCTGGTCTCCAGCCCCATGCTGTCACCACCCTGCAATCCTGGGGTCTTTGTGGAGACCAGCCAGGAGCCGTGTGGGCAGGGCACATGGCCAGACAGACAAGATGGGGCTGCAGACAGGCAGGGAGCTGCATCTGGGGCGGGGTCCAGGATCTTGGGGCAGTGATAGTACAGGGCTAGGGCCTGGGTCAGAGCTGTGATCCACTCCCTGAGCGTCCCTGCCTGTGGAACTGGTGCCTATCCCAGAGACTTGCAGGCAGCAGATTGTGGCGCTGCCACCACCTTGCCACCCCGCCCCGTGATCCTGGCCTTGCCTGGCTATCTTGCTCCGGATCACCACTCCCCACCTGCCCACAGCCCCATCCCACATAGGGTGTTTTTAGTGTGCTGTCATGGGGAGAGGGCAGGGTGCTGACCTGGCCCATGACAGCTCAGGAAAACTCCCTATGTGGCCTTGCAGGCCCAAATAATCTCCCACTCCATTCTATAGGAATGATAAAGAACAGACTAAGGTTGAGACACAGTATTTCATCTCGATCTGTAAAGTAAAAAAAGGTTTGTTTTAATTTATAGATGTTTTAACTTATACTCGGCAGCAATGTAGCTCTATTAGTATTAAAGGGGGAAGATGAGTGTATAGGAGTTACTGGCTGTTTGTTTCTACTGGAGAAATAGCTGAAGAAAAATCAGTAGTTCAAAAACATAGCATGCCTATTTTTTTTTTACAGGAGAAAATACAGCTTGTCTCCTTGAAATTAAGGCTTCAGTTTAATTTCCCCATGCCTTTTCCACTTCTTGATTCACTCATGAGAGGAAGTTCTGTAATGTCACAGAAGAAGATGTTCTTGTGTTTCTGACCCAGCTAGGAGTATCAGAAGTCTCATGGGGGGAAAAAGATTGATTCTCTTGAACGTTTCCAGCCAAAAGCTTAGTTTTTCCACTGCTACCCACTTTGACTACAGTACAACTTCACTGGAAGTACATAAATGCAACTAGTCAGGAGTCAGGCCCAAGTTCAGGAAAGCTGATTTTTATGGATGACTTAAATTTATTTTATATTAACTACATTTCTCGAGCTTAAGGAGTCATTGGTTGCACCTTAGCCACTTTATATATGTCAACAGGTAGATGGCAGAAAACAAGAATATTTATTTCAGTAAGTCCCTTATTGTAGGAGAGGAATGAGACTAACAGGTTCCTGGACATTGCAAGGGCCTAAGGCATTGTGGCAGCCTTGATCTCTTCTGCTATCCTCCTATAACATGTTGATGTTTTTGAGACCTGTTTCTTTTATACTAATTATCCTAATCCTATAGGTGATAGGAGGTGCCTTTGCCTTGTGAGATGCAGTAAGGGCTAGAGTGGACATTTGTGTAGATTCTTTTAAATTTATTTAATTGCATGGTTGGCAGCAATGCGTGCACTCATGAAGAGGAAGCACAAGGTCACACTTGCGCCGCCTCCTCCTCCTCCTCTTCCACCTCCACAGGGGGGCGAGGAGGGAGGCAGGCTACGTGTGCATGGCCATGTGTGAAGACTGGGCTCCTTGTCCCCGATGGAGCCGGGCAGTGTCCTGAGGCGCTGCTTCTCCTCCTTGCTGCTGCTGCTGGAGGCCAACAGCCGGCTGCTCCTCCATGGCTTCCTCTATCTGGTGCTGTACACCCAGGTGTCCCAGGGCAAGCCTGCATTATGCTTCTTTCATTCATTGAGAAGTGAGTAGAAGCGAAAGTGTTTATTTTAGCCAAGTGTTTGGTATTATTTCATTGTTGCTTTTATATTGTTTTTATTTTGGATTTTAAACCACGTTTCCAGACCCATTTCATGCCACTTCCTGCAACTTCATTGGTGTCAAAGGTCACGTGACATCACTTCCTGATGTGATACCACTTCCTGTGAGGTCTTTGAATATGGCTTGCTAGCCCACTGGGTGATAAAAAGTTCGTGATCCGGCCCCACATTCAAAAAGGTTGGACACCCTTGATCTAAAATGAATGTCAGCAGTAAGAACAAGAACAGTAAGGGGTATATTAAAGCCTCTTTTTGACATACTGTACTCGTTTTTGCACTCCTAAGTGCCTTAACCAACTAAGATTCCCTCATACGTAAGTAAAAGATATAAAAGTAAGCCCAAGACAGTCTGAGTGGAAGGCCCCATTCCCACTGATTTAAATGGGTGCTAAAATCAGGCTACAATAAATTGGCATAAGGGGTTGTGTTTTTTGACAGGTCACATTTGACCCTCTGAAATTTTGGCCCTGTTTATATATTTATCAGGGACAAGAGGGATCTTTTGGTCCCCCTAAGTTAAAATATTTTTGATGGAAGGTCCATAAGTCTGAATCAGGTGTTGAATCAGAGTAAGCTGAAGCTTTTGAGAGCGAAAGAACCTAACAAAAGGCACGTTGAGAGAGGATGGGTTCTGATTTTAAGACGCAGCTCTAGTGTCTTGAGATTGAAATCTCTCTGTATGCAGACAGCAATTTATCCTTTCTCTGACTGTTTGTAGAGATAGCCTTAAGTGCTAATTTACATTTGAAAAGCAAACCAAAGCTGGAATGAAATAAGCAGAATGCAAAATGCCTTTTCAAGTGTCTGAGCAACACCAATCAATAAGACAATCCTAACGCGTCCTCCCTTGCTCTCGCTGAGCAGCACAGTGGTTCTCATTCTGTAGTTTGTTTTGATGTTTTTGATGCGAGCAGAACTAGGGAATGGCAGGTCCTGGTGCAAGTATAATTTTTGCCCCTCCTCCCCCCAGTGACACAAAATGCACAAACACATGCATTAATACACACACAAATAATATTTTATTCCTTTTCTACTTGCTACTACTTCTGGGACTTCATCTTTCATGCCTTCCTCTCCACAAATTCATCAATAATCTGGTATAAATTTACTAGCTCTCTCATTTTCAACGGACAGTATTGCTAATCCATGATGCTTTTCTTGTCCCATTGTGCTACGCAAATAATTCTTAATTATTTTGACTTTCTAGAAGGAATGTTCAGCACTTGATATTGTTACAGGGATGGTTAAAAACAACACATACCTCAGAAAAACTTGATAACAAAGCATTGTTATCAACAGTCAAAAACTTAACCAAATCTTCCACTATAAGTAACTGAACTTACACAGTTGGAGTGCTGTGTCCAGTTCTGGGCGCTGCACTTCAAGAGGGATGAGGTCAGCATCAAGAGGGTCCAAAGGAGGGCCACTTGCAGGATCAGGGGGCAGCAGGGCAGGCCCTACGAGGAGAGACTAAGGGACTTGAACCTGTTCAGCCTTCACAAGAGAAGGCTGAGAAGGGATCTAGTGGCTGTCTATAAACTTACCAGGGGGGACCAGAGAGGATTGGGTGAGACCCTGTTCCCCCAAGCACCCCCTGGAGTAACAAGGAACAATGGCCACAAGTTGATTGAGAGTAGGTTCAGGCTAGACATCAGGAGGCACTACTTCACAGTCAGGGCGGCTAGGATCTGGAACCAGCTTCCGAGGGAAGTAGTGCTAGCTCCTACCTTAGGGGCCTTAAAAAGGAGGCTTGATAACTACCTAGCTGAGGTCATTTGAGCTTAAACTTTGTAGGGGTCATATGAGCCCTGTATTCATTCCTGCCCAGGGCAGGGGGTTGGACTAGATGATGTGCTCAGGTCCCCTCCAACCCTGCTTCTATGAATCTATGAAATATGAACTTTCTGATTTTAGACATTATCTAAATGTAACTAATTGTCCAGGCAAGATAACAGAAAAATCCCTGTTACATTGTTTCACTCTTTTTCTGCTTTTTGTACAGTTCTCCATTAGTTGCTGACACAAGTGTCTTCAGTAGAATTACATTAAACTGTATAACAGTCCAAACTACAAACACACTTTGCAGCTGGAATAAATTATATCGAAACAGCCATAAAATACATTAACATTGAAATAGCCCCAAGCATCATTCAATCTTGAGCCCTCACATAATTCAAACTATTTTTTCATTTTCTTTCCATGTTTCAATTCAAACAACCTCTACACCCTACTTCTCTGACATTTTGATGGCACTTTGTTTGAATCATAAAGTAGGGCTGGAAGGAACATCTAAGGCTAGGGGCAGACATTCAAAAAGCCAGAGCCTGAATTAATTCAATCTTTGCAGGTTAGTCTAACCTACCTAGGTTGAACTGATTTGCAACTGCACGGACATTCCCTCTGGACTGAGGAGATGCAGGCACATGGCTGCAGTGGCTCAGGCCAGGAGCTGGGGGCTGGGTGCTAAAGCGTGGTCTTGGCTTCAGGGAAGCTGTGCTAGAGTGGGGAAGGGCATATGGCTAGCCCCAGCAATAGTCTTGGCTGAACTGGCCAGAGAGTGGTTTAATTCCCCTCCCTCCAGCATCCTCTCCACCAGATGCTGGAGGGCAGGGGCTTATCCTGCTTTCTTGCACAGAGTGAGCAGCAGCTGTCAGAGCAGACAGACCCAGATGTGGTCCCCTGGGGGCAGTGGAGGTAGAGGGGGAAATAACTCCCCTCTCTGCCCATTCTGCTTCAGGGGCCATGCCAGCCTGTCTCTGCAGCAGTGAGCAGGGAGCACCCAGCAAACCCAGCTTGGGTACCTGCCAGTGGCATGATGGGGGAGGGGGGAATTAAACCTCTCTGGCCAGTTCAGACAAGGCTACTGCTGGGGCTGGTCATGCCCCGGTTACTGAAGCAGACAGCAGAGAAGTGCAGGTCCATGCAGGGGGACAGGGTAGGGGTGGGGGAATAAACTTCTTGCTCCCTTCTGGGGCCAGTGTCTAGCCAGACTTCCACCCCAGCCTGTCCCTGCCTCAGCTGGGGAGGAGAGAGGTGGAGCCAGCCCTGCTTGGCTGGACCATGGAGCCCAGCCCAGAGAGCATGCTGGGATGCTGGTGGACTCTGTTTTAATGTAAACCAGAAAGGGGTCTGGGACAGACATTGCATAAACCAGTTTGAAGTCAGTTAAGTCTGATACTACATTCAACCAGGTATATCTCAAACCAGTTTTGGCCATTTTGAAACTGGTGTATGTGCTCTGATCATCTGTTCTGTTACACATTTTAAACAAGTTTCTGATCATTTAAACTGGTTTGTGTGTAATGTCTGTCCCTAGCCCAGAGGTCATCTAGTCCAAGCCCCTATCTGAGGCAAAATCATCCCTATACAAGCCATCCCATACAAACCATAATCTAAACTCTACACAAGAATACCTTCAACCCTGACACAACACAGACCTAACACCCTAACCCATCACAGGTACAGCAGTGGAACCATGGCAGCCAACATCTTGCTTCTATGAAATGTGGTCAGTATATGCTCAAGAGATCCCAGGAAGAGGATCATGCCTTTTGCTACAGAGAAATGTAAAAACCCCCACACTTAGTAACAGTCTGACTATAGGGTAAAATTCCTTCCTAATTCCAAATATGGCAATCTGTATGACCCTGAGTGGAGGGTCAAGACCCTCTAACCAGGAACCTGTCTCAGCAGGAACATTAGCACACCCCAGTCAAAGTCCCCAGCCTTGGCTGTATCCAACACTCAATGCCTCTGAGGAAGGCTTTAAAACACCCTGGTACATGTAGCAGAAAGTGGTGGGGGGAGGGCAGGAGCAACCAGCAAAGCCCAGAAGTGTGGGAAGTACCCATGGTAGAACATAGACATAGTTATGCCTAGATCATCCCCAACTAGTGGCTGACCAACCTCTTCTTGAACACGTCTAGTAATGAAGAGACCACATCTTCCCTAAGCAGTCTATTCCAGTGCCTCACTATAATAAGTGAAGAAGCTTTTGCAGATATCCAATCTTAACTTACTTTGCTACTGGTTTCAAGCCATTGGTTTGCATCCTCTCTGAAGCAAGAGAGAAAAAGTGCTTTCACTCTTTATGGCAGCCCTTCAAGTATTTGAAGACTGCTATCATGTCCCCTTTTAAGCACCTTTTCCGCAGTTTGAACGTACATAGCTTCTTCAGTCTCTCCTTGTATGACTTGCTTTCCAAGCCCTTTATCTTCTTTGTTGCCCACCTCTGCACCCTCTCTAACTTCTCCATGTCCTTTTTAAACTATGGGGCCCAGAACTGCACACTCTAGGTAAAGTCATGTAGAGAGGCACTATCACCTCCCATGTCTTGCATCTAAAGTTTCTATTGATGCATCCCAAAATCACATTCACGTTTTGTGTGGCTGCATCACACTGGAGGCTCATACTGAGTTTGTTATCTGCCAAGACTACCCAGTCATTTTCCATAGTGCTACCACCCACAAAGGTGCCACCCATTTTGTATTTGTATTTTTGATTATTCCTCCCGAGGTGTGGCACCTTGCATTTGTCCAAATTGAACTTCATTCTGTTAGCTCTAGCCCAGTCTGTGAAGATCATTCTGAATTGCGCTCACATATTCCAACATGTTCACAGTCCTTTCCAGTTTTGTCATCTGCAAACTTGCTCAAGAAGCTTTCTATTCCAGCATCCAAATAATTAATAAACATGTTTGACTTCTTCAAAATTATTTTGAAACAACATGAGCAATTCTGTTATTTTGCAAAGCAATGTTGAGTTTTTGTCTAAGCATATGTCTTTAGATTGTAGGCACTTGGAGACAGAATTCGCAGTTTCCAGAATTTTTGTTTGGAACACAAGAAATACAAAATAAATTCCTAAGATTTTCTTTAAAGGTGAAGCTTTGTTACGTTCATCGACCTTTTTGCTCAGACCTTTACACTTTCCAGACTTATTCTGGAAAGTGCCTTCATTTTAACCATGTGGCAGAACCTCAAAGCAATGAGTGATTCTTCTTGATGCCCAGTGTGTTGTACATATTCTCTTTAGAGTAATGTTACTGACAAGTTCTGAGACGGAAGCTAATCAGATAGCATGGCCCATCACTTTACACTATGTCCAAAGAAAGTGTAGAGTCTTTCAATCACCTTATAAAATGTTTGATTTCAGGTATTCCCTAAACGTAGTCATTCAGCATAAGGTTCAAATTGTGAGAGGACAATGCATGTATTCTGCATTTGATTCTTTCATAGATATTCTTGTCTGTACACAGAATAATCAACATATAAGCAGAGTTTATGTTAATGTTTTAGCCCATTTATATAAAGAAACATTTGAAAAATTACATTAAAATAATTTTTAACTAATGTGTTGCAAAAAATGACGAACTCAACAATAAATATTGCAGTTGTTAACAATAATTATTTATGTTTGTTGTGGGCTATATTTCTGCTAAATTACACAAGTTCTGTAGAATTAAATATTCTATATCTGTGGATATGAGAGAGAATCATCCTTAAAAATTAGTTTTAAGAAGAGATTATGACTATGCTGAATGATGAGTGCCGGAAGTATTTCAAGCTCTGGATCTGAGTGAAGTTGAATATATTTAGGCTATTAAGAAGGATGGCCCCCCCTAGGTTGATGTAGTACAGCCAGTCCTCGACTTACAATGTTTTGAGTTACAACATTTGGCACTTACAACGTTTATAAATTGACACCCTGTTTCAACTTTATGACGTCAGTTTCGACTTTACAATGCTTGATCCAATGCAACGCCATGCGATGAACTGGTTTGTTGCACCACTCATCTCCCTTGAGAACATCTGTCCAAACTTCCTTGGACACTTTCTTTAAGAAAGCAGACAAGACTCCAGAAAAATCTGCAGCCAAGACTCCTGAGAAGACTCCAGCCAAGAACCCTTCAAAAAGTCCAACCAAGAGCCCTTCAAAAAGTCCAGCAAAGTCACCTCGAAGTCCTTCCAAATCAATATGATTGCTATTTACAATATAAATACATTAATATAGCTATATCATTCATCTATAATTGATGGAGTACAAAATTCTGAGATATTTTTAGTGAAAATAGGGTATCGGGCCTTGGTTCAGGAACCAATCTCACATTTATAACACGGTTTCTTATGAGAAAATTGGTTCCAAGTTACAACATTTTGACTTAAGACCCAGTTTTCAGGAACCAATTGTGTTACAAGTCCAAGGACTGCCTGTACTGGAGTGGGGCAATGGCAATTGAGATGTCTCCTAAGGAAAATGTTCTTGCCTGAAGTGATCTGCAGAAGGAAAGAGCACAAGAACAACTGGCCTCCCACTACAAATAGACCATTCAACCAGTAAACAGTTCCTACTTCAGCCCACTGTTTCCAGCTGTACTGCTGCCTCAGACAGATTTCCCATTGCAAACTCTACAGCAAACTTTGTAGCTGTCATTCACCACTGGTGCAGTTGCACAGGTGGCAGTAAAGATAGAAGTGCTAGTGCAGACAGGGATTAGGGATTTGTAGAGTAGAGTTAATGATGCAACTCTTAAATGCTTGTGTCCTCCATGTGCTGGAGCTTATGCTGATGGTATTCCTCAGTGGACCTAGTTAATGCCAGTGCAGTGACAGACATTTTCTCCTGTGCAGCATTCCAGTGATTGCAATGACTGGCACAAATGGCCTCACTGAGTGGCAGCCAAAGAGCAAACCCAGGGGAAATGACTGGCTGGCCAGAGGCAAGTTACAATCATATCATGCTGCGCAGTTGTGAGCATCACTGGACAGTCTGATGCTAATTGTGTCTGCCGGTTAAAAACAGGGTTCACAGGACATGTTCTAGCCTTCTTATTAAGACCAGAAGCCAGCATGACCCCTTATTAGAGACAGGTTATTTGGCTAAAGGTGTGATTGAGCCTTTTCTGGTTTTGATTACCTCTAGAATAGATTTTTACTTTAATGACTTACTACTAAATCAGACAATTTATCTTCTTCAGGGTCAGTGATAACAGACTGTCAAAGATTTGTGGGTTGTCATAAAAGCTAGTAGTGCCAAGCAAATTTAGCAAAGCTGGTGAAATTGCTGGTGTTCTGATCATACTACCGCTAATAAGCACTGATTAAGCACAGTGATTTTTCTGATCAAACCAGCAAGAACACTGCTAAGTGAGTTTTACACTTGCATTAAGCCAAGACAGTTAGTGAGGAGACAGATTGATCAAACAGATTGTGTTATAGGAACAATTAAAGGGTTCAGGAACAGTCCCAGTAATTGAGGATACTTCAGTGAAGTTAGAGTTTAAAGCAGATGAACAGTCACATAAATAATTACCCTGTCATGAAACAAAAGATAGAGAATACAATGATAAGCACAATTCTTACAAGGGGAAAGAATATGACCCAGAGTAGGATTCTGGAAAGGAAAACTTGCATTTAATTGGAAATCACTCACACTCAGAAGAGAGTGCCAAACCCAATGATATTTTAGCTTTGCAGCCTTTGTTAAAGTTAGCTTTGAGTATAAAACCACCGCGCCCAAAAAGGACAGTCTTGGGCTGAAGTTACAAAATCCATAATAATTGGAAAGATTAGTCTCTTATAGACAGGTGAGAGAGATTCTTGAAGCTCTCCTTAGGACACTGAAGCCAAAACAGCCTTACAGCTTGCAGGTCTTGAGATGCAAGATCTTGGGATCAAATGCATGAGTTCCTGCCTGCTTCTACTCTTTTTTTTTTCTGAGTAAGATGGTGGGGAGGGCAGTGCTACCAGATGGGAAAGAATGGCAGTATCTTACTGGAACCTCAAAATTACTGCATGAAATAAAAAACTTTTACAGCATAAAGAGTTAAGAATATCCAAATGTCATTTTTTCATCATGTTTGATATATGATTGTGTTACTGCAAATAGCAAATGTTTTGATTATTTCACTTGGTCACCTCCTAGAGCTTTAAGATCAGTCAAATTCAGAAGTAGAGCAGGTATGTAACATGCCTCTGAGTAAATCTGCATGCTGGAGGAATGGCCGTTTAAAGTTACTTAAGGAGTGAAGTTGTCTAAGGGTAAAAATCTGACTGGGTATGACAGTTGCATTTCCAGTGCAAGTGCTTTAGCTCTTCCTGCAACACTGGGCATATTGGCTACTTTCAGAGGTATTTTTACAAGTACTGAATTTATATATAGTGATGATCATCCATCTGACAACACTTACGTCAGGGAAGATTGTTTCTTCTTGCTCTGGGCCTGTCACTAGACAGGGGGATAAGGCTGGCATGCAATTTGCAAAGTTGGGCCCAGAACAACCATGACTTTTCTTTATGTTGAACCCTGAGCCTCTGTTCAAGGTGGCAAAACTATGTTGTCACCAAGTTTGGTTCTCTTTTGCTCCCACTGTGAGTGGCTTTCAATTGTGTGTGTGTTTTCCTTTTCAGAACACTTATGAGAATTAGATGTTATTCTTAATGTCTCTGAGGGGTATGCTATTTGTTTTGAATTACAGGAAAATATATAATAGACATAGAGGAAATACAGAGAGCAAACTTGCCTTTTTCTTGTAGGGGGTCATGTGATTGCATTTTAAAGGTTGTTCTGCCCCATTCATCATATTAGACAGCCTCAAAATACACAGCAAAAGTGTGGTGAAAAGAGTTATTTAAGGCAGTACAAGAGGTTTTAATTAAGGGTGAAATAACAGATCTTGTGTCGGACAGAAATTAAGAATGGAAGATATTCCTTCCTTGCTTCCCTCCTGACAGCAAGATCAATTAGGCAATGGATTCATAATACAAGGTGAGTGATAGAAATATCAATATTTTGGGATATTTTAAGTATACAGGACAAAACACTGGAGAATAATCCAGTACTTAAGAGAAATGGTTAGCAATTTTCCATTCTCCAGCTCTATTTACATACAGTAAAAGCTTTGTTATCCAGTATGAGTGGGGTAAGGGGGTGCCGGTTATCTAAAAATTCCAGTTATCTGAGAATTATATGGAAGATAGTGCCATACTTACAGTGCAAATACTTGATGCGCATGTGCATGCTGGATAGACTTGGCAAAGATTCCGGTTGCTAAAGTGAGGATTTGTATTGGGGGATATTGGAAATTCCGGTTAATAAAGTATTCTGTTTAGTAAAATGCCAGTTAACATAGCTTTTACTGTACAAAGATACAGTAGTAAACTATATGTAAAAGTATGGGAGCCATGCATTGAGTTAATGATGTAAGCTTCTTCATTTCAATTTTAATTAAAAGAGAGTTGATTTGACTTGTGATACTATGGGTTCTTCATTTTCCAATGAACTAATCACAGGGGGGAAAAAATTTAATAAGGATTTTCTCATGAACTTCAGAAGAGTCTAGACATTGAAATTTATTTCTAATAAAAAAGCAGGGGCCAACACAAGGACATTCATGTCTGCAGCCTAGATTTCTGGCTTTAGCTCCTCTTTTCAGACTGCTGTAGAAGAAAACATGCTTCTTTTATCTTCCGATGATAAGAAATGAAGAATGAGCCAATAGGATGAAATTGTAAGGATTGCAGTGAACAAGTGATGTCAAATGATCAACTTCTCTATAGCCCCTCACATTTTAGGAGAAACATAGATTGCACAAATCCTGATCCTTTGAAAGATAAGGATAAAACTTATATGAAAAAAGATGGCAAAAGATACCTATCAGATTCTGTGACCAGAATTTGGCCCTCGGGTCCTATCAGAAGTGTGTTGATGGGACTGTCGTTATCACTGGATGTTCTATGAATCTATTTCTGCTCACTGCATGAACAAAGCCTTATATCTTCGTGCTTTTATTCCCTTTTCTGTTTTGACGTTCTCAGGGCACAGGGGAAAATAAAGCTTTTGCATAAAACTCAGCTTCATAGAATCTTTGCCCCCTAAATGAAAAGTCATTGACCTCTTAGCACTGGCCACCATGCCCCTTCCTCATTTGACTCTGGTATTTGCCTGTGAGGTAGGGCTCAAAGCCTTCCCTAACAAATGAGCATCGGAGCTGGCACATACCAAAGGATCAGGAATTGCATGTGTTAAGTGTTGTTTGTGTTCATGGTCACAGGCTTGTGCCATCACTAATTCATGGCTTGGAGGGATGCACTTAAAAAATCAGACAGTTTGGGTTCCTCTCAAAAGAAAATGAAATTGTCTAGCAAATCAGGATTAGTGTCTTCAAGGATTATACAACCTGCCTCTCTGTTGAATCAAAATGCATGTTGGCCTAGCTGCTGCATTCCATGTCACAGGAGAGCCAAATACGATTTCCCAGATCTTGAGTCTTTTCCTTGGCTGACCAAGGCTGGAATATCACCAAGATGATTGGTATTCAGGCTTGAGGCTAGGTTAGCCTTGCAGTGCTCTCAAAATGACCCCTGAGGTGAAAATGAATCAGAATCATAGAAAAGCAGGACTAGATGGGACCTTGAGAGGTCATCTAGTCCAAGCACCTGCCTGAGGTAGGATCATCCTTATCTAAACCATCCCATACAAATCCACTGTCTAACCTATTAGCAAAAACAAGGCATAACACTGTAATCTGCCAAATGTAAAGCAGGAGGACCACAAAGGAACAATAGTAATGGGCTCTGGCCTCCCAACAGGGAATCTCAGCATGGAACTAACTGGTATACGGGAGGAGAAAGGCTGTTTTTCTTAAGTAGTCATGAGCCTGACCAGGCAATTTTGGGAACTGAATATGCACAGTAATGCATCAGCCCAGCTGTGTAGAACCCAATATGCTAAATTATTTAACATAACAAGAGTCTAACTCATGCTGTTTTGTTAATCAGTGTAAGGTTTCTGTGCTGCAGCCTAGGTCAGCTCTGTAAAGCTCAGGCAGGCTCCTGCCCTGCAGCCCTTGTTAAGTGCATGGACCCAGTTAGTACCAGACAAGGGTAGCTAACCCACCAGCCCCTTCCCTCTGGTTCTGGAGCTGTATTTAAGGAACTCTTCCAGCACCTGAGCCTTGCTGCACAACACACTGGTCTTCAGTCTCTGAACAGCTCCAGTTCCAGCAACATGTCTAGTTTCCCTGGTTCCTGACCCTGCCTTCAGCTTGGTCCTGGACTTCTGTCTTTGAATTCTCCCTGCAGACCTGTTTCCTGACTCCTGACCCCAGTTTGGCTTAGTCTTGGACTTTGCCCTGTGGATTATCTTTTGCATTTGGTAACTAAGTTTCTGATTCCCGGCTCCTGATGGCTTGGTATTTTGGTTCCTGACTTGTGGCTTTTGCTCTTACCCCTGCAATCCCTGCTCCACACCTGGCTTTACCTGTTAGGCCAGCTAGCCCGGTGGACCATGACAATTTGTTTATAAAAATTAGCAAAAGTGGACTGAATTAGGCCAGGCAGACAGGCCCACTGATACTCCTAATTTGTTGCAGTCTTGTCTCAAAAACAAGAGGAAGGTAGTAACAGAAATATATGACCCAAAATTGGCATGTCAGAAGTTGGACACAATCAGCAAACAAAATAAAGAGATGTTCTATTCTGCACACCCACCATGTCTGTAGGGGCTCTTAGCCTAACACAAAAGCTAGGAAAGGAGAACAGGTACCACTTTTACCATCATGGCTACCACCCACACCCTTTCCTGAAACCCTAGGCTCTACCAATGTTGACCCTGGACTTAATTAGCACCCAATTACAAGCACTTAATTAGCAGCTATCTTCAGAGTCCAGTTCAACAGAGGTAGTTTTTGGCCCCAGTCCTCTAACAGATTAATCGGGGTGTATCTGGTCACCACCCAATTAACCCAGGCAATGGATAGCACTGTGACTAATAAGGACACCAACTCCAATATACAAATGAAACGAATCACACGGTTTATTTAAGAATAACAAACAACAGGTAGGTAAATCAGTCACAAACACACTTCCAATATGCACAGACAACAATAACAATCTTAATAAATCTATCTAATCCAATTCTTATTCCAAAATCCTAAATATCCTTATCTAATCCTAGCTAATTATACTTTTACAACAATGCACAACATTAACAGAACTTGGGTGGGCTCACCTTTAATAAAGGATGGAAGAATTTATAAACTTGGCACTGGTTCCTCAAGCAGTATCAGCACCTTGTACAACTGCTCAGCTTGTCTGTGACAGAGCACCTTTGGTGCCTGTCATTTTAAGGGCTGGAGCAGGGACCTGCCAGGTGGCTGATTCTAGTGGCCATTTTCAAACTTAGGCCAGAAAGGCAGCAGTCTGGGTTGAGCAGCCAAGGATGCAACATCAGGCTGAGGTGCTCTTGGACCACCTTGGAGGTAAGGGTAGGAGCTATGGGGGATGGTTTGGAGGCTCCTGGTCCTGGGTATGACTTGAAACTGCACCCTGCCAGGGAAGGGTGGGGCTCCTAGTGGCATGGGAGCCCCCAGAAAATGTCAGGTCAGCTACCTCCCTGGTGAAAGGTGGGTAGGGGAGCCTTAAAACCTCAGCCCCACTGTATAGTGGAGAGTATACAAACTCGAGGTCCAGGGATGCTGGCAGAAAGGCACCTGAGCCCATGGGAATGTAAGACCCCAAGCCCAGAAGGGGCAGGATGGAGCCCAGAATGGGCATAAAGGTGACCCCCAAGGAGGGGTGGATAGTGGCTCCAACAGGGGGCAGAAAGAGCTGAGTGCCTGGGAAGGGGCTGGTGGCTATATTTGGCCTAGGGTTAGGCATGGGCTGTCACTGGCAAGCTGGGCTGCAAGAGGCACCCAAAGGGCTGCAGGGTTGATCGCCCAGGGTGAGCGTAAGCCTGATGGCCTGAAGCCCGCTCTTGGGGAGCAGGGCAGAGTGGGTGAGGCCCAGAAGAGGGGTGCCATGAAAGAGGCCCTGTGAGGGGCTGGAGTGAGTGAGGCCCGGTGAGAGGGGGCAGTACGATTGAGTGAGTGGAGGAGGCCCAACATGAGGCAGAGTTTGGCCCAGCTTCTGGCCAGAGCAGTTATAATCATGGATGCTACCTGTGAGGCATGGGCCGCAGTGTGTTCATGATTCATCTGCTCAGTTTGTCACTGGATTGGTCGTTCTCACAATCTCTTCCCACGCTATCAGTCCCTATCTCCTTGTCATACCTCAGCCATATACAGACACTCGAACTCAGTCACGCTGCTAGCCCCTCAACTCTCTCATCCCCACACACATGTGCTACCCACACACAAAAGGTCTTTAGTGGCTGTACACCCCATTTCCTGGGCTGGTGCACCCGGCACTCAAAGGTGCGAATGACACTTCGTTCTGGAGTCTTCACAGGCATCTTACACTGTCGTTCAGAGGGCGGATCACACCAAGTGCACTGAGTGACCTACTTAGAGCCAGTCCTAGCCTCAGAGATCCTTAGCATGGCCTCGGGCCCAAATTTCACTCTACACCAGGATACTTCTGGGCCTTTATCATGCTAATCCAGAAAAATGCCCTGACCAGGCCAAGCCAGAGAGAGTCCCACATGGTGTTCTCACTTTCACTGACTTGGGCTAAGTGCTGAACAGGATCTGGAATGTGGGACTTCATGCCCCTGCTGTCAACCTCTGCCCTTGTGTGTCCTTTCCTTTTATTTATTTTCTCTCTCCTTTTGCCTTCTGTTAAATAAGAGTCTGGCTTACACAGCTCAGACTTTGTGTTTGGAAGCAAACACAGCTGTGAGTCTAACCAGAAAGGAAGCTAAAATCAATGTCCTAAACAGCCCAGTACTGATAAAAGTTTGCCAGGTCCCAGGATGGATGACAAGACCTGGATCTCTACCTGTCTTTCTCTAGCTATAAGACTGTAAAATAAGAGTTGATAGCAGACATAGGAGCTGCGTGTTCTGTTTTTCCTGTTCTCTCCAAGGAACCAGAGTGGTATTTGAACATCTCCATAGCCACAATAGCACTAGTCCATCTCAACTAACCTTTTCTCTTTCCCCAACAAGGATCATTTGATCAGTCTTGAGTACCATCTGAAAGACTGTCAGATAAGGGGATTCTGAATTTAAAAAGCCCTTGATCTAAATGGAAAGTAATAAAGAATGTTGTTGCAATTAAAATCTGACTTACTTAAAATACTGGGCATGTCTACATGTGTACTTGAATGCACATTAGATGAAGATTAAAACATCACAAAAACCATGCACTTTCACTAATGTGCATTAAAATAGACTATGCACCTTTTTCTAGTACCTCACAATGGAGGTACTAAATTTAATTCACATTAGCAAAAGTGCATTAACGAGCACGTAGATATGTCTACTGTAAGTAAGATTGACTTCTAATGGTTTAACTGGGCTTTCTGGGATTTAGTTCTCTTTCCATATCTTTTAATAAAAGGTCAAAAGATTTTTAACTAGCGATTGTTTGCCAGAGTGCTAAAAAGGCAGAGCTCTCTTTTGTCTAAACCCTGAATCTTGTTTAACATTGTACAATGACAGGCAGAAGGCAGCATAGATTTGCACCTATAAGGTACACTAACTAAATCATAGTTGTAGCATAAGCTTCCAAGACCCTGAGCTAACTTCATCAGATGCTTGTCATGTTAAAACCTTTGGCTCTCTGGGCTTTAATCCAGTGAAATTAAAACAATGGCCATTCCCCTCAGAACTAGAAGCAAATGGTAAGTAAATGTACACATCCACAATGTGCTGAGGGATAGTAACTATAATGTATGTGATTCAGCAAGCATCTGGCAATTTAACCCAGAGTTTGGAGCTCCCCATAGCATAATGTCCCCTTGTTAGAGATTCATCTTGGGTGGTGCCTAATACAGCCACCAGCAGAGTTTGAACCAGTCAGCTCAAGTTACCACTGGTTGGGAAGAGAGTATGATCAGGGCCACTGAAACAAATCAGTTCTTCCCATCCCTGCTGACTGGGGTCTTATGTAGATCAAATTGAAAATTTGAAACTGTAAACTTTACTTGCCTCAGCCTCAGGGACAGAGACACTCCAGAGTGTGGCCTTCTCTGCCATTCCAAGGGCATGTGAGGTGCATGTGCCTGCTCCTTGGGGGTGACTCAAAATCAGCGCTTTGGGCCAGGAAACACAACCATAACTGCTGTATACAGGTTTTGCTTTCAATTTAGAAGCAACTGCAGGTGTTAAATTAGCCACCAGAGGGAGCCTCTATTATCCTAAATCTAATGTGCATTGACATTTTTAAAGGAAAAAACAATAAAAGATTAAGTGAGATATCATCTGTTCCCTTCCTATTAGTGTGGCCTCCATTAAATCTGACTGAATTTTCTTCCAAAGGTTTATGATCCCAGCAGGTTCTCTTTAAGACACGTCTTGCTTTATTGTAGTGGGGGTTACGTCAAATTAACAAAATATGGGAAATAACACCTGCTCCTCCCCATCTCTCCTGAAGGGCACAAAGAGAATGCAGATTCCAACATTGTATCATTTAGGTAAACATCAGTAGGTTGTTACACCCTCCAAGCCCATTTTACCATCATTTTCATAACACATTAGAAATCACATTAGAAATCGCTGATAGGATCATAGCCCATTTGCTGCCCCTTTTCAGCAGCTGTCTTTCTGCAATATTTTGCCTACTTTCCAAGGTCTTGGATCTTTTTTTCTAGGCACTGGGCCCTGTTTTTGTTTATTTCCACCTAAGGGTAGATGCAGGACCTGGGAAGCTAGGCAGAGCTCAACACTGCAAACTAATTAACTATCATCCAGAACAATGGACACCTGCTGGGTATTTTAGCAGGAGCCATGGAAATTTTACATTAAAATCTTTCAAGCAAAAGGAAAGGTTTGTCCAAGCCTAGAGAGGCTGGAGGACTTGTATGATTAAGACAGGCTGGTTTCTATGGCCCATGGTACACATGGGGGTGATATAGCTAACAGCCTGGCTACCTGATGCCCCAAGTTCGTATGTCCATGTACAGCTGGGTCTGCTGGATGTGACCTTCAGCACAGGTAGAGAACCAGGCTTGAAGTCAAATCTCTGGAACTGAAGAAAGATATCTTAACCCCTCTGCTACTGTGCCCCAAGGGGAGAGAGAGGGCTGGGTTGCTGAAACTCTGAACTCTTGGCTTGGTTTTGTATTCCTCTACCTGTTTTTCTGGTCCCCCATCTCACAGTGGCTTCGGTACAAAGAGGAACACTGAAAAAAAATATTTACTATATTAACCTGGATAAAAAACAGAAGTGGTGTCCATATTAGCATCAGTGGTAAATTGTAGAAAATGGGCAAAATCTGTGGAAACATTTTCCCTCCAAAATGAAGGAGCTTTGCACAACATTAAGGCCTAGTCCGGAGTTGCCCCCGTGAGAGCCCAAGAACTGGGAAAGAAGACAAGAGCCTGTCCTGGCCTGGCCCCTTGTTAGCTCTTATTCTAGAAATAACACCAATCCTTGAATTAGTAGTGTTAAAAGCCTGAAAAGGGGCAGACAGGAATCAGGCCATCACCACACCCACTTCCATACTGGCTGATAGACCTGAGCCAGAACAGGGAAGGCTGAATAGTTCTCTGTTAAATGGTGATGCAATGGCTGCTGCTCCTATGTTCTGACAATTTTCTTGGAGGTAGTGACTTGCTACAAGTGTAGCAGTTCTAGGCAGTGCAAGGCTGGCAGAGTCACTTTATGTTCTCTCTATGAAGCCTCACTACGTTGTCTTGAGGCCTAAAAGCCATGGGTTGTGCTTTTAAATTGGGCCTGCAGTCAGATTTTCAAGCTGGAGCGTCAGAACTGTTTCTGTGCTGTGTGAAGTATGAATCCATCTCTCTCGCACAGCTGCTACAATATATGTATGCTATTCTAATGACAACATACTAATCAGGTATGCAATTATGAACATATTTTGCACTAGGCAATGCTAAAATTAGGGGTGCCATGGTTGAATGGAAAAGACATCTTGCTGTGGCCCCAGAATTTCCTCCCTAGATTCATGCCAAAGGCTGTCCCCAATCAACCCAGCTATAATTGGGTGCCTGGTCACTTGGGGAGTTAAATATGGCTGGATGTGATGCTAGACATGTTCCCTTGTGGGCTGTTGAGCACAGAAACCACGCTAGGCAATAGGCTGCAAGGGTTATGTAGAGCTTCAGTTTTTTCCTTGAATGCCAAAACTGTCTATTCTCTTGCACTTGGGAAGGGGGTGGGCTTTTAATACTTAAAGGTAAAACTAAATCCCTTTAATTCTGTTAAACATGTATTGATAAAGAGATACAGATATGTCTGTTTCAGACCAAGTGGATTGAAAGGACAAGTAAATAAAGAAAGAGCTTAGACACTGATAAATAGCTAAATTCTATGGTTTTGTTTGTGCTATGGATTGTTTCATGTTGGCTGCCTGATGCAACCTGAATCAGCAATACTTTAAATAACTGAGGAAACGTTTGAACATTTGCTACCTTAGCCTTCATTGTGCTATTGTTTTGTTTGTTTGTCTTTAAAAGCAGAACTCAACAACATGCAGTTCTGCATTTAAAAATAAAGAGCCAAAGCTTTTGAAGGCCCCTTATTTTTGTCCTTTGCGTGGAACTTACATTTTTTTAGAACGCAGTAAAATCTATAGGAAAAACTCTAAATCTGCACACACTCAATACCCACAAGCTCCTGTTGCATTTCTTCTGGTTCTCTTCTTGCTCACTTTGTAGGAAATGCTGCTGCACAGCTGGAATTAAGAGTTAGCGAGCAAGAGAGCATTAACTTTAGTTCATCTCTGGAAATTGGATGTCTCTAAACACAATAAAACAAACTTATAAAATAAATCTGTAGGAGGAGCCTATCTGAGTCTTGCCTATCTCCTGCTGGTTGGAGGCCTCCATCATGTCTTTATGGCATGGTAAAATCAGGCTCATTTTGGAAATGTAAACACTATTTTGGTCCTGGGTAAAACCGTAAACTACATCCCACTGGAGGGCCTGGTGGCAATGTGGTGGGGCTACCTATAAAATACCACAATGTTGCAAGCTCCAAAGTCAGGTGAGAATAGGGTTCCTCAAAACCCTACCCCTCGCTGCCTTGTGGGTATTCCTTGGCCGGAGGAAGGCTAAGGGACATCACCCTGGCAGAAATGCACCCTCACTGAGGTGTTAGCCAGTCAGCCACAGTTCTTATCTCTTGCTCTCTGGCAGAAGCTACAGTCATTTAGGCGCTGAACATCTGGACACAGTTTGGCCTTTGGAATCTATCTCAATGAAAGTCTGAGATAGAATGGAGGAAGGATGGTAGGTCTTCGGCAGCCTCCAGTACTCTGTACTCTTGCCTAGGTGTGTGTGTCGCAGGTCTTAGCGTGATGATCTCAGGACTGCGTACAAACGGATTCATCAGGCACCTAACTAGACCTCTGACACGTACACCATGATCTAGAGGATTGTCAGTTTACCTACTACTTTGCTCAAAGGGACCTCATAGTGGGGAACTACTAATACCTTTATACCTTTATACCTGCATGTATTTTTTCAGGTAATTAAAGGTAAGCTGTCATAGAGCACTTAGGTGCCCTGCTCCTTTTAAAGAGGGGAAACTGCTAGGGAAGAGCCCTAGCAGTGAGTGAGGAGCCCCAACTGCTGGTTGCCAGGGCAACCAGAGTTAGCTGGTGACCCACACCTGCCAGCAGTTAGCTGACCGGAAGGGGCAGGGCAGACATTTAAACCCCAGGGCTGGGGCCAGGCTGGCAGTTCCCTGCTGGCAGCCAAGGGAGAAGAAGCTCTGCTGGAGCAAGTAAAGGGGAGTGGCCTGACTGCGTGAGCAGCTCCTGTTTGCTGTTATGGGATGGAGAGTTCCCTGGTAGGGATTGAATGATGTTTTAGCTGGGCGGCTTGGATTTTGTTATAGCCCAGGGGCTTGTGTTTTGTGTTTGCTGTTTAGAACCGGAGGTTTGGGTGAGGCTATTAGGGGTTGGAGGAGGCCTCATAGGGGACCCACGGCAGCGTGGTGACCCCAGCCCCAGAGAGGGGGCAGCGAGAGGCCCCAGAGAGGGGGCAGCATTGATGAGCGCCCAGTGAGGCACCGAGTGAGAATGCAGGTGGTTGGCCCAAGAACAGGTGGGCGGGCCACAGAGGTGGGCCCCCAGCAGGCCTCCCGTCACATAAGCATTATCATGTCAAGGGAGAACTTTGCCATGCGAACTGTTTGCAACTTGCATGGAATACATACAGTACTTTAATTAGAAAACTTAGTTTGGTGTCATCAGTCACAGTGCCTTTGATAGCATAGGCAATTAGTGCCTTTTTACAGCCTGAAGATGCATTTCATTTAATAAAATGTTCCTGATTGGGGGAAAGTTCCTAATGAGCTCTATGTGCCCAACAAGGATGCCACAGCAAGAACTGGATGTATTAACAGTATTTTCTTACCCTCCAATTTCAAATAATAAAAGACCTGTTGTTCCAGACAGTATAACAGATACTGAGTTAGCCTTAGCCTACATTCTTCAAACTCTCAACTTTATTAAATTCTCCTGTAGCCTGGAAAATTGAATATTTCAAAGCAATATTGAATCCATATCAGTTCTGCTTACAATCATGCATGTCAGTCTTTACAGCTAACCATTTCAAGTGTCAAAAATCTATGCTGAGTTTTTTAAAACAAATGTTTTTAAATTGTGTTACCATTTTTTCGTGCTAGAAGCTTTTGTTTTACACTGATATTCAATTTCTGGCCCTCTATCATAAAGAAGATGAGGTTTCTTGTCTTTATTTTCTAGCCATACTAAGAGTTGTATCTTCTGTAACGTTAAAACCTCTTTTGTGTTTTGTACTGCAGATGTTTCTTTGTTTTGAATTGTTCTTGCCAATGCTTGATAATGATATTCTTGATTTATAGTTGTAGGTTTTCACTTTGGATTGCTAAAATATACATTACTCTAATATCACTTCTTAAATTGTTGATAGCGCTAAATAAAATGTGAACAGTTCACACTGGCTAAATCAACAGAGGAAATCAGAGACTCTTGCTGTTAACTTGTTCATCAGTCTCTTATCAACTAGGAAATATTAGCAGAAATTATAGATGACCAAGCACCATATCTGTAATGACCATCATCTGCCTTATGTTTTAGGTTAAAGCACAGGATTCAGGAAAACTGACTTCTGTTCCCTGCTGTGTCAGGATTTACTCTGTAGCATATCATCCAGGGATCTGTTTCCATCTAACTTCATAGGGGCATCCTGAGGTTTAATCAATAATACTTAAGGCACTTGGAGTTGCTTGGAATCAGGGTCAGAAACTATCCTCGATGTTTACAAGCAGAACAACTCTCAGATCTATAAAAGTCTAGAGATGGTGCATAGCTTTTACTTGATAAATAATAATACTGTATAAATAAATAAACTGTATAAGTATAGAAAATATCTTGAAAGTTACTCATATACAGATCTGTATCTAGGTGTCTAGAACTCTTAAAATCCACAGATGTCAAGATTTAGCAGTTTAGTCATAAATCAAAGAATAATCCAATCTCCAGGCACAGAGGCGTATTTATCTACTGCCTTCAGAAGGTGTGATTGTAATGGATATGGATGGATATACCAGCACTAGCTCATTTGGGTATTGGTAACAGTGAAGGCTTTTAAGTGGCAGTGCAGACTTCAATGTGGGCTCACTGCCTGAGCATGTTATCAGGGTCCTCTATGGGCTTGTACAAACCCTGCTGACATCTGTTACCCTGTCTTTCCTGCTATAGTTACCTAACCTAGCTAGAGTGAAGTTAGATGATACCTGGCTCAATCAGACTTCCCATGCTGTAGTCATAACTTCAGCATGCAGTGTAGATAAAGCCATGAAAAACTTTAAAAGGCATGCAGAGAAAAGGAACAGAACATAGATTCCCTACTCAGTGGGCTATAGAAGAAACTCCATTACCTCTACTAGCCAGAAGAATATATGATCAACCTTGCTTTTGATACTCCAGTAGAGGTCACTACTCACTAGCACACTTGAACTAGCTGTTTCCAAGAGATAAATGTACTTTTTATGGTTCCATATACAGCAACAGATCTTACAATTTTTGTAGAAAGAGGACAGACTTTGTTTCATATTTATTTACAGACATGGGGAAAAAATGATCTTGTGATATGTGCAGCAGGATCTGAAAAAAGTCCTGAGAGGCATATAATAGTAAAGAAAGGAACTATGCTATGGATGAAGGCAAATCAATTAATGTGAGATGTCCGCTCACAAACCTTTACCACTGAAAAGTAAAGCTGAGCATGGTGACAATAGTAATAGTAGGCTTCAACAGAAATGTACATTCTGGATTTGCATGTTGTTCCTTAGCTCATTGAAAAGTGAAATACATGTTTCCAAGAAATGTTCTAATTAGTATCTAATGGAATTTGGGGCCCTGGCCCCAGACTCTGTGGGCTGTGGATTAATCCACCTATGCCCCAAGCTGCCTATCCAAGAACATAATTTACATTAACATCTGTCTGGATCACCTCTGGCATATAAATGTTCAACATCCTTTATTCTTTAGATGGTAATGGTAACCTCATCATCACCACTGAAGTGTTGAGACCCAAACTGAGATGAGAATTTAATTGTGCTATTTGCTGTATAAACACTTTATAATGCATCCCCTTCCCTTACAGGTGGATCTGAGGCACAGACTGGTTATGTGGCTTATCAGATAACTCAAGAGGTCTGTGAGAGGCATTAGCCCAGGGGCAAACAATTATTTTGGGCAGAGGGCTGCTTACCGAGTTTTGGCAAGCCATCAAGGACCGCGTGGGTAGCTCCACTCCTTGACAGGTGCCCCGCCCCCTGGTTACCATCTTAGGACTGGAAGTCCCACCCCCCAACCTTCACCACCAGAAGTCCCTCCCCTTGCCCCAGGTACCTGGCAGCCCAGCCCCGTGCTTCTGCCACCCTGCTCTGGGCCCTGGTGCAAAGTTGTGGGCCCCATACTCCCACCGGGCTAGACTTGCTGCTCCAGCTGTTTAGTTCTTTTGCTGGCTCCCCCTGGGTCCTACTGCTCCTGGCTCCTGTTATCTTTGACAGGCAGCCAGGGGCAGATAAATATTAATTTTCTAAATTTTTAGGGGCCTCACTGGCTGGATAGAATGGCCTTGTGCAAGTGGCTGCAGCCCAGCAAACCACAGCCCAGCAGTCACCGCCAACCCGGCCAGAAGACAGGTAAGGATACCCCCAGCCCCCGGGCAGGGGGTGGGCCAAACCCTGCGCTACTGCGGGCCCTGTGGAAGGAGCCGTGTTCTCTCCACCTGGCTCTGGGGGGGGGGCCGCAATTTGCCAATCCATGGCTACTTCTAGTCTAGCAGTCAACCGTGCTGCAGACTGGCAGCTGACCCACTACGGCCTGGCACTGGGCCACGGCCTGGGGATTGAGAACCCCAAATTTAAAGAAAAGACAAGGGAGAAAAAAGGGGCTACCTTCCTTACTAACAAGGAAAATCAGGCCAGAGAGGTATCAGTGGGGAAGATATAATCTGTGATGTCAGCTCTTAGGTGAACTTCACAGTCCATTACAGAAGAAAGATATTTTAGGTAAATGTCTTTTTTTTGTTTGTTTGTTTGTTTGTTTTTTATAATCAAACTAGTAATTCATGCATGTCAAAGAATTCCAAGTGACCCTGTGCACCTGGAGAGGAGGAGAATTCCTGATCTGTCACCCATCCTTCCTCCTCAATTCTAGTGTCAGGCCAGGTCTCCACTCCTCTTTTCCCAACACGTGTCATGTTTTCACCATAGGTACTGTAACATTAACCCAGAGCTGCTCATTGTTGTTTTCACTCAGTGTTTATCAGGCATTTCAAATGTTAAGATCTTATGTTAAACCCTAGCAACTGGAGTCATATGATCATGTAAAAATCTTAGGTTTCACTGAAAAAAAAAATGTTTCTATCCTTCATAGCTACAGACTTGGGAGGAAGATGTGAAACTTCTATAGGCACAAAAAACCCTAAGTGAAATAAATAAACACCTCACAGTTGTACTAGGTTAGATTTAGGCTGGTCAGAATGTACACTAGCTGAGGATCAGCCCTATTGACTTAAAATGCATGATATTTTAAAAGATAATGTTGTGGTTGTTTGAGGCTCATAGTTATCAGATGGTCGGGGCTGGCAGGACTGGGGCTCCCTCACTGGTAGACTTCCAATCATCCTCTAAAGAGCAGTCTGGTCAGAGAGGACTGGACTGGTAAAGTAGGCAAAAGGAGTTTGTGGCACCACTTCTCAGGAGACAGTGTGTACCAGTTATTGATCTTTAGCTGAATTTTTCAGCAACAGCACACAAAAAATACAAATCTACATTTATTACCTTCAAAAATACATATATTTAAGACATGGCTTCCCACCTCTATTGCAACCACTTTCCTCTTACTGGAGGCATTTTCGTGTATAAGTTAATGTGTCTGCTGTGTAGAATAACTATGGCATATCAGTGAATTCAGCCATAACGTGATCTATCAAACAAAGCTAGAAATCCCAATAAGGGTAAAAACATCTAAATTGGCCATTTATTTCTAGACTAAGAGGAAATTAAGCACAGGGACCTCATATCTGGGCTCTATCTTTTGAATCTGTGTCAACTGAGGCACACAGAAGAAGGGTTTTGTATGCATGTATTTTATTGAAGAAAAGGACATTAAATTTGATTACATTCCTCACCACCCCTCTTCTTTAGGACAACAGATCCAGTATTTTCTGCAAAACATAATTATGCATGGTAGCTTGACAGCTGTAAAAAGTAAATAGTTTGCTCCTTCATACAAGAAAAACAGGTAGCTCACAAGTGTGTGCATTACATTGCATTTAACAGATTCCAGCCTCCATTGGTTATACTATTGACCATAATACACTCCTTATTAGAGCATCATTAGAGCACACAAGGATCTCGGGGTGGGGGGGAAAAAAAGCAGCATGCAACAGCTCTTCCACATGTGCAACGAGGATGGATTAGGGACCCTGCTGAGACTATTATGGCTAAATGGACAGAGTCTGCACTGAAGGATGCCACTCTGAATTTTAAACCTTAGTGACATCAAATATTTCCACTGCCACTGAGAGCTTTCATCTAGCAGTAGGAAAACATGGTTTGCAAATTTAACTCCTTCCCCTGTTGTAAAGAACAATGACAGAAACTTGTACAAACAGAAGGTACAACAGTCCAAAAAGGTGTTTCCTCATGTAGACTGTTCAGAGAGAGATCTGGATCTGAACAGCCAAACTAAAAAGCCCCTTATATGGCCCTAGAGATGAAAGTGGCCCAACTATGCTTGCTGGAAATGGATCCTTATGTCTTTCTCTCAATTGCATTCATAAAAGTGGCTTCCTTAAGCTCCTCTATGACTGTGATGGGGAATTAAAAAAGATGCAGCAAGAAGACAGTGAGTTTGGAGGCTAGTCACTGATTTATCAGTCACAGCTTCTCTTTGTAGCTTATTTTTTTGCATCAAACTCTAATGTATGTATGTCTATCTAAATAATTCCTACACAGTTTAGAAGCCATTCTGGTGTATGAGACTTGCACATGCAGAAATTCTTCCATACAAGTTGACCACCACAATTCTTGTTTATTTCTGGCTTTTTTTTTTTTTTTAATCACAGACACTGGAAGATTTCATCAAATAGTGTCACATTGGGCCTACTTATAATACAGACTGAGAGAAGGATGCCACAAAATTGGGCCAGACACTGCCTGGGATGTTAGTCAGTGACTACTTCTTTCTCAGCACTGCCACCCCCTTACTTTGCATCTTCCTTCTTTTGCACTATTCAGTGCACTCTGCCTTCCTCCCCAGTGTACAATTTTAAAATGGTGGCCAGGAAGCTGAAAGGAACTACTTTATTCCACTCCTGTCTAGGAAGCTTGATGGTGAGCCCCTATCTAGGTACCTGTTAACACCATGTTGACTGACCCATAGAATAGTGCTTAATCTTTTAAATGCTTTTAGTTAACTGTGATCTATATGTCAGTGTCTTTTTATGAAGGCTGCTGGGGAAGGAAAAGGCAAGAGAAAATATGTCCCCTACATTGAAATCTGGGTAGGAAGGAAGGAAGAATGCCCTGGGCTAGTCTGAAGAGTAGCAAACACTGGATTTGATTCTATACATGTATATGTCAGGAGACAGAGTGTACTTGTAGTACAAGAATCCGGATTTTTCCACAGGGATGACATACCATGATATGAATTGTTTATTGAGTGGCTGACATTAAACTCACAAATCCTACCATCTGTGACCTTTTGCAGATGATTCTTTACTCGTATGTCCTGTAGGAAGAAGCAGCTCCTCTTACTGCTCCTCATTCTAAGCTCCACACATTACTATATATGTCATCTCCCTAGGTAAAAAAGCTGCTCCCCAGCCCTTTCTCTGAACTCTCCAGATATCAGATATAGGCAGATAGATCTAAATATTTCCTTTTACTTCACAGAATGTAGGGTTAGAACACCAGGGGAAAATTCTGTTATTAAATTTATGCCCAGAGCTGACTAACTCCTAATCACCTAGGCATTGCCTCATCAGGATCCATAAACTACTATAAAATAGACGCACCCCCCCAGCAGGTTTTGAGGGCAGAGATAAATGTGGCAAGCATTCTCAGAATACAGATCGAGCCCCGCAGAAAGTGGCTGAGGAGAAAGTGCTATCATCCCCGGTCTTCAATAGCTCAGTGGGTAACACACTAATCTACACTACCAGTGGGATATCAAGGTTCAGTTCCCTCCTCTATTTGAACTTGCATCTCCTAATGACTGTGCAAGCATTCAGTATGTAAGTAGTCATTGGACTCAGGTCTCCCCTTGCAGAGGTGAGTACCCTCACTTGTAGGTTATACAGTCATTCTCTCTTCCTCTCGGGCCCAATGAATAAATATTCCATGCAAAGTGATTCAGCTCCTATGAGACAGAAGCTTACTAATCCACCTCTGATATTTCTTCAGTGTTTGATTATCCCACGTAGTATGCTACCACATTGTATGGGAAGGGAAATACATGAGCCACTCTGAACTGTTCATTCATAGCATGTCTATGTTGCTGCCATGGTGATCCCAAGACTGCCACCAAGGACCAGCCCTGTCCACTTGTGCCCACATCATCCACTCTACTTGCCAGAGGCAGGACTTTTGTCTTGGGCATACTCCTGAGAGTGGTTCCTGGTGCTTCTGGCTTTGCTCTAACAAATATGACATGATTTTTTTTTGCATGCCACTTGGGGGACAGGAGTGAGTGTATGAGGCAAGTATGTCTCTGGAATAGACATGCCCCCCGCAATGCTTTTTTTGGAAGGCTAGGCATCCTACGAAAGCCCTTCACACTCCTAAGTGAGCCTTATCTTTTACTATCTCAAGTACCTTTTCCGATATTTGAATGTTACCTTTTTATCCATCTGAGATTATAAGGATCAGCCATCATTAACAAACCATAATTTTAAGAAATATACACTAGACAGTAATTTAACTTTACCTATGACACTATTTTCACATATTCGTAGAAGGAAAAAGATGTTGGTTGCTTAGGAACAATTCTTTATAATAAAAAATGAATCCATGAACTCCTAGGATTTCTTAAAGTACATCTAATGTGTTTGTTTACAGGGTGGGTCAGCAGCTGAGTAGTGTGAGCGTGTTATTCCTGTGCTCTGTGGACTGCATTGGCTGTCTGCATTTCTTAGTGAAAGTGAAAGAGCTGGGTGTAGACTACAAAGACTTAATAGTCTAAGCCCCAACCAATTTGGTATCTGCCATTCATCTAGGCTCTACTCTATCACATGCACGCAGTGGGAAAACTTTGGCGCTCTCTGCTGTGGCTGAAGCATGCAGGACAGGTAAGGCATACTCACTGACACTGATTGGCCTTTGGAATTTGCTCCCACCAGAAACACTTCTAAGCCCAAATTTAGCCAAACTCTCTTGTCCTGTCTTTCTGCTAACTAGTGTTCTCAGGCAGTCCTACCTACATGCAGGCTGGGTTTTCTCTATCTCAGGCTCTTGAGGAGAGAGTAGTGTTATATCATGGATGGATTGTGCCCCCATACCCAAGAATGATACCTTTGTGAGGGAAATGCTTATTTCATACTTGACTTCAATCTTTGTATGGTTTGTAGACATACTATGATGATGGATACACTAGAAATCTGGGGAATAATCTAAGTAATGTAGGAGTTTGTGAACTTGAGCTCCTAAATGTGTACCCACTATCTTGTTGGTACGTACATTCTGATATTACTAGCTGTTTCTTAGGTGTTTGACTGTACGAAGGATTTCCTTGCAAACTGACCTGGCAAACAAAAATGGCTGTTTGGTGCTAGGTCTCCAATTTGTGCATAAATTTGTTTATTCACACTTGAGTTTTTCTGGGTTTTTTGATGTCCTTTTAGGCATGAAAAGGCAAACAAATATTTAGGAGCAAAATTTTACGTGTTCAGATTTGTAGACCACTTCTGAAAATTGAAGTTTTCAATACACTGCATAAAAGAGCTCACTGAATGGTCTTTAATCTTGGGGTAAGTTTCTTGTTCTGTTTCAACCAGGGAAATGGTCATTCTTTGCCCGTAGTGTTCTTTTAGCAGTGAATTGAATTAAATAAAGAGGAAAAGACTGCTATTCCGATAGAAACACCATAAATTAGGGACAAGAAGTTAAAAACTGCTCAGAATCAGCTTCAATGGACATGGCTGCAATATTGTTGTTGCTTTTTTTTCTTTCAAGGAATACATTAGAGTTGCTGGGAGAAACTGTTTCTACTCCAGCAGACCTAAATCCCATTTGCTTGTTTTTTTTCATTTATGCTACTGCCATGTTCTCAGACATGAGTACATGCTTTTAGAAATGACAAAATACCATTTCATGGCACGCATGGTGGGTTTCTATGTCTTTTGGTGTAAACCCAGAAGTAAGGGACCAAATATGTCTATAAGAACAGAAGTGATCTCCTGGGATATTTTAATTAAAAGAAAACCTTCCTTGTAAAGCTAACGTATCTGTGATGCCCATTGGGATGTCTGCCAGGGTGGAGCAGGTATTCAGTCGGGAGGCCCTGTGGGACATGATACTGGACCTTTTCTTCCTATTGTAAAAATAGTTAGTAACATGGAATCGGAATTTGTCATGAAGGGAGGCATAAATAAAGGGGTTGTAGCAGGCAGAGCTCATGGCGACCAAGTGACAGGACACTTGAATCACATTCACATACCTCTTGTCCAAGATGGTGAATTCCTCATCTATGTCTCTGATAAGGTTTACTACCTGAAGAGGCAGCCAGCAGATGGCAAAACACATGACTGAGATGATGAGAACCCGGAAGGTCTTTTGCTTTGTTTTGGTCCATTTGTCTTGATTCTGGTAGGCAGCCCCTGGGACATTCCTTTTCCTGAGGTGGTAAGAAATGGCCAAGTAGGAGACTGACACTGCTGAAAGTGGGAGCATGTATGATAAAAGGAGCATTGAGCATGAGTACACCAGCCTCTCTCTCTCTTCATGCTTCCAGAATTCTTCACAGATGATCATGTCATGACCAATCTTGTTGAGATCTAAATAGTGGGTGTGCATGGATGTGGGTACAGAAACTACAATGGAAAGTAACCAAATAAGGGCCACAATGTACGTACAGGACTTGCGGCTTAGCCGTCTGCGAATGGGATAAGCAACAACAATATAACGGTCCACTGCAATAGCTGAGAGGGACAGCACAGACACGAAGACAGTGGCAGCCTGCATCAAGGTAACAAAGTAACACATGAACATCCCAAAGAGCCAGCCACGGACCTCAAAGGCATAGGATGCAGTCAGTGGGACACAGACAACACACATGATCAGGTCAGCAGCAGCCAGGTTTCCTATGAGGAAATTAGTGGTGCTGTGCAGCTTTTTGGTGACAGCAATAAGGAGAATAAGGAGGAAATTTCCTGTGCAAGCCACAGCTACCAGAGTGGCATAGAGGGGGATGAAGAGAGGCTTCAGGTCAAAGAGAAGGTCAAGGCCAGTGAACACAGGGGTCGAACCATTCTGCCAGGAGTCATTTGGTAGCTGACTCTGTGCCATGTTGAAGCTCGTGTCTAAAAGATGTTGTTTATCCTTGCCTTAAATAAATTCAAGAAGAGAAAAGTTTGTTAGCCTTACAGCAAAAATATTTGTTCTTTTCAAGTTCTGCCACAGTTTCTGCCTGAGAATCAAGGCCCAGGTCCTCAAGGGTGGCCAAGGACTACCAAACCTGCCCAAGGTGCTTTGAACCACCTCTGTGTTTCACCACTTCTAGCCTGCTATATGTTAGAATGGAGTTTTGGCATGTGTTAGAGCAGGGGGGGCAATTATTTCAGGCGGAGAGCCACTTACTGAATTTTGGCAAGCCATCAAGGGCCGCATGACAGGCAGCCAGGGGCAGATAAATATTAATTTTCTAAATTTTTTAGGGGCCCTGTGGGCCAGATAGAATGGTCTGGCAGGCTGCATTTTGCTCACCCCTGTGTTAGAGTAACCCAAAGGATACTCTGAATTGCATAGGATGCTGATGGCTCCAAGCAGCTGTCATGACAGAAGGTAATCAACCGAATGAAAGAAAGCCCCAGCCACTCATCCCCCTTCTCTAGCCAAAAAGAGTCACTAAAGTACAGGAGGGTCTTTTCACAGCTGGTTACTTAAACTTTAGGGTTCTTGTGTGCTGGAAGCAAAACACAAAGCAGCTGGAACCTCGTGAAATACATTGGAACCCAGCCTCTAACTTCCTTGATTTTTTTGACACTTCATCTCAAGTAGGGCCTATGCCCCAGAGACTCCCAGTGGCTGTGGAGAGTACTGGGAGTGAGTCAACTTGTCAAAACCGGAGGTGGTACAATTAATCTCTCATTCAGTCATATATGACCTCTTTATGTTGCTGTACCTAAGCCCATATATTATTTCATTTCTTTGCTCTGCCACAGAGGGTTGTTGTGAGGGTAATAGTCTTATCCTCCCTCACCTGCTCTCCTCTGTTTTATTCCTGGGGAGTCCTGCCATTATCCTGCATCATAAACAGGAAATTGTCAGTACAACTATGTAGAGTGCCAGGGAACATATTTCTGAGACATGCCACACCTGATCCATGCATGCTGCCTCCCAGACCAGACATAACCAACAATTGGGCATGCCAATAAGGTCTGTTTCCCAGCATTTGGTAGTTGAAGGATATTATTTAAAGCAACCTGTGGCCTACTCTAACTTATGCCAAGAGTCCTCTCAGCAAAATTTAACGGTGCACATGCAGCACTACACTAATTACAGTTCAGGAGGAAGTACATACAGCAGGTCTCAGTACAGCATTGCCAGGTGCTGTATTTGAGTGGTAGGGACATACACAGAGAGGTAGTATGGCTGACCCACAGTCGTATAAGAATGCAACAAGAGGGCAAGAAGCTGAATTCAGGTTTCTTGGGTTTTAGGTTATATCTTAGTGCTGGTGTCCACTTGTTCATCTTTTCTCTCTGGACCTCTACTGGTGCAAAGGGGCCTTAAGTTAGGTGTTTCACTTCCACAATGGTGCAAACTAGAATTGGGCTCTAAGTTTTCTAGAGAGAAAATATAAAGGGAACTCCGCCTGATTTTCTATGGAAGCAAAAAGTAGCCTCTCAAGACAGCAGCTTGACCCCCCACCACCAGCCAGAGGATGAGCAAGGGCAGTCCAAAATGTCACTGCTGTTCAGCTCTACTCCAGATTTCCTTGCAGCTAGGCAATGCACTATAAACTTAGCTAAGAAGTGAGAGGTTAATTATCTAAGCATAAATCTCTGAAAAAATTTGCTTGTCATTACTGTGAACTTAGAGAAGCTCATCAGGCTTCTGTCTTTCAAATGGTTGGACAGTCATTTAGAGAATCTGCACATTCAAGTCACTTTTTTATCATCTTCTCTCCCAAATCTGTTTCTCAACACCAAACCTAGCTCTAATTCCAACCTGTCTCAGAACTCTCTCTCCAATCTAACCACCTCCCTGACATTTCCTTTTAAATGACCTACCAACATTTCAAACTCAACACAGTAGTAAACAGAACTTCTTATCTTCCCCCCCAAACCCTTTTCAGGCTGGTCTCCAGCTCAGAGGGAGGGATGTAAACTTGTTTTGTGCTACTGTCTCTTCCTTTCTCAACCCACAGCCAAGTTCTCAGCAAACCATGAGCTTCCTTCTCCATGTCACCTCTAAGTGTCCTATTTTTCTTCTGGGAAGGCCATCCCCCCACCCCTCCAACTCTTGTCTTTGATTGCAGCTTCTCCTTCCTGTCTAACCTTCTTGATTTACATCATTTCCCACTCCCAGTCCATTAACATTGCTTTTGTTAAAATCTTTTCCTCTCCCACCACTTTCATGAAGACCAATTCTTCATGGTCCATGCATAATAACTTACATTTTTACATGTGTGTGTAAAATGCTATTTTATTCAGAGGGCCCTGGCTCACCATATTCACACCAGGGTAATCAGCCTTTAAACAACCATTAAGCAGGAGCAGACCCACAACATAGTCCTATGCCTGTGAACTGAGTTGAACCTGGTATAGAACTTCCTTGGGGAAAAGAAACAGGTGTAAAATTACACTGGCAGAAATGTCATATCTGAAGCTATCCCAAGATAGGTGTCTGCTAAAGGCAAGATGATGTCAAGGAACTATAATAATACCTACTGCATGAAGCTATTCTGATCACCTGTCTGCTTGAGATCCTGGTATATTTTACACCAGTGTACAAAATGTGTACATCAGTGTATGTGTGTTTTAGGTCCAGGCCCTGACTTGGTAACATTTTGCACTGATCTAAGTATGGTATTATACCAGGTGTGGAACAATGATGAATCAGGCTCTGAGTCACCCTTCTCTTTGACTTCCACTTGTCTCCCAGTAATTCAAGCTTTCCATCCCCCCTGAAAGGACCTGAATAGCTCTGTGCCAGTTATGGCTTATTGCTATAGTTAGATAGCCTTTTTGTTTTATGAATTACAAACACTTAGTTTTGATGGAAAATCTCTGATTTCTCTTTTAAAACTCTTCATAATTGAAGGGAATAGTGCTGCCTCAGATTTAATCTGATCTCTGCTGATATAAATTAGAAGTAATCCACTGAGCTCAGTGGGATACATGGGATCATAAAACAGATACTAAACTTTTTTAAATCTGTGTGAGAAAAAAATAATACAAAATTGCCAGGGGCATATTCTACCCTGAGACTTATGCTCACATCTGCTTGTGCCTTGGGATGAAAATATGCCCCATCTTTCCAGAAGACAAAATAAATATTGGTCTGGAGTGTTTGGAAGGGAGTATATACAAGAAATTTCTCAAATATAATGAAGTCGATAGCATCCCAGGATGTAAAGTCTCTGATGTCAAAACCCTAAAAGTTTCTTCTGTGTGAGAAGAGCGTGGCAGAACCTGGGCTGGTGACTTTGTAGATCATCTGTGATTACTTAATTAAGGCTGAAAAGAGTTTGCTGACTCCTACTTACCTACCAATCAAGTCAAAGTGGAAATTCTATTAGTTCTTTTGTCCCTGTTCATGTTGATCTGTGAAAACAAAAATCGGTGTTCCTATAACTCAGGGTTAGACAACATTTTGGTTGAATTTAACTTGTGCTATTTAATTCACAGAAGTTTGTCCATCACAAAGACCTCTTGCTGCAAATAACGGTGTGATATTGTTCTTGTTTATAATGTTGTGATGTGCTATAAAAATAAGACAGGGAAAAGTGGAGTAATAGGTGCAGATGTGTACATGCCCATCACCAATTTATTGCAATAATTCACATGCACTGAATGTGTATTTTTCTGTATAAATATACTGCCTGCTCATGTGTACACCTCCTCCTCCAGGAATAGCTCCTCCACTCACTTATTACAGAAAAGGTGGCAGTGCTAAAGTCTCTAAGTTCAGTAGAAATGTGGTTAGCTTGTAAAAGCCTGACAATACCTGATAGACAAGAGTACCTTTCAAACAGGATGGCATGAACCACTCTAGAACTCAGTGGCAGACAGAAGGGGTGTTCTATTAAATTCTACAGGATGCTCCAAAAATAAATGGAATAAAATGGATGTTCTCCAGTCAGTTCACTAGGAACCTGCCTTCCTCTTTGTCAGTACGGCAGGTATCTGCTCCCCATACCCACTCCTTGCGGGCCAGGGATTCCACCCCCAAATGATTCATACACATTCACACAGGATCCCAGAAGTTTAGGGCTGGAAGGGACCTCCTGAGATTATCGGGTCCAGCCCCCCTGCTCTGGTCAGGCAAGACTGCTGGGATCAAATAACCCCTGCAAGGTGTCCATCCATGCTGAACTCCAGCCTTCTACCAAGCGGCAAAAAGGGGCATGGTCTCACCTCTGACAGCCTGGAGGCCTGTCCTGCTTTCCCGGCTGTATGAATGCAGCCGAGTTGTGGAAACCCTCCGGGGCGCACAACTGGAGCACTGGGGGAGCAGCACCTACGGAGAGCAGGAGATGAGGGAGGCAGCAGCGCGCTTGTCCTCCCCTCTTATGAAGAGACCTCCAGCCGGGGGCTGCGCCCGGCCAGTGCCGAGCTCCCGAAGGGAGGTGGTGCCCGGGGGTACGGCCACTGCATCGTCCTCCGTCCGCCGCGCTCGGGCCGGGCCGGGCCGGCACCAGCTGCTCCGGGCGCCGCTCCGCCCGCTCCGGCTCTCCGGGGCGGCGGTCGCTGGTTCCCCACCTCTCCCTCCTGCGCGGAAGCCCGGACTCGCACCGGAGCGGCGAAGACTTCTGCTGCCGCGACTCGTCCTCGGCTCTGCTGCACGCCGCGCTGCCTCCGCCCTCGCCCAGCTCCGGACACCCGGGCCTCAATCCGGAGCGCCCGGCGGCGGCGCTGCTCTGACCCACGTGGCGGAGACGGGGCGAGCCCGCGGCCGGGGCGGCTGCAGCACGGCTCCCAGCTCCCGGCCGGGAGGAGCGGGGCGGTCCGTGGCTGCAGCCCGGGTGCCGTCCGACTGAGCACCCCCGTCCTTCCCCTGAGCCCTCCCCGGCCCGCAGCGCTGCCCCGTCTGCCCGGGTATCAGGGCGCTCCCTCTGCCCCCCAGCCCCGGGCTGGCGCGGCTGCTCGGGGGCGGGCGGGCGAAGCCCGGGGGAGCGGCGGTCCGCAGACACCGGGGGCGGGGAAGGGCCGCGGGGAAGAAGGGGGGACCCGGGGCGGACACTCACTCACCGCGCGGGCGATGCGGCGCCGGGTCCGGCAGGAGCAGCGGGGTACTGCAGGAAGCTGGAGCCAGGAGCGAAGCCCGGGATCCCCCTTCCAGGTCCGGACGCCCCGTCCGCGCTGCTCAGGCTGCGCTCCCTGTCTGTGAGCTCCCGGCTTCCCAGCAGCTGCCGCCGCGTCCGCACTCGCCCCGGAGAGAAGCGGGGTAGAGACAAGCCGTAGCCCCTCGGAGCTGTCCGCCCGCCGGTGCTGAAGCCGCGCCCCGGTCGCTCCGCCCTGCCTCCGAGCCGCGCCCGCGAGTGGCCCTGTTCTTTTGCCCCGCCAGGCCCGTCGCCTCCCCCCGCGGGGCTGAAGAGCTGCAGATGAACGCCCGAGAAGGGGCTGCTCGGAGGGGCCCTCCTCTTTCAGCAGGACCTCAGCGTTCACGTGGGACGCTCCCAAAGCAGCCCAGCGGGTACTGGCGGCCAGGGGACACCCTGCTGTCCCGGCAGCTGGCCTGCAGTTCGCTCCTGACGTACCTGAAACCTTGCAAAGAACAATTTTTCCAACTATGTAGTTGATCTAAGAAAAGCTATCAAACAGCCTTCCCTGCCAGGAACACCATGGCACTTTCTGAGCCTTACCCCACCAACTCCTGCTGGGCCACTTTTCTCCCAGCAAGCAGATAATCATCCCTTGGTAAGTCTGGCAGCAGACCTGACCCTCTGCTCTAGCATGCGGCCGGTCAGTGTGAGAGCTGTTCAGAGCTGTTTCAAAGTGCCTCCCTGAACTGTCCTTCTCTAAACCGCTTATAGAATTACCTTCCCCAAGTCACCTTATAGAAAGCTTCACTTGCTCAGAAACTAGGAGAATGCATGAAGTGGTGAGGGGGGGGAGCCAGGAAGAGGGTGTGATGATCACACCTTGGGTTTGGTCACAAGAGAAAACTTCCAGGAAAAAGGCATAGTGCCAGGTGAGCTACAGCTAGGAACATAACCCCGGGTTCATCCTGTCTTCTGCAAATTTCACGTTGTTCAGTAATAGCATGCAATGTTACGGTTGCCATAAACAGGTCCTAATGTTCAGGTCTAGCAGCTTCAGGGAGGTGTTTATTTTATTTATTGTAGATAGTCAAAAGCTGTCACTGAACAAAAGACTGATCCTCCCAGTAAAAAACAATCTGCTTCAAATTTTGCAGTGAGGAAGGGGACCTTGATTTTCTTCCCCATGATTAGGCACAGTGCCTGCAGCAAGTGGATAGGCAGGTTGCCATCACAGTGAATCCTGAGGTGAAAGATTATTTGCAGTGGCAGGGGGTTAACCAGAACAGTCCAGATACATGGGGAACCCCTGAAATTCTTTTAAGGTGCCTCTGTGTATATTAAATGGATATTGATTGACTTGAGTGGCTCCAGCCAAACAGAGTAAATATCTTCTGTGTCTGTTACCCAGGGCAGAAACTGATGGGTGTCTGCCTGGAAACCAACACTGTACTCTAATCTGAAAGGAAGAAAACTAAACAGGTAGGGTGCCCAGAGTGTGGGGAGCACTATCAATACCCACAAGCCTGGATCCTCCGCTGCATCTTAGCTCCACTCTACTTTTATTCCCATCCCAGACCCAGGTATACATCAGATTTGGCGTCTTTAACTTCCCTGGGCTGGCAACAGCCCTGCAGGGGCATTACACTTGCTGGGACCACAGCACAGCAGCTCTCTAGTCATACCTCTTTCTTGTGATCCCCTCTTCTGGTATAGCCCATACTCCGAGTCCAGGATGTATAGATAACTGACTATGCTGGTTGCCTATCTCTAGGGAATTTCCCCTATACTAAGAAATCACCAACCACAAAGCCAAGCTGATTCCCCATTCCCAGAATGTGCAAATCTCACCAGTTTAGCAGCGGATGGTGATGAAGGTCAGGATATATCCACTGAATATAATTGAAACTTACACCCTTTTTGTTTTATTGGTATCTCTACTACTAACAGCTGTAAAAGCAGAAACTGGACCTCAGCTTTCTCCCCAAACTTAGGTGCCCATAGCATTTCCCCGTAGCAACTTCATCCCTTGGCCAAAGAACCATTTATACTTCAACTTTATATCCAGGATGAAGTTAACAAGCCACAGGTGCCACACAAACCAGCAAAAATTAATCTTCCTAAAGGAGCTCTCAACACATGCACTGTCAGTTTGTTGTGAAATCAAGCAAACTACACTACAAACACTGATGATCTGATTCACAGATTCATAGATGTTAGGGCCTGGAAGGGACTTCATGAGATCATCAGCTCCAGCCTCCCTGCACTTGGGCAAGCAAGACTACTGGTGTCAGATGACCCCAGCAAGGTGAGTGTCCAGATTTTTTTTGAAGATTTCCAGAGTAGGTGCTTGTACCACCTCTAAGGGAAGTCTGGTCCAGACCCTGGACACTCCAACTGTAAAGAAGTTTTTCCTTATGCCCAATCTAAAGCGATCCTCTAGCAATTTATGATTGTTATTCCTGGTCTTCCTCTGGGGTGCCTTGGTAAACAGATGCTCTCCCAGACCCTGACGTACACCCTTTATATACTTATAGGCTTCCATCAAGTCCCCTCTAAGTCTTCTCTTCTCCAGGCTGAACAGTCCCATGTCTCTCAGCTTCTCCTCAAATGGCCTGCTCTTCAGACCTCTAATCATATGTCTAGCTCTCCTTTAGACTCTCAAGCTTCTCTACATCCTTCCTGAAGTTCAGCGTCCAGAACTGTACGCTGTACTCTGGCTGTGGCCTCTCCAAAGCCAAGTAGAGTGAGAGGATGACAACCTTAGCCTTGCTTGAGATGCACTGATAGATGCATGCCAGTGTCTTATTTGCTTTGCCAGCTACAGCATCTCATTGATGGCTCATGTTCATTCTATGGTCTATCATGACCCCCAGGTCTCTTTCAGTTGTGGTGCTAACAAGTGTAGCACTGCCAAGCCTGTAAGTGTGTTACAGATTATTTCTCCCCAAATGGAGCACTTTACATTTCTCAGTGTTAAATGTCATCAGGTTTTGATCCTCCTATCTTGTGAGCCCATCCAGGTCAGCCTATATCCCCAGCCTATCCTCCAGTGTGACCGCACTCCCCCATAATTTGGTGTTGTCCGTGAACTTTGCCAGCACGTATTTAACACCCAAAATCCAAATGCATATGTTGAAAAGCACTGGTCCAAGTACTGAACCTTGAGGGAAACCACTGGTCACCCTGCACCATGTCGACTCAGTTCCATGTATTAATACTCTCTGGGTCCTGCCTCGGAGCCAGTTTCCTAGCCACCTGACTGTTAAGTTGTCCAAGCTGCAGTTCCCCAATTTTTTCCATAAGGACGCTGTGGGAGACCAAGTCAAAGCCTTTTTGAAATCTAAGTTTATGACATCAGTCTCATTTCCCTTATCCAGGTGGCCTGATCATAGAAGGAAATGAGGTTGGTCAGGCATGACCTGCCCGCAATGAAGCCATGTTGGCTATCTTTTAGAATGCTGCCTTCAGTTAGACAACAGTAATGGATTTTTTGGTTATTTTCTCCAGGATTTTTCCAGGGATTGAGGTCAAACTGATTGGCCTGTATGTAATTCTCTGGGTCTTCCTTCCTTTCTTGAAGGTAGGTACAACCTTGGTCCTCTTCCAATCTTTTGGAACCTCTCTTGAGCACCAGGAGATCTCAAATAGCTTTGCCATTGGTCATGCAGTGATGTCCGCTAGTTCTTTTAGCACTCTCAGGTGTAGTTCACCCAGTCCTGCTGACTTGTAGATATCCAGCCTCTCCAAATGTTCCCTCATGAGATCTTCACCAACTATGGGTGGGTGATCACCCCCACTTTGATTATCTTGTATCTTGTCAGCCAGGGTAACACCTTTAGACTGGTGGAATACCAGCGTGAAGTATTCATTTAGGAGTTTGGTTTTCTCTTGGGAGTCAGTCATCAGCTGTCCCCTTTCCTTCAGCAGGGGTCCTACATTTCCCTTATTTTTTCTATGACTTCCTACATATCTAAAGAAGGACTTTTTATTGTTCTTGATTTCTATTGCCAGTTTGAATTCAGTTTCTGCCTTTGCTTTTCTAATCTGCTCCCTACAGGTGTGGGCTATTGCTAATCCTGACTTCCATCTCTTATAAGCTTCTCTTTTCAATTTCAGGAGGTTGATGACTTCCCTATTAAGCCAAGGGGGTCTCCTAGCCCTTTTGATACCTTTCTTATGAACAGGAATGGACTTCCTTTGTGCTCTGAGGATTGCATCCTTGAGGATCAACCACTCATCTTGGACTCCCTTCCCCATCAGATCATGGTCCCACAAGACCTTGCCAACCAATCTCCTAAGCTTGTAGAATTCAGTTTTCCTAAATTCAAGGATTTTTACCCTGCTGACTGATTTCCCTGTCTTGCGATGGATGGAGAAAGTGATTGTCACATGGTCACTGTCACCTAGCTTCCCTTTGATCCTCAGGTTGCTCACTAGATCGTCTCCTTCAGCCAGAACCAAGTCCAGGAGTGCTTTACCCGTGGTCGGCCCATAGACTTCTTGAGTCAGATAGAGCTCTTCATTACAAGTGAGGAAGCTTCACAACTGATCTCAGTCACAGAGGTTTTATGCTGACATAACTCCACTGATTTCAGCAAACTTATTCCTGCTTTATGCCAGTGTAAATGAGAATAAGGTCAGGCCCTCAAGTATCACTGGAGATCTATCTCCCCTCCACAACATTTCATCTGAAATCAATTGTCTAATTCTTTCATTTCTTCAAAGATGCCTCAGGACAACTCTTGTGTGAGCATTACCCAAGACATGTCTCAGAAGAGGTTCTGTGTAGAAGTACAGTACAAATCTGTAAGAGAAATTCTTTCCACTTGTGATTCTCATGGCCAATTAACCTTTTATCTTCCAACTTCAGTAATGATATTCTTTTTTCCTTCTATAATATAGTTCCATGTTAAATGAATAGGAGAAAAGTGTTCTCACTGAGTTGTTTTGCACAGATGCTCTATACCAGAAAAGCTCCCATAACACACTTTGTATATTAAGGGTGCATGCAAAATTTCAGTGTTTTATAGTTTTCCATGGCTATTCTCTCCTATTGCATTATTCAATTAACATACATATCCATAGAAAGATCTCTCAGTATACCCCATATCCTCAAAGTTGATTATGGTCAAAAAATGTAGCTCAGTTAAAACGTTTCCTCTCCTTACCAACCCCTGCCTCTATCAGAATTGCAGAGGCAGATGTGATATAGTCTGCTTCATGATCATGGCCTGTGACTTACAAGGTGATCATCAGGGATTCTGGTTTTCTCTGGTAAAAAAAAAAAATTCCCAATTTTCATATTTAAAAAAGTAACTCAAAATCCACATTTTCCCATTATTTAAATAAAACACCACTATATCTAGGCCTATATATTAGCGGTGTTTCATTTTAATCTCAGAAAAATGTGGATTGGGTTACATTTTTTAGTCCAAAAATTGGGGATTTTTTTATCAGAGAAAACCAGGATCCCTGGTGATCATACTACACCTTTCTAATCAAACCATAATTTTTAAATATTTGAAAATATTTATATAATTGAAAATATTTTATTTAGAACATCCTACATGACGATTACAATGCATATTTGTAGTAATTTTGTCTGTTGCTGAGATTTTTCTGTCTTCAAACTTACAAAGTTTCATAAAACTTAGCAATGATATGATTATTTTGAATAAAATTCTCCATGTTTTATGAATGAAAAGATTAAGATGACTTTTCCTATCTTTTAGATCTGTGAGTTGGATTGCCTGGTTCAAATTAGTCATGTGAGTCCAAATGGTATTAGTTTGGGTTCCTTGACTAGCTGAACCTATGTGGTCAGAACAGAGCCTCTTTTAATCCATTTTCTTGGAGGGAATGGACACATTTTGCATACACTGTCTAAGCCTGACAGGAAAAAAAGTTATAGCAACAGGGAACCTCTCAGTGGTCTCTTTCCTGCTGCAGAGGTGCTGCTCCCCAAACCAGAATATCCTGTTTATATACATCAGGAAAAATATTTTATATTGACTTTTCACACACGTAATTATATATTCCAGGCTCATAAAAAGAAAGCATCAAGCCCTCAGTCTAGGAAACACAATAACAGCCTGATCCTGCTGAAATTGATATCAGTGGTAAACATCTCACTGATTGCAAAATGAGCAGGTTAAGTGGTATTGTAGGCATTTTCCTGTCCTTCTGATTTCAGAGGTAAACAATATTCAATATATAGAGCTAATGTAGTGTAAATAAGCAGTTATGAAACTTTGTCACAGCTTCTCCACCCAATGTCCTTTGGTATTTTACCTACATATTTCTTTAAGAACAAGCTGGATTGTAATATGCTCACTGGAAATATTTCAGACGTATACACTATTTTTGTATTCTTCCTTCCTTATGTATCAATCAAATTTCTCTAAGAGCCACATAGGCTCTCCCCCTGCATACCCAAACATCTGATCTGTTAATATTAGTTCACGTATTCTGTTTAGCTTTTAGGGCTTGAAATTCCAGATGGGTATTTTATTACTTGTATTGTCTCAACCCACATTCACTGGCTTATTTTCTTTCATAAAGTGAATTTATTTCTCATGATGGCAACCAGGATCCTGCTAGGATTAAGCACTTTTTGTCCAACCCAGCAAAACAATTACCAGCTTAATGTTAAGCCTGTAATTAGTTTGTGAGTTTTATTGACTGACTTTGTTTAGCACATGCTAAAGTGTTTGGCTAGATTGCACAAGAAGAATCAGCATCTCACAGAATCAAGCCATGGAGGCTGAAGTCTTTAGTTAACTACAGAACAGGTAAAGTGCAGGCGGCAGCTGGGCAAACTTCCCACATACATGCTGCCCTGCTTGTGGGTTTCAATGCTGTTCAGTTGAGTGAACAAATACTGAAAGACCAAAGCAGAATCTAGTCCAGGTGTAGATGCATGTGTTTCAAAAGCTGTGATTTTGCTGGGGATTTTTATGTGCAGAGATCAAGAAAGTCTGACTCTTTTTGGCTACATTTGAAAGCTTTCCACTGTACTACAAAATAAGCATTTCAGTTATTTCCCATTATAATCATTCAAGGCCCAATCCTGCAGCCATTATTCATATGAGTAATCCTCATGCCTGAGTAGTCTCACTGATTGTGCTCCTGATTACCACAGCCTGGCAGCCCTGTGTACAAGGGTAACATATCATTAGCACATGCTACAAGGGTAAGTTTTCTGGTGGGTTGTTCCATCTTTTCTAATTTGATACCACCTGGGTAAGATATTGTAATAAATTGAGATGAAAACATTCAGGCTCCTGGGGAAGCAACATTGAGATAACAGCTGTGAATAAATCTGTGGACAGATGTTTGAAGGGGTGAATGAAAATCCCCAACAAGAATAAAAAAGGACAAGATAAATTCATTTTGGAAGAATGATTCACATAAGAAAAAAATTACTGTGTTGCTGTCCCTGAAATGCTCTGGAGAGGCCATGTGGGTTGATTAATCATAGAATCATAGAAAATTAGGTTTGGAAGGGACCTCAGGATGATCTATTCTAATCACCTGCTCAAAGCAGGACCATCCCCATCCCCAGCCAAGACTTTGTCTACACAGATCTTAAAAAGCACTAACAATGGGGATTCCACAATTTCTCTGGGTAACTTGTTCCAGTGCTTTCTACCCTCCAAGTGAGAAAGTTTTTCATAATATCTAACCTAACTTTCCCGTGCTGCAACTTGAGAACTTTGCTCCTTGTTCTGTCATCTGCCACCACTGAGAACAGTCTGGCCCCATCCTCTTTAGAACCCCACTTCAGGTAGTTGAAGGCTGCTATTAAATCCACCCTCAGTTTCCTCTTCTCCAAACTAAATCAGCTCAGTTCCCTCACCCTCTCCTCATAAATCATGTTCCATAGCACCCTAACCCTTTTCATTGCCCCCTGCTGGACTCTCTCCAGTTTGTCCACATCCTTTCTATAGTGAAGGACCCAAAACTGGACACTACTGCAGATGTGGCCTCACCAGTGCCAAATAAAGGGGCATAATCACTTCCAATGATCTGCTGGCAACGCTCCTATTAATGCAGTCCAGTTTGCCATTAGCTTTCTGTACCAGTGTGTGTGATTCTTCCAGTGGCAAACCTTACGGGGTGCACGGGGGTACCTGTGCACCCCCTGAAAGCACAGGTGCACCCCCTCACAGCCAACGTTCCCCATCTTAGGTGATGGGCTGGGGCGGGGGCAAGCAGCAGCGCTGGTGCCCACCCTGAGAGCACCGGCTGGGGAGTGGGGGCACCAGGAGAAGCGCTGATGGCACTTCTGGGCACACCCCTGGCCCTTCCGGGCGCTTCTGGGTCGGCACACATGACCGGTGTGGGGGACGCCCCCCAGTAACTGACTGGCCGCTGGGGGGGCAGGTGCCTCCCCCTGACTCAGGAGGCACCAGTCGCCCATGGGTTCTTCTGTCCTAAGCACAGGACTTTGCACTTCTCCTTATTGAACCTCATGAAATTTCTTTTGGCCCAGTCCTCCAATTTGCTGAGGTCTCTCTGAATCCTAGCCCTACCCTCCAGTGTATCTATTGCTCTGCCAGCTTGGTGTCATCTGCAAACTTGCTGAGGGTATACTCCATCTCATCTTCCAAATCATTGATGAAGATATTGAACAAAATCAGTCCCAGGACTGACCCCAGGGTATTCCACTTGATACTGGCTGCCAACTAAACATCAAGCCATTAAGCCCAATGATCCAGACAGTTTTCTATCCACCTTATAGTCCATTTATTCAGCCCATACTTCCTAAGTTTGCTTGTGAGAATGTTGTGGAAGACTATATCAAAAGCCTTGCTAAAGTCAAGGTATATCATGTCCACTGCTCTTCCTGCATCCACAGAGCCAGTCATCTCATCATAAAAGGCAGTCAGGTTGGTCAGGCATGACTTACCCCTGGTAAATCCATGCTGACTGTTCCTTATCACCTTCTTCTCCTCCAAGTGCTTAGAAATGGATTCCTTGAGTACCTGCTCCATAATTTTTTAAATAAACCCAGAAAGGCATCCAGTCTCCTTTTGAAGATCTCCAGGGCAGGTGCCTGCACCACCCCCACTGGGAGTCTATTCCAGAGTCTGATCACACGAATCAGTGTTGAAGTTTTTCCCTATATCCGGTCTGAAACTTTCTTTTAGGAGTTTATGACCATTGCTCCTGGTTTTCTCCTGGGGCACTTTCATGAACAATTGTTCACCCAGCTCATGATGTTCATCCCTGGTATATTAAGCTGCCACTAAATCCTCCCAAAGTCTTCTCTTTTTTAGGCTAAACAATCCCATATCTGTCATCCTTTCCTCATATGACTTGCTCTTCAGGCCTCTAATCATACGAGTGGGTCTTCTCTGGACTCTATCAAGCTTCTTCACATCCTTTTTGAAATGTGGCACCCAGAACTGGATGGAGTACTCCAGCTGCGGCCTCACCAATGCCGAGTAGAGCAGGAGAATAACTTCCTTATCTTTGCTTGAGATGCATTGTTTGGTGCATGCCAGCATATTGTTTGTTCTGCTAACTGTAGCATCACACCGGTGGCTCATATTCATTTTATGGTCAATTATGACTACCAGATCACTTTCAGATGTGGTGCTAGTTAGCATAACATAGCTGGACCTGTAAGTTTGTTGCAGATTTTTCCTCCCTGGATGGAGTACTTTGCACTTCTCAGCAGGGCTGTCCCTTGGGGGCCCTGTGCTTTGGGGGGCCCCGCAGAGCGGGGTGGAGCAGCGGCAGCATGGAGCTGGGTGGAGCAGTGGCTCCGTGTCCAGCCACTCACTACCCCCACTCCCCTGCCCGCCGCCAATGCTGCTGCTGCCAATGGCAGTGGCAGCTTCCTCAGGTCCAGGGCCCATGGGATTGGAGCAGGGGCGGGACCCCGCATGGGCTGATTTGCCCTGGGCCCCGCACCCTGCTCAGGTCAGCTCTGCTTCTCATTGTTGAAAAGCATCTGGTTCTTGTCCACCCATATAACTAATCTGTCTAGGACTGCCTGGATCATCAGCCTACCCTGATGTATGGCCACACTTCCCCACAGCTTAGTGTCATCGGCAAACTTATCCAGTGTGCTTTTCACCTCTACATCCAGATCATTGATGAAGATGTTGAAAAGCACTGGTCCAGGTTAGGCTGACTGGTCTGTAGTTCCCCAGATCTTTCTTCTTCCCTTTCTGAAAGACAGGCACTATATTTGCCCTTTTCCAATCATCTGGAGCCTCTTCCAATCACCATGAGTTTTCAAAGATAATGGCCAGTGGCTCTACAAGCACATCAGCCAACACCCTCGGCACCCTCAGGTGCATCCCATCCAGTCCCAAAGACTTGTACACGGCCAGCTTTACTAAATAGTCCCTAACCTGGTCCTTCACCACTGTTAGCTGCTCACCTCCTCCCCAAACTGTGCTGCCAGATGCAATAGTCTGGGAGCTGACTTTGCCTGTGAAGACTGAGGTGAAAAAAGGATTGAGCACTTCAGCCTTTTCTGCATCATCTGGCACTAAGTTGTTCCCCTTTCATTCAGTAAAGGACTCTCACTTTCCCTGATCTTCCTCTTGTTACTGACATAGTTGTAGAAACCCTTCTTGTTACCCTTCATGTCCCTCGCTAGCTGCAACTCCAAGTGTACTTTGGCCTTCCTGGCTTCATCCCTTCATGCCCGAGCAATACTCTTATACTCTTCCCTAGTGGTTTGTCCAAGTTTCCACTTCTTGTAAGCTTCCTTTTTTTCTGTTCTAGCTTACCAGAGGTTTCCTTGCTAAGCTAAGGTGGTCTTCTGCTACACTTGCTATTCTTCCTGTGCATCAGGGTGGTTTGTTCCTGCGCCCTCAGTAAGGTTTCTTTAAAATACAACCAGCTCTCCTGGACTCCTTTCTCCCTCAGACTGGCCTCCCAGGGATCCAGCTCATCAGTTCCTTAAGTGAGTCAAAGTCTGCTTTTCTGAACTCCAAGGTCCATACTCTGCTGCTCTCCATCCTTCCTTTCCTCAAAATCATGAACTTAATCATATGATGGTTGCTGCTGCCCAAGTTGCCATCCACTACTGCATTCCCCACCAATTCTTCCCTGCCTGTGAACAGCAGGTCAAAAAGAGCACAGCACGTAGTTGGCTTCTCCAACACTTACACCAGGAAGTTGTCCTGAACACCCCAAAAACTTCCAGGATTGATTGTGCACTACTGCATTGCCTTACCAGTAGATGTCAAGGTAATTGAAGTCCCCCATGAGAACCAGGGCCTGTAATTGGGAAACTTCCGCTAGCTATTTGAAGAAAGCCTCATCCAGCTCATCCTCCTGGTCTGGTGGTCTGTAGTACACACACCCATGATGATATCACCTTTGTTGCTCTCCCCTCGGACCCTAACCCAGAGACTTTCAACAGGATCCAGTTTCATACTGGAGCTCTGAGCAATCATAAAGCTCTTTTACATAAAGCGCAACTCCTCCTCCTCTTCTCCCCTGCCTGTCCTTCCTTTACAGTTTGTATCCCTCCATGACAGTATTCCAGTCATGCGAGCTATCCCCACAAGTCACTGTTGCTCCTGAATATGCCCCACTTGATAAGCATTGGACACGTAGTAATACTTTGACTAGATGAGTGGCCCACCTTACTGAGGGTGGCAGAATTCCTGATATTTTTGCCAGAAGATCAATATGCCAGACAATGTCATATGCTGCTGTTAAATCAAGGAAGACAACATAAGTCTTCAGGTTTTTTCTGAAAGCCATTTTCAATGAAGGTGGTGAAGGCTAAAACTTGATCGCGAGTGCTCTGGCCATGGCAGAATCCAGCATGGTCTGGGCTTAGGGCAGAATCAATTACTAGAGAAATACATTGCAGATTTAGTCTCTCAAGTGCCTTGTAGCAGATACTCAGGAAGGAAATTGGTTGATAGCTTGATGCTGATTGTGGGTTTTTGCCCAGCTTGGGTAAGCCAATGATTTTGCTCAGTGCCATGCTGATGGAATTCATCCTTCATGCATAATATAGTTGAAGAAGAGTAAAAGCTAATTACAAGTTTGAGGACTGAAATGTTTCAGAAATTCTGGATGCATGTTGTCATAGTCAGTTCCAGTGCCAGATTTTAATTTGTACAGCACAGAGTTGAGTTCTGTTGGTGAAAAGGTTTGTGGAAAATCTGGATACTGAACATTTTGATGGAAATGATGCCATTCTTAATGTATTCTTCACTCAAAATCCTTGTTGTTGCAGGGGGCTCTTACTACTTTCAGAAGGTGGCTAGCAATGGCATTGGCTGACACAGATGGTCGAGTTTGGACTGTGGGACATTGAGCTTCTCCCAGGCAGTGAATGAGGTCCCAGCTTCTCTGACTGGAATGACAGAAATTAAATCATGAAGCTGAGTCCTCCCAGCAGACTCCTTAACTTGGTTTGCACTTCCCTAACATGGCTGCATTGTAAAAGGAGACGTGGAAGGTCTCTGTAGTGATAAATCATATGGCCTCAGCTCAAGCCCTATCCCTCAATCAACTGATGTCCTGCTTCTTGCACACTGCTACAACTAGAAGCGGCAGCAGACATCACACTATACTGAGAGTGCATGCCCCCTGCCAAGCCCACCACCACACGTACGCACACAGAGCCAGTCCCTGCCCTTCCCCAGTGGCACCATACTGATTATGCTGCTTGATGGATCCATTCAGCTGGAACAGCAAGGTCTGGATGACTCTGGTTGCCAGGTCTTTGGAGGTGGGTGCAAAGACAGAGCTGTCCCCATGGCTAGAATCTAAATGACCATAAATACCTGATCTTGAGAACATAGCACAATATTCTGTACAGAGCACAAGTATGGAGTACCTGGGGCTGGAAATACATCTCAATGCTCTCCTACTCTAACTCCCTTTCTTTCAAGAGCACAGAGGAAAAGAGCTGGGGTAAGGCCAGAGAATCAACATGTTTCAAGGCAACATAGACTGCAGTAAGTTCTCATGAAAATCCTCCCCTGTTTGGCCTTTTTCCTGGTCTGTCATGTAAGACAGCATCTCTCAACCTGTGGGTCACAAGAATATATGAAAGGGTCATGAACAAACTTTAAAAATGAATCAACAAACTTTAAAAATGCATTCTCCTTTAAAGAAGAAAAATGTGGAAAACTATGGCTTTTCCCTTGCAGGCTGGCAGAATTGCAGCCTGTGAAGGGCTGCTTGAGGCCCCCCATGCACCACACATGCCCCCCCATTGCACACATCCACCCCCTGCCCCACACACTGGGGGGCCTGGGGCCTGGGGCAAGGGGCAGCGGATCAGGGCTATTGATGTTTACAAATGGGTCCTGGTACAAAAAAGGTTGAGAACCACTGATCTAAGACATTTGGTTGCTATGCAGCAGTACTCTTTTAATGCCAGATCAGGTTTCTTCGCAGTCTTTCCACTGTTCATCACTTTTTACCTTGCCCATCCACAGACAGTGCACAGAAGCAGCATCAAGCCTCAAGCAGCAGATGCTCAGATCAAGCAGAATAACAAAGGCAGCACATGCTGCAAATGCTGTCCCTGGGGAGTTCAATATACTTTTTATGATTAGTCATGCCTACTGAGGCCAGAACCTGACGAACAAATTACATGAAGTTAAAAGAAGGAGGAGAGGCTACTCACATGACAGCTTTTCCACAGTAATTGTTCAGTGTGACTTCTTCTATCCCAATGTAAGTAGAAGCCAAAACAGAGCAACTTACCCCTTATAGAAGCCATAACCATGTTCTGGTGTGTTAAGCCTCCCTAGTCCCAATTTTTTAACTTGGTATAATTTTGTTTATAATTTTGTCCAAACACTAAATTGGATATTGATTACAATAGAAAGCAAAAGTCAAGCGACCTTTTGGGTTTGGACTGTCATATCAGGAAATAAAAATGATAGTGAAAAATGGAGTGAAAAGTTAGCTTTTGCTTCCACCTTCATAAATCATACATCTTCTTGAATTTCAACCAGGACAGCTTAATGTGTTCCCATTTATATAAATCTGTAAGGAGGAGGTTCGGATCCTACAAGATGAAGCTGTGACATTTTGGAATATAGGTTTCCCTTGCTTTATTGCAGGTTCTGTATGTGCAAATTTACTCTTATGCAATGACCCTTTTTATACCAAAAATTAATTATATGCAAGGTAAATTCACTCTTATGTGATTGGTATGGTGGAAGCCCACAGCTAGCTGCTTTGTGCAGTGCATTGTGGGAGATGTGCACTAAACTATAGTCTCCTGTGTGTATCTGTTCTCCTCGCTTGTTGTCTGCAACATGTTTCTGTAGTTGCCATCCCCATTATGATAGTGCCCTGTGCTTGTGTGTACTTTTTTGCTATTGGCGAGCACTAAAATTGTCTGGTAAAAGTGGTAGAAATGGGTCTGGGGGTCAGTACAATCACGGTCTTGGAACGTATCTCTATGTAAAGTAGGTTCCCTTTATGTGAATTTGAGTTATGCACTTGTAACAGGTACCGTTCCAGAGCTTAGTCAAACTGTGACCCGCTCCCCTGTTCCTGTGGCAACCACCCACCTTCTCTCCTGCCACGCCTTGATGTTAATTAATTAGTTGATATTAATTAGCGGGAGGCTGCCGTTCTCCAGCCCCGTTGCCAGGGGGCGCTATCTGCGGCTCCTTTCCTCCCCAATACTGCAGCCCAAGCCTCGCAGGTGTAATCCTTTGCTGCCCCCTCCTGGGCGTTCTGGGCCCAACTTGGGCCTCCCTGCAACGCGGCGCCTTATCAGGGGCTCCCAGCATCCAAACTGGGGTTTCAATCACGCGCCCCACCCCTCTGGGGCTCGCCGTGCCCCCACCTGGGCCTCTCAAAATGCTGCCCCCTGTCTGAGGCTCACCGTGTCCAACTTGGACCCCTTAAAAGTGCTGCCATTCTCCCCCCCTTTCTCTGGGGCTCGCTATGCCCACCCTGGGCTTCCTAACAATACTGCCCCCTCTCTGGGGCTCGCTATGCCCACGCTGGGCTGCCTAATAATACTGCCCCCTCTCTGAACCTGGAGTCTATCCCCCCCGGTATGCTGCGCCCCTACTGGCGCCTGGATCCCCACAGTACTGTGGGTCTCCTATGAGGATACTGCGCCCTCAGTGGTGCTAGGGCCCACACTCCTGTGGGTCCCTATGCGGCCTCCTCCAACCCCCAATAGCCTCTCCCAAACCACCGGTTTAAACAACAACAAAACACAAGCCCCTAACATAAATGGAAGCCTGTAACATAAATGGAAGCCGCCTGGCTAAAACAACATTGCTCAAGCCTCTGAGCTGCTATAAGCTGTCGCTGCGGTCAGGATTTTCCTCACCTCCTGCCTTAGGGAGCTCCTGCCACTCTGGCTGCTGGCAGCGAACTGCCCTTGGGCTCAGCTCCTTGGGCTTTATAAGGGCCAGGCCCTGCCCCCTCTGGTCAACTGACCTTCCCCAGTTGCCCTGGCAACCTGCAGCTGTGCTCCTTAGCCACTGCTACGGCTCCTTCTCTCACAGTTTTCCCCTCTTCAGGCACAGAGCCCCTGAGTGCTCTGTGACAGCACTATTTTCCAGGAACACATGTACAGCATAAAGCAAGGGACACCTGTATATAGAAATGCTGCAAAATGTGGAAAAAGGTCTCAGCCCTTGAAATATGAACAAAATCTGGGGAATAATGCCAACATTGTGCAATCATAATGCCCAGGTTAGCTATAATTTGATCCAGTATGTACATTCCTTTCTTTTGAAATTTCTGTGTATTTACTACACAGGTTTCATTTTCTGTTTCATTCTCCTTCCCAACCTTTTAGGTCACATGTGTCGAGAATCAGAGCAGCCGCCAGCAGCTGCTTTCTGACTCCCACCGGAGCAGTAAAACTTTTGCCTTCACAGGCGGGTAATTAATGGATGGAGTGAAATTAACCAGGCACAGAGGCACGTTGGTTACAGGAGATTGTTTACTTACGTCGCCCAGATAGTGACGTGCGACACAGGCTGAGCCTTTGTTCTGTTACAGTTGCTTCGATTATAGTCAAGCGTACGGGTTCGGGTTACAGTTCAGCAATGACAAATGTGACGCCGGAACGAGCTATCGGGCCTGCAGGGCTTTACTACGTCAAGATTTACGATGACAGGGAGTCATTGACGGGTGATCAAACCGCCAAGTCAATCTGGTGATGGGCTCAGGTTTCTCCTCAGAGATTTCCCCAGAGTTCTCCAACTTGGGCAGAAGCTGCTAAACTATTTATAGACAGAGGTGTCTAACGGAGGTATTCAACGATGGGCTGCTAAGTGGAATCTTTAATTTTTGGCAAAGCAGCAGTTCTTTGTGCCATCAGGTTGCAAGGTAGTGGGTCAGGTTTCCTGTCTCTTACGTATGAGGTTATGTGTGAGGGGCCTAAGCTTGTTTCTTGACCAATTATATACAGTTTTCGCTCAGATTTTATTTCAGCTGACCAATTACTTATAGTTCTCCGCCAGGATTTTGTTTCAGGAGTTTCTGACAAGGATTTCTTTTAACCCTTAGTTGACTACTGTGTGCGAAATGAGGATGGTCTGAATGGTGTTTCTTGCTAGTGGCATGGGCACTGTTTAATTAAGTTGTGACAACATGTAGTTCAGTCCAAACCTATCTCTTCTCTGATTGATAAGAGAAAAACAGCTCTTTTTTATCCAGATTTTGATTTGGAAAATGCTGTCTTATTTTTCTGTCACTTCAAGGTAGATGAGATAATGTGATGGCCTTCTGGTTCATTGACGTGTGAGTAAAGATTTTAAGAAACAAGTGCACTAAAGAGAAATGAACTTGGAGTATCCCCAATGGGTAATTATTGAAGTAATTTAACTACTTAAGATGATTAAAGACAGAGAAAATGAGCTGTACCACTGTATTGATTTCAGTCATCTGCAAAGATGAAGCTAAGTTCAGACATTTTGCAAGATATGAGGGGCTTCTGAATTGTGAATGATAGTATTAATACCCACTTATTGTAGTAATTATTTCCTTTCCATTATAGTGTGCAATATTATTAAGACAGATTTGGTAGTAATAAGAGCTGAAACTAAACCAGGAGATAATTTAATTGGCCCATTGACATGAAAGATCAATTCACACTAATGTAACATAGACAAAGAGTACTGTTCTGTGCTGATTGTGACCTACTCCAACACATATTCTTTCTGTGCTTGTGTGTTCAGAATTGAGGTGGTCATTGTTGCACCTAACAATTTCCCAGTAGGGGGGCTGTAGTATGATTGTCTATATAGCATCTGACAAAGTAGGCTGTCACCTATGAAAGTCTCTGCCTTCATATGAGTTAATATATATCAGTAAGTTAGTATAGCAAGGTGCCACCTGCCCCACCTTCTGTCTGTAGAGGGTTAGTACTACTACCAGGAAGTGTCTAATGGGAGAGAACTGTATATGTGGAGGAAGGAAGCCTAGAGTGTTACACTGTGTTGACACTCTCTCTTTTTGTGCTTGAGCACTGAACAGAGTCTTAGAAATTATTCGATTCTTGCAGGAATGTGAAATCAAAAATTAAGAATATTTTTGAAAAAATAAAGAAAGCAAACACACCTCCCCCAAATATTTTAAAGAATAATTGTGGGAGCATGTGAGATTGCTTTCCTTGGGCAAATGAATGTGGAGAAGGGTGTGTTTAGCACATTCTGATATTTAGCAGGTTCTTAAAATCACAGAAGAAGAAACACAAAATTGCAAAAGGCATGGATTGAAAAGGAAGGCAAAATATGAGCAGCCCCACTGTGAGCTGCAGCGATCAAAGGCTTCCACATGCTCCAACAGCTTCTGGACTAGCAGGATCTATGTTAAATCTTACAAGTGGTCCACAGGCACTTTCAAGCCACTGAGAATCTACAGGTATAAAATCATCTACAAAAAGATATATTTTCAACAAGTACAATGACGCAGAATCTGGAGAAACAATAGATCAGTATGTGGCCAAACAGTCCAAAATGGCTGACTCATGAATATCAAATCTAGAAAGATGAATTAATTTGTGATAGATTAGTAAGTAACAAGGATGAAAAATGCTGACATTCAAGTGAGATGCTCAGAGAGACAACACTGATTTTACCAAGAACTGCATATGTGCAGAGCTAGTAAATAAGTTCACGTCCAGATGCAGAGCATAAGTGGAGTAGAGATAAAGATAATTTGCCAAGAAACACAAAGATGGCATGAAAATATAAGAAAGAATATCCCATAATACATGCAAAATCAAATGTCTAAATAAAAAGCAGAAAAGATAAAATGCAATAGAAAACTTATGAGTACTCTGGAAAAATATGATGATGGAAAATACTCTGCATATATGTGTCAAATGCAATAACAGTGGCAAAAGAAGTCATGATGCCAAAGCTTGCAGAGAAGAAAAACAAATTAAAGAAAATATGCTATGTCAGGGAAACAACCAGTGATTCAGAAGATGAGATTTCATATGTATATGACTTGACTTAGTGCAAAAAAGCAAAAATAAGTGTTTTTTAAAAGCTCACATTAGCACCACATACAAAGACAAGGGAGCAGGACACAAACAGGAAATTGAATTCCAAATAGACTGGAGAACATCAGTGAATACATGATGCTACAAAGACCTTCTCAACATTGTGCAAGAATAGAAAACAAAATTGGAACCAAGCAAAGCCAAATGAAATTATACAATGATTCATACAAAAGACATACAAGCTAAACAGAAAAGCATAAACAGGGCAGAGATGGCATTATGTATCACTGCAGTAAAGCTGCTAAAAGATTTCCATGATGTATTTGAAGGACAGGAATATCCACCAGGCATGTTACACCTAGAAACAGAACAATAATTCAGTTGTGCATCATTTGCCTCAAAGAGTACCCTCTGCATTAAGAGAAAAAAAATAGGAGCAATAAAAAGAAATGGGAATGAAGGTATCATTACTAAAATAGTAAAACTCACAAGTTGGCTAAGCTGTATGAAAGCCTTTGAGAAATCAGGAGGCCTCAGGTGCCTCTATGCTAATGCTCGGAGCATGGGGAATAAACAGGAGGAACTCGCCCTCAGAATAGCCAGTTCAAACCCAGACATAGTAGGGATCACAGAAACATGGTGGGATTCATCCCACGACTGGGCAGTGAGCATTAGGGGCTATAGGCTCTACAGGCAGGATAGAGAAGGAAGGAAGGGAGGAGGTGTGGTGCTCTATGTCAAAGAGCAATTCACATCCTCTGCCAGCAAAATGGGGTTGGAGGAGGGGCAAGCTGAAGTGCTTTGGGTCAAGATACAAGGGGGTCGTGGGGAGAGGGATGTAACAGTGGGGGTCTACTACAGACCCCTCAACCAAGGGGAGGAGCTGGACCAGGAATTTTCAGGCCAGCTTGCAGAGGCACTTAAGGCAAGGGATGTAGTTGTCATGGGTGATCTAAATTATCCGGACATCTTCTGGGAGGAGCAGTCAGCCAGGTCGGACTGTTCCAGGAGGTTCCTGGCCGAGATACAGGACCTCCACTTAACCCAGGAGGTGCACAGTCCCACCAGAGAAAATGCCCTGTTGGACCTGGTCCTGGCCACAGGCGATGATCTGGTAAGGGGGCTCCAGGTCCTTGGCCACCTGGGTGATAGCGATCATCGCTTGCTGGAATTCATCATCCAGTGCAGGGTGACAAGGGCCTGCAGCAAGGCGGTAGCCCTAGACTTCAAGAGGGCCAACTTCAAGGAGTTGAGGAGATTGGTGGGGGAGGCGCTGGGGTTCTCGAGGGCAGGGGAACTCAGTGCCCAAGATGAGTGGCTGTTCCTTAAGGAGACGATACTCAGGGCCCAAGAGGTGACGATCCCAACTAGAAGCACGGGGGGCAAGAGTGCCCAAAAGCCTCCCTGGCTCACTAAGGACGTCCGGGAATGCCTGGTTGCCAAAAAGGCAGTATACACCCAGTGGAAAGGGGGGCGCGATCTCCAAAGAGGAGTATACCTCCACTGCTCGGGCCTGTAGCGGGGCTGTTAGAAAAGCTAAGGTGGACATAGAGCTAGGACTAGCGTCCAAGATCAAAGATAATAAAAAGTCCTTTTTCAAATATATAGGGAGGATGAAGAAGGTGCTGGGAAATGTGGGGCCCCTGCAAGATGCGCTGGGCAATCTGGTGGTCGTGCCAGAGGAGAAGGCAGACCTCTTTAACAAATTCTTCACCTCCGTTTTCTTGTCCAGGGAACGGGACTCCTCAACCGTGATTCAAGATGGACTCGAGGGGAACGCTCAAGACCTAAGGTTGAGGAGGACCAGGTTAGAGTGCTACTGGAGGGGCTGGACGTGTTCAAATCAGCAGATCCAGATGCTCTCCACCCCAGGGTGTTGAGGGAGCTAGCAGGGGTTATTGCAAGGCCCTTGGCACGGCTTTACGAGCGCTCGTGGTGCTCGGGCCAGGTGCCGGATGATTGGAAGATAGCCAATGCGGTACCCATCTTTAAAAAAGGGAGGAGGGAGGATCCGGGCAACTATAGGCCCATTAGTCTTACCTCAATCCTGGGGAAACTCTTTGAGAAGATCATCAAGGAGCACATCTGTGACGGGCCGGCATTGGGGATGATGCTCAAGGGCAACCAGCACGGTTTCATTAAGGGCAGGTCATGTCAGATCAACCTGATTGCCTTTTACGATCAGGTCACAAAAGCATTGGATGCAGGTGTTGCCGTGGATGTAGTCTTTCTGGACTTCAGCAAGGCCTTTGACACTGTCAACCACCCCATCCTCATTAGAAAACTAGGCAACTGTGGCATCGATGCCTACATGGTCAGATGGATTGCAAATTGGCTGAAGGGTTGTACTCAGAGGGTGGTGGTGGACGGGTCATATTTGACCTGGGGGGAAGTGGGCAGCAGAGTCCCCCAGGGCTTGGTCCTTGGGCCCGTGCTGTTCAATTTCTTTATCAGAGATTTGGACGATGGGGTGAAAAGCAACCTGTTTAAATTTGCTGATGATACCAAAATATGGGGAGAGGTGGGCACGTTAGCAGGGAGGGAGAGACTGCACAAAGACCTGAATAGGTTGCAAGGGTGGGCTAACAAAAACAGGATGCGTTTCAATACTGACAAGTGCAGGGTGCTGCACTTGGGCAGTAGTAACCAGCATCACACTTATAAGATGGGAAACTCCACTCTTGAGAGCACGGAAGCAGAAAGGAATCTTGGAGTCATTATTGACTCCAAGATGAACATGGGCCGACAATGCAAGGTCACTGTCGGCAGGGCTAACCGGACCCTATCGTGCATCCACAGATGCATCTCAAGTAGGTCCAAGGAGGTGATCCTCCCCCTCTATGCGACACTGGTCAGGCCGCAGCTGGAGTACTGTGTCCAGTTCTGGGCACCCCACTTCAAGAGAGATGTGGACAACATTGAGTGGGTCCAGAGGAGGGCCACCTGCATGATCCGGGGACTGCAGGGCAGACCCTACAATGAGAGGTTACGGGACCTGAACCTGTTCAGCCTTCACAAAAGGAGGCTGAGGGGGGACCTGGTGACTGTCTATAAACTCACTAGGGGGGACCAGAAGGGTTTGGGGGAGACCTTGTTTCCCCTAGTGCCCCCGGGATAACAAGGAATAATGGCCACAAGTTGTTGGAGAGTAGGTTTAGATTAGACATCCGTAAGAACTACTTCACAGTTAGGGCGGCTAGGATCTGGAACCAACTTCCAAGGGAAGTGGTGCTGGCTCCTACCCTGGGGGCCTTTAAGAAGCGGCTTGATGCCTACCTGGCTGGGGTCATTTGAGCCCAGTTTTCTTCCTACCCAGGCAGGGGGTCAGACTTGAAGATCTGCAAGGTCCCTTCCGACCCTACTTCTATGATTCTATGAAATCAATCTGTGTATTTTCCTAGGCGCAAGCCTGCAGAGAGAAAATATCAATGTTAGCAACAAGATGTACTGATAGGACTCAAGGATCTGTATCATGGCTGATAACATCCTGGTATACAGGCATGGAGACAGCATGGCCTAAGATGTGGTCAACCATGATCATGGCCTCATCTGTTTACTGAAGTAAATATAAAATGAAAGCTACCCAAGACTCACCACTAGACACTCCAAAATACTCTCAGCATACTACTGCAAATGCAATGACAACTTAGTTATATACTGGTAAAGAGACGGAAATGTATGCTGTTGACTTCATATCTAGAGCACATTGCAGAATGACAATATGAGATCCCAGCTTGACAGAAAAACAAAGAAAGAAATAGAAGGTATCAGCCAAAATATGGTGATTTCAAAGCAGGGGGACAGAACACGTGCCCCCCCCCCCAACAAAAAATGAGAACAAACCATGCAAAATATTTACAATTGCTCACATCCATCATTCTGTTAGAATGGCCAAACACCAAGGGGGAAGCCTCATCTGCTCCCCCAAAATACAGGTACTACTGAGATAAACATGCAAGACAGAAATGTATACCAAGGCAGCCAAATCCTAATTCCTGGATTATTTAGGACAAGAATTCTTTTCAGAATATGTCAGGGCTGTGTTGGAAAAGAAGCATTGTCTGGAAAGTCTGTAGTAGAGCATACTCCCCAAACTCATAGGTATATTGGAGACCTGAAAAATAGATGTGATGTGTACAAGAATGCCAGCCAGAAAGTGGAAAGAAACAGTGTAAAAATACAGTGCTCCCACCACAGCATGGAGTAAATTAGAAATAGACCTTTTCTGTGCACACCATACAAACCACTTCATTTCAGTAGCTTACTAATCAGACTTCTGAGAATGACGCAAATTGTCAAACAGTTCTGCAGTGACTATCATGTACAAAGCAATGGAGCATTTCAGCAACCCTAATATTCCAAACTGAATAGAATGAGACAACAGGCCACCACTGTACTTGCAGTAAGTTTGCACAATTTACTTAGGAACTGGCATTCAGTCATATCACCTTATCATTGTATCACAGCCAGTCAACAGCAAAGCTGAGTTGGAAGTTAACATTGCTAAAGCTGTATTAAAGAAATTTGATAAGCCAAAGAGGATACATGGTAGGCTACCTTGAATGGAAAAAAACAGAAGGGATCAGTAATAGTATGTTATACCACTTGATGTCAAGACATACACATAACTTAGCCAAAGAAGCAGAGAGGGTCTCAGTACAGATTTTTTCTTCCCTTGCACTTACAGAGCTATCCAAAAGCAGCCCAGGCATGGGTGTTGTAACTTAAAGCAGCTCCCTGGGTTATCTAAGTTAGGACCCAGGATATTTCTGCTTCCTTCCAATCCCAAATCATAAGGGAATATAGGGGATGTAAGTCCCCTTCTCCTAAACTGCACCAGTGGATACTGAACAGCATACAATCATACATCTAATATAAGTTCATATGGGAAAGACTCATGCACTGTACCATGCATGGCGTTTAGTTCCTTTGCCTCAGAAGCAAGGTTGCCAACTGTCTGCACATTTATGAATAGTCCATAAAAAGCTAAAAAATATTTGCCCATAAAGTCCACATAAATTGAGCTGTCCATGAAATACTAAGAAACTGAACTTGATTGAAGATCAGAATGAGGCTGGCTACAAATATTGATATTGTGCCTGAGCAGGAGTACAGCTCAGTGCCCTGCAGAGAGCTCTCTATCAGGGCTTTGTGGCCCATGAAAGCCTTCATTTTCTCCTTCCTGTCTCCCAGCCATGTGCTGAAAAACTCCATCCCATCAACCATTGCTTGCCTATTATAACAGGGGGCCTACTTGAGCTGATCTCCGTGGCCTGCCCACCTGTTCTTGGGCCAACCGCCCGCCTTCTTGCCCGCCACGCTTTGATGTTAATTGATTAATTAATTGATGTCAATTAAGCGGAAGGCTACCCATTTTGGTGCCCCGATGCCAGGGGGCGCTCTCTGCGACTCCTTTCCTCCCCTATACCGCAGCCCAAGCCTCACAGATGGCATCTTGATGTTCACATCATCACTGGCCCCCACACTGGGCCCCAGAATCCTCCTAACAGGACCCCTCCATGATCCCTCCACTCAGGCGGCCTCTCCGCCTTCATTCAGGCCACCTAGCCCCCCAAAACTATTTTCCCCTCTCGGGTGTGGTTCCCCCGGGACCTCTGGCTACCAGCCCTGGCCCACCTCCAAGCCAGTCAGGCCCCCAGGCCCCTGGCTCATGGGCGTCCCTCGCGGTGGGCCCCTGGCCCTTTTGACCATCCTGGTCCTGGCCCCAGCATGGGCCAGTTGAGGGTACTCTCTCGTTCGGGTTGGGTCTCTAGCCCCTCACTGTCTCCCGGGGTCTGCCCTCTGGGTCCTTCACACAAACGGGGTTACCCACCCAGTGGTGGGAGCTAGGGGTTAAGGCGCCCCGACCCGCCTTTCACCAGGGTGGTAACTGGCCTGGCATTTCCTGGGGGCTCCCGCGCCACTGAGAGCCCCACCAGACCACCCACTCCCGGCAGGGTGCAGTTTTAGGTCATGCCCAGGACCAGGAGCCTCCTTACCATCCCCTACAGCTCCTCCCTTACCTCCAGATGATCTCAGTAGCCCTCTGACCAGGCGATGTTGTTGCCTGGCCTCCAGCAGCCAAACTGCCCTGTTTACATAGACAGCCCCTGACTCCAAAATGGCTGCCCTCATCAGGCACCTGGTGGCTGCCAGCTCCAGGCCCTTGAAGTGGCAGGCACACACAGTGTCCTGCCACACCTATAATGGCTGCTTGCCTTGAAGGTGGGCAGGGTCACAAGCCCCAGGCAGTCTGAGGCACCAGTTGGAACATGGAGGGGAAAAGCATGGCTGGAATGGAGTTGCAGGGCCAGGAGGGGGGAAGAGGTGGTAGCTGGGGGAGTTTGTTCATATTAGAATACCCAGTTAAAATTAATTTTTGCTGGTTAATTTTTCTGGTTTTGGTTGAGGCTCAATCCAGATTTAGAAAGTTGGTATAAATCCCTAAATCTAAACCTGGCCCTTATTGCTGCTGTCCAGGGCCTGGAAGAAAGGTTACATTTTCATTATATAAAACATAAGTCCATAAAAACACATTGGTAAAAAAGTTTAGTTGTCAATAAAAAGTTTCCAGATTGTCAGTAAAAAAAATGTTGGGTTGGCAACCCTCCTCAGAAGAATGCTGTAATGATGAGTCAATTGGTGACATTTAAATCAGTGGTTTCAGTGGAATTAATTCTGCCCTCCATGGAAGTATGTTGGAATTCTGACATAACTTTAGGAGTGTCATGATTTCATCAGAGGCAATTCTAATCAGATACTTAGACCATCAAGCCATCTTTCCAACACAGCATATATTGAAATCTGCATCATGGAGATGTCTAGTGCCTCCATTTCCCCCTCTAGCCTTCACCCCTTCTGTCAACTTGGTGTCAATTGCACTAATTTCCACTGTATACATCAAATGGTGGTTTCAGGCAGAGGGAAAGCTAAATAGAGCAATGCTGAAAATGCTTGGGAGTGCAGAAAAAATGTGCCATGAACAAGTATGTGCAATTGAATTCCCAGTGGACCTTCCGATATTTATATCTGTCATTGTTCATCAGTGGACTATTACTAGTATGCAACTCCCTAAGGAATCAAAGTGTGATTTTTTAAGCTTTAACTGCTCATCTTCTAAGACTCTGACAGAGAGAGCAAGCAAACCCATGTGAAAATCAGCAGATACCATCCCTGACCAGTTTCTGAGAATACCAGACTTTGCCTTTTTCCAGAAGATTGCAAATCCACAGGAGCCCTCCTCCCATTTCTTTAAGAGAAATATACACAATGGGACTAGTTGAGTAATAACCAGAATGGATTTGCATCTGCTCTTATGTTGTCTGTTTTCCTAACTGTAAAAACTGCAAACACACATTTCAGTTAAATATGTACTTTTCTGTTAATAGTTACCATAGCAATTAATATATTTGAAAAATGCTTAGCCTTTCAAAGTTACACTGTTAAAATGAAATACTCAGTTATTGCTGTGGACCTGTTATTCCCCATAAAATGCATGGTTTTTTTGTCATTTTTATTTTCCTTTAGAGAAAAAATAAGTCTTTGTTACTCCACAGGCATCACTTTGAAGGAAGGTATCTTAATTACTGTATGTGCCATCACCTAGCACTTAACTGGGTCTGTTTACCTGGCTTGTTAGTTCCAAAGCAGGTAATTTTTCATCAGGTCTATTTTCATCAGAAGTCTTTGATTCCACAGAAAGATATTTTTATCTTTTCTATTCTAGCATACTTAAATGAGGTAAATTTTTAAAAAATCAGCTGGAATATTCTTTGTGATGGGGGTGGGTGGGGGGAAGGGAGAGGGGTGGAAATTGCCAGACCAAATACCATAATCAGTAGGACAGAAGTGCTAGACTTCAGAAAAGCCAACCCCAGTGAGCTCAGGAGATTAGTAAGATAGGCACTGAAGATCAAGAGCTTTGGTGAGATGGGAGTCCAGCAAGTGTAGTCATTCCTCAAGGGAACGATCCTTCGGGCACAGAAGGGAACAATCCCATTGCACATAAAGGGGGTGGAGGGGCCAAGAAACCGTCTTGGCTGAACAGGGAAATCCAGAAAAGCCTAGGGGCAAAAAAAGAGGCATATAGATTGTGGAAGATCACCAAGGAGGAGTATACCTACTTGGCTTGCACTTGCAGGGAGTCAGAAAGGCCAAGGCAGCAATGGAACTCAGGCTGGCATAAAAAAATAAGACAAAAGTCCTTCTTCAGGTATATAGGGAGCAAAAAGAAGGTGCATGGCAACATAGGACCCCTACAGACCAAACTAGGGCAACATAGGAGCGACAAAGCTGAGCTCTTCAATGAGTTTTTCGCATCTATATTCCTGAACACAGATAAAGACATATCTCCCAGTTGGATTACAGACAGGCACAAGAGGGATACCAGTCCACCACTGACCTAGTAAAGGGACATTTGGAGGGGCTGGAGATGTTTAAGTCAGCAGGCCCAGACAATCTTCATCCAAGGATGCTGGGGGAATTAGCCAGTGTCATAGCAGAACCACTGGCAAGACTATTTGAGCACTCGTGACGCCCAGGACAGGTTCCAAATAACTGGAAAAGGGCCAGTGTGGTCCCTATTTTCCAGAAAGGGAGGAAGGAGAATCCAGGTAATTATAGGCCAGTTAGTCTCACCTGTATCCTTGGGAAACCTTTGAAAAAAATATTAAGGAACACATTTGTGGGAGTCCATCAGGAAAAAATAATGCTGACCAACATGGATTCATGCAGGTAGATCCTGCCTGACTAACCTTGTTTCTTTTTACGACCAGGTCACAAAATGCTTAGATGCAGGAATCAAGGTAGATGTCATTTACTTGGATTTTAAAAAAGCCTTCGATATGGTGTCTCATGCAGATTTCGTATGGTACTGATTCTTATAAATAAACTAAGTGGCTGCGATGTAAATGATTATATGGTCAGATGGGTGGTGAATTGGCTTATGGGATGCGCCTAAAGAGTGTGGTGGACAGGTTAGTATCGACCTGGAAAGATGTGGGCAGTGGGGTCTCCCAAGGTTTGGTCCTTGGACCAGTGCTGTTCAATATCTTCATCAGTGACTTGGATGAGGGCATGGAGAGCACTCTGTCCAAATTTGCAGATGACACCAAATTATGGGGCAAAGTAAACACATACATGGGCAGGGAATGGATTCAGGCAGATTTGAACAGGTTGAGAAGTGGGCAGAGCAGAATAGGATGCAGTTTAACAAAGGTAAGTGCAAAGTGCTACATCTAGGGAGAAAGAGTTAACAATGCACATACAGATTGGGAGATGACCTTCTAAGTAGCACAGCGGCAGAAAGGGATCTCGGAGTCATAGTAGACTCCAAGATGAACATGAGTCATCAATGTGGCAAAGTGATAAGTAAAGCTAACTGCACTCTATCATGCATTAGCAGATGCATCACAAACAGGTCTAAGGAGGTGATACTCCCCCTCTATGCGGCATTGGTAAGGCCGCAGTTGGAGTACTGCATCCAGTTTTGGGTGCCGCACTTCAAGAGGGATGTGGATAACCTTGAGAGGGTACAGAGGAAGGCTACTTGTATGGTTAGGGTCCTGCAGGTCAGGCCCTACAAGGAGAGATTGAGGGACCTGGATCTCTGCAGCCTCCACAAGAGAAGGCTGAGAGGTGATCTTGTGGCTGCCTATAAATTCATTGTGGGGGGAGGGGCAGCAAAGAATAGGAGAGGAGATACTCTGTTTACCAGGGCACCCCTTGGGGTAGCTAGAAACAACGGCCACAAACTGACAGACAGCAGATTTAGATTGGACATCAGGAAGAACTTATTCAGGGTAAGGGTTACCAGAATCTGGAATGGGCTTCCAAGGGAGGTGGTGCTCTCCCCTACTCTGGAGGTCTTTAAGAGAAGACTGGACAAGCACCTGGCTGGGGTCATATGACCCCAGCGCTCTTTCCTGCTCAGGGCAGGGGGTCAGACTCAATGATCTACTGAGGTTCCTTCTGACCCTAAACATCTATGAAATCTATGAAACCATGGAAATTGCTGCAAAATTAGTCTTTTTTTTTACAAAGAAGTGTTTATTTGATTCAACCTGATTGAAAATGGTCCATGTGACTTAAGCCAATAGGCTCTGAGTTTAAAAATCACTCATCCCAACCAAGTATACAGTAGAAAAAAAATAATCTTTGATTATCTATCACAAGCTAGCAGAGAGTTGTGTTAATTTTAAACATCAGAACAGCCTGATATGAGAGGCTGGAGACTCTTCAAGGACCATTTTACATGCCAAATGTAGATAGAACATGACAGCACAGTAATGAACTAGCTAGTAGATGGAATGTAGTATTTATATTACTGTAGCAATTCCAGGCCCCAGTTGAGATTAAGACCCTTTAGTACAGAGTACAGTTTACCCAGGGAAAATTTACTAGCATAGCTATGTATGTCCAGTGAAGCTGTAAAGGTATCACTTCCCATATGGACACACTGATCTTGAAATAAAGTGTTTTTTTCTGATTTAGTTTATGTTGCTTTCAAAAGGACATGAGGAAAATGGAAAGAGTGTCCATGCAGAAAGTTAAACCAGGAACTTTGCTGGTGTCAACCTATTGACATATTAGCATAACTTCCCCAATAGACAAGCCCTAAGACACACAGTCACTGCCCTACAGAGGTTACAGTAAAAATAAACAACACAGGTGAATGGTAGGAGAAACAGGAACAAGCTCATGGAGCAAGTCAGTGGCATGGTCAGAAATACAAGCCTAGGTCCTCTGACTCCCAAACAAATGCCCACTCTATTAAACTTCAGTATTTCTCACACCGGATGAGAGTGCATCTGTATGGACAAACTCCAAATATGAATCAGGTGCATATAACAGGCCTTATCTCACTAAGTGGTGTGAGCCTATGCTATTGGAGTATTAGATCCAAATTCTGTCTTTTCTACTGTTGTGAAGCTTATCACCTTCAAACCCACCAAAGATGACAAGCAAGAGAGGTCCTTGGTGGGAATGGATGTGTTATTTCATTTGCAGTCCTTTCTGTATGAATCAGGCAAGCAACAGGACTACAGAGATATATTAAAGCAATGCAGACCAACATTTCCAAAATGGTTCCTGATTCCAGGGAGCTTGAATGCTTAGCACCTCTGAAAATCAGGTCTAACACATGTTGAGTTCATTACCTAAAATTGGAGCTACCTAAAATCAGAAACCACTTCTGAAAATGTTAGCCAGCACTCCTCTGTGCCTTAGTTTTCCGATCCACAAAATGGTGATGACAATCTACCTCACAGAAGACTGCAAGGCTTTGTTCCTTAATATTTGTGAAGTCCATTGGGACTCTCAGCTGGAAGGCAAAACAGAAGTGCAAAATACTGTTATCATAATTATATATTGTTGCCAGTTCACACATTAATCATACTGATTTGATCTGCTTAAACACACAGTGAATGACCTTCTTTCTGTTTGCTGGTTAGCAAGAGTTTTCTTGGAAAAGAAAATATTCACAGGACACCTGTGCGTATTCCAGAAGCATTTACATATCCAGCTGCTATTAGTACAGTTTGTTTATCAACTTACTTCAATGACAACTAAATATAGCTAATCTTAACGTGTGCAGTTCTGCTGCTGGAGTTCTCTTCCCCCTCACCTCATTACTGGCTCTGTGTCAGTCACAAAACCCAAAGCTCTCTGTGGTGGTGTTGTTTTCACTCAAACACTTTTTTTTCTCCTAACATAAATTAAAACAAAAAAATTAACATATTAAACTTATTAAACATATTAAATCAAGGAGGATGGTTGAATAACAAACCACATTGACTTTATACATACAAACAGTACTGTGATAGATGTTTTTTTAAACACAATGTACTCTCATGTAAGATTTTCTGCAGTCTTCCCCCTTGCCGACACCCTAGTGTATTTCCTACCATCCTCTGTAGGAAATACTGAGCTTGATTGTTCTCTTGGTGATTGTTGCCCCTAGGATTCCTTTCACCAGAGACCCCCCAAGGATTGACAATGGCCCCTCGTCTGATTTGTTATCAAGTGAACTTTTAATAGTAACCCCTAGGCTTATTACAAGTATTATTCCTTGCAATATGACTTGGCAAGTGGATCCTCCAGGCGTTACAGCAGCAACCTTCGGTGGTACCAGCCTCAGATCCTCTGCTGGGTGTGCAGGATGTTAGTTTCTGGATTCCTCATTGTTCAAACAGGAAGTCCAAGGTTGGTCCTGTCTCCTCAGGATGGCAACACAGAACACACACGTGTTCTGTTCGTCCATCACTTTTGTAACCCCCTCACCCCAAATTGTCCAATCCCCTGTGCCAAGCATTCCTTATATGGGGAAACTGCTGTCCTTTGCTTTCCTAGTGCCCAATCACAGCACTCACATCTCCCAGTGCCACAGAAGGTGCTCTGTTCAATTTTGTTGCTTAGTTTTGGGAAGGCCAGGACTATGACTAAAAGTCTCAGCATAACTCAGTTTGCCTGCTACAGTGATCACTCTTCTATGGCTCTCTGAGAGCATAAGCAGGCCAAGGATCTGGCCAGCTGCAGTTTACTTCATGGAGCTGATTCTCTCTTCACACTAATTTAATGCTGGCATGTCTGTATTGATTTCAGTGGAATCACTCCTGGCTTCAACCAGTGTAATACATCAGGGTTAAACCCAAAGAAGGAATTCATCCCTGTCTGTAAGCCTCTTTTTGCCAGCTGTGCCAGGTGAAAATGGGACAGAGAAGAGGAATATGCACACACAGAGATTGGTCCCTGGTACAGGAAGGAGCATGGCTCTGTTGGTTCTGATGCCCCAGGAACATTTCTGGTGCAGGGGACAAAATATGTCTCAGAGGTAGATTAGGATAGACTGGAGAAGGCATAAGCAGGAATGGATATGGCTGTGTAACAGGGGACCCTAGCCCTGTCACCAGAAGGCAAGTCCACCCCTTTAAGGCCAGAAATTTCTGGGCACTGAGTGCTGGGAAAGAAGGGGTTTAATGCTGAGCCTGGCCAGCTAGTCAGCTGACCAGAAGAGGCAGGACTATAAAAACCCTGGGCAGAGCAGCAGTGAGGAGGGGGAGCAGCTGAAGGGGAAGGAGTGCCTCAGAGAGCTCCATGGAAGAGCGGTCCAAAGGCAGGAAGAGGGGAACCACAGAAGCCCCAGAGAGACGGCAACCACATCACAGCAAGGATGTGAGCCAATGGTGCGGAGCCAAAGCACGGACCCTGTGAATGTAAGCTGACATGTGGCTTTTCTTTAGCACATCAGCTGGTGGCAGTTATTACCTACGGATAGGACTGTTTATTTTTTTTTCTTTTTGATTAATGAATAAGACCGGCGGTTTGGGTGAGGCTATTAGGGGAAGGAGGAGACCTCATTTTGGGAACCCACGACAGAGTGGGGACCCCAGCACCAGCGAGGGTGCGGCTTTTGGGGTGCACAGACCCCGGCACCAGTGAAGGAATGGTTTTTGGGGGCACAGACCCCGGCACCTGAAGGCACGATCTTAAAGAAGCCAGGGAGGTCTGGTGCACCTGGGGTGCAACTTTATTTTGGGTTGCTTTTTTTTTTTGGACTGAGAGGGTGTGAGTTCAGGGTCATCCCCTGGTTTTGAACTTGCAACCCCCGGGCTGTGGGACTAGCACCCAGACCTCTGGGCCAGGCTCTAGGTTGGGGCAGGAAAGGGGGCCACAAGCCTCAAGACACCGGAAAAGGCTAGAGCCTCAGAAAGCCTCAAGACACCGGAAAAGGCTAGAGCCCCTGTTTAGTGGGTTTAGATGGGGAGGCCTAGCTAGAGAAAAAACGGGGTCAGGCCCGTGTAGGTGAAAGGCCCCAACATACACAATACAGTAGGCAGTCTCCTGTTCACAAGTACATCATCATAATAATTTCCATCAAGACGTGGCAGACGAGTATAGGGCAGGACATAAGAACTCCAAAGAAGGCTCCAAGGGTGCCCCACGTAAGGCGTGGATTACCAGGAAGATGGCGCTGGGGAGGGAAACCTGTTACACTGTCCTATGCCCCAGTGATTCCTTGCTCTGGAGATGCTATGGCAGTGATGGGAATGGAAAGGGTGCAAAGAAGCTCACTGTTGAGAATAACTCTAGGCTGTGCTAGTGACACCAATCCCTAGTAACACTTGAATAGAGGAGGAGCAACTCATTTTTCAATGACTGTGTCTACATGAGACACTGACTGTGCAATAGCCCGGGTCTATTGTGCAGTAGTATTGCATGGCAGGAAGTGTGACACAACACTACTGCACAGTAGTCTCAAACTACTGTGCAGTCAGCATCATGAAAAAGCCGTTTGGCAATGGTACTGCACAGTAACTCCAGTTACTATGCAGTCATTTAGTACGTGTTTATACAGAGATACTGAATGTGCAGTTGCTACTGTGCAGTTATTTAGTACTTGTATAAACAAGTACTAAATGACTGAGCAATAACAACTGCACAGTCAGCATCTTGTGTAAATATAGCCAGTGTCTGTATTAGCCTATCAAGTGTGACAGGTGGTCACTTCTGGGCCGCCCTTAACGTGGCCCACCCACCTGTCTCTGGGGCAACTGCCCGTCTACTCGCCTGCCATGCCTTGTTGTTAATTAATTAATTAGTATTAATTAGCGGGAGGCTGCCCTTATTCTGCCCCACCACTAGGGGGCGCTATCTGCGGCTCCGTTTCCTCCCCCTACACCGCAGTCCACACCTCACCAATGGAATAGATGTTATGTCTCAATCTATGCACTGGCCCCCTCTTTTGCTCTCTCGGGGCTTTCCCCTGGGGCTTCTCAATAACGCCCCCTTTCTGGGGCTGGGGTCTATGTACCCCCTATGCTGCACCCACACTGGCGCTGGGGTCCTCACCCATCGCTGTAGGTTCCCCGTGAGTACGCTGCGCCCTCACTGGCGCCGGGGCCCCCACACTACTGTGGGTCCCTTTTTGAGGCCTCCTCCAACCCCTAATAGCCTCACCCAAACCACCGTGTCACGGCGGGGTCCTCACGGAGGGCCGTGATCTCCTTGAGGCCCTCTCACCGCGCTACTCCGGCCCGAGGGCACCCTCCATTCTCGCCCGCCACGTCTTGATGTAATATGTAATAGGGAGGCTGCCTTGTGTTTCCTCGGGCCTGTCAGCTCCTGGATCCCTCGTGGGTCTCCCCGTACAATGGACGCTACCCAAGCGCCCCAGCCTTATGGGCTATGTGTGGCTCCTACCTCCCCTGATACCACGCCCCAAGCCTCGCAGATGTAATGGACATTGTCTGGTCTATACGCCCGCTTCCCAGGCCTCCTCTCTAGTGTGGCCCACTCTGGGCTCCCTCTCTTGTGCCCAGCCTCTTGCTGGGACTCTCGCCTGGCCCACTCTGGGCCTCCCCTGCCGGTGTGGTTCCGCTCCGGGACTCTCTAGCGGGCCTCCGGTCCTATGGGCCAACCGCACGGATACCCTCCCTGACTCTGGCTCCCCGCGCTGCTACTCCCTGTCTTCTCAGGGGCAACCGCAGCGCCCTGCCTTGGTCTGAGGGGTATTGCCGTACTAGCCTGCGGCCGGGCTCGCTATGCCTGTGCGCCCACACTGGGCTACTCAACAAAGCACCATGGCGTTCCCCCTCTCTGGGGCTCACCGCATCCACACTGGGCTACTCAATAATACACAATGGCGTTCCTCCTCTCTGGGGCTCGCCACGCCCACACTGGGCTACTCAATACTGTACAAGGGCGTTCCCCCCTCTCTGGGGCTCGCCGTGCCCACACTGGGCTACTCAGTAATACCGCCCCTTTCCTGGGGCCGGGGGGCTATGTTCCCCCACACGCAATCCGGGGTCTCGGTCTCCGTCCGCAACCTACAGGCTGCGCCCGCGACCCACTGGCCACGCTCCTCGCCGCCAGCTGCTCGCACAGTGGCGTGCGAGCTGCGCCTTCCCTGGCGCTATGCAGACAATGCGCCCTCTTGGCGCTAGGGCACCCCACACTCTCTGGGGTCCCTGTCGCAACCTACGGGTTGCGCCCGCGACCCACTGGCCGCGCTCCTCGCCGCCAGTTGCTCACGCACTGGCGTGTGAGTAATTGAGGCCTCCTCCAACCCCTACAGCCTCACCCAAGCCTCCGGGTGTAATATACAGAGCCAAACGTAAACTAGAGCCTCCTGGCTATAACACAAACCTAAAGCCCCCTGGCTAAACCATAGTGCTCATCCTCTCAGGGCTATCACGAGCTGTACTTGCAAGTCATGCTCCTTTCCATATCTCAGCTGAGAGGGCTCCTGCCTCTCCGGCTGCTGGCAGAGAACTGCCAGCCTGGCCTCAGCCCTGAGCTTTATAAGGGCCAGGCCCTGCCCCTTCTGATCAGCTGACCTTCCCTGGTTGCCCCGGCAACCCACAGCTGGGCTTATTTCCTGCTAGGGCTTCCTCCCCAGCAGTTTTCCCCTCTTTGGGAGCAGGGCATCTCAGTGCTCTGTGACGCAAGGAATCTGAGCTAACAGGAAAAGAAATGTACCCCCCAAAAGAAGTTTAATGTTACACAGTGAACACCCAAATTAAGTCCTGAAATCATGTGATATTCATTCTGCACAAAGGCAGGCAATGCAGGTTTTCCATGCTAAACTCCCCCCCACGACAATGATATCCCATGGTGCAAAGCTCTGATGCTACAGTCCCCACACTGTGACTCTACATTCCCCACACTGTGAATTTTCTTACAGCACATTGTAGCATTCTAGAGGGGTTTATAAATCTCTCATAGTTCTAGCACAGTAGGACCTCAAATGAGGCTCAGGTAGATGTCACGTACAGAAGCAGATGTCTGATCACTTCTGGCTTGGTCCTCTTTAAGTCCATAAATTTGAAGGGCCAAGGAGGAAGAGTCAAGGTGGTTAGGACAGGGGATGGAATAGGAGCAGGTTTGCCAACAGCTGGTAACAAACAAAGCTAAAAATACCAGTCAGTAAAATCCATAAAATATTGAACTGTGTGTAAAAAAACAAACAAAGCAACTGGGAGCTCAATGGACAGACAGAGGAGAGCAGCACCATTTGATGTCTGAGCATGAGTGCAGCATCCTGTAGGGAACATTCTCCCAGGACTTCGTAGCCCTCTCCCCACCAGCTGTGTGCTGTTGTTACTACTGCTGCTGCTGCATGCTATTGCCTGCCTGTAACACTTCTGGGCAAAACCAGCCTGAGCTATACAGTTGGGAGTGTTGCTAATAGGGAAGGCCCAAGCAGCCTATGGGGCTATAACGTGTGATGAGGCTATGGACTAGGACAAGGTAAAGAGAGAAATTTTATATCGACTAGATATTAACCCAGAGACCTATCGGCAGGTGTTCAAAGCTAAAAAGAAGAGAGAAGAAAAGTACCCACAGGCTTTGTTGCAATGCTTAGCTGATCTTGTAACAAAGTGGTTGAAGCCTGAAGAAAGTTTGAAGGCAGACATCTGCAACAATATTTTATTAGAACAGTTTCTGACCAACTTGGATGAGGAAACTCAGAGTTGGGTCCGATACCATTGGCCAGTATCTTTGGCTAAAGCGCTGCAATTGGCAGAAAATGTCAGCAGTGCTCTTGGAGAGAGGCCTCCAGATTGGAATGTGAAAGCAGGCTTGTACCCTAAGCCCTGTGAGACCACGAGGCTGGGGAATAGAGAGGCCCGAGATTACAGAAGGCCCAACAACAACCCGGTAATTTGTTTTCAGCATGGGAAGATGGGACACATATCCCGGGATTGTACTAACTTGATGTGGTCATCACCTAAGGTGCTGCACTATCCATTCGAAGACATGGGAATAACTCTGGGCCTTGAAGAACCCGGGGGGGGCGTAGAATCCGTGGACTGTAGTATAGGGAGGGAGATCAAAGGTGGCCCACTGCCCTGACTGGTTGTGGAGGCATGGGTAGGAGGCAAGAGGTTTGAAGCAATCATTGACACTGGATGTGCTCATACATTTATACAAAACGCGTTGGCACCCGGCAAGTATGTATGGAAAGCCACCCCTGTCAGAATGACGTGCATGCATGGGCACGGCACATATTGCCTTCGGATGGTCTACCAAGTCACCATGTTGAAGACCACTAGAGAAATGCCAGTCGGGGTGGCTCGTGACTTACCATACCCAATGATTTTAGGCCAAGACTGGAGGGAAATTTATGAAGTATTAAACATTGTAACAGAAAACAGGATGGGAGAAGCTGGCCTGTTCGGAAGCAAGGAAGATGTTCCAGCCATGGAAAATTTAAATGTAGAAGGTTTATCCAGCAGTAAGGTGTTCCGGAGGGCCCAAGCTGAAGAGAGTAAATTCTGAGACTGAACTGGCTAAGGAAGAAGAGGATGTGGTGGACCTGGGATGCTATGCAAGCCTGCCAAGATTTGAGGTTAGGAGAGGTTTGCTTTATCGGATAAAGAAAGTGGTATGAGAGGGGGAGGAGATTCCCCAGCTGTTAATACCGCATCAGTTTAGGGCTCCTCTACTAAAGTTGCCCCATGAAAATCCTCTGGGCAGGCATAGGGGTTGCAGCAAAACGGAGGCCCGACTAACAAGGTGGTGTTTTTGGCCCAAGATGTATGATCAGGTAAAGAGTTTCTGCTGGGCCTGCCTGGCATGTCAAAAGGTAAGCTGGAACAAGCCAGCCTGGGTGCCATTGCAACCTATGCCCATAATAGATATGCCATTCTCTCGTATTGCACTTGACATGCTGGGACCCCTCCCCAAAAGTTCGGCAGGGTATCAATTTTTGTTCGTAATCATAGATCATGCAACCCGGTTCCCAGAGGCGGTCCCCATGCGAGCTGTCACTGGTCCCCCATTTAAGAACTCCTTAAATGGATTACCCAGGTGGGCATCCCCAAAGAAATTGTTATGGATCAAGGGTCTAATTTTATGGCGGGGGTCCTTCAGAGTCTGTGTAAGGTATTGCAAATTAAGTAACTGCGTACAGCCATATGCCATCCTCAAACCAACAACCTAGTGGAAAGGTTTAATGGGAGCTTAAAGAATATGCTGTGCGGGTGTGTTCAGGTGGAGCCCCATAAATAGGACCTGATGATTCCCGCCTTTGTTGTTTGCGGCATGAGAGGCCCCTCAGTTGTCTTTGGGGTGTGCCCCATTTGACCTGGTATATGGACACCACCCAAGGGGCTTGCTAGATCTGGTGAGAGAAGGTTGGGAGGAAATGCTGCCAAAGGGCACTAATAATGAGGAGTATGTGAGAGAACTGAGACAATGCCTACAGAGGGCAGGGGAGCTATCATGGGAGGACCTGAGGGTAGCACAGAGGGCTCAGAAGACCACCTATCATAAAAAGACTCAAGAGAGGAATATTCAAGTAGGCCAGAAGGTACTGGTGTTACTCACAGATGCAGAAAATAAATTCCTAAGGTGTTGGCAAGGCCCCTTCGAAGTGGTTTGGCAGGTTGGCCCTGTTGATTATGAGGTCTTCAAGCCAGGTCATAGAAAAGAAAAGCAGATATACCATGTTAATTTACTTAAAGAATGGAGGGAACAGGAGGGTTTGTTGGTTGATCCCTCCCCACTGGACAAGGAGTTTAGTCGGGACTTGGGGGCGGACCTGGGACAAAACATGGGGTCTGTAACAGTCCCAGCTGGGACCCAACTTAGCACTTGGCAACAGAGTCAGTTGCGGAACTTGGCAAGGGAATTTCAAGATGTTTTTAGTGAATCCCGGGGTGTGCCAAAAGGATAACTCATCAAATAATAACCCCTGTTGGGCAGATCATGAGAGAAAAATGAAGGAGGATCCCATATTATAGATATCAGGCAATTTGTGAGGAAATTACAAAAATGCTGAAGCAAGGCATCATCCAAGAGTCCTTGAGTCCTTGGCATAGCCCCATTGTGGCAGTGACTAAGCCCAATGGGTCACTGCGACTGCGTGTGGACTTCAGGAAAGTAAATGCTATATCTCTTTTTGACTCCTTTCCTATGCCCCAGTGTCGCAGAGCACTGAGGTGCCCTGCTCCTAGAGAGGGGAAACTTCTGGGGAAAGAGCCCTAGCAGGGAATAAGGAGCCCAGCTGTGGGTTGCCAGAGCAACCAGGAGGTCAGCTGACTGGAAGGGGCAGGGCCTGGCCCTTATAAAGCCCAGGGGCTGAGGCCAGGCTGGCAGTTCATTGCCAGGAGCCAGAGAGACAGGAGCTCCCAAGGCAAAGAGGCGAGAAGGAGCCTGACTGCAGGTCCAGCCTAAGCTGAGTAAGCATGGCAGCTCTGGGACGTTTGAGCAATGGTGTTATAGCCAGGTGGCTTATATTTATGTTATAGCCAGGAGACTCGAGTTTCTGTTGTGTTGTTGTTTATTACCGGTGGTTTGGGTGAGGCTGTTAGGGGTTGGAGGAGGCCTCATAGGGGACCCACAGCAGCGTGGGGGCCCCAGCGCCAGTAAGGGCTCTGTGTACGGGGTGCATAGACCCCAGCCCCAGAAAGGGGCGGTTGAGAAGCCCTAGTGCGGGCATGGTGAGCCCCAGAGAGGGGGCACTATGGAGAAGCCCTAGTGTGGGCGTGGAAGGCCCCAGAGACGGGGGCAGCACTGCGGGGAAGGCCCAGTGTGGGCACAGAGAGCCCCAGGAGAGGGGTGGCATTCTTGAGAAGGCCCAGAGTGGGCATGGAGAGCCCCAGGAAGGGGCGGCGGTACCGAGAAGGCCCAAGGAGAGGGCAACAGTACAGAGAAGGCCCCAGAGGAGGGGGCAGTACTATCGAAAGGGGCAGCATTGTGGAGAAGGCCCTGGAGAGAAGGGCGGCAGTATTGTGAAGGCCTCTGACAGAGGGCAGCGCTGCAGAGGATCCCAGAGAGAGGGCAGTGCTATAGAGAGGGCCCCAAGAGAGGGCGAGTATATTTAACAGACCAACGTCTATTCCAGCTGCGAGGCTTGGGGCGTGGTATAAGGGGTGGTTGGAGCCACGCATAGCCCATAAGGCTAGGGTGCCCCGAAGCACCTGTTTGCAGGACAAGACCCACAAGGGGTCCGGGAGTGTACAGGACCAGAGGTTACAACGGACCGTGTCCAAAAAGACGTGAGGCAGCCTCCCTAATATATATTAGAACATCAAAGACGTGGTGGGCGAGAATCAGAGGGTGCCCTTGGGCCGACTTGGCATGGAGGAAGGGGCCTTAAGGAGATCACGGCCCTCCTGGAGGACCCCGCCCATGACACCCAGATTAGCAAATTGTTGGAGAAAGTGGGACAGGCTATGTTTATCTCAACCCTGGACTTAGCAAAAGGGTATTGGCAGGTACCGTTGAGGAGGGAAGATATGACTAAGACTGCATTCGGTACTCTGTGGGGCTTGTACAAATTTAGGCGAATGCTTTTTGGGTTACAACAGGGCGGCAGCTACCTTTCAAAGGTTAATTGAATGGGTGTTGGCCCCACATTAGCAATACGCAGTTGCCTACATAGATGATATTATTATATATACACAAGGTTGGGGGGAACACTTAGAAGCGGTAAGGGTGGTACTACAGGAATTACAGAAAGCTGGGCTTACAGCCAACCCAAAGAAATGTATCTTGGGTAAGGCTGAAACAAATTACTTAGGGTTTATGGTAGGCCAAAGGCATATTCATCTGTTGGCTGACAAGGTGGAGGCCTTGCGACACTACGTCCCACCCCAGAGCTGCAAACAGCTTAGTGCATTCTTTGGTCTTGCCGGGTATTACTGATGATTTATACCCCCGTTTACAGAAATAACAGCTCCCTTAATTGATTTGTTGCAAGGGAAAGGTAAGGGGATTTTGTGAGCCAGCAGGCATTCGAGAAGATGAAGAAGGCTCTACGTCAAGACATGGTGCTGGAAACCCTGGACTTTGAATCACCTTCTTTCTGCAGACGGATGCCTCAGAGCATTAGGCGCTGTCCATTCACAAGAAGTTGACAGAATCTCATGACCCGTAGCCTATGCCAGCCTGAAGTTAAACCCACAGGAAAGGAGGTATGCTAAATGTGAATGCTTAGCCATTAAGTGGGGCATTAACTACTTTCAGTATTACCTGCTAGGGCGTGAGTTCACCCTGATAAGCGGTCATTCCCCGCTGAGGTGGCTTAAGACTAAACAGATGGACAATGCATGTATTACCCTATGGGCATTGATTCTGCAACCTTTCCACTTTAATACTGAGTATAAACCAGGGAAGACTAATACTCTAGCTGATTTATTTTTTTGAGATTCTGTGAAGAAGAAGAGTTGGTGGAACAAGGCCACTCGGAGGCAGAGTCAGCCCAGGTGTTTCATGGCGAGGATCCACCTAACGGCGAGTTAAAGGGGAAGGTATGTGAGAAGACTGAGGATACCTGCCCAGAGAAACTCCCCGGCCAGAGGGCCCCGGCCAGCAGTAGCAGTGCGGCCATGCTCCGGAGGGAGCTTCTGGTCTGCCCAGGTGTAGCCTTATCAGCTCACCAGATGAGCCAAACTAGTTCAATCAAGTCACTGGGAGCTATTTCTGGCTCTATACACCAGCAGGAAGAAGGAAGGTAAAGCGGAAAAGAAGGGGGCCAGCAGAGAGGGCAAGTGCCCACCTGCCTGTCAGGACTGAAGTCCCCAGGAATGGGGCAGGTGACCCACAGGGTCTATAGAGCTCGGAGGTGTCGTGAATCAGAGCAGCCGCCGGCAGCCGTCTGACTCACACCGGAGTGTTTAGTTTTTGAACTCAGCAGGCGCGTAATTGATGGATGGAGTGGAATTAACCAGGCACAGACACGTGTAGGTTACAGGAGTTTGTTTACTTACGTCGCCTAGATAGTGATGACGACGCAGGCGAGCCTTTGTTCCATTACAGCTTCGGTTACAGAGTTGAGTACACGCATTCAGGTTACAGCAAAGTGATGACGGACGTGGCGCTGGAACGAACTGTCGGGCTAGCAAGACGTTTCTACGTCGATATTTTACGATGACGGGGAGTTTATTGGGAATTGATCAAGTTCCCAAATCTCTCTGGTGACGAACACAGGTGTCTCTCCTCTGAAATCCCCAGAGTTCTCCACCTTGGGCGGAAACCGTTAAACTATTTATAGGCAGAGGTGTTTGACAGAGATACCCAATCGTGAACCGTTATATGGAATCTGTAATTTTTTGGCAGGTAGCAGCTCTTTGTCTCCTCAAGTTACAAGGTAGTGGGTTAGGTTTCTCTACCTGTTACGTGTGTGCTACGTGTAAGGAGCTTACGCTTATTTTTTTTTGACCAGTTATATATAGTTTCCCCAAGCATTTTATTTCGGCTGACCAATTATCTACAATTCTCTGCCAGCATTTTGTTTCAAGGAATTTTGGCAGGGATGTCTTTTAACCCTTAATCGTCAAAATGAGGATGATTTGAATGGTATCTCTTGCTTAGTGGCATGGGCACTATTTAATTGGGTTGTGACAAGAGGAGCTAAAAAAAAAAAAAGTGTTTCTGTGTTAATTGGCTGCAGTGGGCAGTAGTTTGAGCCAATGAGATGCTGATTATCGGAAAAAAAAAAAAATGCCTGATCGCAGCTTCAGTGATTGGGAATTTGTGGACTGAATGAGAAGAGGAGGGATAGCAGCTGCTATGAACCCTGGCCCCATGGGAAAATTGGATAAATGGACACGTCAGATCTTTATTTTGCAAGGAGGGGTTTTTTTTTTCCTTTGCCTGTCCTTTCATGCTGATGGGTGGCAGTTGGCTCCGGGTCAGGGACTCATCACCCCTCCCCAATTCAATCAGTTCAAGTTGTGGCAGGAAAGAACTGAGGTGCGCCAACCTAATTGACTGACTGGCGCCTGTCCAGTATAAGAATGGCAAGTGAATTTCAATGGGACACAGAGGTCCACGTCTGTACACAGTGATATCCTGACAGACAGCACCTTAGCTTATGGTATTGTTCGTGTATTCTCATCCTTCCTTCTGCCCCTCAATGTCATATTTTTCAGGCTGTGTTAGCATACATTTTAACTGGACCTGGTCCTGGCCACGGGCGACGACCTGGTGAGGGGTCTGTGGGTGCTCGACCACCTGGGCGACAGCAATCATCGCCTGCTGGAATTCACCATCTAGCGCAAGGTGGCAAAGGCCTGCAGCAACCCTGGACTTCAGGAGGCTGGACTTCAATGAGGTAAGGAATAGTCGGGGAGGCACTGAGGTCCCAGAGGGAAGAGGATTCAGGTGTCCAAAAAGAGTGTTTGTTCCTTAAGGAGATGATCCTCCAAGCCCAAAGGGAGGTAATCCCAACACGGATCAAAGGGGGCAAGAGGGCACAAAAGCCCCCATGACTCACGGGCATACAGGAACATCTAGCTAAAAAAGAGGCTTACACCCAATGGAAGGGAGGGGCCATCACTAGGGAGGACTATACCTTGGTTGCTCAGGGCTGTAGGGGGGCGGTGAGGAAGGCCAAGGCAGAGATGGAACTGGGACTAGCTACCCGGATCAAGGACAAGAAGAAGTCCTTTTTTAAATACATAGGGGGTAAAAAGAAGGTACCGCGTAATGTGGGGCCTCTACAAGGCACACTAGGAAATCTGGTTGTCGCACCAGATGACAAAGCTAACCTATTTAACAATTTCTTTGCCTCCATTTTTCTGACCGGGGACCGGGTCACCGCCCCCCCACCGGGACCCCCGTAGGCCCCAGGGGAGGTGCACCCAGGCCTAGGCTCAGTAAGGATCTAGTCGGGGAACTTCTGGAGGGACTGGATGTGTTTAAATCAGCTGGTCCTGACACTCTCCACCCCAGAGTGCTGAGGGAATTAGCAGAGGTCATTGCGGGACCCCAGGCATGGCTTTATGAGCACTCATGGTGCTTTGGTGTGGTGCCAGAGAACTGGAAAAGGGCCAATGCGGTTCCTATTTTCAAAAAAGGGAGGAAGGAGGACCCAGGAAATTATAGGCCAGTTAGTCTTACCTCGATCCTGGGTAAGCTTTTTGAGAGAATTATCCTGGCACATGTCTGTGAGGGGCCAGCAGGGGAAGTTATGCTTAGGGGCAACCAACATGGGTTCATTCGAGGCAGGTCCTGTCAGACGAACCTGGTGGCCTTCTATGACCAGGTCACAAAATCCTTAGACCCAGGTGTAGCAGTGGACGTAGTCTTTCTGGACTTTAGGAAGGCCTTCGACACTGTCTCTCACCCCATTCTCATTAAAAAACTAGGGGACTGTGGCATTTAACACTTACACAGTTAAATGGGTCACTAACTGGCTGGAGGGCCGCACCCAGAGAGTGGTGGTGGATGGGTCATTTTTGACCTGAAGGGATGTGGGCAGTGGGGTCCCCCAGGGCTCAGTCCTGCACTGTTCAACATCTTCATCAGCGACTTGGACAAGGGGGTAAAAAGCACCCTGTTCAAATTCGCAGATGACACTAAGATGTGGGGGGAAGTGGGCACGCTAGAAGGGAGGAGTAGGCTGCAAGCAGACCTAGATAGGTTACAGGGGTGGGCAGATGAGAACAGGATGGGTTTCAACACTGACAAGTGCAGGGTACTGCACCTGGGGAGGAAGAACCAGCAGCATACCTACAGGCTGGGGAACTCACTTGTTAGCACAGAGGCAGAAAAGGATCTTGGAGTCATTATTGATGCCAAAATGAACATGGGCCGACAGTGTGGGGATGCGGTCAGGAAGGCCAACCACACCTTGTCATGCATCCACAGATGCATCTCAAGCAGGTCCAAGGAGGTGACCCTTCCCCTCTATGCGATACTGGTCAGGCCACAGTTGGAGTACTGCGTCCAGTTCTGGGCGCTGCACTTCAGGAGGGATGTGGACAGCATTGAGAGGGTCCAGAGGAGGGCCACCCGCATGATCAGGGGGCAGCAGGGCAGGCCCTATGAGGGAGGCTAAGGGACCTGAACCTGTTCAGCCTCCACGTGAGAAGGCTGAGGGGGGATCTAGTGGCCTGTTACAAACTAGTCGGAGGGGACCAGCAGGCATTGGGGGAGTCCCTGTTCCCCTGAGCACTACCAGGAGTGAGAAGAAATAATGGTCACAAGCTGGCAGAGGGTAGATTCAGACTAGACATCAGGAGGCGCTACTTCACAGTCAGGGCAGTTAGGACCTGGAACCAACTTCCAAGCATAGTGGTGCTGGCTCCTACCCTGGGGGTCCTTTAAGAGGAGGCTGGATGAACACCTTGCCGGGGTCATTTGACCCCAGTACTCTTTCCTGCCATGGCAGGGGGTCGGACTTGATGATCTGCTCAGGTCCCTTCCAACCCTACCAACTATGAAACTCTGAAACGGGAGACCCTCGCCATTCGTGGGGGATACGTTACAGAGATCCCCTTGAATGGCAAAATACGCCATGAACGGCGCGTGCCCTCGGCAGCTGGGAGGGTACGGGTGCACTGGCGGCAGAGAAAGCGCGGCAGTGGGGGTGGGAGCCTGGCAGTGGTAAGCACAGAGCTCCCACAGATGCCGCCAGGTGTGTAACAGTGTCATCACGCTGCCAGCAGGGAGAGTGGGTTGGCACAGCACTGCGAATATTCGAAACTGCGAATGCCAAACCTGCAAATAGCAAGGGTTCCATGTATTTTCTTTGGTCTGCTCAATATATAGATTTACAGTGATATCTCTATTTTTGTTAGATGGCATTGCTATCCTACAAATACGATAAAAGCCCAAGTATGCACACAAACCAGCATTAGAATGTCTTATTTTGCTGTAGTTCATTCCTCTCCAGCAAAGGAAAAGTTTTATATAGATGTAAACTCTTTTATACCAATATATCTGCATCCATTCTACAGGGGGTTCCTAATATCTAAATAATACAGAGAGTTAAAGTGGTACAATGTGTGCGTGCACCTAAGGCCTTATTGTCATGCCTGATAGCCCCACAATGGCTGACCTTCAGTGTCATTTCAGAAGGGAATATATTCTCTCTCTCTCTCATGCCATATCCATTGTTTGTTTGGCTGTATGTTTTTTAATTCAGTCGTTCACTATTTTAATTCCTGCTTTGGACACACAGATTAGGTTCCTTCTTTCCCATCTATTCCTTGTTCCTTCACAGTCCATCTGCTCTTGGCTATATCCCAATAGCCATGTCACAGTTGTCTTGACTGGAGGCATCTCTATGGATAGGGACCTACCCAAATCAAGGTGGCAGATGGACAATTTCACAGGCTGAATATGACCCTGCCTGCCATTTTCACAGGCTTATCATGGCAAACCTCCCCCCTCCCTGCTGATTGGCCAAGAGAGCTGCCTTTCATGCAGCCCCACCCCTCACTACTGATTGGCCAAGAGGACTGACTTTTTGTGCAGCCTCAACACTTACTGCTGATTGGTGGAGAGGAGTGGGGCCATATGAAATGCGGCCCTTTTGGCCAAGCAGCAGCAGAGATAAGAGGCAGAGGCTGCTATTTTGGCTGCTCCCCTTGGTGCCAGTGGCTTCTCTTCACCCGCCCTTCTCCAACAGGCTGAGATCAGGCCACAGCAGCTACTGGCTCCCACTGAGGTGCCAGCATTTTATTTTTAGTAAGTTGTTTTTTTGTTTGTTTTTTTTTCAGGTGATTCTGTGCAAAATTGTGGAAACTGCTGTTTTTCACAAACATTGAGAAATTATGATTTGATTAAGTCCCTATACATATGAATCTAGCTCACTTTGGACCAGCTCCTATTCCAATTATTTGGTATCTAAGTAGCACTTAAGCATCTCAGTGCAATATTATTCCACCCTGCTCAACTCCCTCAAAGCCCTTAATCCATCTCTTGATAAGATTTAAGACTAAATCACAAAGGAGGACCCACACACCTTTTTGTATTAATGGACTTTCAGGGACTCAAGCAGGGTGGAATGGGATTTTATTTAGACACCTACATACTGCTTACATACGTAATAGGTGGACTAGGACCTGGCTCTTTGCCTTTAAAGAGACAGGGTTACTATTTTCCTGTAATTCCCTCTTAACTTTATTCCACTCCACAATGGGCGAATCTACACATGCACTTTCGTGCACAGTAGACTAATTTATTGCACAGTAAAGCATCACCATCTACACATTCATGGCAATTAGGCCAGTGTAAACTAATTTACTAATCCCATCAGACATATGTAGATGATAAATGCATGTGTAGATGATACAGGGCTGACTGGGGTATGAGGATGCTTTAGTGTACAGCTAGCTGGCAGGCAGCACCCACACTGAAGCATTCTTGTGCCCCAGCCAGCCACTCCACAGCACATGGAGCCCAATGGGGCTCCATGCCCTGTGGAGTGGCTGGCTGGGACACAAAGGTGCTTCAGCGCAGTGGCTGCCTGCCAGCTACCCCCCACAGAAACAGCCTCATGCCTCAGTCAGCCCCCCCACAACACATGGAGCCCAGTGGGAGCAGAACTGAGCTGACAGGCTGACCCCCTGGGTCCCCTGACAGCCCAGGCTGCTCCCACAAGGCTCCATGTGCTGCACACAGATAAACTCAAGCTAATTGCCCTGGAGTTTTTTTGTAGGGGTGCACTGATAAAGTTTTCGACCAATACCGATAGCGGATGTTTAAGGAGGCATATCAGCTGATACCAATCCAATTTCTGATATGCAGCTCTTCAGCTTGAAAAGCTGCTTCCAGCTGGTAAGTCTGGTGTGGTGGAAGGGGAGTTGAGAGGGAAGGGGTGTGGGGGGGGAGGGGCAGATGAAGGCCCCTGCAGTGAGGAAGGGAGTGGTGCTGGTACTGGGGCAGGCATTGCCCAGCCAGGGCGGTGAGGGATGCGGGACAGAGCCCCAAGCAGCTCGTCGGGGGGGAGGGGGGGATGTGCCCCCTGGATCTGTGCAGTGCGGGGTAGGCTGCAGCTGGAGAGGAGGGGAGGGTGGCAGCTCCCACTGCTGCACACAGCTCATTTGGGGCTTGTCTGGTGGCTCCCACTGCTACTCCTGCCACTTGTCCAGGAGGGCATGCGGGGGGAGAGGCATGTGCCCCTGGATCTGCAAGGGACCAGACAGATCTGGGGGCACACATCCCATGCCATCCTGGACAGGGGCAATGCATAGGGGGTGCATGTGCATCCCCTTAGAGCACTGGTGCATCATCTGTCAGGCTGTGCTCCGTTTAGCCGGGGGGCAGGCAGGAGCACCAGTGCCCTCCCTGTGAGCACTGGCTGGGGAGCGGGGCCACCAGTGAGTGGCTGCACTGCTTCCAGAAACGGCCATTTTTACAGGAAGTGAGATCAGGATCAGCTGCGGGGAAACCTCCCCCCCACCCCAAGAAGGATTGGCCACTGGGGGACACACCCCCCCCCCCCCCCCCCCGCCAGACAGTCAGGCACATGCCCCCCCTGACTTAGAGGCATCAGATACCCATGATCCTGGATGAGCAGCAGCAGGAGCCACCAGATAAGCTGCGCACAGCGGCAGGAGCTGCCCCCCACCAGGCAAGCTACAGCTCTGTCCCACGCCCGCCCCACTCCAACTAGGAAACCCCAACCCCACACCCTCCCTCACCATGGGGGGCCTTGATCTGCACCCCCATGCCCTTTCCCTCCCCTCACCTCACCTCCTCTCCCCCGACCCTCCTACCACACCAGACTTACCACCTGCAAGCAGTTCTCCACACTGCCTGCTCTGCCACTCTGCCTATGTGCTGTGCTGCAGCTGTGCACGGGCATTTATTGGACAAATTATTGGCTGATTTCCGATACAGAAAATTTTCTTTATATTGGTGCTGATCTAATATTGAACCAATGTATTGGGTGCACCTCTAGTTTTTTGCTTTGAGCGCACATTCAAACAGCACACCAGGGAGCAAAAATCTCTAGAGCAATAAGCTCTGGAGTTTATTTGTGCACATTAATTGTAGATGTGCTTAGTAATTATTTGTGCACATGTGTAGATGTGCTTGGTAAGTATAAATGGTTCTCAGATAAATGCCAATCTGTCACACATGCCAGACTGTTCCACATCTCTGAAAATGTAAAGATATGAGTCGCATTCCACACTGTGAATAAAGAGAAAAAAATAAAGGCTGCAAAACCTGGGAGAGACAGATGTATTTGGAGCATGAAAGGGACATTAATATTTAATTAGTGACTTCTTCCTGTAGCCTGTCTTCTACATTACTTGCAATTGTCTTGTAGTCTAAATATTAGCCTTTCACGCGGTACTACCACTGTTAAAGTTGTGTCTCACCCTGTTGTTTTTCTACCCTTATTTGGTTTATTTTTCTATCCTTAGATGATTAAATCAAAGGTGCTCAACCTCCAGCCTACAGGCCAAATGCATAGTATCCGGCCCTCAGGAGTTGGGAAATTTGGTGGCGGAGCAGTGGTAATTAATACTGCCACAGTCTCTCAGTGACAAATTCCTGAACTCCAAGCCCTGCATAGTGGGCTGGGACTGAGCCACAACCCCTCCCCCCTGCACAGCCACCTGGGGGGCTGGGCCACACCCTTTTTCCTAGGCTCCCCCTCACTCCCAGCTGAGTCAGGGCTGGGCTCCATAAACCCACCACTGCAGGTCCAGATTGTGGTCATGTCAAGACACCTTCCCCCTCCATGGGACCAGGTTAGGGCTGCCCACCCCCCTCTGCATGTTCCAATAGAGCCCCGCTGCAACCACCCCTGGCACCAGACTGGGACCACTGGCTAAAGGTGGTCTGCAGACAATGTGGCACTGCCCATCCAGCCCACTGGCCAAAAAAGGTTAAGTACCACTGTCAGAAACTATTCTTTTCTTTTGGTGTTTGAAGCATTAGATCTTACAGTAATATCTTTACATGTACTACATTTATATCCAGATATAGAAAGACAGGGGGTCATGAATGGAGCGCATGACTGGACAGCTGTCTACACTAAACTGCTTTGCTTATTTAGCTATGTTCGCAAATCTCTCCAGAGGGGAGACACCTAATAGCACCAGTTTTCCCCAAACAAAATAAGCTGTATCAGCAAAAGCAGTTTCTTAGCAGATGTAACTGCAGTCATTTTCCCAGCAAGGCCATGGGGGTTACACCTTACTGACTCAGCTCTGCTCACAGAACTTTTAAGTGTAAACTAGCCTTAATAGTATCCTATAGCATTCTTCAGCATCCTGAACCATACTAGAGTCAGATTTACTTCTTATTTAGATTTATTTGCATTTTATATTGTTCTACTCGCAATCTATCCATGACTTTAATTTTCCCTTTCCTAGGTCTTTGTTAGGGTGCAATTCAAGTAGCTTAGACTGTAACATGTATAGTTTCTGATGTGATATTTTCTTTGTCCCGTGTGGATTTTTTTGTACAAGTATGGGTTCTGAAATGACTTACTGGGTATTTTTGGAAGTTTTTAATTTTAAGTTCTGGTGGTCTTGTCAGTTTCAGAAAAAATATTTTTAGCATGCATATGCAAGTGTGTATGGCATTCTTCTATTAATCCATAGTGTCTAGCTAAAAAACCCTCCAATTTGTATTGTATTGGTTACTGTATACATACATGTACATTTTAGGTATAACACACATACTTTTTTTACTATTTCAATTTTCCTTATTTTATATATCACTGGTATTTGGCTATCCAACTTTAAATTCTAATTTGTGAGGCAATCCCCTTTATTCTTGTTTATTCTCAAGATAGCAAGTCAGCTCTGTCCGTCTGCTACATACACCTTGATCAGGTTAGACCAGGCATTGGCAACCTGTAGCCTGCAGGCCAAAGCCAACTCCCAAACCCATATCAGCAGTATTTTAGCAGCTGAGCAATTTGACAAGGTTGTGGGGTGAGGGAATTCTGCAGTACTCAGCAACAACCAGACCACGTGCACTTTGGCAGCAATTTGGTGGTGGGAAGCAGTGGTGACAGGAAGCAGCAGCAGCAGCTCAACCCCAACAGAGTTGTGTTATTTCAACCCACTGCTCCTAAAAGTTTCCTGACCCCTGAGTTATACACAAAAATAATCCTGAGCTAGAGGCATTGGATCTACACTTTCCCCAAGTCTGAGTAGGCAGAGTACAAGTCAGATCTCCAAGTAAGAGCAATTCTCTAGAGCTTAACTCTTAGTAAATCTAAATCTTTGAAGATTTTCATGATGTTTTGTTGGGGCTTTAGAGCCCACATATCTATCTGCCATCACTTCACAGTCATAATCCCTTCCTAATAATCATGAATAGGAGTTGAAGTTTTCCTATTTTTCATCCAGGGTTACTTTTCAGCAAACGCATACAGCAGCTCTGCCTGCAAGCAGCTGAGTATCTAGAGGTGAACAAACCTGATCCTGTACACTTGGAAGCAAGTAAAACACTCCCATTGATGTTACTGGGTACAAACTTGTTGACAGAATTATTTACAAATGTTTTATTAATATCCCCCAAGATTGCTAGCATTAGTGCTCTTCTCCCACTCCTTTATATGGCATCTGTTAACCTTTTTGCTATTAATCCTATTTGATCCAAGTTTATTAAGGCAATCGTTATTGTAAGGCCTTAAGTTCAATTATTCAGGACACCAGTGCATATTCACCATTTGGCAATTAATTCGATCTCTAATTGCAAGCTGGAAAAAATGATTTTTTTTTTTTTTTTACACTTGCTAAAAATTGCTATTCTTTTGCAACCCCTTCCATACTGATCAGATATCCTCAGCACAACAGGCTGCAGAAAAAATGGTCAAGAAGACTGTCTGCTACTTTGGATAAATCCAAGTACATGGCCCATTCCCTTTTCCATTTCCTAGATTAAAAATACAGATAGTGCTCACTAGGCAAAGGCACTATAGGTCCACAGTTTATTAGGAAGCAGAAATTCACTAACAGCAGACAGTGCAGTCATGATGGATGGGAAAGTCACATTACTGATGGCACGTCAGTGTGAAGTATGGGGCTGCTCGAAGTTCTTGCCACCCGGCCCTCTTTTTCACTGAAGTTCTATACAGTGCTTTCAACAGAAAAGTCAGAAAAAAATTAAAGATTGATCTCTCCAAAAAAAGTTAACATACTAAAATGGAAATGAAAATATAAATTACTCATACATAAAATGTAACTCACTAAGACTAGTTTACTTCTGTTTGATATTATCCAATATATTACGCTTGTGGGCCCACATTTTTGACTGGGAGTTTCACAGTTAGTTTGAGATTCTGCATGTGCATGATCCCCTTAAGAGCAGCTTCAAAAGGGAAAAATGCAGTACAACATAAAATATCTTACCACCGTTTCTAATTAGGAAAAAATGGAAATTAGTAGCTTTTTTTTTTTCTCCTTACACTTATCAAACAGTAAGTCATTCTCATTAGCTTGGCAATGTCGTTTCAGTTGCAGAATACACACCTCATTATCCAGATGTATAATAAAGCAGGACACTTCCAGTTTGACTTAACATTCTATTATTTTTAAATGTAGGGGAATTAAATTGGTGAAATTTTAAACAGAAGCTAACAGAATTCAGTCTTTCGTCACTGGCGTTGTTTCAAATGATGCATTCCCCCAGAATCTCAAAACTAGGAGCTTGTCTAAATAGGGAAATTTACTGACTGATGTATACCATAACCCTTCATGTGACCACTTATTCTGGAGAAAAGAGTTGTGTCAATGTAATTATAGTAATATGGTTCTGCTAGTAAATTTCCCTGTGTAGACAAGCCATGAGTGATTAGAATGGAATTTCTGCTCAGCTAAAGCAATAAAACAGCAACTGTCACTAAAAAGGATAATAGCACCAGTCACACTTATACATGCAACATGAAAACTGTGGCAGGTATGTCAAAAAGCTGTTTCAAAACTGCAATTTCATACAGTTCTATTGTATTCCAAATGCAGATCCAGCTCTATAAAGCATTAGAACGAATTGCTACAGTTTTCCTTTAAGAACTGTCCTCAGTAGCAGGTGCGGGCTGCTATTCTCTGCTGGTTTTCATTGCCAAATCACAGAAGAGAAATTGCAGCTACACTGCAAGAGTCAAGACTCATTCCAAGATAAGAATTACAGGGACAATTCTGCGTAGGCAACAAAGAATCAAAAGACAGTAAATTTATGTAAAAAGAACAGGCTTAAAAAGTAGTCTCATATTGAACTATTTAACACAAAAGCAGTAAGCTGCTTACTTGTAACCCCCATGTTACATTTGCTTTCCTGATTTTGATCAGGTCTGTCCCTTTCCACGGTTACAAGAGTTTGAATGGAGGGACAGAGACACAGAGCAGAGCATACAATAATTCTTTCCATATCAGATTGTTTGATGAACATGATAGTCCAGCATGTTACAAGGAGAGGGAATATTAAATACATTTCTGTAATAGTTGTTTGAGAGTAGGGTCTCCTTCAGTCTGCCCCCAACCTGAGCATGACTTACATTTCTTACCTCTCCAAGACACAGTTCAGAGCCAACTTAGACAAACTGTGCAGTTTTACATCACAGTGCAATTTGCTGCAAAGGATCAATGCCTGAATAAAGCCCATGAAGCAAGCAGCCAAAGGGTAATTCTGGGAAATAGATAACTACAGAAAGAGGTCCAATAAGGCAGAAATGACTGTTGTTAAGATTTCAATCTGCTCCATTGTACAGCATCAGATTTTCTGACACTTCCAAACAGCCACTTTAAGCACTGTGCTGCTCTTGGTAAATTACAAATAACTGCCTTTAAACCTGGAATGGCTAGATTGCTACAAGATGGGAGATTGAGAACCAACATGGGTTCATTAGAAGCAGGTCCCATCAGACCAACCTGGTAGCCTTCTATGACCAGGTCACAAAATCCCTAGACGCAGGGGTAGCAGTGGATGTAGTCTTTCTGGACTTCAGGAAGGCCTTAGACACTGTCTCTCACCCCATTCTCATTAAAAAACTAGGGGACTGTGGCATCAACACATACACAGTTAAATGGGTCGCTAACTGGCTGGAGGGCTGCACCCAGAGAGTGGTGGTGGATGGGTCATTTTCGACCTGAAGGGATGTGGGCAGTGGGGTCCCCCAGAGCTCGGTCCTCGGACCCACGCTGTTCAACATCTTCATCAGCGACTTGGATGAGGGGGTAAAAAGCACCCTGTTCAAATTTGCTGACGACACTAAGATGTGGGGGGATGTGGGCATGCTAGAAGGGAGAAATAGGCTGCAACTGAACCTAGACAGGTTACAGGGGTGGGCAGATGAGAACAGGATGGGTTTCAACACTGACAAGTGCAAGGTGCTGCTGGTTCTTCCTCCCCAGGTGCAACATGCCTACAGCTGGGGAACTCCCTTCTTGTCAGTGCAGAGGCAGAAAAGGATCTTGGAATCATTACTGACGCCAAAATGAACATGGGCTGACAGTGTGGGGACACAGTCAGGAAGGCCAACCACACCTTGTCATGCATCCACAGATGCGTCTCAAGCAGGTCCAAGGTGATCCTCCCCCTCTATGCAGCACTGGTCAGGCTGCAGTTGCAGTACTGCATCCAGTTCTGGGCACCGCACTTCAGGAGGAATGTGGGCAGCATTGAGAGGGAGGGCCACCTGCATAATCAGGGGGCAGCAGGGCAGGCCCTACAAGGAGAAACTAAGGGACCTGAACCTATTCAGCCTCCACAAGAGAAGGCTGAGGGGGGATCTAGTGGCCTGTTACAAACTAGTCAGAGGGGACCAGCAGGCATTGTGGGAGTCCCTATTCCCCTGAGCACTACCAGGAGTGAGAAGAAATAATGGTCACAAGCTGGCAGAGGGTAGATTCAGACTAGACATCAAGAGGCGCTACTTCACAGTCAGGGCAGTTAGGACCTGGAACCAACTTCCAAGCATAGTGGTGCTGGCTCCTACCCTGGGGGTCTTTAAGAGGAGGTTAGACAAACAACTTGCTGGGGTCATTTGACCCCAGTACTTTTTCCTGCCATGGCAGGGGTCGGACTTGATGATCTGCTCAAGTCCCTTCTGACCCTACCAACTATGAAACTATGAGATAAAAAGTAAGATCTAGGTCCAGCATGCACAGAGTTGCAGAGCACTTCGCCCCTCTCCATACCAACCACTAGTCACAAAGTTTGTTCTCTGAAGGCCAATAGCTTACTGACCAATAATTGGCACTTTTCCTCTCCCAATCTGTTGTTACTGCTACTGAATGAACTCTATTGGTCCTTGGATAGGAGGCCTTGACGTGTCTGGAGTGCATTTCACTGTTCTGCTGCTGGAGGTTCTTCCTCATTTTCTTGCTTGTCCGGATGAGATTCTGGAGGAATTAGGCACTGGACTTCTTCAGTGCTGATTGCTACTTTGTCAGGTTGGAGCCACCGCTTTAAATATTCCAGAGTGCTGAGGGAAAGCAAGGGAGAGAACCTAAATATAATGCAGCAGCAAAGCCAGTATTGAGTTAAAAAGGGAGTGGGGGATAGGAAAGGGGCAGAGTATCTCTCCATAGGGATTTCCTCTAGGCTTCCTCTGGCCAGAGGCAGAGAAGACAAAGTTTGGTCCCTACCATCCTAATGGTTTTAAGTCATGAATCAGGACACCGACCCTCTGGGACTACAGTTCAAAATACAGGGGGCAACATCTTGAAACAAAACAAGAAATCTGTGCTACTTAAGGCAATGTACAACTCAACCCAGAAAAATTTCTTTTTTCTTTACCTTATGCATCTGAGGACATTACCTAGCACAGAGGTGGGCAAGTATTTGGTAAGTATTTGGGAGCACAGGGAGCTTAGGTGAACTACCACAGGCCAGAGCAGCATCCCCCCTGCTCCCCAACAGCTCACTAAATCTTATGTGGGATGGGGCTGTGAATGGAGCTGAGGCAGCAGCTTCAGCCTCCAGTCTACCCAAGCCCCTCCTTGGGGTAGATGCCAATCCCCATGGGGAAGCTACTGCCTGCACTTGCAGCTGATACTGGTGCTCACCTGGCGCCGCTTTCAGCACACAGGCTAGGAGCTGGTGCAAGCTGTGGGGCCAAGCTGTAGATGCAGGATGGCTGGGGAGGGGCAAGGGTGGACAAGGGCAAGACAAAGAGGTGGTCCTGCCTATGATGAGCAGCAACAGCCGGTACTGCGTGCCGGGCAAAAGCAGGACCCAGCAGCAGGCACGCTTGCCACTTTCAGAGCCCTTCTGGCTGTGGTTCCTCTCTACTGCTGCTACTGCCACCCTGCAGGCCCAGGGTGGCCTGGAGGTGGTGCAGGGCAACAGCAACAGGAAGGAGCCACAGGGCAGTCCTGGCAGGGGCTCTGGGCAACTGCAGTCAGAAGGGCCCCAGAAGCAGTGGTTGAGCCAACTGCCAGGTCCTGCTTTTGCCTGGCATCCAACACTGGCTGGTGCTGCTCATCAAGGGGCAGGACTGCCTCTGTCTCTCCTTTCCACCCCTACCCCCAACTGTCCCGCACCTACAGCATGGCCCTGCAGCTCTCACCAGCTCCCAGCCCATGCACCAGAAGTGGCACCGGCATCAGCTGCAGATGCAGGCAGCAGCTTCTCCCTGGTGATAGGACATTCTCCTGGGTCCACAGGTGATGCTGCTGCATCCGCTGCAGTCCCTGACAGTTGCCCTGATCCCCGGCAGGAACCTGCAGGCAGCATCCACAGCTGCTGCCAGCATTCAACTGGTACTCCTTCTGCCACACAGGGCAGAAGCTGGTGTAAGCTGTGAATGGGTCTGGGAAGTACCTGCCCACGGAGCATAATGCAGCAGGCAGAACCATTGGCTCCCTATGGGCTGGATCCTATGACTTTGCAGCCAGCAACTTGCAGGCCAGGTATAATCAGTTGGCAGGCTGGATCCAGCCCATAGGCTGCATTTTGTCCACCCCGATTTAGCACTGTGAAACTTAACATTTCTGGGAGATATTTCACATATGTTGTACCCAAACGTTACTGGTAGGTAGGGGTGCATTGAAAGAGATTTTTGCAGCCGATACCGATAGCTGATTTTTAAGGAGACATATCAGCTAATACTGATCTGATTTCCGATACCAGCCCAGCAGTGTGGAGAGCTGCCTCCAGCTGGTAAATCTGGTGTGGTGGAAGGAAAGGGGTGTGCAGGGAGAAGATCAAGGCCCATGCAGTGAGGGAAGGGTGGGGCTGGGGCAAGCACTGCCCAGCCGAGGGTGGGCGTTGGACAGTGCCATGACTCATACGAGGTGCATGGGGGGGTACGACTCCCACCACTTGCACACCGCTCAGCCGGGAGCCACTGGTCCCATGCCCACCCTGACTGGGAGGGGGCCTTGATCTGCGCCCCCACCACACCAGCCCCAGCCCTCCCTCACCGCAGGGGCCTTGATCTGCCCCCTCCCAACAGACTTACCAGCTGGAGGCAGCTCTCCACTCTGCCAGGCTGTGCTCCTTGCCACCTGTGCTGCATTGCGCTGCGCACATGCACAGGCCATTTATCGGCCAGATATGGCTGATTTCCAATATAGTCAATTTTCTTTATATCGGTGCACCTCTACTGTTAGGTTTATTTGCTAGGTAAAAGCTGATCTCTGAAGAATTTGTGTAATTCTCCCCAACTAAGTATGTCTAGTAAGGAAAAAACCCTAGGACAGTGTTTCCCAGCCTTTTCCAGCCCAAGGCACACTTACATTAATAAACATTTTCTGCAACACACCTGTTAAGGCATTCCCCATCCTCATACCTATCATAGCTCATTGCCATGGCAAAATTCCATGGCACGCCTGTTCATTTCTGATGGCACACTTCTGTGCCACAGCACGCTGGTTGGGAAACCACTGCTCTAGGAAACCCATGTGAAGCTTTGTGACTTAGCCTCTCCAATTTAAAATACCATCATGCTGTGGAAAAAACCTGCTGGCAAATCTAGCCCATCCCTTTGTCAGGTCAGGAGAAATTTATCTGGAGAAGGTTGCTTAAAATATTAACATGCTACTGCATTTATCCTTGAACATTTTACAGTGCTATATGCTAATATAGCATACTAGGCAGATCTCTTCCCTTATTTAAATGCGTACTTCAACTCTAATGTAGAACGCTACTGTTCTAAAAACACCCACGGTCCAGTTTCTGTTCAACTGTATGCTTAAATTCTCAGCCATTGATACCAGCAATATTGCCATACCCAATTTCAGTGGATCAAACACTGAAGTTTTCACAATGATATACCTACTGAAGTCAACTGGGAGAAGAGATGGGACAATATTTCCTTAATATTTTTTCAACCTTAAAAAAGTTTCCACAATAAGCAGTTGGGTCTTCATTACTTAGCTGTTTTTCACTTAAAGTTGACAGACTGAAGAAAAAGCAAGAAAATTATTTGGGGTACAAATTCTCTCACATTTATGCTCTAAAATTAGCTTTAATGGGTCTTCTTTCCAAAGGTCTCAAGGAAAAGCAATCCTCTTTGAAATGGAAGTAATCATGGTAAACTGCAGCTCAAAAAGAAGTGATTTTTCAGAAAAATATAAGTCACTAAAAATATGAAATTGCAGCAGAAAAGCCCTCTCATCTTTACTCATCATTTATGTGAGAAAGTACACAAACACTATAGGCTGAACACAGGACTGGGAACCACAGTTTTGGGACTTCATAAATCAACTCTAGCACCAACTTCCCCGCATTGGACCTAAACATGTAAGGAGCTCCATAGATTGGTGTGTCCCACACTTTCACCTGCTTGAAGCTACATGGACTTCAGTGGAGTTATGCACAGATGCAAACACTGGCCTGCTTGGAGCTTCTCATGTTAGGCTTATAGCTAACTATTTGTAATCACCAAACTTGATAAATTTTCAGCCTCTGAGCACCCAAAATGTAGCAATGAAAGCTAAAAAATGGCCTCAACTGTTTCATGCTGGATCCCTACAATTTGAAGCACTCAAAAACTTAGTGACCACCTTTGAAAATGCAGGCCTTGACCTCCTTTGCTTTTATATTTAAGGTGGAGATATGGCTACTTACCAGTCACACAGCTGCTATGATAATGTTAGCAAAGCAGAAGATGCAAAACGATAAGTACTGTTTTTACTACAATACTCATGCACACACCAACTGTTTTCCTTTTTAAAACAAACGAACAAAAGGGAGAGTTGGAACAAAGAAAGCTCTAGCCTATCTGCTAACAAGGATGGTAGCTCTTGAACTGCTTTTCCTCATCAATGTGCTTATTACCTCTCATCAGATTCGTGTTGCTCAATATAAAATTCAGACTCAAATTTCTCCTGCAGAAACCTATCCCAGCATTCTTTCTTTGCTTGGGCAAGAGTATGCAGCATGTCCTTCGAGGTCACTTCCTGAGACAAACCCTTAATTCTCAACAGTCTTCTTTCTATGGGAGGGAAAAGAATATAATTGTTGTTGGGAGGGGGGTGGTTTCAAGAAAAGAAAACACAGATGATTGTTTTATGGACTGATGGTTTAAATCCAAAGGGTTTTAACACTTCATGACCAAAACATATTACATAGGCCAACCATCTTGCTACTACCTGAAATCTGAATGGGTATATTCTTTTATATTTAAACGACACTGAAATGCACAGTAAAATCTCTATTATCCGGCATGCACGAGGAATGCCAGGTGCCGGTAATCTAAAAATACCCGGAGGGGGGTGGCGCTTGCACATGGTAGTGGCACGGGGTGGTGGACGGCGGCGGCAGCACAAGGTGGTTGCACATGGCGGCAGCGGCGCAGAGTGGTGGATGGTGGCAGCACAGTGGCAGTGGTGGGGTGCCGGCTAATATAGTACACCGGCTAGAATGCTAAAAAAACAGGGATTTTACTGTATTTCTTTTTGAATTTGTATATGTAGTTTTGACAATAAGCAGTGTCATGCAAAGAAATCTAACTAGGCCAGCTTACTGTGGCACAGTAAGTAGGCATTTGTTTTGGAGGCTGTCCTCTTATATTCCAGAATTTAAATTGTTATTTAAAAGCAAGTTAAACCTCTAGCCCAGTGCTTCCCAAACTTTTCCTCAGCGTGGCCCCTGACTCCCAACCCTTCAACCCCATCCACCGATGCTGCAACCCCATTTGGAGATGCGACCCAGTTTGGGAACCGCTGCTCCAGCCTTCATGAAAGCAAAGGCTGTCCACCCTGCAGTGATGTCTGCCCAAGTGTGCAGGCAGTCTGAAGCAGTAACAACATGGGAGTTTCTATATTTTCAAATTCAGAGAGGAGCAAGTTGCTATTAGTTGCAAAAGGGAATGGATTTTGAATCCTAGTGACAATAGCAACACACTTTCAACTAATTAACAACTGATCAAACAGGAAGGCAGACTGACTGCCAGCTGAAGTTACTACGTAGAGTGCGAGGAAAAGAGGATGGATTCTCATGAAGATTTGCACACTCTTCTGTGACTGGCATCTTTGTTTAGATGTCTCTTGTGGACAGGGCTTGTGGAAGTATTGCTGCTGGGTTTTTTTCCCCCCGTCATGGAGATGGAGAGCACCCCATGCTGGACTCAGGGTGGCCTTCAAAACAGGCCAGCCTTTGGCTTTCATAGGATCATAGAAAATGAGTGGGAAGGGACTACAGAAGGTCTCTAGTCCAACCCCCAGCTCAAAACAGGACCATCCCCAACTACATCATCCCAGCCAAAGCTGTGTCTAGCCAGGTCCTAAAAGCCTCCAAAGATGGAGAGTCCACAAAAGCTCTGGGTAACCCGTTCCAGTGTTTTACTACCCTCCTAGTGAGAAAGCTCTCCCTAGTATCTAACCTAAACTTCACTTCCTGCAACGTGAGGCGTTTGCTCCTTGTCCTATCATCTACCACAACTGAGAACAGTGTAGCTCCTTCCTCTTTGGAGCTGCCTTTTAGGTAGCTGAAGGCTGCTATTAAATCCCCTGGGCCTCCTCTTCTGCAGACGAAGCTGCGAGAGCTGCCACTTGAGGGTGGGCGCCGGGCGGGGCAGGGGCAGCAGCAGGAGCGGGCAGGCACTTCAGGACAGGCGGAGACGCGCACTCACCCAGCGACGCCAGATACACGGCGGAGTCCTGCAGCGGCGCCCACGGCTTCGGCGGGGCTCGAGTGGGGCCGCCGGGCGCCTCCGCCGGGCTCCCGCCGCTGCCGCCCGCGCCCGCGAAGGAGTCGGCAAAGGCCTCGCGGGCGTCCGCCGCCTGCTCCGCGCCGGGCAGCGCCGCACAGATGTCGGCCCAGAGCTCGCGGCTGGAGCGGGCCGCCGCGCTCTCCGCTGTCCTCATATTGGCGCAGCCCCCCGCGTCCCCGGGGAGAAGCAGGCCTGGAAGCTGCCGGCACCAACGGCAGACGGACTGACTGACGCCGAGCCCGGCCAATGGGCGGGCCACCAATCCGCCAGCGGGCCGCGAGGGAGGGGGGGAAAAGGCGCGACGACGCCGGCACGTGACGGCAACCCAGCCCCATCTTGGAAGCGGGCAGAAGCGGCTTAAGAGGATTTCGCCCTGCGCCCGGGAAGAAAGCAGCGGCAGTTGCCAACAGCAACGGGCGCCCGCCGGAGGGCGAGGGCGAGGGCGAGGGCTGGGGCTGCAGTACGGCTGCGCAGGTGAGTCGGGGGCTGGGGCTTCGGGCTACAGTCGACCCCGCGCTCCCCTCCCCGAGCGGGGCGGGGTCGGCCCAGCTGTGGCGCAGTTCCCTGCAGCGCGGGGAGGAGGGGCTCCCCGTCCAGCCAGGTGTCTGCGGGGGGCGCGGGCCGGCCCAGACTGCGCAGGCGTACTGCGACCCTCAGCCCCGCAGCTGGTAGGGGGGTCTGAGGCCCTCGCTGTACGTTATACGTTTCGCAGTCAACTGTGCGAGACGTGCGGTAATTATCGCACCACAACAATGACCGCGCAGCTCTCAAACGAGCCAGCCAGCTAGCTACAGTTAGTGCTTGGAAGCGTGTAACAACTCTGTAGCTGGTTTCCAGCCACTTTCATTTGAGGGCATAGCAGGGCCCTCTAAGCCAGCAGTGCTGTCTCTGGGCTCAAAGGCTCTTGCTACGGGAGGGCTTCACCTGCGGGCTCAGATGTCTGTGGCAGACATGTCTCCTCCTTCCCTAGCTGTGCCCTCGTGGCCTTTAAAATGAGCACTTGTAATTAGTCCTGAAGGTTTTTTTCCTCCCCTCTGTAATGAGATTAAAGAAGATTTTATAGTATTAGATGGGCTAACCTCCCTGTCCCCGTAGGAGACCCACTGCAGCCCCTTGCTTCTCAGCTCTACTCCCTTACAGCGTTTGTAGTCTGGGAAGCTAAAATAAGGTGGAGGTAATTCAGTCATCTTCATAGAATCATAGATCAGTAGGCCTGGAAAGGACCTGCAGAGCTCATTTAGTCCAACCCCCTCACCAGACAGGATTGTCCCTACCCGAATTGCCATAAACCAATCCCCTGTTGGGGTAAAGAGCATAGGAGAGTAGGGTTGGAAGGGACAGCCCTCTCAAGACAGGATCATCCCTGACTAAACCGTCCCAGCCAAGTGGCATCCTCTTCCCTGGAAGTGTTCAAGAGCAGGTTGGACAGACACGACGTCCCTAGGTGCCTGTTCTAGTGTATGACAGCCATGAGAGTCAAGTTCCTCCTCATCCTCTCCAACCTAAATTTCTTCTACTGGAGCCTGAGGCTATTGCTTCTAGTCCTGTCACCCATGCCCACAGAAAAATCCATCTCCATCCTTTTTATAATCGCCCTTTGGATACTTGCAGCTAGGTATCAAATCTTCTCTTCTCCAAATGAAATAATCCTAGTTCTTTCAGCCTTTCCTCATAAAATTCACTTCTTCCCCTGTTTCTAGCATTGCATAGCTGACTGAGTATATTTGGAGGTCTTTGGCTTGTTTTGAGGCAATCAGTTTTGGCTACTAGTGGTGAGACCAGATGAAGTCAAAAGAGTAGTCTGATTGTATTTCTATTTGGGGAGTCATTGCTCTTCAACATTGACTTCCAAGATAATTATATTTTATAGGAAGTGAGGTTTATTCTAATGTGCATTACTGCCCTAGAGCTTCCTTCCAAACTTTACTGCATTTGATTTTATTTAACCTCCTCTCTAAGTTCATTAAAACCAATCAAGTGTGGTGAAAACTGAACAAATGCTAGGCAGCTTTCTGCAAGTGACATTCTGAAATGGAAAACAAATGCCCTGCTTCGTGCTCGTAATATTAACTCTTTTTAGATCTCCGTTCTGCCACCCAGAGATTTGTACTTGTATTGCTTGGCACTGATGTAATATTTCCTGATTAATTTCGACTATCCCTGCTCAGTGTTGAGTTGACCATTATTCAGTTTTTTAATGAATGACAAAGTTAGTGTAATTTCTGGTTCACATGCTTAAACATCTGTGACTAAAGAGTAAAAAACCTTTCAAGCAAAAAGAATTTGCTTTAGCACAACCCGAAAAGCACATTTTTGCTTTAGTTCAACCCTAAAAGAGTGTGTTGGTACAGTAGGCTGTAAGTCAAATCTTTCCATATTCAGTGTTTGGCATATAAAGATTATTCATCTTTGATAAATATGTGGGTAGTAAAGGGATCAGAGGTTCGAATATCCACCCTTGCTAAAGATGCTGCATCTACCTAGCAGTTGCATATAAAAAAATATGGCTGCACAAGGCTGCCATTTTCAAAACTGTTTTCTATGGCCCAGCTCCCAGCTTGCCCGTAGCTAAAAGTAGTGTATTAACTCTATTTAAAAGCAGGGCATTTGCTATTTTGTAAACTGTTGCAGCATGTAAGAGTAATAAAACCTCTACCATTACAAGAAATTACAGTAACTTTGATTTAATTCCAGCATCCTGGACAAACTCCTATTTAGCCTAAATTATGGAGTTTTTTTCTATGTAGGATTTCTTCTGTACATTCAGTTGGATGCATTTCCTGTGTCCTGTTCTAATGTCTTGGATGGCATTACTCTGTACTGCTAAGCAGGGTGATAGGAGACTTGATGTGTAGCTCTGCTTTCAGAAGTTACTGAAATAGTATTGTGGGTTTTGTGTTTGTTCGTCACTGGCTCTGCATCTGTATTTGAATCACGAGTAAATGTTTCTTCCAACTCCCAGCCTTGCAGGTTCAGCCTGGCCTCTTGGAGGAAATATAGATTTCTTCCATTTTGCACATCATCACTAGTAATAATGATGCAGCAAACCAGATTAAGCTGTCTGACACCTATCTTGAAGGTAGCCACCGGCATTGCAAGATTGGAATCTAAAAAATTTGGGTTGTCTTGGGATTCCTGGCTGACTAGAAGTTGAAGCACAGTGTGGAACAAAACAAAGCCATGGCTGTGCTGCCTCCTTGGGGCTAATGGAATTAAAACCTATTAAAACTTGTCAATATAGTCAGCAGTTCCAACCAAATGCACATAAGCAATAAGAGAATGACATTTTCTTTTTCATGGCAGAGCCATACTTCAGGTTGCTTCCTAGTAACCTGAGAAATGTCATAAGACACTTAAATGATTGGGCTTTTCTTCCCTGCCTTGGCTTCTTAAGTGAGGAGCAATTTTCTGTTTCTGGGAATAAAAGAAAAGAAAAAGAAGCTTCATGTATGTGCCATAATAACAGCCTATATAATTATGATTGTAGCAGCAAGGTTTGAGGCTGTGTTGCCCACATTGCTTAAACTTGGTTAACTTGTCAATAATGGAAAAAATAACTGTGGAGCTTATTACAGTAGCTTGTCAGGTGTTACTGGGAACAGTTAAATCTGCTAAAACCATGATTCACTGATGGTTGGGAAGTACAGAAAATGAGTAGCTAGATATAGAACCTTTTACTTCTGAATTGTTGGTTAAAATCCAGGCCAAGACGATGGTGATAGAAAGCCACTGCCATGCATGTTTGGTCATGTCATTTCATTTCCCTAGGAAGCGGTGTTTCCATCACAGCTAGCAGCATAAGGACTGTAATTCCTCATAGTAGCTGTGGCTACTTCATGGTTAGAGGTCTTGATTCTCCAGGACAATAATAGAGTACATGTCTAAACTTGTGTAATGGCTGCAAGAGTTGTATGTACAAGACTTACACAAGAGTTAGGATTGGGAAGGGTTTTGATTTTTGTGCTGGGTGTCCTAGCTCACTTGTATGTCTCTCTCTTTCATTGTGACTGTCAGACCAGGGCTGAGACACCACTGTAAGTTTCTCTGTAATGAGCTCTGTGCTGCAATTTGCTGTATTTACTGCGCTCATGGGACTGTTTCTAGCCAGAACCATGGCCTGGACTTCAAGTGGGAAAACACATGCTGAGCTTATCAACAATCTTTACAGTGAGTATCAACAGCAGCTCTGTTCAGGGCTCATATTTAAAGCTGCTGATGAAACTTGTTGGCACTTTATAATAGCTGCATATTTTATCCATTGTTCTAAAATGTCATGCTTGAATTTTTGCAGTTTTATATGCCTAAGCTTCAGAGTCTGACCAACTTAAACGTGCTCTGGTTAGAGTTAGAAGTGGGTCATGATGCTAGATATACTGGGGAAAGCTTATGCATATCAGTGTCCACCTTGGTTATCTTTGATTTGAGTTTCTCTCGCCGCTCAGTAAAACAGTATGACCATCTCTTTAAGATGCTCTGGAAGATTATATCATTCTAACCACAGGGAAACTCTGTCTGATAAAAGCAAGGCCTTCTTGCAGTCAGTTCTTCAGGCTGTTACCACCAAGGATTGGAAATTTGGGGCATTTCCCCTCTATTTTGGACAATGAGTCAGGCTGTAATTGTAACAGCTTGGAACTCTCTTACTAGAGCAGGGGTAGCCTACCTGTAGCACACATCACACACAGCATGAGCAACCTCTATGTATGGCACATGGCACAATGGGTGTAGAACAGAAAGCAGAACAGCAGATGGGGAAAGGGATCAGAGTGGCATTCAAGGAGCATGTGGGGCTTAGTTTGCGCTGCACCTGCCAAAAAAGGTTGGCCCCCACTGCTAGTGTCACAGTACTATTTGTCACAGCATGGATTGCTACAGGAAAAGTAGGACTGAAGAAACTACATAATTCCATGTTTCTCACCCTGCCAGTGTGCCTTGAAACCAGATCCGAAGGAACCACTGCCAGAAGGGAGAGTGTAATTCAATCTCTGCCTCAGTAATCGTTGGCCTATTTATTGAGACTGCCAAATGTAGTGTTATGTAAACACCTTCCTGCTGGTAGCTGGACTAAAGCCATCAACCCTTTCCACACCAGGCATCCAACAGCTACTGCAAACAGAGACAATCCAAGCAGGGTGCAGGGCTCAGGGCAAATCAGCCTGTGCGGTGCCCCACCCCTGAACACAAGGAAGCTGGCGGCAGATTCAGCGGCGGTGGCGAGTGGCCGGATGTAAAGCCAGCGGCAGCGTAGCAGTCCACCCGGCTCCGCGGGGCTCTCCAAAGCACAGGGCATGGGGCAGTTGCCCCAACTGCTGCCCCCTCCTGGGATGGCCCTGCCTGCAAGATAGCTGCTTTTACCCCTTACTGGTTTGAGTTAATTGCGGGTCAGTAACGTGGGCACAGGTAGCACTGTTATCAAGCCCTATCACCCTCCTTACCAGGCTAGCCATCCACCTGCCTTTCTTTTAAACCTGTACACTTTGCATTACTGAATTTTTAATGTCCTCTCCATCTCTTTTTGTAGAAAATGGTGTGATTAAATCTGAGAGAGTCTTTGACGTGCTACTGGCAACAGACAGAGCACACTACATCAAGTACTACCCATACATGGATTCACCGCAGTCAATAGGTAAGAAACTTGTGGTGGTTTTCTAGTGTTGTGTACAGTAAAACCCAGAATTCTTTGTATCAGGATGGGTCTGACCCACTTAATTTTCAGTGTTTTGCCAAATTAAGAATGAGCTGTTCTGCTGATTGCTGTTGCTTTTAACTTCAAAGGGTGCCACTTTTCCACTTAGTTACAGCTCATAGATTCATAGATGTTAGGGTCGGAAGGGACCTCAATAGATCATCGAGTCCGACCCCCTGCATAATCAGGAAAGAGTGCTGGGTTTAGATGACCCCAGCTAGATGCTCATCTAACCTCCTCTTGAAGACCCCCAGGGTAGGAGAGAGCACCACCTCCCTTGGGAGCCCGTTCCAGACCCTGGCCACTCGAACTGTGAAGAAGTTCTTCCTAATGTCCAATCTAAACCTGCTTTCTGCTAGCTTGTGGCCATTATTTCTTGTAACCCCCGGGGGCACCTTGGTGAATAAATCCTCACCAATTCCCTTCTGTGCCCCCGTGATGAACTTATAGGCAGCCACAAGGTCGCCTCTCAACCTTCTCTTGCGGAGGCTGAAAAGATCCAGTTTCTCTAGTCTCTCCTCGTAGGGCTTGGTCTGCAGGCCTTTAACTATACGAGTGGCCTTTCTCTGGACTCTCTCCAGGTTATCCGCATCCCTCTTGAATTGCAGCGCCCAGAATTGCACGCAGTACTCCAACTGTGGTCTGACCAGCGCCCAATAGAGGGGAAGTATCACCTCCTTGGACCTATTCGTCATGCATCTGCTGATGCACGATAAAGTGCCATTGGCTTTTTTGATGGCTTCGTCACACTGCCGACTCATGTTCATCTTGGAGTCCACTAGGACTCCAAGATCCCTTTCCACTTCCGTGCTACCCAGCAGGTCATTCCCTAGGCTGTAGGTGTGCTGGACATTCTTCCTCCCTAGGTGCAGCACTTTGCATTTCTCCTTGTTGAACTGCATCCTGTTGTTTTCTGCCCACTTGTCCAGGTCTGCTTGCAGCTGTTCCCTGCCCTCCGGCACGTCCACATCTCCCCATAGCTTTGTGTCATCTGCATACTTGGACAGAATACATTTCACTCCCTCGTCCAAGTCACTGATGAAGACATTAAAGAGTATCGGTCCAAGGACCAAGCCCTGCGGGACCCCACTGCCCACACCCTTCCAGGTTGAGACCGACCCATCCACCACGACTCTCTGGGTGCGACTCTCCAGCCAATTCGCCACCCACCGGACTGTGTAGTCATTCAAGTCACAGCCTCTTAACTTGTTCACCAGTATGGGGTGGGATACCGTATCGAAGGCCTTCCTGAAGTCTAAGTATACGACATCCACCCCTCCTCCTGTGTCCAGGTGTTTCGTAACCTGGTCATAAAAAGAGACTAGATTGGTCAGGCACAATCTGCCTGCCACGAACCCATGCTGATTTCCCCTCAGCATAATTTGTCCTGCTGGGCTCTCACAAATGTGAGCCTTGATAATTTTTTCAAAGACTTTGCCAAGGATGGAGGTGAGACTGACTGGCCTATAGTTGCCCGGGTCCCTCCTTCCTCCCCTTTTTGAAAATGGGGACCACGTTGGCCCTTTTCCAGTCCTCCGGGACTTGGCCTGTACGCCACGAGCTTTCAGATATTCCCGCCAGTGGCTCTGCAATGATGTCGGCCAGTACCCTTGGATGGAGCTCATCTGGACCTGCCGACTTAAAGGCATCCAGTTCTTCCAAATGACTCTGCACCACCTCAGGATCTACGTATGGAAGTCTGGCGCCTTGCTGCTGCCTCTCTACAACCCCAGTGAGAGACTTGTCGTGCCCCTCACTTAGGAACACTGAGGCAAAGAACTCATTGAGGAGTTCAGCCTTGTCCCCCTTGTCAGTCACCAATTGTTTCTGCCCATTTAGCAGGGGTCCTATTCCTCCCTGGGCCTTCCTTTTACTCCCTATATATCTAAAAAACAATTTCTTGTTGTCATCAGCAGGTCCTGCACAGTTGAGTAGAGAAGCAGCACCCTTTATAATAAAAGCAACAGCAAACAGCTGTTGGAGCACCTCAGGGGTCATGTACAGTTGTTTCCTATGGCTGTATACACCCAGCTAATTTGCCAACCCTCATCTTCCCAGTAGCCTAATGAACCTAACCCTACATAAAACCCTAGTTCTTGTGTTCAATGGTTACAATGATCTACAAGGGTGGAAGGATGTGGGCGAGTTGTCAGGTCTTGGTTCATTATGCTAGCAAGCCTTTCTTTGGAATAGTGGCTGAGTGCTAGAAAAGGGGATGAGGGCAGTCTATCTGTGCTTACGCTACTTGATGCATCAATAATCAATCATCTTGAGCCACCTTGAGAATTCTACTAAGAAAACTTCCAAAGGGCAAATTCTCAGTTTGAGAGTGCTAAGACATGACAAGAGGGACACTGACAAGAGGACACTGACTTTCTGAAATATAAACTGCTTATTAAGTAGACTGGACTGATGGTTTGAAGATCAGCCCAGAACATTGGCAGATGATTCTTTATTTGTTTAAATTTTACAAATACTTGGAATCCACAAGTCCAGTTGACTTCAGTAGAAGCTGTGGACATTTGGTATCTGACAGTGAACCAGAAAAAGGAAAAACCAAGGCAGAACCCCCTGTAGATTCACAAACAAATCAGATAAATTCAAACAGTAGAAACGCAGAGGAAAATAGCATTCCCATATACCCTGTGTAAGGCACTGGGCACTCTCAGGACCTGACTAGTAAAACTTCCTTTAAATAACTTCCCTGCTCCTTGCAAATCAGAAAACAATGGGATTTTTTTAAAAAGGCAGTAAATACTGGAGAGAAAAAAATCTTTCTTCTTCACAATCGCCCCCTCATCTGGCATGGCTGAGACAAGTTTGAACACTATGTGGGCGATATACTTAACAATAGTAGGTCAAGGTGTTGAGTGAAGCTGTAGGAACCCTTATGTTCAAGGTATGGAGCCATTTTGGCTTTTTCCCATTCACAGAGATTCTCATTTGTTCTAAATAATTTCATTGCAACTTATTTTATAAAATGTGCAGATAACAAGCATGACCACGACAGTGTAGCATCCACGTTTTTTGGAATCAGATAAGCCATTCTACAATACAGCATTTTCCTGAAGTTATAAGGTGTAATGACCCAACTGCATATGCATATTATATATTTGTCTGCCTGACAACTATTCTGCTGCTACTGATACTCCTAAAGGAGGAAGGTTTCAGTTTCGTACCTCCAAGAAATGAGAAATAAAAAAAAAGCTTTCAATATTGGAAGAGTGAAAAAATTTCTCTTCAGAAAATATCTAGGTAGTTATTCCTCTCATCTTAATTTCTTACTAATTATTGACTTTGTCAATGTTTTCCTTTCAGGATACAAGGCTACAATCAGTGCACCCCACATGGTGAGAGAAAATTTTCCAGTCTAGCAAAATTGGGAATAGCTTTTATCTTAAGTTGTAATATCAAGGTGATGTGGGTCCTATACACATGACTCCTTATTGCTTTGGCTGCTGCTGGGTGTCTGATGTGCGAACAGCTTGTTAGGAGTTTTAAAGAAGGATGGGGCATATTTGAAAAACCAAAGCACTTGAAATAGCATGCTCAAGCTAACAGTTGTTATCAAACTATTACAGGATTAAAGATTTGCTTTTGCATGAGATCCTCTTTCTCCACAAGCCTTCTTTTTCCTGCTCCACATCTCACAAGTGAAATCTATTTTCCTGTTAACTTCCAAAGATACTGTTAATAAAAATTGTACCAAAAAGTCAACACTGCAACTTTAATTCACTGCAAAAAACACAATCTTGCTTGCCCAATAATAACTTATTTTAAAAAAGGAAAGTATGGGAGAGTAATATGTGAAATGAATAACTCTGTGAAAGTGTACAAGAGCATGTTGTTGATATCTCCACAGCATGCTCATGCTCTGGAATTACTGAAGGATCAGCTAGTGGAAGGAGCAAAGGCACTGGATGTGGGATCAGGAAGTGGATATCTTACAGCTTGCTTTGCAAGAATGGTGAGTAAAGTACAAAATTGCTTCCTTACTAGTGACAGATATGGGAAGAAGTAACCTGCTTCTTAAAAAGGACAAGTCCATTGTGTTTTCTTTTCTTCCTCGGAACAGTTTAAGATGAGAAAAATCTGATTTTCAGTAAATATGATTGTTTCAGCCAGTTCTGGAGGCTAAACTAGTACTGTATCTGGCAAGAGTAGCATCATCGTAGCGGCCAAATCAATCCAAAAAAATTGAAGGGAGTGAATTAATCTACTTCTGCACATGCCATTCTGACGCTTCTTAATTGCTTCCTAAATTGGAGAAAAAAGATAAGGAAAGGCCCTTCCGAAAATAATTTCTCAGAGCTCTAGAAGCCCAGACAAGGCACACCCCTGCCACAGAGCTGGGTATCTCATTACAAACAAATCCTGCCAAGGAAACCTACTGTTTATTTTTTTACAACCTTACTATGGTAGATAAAGCTTTCCTAAGGAAGATTTACTAGGAATTTCCATGGGGGACAGTGCTTTTGCTAGTAACTAATATAACTTGGTCTTCACATCACTCTAAGTACAACATTTACAACTAAATACAACCTCTTATTCAAAGGTTTATGAGAGACAAATTCTTTAATTCTCTATCATCTCTCTACTGGAATGGTAAGGCACTCTGTAAAATACAGTCAACCTATGCATGAGCTAGCGTATCCATGTTTGCCTTTGCAGGTGGGTCCCACAGGGAAGGCAGTGGGCATAGAGCACATTGAAAAGCTGGTCCATGAATCCAGAAGAAATGTTGAAGAAGATGATGCAACCCTGCTCACCTCTGGCCGTATGAAACTTGTAGGTGAGCTGTGTAGCCTGTAACCTCAGTATTTCATTCCCCTCCATGAACATACTCTAAACTGGCAGCACTTGGCACTTGCTGCTTATTGAGATCTGTTTTTCTAAGTGGCTAATATGATTTACTAGTGATATGAATGCATGCACCTGTCACAATGATATCTGAGTGCTTCTATGGACCATTTGTTGCTGTGTAAATTACTGTCTTTATTTTTCTGCCAATGAACTTGGTTTCTCTGTGCTAAGTATGAATTAAAGCTAGATGATGAATAGCATTGATTAGAGCCATATGAAGCAGGCAAGTGCCATTCAATCTATCCATTTCTGAAAAGTTTTTTCACTACTCCTTATAAGGGTGTAATAACACTTTTCTTTCAGTCTGGAGCCTCTTCAGTAAAGACCAGATAATTATACTGAATAACTTGGTTTGTTTCTCTGAGCAGATCTCCAGCGTAAACTACAAAACTCTATTTTTGTTGTGACCCAACTGTACACACTAACCTGGACCCCTCCCAATTCTGATTTTTTTTTTTTTCTTTCTATACAGTACAAGTAATGCCAGTTTACAGAATCTCTTCCCTTTCTCTTCTTTTAAAAAGTAACTTCAAATAGTAGCCTCCCTTTCTAAGAGATTTCTGGTACAATTCATTTTTTTCTTGGCAGTCTGAAGTTCTTGAATATAACTTGTCCACAAAAGCTTTTCTCGTCTAGGTGTCATGCACAAGAAAAGATTGGGTTTCTCTCTGAACAAGCATCTTCACACTCCATTTTTTCTCTCCACAGTTGGAGATGGTAGAAAGGGATATCCTGAAGAAGCCCCTTATGATGCCATCCATGTTGGAGCAGCAGCACCCACTGTACCAAAGGAGGTAAAAATGAACAGATATTGTTTCACATCAGTGGTTGTAATGGAATTCAAATAAGCTAGAAGAAAAACACTTAATTGTCACTTCCATTCTGTTTTTCATGAAGTCAGCAATCCTGTATTTCTGCAGAAAATAATCATGTAGCTCAACTAGCTTTTGTCTTTTCTTTATTCATCTGATTCTGGCCCTTACTAATATTGATTCTTTTCTTTGCCAGTTGCTAAATGAATTGAAGCCAGGAGGTCGGTTGATCTTGCCAGTGGGTCCTGAAGGTGGAAACCAGGTTTTAATGCAGTATGACAAAACTAATGATGGGCAAATTGTGGAAACACAACTGATGGGTGTGATCTATGTTCCTCTGACAGATAAGGAGAAGCAGTGGCCTCGGTAAAAAGTTTGTTCCCTCTGTAATGATTTTTCTCTTGCTTACCTATCTCACTGGCAAGACATTATGGGACAAGTTTACTTCTCCAGAGTCCCTTGACACTACTGGAGAAAGATTCCTTAGACTCCTAGCTGATGCTGCCTGCAAAAAGCAGAAGGAAGGGACTTAACATGCTTGCACACAGTAATAGGAGATGCACACTGCTCTGTTACATAAAGATAAATGGAGCTTGCTAGCTTTCACAGCCTGTTCTTTCATGTAATAAATATTGTATACATATTGATACTTGCATTGAACTGAAGGAAGATGCTGAATCTATACAAAACAGTAACTTGGTTGCCTTTTCCCTTTAGGGATGAAATCTGAGAGATTGATATCACTTATGAAATAACCTCGGAAAACAGATGAACCAGTATCTGAAAAAAAGAACTGTAGATGTGTATGGCTTTGCTTTTTAAATGAAAGTTCTGCTTAGTGGATGCATTGCAAAAGCAAGTGTTCCTTTTAAGAATTCAGATTGGAAGGGTGAGGGAGGAAGATTCCTCCAGATCAAGTAGTGGCCAAATTACCAAGCACTGGAGCCCTTGTCTGATGTCTTACTTGATACCCATGTTAAAACAGAGAAGTACAGCTGTTTGTTTGCTCGGCCATGAATAAAATATCTGTGTAAATCAGGAAGAGGTGAGTGCACAAACAGGTAGATATGAATTCTCAAATCTGTGTTGAACTTGATTGTGAACTGTATTGCATTCTTGACTTCATCTAATACTTGAAGAATTACAAAATGTCTTGATACTTCAGAGGTTATAAATGTATCCAGTGCAACAAGCAAGCTCTCATTTGTCATTTTAATCTCCTAGATTAAATGTGGTTTGCTTCCGAGGATACCACCTAGTTCATCTGCTATAGCAATGCCAAGTCCTTCCAAAACTAGGACTTGATGTGAACAGCCCTATATATTTATTTAGAGTTGACAAGGTATCCTAAGGCTTGTGAATTAATCACTTTGCACCTGTTTTGTGCCTTGCTTTATTTCATAAAGGCTTTATGTTCCCAGGAACCAAAATGTGTGATATGACAAGCAGGAGGCAGGGTTGCAACTTTCCTTTAACTTGCTGCTGTTCAAAGTTTCTTTGTAACATGGGGATATTTTTGGAATCACTAATTTAATAAACCAGTATTAATTACGAGTACGTGAGTTGATGGGGAACAGGTGGCACTATTTTATTTTCTCCTGTTTAAAGATCAGACTTTTTAGCAACCACAGCTGCAGCTGGATGTTGTGTGATGCACAGTGCCTCCTGTCACATGGTGCTCACGCGCTGCTGTCATGTAGAACCAGCCCCATGGGCCTTTTAGATTGGGGTGGGGACTGTCATCTATATGGTCACCCTGTCAGCAGTGCTGCTGCAAGCAGAGGCAGAGTGGCATGGTGTACCAGGCAGGCTGGCAGCAGTGGTAAAAAATAAAATGTAACTAATTGCATGTTTTTATTTTGAATTGAACTACTGTAGTGGTACAGCCTAGCACAGCTGTGCACATGCTTGCCAAGCTATGCACACTTGTCAGGGGACTCAAACCTGTGGCAGAGGGGAGCCAGCATCATTGCTGTGCCAGTGGCATGAAGCTGATGTCTCCCTGCCTGGGGAGAGCCCGAGAGCTGGTAGGGGGCAGTACTGCCCCTGGCTGCAGGTGGCTGGAGGTAGCGCACCCCTGTTCAGGCTGAGCGAACCGGGCTCCTCAGGGCAGCCCAGTCCCCTCCCTGTGCAGGGCTGGGGCAAAGCGGAGTGGTGCAACACTCGGGGCTCCCCGCGGGGGCGGAGCTGCCCCCAGGCCACAAGGGGACTGAGCTGGGGGCCTAAACAGGGATGGGGTGAGGTGCAGCACCAGCTCCCGCAGCGCCCTGCCCAGCCCTGCCTGAGGCCGAGCCGGCCACTGGGGACAGGGGTGGAGCGGAGCCTGGAGCTGGAGAGACCCACGCTCCCGCCAGGGGAGGGGTCCGAGCCGCGTCCCCTGTGGGCTCCAGGCGGGGCGGCCGCTCCCTGCTCCGACCCCCGCTGAGACTGCAAGTGCGGCGGGCTCCAGCCCACCCGGGGCTTTGCGTCAGCTTCCTCCAACGGCAGGGCCGGCACCGAACCCCTCGCCGGGCCCAGGGGGCCTGCGACTGCAGCATCGCCCGAATTGTGCGTCAGCCGGAGCCGAGAGAGGCGATTAGCCTGCGTCACAGCCCCGCGTCGGGCGGGGCCACGTGGGCGCTTGCTACTGATGCTGTGCCGGGGCCTGTTGTGCCCAGCATCGGCCTGGAGAAGCCTGGCGATGGCGGAGGCGACAGCGGCCGGGCCGGGCCGGGAGGGCGGCGAGCAGGAGGACACGCCGCCCGCGGCCAAGAGGCGGCGGCTACAGGGGGGCGGGGCGGAGCGCTTCGTGCCGCCGCCGCGGAAGCTGAACCCGGGCGTGAGCTTCAGCGAGGCGCACTTCGCCGAGACTAGCTACTACTTCGAGGGCGGCCTGCGCAAGGTGCGGCCCTACTACTTCGACTTCCAGACCTACTGCAAGGGCCGCTGGGTGGGCAAGAGCCTGCTGCACGTCTTCGCCTCCGAGTTCCGCGCCCACCCGCTCGCCTACTACCGCGTCGCCGCCCGCGCAGGCCGCCTCCGCCTCAACGAGCAGCCCGTGCGGGACCTCGACGTCGTGCTCAAGGTGCGCGGCCAGCAGCGGGGCCTTGAATCAAAGAGAGCCGCCGGGCTGGGCCCCAGGGTCAGCAGAGGGGCTGGAAAAGCTCGTGGGGGGCAGCTCATCTTGGCAGCAAGGGGAGGCGGGCACGGCAGCACCTGGGGGGTCAGGATCCTCTGAGGAGTGCAGCAGGGAGCTCAGGAGTGTCGGTGCCCTTCTGCCCCGTGACGAGCTTCCCCAGCTCTTTGCCACACAAGAACAGCTGTGCTGTTTTCCACACTTGAAAAGCAAGTGACAACCGAGAGCTGCCATGTTCCAATTTGCCCATGAGCTTTGTCAATGGCAGCCTTCAATTCAGCCTGGTGTGGGGGTGGGGCATCTGCCTTTCAGATTTTTAGCAAGGGCCTGAAATAAAGGTCATGTCAAAGAGCCCAGAATGTCTTGAAATTAGCTGAATGTCACGTAATAAAGTTGCTCGCTAGCTCCTGACTATATCTGCTGTAGTAGGCAGAGTGCATGTGCCAGAGAAACGGAGCTGATGTGTGATGTCAGCTTGTCACTGTTCCTGTGCTGTTTTTCAGTTGCATTCAGGAGCTGCTGAGGTGGTTTGTCGGTTTGTAGGCAAGATTTACTTGTGATGATGACATAGTGCAAGATGGGGTTTTGTCTCTTCCTGGCTTGATAAAATGGGACAGGTCGCGCACACGAGTACAAATCTGGGCTGTGCAGAGAGAGCCCCACTAGATCTGTGTGCATTCATTCTGGAAACTGAAGCCATGCAACTGCATTAGCGTGGCAGTGGGCCCAGGCTAACAAGCCATAATCTAATCAAACTTGGGTACAGCCGCTTATTCTGCTTGTTCCAGAGCTAACTTGAATATTCATCTTTTCATGGTGCAGGGTGTCTTGGGGTGCTGTGTGAAAATGCAGTAGCCTCTGTAAGTGCCATAATTGGAAAGTAAGGAGTCTTGCTGTTAGGAGCAGATAAACTTATGCAAGAAACCTTTCAGCAGAATTCACTGCTGCAGGAGTTTAAAAGTAACATTTTATCTTTCTAGAAAGTGCTGTGTAACTTCAAGTACAGCTTCAAAACTAAAGGTAAAAGGAAACAGTTTTCCAGAACCTACAGCATCAAACCTGCAGCAAATAAGAGAAGATTTACACAGAGGAGAGAAAAGGGTAGTTTTGCATAGCAGTAGTGGGTTGTGTTGAGTTTTCCCTTGTCTAAGAAACATTAAGCACAGTATCATTACTTGAAGCGGGTAATTGAATTGGATGGCCCAATATGCTGAGTCATTGCAGTATATCCTATTTTCCAATATATTTTCAGTTTGTTTCTTAAACACTGTTGAGTCCACATTTGTGCTGGAATGGAGGATGCATATGTTCCCTATTTCTAATGAAAAGGACACTTTGGGAGATTCTCTCTTCCAGTAATTTTGTTTCACTTGTAGAATAATGACTTCCTGAGGAATACCGCGCATCGCCATGAGCCTCCAGTCACCGCTCAGCCTATCCAGGTTTTGGCAGAGAATGATGAGATGGTTGTTGTGGACAAACCCTCTTCTCTGCCAGTACACCCATGTGGCCGATTTCGACACAACACTGTCATCTTCATCTTGGGAAAAGAGCATGACCTCAAAGAGTTGCACACTATTCACCGGCTTGACCGCATGACTTCTGGTGTGCTTATGTTTGCCAAGACTTTAGAAGTGTCCAAGAGGATTGATGAGCAAGTTCGACAGCGGCAGGTAAGGTTGAGGTCTTAAGCAGTTCTCGAAGTGCATCTTTAAAGAGCTCTGAAAAGCATGTTTATTTAAAGTAAAGCCTGTTGGCCAAAGTTTTGAGTACAGCCTGTGCCTAAGGGCATTTCAGTTTAGGGTCTGTTATTTCAAAAGGTCATGTGTTAGTGTTAAAGGTGAAGGCATTTGTATACATTGCATTTCCCACAAGCTGCTGTTGGGAGACCATTAGGCTGTGCTTAGGTGCCACAGTCAATGGGACGGTAGGATTAAGAGAGATGACATTTTCTACATATGACCTCTTGGTCATGATATGAGATGGATTCTGTCTTGTCTCAGACCTGCCCTACTTCATTTTATCAGCTCATATAATACTTGAACATAATTTATTCTAGTTTATCCTTGTCAAAAATCTCCCTTTCCAAACCTAAATTTCCACATATTGGTGATTTGTCTTCCCCAGAGAACAAAGGATTTATTGATATTTTTATTAATAACCTATTTCAGAAGTGCTCAACCTCTGGCTTGTTAGCAAATAAAAACCTAGGATTCCAGACTAGCCCAGGGATTGACATGACTCCTCATTCGATAAGTCACGGAAAGGCTTCATTTACTTTATTTATTTATATACTTTATTTACAAGTATTCAAAACCAAGTCAAGTGAGCCCAAACCAAATCAAAGTCCAGTAATTAGCTATAAGGCGGTGATTTCTCACCAAACAGGCGACAAAGAGGCAGTCTGTTTCTCCTCAATTTCTCAAGTAAGTCGGGCACATCAGCAACTGATGTCAGAGACATTTCTCACTCTTGAAGCGCACACGCTGTTTGCTGTTTTACTGCCTTTTTATACCCTTAACTTAGCATCTTCAAAGCATTCTTTTAGTTGTTTAAATCAAGAGAGAGTCCCAAGCAGTAATTGATGGGGAAAATCCTGTTAATGAACCTGCTCATTACTGGTTATCAGAAATTTCTAATTTGAATGAGTTGCCTTCTTCAGTAACAAGAGGTTATCCAGTTTGGAACATGTCAAGAAACTGATTAACAGCCAGGAAAAACATGCGTGTCCTTGGACTAAATCAGGAGCAGACATCTATCACATATGGAGAATGTCTCTTCCTGCACATCAACACAAGTTAATCGCAAAAGAAATATTTACCATACTAATTAATCACTGCCCTACTTCCATTTTGAAAGATATAAAATTTGCCTGTACATTTTTTGGGATGGTGGCCTTCAATCTAGCATAGTGTAGATGTGGGCCATCTGCATTTATGATTTTCACTTAGGGCATGAAACAAAGATCACAATAAAAAGCTAAGAATGACTAAAAACCTCTAAAAAATAAAAAAATTTGCTCATTAGATCTAAAGACCAGGAGTCAACATTTTAATTGTCAAAGAACTAATAAGTAGATAGACCCAACCTAAGCAGGGTGCGGGGCCCAGGGCAAATCAGCCCGTGCAGGGCCCCGCTTCCACTCTGCTCCCGTGTCCCGGACTCAAAGAAACTGCCACTGCCATTGGCAGTGGCGGCATTGGCGGCAGGGGGGTAGCAAGTGGCTGGACATGAACCCGGCGGCAGCGCAGAGTTGCCACGGCCACTCTACCCAGCTCCATAGGGCCCCCCAAAGCATGGGGCCCAAGGTGGTTGCTCTGATTTGCCCCCCACTAGGGATGGTCCTGTAAGTTGAAGAATAAATTTTAGTGGGGCAAAGGCCAGGTTTTCCATTCCAATGTATTTTTGGTCTCTCCTATTTAACTGCAATTCTACAGCTGAATAGGAATAGCTAGGATGAAGCTTAAACTAGTCAGAACAAAAAGAAGCTTTATGTTGAGAATATATTTCTGAAACGTGTTTTGTTTTCCTTGTAGCTGGAAAAGGAGTATGTCTGCCGTGTTCTTGGGGAATTTCCAGAAAATGAAGTGGTCTGCGAGGAACCCATCCTGGTTGTTTCTTACAAGGTGGGAGTGTGTCGGGTAGACCCCAAAGGGAAATCCTGTAAAACCGTCTTCCAAAGGCTCAGTTATAACGGCAAGACTAGTGTGGTCAAATGTTTCCCCCACACAGGCCGCACCCACCAAATTCGAGTGCATTTGCAGTTCTTGGGACATCCTATTGTCAATGACCCCATCTACAACATGGAAGCCTGGGGTCCTGCCAAGGGCAAGGGTGGTAAAATTGATAAAACAGATGAGGAGCTCCTCAAGGCTTTAGTGGAGGAACATAATGCAAAACTGAGCTTTGATATGTTGGATATTTCAGAGGAAGGCCTGAAGCTCAGCACAGGAAGTAAAGACCAAGATAGCTCAGGTAGCTGTACTCAGACTGTGGAAGTTACTGCCATTACTGAAAACTCTTGTGGAACTGAGGATTCAAAGAGTCAAGAAGATAGTTCCCAGAACTCTTACAGCAAGCCAGAAACTAGTGAAACTGGCTGTGAAGAAGCCAGTCCAAGCAGGACTCTTGATGGAGATATAGAAGAGAAGGACCCTTTGTGTGCAGAATGTAAAATAATTAGGCAAGACCCATCTCCTAAGGAACTGGTGATGTACCTGCATGCCCTGCGCTACAAAGGAGCAGAGTTTGAATACTGCTCCAAGATGCCGGACTGGGCACTGGAGGACTGGGAGGAATGCCAAGAATTAAAGCTGTGAGAACTGCAACATTTTTTATTTCTTTTAGCTTGTCAGGAGGAAAGTGTCTGCAAGGACCTGCATCTATGTGGTTAAAATTTCCCTGGAGTTGCTGCTTTTATTTCCCAATTTTTATTGGGAACTGCAAACAGGTTGTTTGTGAATTAAATGGAAGTGGGAAAGAGTTCCTTTTCTGACATAGTCATAAGAATGCAGTATTAACAATGAACCTGTTGATAGCTATTGAAGGGAGAGGTGGTTATTTCCGAATAACTCAATTGTGTGTCTCTTTAGCTAGAGAAAAACATTACCAAGATGTATGAAATGAGGATCATTTTTTTCCCTTCTACCTCCTTTATCACACTTCATTGTTGTTTGCAAATTGAGTGCACTTGTTTACTAAATGCATACAATTTAGACAATCAGCATTTACATTTTTCTGTATATTAGTTGTCTATTGTCCTTGTTTATCTGGATAAAACTTTGTGAAATGTTATTTTATGTACTGTACGTGTGTCACACTGCAAATCCCATATTGCATTTTAGGTGCTACTTTGCTTTTGTTGCCAGATCAATTTTAGCTGTATCATATCTTCATTTTTTTCCAAACCAAGTCACTATGCAGGTTAGGTCTGTTCCTGTCAGTTACTCTTCTTTGTTGTATTTGGAGTTATGTTGCATTGTGCATTTCTTGTCTATAGAGGTTTCCATTCTCTCGTTGGTGTACATTTTCCTTTCATAAGTTTATTCTTGCTAATGTAGGACACAGTCTGGCCTTAAATCAGCCTCGAAAAATTCCTGGACAAACCATAGTCTAACCAAAAATTTGGTGCCCCTAAGGAAGTAACTTACTTTGCTGTCATTGTGCCTACAAGCGTCAGTGCTCCTACTCAGAATAATCTTCATAACCCTCTAAACATTCCTGTTCTTTGACTGCTACCTCCCATATCATCTCTCTCCTTACTTTTACTGCAAATCTTTTTGACCTGTTCCATTACATTATTTTAGTCCATCTACCAATCCTCAAGCAAAACTTGGAAATTTTACCAGATGCACAGTAGCCAGAAAACTAGCCCTGTCAGCCATGGCCTGATGTGAAAGATGCAGGGGCAACTTTACTCAGTGCTGTTTTGGGTTCTGGCTGTAGTCAGAGGGGTTTCTATTACTTACACAAGCCCTTTGTTTTCAGCTTCCTGCCTAAGTGAAGAGAGACTCCCCACCATATCTGTCTGCTGTTGTTGAAAGGCTTCCTGATCTGCGGCAGAATGAAGCTTCTTTTCAGTATTGCTGCTCTTGGGATTTTGTTATATGACAATGAAACAGGCGAAGTTGTGGTTTAATTTTTGCTCTGCTGCAGTTTTTTTTGTAGAAGATCTAGGCCACTTCAAAGATTTGGAATAGGAGAATAGCACTACCTCTGCATTTGAAAGACTTTCTTCAGTGTAACTTGCCTTCCACAGTTCAAAGGCAGTGTGCTTGTGAGAGAAGTTTGTTTGCCATGGGGAAGGAGCTAGTCCATCCCACCATTAGAAGGTGATGATACTTACACCAGCATTGGATATGTGCCTGTTTCTTTGCATTTGCTGTGCATTGATCAGTAAATCCACATATCCAAAGTCCACTAGGTTGCTGGCAAGCTTTCTGCCTGATTTTTTTTTTTTTGTTTGTTTCAAGAAAGTCTAGGTTGTCATCAGCTTCCTGTAAAATAGCAATACGCAATAATGTACACAATAATAGAAACAACAGCTTTTCTCAGAAATAATTTAAAAACTGAACTGGTTGCTTTCTCTCATTTCCACCCCCAAAAATAGGGACTAGCACTTCAAAGAGTACAGCTTCTGTGTTCATTACTGATCTGTACACACTAAGCAAAGTGGTGTGGTTTGGTTTTTCATTTCCTGATCTTTGGGATACAGTTAGCATGTCACATTGCATATTCTGCAGAATGAAAGAACCTTATTGTGGCATCACAGTAAGTGAGGAAGTTTTTCTTTAACTGATTTATCTCCAGCAATAAATTATTAACAAAGCCATTTTTCAAAATGTGAATCCTCTTGCTCTATCTAGCAGATATACTTATTGTGGAGCCTCTAGCAAGACTAGAATTACCACTGGAGGGTTTTCAACAACAACAACAAAAATGAATTTCAGGGTAACTTTCTATCAGCTGGTTTCTATTCTGCAAGAAGACTTTCACAACTCTGGAGAAGGGAAGGCTTGAAAGCCTTAGTTTTGGAATGGTATTGGGGAAAGGAGTGGGAACGAGTACCGTTTATTTTTTGTCTTTAACTGTTACTATTAAGACTTTAACATACAGTGCTAGCTGTCTAATCCCATTGCTTTTAAGGAAATGGACTGAATGCTGATAACTTGAACAAAGAAAGTTTTAAAGGTTATTACGTAAGTGTTCTGCCTGTGGCTGCATCACAGTTCATCATTTTATTCATGTTCAAAGCTCAGGTCTTTATTCAGTGAATCTATTGTAATTTGTGCAGATACTCATAAGATTTCTGCAGAGTCCAGTCTGTAGAGACACCGCAGTATAACAGAGGCAAATAAAAGTAGTTGTTCTTCACAAGGTAATTAAAGATGTTTTATTACAAACCCTACTCTGATAGCTTTTTTTTTTTTTTTTAAAGTTTGAAGCAGAGTATAGCATGGAAGATTCTTACAAGGCAATTCTCTGTGTTTATTGCATATGAATATAATGTTTGGAGAAAGTGCATAATCTGGAAAATGAAGTTGTCTTTAGTCACAGGCAGACAAGGTTCTCTGGGTAAATCGGATATCTTTTATCAGAACAACTCAAATAGTTGGAAAAAAATATTTGCAAGCTTTCAGGTACAAATACCCTTTGTCAGGCTGAAGAAGCATCTGCAGTCAGTGTGTGCTCTTCTATTCAACTATATGAGTTGGTCTAATAAAATATATCTGATTTACCCTAAGAACATTGTCTGCCTATGTCCTTAGACCAACATGGCTACAGCCTATACATACCTCTTTAGTCACAGAACATATTTAGTTGTTCCCATTTTGGTACTGGCTTCTTTCACATTTTAACTAGTTCATTTTGACTGTAATCTGAAGGGGCTACCAGTAAGTCACTATTGCGAGAAATAAGCAGTGCTGTCCTGGGTCAGATCAGTGATCCATCTAGCCCAATATCTTATCTTTGACAGTAGATGCTTTAGAGGTAAATGCTGATCCATTCATGTGTTGGCCTTTCCACAAAGTTGATATGCATGCCCAACTGTGGTAATATGAGTACTGCAGTCTCTGATCATATTATGGATAAGGCACTTTGGCCACTTTTTATTTGTAGAAAACAAACTAAGTATGATTTTTCGCCAACATACTAACTTGAGTTCGTGTCAGGGAGAATTTTGTGCTTGGATGCTGCCAAAAGAAACCTTCTCCCTTTGTTTTTGGAGGCCAATAGGGAAAGATGTAACTGAGAGCACTTAGTTTTGCATGTAAGTTACACGTGTCCATGCCTTCAGCAATAATCCTTGCTTACAGTATGTTGAGGTCCACTGAGAGCTTTCTTCATTGCACATTGCCAAAGGAGTAAATCAGAGGCCTGGGGCATAGAAAGCTAATGAAGAATGAATCCCTGAAGTGCAGTCAACACACATTTATAAACTTCAATAAAGTCAAATTTTGCTAGTGTTACTCACATATCTGTTGTGCCTGCTTGAATGGAGAAAATACCTTGGTTTGGTTTATTATTCTGTATGTATACATTTAAATCTGCATACTTCCATAAGGATTTTAGTATAGCTAAATCTGCCGTTACAATGTGTGCCTGAAGGGCTCTGCAGACCTGTTCTGTTAAACTACCTGTGCAAGGCTGCTTTAAATGGTTGTAATTATGTGTGTAACTTGTAAAGCAGAAACGCCTCGTGGGAGCCCTTCTATTCCACTAACTTCAGGTTTCATTTTTTAAAAAGCTTCCTAATGATGGATTAAATGGACAGAGATGTTCTGGTCTCCTGGACGCAATCATTTGTGTTATAAATTTTGCAATTTCAGGACAGATTGGATGGGTTCCTATAAATATTTGGTTAAAAAAAAAAAAGCCTGTGTCATTTTCATTTAACTGGTTGGAATCCATCTTCCTGGAGCTGCCTGAGCCTGACCCTGCGAAGTTGACTTACCTAAATAATTCCATTAAGGTCAGGGGACTTCTGTATAGATAGATTCATAGATTCTTAGGGGTTGGAAGGGACCTTGTACATCACCAGGTCCAGTCCCCCTGCACAAGGCAGAAAAAGACAACTGGGGTCAGGTGACCCAACAAGGTGACTGTCTAGTCTCGTTTTGAAGATTTCCAGGGTAGGTGACTGCACCACCCTTGAAGGGAGTTTATTCCACAGTCTGGACACCCTAGAGCTGCTAGGAGTAGCAGACCCAGAAAGGGCTTGCTCTAGGAAGTTGCAATACCTGTAACTTGAGAAAGGGAACTGCCTCTTAGGGACCTAACTTCGTTTTTATAACTTGATTCCCCAGGTCTCTGACTGTTCCACTGTTTTTAGGGAACCTTCTGAACTTGAGTTAACCAAGATGCTCCAACAATGAATAAGTATTGCTTTTTGTTTTGACAATACAAATTCAGGACAAAAAATGAACATCTTAAATCAACCCCAAGTTGTGAACTCTTGTGTTTAAGCGAGCAGAATAACACTGATTTTTTTTTTTTCTTGTTGCGACTGTATGTACTGCTTTTCTGTCCATGCATGTGTTGTTTTTGACACTTAGATGCAGGGAGGCTTTTAAGCCAAATAAGATAAAATCACTGAAAGTGTTAACCCCTAGCTATTTTTTTGGATTTCGTTAATTGTTTTCACTTTGTCATAGCATATGATAGAGAGGCCTGTTGCATACAAAAGGTTATGCATCTCTGATTCAGATAGTTTATAACTTGCACCTCTACCATGCCTTCTGCCTGATTTCAAATTAACATGGCTAACTACCTCTCTCTGCCTTTAACTAATCCCTGTGAATCCCCCTCGGGATAGGAGGACTAAAGCAGCAAACAGCAGACTGAATCTGTACAATCCAGACCCTAATTACAGTGGAGTGATCCTTGCTGGTTCTTTACTTTCCATCCTTCAACTCAATGTTGAGGGGCTGTCAGCTGCAAAAATTACATCGTAATGAGAGAACCCTGTGCTTGTCCTAAAGTCTTCAAAGAACATGCAGTCTCCTTCCTTGCCAACGGGCTTACAATCAGAAGCTACAACATTTTTAGTTATAATCTTCATGAAAAATATAACAGAGCTGCTCTGGGATTGATGAGAAAGCCATACTAACTACCATTGTGTGCTTCCCTGTAGCATTACAAGCCAGTTAACATTTATAAACCTTGAAGCCTGAGATGCCCTACATTACTGACATTCAGCATCTGTCCACATAAATGGGGGATTTGAATAGTCATTACCCCACCCATGGGGGGGGTATAGGAAATCTTATAAAACTGCATTGGATTTCATAGACTGAAATGATATATCTCTTTTATGACCCTGAGCACCCAGTTAGTTACTTTTTTATTTTTTCTATGCATAGTAGATGGACTGTTTTGACTTCAGCTAGGGAACCTTCACAGGGAGCCACTCATTATCAGCCTCTTACAAAGTTCTTGGAAACTTCCATGTTTCAGGGGTGTACTTGGTAGCCGTATTGGTCTGAGACAAAAAGACATACAAAAAACTAGACTATTTGGTTCCAAAATGATACCTTTTACTAGACCAAATGGAAAATGGCAAGAAAATTATCCTTTTCTGCAAGCTTTTGGGATCAAAGCCCCTTCATCAGGCTCTGGAAGAAGTGTAGATGGTACAAGATGGTAAAAAGTCCCCATAGGTAAGAAATAAACTTAATTTTTGCACAGAGGGAGCTGAAGACGGAAGTCTGTCTCTCTGTGTCCATGAGAGTATCCTGTTACACTTGTATATCCTGCTTAAATAAGGAAAAGGCAGAACTTCTGGAGCAGTGTGAAGACTAGAGATAGGTAGCAAAACAGCTTCTTTACAGCTGGTCCTCAACTATCAGCTTCAGGAAACACTTGGAAGAAACTATTAGATATGGACATGATGAGAAGCAGTAAAAAAGCATGGTCACCACGTGAGGGAATTGTACAGAAACATCATCCATCATGTGTGTGTGAATTATCCTTCACAGAAGCACCAGGACTAAATCCAAACAGGGATGAGATCTTTGAGAGATGATAGGGAGGAACTAGTGCCAATGCAGACTTGGTCCACTTCAGATTGAGGATAACCAGGTAGGTTTCAGGTCTAACTAGAGCACTTGTATCCAAGTTCTTGTTCTTGCCACTTACATAAAAGATAGCTTCCATTAGAAGAAGAGTTGTATTTCTTGACCATGGCATATGATACCATCTGGGACACAGCTCTGCTGGCCAAGATGACAAAGCTGCTACCTTGAAAGCTTGTTATAGTTATGAAAATGATGCTTTGAGACAAACACATGCAACTAATGCTAGATAATGGGTTAAGCACACTGTGGATCCAGAACAATGAATAGCACCATCATCTATTCTTATCCCAACGTTTTTTTCTGTATTTCATAGGATCATAGGAAAGTGGGGCTGAAAGGGATCTTACCAGGTCACCTAGCCTGGCCCCCTGTTCAAGGCAGGATCATCCCTGATTAAACCATCTCACTCAAGTGTCTGTGTAACCTGCTCTTAAAAACTTCCCAGGATTTGAGAATGATCTGCCTCCAGCAATCAAAGTTATGCAAATAACTTCTGCTTGGCTTCAAGAGACAGATTTCAAAATGAATGCTGCACCTCTGCCCAGGCAAGAAATTATAACTATTGGTGACTCTTGCAAGATGTGGAGACAGAAGCCCAGTGTGTCAAAGGTAGTGTTGTCATACTCCCATCTCAATAATTTCAAGTCTTCATGAGAACACAACCTTTTCTTAAATGGAGAATATCTGGCATGTGCCCCAAAGCCAATATATGCAGGTATAACTCCAGACTGTGCAGCTACCAACAAGAACGACCTCACCAAGATAATTCAGAAGTTTACAAGAAGGACTGGCTTTCTAAGTCCCATAGATTTGGGGGCTCAACTTGAGGAGCTAAGGTGCACACTGTGATCAGATGGTGAACACAAATACTATCAGCAACAATGGGGAGGGAAGGAGCTCAGGCTGAGGAGGGAAGAAACATGTTAAGAAATTACTTAGAAAAGTTTCTGTGAGCTGGACCTGATTAACTTGATGTTAGGGACCTGTTGGATGAAGTTGCTGGCTGGAATAACCACAAGGATGACGGGCCCAACAAGCGCTGAGACTGATCACCAGTCCCCTGCCTCCTACTGTGATCCATCACAGTGCAGCAAAGGACTTCCCAAGTCACATTCATGAGATGCAGCAACTGTTTTTTTTTTCAAAGCTGCCTAGGAGGCACCTCACCACTAACTCCCTAGAAAAAGGCCAGCCTGGCTTGTGTCACTGCAGAACATTGAGGATGCTGGTTCACAGCCTGTCCTAATGGCTCAGGATGGGCAGCAGCCCACACTGGGTGTTGGTGCGGGAGAAGGAGGGCATCAGGCCCCTCTTTTATCCCCTTGCTGCCTGAGGTTGTGCAGGCCCCAAGGGGCAGCCACGGACGGAGACTGGGTTCACGGAACCCGGTAGGATTTTTTTCCTCTGTCACCACTAAATGAAGGCCCGGCTGATACCCCAGCGCTTCTTATTGTCTTTCCTAAGGGCGTTCGCAAGTGGGGGTAAAAAGCAGCACCGACGAGGATGGGATTCGAACCCACGCGTGCAGAGCACAATGGATTAGCAGTCCATCGCCTTAACCACTCGGCCACCTCGTCACGGAAGCTTTTCTTTTTTCTCGACCTATAAGAAGCTCGGCCGCTGGGCCCTGTACCACCGTTTCTTGCCACCATCTGTTCGGGGGGCAGCAGCGGGGGCTCGTTCAAGATATCTTGAACGTTTAAAGCTCCCGCAGCGAGCACTGAAACCCTGCTTGCATCCGCCTCTCTCTCTCGAGTCTCTGTTCACTGCCCGGCCTAGCACACATGGGGGCAGTCTGGTTTATGCGGGGGGATGGGCGCGGCTGTGCACGGAGGCCGCCATGCTGTACGGTCGCCGGAGGGCGCCGTGTTGCCTAGAGCGCTGCCGGGCGCCATGCTGTACGGCGGTGAACTGGCGCCACCGTAGCGTAGTTCCGGCGGGCGGGGCGCATGCGCAAGCGCTGGCGGTTAGATTTGAATAGCGAAGCGGCGGCCCCAGCCGAGTCTATGACCGCTCCAGGATGAGGCAGCGGCGGCGGTAGGGGGAAGGAGTTGGAGCGGCTGCCCTTGCCTGGAGAGGGGCGCGGGACAGCAGGTGAGCGGACCGGCGGGGCCGTGAGGTGAGGTGAAGTGACGTGAGGCGAGGAGGGGGTCGGGCCCGGCGGTTCTTCCCCCGCTGCTCTCAGCAGCGCGCATGCGCGGTCCCCTCACGCTACCTGCCCCACCCGGGTTGCGGCTTCGCAGGAGGGGGAGCGCGGGGCCTGGAAGCTGGCGGCGCTGGCAGGGGGAGGCGGGGCGGGGCGGGGGGCGGTGGAGCTCGGTCCATGTTCGTCGCCCCCGTGGCGGCCGCTGGGCCTCGGACCCGCCGCGGACGGGCCACTTGGCCGCGCTGCCGGTGCGGGGGAGGGAGATGCACGGCTCCTGGCGGCGGCAGGTGACAGACCGGAGCCAGGGCCGCAAGTTGCAGCAGGGGAAGTTGAGGCTGGATATTAGGAAAAACTGTCCGACGAGGTGGGCAGCGAAGCCCTGGGACGGGCTGCCCAGAGAGGTGGTGGTATCTCCATACTTAGAGGCTTTTAAGACCTGGCTCGACAAAGCCTTGGCTGGGATTATGTAGTCGGGGCTGGTCCTGCTTGGAGCCAGGGTTGGACTGGAGACCTCCCGTGGTCCCCTCCACCTGGTGTTCTCCCAGTCTCTGCTTTACTGCGGTTGCTCAACTTCTTCCAATCCCAGGCCAGGTGCTGCAGCCCCCCACCCCCTTTTGTATTTCTGGGAAGATTTGTGGGCTGAGGGATCTTGAGGAAGCTCCTTCCCCAGCGCTGCTGGTACAGCTGCACTGATGAGGGGGAGAGCTCCCGTCTGGACCTTGCTGCTTCTAGGAGCTGAGAGGGGCTCCAGGGTGGCCCCTCTCTTGTCCTGATGTTGCTGGCCCAAGGGGAAAGAGAAACAGGAACCGTGCAGGAAGGAATGGAAAGGATTTGCTTTGGGTTTGAAGGTGGAAGCATCATCAAGTTGGGTTTGAAGGTGGAAGCATCCTGTTCCCCAAATCTCCTTGGTACCAGTTTTTGTCTTTGAAGTATGCCTCAAAGTGCTGACACCAGGGTAAAGAGCTGCGACTTTTCAAGTTTAATTGTATAGAAAACAGGCATGGAGCACTGAGATGGTACAGGGAACTGAGAATGGGCGTACCCATTGCATGGTCCAGGCCAGCAAACAGCTAAAACAAAGGTGGGGTAAGAAAACACAAAACAACGATGAATGGGGCAGTTCACATTTCTGAGTTCTAATTTCAGGCTATATTTATCTCTCCAGATGTTTTCAAATAATTAAGAACGTATCACTGAGATTAAAGTTTTCTTACGCTTTTGAGTCTCCTGTTATTCAGAGTTTGTCCTGTTATGGACCTCCTACAGAAATAATTGTCAGCAGAGTCCCCTAATGGACATGCAGCATGCACAGCAGGAAAGGGTTTTTCATCAGGCTTAGTTGCACCATCCCTGAAAATGATTGAAATGTAAAGGCCTTGTCCATGTTACAGAGTTGTGTCAGCGTAGCTAAAGGAGTGAAAAGGTCATGCCCAGCAGCCAATGTATTGGCTAGTAGAATTTCATTTCTACTGGGAGGCTTCTGCTGCTATAGTTCAGGAACCAGCAGCCTCATGGTGTTAGCTGACAGAAACCTCCTTCTGTCTTATAAATGTTTCCAGCCCAGGGATTTGCTGATGTAGCAAACTTTGTAATATATACCAGACCTGAGAATCAATTGCAACTGCTGACCTAGGGATATATGAGAGATGAAAGAGGAGAGGGCAGCCTAGAAATGACTGTGGGGTTGAGAAGAAGAGCTGCATGTTAATCTCTTTGTATACATTAAAACAAGGGTGTCAAACTCAGCCCAGGTTGGATCTAGACTGCGGGGGTTCCTCCTAGGCTAGATCTGTGGGGTTCATGGCTGCCACAGCAGTGGGGCCAACTGTGGTGAGAGTCTATTGAGGTAAGAGGGGCTGCGTCACATCCTTTGCTTGCCCCTCTACCATCAACAGCCATATCCAGCAAGGCAACAAGCCAGGCCCCAATTTCCGATAGCCTTGCGCACCAGATGGAATAGCTCTGCAGGCCAGATCCAGCCCATCAGCCATACATTTGACACTGCTAATTTAATCACCTAATTCTTAGGTGATTATCACCTAAGAATAAGGAATAAAACTTAGAAATATCTTGTGTCTGCATTTTTCTGTCCCTGCTCTGAACATCTCTGCACTGATGTTTCCATCATACGACTATTGTCATGGTTAGACCATAACAGCAAGTACAGATGGAGGAAGATCATTTATGAGCCACCTGGTGTCCTTTGTATGTTCTAAGGAACCAGCCCAGAAACCACATTTCTATTCTGCAGTAATTTCCAGATTCTTTTTTTTTGCCCTGTGAAGAATTTTCACAGAACTGAAATCTTGCAGTTTCATTTTGGAAACATCAACAATGAGTGCTTGAAAACATGCCTCCCAGGATTTCCTGGTGGTTATTAAATGAAATTGGCTTTCTTCTTAGTTTAATTTCTGCCCACTATTGAGTCTATCACTTTTTGTCAATGGTGGGCAGTGCGAGACTGACAGGAATCATGCCAGTTCAATTTAATTGCTGCCAGAGTTTCCAGTCTCCAGAGCTCGGGAACAGACAGGGACTATGAGGATTGCTAGAGACCTTCACCCCTGAGCAATCCATGTGTTGAAGTTTCATTAGAGCTATAGACCCTGCTCTTCAAAGTGACTTGTCTTGGAGGTAGGAAGGCCAGAAGTCCTAAGAATTCCAGATGGAGTCAGGATTCTCAGGATTTCCAGGCTGTCTGGTTGGGGAACTCTCGCCTCAGAGTAGTTTGTATGACATTGCCCCCCTAGAGATGTCCCCCCTGAAAGCCAGAGTTCTTCAGCCAGTCAACTGATAGGAAACCAGGCAGGCAAAGGAAGCCTCCTTTTGCTTCATTAGAACATTTTGGTTTTAAAGTATTGGCATTTCCTAATACGTTTTGTTGGGAACCAACTCTAATAACTACACAGGCTTAACTCTCTCACGCTGTCTTCTACAAATAGTACCTTTTTTCCATGAAAAAACAAAACCAAACTAAAAACACAACTCCCTCCCCTCCCCCACAATTCACTAACAAAAATGGAACTAATACTGAACGAAGGTTACCAGTGGTCCCTTGTTGCCCTTCTGGAACATTGTGCTAACCTGAATTTGTACCAAGAAACAAAATGAAGGAACAGTTCATCCCTGTGAGTCAATTCATACTCTGTCCTCTCTGAGCTATGCCTCATCTGCCAATAACATGCGTTAGCTCTCTACCATAAAAAATGTTGCGGAGTACTCTGGGAACAGAACATGTGAATGCTGGACAGAATCTAACACCTTCTTTTTGCTGGGATAATATTTATATTTAGCTCAGGTGCAGAAAACAGAAAATACCTAATGCCTTGCTGATATGCAGACATAGAACCTACTTTGCACAGACCACCCTGACTTGCAATCTGTTACACTCCCTTTCACCTTTATAGATTCATAGACATTTGACATTAGGGCTGGAAGGGACCCTGAAGATCATCAAGTCCAGCCCCCTGCCAGATCCCCCAGATCCTGATGCACACTCCTTATGTACTTATAGGCAGCCACCAGTTCCCCCCTGAGCCTGCGCTTTTCTAGGCTGAAGAGTCCCATGGCTCACAGCCTCCAATCATAAGGCCTATTCTCTTGCCCTCTGATCATGCTCATGGCTCTCCTCTGAACTCTCTCAAGCTTCTCAACATCCTTCTTGAATTATGGAGCCCAGAGTTAGATGAAGTACCCTAGCTGCAGCCTCACCAAGGCTGAGATCAGCAGGAGGATGACATCCTGAGATTTACTTGAGAAGCATCTATGGATGCAAGCCAGAGTTTTATTTACTTTACCAGCTGTGACATCACATTGGTGGCTTATGTTCATCTTGTGGTCTGTCATGACCCTCCCAAGCCTCTTTCAGCCATGGTGCACTGCCGAGCCTATAAGCGTGCTGCAGGGTTCCCCCCCCACCCCGAGGTGGAATACCTTGCATTTTTCAGTATTGAATGTCATCAGGTTTATATCTGCCCACTTACTAAGCTTATCCAAGTCAGCCTGGATCCACTAGCCTATCCTCAGATGTGGACACTATGCCAGAAAGTTTAGCGTCGTCAGCAAACTTGGCCAGTCTGCTTCTGACACCAGTGTCCACACAGTTGATAAAGATGTTAAAGAGAACTGGTCCAAGGACAGCCTTGGGGGGACACCACTGGTCACGGAGCGCCATAACGATTTGCTTCCATCGACTACTGCTCTCTGGGTCTGAACTCGGTAGTGTAGCCGAGGCCATGGTTGTCCAATTTTTCCATGAGGAGATCATAGGACACCAGATCAAAGGCTTTTTTAAAGTCCAGATATATGATGTCAATCTCTTTTCTCTTGTCCAGGTGATATGTCACCTGGTCATAGAAGGAGATGAGACTAGTCAGGCAAGACCTACCTGTGACAAACCTGTGCTGGCTGTCCCTCAGGATGTTGCCATCAGCCAGCTTATCAAGAAGGGTCTCTTTGATAATTTTCTCCGGAATTTTACCGGGGATTGAGGTCAAGCTGACTGGCCTGTAATTCCTGGGATCTACTTTCCGCCCTTTCTTGAAGATGGGTGCCACATTGGCCTTCTTCCAGTCTTCAGGTACTTCACCTGAGCGCCAAGAGTTTTTGAATATTTTTGCCAATGGTTGGGCTATGACACCTGCTAGCTCCTTGAGTACTTTAGGGTGTAATCTGTCAGGACCAGCTGACTTGAAGATGTCCAGCCTCTCAAGGTGTTCCTTTACAAGGTCTACACCGATGCTGGGTATAAATACGCCCTCACCCTGGCCGTCCCACATCATGTAAGGCAGGGTGTTCCATTTGGGCTGATGAAAGACAGACGCAAAGTACCCATTTAACCAGGTTGGCTTTTTCCTGGGTGTCAGTTATCAGTTGTCCCATTGGTTCAGCAGGGGTCCAATGTTACCCTTGTTTTTTTTCTGACTCCCTACATATCTGAAAAAGGACTTTTTATTATCTTTGATATGTGAAGCCAGATGGAGTTTGGTTGCAGCCTTGGCTTTCCTGGTCCGCTCCCTGAAAACATGGACCAGTGAGCAGGGGTGGCCAACCTGTGGCGTGGGCAGCCCCCTGGCACAGCAGACTGGGGAGGTGGGGACAAGCAGTACAAAGGCTAATTCCCCATTTGCTAATGAGAATATCTGAATACAAAGGAACAACATCCATTGTACACCTATCATAGTAGATCTCCAGAAATGCTATTTTGATTTACAAACTAACTTTCAGGTTTTTTCAGTCTTTAAATCCTGAAAATTTACAACTGGTCAGTTGATGAGCCAAATAATGCCAGCCAGCAACCTATTATTTGACCAGGGTCTCAAATATTGTTCAATATTCCATGACACCAAGAATGTTCTGGTGCAGGTGGCAGCTGGCTAGGAGTGAGAGCTGCTTGCTCCCAATCCTGCAGGAGTCAGGATCCAAACAAACCCACATCCACTGTTCTGCTCCAGTTATGACCAAGTACTCCCTTCCCTGTTTCTTCTTGGTTCTTCCAGGCTCCTTTCCCTTCCCCGCCCCTTATTGAGCCACATGGGGCTGCAGGAGCTACTCTGTGCCAAGAAAAGAACCAAAGCCAGCAGCATAAAAAATCTAAAATATCATTTATAGTTGCTATGTGTATTTTATTTCTGTTTTGATTTTATTTTGTAGCTAGTCAGGCTGACTGGCGTTCTGGAATAAAAGCCAAGGAGAAGAACTGTTCAGTTTTGAATATTTACATCTATGCTTACTTAACATTGCTAGTTATAGTAATTCATTACATTTTTTAGAATTTAATTTTATTGTTTTGCAATAATAGTTAACTAACTTGTTTTTGTAATTAGAAAAACTATAACCTGTTGAAAATTAAAATTCCTCTCTTTACTGTTCTAATATTTTAACAATTAAAATACTTGACCAGCATTTGCCAATATCTTTCCTGTCAGTTGAGCAGGTTTTTTTTTTTTGGTTTTTTTTTGTTTTGTTTTTTTGTTTTTTTTTTTTTGACAAGTCAAATATCCAACACTACCTGGAACTGGTGGATCAACCACCTAAGAATCTAACTGTTTAGTACAGAGAGAAAACGTAGACTTTAAAACTCCGGTAGGCTTGCATCCTTTCCTGTGACTCAAGAAAAATAATAATGCATGTTATACTATAATAGTAGTGGTTTGATTTCACAGCTCAATGTGATTTAACTATTGTTTTGACTCTTAGGTACTGTTGGGATCTAATGCAGTATATTTTTTTTACAGGAAGATTACATCCTTCAGAAATGGACAAGATTTTTTCTGAACCAAATGAGGAAAAGTAAGTTGATGAGTCCAGCTAAGAATTTTAGTGGCAAAAGCTGCTTGTTTTAATAGTAAAGCTTCCTCTTGCACCAAATGTAGCATCTGGCTCCAAAGATGTTGAAGCCTGTCTTGATCCCAGAAGACATTGAGAGCTTTGCTACTATAAAGGAAGGTTCCCACAAATGTCACAGTAGTATGCTGTTTGAGGTCTCAGCAAGAAAAAAGTGTTAGGTTTTCCAGAATTGTTCTGTTGACTGGTATTGAGAAACTCTGCCAAGAGGTCTTAGACTAAATTGTTCTAAATTAAAACTAGGGGTGCACTGATGAAGATTTTCTTGGCCAATCAACTGGTAGCCAATTATTCACTAGGCATATTGGCCAATACCAATCCGATAAGGAGTGCAGCCAGGCAGTGTGTAGAGCAGCACCTTGCGGGTAAATCTGTGGAGGGGAAGGGGCATGAGGGAGGGAAAGGGTGTGGGGGGAGCAAACCAAAACCCCCCACGGTGAGGGAGGGAGTAGACAGGGGTTGGGGGTGTTGCCTAGCCAAGGCAGTGAATGGGATCCTGGGGCCAGGGTGGGGAGCAGGATAGAGCCACAGGCAGCTTGTCCAGGATATCAGTGTCCTGGCGCTTAAAAATGGCAGCGGGGTCACTTGAACATCAAATGAGCTTTAGTTCACGCACCGGTGCTTCCATTTTTAAGCACAGGGATGCTTCTACCACAAACGGAGCTGAGTGGGGCAAAGGCGGATGCAGGCTGCCTGCTGTGGGCTTGGGGTTCTCTGCCTTGATGCCTTTGCCCCAGGAGGCACATGCTGGCTGCACATCCCCTGTCTACCCAGCAGCAGGCGGTACAACTCACCTCCTCCCACGGCTGCCAGGTAGGCAGGGGATGCGCAGCCAGTGCATAGCTCCCAAGGCAAAAGCAGACAGGTGGCGAGCCCTGAGCCCGCAGCAGGCAGCCCAGCTCTGCCCTCATCTCATGTATAAACCTGGGGGGCACATTCCCCCCATGCAGCGCCCTGGGGGTGGTGCAGCAGCAGGAAGCCATCTTGCTTCCTCCCCTCCCCCCCATACTCCCTGGGCAAGCTGCCTACGGCTCCATCCTGCTCCCTGCCCCAGCCTCAGGGTCCCATTCACTGCTCTGCCTGGCCAGTGCCCCACTCCCTCCCTCACCATGGGGGCCTTGATCTGTCGTTTCCCCCCCACCCCATATGCCCCTTCTCCTCCACAGACTTACTTACAGGGCGCTGCTCTCCACGCTACCCAGCTGCACTCCTGGCCACATGCACACGTATGGCTGTGCTAATGCACGCTGCATCCGGGGGCTCCGCCCAGAAGGCGTATTATATTTATCAGCACATTACCAGCTACACCAGCCAAAAAAAGCCAATAGCTGCTAATATTAATTTTCCTTTTATCAGTGCCAATCCGATGTGACACCAATATATCAGTGTACCTCTAATTAAAAGAAAACTGTCCATTTTAGAAATGTGTTTTTGCAGATGACAGTTATCTTGAATAACTTAAATCTCTGGTGTGGACTTATGCACTAATGTCTCTCTTTTTCCCCCCCAAGTGATTGTACAGAACGTGTTAGAAAGAAAAGGCTTTCCTCGGTGAGTTTGACTTCAATTACATTTTCTAGGATAAGATATTTTATTGCTAGAAGCTACTAAAAATGTTCTTGCTTTTCTCATTAGCATAAAGAAAATCCACAGAATAAAAGAAAAATGAGGTGCCAGTGCCCACCTATGTTTCTATTTCTAATTATAGTTCTTGTTGCTTTTATAATTCACTCAGGCTATTTAATTGTTTTTCTCCATATCCCATTGAAATAGCTATTTGCTAGATATACGGGTCAACTGACCAACTATTTTGTATTCTCTTAATGTTGCATCATGGAGAGAGGATGGAAATATTACTGCTATAGCAATGCAACAAAATCTGACATAATTTCCATAGAAAGATTTATAGTTGAAGAGAATATACCTGGCCTCTCAGCAGGTAGCTCTCTGACAAAAAGGGGAATCATGTCTATTTCAAGGGGCAGCTTATGCACTTTATCTACCAGAGTTGGAAGTTTTTAAAACAGTAAAGGAGGCAATTCAGAAATGCAGAGTGACTTATCTACATGAACCTTGCTTTCTTATCCCTTTTCTAATATCTGAATCCTATACGCTGCTGTTGCCAGATAGAATTCTGAAGGGCCTTGCCATACAGAAATCTACATATCAGGCTGTTGTGGTATTTAAAGTCCTTAGTGGTTGGGAAGCAGCCATAAGGGAAGGGATAACTGCTGCTCATGGCAGCACAGTAACTGTTGCTCTATAGCTGTCATGTGTGCTTGATCCTGTAGGGACACAAGTATGCTAAATCACCCCAACTTTGACCCTGGTTGAAGCAAGGTTAATGTTGCAGCAATTTTGTTATGCTTGTGTAGATTCACACACACCTAAGGGGTTACAGCTTAACAGCTGCTGTATTGGCCAACCCAAGAAGTGGCTGCTTCTCCCCTTTTGATACTACTACAAATGTCCATCCTCTAAGGCATGTGCTTTGACCACCCTGATTATGACAGGAAATAGTGACTCCATTGCACATATTACTAACACTACCTCATTTTTCTACCAAGTGGCCAGTTGTTGGACCCCAAGTTAACATCTTCTCAGCTATTTTAAATATTTATTTTCAGATTTTAAAGGTTCCACGCAGTCCCCTTCAGGACCTTGGAAGTGGAAATGAATTCACTCAGGTAGACTGATATTTTATTTAAGTTAAAATATTTGCTCTGCTTAGTTCTTTACTTTTTGTATAGGCTACTTGACAAAACAAGTTTCCTTGTTTTGAGAGGTAGGAGAGACCTAATTCACAATTATTTCAAGTATTTCAAAGAAAAGTTTTGCTGCACTGCCACATAAGTCTTTTGTGAACTCCCCTAATTAAGCAATTCTTAGTGTTGAATAAGAAGTGCTAGATGAGTAAATGGGACCAAAGAGAGCCATACAGCTGTGAATCAATGTCTTAACATTCCATTATTCTATTTACATTGATTTTGCGTCAACATGACAAATGTCATTACAGTGACGCAATATAGATACTGTAAAAGTAAGATCTTATGCCAATGGTTCTTGGCCAGGGAGTCATAGCGTGTGAGGGTGTTGCAAGAACCTTTCAGGAGTTCCATGGTATGGTTCTGCTGCCATGACACCCAGCTGGAACTGCCCCATGCATCTTGTACACTACCAGATTTGGTAAGGATGGTAGGAGGAGCATGGTGGACCTGACCAGGAAGTACTGTGGCAGGACTGCATAGTCCTGCCTGCTTTAGGTTTATCACAGCCTTAATGGAGGAGGAATGCACACTTGTGCTGCAACCCTTCCTGGTCTGGCTGTGCATGAGACATATGGGACAGTTCCACCTGGTGGTGGTGGTAGCAGCAGCACCCCAGTGGAGAATCACTGAGGTAAGCTGAAGCCCTATAACTGTGGTTCTTGATCAGAATGCTGCCAAATTAAAAAAAAAAAAAAAAGTTATGGAATGATGCCCTGAATCTAAAAAGTTTGAGAACCACTGTACTCTGTTCTGATTTTTGTAGTGGGGCTAGGAAGTTGCTTTTTACTTCCTTTTCTACTACATCCATACTGAAATTGATGCATCCTTTTTTGTCCCATCCTTCCTGACTAGCTGCAGGGATTGAGAGGCATTCTGTGAAATCTTGCTGAGCATCATTTACATTTTTTTTAATATGTCAAGTAATGAGAGAAACATATCACTAGTGTTTTATTTGCTGTGCTGAATACAAGATTGATTCCTGAAAGAGCAGTTCCACAAGAGCTACTTGCTGCAGAGATGGGATATAGAAATCAAGGAAAGGAAAAAAGGGGAAAAAATAGAGATACGAGGTTATTGTTCTTGATAAATTAGGTGTGGTTATAGCTAAATTTGTGGTAATTGTGATTTAGAAAGGAAAAATTTCAGGCACATCCTAATATTAGTATCAGGTAGTGTTTCCCAACTTTTTCCAGCCCAAGGCACACTTACATTAATAAAAATTTCCCATGGCACACCTGGTAAAGCAATCCCCATCCTCATACCTATTGTAGCTCATTGCCATGACAAAAGTCCGCAGCACACCTGTTCATTTCTGACATCAGACTTTGGCACACTGGTTGGGAAACGCTAGTATAAGGAACAACCAGTGTAAAAAGAAATCCTTTAAGGGCTGCAGCACTATGCAGATTTGGCTGTAGTTTGCATATGATTTCCAGGTTTGTTGCTCTAATTAGCTGTTAAAATATGTCAACATATATATAAGTGTGTCACATATATTGTAAGCCCAAGATTTCCCATGGAATGTTGTACTGATTCCATTTATATGGAATAAGAACTGCTACTTGTTTCCCAATCAAATGGTTATGCCCCTTACATTCTTAGGATTACCATGCTGAGAAACGTCGGAAGAGCTCTCGCCGTGTCAGCTTTGCAGACACCATTAAGTAAGTTCAACTGGGAGACTGATTGTATGTCACGGGCAGTATGCTGGTAGCCCCCAAAAACAAGATGTGTTCATAGGTTTGTAGGAAAGTAGGACTGGAAGGGATCTTACTAGGTCATCAGGTTCAATCCCTTGATCAAGGTAGTATCATCCCTTACTAAATCAACTCAACTAAGTGCATGTCTGACCTGCTCTTGAAAACTTCCAAAGATAGATATTCTACAATTTATCTAGGTAGCTTGCTCCAATGCTTTACCATGCTTATAGGCAAAAAGTTCTTCCTAAACTACAGCCAAATTTCACCTGTTGAAGCTTGAGGCTATTGCTTCTAATCCTGTCCCCTACTGCCACAGAGAAGCCCATCTCCATTCTCTCTGTAATAGCCTTTCAAGAATTTGAAGACTTTTATCAAATCAACCCTGAGTCTTCTCTAAATTGAATAACCCTATTAGGGGTGCACCAATACAGATTTTTTTGGCCAATACTGATTAACAACCTATATTGGCTGATACTGATCTGATTGCCAATATACAGCTCAGCAGTTTGGAGAGAAGCCTCTGGCTGGTAAATCGGTTGGGGGTGGAAGGGGCGTGGGGGGACAGATTGAGGCCCCTGCACTGAGAGAATGCATGGGGTGGGGCGGGGGCAGGCGCTGGTCAGCCAGGGCGGGACAGGGCACAGGACGGAGCCACACAGGTTGTCTAGGCGGAAGGGGGGCAGATCCTGTTGCTATGTGCACCCCCAAGGGAGCCATGGAGTGCATGTGCCCCCCCAGATCTGTGCACAGGGTGAGGGCCGGGGCGGTGCTTGGCTCTTCCTGGTGCGGGGTTGGGCTGGGGCTGTGCTTGGAGTGGGCAGCAGTAGCACTGGGAGGGCGGGTGGGGGCTATGGGGTGGGCTACAGCCACCCCACAATTTGCTGTAGCCACCCTGTAAACCCCCATCCCAGCCCTGCCACCACCGCCTGGCCCAAGCACAGCCAACCCCCCCCCCCCCCAGAAGAGCCCAGCGCCACCCTCAGCCCTTGCCCTGCGCACGGATCTGGGTGCACGTCCCCCATGACTCCCCTGGGGGTGCACATAGCAACAGGATCTGCCCCCCTTCCCCCTAGATGATCAATGTGGCTCCATCCTGGCTGACCAGCACCTGCCGCATCCCACTCTCCCTCACTGCAGGGGCCTTGATCTGCCCCCCTCCCCCCCTACAACAGACTTACCAGCCAGAAGCTGCTTTCTAAGTTGCTTGGCTGGCTGCATGCATGCTGTGGCTGCAGGCATGCACACAGCATTTATCGGCAACGTTATTGGCCACATCAGCCAAAAAAAGCTGATTGCCAATAATGTCAATTTTCTGTTTATTGGTGCCGATACAATATGGACCAATGTATCAGTGCACCTCTAAACACTCCTATTTTATTCTTTCCTCATAATAAGTCATGCCTCTCAGCCCTCTAATCATTTTTGTTGTTCTGTTCCAGACGCTTTCCAAACTGCATATCCTTCTTTAAGCATGGGGCCCAAAACTAGACAGTGCTCCACATGAGGCTTCATTTATGAAGACATTAAAGAATACTAGATCCAGGACGGAGCCCTGAGGAACCCCTTTTGGTATCTCTTCCCAACTAGACATTGAGCCATTGAGGACTACTCACTGGGCCCATCTACACATGTCCCTATGGCGCCTTTGTTACTGCACCATCATTTAGTACTTCCTTTTGGAAATACTAAACAACAGCGGAGTAACAGCCGTGCACACTGCGCATGGTTATTTTTAGCTGCTACGTTGCTGTAGCAACGCACTATAAGGAGGGAGCGTGTTGCTGTAGCAATGTAACTGCAGCGTCAGTTTGTGACGTCCAACACTATGTCACTAGTGCATTGCTATGGTGATGTAGCATCATGTGTACATGTGCCTACTGAGTATAATGATCCAACCAGTTGTATATCCTGACAGTTTTTGCTGAGTCTATATTTCCTTAGCTTGTTAATGAGGATGTTGTGGAAGATGGTGTCTAAGGCCTCACCAAAGTCACAGTATATCACATCTACTCCCTCTCCTTCCCCCTCTCTCTCTCTCTCTCACACACACACACACTTTGTCACTTAATCATAGAAGGAAATCAGGTTAGTCAGGTATGACTTGCTCTTGGTGAATCCATTCTGGCTGTTCCTGATCATCTTCTTCTCTAGATACTTCACAATGGATTCCTAGTGCACCTGCTCCTGCTTTCTGGATATCGCAGTCAGACTGACTGGTCCGTAGTTCCCCAGATACTCCCTTCTGCCCTTTCTTAAAGACGGACATTATGTTTACCCATTTCTAGTCGTTTGGGCTGTCACCTGACCTCCATGAGTTCACGAAGAGGATGACCAATGGTTCTGAAATTACCTCAGTCAGTATCTTTGGTACTGTAGGATGCATTCCACATGACGCTGCTGACTTGACAGCACCCAGCATCTCAGACCAGTCCCTAATCTGTTCAGCTATTACTCTAGGCTACTTGTTTCCTTCCGTTTTTGCTGCCAACTGCACTCGTAATCTGGTCATCTGGTAGCTGCCTCTTTGTGAACACTACTTCGGCCTTCTCTGCATCATCCATAACTAGATTGCCTTCTGAATTCCATAAGTCAGCTGTGGTTTCTCTGCTCTTCTGACATTGGACATGTTTGTAGAATCCCTTTTTATTGATTTTTTTTGTTTTGTTTTGTTTTGTTTTTTTGTTTCCCTTGCTAGCTGCACCTCAAATTGTGCCTTGGCCTTCCTAATTGTCTGCCTGTATCTCTATGTGATACTCCTATATTCTTCCCAAATACTATGGTCCAGTTTCCAGTATTTATAGGGTTCCTTTCTTGAGTTTCAGCTGACTGAAGAGATTGCTGTCTACCCAGGCTGGTCTTCTGTTGCACTTCCCATTCTTCTGTTGCAGTGGAATAGCTTGCTTCTGTGCCATTAATATGTGCTCTTTCAAGTATAACAAGCTCTCCTGGACTCCTTTTCCCCTCAGACTTTCCTCCTAGGTGATCCTGCCCACCAGTTCCCTGAGTTTGTTAAAGTCTGCTTTTCTGAAGTGCTTTTCGTAATCTGCTACTCTCCTTTCTTCCTCCCTTTGTGGTCTTGAACTCTGTCCTTGTACGGTCAGTCACCCAAATTACCTTCTTTCACATTCTCAACCAAATTCTCCCTGCTTATGAGCAGTAAGTTAAAAAGAGCTTCCCCCCAGTTGACCTCTCTACCTGCTCTACCAAAAAGTTATCCACAACACACTCTAGGAATGTTCTCTTTCTTCCAAGTACTTTTTAGGTATTCTGCAGAGTGTACAAAAGGAAAAAGGGCTGAAATAAAAACTTTTTTTGTCTTGGTTCTAAATAGAATTTTCTTTGTTCCAGGGTAAATAACTTAAAAAAAAAAAAAAAAAAGTATTCTATATTTAGTTTCAGGGTCTTCAAGACAGATGTGAAGGTTAACATGACAGAGCCTGGAAATGTAGGTAAGAAATCCTTTCTTTTGTATGTAGCGTTCACACAACCTTTTAAGCCAGCGGGCTCCCAGCCTGCGTGCAGCTACACTGCCAGAATCTCACTTGCTAGAATCTCACCACATCCTCTCCTACGAAGCACCGAAAGGCCTCACAGGTTAATGGATCTGTAGACCTTATAGCTAAATGAGAAGAAATTATTTGTAAGTCAAACTAAACTTGTCAGTTATACTTTTTGGGCCGTTTCCGTTCATTTGCACAGACATAGCAGAATATCCTGCACCCAGCTGCCAGAACTCTCTGAAGGAGGTAATGGAACTTCAGGTTATTCTGTTTCTGGCTTTTTGAGTGTATGAAGAAACATATCATCATCTAGGAAGGGTAGCACAGATTTTTTTTCCATGCAGTTTATTCCCATCTCCAGATAGCTGGATACAGTCTCTCAAATTGTTACTTAACACTTGTGTTTTGCTTTTATTTTTAGAAACAGCAAGAGATGTAAGGAATCAAGTCCTGCTTAACCAGTAAGTTTGGACAATTCCGTTTGCATACATTTAAGAGTTCTGGCTTGAGAGAGCATTTGCTTATGACACAACTATTAAAATGTTTCTGTAAACAAAGACTATAATAAAACAACAATATGAGCAACATGACCTTCTCATGTAGGCTGTTACCTATGCAAATTTCTGCCTCTTTGAATCAGTTATTTTTTAAGGTGCTATCCTGCCCTGCCTTTGTATTAAAATTAGTTAAGCATTAGGATTGATTAGAATGGTGGTAGTATTCTTCAAGAAAGTCTTGTGTCCAAGTCAGCCAGTCATAATAACTTAAAACTAACCTGGGCTTTGCACTCTATGTTCTTGTACCTGAAGAGTCAGGAGTGACCTGGGATGCATGCAAAACTTATGTATGTGTGCGCCTTTTCAAGCTGCCTGTTTTAATCTTTTATCGTTTTGCACTTCATTCTTACTTGTCTTTTTTTAAGACAGTTATTGCTGATCAGAGCTGTCATGGGGAAGCACCAAAAGTGCAGGAGCCTGATCAGAAGGGATCTTCCCCCCCCCCCCATCTGATTTAACCCCTCCCCCCACAATTTACTAATTTAAAAAATACCCAAATCTGCACTTTTCCACGATTCAAATAAAATGCCACAGTGTATATATAGGTTATCAGCTGAATAATTTTTTTATTGATATATTTACAGTTTTAAAGCAATTTGGAAGCCTACCAGTGCCTCAGTCATTATAATAAAACTAGCAAATTGCCTGTCAAGAATGATGGATGAATTTTGAATAACAAAAACAAAAAAAGGCTGCTGGCCTCACCCCCCTGCCTCCTTTATGATGGTGCACCACTGCCTCTGGTCTGTAATGCTCTTGAAGCACTCTGATTGATTGTTTCAGTAATCAGTTAGAGTGCGCCAAGAGTGTTATGGACAGACAGACAGGCAAACTAATCCCTTTATTATATTAGGCTAAATTCTAAATACCTGTATATTTTGGTGTTTGATATTTTTGGGTTTTTTATCACGGAAAATCAGAGCTTCCCCTGCCCCCTTTGCTCACCAGGACATAGGTCCAGCTGCAACTGTCCCCCTCTGCTGCTTTGTAGTGCTGAGCAGCCCTATGCCGATGCCCTGCTCATGCCATTGCCCTTGGCTTCTGACCCATAGCCCCCCACAGCCCACCATCCCTGCCAGTGCCCCTCACTCCTGACCCATTGCCCCCCACCCCAGCTCCCCAGTGTGTGGGGCAGGGGGTATGTGGGTATAGTTGATGCCATAGACAATGCATTGATGGGGGGTGGCGGGGCACATGACCTGCCAGATTTGTGCCCACAGCGGGGCATGGGGCTGCAGCCTGGCTGGACCGGCACTGGCATCAGCCAGTGGGCAGGACCCGATGTGGGAGAGCAGGGCAGAGAGGCTCAGTGCTGCCACTGCCACCAGGAACATCGTGCCACCATGGCTGCTAAGGTGAGGCATCCCATGTCTGCCACTGCAGGTGAGGTGCACAGCTCTGCAGCAGCAGGTCACCTTGGCAGCCATGCATGGCATCGCAGTGCTGGTGGCAATGACAGCATCAAGCCTCCCCACCCTGCTCCATTCTCCCATGCCAGGTTCCGCCCCCTGGGCTGCAGAGGTAGTTCCTGCTCCATGTCAGTCCAGCCAGGCTGCAGCCTCATGCCCCCTTCATGTGTCACCTATGGGCCCAAATCTTTCCCGCGATTGCGCTCAGTAGCAAGGAGCACCCTCTGCCCCCAGGACAAGCCACCCATGGCTCCATTCTGCTCCCTGCCCAGGCCCTGCGGCAGCACATTCCAGCCAGCCCCAGGCACCATGCACCACTCCAGCTGGGCTTCGTCCCTGACCCTGGCTGCCAGCTGCCAACCCTGCCTCCCTCACCATACAGGTTTGGCGCAAGCTGCCATGTCAATCTCCCCACAAGTTGTGTCCCCCTATGCATTGCCCATGTCTCCCTCCACCCCACATGCACGCGTGCACATGCATGTTGCCGATCTTCTTCTCCCCCCGCAAGGAGACTTACCTGGAATAAGCAGCAGGAGTTGCTCTCCACCACTGCCTGGCTGTATTGCTGGCCACATATATGTGTATATATGCACATGGCACCCCCTGCTTCTGATCACCCTCCTCCCACTCTCCCTGGCCCCAAGCAGCTCCCCAGCCTGCAAGGGGAAACCTGTGGTTTCCCAGGCTTTCTCCTTTGAAAGAGAAAATCTGTGTTTTACCACAGGAAACAGAAAACCTAGATCTCTGCTGATCCAGCTTGCTGAGTGAGCATCATTACCATAGCAGGGTGAGGGAATATGATCTAATACCCCAGGTTTCAATGGAAGAATTGTGCCATTCTTGTTTGGGAGTTAGATGTTATAAGTCTGAAATCTCAGACCAAGAGAGACACTCTAGTCCTGAGCTGTAGCATTCAGTTTATAGTGAAGGAAGTGACAGTATGCTCAAGTAGGGGAGAATCATTTGTAGTCTCAGTTGCAGGTTTGAGGATGTGAATCTTCTTGAGTTCAAGTAAGTAGTAATGCAGAAAGTATGTATTTCTTATAACAGATATTCTACTTGCTTTCCTAACTTAACACAATCCAAAGAAGCATAAGTGACTCTAGAATATGTGCATATCATCTGCTGTTGCACTGATAGAATGTGTAGTGTCCTGGACTTATCTAGCTAAGATTTGACCGTATCAAAAGAGAAGCCAAGAATAGTGAAAGGAAAAGGCATCAGGAGTTGGGCTGAGAGCAGCCCAAGGCTTCACTTCAGGTGGAACAATGAGAGGCATTTTATTTTACAGAATACTGAGTTTAAACTTCCTTAAAGATCATTGGAAACAGAAAGGATAACTAAAGGCAAGAAGCCTAGAATGAGAAGTTTATATTCATTTCTTTTCCCTCTCTTGAACTGGCAAACAAAAACTCTCCACTATGTAGAGTGCTATATAGGATAGCAGCTATCATCCTAACATGTAAAGAAGCCATAATTTAATGGTTTCAAAGCTTTCTTCAACCTAGCAGATACTCTTATGAAATCTGCTATCTTGCAGATCTGAGTCTGCTTACAGTCTTTGCTATCTGTTGCTCAGTACCTGAAGCCTGATTCGTCTCTAATGCTTGCTGTTTGCTAAGCTGCTGAAATGAGAATCATCTATTTGGAAATCTTTTAGTAAATTGTTCATGTAAAACTGTTTTTTTAGAAATGAAGGATCTGAAACTGCTCAGTGTGAGATAACTGGTAAGTTTAATAGATTTCATTATCAGATTAAATTTGTTTTATTTAAAATTATTTACTGGGATTAAAATGTGTAACGATGTTGTATAAACGGACCTTGTCTCATAAAGCTGTTTTGCAAGCTGTTGAACTTCAGATACCTCTACACATACTCCAGAGGGTTATTGAAAACTTTTTGTGATATCTTTGGCTGTGTTTTTGTTCTACCAAAAGTTACTCAAAGTAATGAATGCAGAGCAAGTTCACAGATCCTCAGTTCAGTTGATACAACCTTTATCTCTTCTCTTCACAGGGATGGACACTTTGCTTCATGCCCCAATTCAGACTTCTGTGCAACAGACAGAGGTATATGAATAGTTACACTTTTTTAATGCTGAAAATGTTAGTGTCCAAAACCCATTGCATTAACCTACTTACGTAGGTTAATGCAATGGCAGCATCACAGCCCAGTGATGCTGAAAATGTAACTTGGAATATAACTAACTAAACAAAACAGGATGTTAATTCATAAATCTCTTGAAAGGAAAAACTTCAAACACCTTCAATACTCATCAGGCTCAGGGAAAATACATTACAGTAGCTTCCTAACTTCAGTAGTTGAGCTTCAGTAGCTGAACCCCCTCTCCACACCCCCCTTGGCGCTCCCCCTTCCCCTCCCCCCCGCTACAGCAAGGAAAGCAGTGGCTAGGACAAGGGGTCAAGTGGTCTCCTTGCCCTCTGCGCTTCTCATTTCTTTCCCCTGCAGCCTTCCTGGCCCCCCTGCCACCTGAACCCCCCCAGCCCCAAACTTCCCTCTAGTCTCTGCCCCTCCCTCCTCTCCCCTTTACTGTCTGACACTGCTCAGGCTGCCTGGCCATGCAACAGCGTTGATTCTGCCCCTTGACTGGGCAGGCAATGCAACAGTGTTGGTGCTGCTGATTGACTGGGCAGAAGAAGCAGTTTCCATTTGCTCAGTGCACAAGAGAGCCCCAGCCAGAGCCAATCTGTGCCTAAAAAATAAGTGGGAGAGGGAAGGGGGCAAGTGGAGGAGGAGGGGCAAAAGCTGCAGAGGGAAAGTAGGGAGTGGCAGGAGGCAGCTGTGGGCCTGACTCTGGCCCAAACCCAGGCTCAGGGCTAGAATCAGAACCACAATAGCCTTCTGCTTCCTGCTCTGCTTTGTAAGTGCATATAAGACCAAAGGGCTTTTTTCCCCATACTTATTAGGGTGGGTCATCTTATATTTGGGTAAATGCAGTAAATTCTGAAGTAAAATTGCTGTGCGATTTCTGTTTCTTTCTAATGTATGCACTTTAATTATGGAGCTTTGCCTCTTCCTTTTGAAGGCACATAAACTTTCATATATAGCTAGTGCTTTGTTTTTGCTTGTTGCTGGTTCAAAAGGACAAATATATAAATGGTAGTCTGCCTTAAAAAACGCAATGCTGGCCTTAAGGCTACATTAATTGACTGCAGTATTAAAATAAAATAAGCACTATGGCACTGTTTACATATGTCAGTAACTGTCATTTCTTGTCTTTCTTTAGCAGTGTAATGCAGACCATACCAGTGAAGAAATGAATAGGCATGACAGAACACTTATCTTTTCAGATGAAAATGAAATGGATATGACAGCCAGTTGCACTGCAGTAATCATGCGCAGTAACCTCAAAAGGAATCAAGAAACTGACCAACCCAGAAAAATAGATTTCACGTCATTTATGGCTGAGTTAGCATCTAGAAGTGAAGAAATGGCCAAAAAATTTAATTTTTTCTCTGACCCTACAAATGATGCATGTTCATCTCTTCAACAGAAGCCAGATGATACCACAGTGAAGAAAATAAATTTCAATGAATTTTTGATGAGCGTGAAGTCAAGTAAAGAAGTTGCCAGTCCCACTTCTGCAGTGCCTGACAAAAAGAACCTGTTTTTTGTCTCTCCACAAGTTTTGGAAGGCAGTATATTTTCTCCCATGGAGGATGCATATAACCATGCACAAGAGAACACCTGTGATGTGACTAAAATCTTCAGAGGACAAGATGATGGAATGGATGTTACAAAGTGTCATTCATCTGACATGAAGACTTTCTTCCCTGCAACTTGCGAAGCCTCATCAAAGCAATTGGGGCATGAGGATATTACTGTGTCTTTTAGAAATGATGGTATGGACATGACTGCTAGTCACACTGTAAAATTGTCCTTCTCCAAAAATGGTCCATCCAACACTGAAAATCAAAATCAGAACAGCAGCATGGACTTCTCATCTAATTTTGTATCTGGCAATTCCAGATTAGAGGGACCACCTAATAATCAATTTGGTGTTCAAAAGGGCCCCCAAACGTGTGTTGGGACGAAAACTGTCAATGATAAAGATGAGGTAGATTTTACCAGAAGCCATACTATTTGTGTAGACAAGCATGAAGTAACGCAGATCTCTAAACAAGGTGCCAGAGAAATGGTTATGATGCCTGGATCTATTTCTTCTGGGTCTGTCTTCCTTGATAATAAAACTGTCTTTTCCACCTGCAAGGATGTGGACGTTACTGGGAATCGCACAGATGTAATCTGTAAGGAAACTTCCAGGGAAACCTGTGATTGTTATGAAGCCTCTCAAAAAATGGGAAATGCTATCCCTTTGCTAATGGAAAATACCATTTCAGGACATGATGATGACATGGACATTACAAAAAGGCATATAACTTTAGATAATCAAGTTTTGGGGCAATGTAAAATCAGAGAACCTATAATATCTTCTGTCCTAGAGAGCAGAAGTAAAAGGGTGATTCAGAATCACAGGACTGCGGCTTTGAATGTTGGGGTAAATTCACATGCAAATTCTAGCTTTTGGCTTTCTAAGTGTGGATTTCAAGATAACCTGGCAAATTCTCATATTGTTTCAGAAGAAGAGATGGACCTGACTAAAAGTTACATTGCCAATGGTATTGAAAAGAGTACTGGAAATGAATTTCCTTCTGATATATCTACTTCTATGACAAACAAACCTCAAAGTTTTGATGACATACCAACTGCTTGCAATTTAAATGAGCAGGAGGAAATGGAAATAATAAAAAGCCATGCTGTAGTCACTGGCAATCAAACCACTAGAGTAACTGCAGGACTAGAACAAATGCAACCTAAAATTATTACATGTGAGAGCTGGAAAAAAAACATAAGTGAAGCTGTAAGTCCTCTTGATTCTAATAAGGAAAATTTACTTTTGGTAAAAGGTAATAATACAAATGTTGAAATAATCCATACCCTAGACGCGAATGTTGGAGATCTCAAGGAACAAGTAGACTTTGAGAGAGCTGGAGAAAAAAATGCTTATGTGGGGGGTCTGCATTCCATTCCAAAAAATATTTTTTCACTCCAGGAACCAGATAAAGAAGTCCCCCAAAGACAAACCATTGCCACCAACAGACGTGCACAAACAAATTTCCAAAAGCAAACCTCTGAAATATCTCAGCCATTAAACAAAAGTCTTTTTGACCATTCACTTGCCTTTGCTAATGACGAAAGAGGTATTTTTTCAGATGATCAGGATATGGATATAACTAGAAATCATACTGTTGCTCTTGCTTTTGCTACTTCTGGGCGACAAAAATGTGAAAATACACATTCCCAAAATACTGCATTATCTAAACCACAGCAACTGCAAAATAATACCCTCCTATTTTCTGGTGATTTCAATATAGATATTACAAGAAGTCAAACTGCAGCCATAGACTGTGGGAATTTCAAAATGAGCTCAAAACAGGAGCATCTGACGACTGGCAGTGATCAGATTCCAGACTCTGTTGCTCCAAGTGTTTCTTTCATTTCCAGTAATGAGACTGTTCCCTGTGGAATTAAAGGATATGTGCAGTATGGAAAAACAGCAGGAATATACCTCAGCGACAAAGAATCTGAATTGCAAGGTCAAAGCCATACTGTGGAGCCATTAAGTGAGGGAATGCCAGACATTGCAAATTCTGCCAAACTTTTGTCAACTAGTAAAGGGATTTCTTCAAAAGAGGATGTCAGTAAAAGTCGTATTGCTGCAAATAATGACATGTATTTGAGGTGTGCAGAAGAGTCATCGTTAGCTAGAACATCTAGGCCATATTCAAAAAATCCACAGTTGTCTCCTTGTCCAGAAAAGTCAGTTGTGTTCTCCTCTAAAGAAAATATGGATCCGACTGGAAGTTATTCATTAAATGTTCAGGCTAAAAGCCCAGACAAAGTTTTAAAAGAAGAAAAGGTAGTGGCTAAATATGGCATTCAAGTTGAAGATAACATTTTATTTCCTAAAGAAAAGGATGTTATTACTACAAATAGCCTGAGGCAACAAGGATACACCTCATGCCCCATGATATCTGGCAAGAACACGCTAAATTTAACTGACTTAAAGCCCATGTCTCTCTTGAATGAGAAGACTGTCCTATTTTCAGAAGATAATGATATGGAAATTACCAGAAAACACACAGGAGCTGCAGACAATAAAATGTATGCACAGAAGAAAAGTTCAAGCAGGGCACTACTGTGTTTTCCTGCAGACAAAACTCGTGTATTTACATGCAGTGATGACATGGAGATCACTACACTCAATACTGTGGTAATTGACAAACCTGTAGAAATGGCTTCATCTCAAGTTGTGCCAAAATCAGATAAAGGACCTGGAAGGAAAAGCCAGATCGGGTCAACTGGAGAAAAGACTACTCTCTTTTCATTTGGTGTTAAGAATGACATGGAGATCACGGAGAGCTGTACAGCAGCAATAGACCGTCAAATAAGCTCAAAAGGTCAGAAGACACCTTGTGAGCCAACTTTACGTCATGCGGACAAAACTCATGTTTCTACGTGCAGTGACGACATGGAGATCACTGCACTTAACACTGTGGTAATTGACAAACCTATAGAAAAGGCTGCATCTCAAGTTGTGCCAAAAGTAGGTAAAGGAGCTGGAAGGAGAAGCCAGATCAGGTCAACTGGAGACGAGACTACTTTATTTTCATTTGGTGTTGAGCGTGAAATGGAGATCACGGAGAGCTGTACAGCAGCAATAGTCCGTCAGATAAGCTCAAAAGGTCAGAAGACGCCTTGTAAGCCAACTTTATGTCATGTGGACAAAACTCATGTTTCTACGTGCAATGATGACATGGAGATAACTGCACTTAACTCTGTGGTAATTGACAAACCTATAGAAAAGGCTGCATCTCAAGTTGTGCCAAAAGTAGGTAAAGGAGCTGGAAGGAGAAGCCAGATCGGGTCAACTGGAGACGAGACTGCTTTATTTTCATGTGGTGTTGAGCATGACATGGAGATCACGGCGAGCTGTACAGCAGCAATAGACCGTCAAATGAGCTCAAAACGTCAGGAGCCACCTTTACTTCACATGGACAAGAATATTGAATTTGCATTTAATCGGGATGATATGCAAATAACTGAATCTCGCGCTGTTCCTAGAATTGTGCAAAGAGTAATGTTCAAGGACCAGCTAAAATTGGATGCGCAGGTTGGACAAGAAGCCCTTTCAAATAACAAAACAGCAATTTTTCCTATGGGTGAGAATATGGAGATCATTAAAATCCCTAAAGTAGCAGTGGATTATAATGAAATTGCCCTGCGGGGTGGACAACCCAACCAAACTGTAGCTCTGGTTGATAAAACTATTGTGTTTACAGGTAATCAGGATAACATGGAGATTACTGCATCTCACACTACTGCTGTTAATAATACCCTTAAAGGATATGAGAATCAAGAAGTATCAGATGAAAGCAGCCAGCAGCAGAGTTTATATAGAAAACCTTCCTCTGCTTGTAGAGAGAAAATATATTCCAAGCACACAGAAGACTTCAGGAGTGATTGCCAGTTAGAATTGAAGGACAAATATGGAACAAATTTTCCTGTTTCATCAGAAACCAATATTATCAAAATCCACAATGGTGCAACAGACGAGTTTGTTCATTCTGAGGATGCATTAGATATCATTCAGAAGCCACAAAACTTTACTGACTTTCCCAAAGCTAATTCTACTGTTTACAGTGAGGATCTAGTTAAACTAGTAAAACCCAAAGACACAAAGAGCTTCAAGCTTCTAGAAAATCAATTGGAAACTTCTGAGGTAAAAAGTGAAAATGAAGTTGCAAAGAACAGTCCTGTGGCGTGCAGTGAAGAAAATGGAGATGCTGTATTGCACGTTCAAAGTCCTATTCAACAATCTCACTTACATAAGGACATTTCTGAATGTTTAAAGAAGAATGCACATAGTGTGCCAAATACAGGAAAAATAGACTTGAAAAATGATTCTGGGAAGCTTACTTCATCCAGGCAAGAATGTAGACTCACAGATTTAGTCACTGATGGAGCAGATGCTGTTACAATTTCTTACAAAGACATGGAGGAAAATGAAAAAATGCCTTTTGAAAGGAAAACACTTCCAAAAGATTTCCAAACAACTTCAGAACAGACTGAACAACTCTCCTTGGTCACTGCTGTTCCTATAGATCAGATAGATCCCAACTGTGTACCTGCATTATCTGGTATTGTAAATGTTTGTTCCAGACTAAAACATATTAGAAGAAATTCTGAGTTTGCTACCATTTCTGAAATTGATCCTGTCTCTAACTTTGAACAGTTGCCTAAATTGGCAACACAGCCAGGAGATTCTTTCAGAGTAGGAACAAATACTGAAAACAAGTCCAATAATGCAGTCAGAATTCAGGAGCCAGCAGACGTGTATTTTGAAAGTGCAGGTGCTTCTGTGGATACTGTTTTAGACACAGTACATAAGGGTGCTTGTCAAGGGAGGAAGATACGTCTTGGTATCTTCCCACCTAAATTGCCCAACAACAGAAATTGCAACACTTCTAATGCACAGGACCTAAACACCAAAGCAGAAGAAAAAGAAAAAACTGCAGTTCCAGAAGTAAATTTGGTCACTAGAGAAACCCCAGAAAATACATATTTTAAGCATAACTTGAGCCCTTCTCAGTTTATAGCTGAGGAATTGCTTCCTGTGTTTCCAGAAGAAATGGACTCAAATGATTCTTTAAATTGTGACCCCCCAGATGGGGCTCTTAGTGTAATGGATAACAAAGAGATCTTCCCTAATAAAAGGAATTCACATGAAGAACAAGAAATGTGCAGCAACCAGAAAAGAGCTATAGAGCAAGAGGAAAAAGAACTCCAGAATGGGAAGAAGCTCAAGAGGGATGATGGATGGGATGGCAATGCTCCAAACCAACAACAGGTGGGCCTAATTACTTATATTTAGAACATAGTTAACCGTCATAGGGCTTTAAATTCACCCTGCCTGAATTTTAGGAGTGTGAATTAAAAAGTTGTTTAGTGGAAGGTTTTACTGTAAGAGTTTCTTGCATGTGCCAGTCCATAACTTTGCCTTTCCCTAGGCAACTCTTGTCTTGTCCTAACAAAGGAACAGTAACAAATTGTTTTGTGAAACTCCTGTGTGTGAGGAAACTGGACCCTATACAGGTTTCCCTCAATTTATGCAAGTTCTTTATATGTAAATTCGCTCTTACGCGATGAGCATATTTAGACCCCTAATTTGTTATATGCGAGGTAAATTCACTCTTATGCAATCGGCATGGGTGCCCCCCTGCCCAAGCAGGTAAGTCTGTGGGTTTAGGGGAAAGGGCCATTGCCCCACTCACCCCAGCCCTGGCTGCAGCAGCCCTGGTAGTGGCAGCGCCAGCTGCCTGCAGCTGCTGGGCTGCACCATGCTCCACATGGGCTCACCCCAGCTCTTGGGCTGTACCGTGCCATGGTGCAGGCAGCTGGTGTTGGCTGCTCCCAGGGATGTGGTGAGTGCAGACAACCGGAGCCCTGGGTGGCACAGGGCACAGCACTCACCCTAGCCCTGGCTGCAGCGGCCCTGGGAGCAGCCGATACCAGCTGCCTGCACCAGGGCATGGCGCAGCCCAGGAGCAGAGGTGAGTGGGGACAGGTGGAGCATGGTACTGCCCAGCGACTGCAGGCAGCTGGCGCCGGCTGCTTCTGAGGCCGCTGCAGCCAGGGCTGGAGTGGCAGCCGCTCTGCTCCCTCTGCTTTGCTGCCTTGTGCAGCCCTGTGAGCCGCAGCTCTCCCCCTGCCCCTTCCCTAGTCCCAGCCTGCCTCCCTCCCTCCCTCCCTCACCGCCATGGGAATCTATCCCTATTTGTTACATTGTAAAGTGGGTTTGCTTTATGCAAATCTGATTTATGCGCCATTCTCCAGGAATGCATGTATGGTATAAATCAAAGGAAACCTGTATAAGGGGAACTGATGTTTACTCATTTTTTAACTCACTGACTCAATAGTTTAAAGATCATTCTTCCTTTGATAAATGTTTATGGTCCATTGAACTGTTTGGCAGAATCATGCTGCTTTGTTTGGTATCCTGTACAGACCCAGATTTAATAACGCTTGGATATTAGTAAAGTGAAGAAGGGTCTTGTTAGTTACTAGATTCATGATGCATTTCAAAGACTGCTTCACTGTTCTTCCTAGTGAGAGTGTAATAGAATTATTCTGGCTGTTATCTATAGTAAATCCCATCAGCATGGGAAATGTTATAGTTGCAAAACCTTATGTGGACATACAAATGAATTTCAATTGGATTTATAGATGAATTTACTGAATTTCACCTAATAGGCAGGGGTGGATTCAGAGAAGGATCAGTCAACTGTATGGCAAAAAAGGACTTTGAGTCCCCAAAGAAAGTAAGAATTCCATCCCCCCCTCCCTTCCCCTCTGTGCTCAGAAGTAAATCTCCTCCTCTCCCATTATTTCCCTCCCTCCCCCCCCCCCCGCAACACCTCCCCTGACTGCTACCGGTGCTGGGTCTCCAGTTTTCCAAGGTTGAAGGAAGCTCCTGTCCCACTCCAGCCAGGTTGTGTGAGGGCTGGGTTCAGCCTGGGGCGGTGGTTGCAGAGAGTGGGTTCCCCCTTCCTGCCTGGTCCATCCCATTTGCCCCTCTCCTCCCCCCACCCACATGTTCCGTGCCAACCTGGGAGCAGGCATACCACAGGAGGACTTGCCTGCCTGCCTCCTCCTGTTGTCCCAGGCTGAGCCCAGCCCCGGCACAGCCCAGCTGGAGCAGCAGGTAGAGAATGGAAGAGGAGTATGTGCCTCTGAACCGGGAGGTGAAGTTGGGAGGGGGGGAAATTCTTACCTGTTTTGGGGACTTAACAAAGTCCTTGACTATTGTTCTTGTGGCATGGTCTGCCTGCCCTGGCTGGGGCACGGAGAAAGCTGGGCATGGGGGTGCAGCCACTTACCATGTTCTGATTTTTCTCACAACTGCCAAAATTTAACCACCGGTTGAAATTTTCCATAATTGTATTCCTTGGGCTGATGTTTAGAAAAAAAATTTGCCCAAAAAACTTCAGTCACTTCTGAAAATGAGGCTAATTAAAAAGTACATTTTAACCCATAATAAGATACCTTGGTAACCTGTTCTTTGAGAAACTAGTACTCCAATCCTTTGGTTGCAGTGGCTTGTAGTCTGGCAGAGAGTGACTTTTGTGTGGTGCGCACTTTACCATGTCTGTGATTATTTGTCCAAATTGTTAAGAACCTATAAAGAAAATCTGTATCTACATGCTTAGTAGGAACTTGGTAGAGTTTAAACAACAACTTCTTTAAGATCCCTGGGGTTGAGCAAGACTTGCCTATAGTTGCAGTTCTACACTGTGCTAGGTATAGGCACCTGAACAAGAAGTAAAGCACCTGTCTCTTTTCCCCCACAGTACAGGAAATTACTGACAGAAAAGCAGCATTATTCAAAAGTGGAGAATGTAAAGAATATTTGGGGCATGGGACAAGGAGCCTGGAGATTTGGACTAGAGAGATTTGGCAAAGGGGAAGAAAACTCGGATTGTAAATTAGGGTGGGGTGGACTAGAACTGGCCAAGCAAGGAGATGGGGAGCTTAAATGGAGACGGAGAAGACTGAGCCTGATTTGATTGGGCCAAAGACATTTAGACTTGGAATTGGGTAGGAATGGATCGGGGCTAGCTAAGCAAGAAGTCCAACTGGAAACTCAGGTAAATGTTAAGTACAATGCAAAAAGGTAAAATGTGTAGTTTTAATAGTTTGGGTTTTTTTTAAACCTGAGCATTCATATGTATACTCAGCTATCCATTTAAAGAATATTGTTTGTAAAATTATGCTCTCAAAAATACAAAACTAAGGTAATCTATACAACTTCAATTTGGCCTGCTTTGACATGTGCATTTTGATACACAGCGTACTCCAGTTGTATGCATGGTGAGTAAATGCATAATTTGTTTAACTGCATAATCCAATGCCAGTCTCAATTTGTTATCCCTTGTCACAAACATTACTTTTTGGCAGATCAAGTTAGTGCAGAAACTGCTATGCATATAAACACTAGGACTGCATGAAATTCCGGCAGCCGTTTTGTTTCAGAGGTGTTTGGGCCCATTTCAGCACCTGAAGCACCAAATCCAAAATGAAACGGAAGGCTCTAAAACATCTACAAAACAAAACAAAACCATCCAAAATGTTTCGGATGTTTCGGAGCCAGGCTTGCAGGGAAACAAACTAAGAGGAGGGAGGGGGAAGAGGGCAGAAGGACTGCTTTGATATTGGTATCTGTTGCTGGCCGGTGACTCTGAGCTGTCCCTGAGCTCCCCTCCAATCCCAGTGCTCTGGGGGAGGGATGGCAGCCTGCTGTCATCCCATGCGCAGATCCGGGTGCCCGAGTCCCCTGGGAGGAGTCTGGCACAGCCCTGCAGCCCTCTCAGGGGGTGCAGGACCCCAAATCTGCATGCGGAATGTCAGCATGCTGCTGCTGCCATCTGGCCATTGGCAGCACCTGAGTCTTCTCAGCACAGCCCATGTTTAAAAAATAAAAAAAAATTAAAAAATACCTGCACTCACCAGCTGTAGCAGGGGCTGTGGTGCCTCCTGGGAGAGCTTTCCCCCTGCACCCGTGCAGCCCCCACTCCCCAATCACCCATCCCTGCCTGGCCTTGGCATCCGAACACTTTAAAAAAAAAAAAAAAAAAAAAAAAAGCCCTGCACTCACCAGCTGCAGAAGTAGCAATTACGGCCTCTGGGCACTCATGGCAGAGCCTCCCCTATAGCACAGGGCAGTGGGGATCGCCCTCCCTGCCTAGCCCCATGGTGTGGGTCCAGAGCACCTCAGTAGGGCACCTTGCACTGCCTGGGAGCAGGGACCTCGGGCTGAGCACTGCTGGGCTCCAGCTGACTGCTGGAGCTGCCCCAGCTCCCAGACAGTGTGCAGCACCCTGCTGAGCCACGCTACACGTGTACCATGGGGCAGCTGCCATGATCCCCACTTCCCCCCACTGTCCTGCACTGCATGGGGGTCTCTGCCACAAGTGCCCAGAGGCCCCAGTTGCTGCCCCTGCAGCCGGTGAGTGCAGGGCTTTTTTTTTTTTCTGAAGTGCCGGGACTAGGCTGGGGCTGGCCAGGCAGGGCAGCCATAGGAACTTCTCCTATGGTTCCCCCAGCCTGGGGAGAGGCAGACACAGCCAGAAGAACCACGGGAGACCCTGCAGCTGCCCAGCTGTGCCTGCCTCTCCCCGGCCAATCCGGATCTCCAAAACAGCATCGAAACTACACAACAGATTAGGTCAAATCCAAGGAGAGCAGTGATCCACAACACCGAAACAAATCGCTGTCCGCTGAAACAGCCGAATCTGAAATCAAAACGAGAAATAGCCATTTCACGCAGCCCTAATTAACACGTTTCAACCTTCCTGTAAACTTTAGTACCAGGAGTGAAGGGCTATGGGTAAAAGTCTTGAAACTGAAAGGAGCTAGTCACTTTTGGGCCTGCTATTAAAAACCTTCAAAATGATTGGAGCTTGTTGGTTTTGCAGCTGCTATCTTGCTTCATTTCAAGACACTTAACAACTGTGAACTTGACTAGGTCCTGTTGTTTTAAAGACTTCCAATACGGGCCCTGGAACTAATTGAAATGAGGGGAGCTGGTCAGTTTGACAACAGCTAATACTGGAGCGGTGAAAGCTTCTGTTGATACAGAAAGCTACTGTGCATTGCATACGATGGTTTGGATAAGTGAACACTCATGTAATTGAATAGTTTGGTTTTTTTTTCTTTTTTCCCCACCCTGAAGCTATGCACTTAAGTAGCATATGCTGTGCTCTTTAAATGCATGATCATATGCTAGTGTTAGTCTACCTTATTTAGTGTATAAAATGGCCCTGCTTTGGGAATTAGTGAATTGTTTGGTGAAAGAGGTTGTTGAATTTGGTGGCCCCCTGCTTCAGTTGCTAAATAAATTAGAATGCATAAGTAAGAGGTAGAAGGTTGCAAGAAAATAAAGGAAGGGCTCATGTCTTGAGGCAGTTAAATTCTGGTCTGGTGACCTGGCTCTGTACCTGCCAATGCCAAATAATTTTGATGTGATCCTTGAAAATTCTTGTAAACCAGACTTTTCACTGGTGACTTTTAATTGCGTTTTCCTTATTTAAAATATGCTGAACAACGAGGAGAAAAGAAAATACAATGTAGTTGCTCGTTAAGTGAGCCCCATTCACTGTACACTGTAGTGCCGTGTTTGTTTAGTACATATAAATGTGCAGAAACTAAAAATGATTTGCAATTGAAAGCCATAATATGGCAGTTGTATAGAAGTCCAATAAATTAAGTATTATTTATAAACAATTGACTGCAGCTCTTTTAATATCTGCTTTTTAATATTGTTTAATTTCAGCCTACCTGTAACACATCTCATACTCAAGCAGAAACTCCTGAATGTGAAGAGCCTCCAAATCTGTCAACTAAAAGCCCAGACAGGACCCACTCCAGCAACAGCAGTTCTTTGGATTCGATTAAGGCTGATGCAGACTTTAGTAGTAGTAAGGCCTTTTTGACAATAATCACATAAAATTTATTCTGGTTCTAATCAACCAGCAGCATTATCTAGCAACACTTATTTCCTCTAGCGACTGTTGCAGGTCCATAATTCCTAGGGTCTTCCTTTTTCCAGATAAGTATTACTAGCTTTTCTCTGGTCCCCTGGTTTCCTCCCCTGTCCTCCATGAGTTCTCAAAGAAAGGTTTGTTTAATGGTTCAAATATTACTTTGGATAGTTACTTAAGTACTCTAGGATTAATTTTGTCTTGCCATTCTAGCTTGCTTTTTCTATTTTATCCAAATTTTCTTAATTTGTTTTTTCTGTATTCTGTATTCCTATCTCTTTGTTAGGATGGTTTTTGTTAGGCATTTAATCACAGTTAATGCTTTTTGTAGAGACTAAAGCAAAAAGACACTGCCTTATGTGCATCATTCAATTTTTGTTCTCCTTTTCTCTTGCTTAGATGTAGCAGATGTTGATTTTTCCATTATTTTTCTCAATTCTAATATATTTATAGAAACATTTTTGTTGCCTTATGTATGCTTTACTACTTGTGATTCATTTGTGCCTTAGTTTTTCTGCTTTTGTCCCCACAGACTGGTGCTGTTCTTTTTCTTTTTGTCCTTGATCATGTGCCCTTGTTTCCAGTTTTTGTATAATACCTTTTGATTTTTAGGTCATTAAGAGTTCCTGATGCAGTCATAATTTCTCCCTTAATTCCTCTCTCCCTTTCTCTTGCTTCCTGTCTTTCCTCTGTGTTGGGCAGTTTGTTAGTGTGTTTTTAATATAGCTCTGTAAGTAACTGTAAGAACTCCTGCACTCATTCATCCTTGAGATTTGTCTATGCAATGAACCCTGTGAACCAATTTCCTTAAGTTTTTGTTGAACTTTTTTTTTTTTAAGCCAGTTACTCTTTGTCTATTTACTCCTCCTTTTTTCAGTCTATCATTCCTTAACCACTTTAATCGAAATTGCTTTTTATCTTTAGATTCTCAACCAGTTTTGCCCTGATAGTCAGAATCAAATCCAAAGTAGCTGCTTCCCAAGTAACTTCTACCTTTTGAAAGAGAATTTTTTTTTCCAGCGTGTTCTATGAACCTGAAAGTCTGTCTTGCTTGCTGTATTGCTTTTCTAACAGATACCTGGAAAATTAGGATTTCTAACAAGATGCAACTAAGTCGTGTCCTTTAGGTGCTCAAAAAAGCCTCATCCTATACCTCCTGATAAGTATGTACTATAGATCACCTAGTGGCATTGACTGTGTTTATCCTTTCCCTTTATCCTTCATCAAGGGTCATTCTGCAAACCCACTGTTGCCTCTTATGAACTTCCAAGCAAATGTCTATATTGTTCATACATGAAACAGCTCCTCCTTGTTTCTCAATCTGCCCATTTTGAGCAAACTATACACTTCTGTATCAATATATTGGCTATATGCCAGTGCTTGCTAGTAGGAACATGTTGCTGTCCAGATGGTGTGTTTCTCCTAAGTGGTCACTGCTGTTAAAAGGAGTGTCATCTGAACACTTGGAATGGGGAACTTACTGGTAAGAAATAGCTGCTCCGGAGAATCTGGAGAATCTTGAAAGGGTTCAGAGAAGGGCCTCAAGAATGATTAAGGGCCTGGAGGACAAACTTTGAGGAAAGACTAAGGGATTTGAGACTGTTCAGCCTGGGGAAGAGAAGACTGAGAGGGCGACTTGGTGGCCATCTATAAGTACACAAGGGATGAATATCAGGAGCTGGGAGAGAAACTGTTCACTAGGGTGCCCCAGGGGAGGACAAGGAGCAATGGCTGTAAACTGTTAGAGGATGGTTTCAGGTTGGATGTAAGGAAAAACTTTACAGTAGGGGTGACTAGAATCTGAAATAGACTTCCCAAGGAGGTGGCACAATCCCCAGCCTTGGAAGTCTTCAAGAGGAGACTAGACAGACACCTTGTTGGGATCATCTGATCTCGGCAGCATTCCTGCCCAGAGCAAGGGGGTTGGATTCAATGATCTTTTGAGGTCCCTTTCAGCCCTTAATTTCTATGATTCTTACTCTTATCTCTGCAATTGCAGTTTTCCATTTTCTTCATATTCCAGTCCTATGCTTAGGTTACTACTTTTTTTTTAAACTTACCTGTGGACTTTTGCTACCGGCCCCCTACAGACCCAATATAAAGTCCTCTTTTCTTAAATTGGCAAGTCAGTGTCCCTAGATGAGGTGGTTGTTCTTCATCAAATAGAGCCATTTCTTTCCACAATTCTGCAGAACACCATCTTGTGATTTAGGAAATCCAAGTTCTCTTCTTAATGTCATCTGTACAGCCTAAGTTTATTATTAAACTGTTCCTCTTTATTTTTAATAGGCTTGGCTGCCATAGCTAAATTGAGATGGCACAACTGAGAGTAATAAAATACTGTATAGTGAAAATTGGCTCTTCAGTATTGACATCTTGTTAGAAAGTTGTAATTAAGATTCAGAACAACTCAATTCTGATCCTTTGTCGTTTCTCGCCCCGCTAAGCTATAGTCTAAATAGCAGTATATGCTAGACAGACATCAACTTTACAAACATAATTGAATTGATTATTAAGGAACTATTCAGTTACCCTCTAACTTTCCCAAAATATTCTTTGGCACAGAGTTAAGTATGAAATCTTAGATTATTGTTCTAATGAAGATCAAACTTTGCATTAAAGTAGCTAGTGAATTAGTCTGGACCTAAAGTAATGTCTCATGCCCTGAGTACTGTTTGCAATTCTTAGACCTCTTCCTCCCTCTCTCTCTTGCCCCGCCTCCCCCTCCTGCCTTTCCATAACCACCACTTTTAAAAGAGGTAGAAAAGATACAAAGAAGGGCAACTAGGATGACCAGGGCCGTGGAGAGGCATCTATATGTGGAGAGACTACAAAGTTAAGACTTTTTAGCTTAAAGAAAAGAAGACCGAGGAATGACTCTAGAGGTCTATAAAATCATGATTTGGCATGGAGAAAATACATAGAAAGATTTACTATTTATCATGTCACAACCTGAATTGGGGGTCATGCAATGAAAGTATTAAGAAGCGGCCTTAAAACAAACTAAAGAAAATACGTTTCCATGCAGCATTTAATTAATTTGTAGATCTTATTGACCCAACATGATGTAAGGACCTATAATTTAACCAGATTCATAAAAGGATTATACAACTTAATGGAGGTTAGGCCAATCTATCAGCCAGTATTAAATATGGCAATTAGAGGTGTGGCCTCTAAATTAGGACTCTCTAGGTCTCTAAATGCTGGAAGCTATAAGGGAAGAGAGGATGCAGGGGAGAAATCAGTACGGATAGGCCCTTTAGCATCCATTCTCCCATACTGAGGTGCTAGGCTAAATGACCCATTATATGCTCTCTCTTATGTTTTTTTTAAATAAAGTAATCTCCATCTTTCTCTCTAGCGCAGCCAAACAGTCAGATGGAGTCTCAGCTTCTCACGGATAGTATTTGTGAACAGAATTTATTGGAGGTAAGTAAGCAGCTGAGAGGCTTTAATTCCTTTTTCCTAAGAAGAAATGTATTGGCTGTGTCCCCTTTAAATGATCTTTTTGCATGCACTGGTGTTAATGATCATAATTTAATTATTGTTATGCACTCTGTATTCACATTGCAGAAATTTCAGGATGGGGTTATCACAGTACGGGAGTTTTTTACACTTCTTCAGGTCCATATTGTGATTCAGAAGCCCCGGCAGAGCCATCTTCCAGCAAATGTGAGTAGCTAAATTCTCAAACACGTTCCCCATTGCCATTTAAAATATATTCTTTTGTCTTGATTTTCATTGAAGTGGACTGAAAGTTAAACAAGTAGAGCTGCAAGGACTACTTTATCTCATCAAAACCACAAACCAACCATTCCCTTCTTTCCTCCTCTCCCCCCCCCCCCCCCCCCCCCCCCCCCCGTCAATACAGGTCTAATTAAATCTGGATGTGGTTTTGTTGTGGTTTTTTTTTATTCTGAGACACAAACTCCCTAGGAATTACTATACACAATTTCATTTTTTTTTTTGTATCACACATTTTATTAAAAATGTAGTATATAAATATCTTCTGAGACAAAATAGTTCTTGAAATATAAATTTTCATAATACTCCTGCCATCATCTTGTCATTAACTGCTTGCACTCTGCCTAGCCTATTCCCACTCTGAGAATGTAATGTAAGATTGAGAAGATTCAGGCTATTAATGAAGCAGTAATTTTGAGGTCTCCACATTACAATATAACAGCATAATAGCAACAGAGATGGAAAAGTTTTATGAGGCTGTAGCTATTCTGGCGCTTTCTTTCTCACAGAAGCCTGAAGAATATATTTGTACTGCTGGATGAAACTTTTATAATAGAGACTATAATATATAATAATATAATATAATGCATCCATTTTTTTCCATTAGAGGTCTGGAATATTTCATGTATGTACTCTCTTAGATATTTTTAAAACAACTTTCATTTCCATGTTAGTTTTATTCCCTGCCAGTAAAGCTAAGGAAAGTCCTATTTTTCAGCTGCTAGAGAAAATAAAATCCTAGTCTGCACAGCATTATTGCACTTAAATTCAAGGCATGTTCATTCTAGTGTTTCCACTTGAAGCTGAAAATAAAACTGAGGCAAAAAGACATTTTTTTTCTTAAATGAGACGTAGACTGCTGTTGCACTGTGGAAGGAGTCTGTTTGGCTGTGTACAGGTACAGGAAAAATAGAGGTAAGCATTTTTGTGTTGAATAAATAACCATAAGCCTCTCTTAAGCCTGCTCCCTTTGCTCTCAGGGTGAGCATCATAAATATTTAAAAAATGGAAATCTTCAAGAGAATTCAAAATACAGAATTTTTGACTGGCTTTGTTCTGTTTTGCAACTGTTCTTTCTTTTAAACAGAATAGTTCTAGTATAATTTTCTTATGGTTCGTTTGACAATCCTGATCTTGATTAGTATCCCAGTTTTGGTACCTGAATTGAGACGTTTCCAATCCAGCACAACCTTCAGGCAACAGAGGATTTATTTTCAGTTTTCTGCATAGCCAACTGAATTTGCAACTGAAATATTGAAGTTGAAGAACTGGTCTCTAGATGGTCTTTTTGGATTTCTCTTTTAAAAGCATCAAATAGCATTCTTTTAACCATATTTTCCTATAGAGGTGCAACCTAGTTGTCCAAACACATAGGATCAGGGTCATTCCTTGGGGGGCGTGAATTGGGACAACTGCCCCGGGGCCCTGTGCTTTGTGGGGCCCTTCAGAGTCAGACGGAGTGGCCGCGTTGACTGCACTGCTGCTGGCTTCACATCCGGCTGCTCGGTGCACCCTCTTCCTCCTTTCCCTGCTGCTGAATCCATCGCTGGTTTCCTTGCGTCCAGGGGTGGGACCCCACACAGGCTGATTTGCCCCGGGTCCCGCACTCTGTTCAGGTCATCTCTGCATAGGATCATAGGAAAGTAGGGCTGAGATGATCTAATCCAGTCTCCTGCTCAAAACAGGATCATCACAGACTAAACTATCCCAATCAAATGTCTGTCTAACCTCACCTTGAACATTTTTAGGGACAGAGATTCCACAGCTTCTCTAGGGAGACTTTTCCAGTTCTTGACCAGCCTCAGTCAGAAAGGTCTTTTGAATCTTCAACCTGAGTTTCTTCTGCTACTGTTTGAGGCCACTGCCATGAGCTCTGTGGCTACAGAGAAAAGACTCTGTCCATTCTCTCTTTAATTGTCCTGTAGGTATTTGAAGACTGTTATCAAATCCCTCTTTATCTTCTCTTTCCAAACTAAATAGTACTAATTCTTTCAGCCTTTCCTCATAAATTGTGTTTAATAGGCCTCTAATTGTTTTTGTCCCTCTACACTGGACTCTTTCCAATCTGTTCACATCATTCTTGAAGTGTAGGTCCCAAAATTGGACATGGTATTCCAGGTGAATTCCTCATCAGTGCTAAGTAAAGCAGAAGAATCACTTCCCTTTTTTTTGCAAAAGACACCTCTGTTAATACAACTCAGTAAGCTGTTTGCTTTTTTGAAATGTTGGTTCATGTTCAGCTTATGTTCCACTGTAATGGAACAAATCTGGTTCCATTACAGTGAAACATTCCCCAATCTGTATTTGAGCATACAGTTATTCTATCTCAAGTATAGGACTTTGCACTTGTCCTTGTTGGATTTCTTCTGAATTGATTTTTTTTTTGGTCCATTTCTCCAGTGTATCCAGGTTATTCTGGATCTTAGCCCTGCCCTCCAGAATGTCAACAACTCCACCCTACAATTGGTGTCATTCACAAATTTAACTGTGCACTCAATCCAGTTGTCCAGATAATTAATGAAGATGTTAAAGAATTCCAGGACAGATCTCTGGGAAACCACACTTGATAGCAACTTCCAACTAGAAATTGACCCGCTGATGACTGCTTGTTAAGTATGGTGGTCCAGCCAATTGTATATCCACATTACAGTACTTTCATCTAATCTGTATTTCCTTAGTTCATTGATAAGACTTCTGTGGGAAACAATGTGGATGAAACTTGCTAAAATCACAGTACATTGCATCCATTATCCTTGTCCCCAACCCTGCATCCACAGAGCCTGTCACCTTATCATAGGTGGAAGTTGGGTTGCTCAGGCATGATTTGCTCTTGGTGAATCTGTGCTGGCAGTTCCTGATCACTGTGTTCTCTTCTGGAAACTTAACTGTAGCTTCACATTAGGGGACCTGCGCCATGATGTTTCCAGGTATCAAAGACTGACTGGTTTGTAGTTCCCCGGATTCTCCTTCCTTCCGTTTTTTTGAAGATGAGCACTCTGTTTGGCCTCTTCATAGAATCATAGAAAAGCAGGCATAGAAGGGACCTCCAGAGATCTAGTCCAGCCCCCTCCATGAGGCAGGATCATCCCTGTCCAAACCATCCTATACAAATACATTGACTAACCTATTAGCAAAACTACACAGCTACCTCTGACACAAGACATAACGCTCTAATCTACCACAAGTAAAGTAGGGGAACCACAGTGGCCAACTTCTTGCTGTTGCAAAGTTGTTTTTTTTTTCAAATCACTTGGGATCTCACCTGACCTTGAGCTCTCAAAGAGGATAGACAATGGCTCTGAAATTACCTCACTCAGTACCTTCAGTACCTACGGTGTATCCCACCTGGCCCTGCTGGCTTGAAAAATCTAGCTTCTCTAATCCCTAACCTGTTCTGCCACTACCCTAAGATGTTTGTCTCCTTCCTGTCTTTGCTGCCAACTGTTCATCCCTTAGTAGCTGTCTTTTTGTGAAAGACTTAAAGTGAAAAAGGCATTAAATGCTTAAGCTTTCTCTGCATCATCTGTAACTAGATAGCCTTATGCATTCAGTAAGGGACCTACACTTTTTTTCATCTTCCTCTTTCTTCTGACATACTTGTAGAGTCCTTTTTGTTGTCTTTTTATGTCCCTTGTCCTTTGCATCTCAAAACATGCCTTGGCCTTCCTAATTTTCTTCCTGCATATTCATGTGAGACTCTTACTTGCATATAAGCATTAAACTGCTGCTGCAAAGTGTCTTTATGAATACAGAGCTATCCTATAGAGAAGCATTTGATTTGTAAAATGGCAATGCCTTGACACATGAAATAAAATACATTGGTATCAGTCTACTAGTCCAATTTCTGTTCCTAGTAGGGGTGCACTGATCAATCTTTTCTTAGCCGATACAGATAGCCAGTTATTCACCAGGCATATTGGCCAATATCAATCCGATAATAGATTTACAGGAGCACAGCCAGGCAGTATGAAGGGCAGCACCCTGCAGGTAAGTCTGCGGAGGGAAAGGGGCATGAGGGATGGGGCAGATCGAGGCCCCCACAGTAAGGGAGGGAGTGGGGCTGGGAGTGCTGCCCAGCCAGGGTGCTGAATGGGACCCTGTGGCCATGGTGGGGAGCAGGCTGGAGTCACAGGTAGCTCGTCCAGAGGATCAGTGTCCCTGTGCTTAAAAATGGTGGTGGGGGTGCTTGAACTAAAGCTCGTCAAATGAGCTTTAGTTCAAGTGCCGTCACCACCATTTTTAAGCACAGGGACACTTAGGAGTGGGACAGGGGTGGACACGGGCTGCCTGCTGTGGACTCAGGACTCTTTGCTCTGCTCCCTTTGCCTCAGAAGCTGCATGCTGGCTGTGCCACGTCCCCTGCCTGCACAACTCGCCACTGCCACCAACAGGCAGGGGACGCACAGCCAGCTTGCAATTCCCAAGGCAAAGGCAGCAGAGCAGAGAACCCCAAGCCCACATTGGGCAGCCCACCTCTGCCTTGTGCACAAATGCCCCTCCCCCATGCCTTCCCCTGGGGTGCACGTAGCTCCATCCCACTCCCCGACCTTGCCCCAAATCTCATTCACTGCACTGGTTGTGCAGTGCCCCCTGCCTCTGCTCCACTCCCTCCCTCACTGTGGGGGTCTCAATCTGCCCCCACCTCCCCACGCCCCTTTCCTTCTACATATTTATACTTACCTTCACTGTGCTGCTTTCCATGCTGCCCAACTGCATTCCTAGCCACATGCATGCTGAAGCTGCTTGCATGCATGTGGTGTCCAGGGGCCCTGGCAAGAAGGCATATTATATTTATCTGTGACATTATCAGCTACACTGGCCAAAAAAAGCCAATAGCTGATTATTTTAATTTTCCTTTTATCAGTGCCAGTCCAACGTGCAATCAATATATCAGTGCACCTCTAGTTCCTGGGTTCTTATTGCCTGTGCTAGTAGGAAATGCTCTTGTGCCAAGGGCAGTGAACAGAATTCCTATAAAATGAAAATAGTACCCACAACAGCAATATCTATGTATTTAGAGAGTTTTTTTCTCATAGTGCATTGAACATCAGAACACTTATAATAGTGTATTAACCAATGTGACTAACATATCCTGGGTTGGTTGTTCCCTCACTCTACCAAGTATGCATGATATGACCTATTCATGTTAAAGAATAAATATAAGGTCAGAAGACACACCTTGCACTTGGAGCAGAAACTGGTGACATGTAAACTATCATTAGTTACCTGAGGAATTTAATTTCACAGTCTCAAACCAGCCCCAGGAAAGTTCTGTCTCCTGCAAAGATGAACATTATTTCTGTAGAGAGTTGCATGATGTCATAGAAGCAAAGCTTTCAATCCTTGTCTGTATCCTGGAGCTTTAGGTGATCTTATTGGATATCCTGGGCCCAGGAGCACATCTTGAAATTAAGAATTGATTCCACAGCTACTGGGAAATAAGTGAAGACAGAAGATCAGTTTGATAGACATCCTCCGGGTCCACAGAGACTCATGATTTTTAGTAAAATATCTGTAAATACCAGTGTTTAGTTGTTTTTAAAGCTCTTCTAGATTTCTGCACTGATTAGAAAAGGAAGGGCGATAGCTGTTCTCTGGCTCTTGTTCAAGCTTTTTGTTTGCCCATTAAAGGGACACAGCTTGTGTTTATGAAATCTGTCTCTTAAAGTGGTTGCAAATGTTATGTCTCTTGAAGCCTTTACTGCACTTTGCTTACAGTAAAGGTTGGACAAGACTTTGTTATAGTTTAATTCTTAATACTTGAAGTTGTATTCTCTAAATAGTGAGTTGTGGGCCTAACAGCAAATGTAGTAATTTCACTATAGAATCATCACTGTCATTAAAACTGAAAGCTTCCTCTGTCATTCCCATCCATTCTTCAACTTGGAACAGCCTAAATTCTTTACCAATAAAATCTTCCAAAACTTTGAAGTCCCATTTTTAAAAATGTCAAAGTTTCATTGACTTTGAATTCTAAGTTGCATAGGTTTGTTTGATAGTGTTACCCTTTATGTTTCTCTAGCGCAGTTATTCTCAACTAGGGTGAGACAAGATTCTTTTAAGGGCGCTAGTAAATGTGCAAGTATCTGCATAATTGAGAAGATAACAAAACCAGAGGTGTCAAAAACGTTCTGACCTGTTGTGGTCTAGAGGTTCCATAAACCTTTATCCTGTCCAGGTGCTTTTCTTGTCTCCAATTAAAGGGCCGACTTATTAAAGAAAGATAATACTTTGAACTTCATATAGCATGCTATCTCTAGAGTACACCATGCTTTCTTAAAGGTGAGCCCGTATCCCCTGTTGGAAAGGTGAGGAAACTCGGGCAACAAAAGTGAAATGACTTATCTGTTATTGTATAGAAAAGTCTGTGAAATATATAAAATGGAATTGGAGCTTGGATTTTTTTACTTTTAGTTAGTGGATGCTGCTTCTGCCCACCCCCCACAGATATCTTTTCCTGCAATAACAAATCTGCAAAACTTTTACCCATGAATTTGATTTAAGGTTAGTATTTCTGAAGCGTGTGCGCCTTATTGGATTCTTCAGCTTCCTTCTTCATGTCCTTTCTAGTTTTCCATAAACGCAACTTCTGCTCCAGAGGACCAATTTTTCAACCAGTACATTTATCGCCCCAAGCTACAGATTTATGAAGAAGATTGCCAGCTTCTTTCTCAAATGGTCAATGAGTAAGTTTGTTTTTTTCATTTGAACATTTATATTAGTATTTTTGCTTTTAACCCTTTACCTTGGTTTTAGCTGCATGCAGAATGGCCTGAAAAGAATAATTTCACTATTTTCCAAAAACACATAGGAAAATTATTCAAGGTAATAGCTGGTCTGTTTAAGCAAGCAGTCATTTAAATGTATGGGAAGGTCTTAGTAGGAAACTTGTGGTTAGAGATGAATTAACCGAAACAGCTTGCTTCATTTTCAGTTATGTATCAGATAAGTAGGGGTGCACCGATAGAGATTTTGGGGGCTGATACCAATAGCCGATTTTTAGGGAGGCATATTGGCCAATACCAATCCAATTTCCAATGAAGCATGGAGAGCTGCTTCTAGCTGGTAAGTCTGTTATGGTGGGAGGGGAAGGGAAGGGGCGGGGCATGGGAGGGCAGATCAAGGCCCCTACGGTGAGGGAGGGAGTAGGGCTAGGGCAAGTGCTGCCCGAGCGGGACATGGGACGGAGCCACGGCGGGCGGGCTACCACTGTTGTGTGCACCCTGGGAGGGCATGGGGGGGAAGAGGTGTGTGCCCCCAGATCTGTATGGGGCATGGGCGGGGTGGGCTAGGGCTGGGGCTGCACCGTGCTGCGCTTGGAGTGGGCAGCAGTGCTGGGAAGGGGCTACGGGGGGGTTTTAGCCCCCCCAAATTTGCTGTAGCCCCCCTCCCAGTGCCGCCACCACCTGCCCCAAATGCAGCCTGGCCCAACCTCCTCCCTCCCCACCAACCTCCACACGCCAGAAAGAGCCTGGCACAGTCTCAGCCCCAACCCATAGCTGCAGCCCACCCTGCCTGCGTCTTGCGCAGATCTGGGGGCACATGCACCCCCGTGTCCTCCCAGGGTACATGTAGCACTGGGAGCAACCTCCCTTCCCTATGTGGCCCCCCCCACCTGGACGAGCTGACTTTCTGTCCTCCACCCCAGCTGGGCAGCGCTTGCCCCAGCCCTACTCCTCCCTCACTGCAGGGGCCTTGATCTGCCCCCCAATGCCCTTTTCCTCTCCCCTCCCCTTCCACCACACTAGACTTACCAGCTGCACATAGCTCTCCAAGCTGCCAAGCTGTACTCCTTGCTGTCTACGTGCTGTGCTGCAGTTGTGCGCACACAGGCATTTATCGGCCACATCAGGCCAATTTCCAACGCACTCAATTTTCTTTATATCAGTGCCAATACCAATATCGGACCAATGTATTGGTGCGCCTCTACAGATGAATTGAAAAAAACAATTATTAACTAACGTAACCTTTTTGGATCCTTTTTAACAAAGGTTATCAAATATAACAAGTGGAGCAGGACATAAATGGTCACTATCTTTTCTAATTATTCAGAATGTGTCTAGTTAACCTACATGTGGCAATGCATCCTAAGGACTTAAGTTTTTATATTTACAAGATATTTCCAGTACCTGCTTCTTCAGTCATACAGTAATTAGATGGCTAAAATATAAAAGTCCTCCTAAAAATTTCCCAGCCATAACACAATGCCATCTTCTTTCCTCAACACTCTGCCCAGAACATTCAGCCCTTCCTCAAAAAAATAAATAAATAAAAAGCTGTAAAAATAATGCATTTTTACATCACATTTTATGGCTGAACCTTATCAGATTCAGGGTTTGAAGGGTTGCTCACTCAGACTTCTAATGAGAAAGTGTTTATATCTCTGTATATGCTTAAAGTAGGAGTGTAGCTTGCATAAAATAGCTTCTACTATGCTTGTTTGTATACACTGTGTGATTGCAAAAGTCCCTTCTCAGGTTGTTTTTCTTTTTTCCCCTTCGTGTTTTAGGCTGAAATTACGTGCATCTGACCAAGATAAACTTCTGGTGGATGTGAATAGGAACCTTTGGGAAGTTATGAGGACCTGCTCTGATGAAGAGGTAATGCCAGCTCTTGCATCCTAAACGTATACTTAGGAAAACTGGAGTGGTCACTGCACATCCTTAAAGAGCCGTGGAGTGACAGGCAAAGTGTTTTTGGGCCAAAACTGGCTAAGAGATGGGAAACAAACCTGGAATATACCATATTTGCTCAAGTCCAAGATAAGGTGTTTTTCCTCATTTAGTGTAGGAGATTAAGCCCCTTGTCTTAAAATCAAGTAAGAGGTGGCAGGGGAGACAGGCATCTGTTGCCTGCCTTTGGCCTTCTGCCTCCTTTCCCCCATGTTTTGCCCCACAGCCTGCAGGCTCTGCTACTTACCCTTGCACCAGTGCCACAGACCCTGTTCCTGCTCCAGCCTGGGGCTCAGACCATGTGCTTGCTCCACCCTTGTACAAGTGGTGACAACACAATAGCCCCAGCTCCAGGGCCCAGCCAGAATTACTGCTGCTACCTGGCTGGGCTGTGGCCAGAGCAAGCATGTTCTCTGTGTCCCAGGTTGGGGCAGGGATGGAGCCTGTGGCACTGGAGCCAAGGGTGAACAATGATGGTGAGGAAGAGGGGCAGGGGGGTAGAGGTAGCATGGGCGGCAAGGTTTAGGGGACATGGGGCAGTGTCAAGCCGCTTAACCCCTATGCTCCCTAATCTGGAAAAGGAAATAGTGGCAAAATATCAAACTTTTGAAGGTGATGAAGTTATTATTGTATTTACTCAAATGTAAGGTGATCCTGAATTTAAGACGACTGTCCAGTAATTAGATTCTATATATAGAAAATGTATACATTTGTTATAATTTTTCAAGTATAGAATCTAATTATTGGAGGTTTGTCTTGAACTTGCCCCCTACCCCTGCTACAGCAAGGAAAATTGTGGCTGGGGAAGGTCAAGAGGTCCCCTTGCCTTCTGCCCTCCCAACTTCTTTTCCCTGCAGCTTCTCCCCGCCAGTCCCTCCCCCTGCTCCCCTTACTGTCAGACCCAGCTCAGACTCTGCTCTGTCTGAGCCTGTGGAAGTAAGGGAAAAATTTGAAACAAGGAACCAGAAAACACTGACTTGAAATAAATGTACCCGTATTAATTTGTGTATATAGGCAGATTACTATGGGTAACTATAGACTTAGTTCATCCAGAATTGATGCATTTTACTTTTTTTTTTTTGGCAAATTGCTGCAAGTTTTTCAGCACAGGTATTCAATAAAAATGCTTTTTGGGCAGTACTTTTGTACCTACTTAGTGCAAACTATGCGTGATGATAATCCAAAGCCAAAAAAATCATAATTTATGATGTAGTTCATTGGGCTGGGCCCCAACTGAGTCAACAGCATTTCAAGCCGTGGTGACCCCACAGTTCAGAACTGTTCAGTATGTGTGTACTCCAGATACTCTCAACAAGGGATCCATATGCTAGTTAACCCCACTTTTATAACTAAAACCGAGTGTTCTCGTCACAAGTCCTGGGATCCTCCAAAACTGTACATGCAGATGAAATGCAGGGTCTGGCGCTTCTCAAGCAGGGTGGGGCCACATCAGTCGCATGTGAGGAACAAAGGTGGGGGGGAGCAACAGCCTCTCATTTACGCAGACATTGGGTGATGTTTGCTAGACATTTACGGCTGGTGAACAAACAAGAATAACTGGAAATGGGAAAGAAAGGCACTGCTCAGCTGGGGCAGTAAAGAAATTGAAATACATTTAGTGTACTGGTTCACCATGAGTTGAAAAAGAGTTGGCGCTATAGAGGACTGAGCATAATGGGCGCTATATTTTATTCCGATGGCCTGCACTGTACCTCCAGGAGCAACTGCCCTTTTTTTTTTTTGAGGACCACACACACAGGCCACATGCAATAAAAGAAAAAAAAAGTTCCTATCAGCAATGTTTGTCCACTATGAACCATGTGTTTTATAGGAATGCTCAGTGTGGGCTTCATTCAAGCAACTTCACAGTTGGTTTCCACTAGTGAGCACTTGCTAACAATAGGCAACAAATTTGTGAAGTTTTTCTTGTATGTGAACATAAGATATGGGGCTCTTCCCCCATGCTGATTGGAGGAATAAACCTTATTTGACGAAATGCAGTAAATTAGTTGCATTCTAGAAAAGATTACAAAAAGATTTTTCTATAAAAAGATGAAAACATTTGGATTGAGAGAGGGACAAGACCAAAATACTTAAAATAGAAACTGGTACTGAGTTGGTAGATCAGGATATTCAATGCGATTCAAAGTGACATTCAAAATTAATAAAAGGCAATACTTTTTTACACAAGTCATAATTAGAGCTCTTTGTGATAGAAAGTTGTCAATGTGACGGTCTTTATCAGGATTCAGAGAGACAAAATATTATAATGGACAAAAACTTTCCAGAGTGACCAGTTAAAGCTAACTACTTTGGACTGAGATTAAGCCAAATTTGAATTATAAGGGATTAAAATGAGGCTTCTTGTAGACACCGACTATCTCGCATCCATCTACGAAAGAGGGGGTTGCTTTCCCTGAGCTTTTTGGTTTTGATCATGTCATACTGATCCAATATGAAAATTTCTGTTTCTTTTACATGGCCCAGGTAATATAAATCAAAGGTTCCCAACCACCAGGCTGCAGCCCACTACCAGCCACGAAGGGTTGGCTGCAGGGTTGTCACCCAACCCCCCCACTCGGACTCCTGTCTGTCCACCCGAGTGAGCAGCTTTTGCTGCCAGTTGTCACGTGCGGGGTTAAAACTGGGGCAGCCCCGGGAGGAAAGCAGCCGGTTCCATGCGGCCCATCCTGGTTCCATGCCAGTCTGCAGGTTGGGAACCACTGATATAAATAACCAGGGTTTTGTGAGCATTAAGTGTGACCTTGTACATGGCAATATTGTTCTAAGAGGCTCAAATAACAAGTGCAAGAGACTCTCAAAATAAATGAATAAATAAATTGCTCCTTTTGTGTGCTGAAAGTATCTCTTACTCTGACTGAGACATGAGTACAGGCAGTCCTTGCACTTACGGTAGGTTAGGTTCCTGGAAAAGGCGTTGTAAGTCGAAATGATGCAAGTCGAAATTGATTTTCCCATAGAAATAATGTTATAATAGGGGGTTATGTTCCTGACCAAGGGCCTGATGCCCGGCTTTTATAGAAATGACCATAAACACCATATTTAAATCAACTATTTAATCAATTATAAATGATATACACTGTACAGTAAAAAGCTTTCTAAAATGTACTGTATGTAAATCAATTAAACAGGGCAATACAGTAACTAATCACGTAAAATTTTATTTAATCAGAAGGTGAAGGAACACCTTCATCAGGGTCATGGAATTCAGAAGGGCTTTTTTGGAGAGACTTAGGGCCACTTGATGGTTTCTTGAGAAACTGATCCAGGGATGTTTGTTTTTCTGCCCTCGCCATAAGTAATAACGTGGGTGTAAATGGCGGAGCACCACAAGTGCAAATCGCCCTAAGTCAAGGACTGCCTGTATAGTTTATTTTAATGTTGCTTCATATTTGAGTAAATGATTTCTAATTTCTGAATCTGTGCAAGTATATGACGACTATTTTGTTTAGTAAGAAATCTAGCTTTTTTTTTTTTTTTTTTATGGAAACTTAGGACCCAATTTTGATTCTCTTTGTAACCGTAATATAGGTTGCTACTATACTACTGAATTGGCCCAATGAGATATTTTACTTTTATCTTCATCTTGCCTATTCTTTTTCCTATCCATTGCAGCTAAAAAACTTTGGAGCAGAGTTGAACAAAATGAAATCCTATTTTACCAAGAAGAGCAAAGTTTTGGCGCACAATGGGAAAGTGCAATTGTATGGCAAACTGTTGCAGGACATACAGGTAATATGGTAGTAAAAGGGGAAAATACTGTAAGCAATCAGTGGGGATTCCTGGTTTATTTTATTTGTATTTTAAATGTGTACGTGAATGTGCAAGTTCTGCATGTACCTATTTTAATGTAAGTGTTCATTTTGTTACTGCAACTTTTGGGGTCAGAAATTGTCCTTCCATGTTCTTACACAGCAAGAGTCTGATCTTGGTTTGGACTTATAGATGCTTCTGGAGTGCAAATTGTGAGGAAAAAATATTATATTTACTTGAATCTTAGACAAGTTTTTTTTTGTTTTTTTTTTTCTTTCTTCTCCTCAAACAACATGGTGGGGGGCGAAGTCTCATCTTGGCTTTAAGTACCTGCTTGGGGTAGGTGGTAGCTCAGCTCCAACTTTGGCCCTAGGCTCAGAGCTGGAGCTGAGCTGCCACCTGCCCTGGGCTGGGGTGGCCTGTGCAGTGGGGTAAGGGGTGTGTGCCTGAGGTAGTGAAGGTAGACCATGCAGTGGGGGGCGAGATCCATGTGTGTATGGCTTCAGGAAAGACTGCACAATCTGCCCTCCCCCCTGCTGCTTACTTTCTGCACAAGCTCCTCTGACCTGGCTCAGCCAGAGCTGCTGCTGCTACTTCTCCTTGGCCAAGGCAGCCACCACTGACTGGCCCCATAGCCAAAGCAGAGCAGTGGGATTACACAGGTTATGGGGTAGAAGGGTCAGGATGGCAATGGCAGGGGTCAGGCACAGGGGGATAGGTGGCAGGGAGGGCAAAAGGGATTCCGGCCCCGTGCCCTCCCCCTCCCAAATTGAATTTTAAGATGACAAATTATAATAAACTTATAATTTTCCGTGCATATAATTTAATTATTGGGAAGATCATATTAAATTTGAAGTTGTCTTAAATTTAAGTGAACGCAGTAGCAATGAGAGGCACCGCCACAGAAAGCTTTTAAAGGAGTACGTTGGTGTATGTCACCAATGAGAGAGAGAGATGAAGCATTTATCCCCTTCTGAAGGGCATCCCAGAAAACTGTATATGCCTTAAAGGATCAAAAGGTTATCACTTGCTCAAAAAAACCATCTTGCTATTTAATACTTTCTCTCTCTCTCAATTTTTCAATCACTTTTCCCAAGAAGGGAAGATGACAGGCTCTGTTTTCTGACATCCTTTGCTTGCCTTACTATCTGTCCTTCTAGCTCTAGATCCAAATATAAGATTGCAGTAGCTTTGGTCAAACCCCTAGCAAACAAAGATCAGTTCAAGGTTCTAGTAAACTGAGGTGTATTTTTTAGATGTACCTGTTTTGTGAAAATGCAGTACAAAATATAAATATCCAGTTTTTCCCCTTAGGTCCAATGGGAAAATCTGCATTCAAGAATGGCAAAAGTAGATGAATTTCTTAAGGAGGTGGATAACTGTCGTCTTGCTCTGGAAGCAAGTAAGCATTTCAGATCCTGTCTCAAGAATTTTCATTTACCAGTTTGTGGACAACTCTAATTTGTTGTGAAGGGGTGCAGGTGCCAAGGGAGGCAGGTGGAAGGGGGTACAAATAGCGGGAAGACCAGGCAGTAGGAAGGGCAAGGTTCAGGGGAGGGCAAAAGTTAGAGGGTAGGGGGTACAGGCACCCTGAGGAAAACAGGCAGGGGAAAGGGAGGCATCTGTTTGGGGGAAAGGAGTGGGACACGTGGCAAAGAGTCAAGGGTGTAGGGGTCAGGCCACTTGACTTGCTGTTATCCACCCCGCTGCAGTGGTGGGAAGGGACAAATTTAAGAAGATCTTCCAATAATTAGATTCTGTATGTCAGGCTGTCAGACTCATTTGGCCAGCCAGATGAGGGGGATTGGACCAGTGTGCAGGTCAAGTCAGACCCATAGACTGGCCCCATGTGCCAGATACAGCCCACAGAGCTGTATGCAGTGCATATCCTGGACCAGCCATGTGTGCTGCTTGTAGCGTGCTTGCTAGCTTGAGCCCCCACATGCCATATGCAGTATCTACCTACCCTGGCCCCATATGTTGCATGTAGGACTTGTCTGGGGAGCACACTGCACACAGTTTGGAGGGGCTGGTCAGGACCACATACTGCATGGTGCACCTATGCCAGATTGACCCTGTGTGCTAGTTCTGGCATGCAGGGCCAGTCTTTGGGCCCAGTCCAGACTGGCCCCAAATCCAGCGTGCTGCAGGAGCTGCATGCAAGCACTCGCCCCAGACAGGCCCCCCACCATATGCAGTCCTCACAAGATGGGCCCTACATGTGCATACAGGGCTGGGGCCATTATGTGCTGCATGCAGCAGACAGCACTGTGGGCTGCATGGTATGACTCTGCAGACTGCATTCAGCCCACTGATCGCATCTTTGATGCCCCTGCTGTGCATGGAAACTTAGAAGAGATGTATACATTTTTTATATATAGAATCCAATTATTGGCAGGTCATCTTAAATGAAAAGGTGTCTTGGATTCAGGTAAATCCAGTGCCCTCTTCAGTTGGGCCAGGAAGTGAGACAGGAAAGCAGCTGTCAATGCACTGCTATTAGAAGCCCTGAAAAATTACAGGAGCTAGTCTTGTTCATGGCTCTCAACACTGCAGGAGGACAGTGCTGTGTATTTAATGAACATTGCTTACCTTAAATTTGAGTAAATACATACTTCAGGTATGTGCATAGCCTTTTTTCAGCCTTGAGGCAATACATTTTAAGTACAGTGTATATAACCTCACTTCAAAGTAACTAGCTTTGGTTCTGGGAAGTAATAATCAGTAGTAAATGATTCAGCACTGGTAGCAAAAAATGCCTAGGAGCCTGGCTGAACATTTGGACAAGAAGCCTGAGCTGAGCACTGTGCTGACAAAATAACACTGTTATCAGTGCTTAGGGTAGCTTAAGTACATCTAGAGAAGTCACACCCTTTGAATGGCAATATAAACATAACCTAATTAACCAGATTCAATTTTAATTTTTGAATTGATTTTTATTTGGTGTGCCAAGAAAAAATTGGACTGAGTTTCAAAATTGCTGCAGTGGGATACATCACAAACAAGACTTTACCCATAAACTTAATACTATCTAAAATTCTGTGTGCTTAATATGTAGCTGCTGGTTTCTTGTCTCATTTGTTCAATTGTCATTTTTACAAAATTGAAGTTCTGTTTTAATACCTGAAAACAATTGAAACCAAAATGTTGAGGCTGACTGATTCAGGCATAGTTTGCATTCCCAAAAGGGGCCCTGCAGTGCCTTAGAGCAGGGGTGGCCAACCTGCAGCACACATGCTATAAGTAGCCTGGGCAGCTTCTGTGTGGTACATGATGGACCAGGGAGGGCATGGGCGGATAGGGCAGGGAGTAGAAAGCAGAGCAGCCAATCGGACACTTGGGAGGGTATGGGACTAATTTGTTGGACATCTGTCAAAAAGGTTGGCCCCTACTGCCTTAGAAGTGTGCCTTAGATTAGAAGTCTTATCTAATTCCATCCCAACTATGCAGTTAATTCAGTAAAAGAAATTCTTGCCTCGTGATAAAGAATGTCATCTAACACTTCTGTCCCTTAGGTACTAACTTGGAAGATTATGGCACAGAGAATGATGATCAACTGTCAGAGTGGGAATCCAGAATCAGAAATGCTGAGAATGGTAATAGGACCAGTCACATTTGTTATTAATTCTGGGGCCAGGAACTGTTTAGTTTTTTTTGTTTTTTGGTCATCATCTCCTCCCTCCACCCCTTAAAGGAATGTAATCACTAGGCTGGTTCAAAAAATGATTCTTTCTATTGGACTGGGGATAGCTATTCACATAAACAATTCTTTTTACATTTTCCTGCCTTTTTGCTGGAAAATAAAAATTCTGATGCAGAGCTAAACAGAATAATTACAGGCTACAGCATATTGTTTTCTAAGTGCTGGATAATTATCAACTTCTTGTTGACTGTGTTTGCCATGTAGGAGGGGCAATTACTCTGGAATTTTTAATTTTGTTAAGAACCATAGCTTCATAACCAAACTGGCTTTTTCATACTGTTTTTTATTCTTTCTCACACATTTTTATTTTTGTTTTATTTAGAACTGGTAGATCTCAAAGTCCAAGATGAGGTGCTTCAAAGGTAGACCATCAAATAGTGATTTTTTTTTTAGCTCTTCAAATCCTGCATGTGCAGTCAGGTTCTAGCATTTGTATCGAAGTTATTTGCCTTTCCAGGAACATCTAATCTTGTTGCTGTATTTCCACAGGGATCTTTCAAACCTGGAGGCTGAGAAGCAGCAGGTGCTTGCTGAGATAAAACACCTAAAAAAGAAAGCAAATGACTGTCAGGAACTCTTGGAAAGATACAAGTAAGGGAAGGAAAAAGGATCTTCAGCTTTTGATTTGTTTTTATTGTTTTTAAAGTTGCAGATCAACTGATTTCCTCCCCCAGTGATGGTAGTACTAATGTATTAATTTTTGTTACATTTAGATGCTTGTCTCCTAGCAATATAGGATTAGCAATAAAACTGCAGTGAATGTAGTGTGCTGTGTAATATACTGATTTTAATAATGGCTAAAGGGTCACTGCAAAATTTTCACTTTTCCTCTAGTAGACTCATCATTCCCAGCCCTCCAAAACGATTTAGCACTATCCCTTAACAAGACAGACATTTCAAGGTTTCCTGTGGAGCTATATTTATTTTCCAACTAACATGATATTCCATTAGGAAGTGAAATATCCAGTTGCCATTTAAGTGTTTCTATGTTGGTAGATGGTATACATGCACCTAGTGCTCTGATCCTTTTTGTTTTAGAGAGTTAGTTCCTTATTTTGGTTGTAACTAAGGTTTTTCTTCCTTAGCTTCACTGAGTGGGAGATCAGTGAATGGAGTGACCACCAGGCAGTTTTCACCTTCCTTTATGATTCTATAGAACTCACTCTAAAGTTTGGACCACCAATAGGTAAATGAAATTAACAAAAAGTTTTCCTTAGCCTTCAAATTTAGCTACATGACAGAAATTGGATCTGGTTCACATCTTTTGGGATGAGTGGTAGCAGTTACTCCACCAGGAGAAAGAAAATCTAATGAGGTGTGAGAACTTAGACTCTGAGAAGTTAAATGTAATTATGGGTTGAAGGGTTGGTGCCATGTACTTTTTAATCAAATGACTGAAGCATGTTGGGGAGGGTGACTATATTAGATGTGAAGAAACGTGAGGTGTTCGGTAGTCAAATGGGTGACTGTCAGGGCCATCCCTAGGTGGGGGCAACTCGGGGTGACTGCCCTGGGCCCCGTGCTTTGGGGGGGGCCCTGTGGAGCTGGACAGAGCAGTGGCTCCGTGTCTAGCTGCTCACTACCGCCCACCCCCCAACCGCTGATGCCACCACTACCAATGGCGGCGGCAGCTTCTTCAGGTCCAGGGCCTGGAGCAGAGTCAGTGCCCTGCATGGGCTGATTTGCCCCAGGCCCCGCACCCTGCTCAGGTTGTTTCTGGTGACTGTATTAAGTCTAGCATAGAACAATTATGCATTTGTGTATTTTGTCTCTTTCAGATGGTGTTCTTTTCAATGAAAAGCCCTGCAAAAAGACTGTTGATGTGAGCTTTGAATCTTTGTTGGATGGTAAGGTTCTCAAATGGCTTGGTGCTCTGTGCCTTGGTTTTGCCTGTTTCTGGGATGAATCTGCATACTCATCTGCAATTAAATTCCCAGACAATCCAGAAAGATACCTGCTAATGGTGTAAACTGTTTCCCTCTCTTTCTTTTACAGAAGAGAAAGCTCCACTTTCATCACGTCTAGTCAAAAGGCTGATCTTCCAGTTTATTGAGAGCCAAAAATCCTGGCAGGAAAAATGCCCAACGTTAAACCATGTGCCCCAGGTAATGAGGCTGCTAAATTATGAAGCTCTGAGAAGAGCATGAAATCCCTTGTGCCTGATGCATAGAAACTGACAATGAGAAAGGAAGCTTATTAAAGTTTATTTGTAAATGATCTTACTGTTTAAGCCTTTTCCATAAGGAAAGCAATCCTAAAGGTTATAGTTCCAGTAAATCATTATAAAACATGCAGTAACATGTTTGCTTCTCATTTGAATGGTGACTCTAAAATTGTACTTTCCTCTATCAATCTTTTCCTTCATGGATTGATCTTTTTTGCTTTCCTGACTAAAGTAAGTTTTTAGTTCTTTCTACTGTTATCAGAGCCAACAAAATCACATAAAAATTGAGCTGCATTCCTCTCTGGTTCCTACAAAACAATTAATGATTTCAATTACAACACTTACTGTAGCCTTCATTTAACACCTGTGAACCCCACTGAGGACAGAAAGATTATACCAACATAATGTAGGGCAACCTTTGGACCGTAGATGCTGTATTGACACTTGAACAATTTTATTTTCAGATCCTACAGTTTAGATCTAGCAGTTGCATGTATTTTTTTTCAAAGTAATACAGCAGTTTAAAATGTCCCATGGTTCACAAGTAAGCTCTAGTGCAATCACTTTTTGTTTGTCCACTTAGATGCTGCATGAGGTCTCTCTGGTGGTGTGTCGTTGTCGACTCCTAGGAGAAGAGATTGAGTTTCTGATGAAATGGGGAGGAAAGTTTAATCTTTTGAAGACAGAAGTGGATGATACAAAGTGAGAGATTCAAAATTTAAGCTTCTTTGTAGGCGTTTTGTGATAGAACAGAGAATGTTCACAAAGTATTTTATTCCAGTTGTCTTTATGGAAGCCAGCTGAAACACTGAACTTCACTTTTATTACAAAACAGTAACACCTTTAAAATAAATAAATAAAAACACTCCTACAATCAGCATAGCTGGAAATAAACAGCTTGAGGATACAGCCCATTTTTCATTATCAGATGATAATTTTTCATCATTCACTACTTCCTCCACTTGGCTTATGCATGATATTTGGATACCTATCTCCATACAAAACATTGGCCCAGGGTGAAGCATTATACAGTGACTCAAAAACAGGAGTTCAAGCTTGGTATGAAAAGAAAGTAAATCAGCAAACTAAGGATAATCTTAAAATGGCTTCAGCCAGGTGGGAAAAAAACCACAGTTGTTAAAAGTTTATTTTGAGCAAGATAATTCTTCATTTTCTTAGTTCCCACTTTGTCCATAGTGCATGACTGGACCCAGCAGGGCAAGGACTTCTTCCTTTCCAGATTCCCTTTTTTCAAATGTCCACTACTGCCTCTGTATCCCCAAATTATCTCTCATCTCACTACACCTTATTGAGAAAACCAGAGATAAATCAGGCTGTAATTATTTCTGTAATTTCCTTCACGAACAGTTTCTTCCCTCATGTCAAAAGCAAACTGAATGGTAGCTCTTTTCCTGAGATACAAAAAACCATGGAATTACAGATGTATAAAGAAATTTTTTTTTTTTAAATTAATGGAAACTTAAATATAACTTCTGGATCTTTTTCTACCTTATCCTCTCCCATCTCAGGGCAGAATTTTTCTGGTCTGGATTTTGACATGTTAAATTTTTTAAGCACATTGGTTTTTTCAGTGGGGGAAATTTGGGGGTTATAATTAGACTCATAATGGGAGTAATTCTTCAACTTTACTTGTATAGATGAACTGTTAGTGCTTTTCAGAAATTAAATGGAGGCTACTAGTTTCTTGAAGACAGACAAAGAAGTAGTCCTGAGCTAACTTTCTGTTGCGTGCATTTTGTTTCCCATTCAGAGTGAAGCTTTTGTTCTCCACTTCTACAGCTTTTGCAAAGTTTGAGGTGACGCTTTCTTTGTCTGCCACTTACCCATCAGCTCCTCTGCCCTTCACTGTCCAAAAACTCATTGGGAACCTTAGGTGAGTAAGACAAGTAGGCCCAGGAAAGACTTGAATAATTTTAGCTTCAAAGGTTCAGGACAGGCAGTAAAATGTGTACTCTTAGAAGCTCCCCTAATATATTTTTCTTTTTTCCAGCCAAGATGAAATTTCTGCTGTTGTGTCTAGTGTGCCACTGGGCACCAACTACCTTCGGAGAATGGTCAAGCTGATTCACCACAAACTGTTCCCATAACAGGGGCTCCTGATTTACTGTATTCACACTCACAACTCTAGTCAAACTGCATGTCCTTGCTCTCAGCCTTGCAGGAATTTCAAGCTGATTAATTTCAATATTGTTATCTGTGAAACAGAATTTCAGTGTTTTATAGCTCCCTTCAGTGCTTTGAGAATCCAATTTAGCAATTGATTATGATGTTGTCCAATATTTAAAACACTGGAATAAGATTCCAGTTGAGATGCCAAACTCCTCTTGTATGTTAAAGCATCATGAGGAAATGGAAAAGGCTCTGGAGAGCCAGGGAGGAAGGATTTCACATGGCTTTCATAAATCTGTCCTGCTTATCTCTCTCTTTCGTCCCTGGTCCTTCCAGTCACTGCTAGTTGTGGTTCCTTTCATTACATTCTGTCACAGGCTAGCTCATGTAACCCCTTTAATTTTGCTTTGGCTCTTGTAAGGTCTTATGTACAGCAGCTGTCTGCATCTTCCAGGGTTTACAAGACGGGAAGTTACTGCCACTAATGTTATCTTTGTAACCCCAAGATAATACAGCTAGTTTAATCACATTAGCTTACTAGACTGCATCCCAAGTCACAGAAACGAAGCATTCCACTGATTCGTGAAATTATAACACATAAAATTAAACAACGTGCACACAGCTAGGAATACCTTTAGAAGGTCCCTGTCTGTAATGTAGCACAATCCAAGGCCACCAGGTTCAAACTGGGAGCTTGCCCTTGTGGATCTCGGTATTCTAATTATTCTGTATATAGACCTTTGTGAAATGCAACGTTGTGAGGCACTTACTAAGGCTAAGTTTGGTATACCACAAAGGGACAGGAGGGCTATAGATGTAAATAATACGTTTTTGTTTTGTATGTTCAGGTTACCTGGTGTAAGGAGATGTTGAAAAATGTTATATCTAGAAGACAAGCTTCTACTATTGGTCATTCTGTTGCTTCTTGCTTGAAAAACACCTTTTTCCTTAGAGAGAAGCTCCATGTTGTCTTTCATTAAATAGATAAATCTTCCTCTGTTTTAAACAGAATCCCAAACTGAATTTGTTCTTTTTAGCTGCAATATTGGTAGAAATGGCTATAGTAGATCCAGCAAATCCAGTTAAATGTACTCCATCCCACTTAAAGTACTGTGTTGCACTAATGTCTCTAAACCAAGCAGCTCCTTTAAATATATTTCAGTCAAATTTAATCATGTGTTCTTAATTCTTTCATTAACTTCCCAATAATCCTTTTAGTAATTTTAATTAAATTCCTACCCATAGCCTTCTTGCCTTTAAGGCTACTTTATAGCAAGTACTGTTTAAAAAAAAATCATCATCCATTTATATTTCTTCCAGGTACAGTATTGTTTACCTCCTCTTCTTTTTTTTTTCCAAACCTTTAGTAGAATAAAGAAATATAGCCTTTGCTTAGCAAAACATGGTCACTTCTTTTAGCTCTAATCTATCTGTTGAATGCTGTGTAGAAGTTGATACATACATTTCCAGAAATTGCTGTCTGAAATCTTTTCTGTCTCCAATGTTCTTGTAAATGGACTAGAGCATAGTATTAGTATTGTAGCAAACTTGTACATGGAGACTAAATTCTCCAGTGTCAAGTTAGCAAATTTCTGGAATACTTTTTGTATACTCTAGAACATTTCAATTTAATCTAATTTTGGATTGTAGCAGCCTCCAAGTTGTTGGGAGCTGTTGTGGCCTATATGTATGGTGTTTAAGGATCTAGCATTTCTCAACTCTCCACCCTGTAGGTGTGTGACAGCTTCTATATGTTTGTAAAATATAAGAATTTTAAAAAGTGTTTTCAGAAGTTTAAACATTGAAGTTTTTTTATAAAGTTATCTGGGTTTTTCAATTTTCCTTCTATAAGGTAAAAAATTAATTAAAAGTTTAATAATTGATATTTTCTTCTTTTCTCATTTGAAAAACATTAGAAGACTAACGGACAGTCCAGGTTTTGAATTTGATTTGTCTGAAAAATTACCTACTATTGGAATAATTGTTGGTGATCTAAAAAAAATAGAGCAATAATATCTGATGACACTTTCATTTCTCCTGCATATGTTCTTAATCACCTCTATTCCTTACAGGAGACTTTTATAGGAGAATAAATATTTGAAAAGCAGAAAAAAGATTTCAAAACCACAAATTGGCAAAGGATTCAGATGTAGCACCTGAAAGTTTCAAATTGATGTCTCCTATTTTTAACCAGCAGAGAGTGCTGTCGCAATGCTTCATAAAGCATTATGTTGTATGACAGTAAACACTTGTTGGAGATGACAGACTAATAACCTTAGAAGACTGCCAGATCTCAGACCATGCATTGTGTATTTCTGGAGAAGAGCTGTCATTGTCTGCTGTGGATGTGTGACTTGGCATTAGAGAAAACATGCATCTACAGAAAACTGAATGCAAGTATGGTGTAAATAAAGCAGTACCAGTTTTTAAATATAAATGTTATTCATAATGGGCACACTTACGTCAACTCCTTCAGTATTTTAGGAGCTGATGTTCACAGCATTTATCTTTCAAAGGTAATTTTTAGATTTCTACAAGATTTCAGACTATACCTCTCAAGGTCACAAAAAATTAATGACCTCCATTGAGATAATATACAAGGTCTGTTCAAAAAGGATTGAGACTGAATGTGTATTTGTAGTACAAAGTATTGGGTGGGGGGGCATGGCTTTGCTGCATGTCTGGGCATGTTGGGACTCCTGGACAGGTTTGCAGCTCATAGCGTTTCCCCAGTTTTCTGTGGCAAGCGGTTGTAGTAGGATCATTTGTCTCGCGTCCCCTTTCGTTATGTCAGAGTGTCCAGAACAATGCGTGTGCATTACATTTTGCATGAAAATCAGGAAAATGGCACGTGAAACATTTGAATGACTTAAAATAGCATTTGGTGATGACACTGAGACGTACAAGATTTTTTGAATGGTGGTGTCCTTCTCTCGATTTTAGAGAAGGACAATCATCGGTCAAAAGTGATGAGTATTCCAGATGCCCTTCAATATCATGAAATTATGAAAATGTGGCAGCAGTTTGCAGTTTGGTTCAAAATGATAGGCAATTGACTGTCTGAGAGATAGCAGAAGAAGTTGACATTTTCTGTTGGTTCATGTCATTCAGTTCTAACTGGCAATTTAGGAATGAAACTACCAGAAAAGTGTGTGTCTGACTTTTGGATGTTTTACCACAACAACGTACCTGCCCACTCAGCACAGCTTGTAAAGCAATTTTCAGCTAAATTTTAGCCAAACACTCTATCCCACTAGTGCTGCAGCCTCCATATTCACCTGATATGGCCCCATATGACTATTTTCTCTTCCCTCAACTGAAGAAAACCTTGAAAGGAAGAAGATTTTGTGATATGGAAACCAGAAAAAAATGTGACTGAGCAGTTTTTAGCGATTACACAAATTGCTTATCAGAGGTGCTTCCAACAGTGGAAGAAATGTTGGGAGAAGCGTGGCTGCAGAAGGATCATTCTTTGAAGGAGATTAAGCTGAAACCCCTGTAAATAAAATATTTTATTTCCTACAACATCAGTCTTAATACTTCTTGAGTATCCTTTATACTTACTAGAATTATGTTCATTTGCAAGGATACATTCAATTAGAACCCATTTTCTAAAGAGTTTCACACACACAGTTGCACTTCTTAGGTCCATTGTTTAGTCATGGCATTGCATGCATGATTCTACAAAATAAGGGTTAGCAATTTCTGGACCATGCCTGTGCTGGGGCTAAGTAATCAGATGTACCAGGCCTGGAGACCTGAAAGCTGTGCCCTTGCTGCTGCTGCTGCTGTTGCTTTTTTCTGCACTCCCTTGCCCCCAGCCACCAAGGCTGCAGTATGGGCACAGCATCCAGCCAGAGGGGAGGTGTGCTGCTGCTGGAGCGCTGGAAGCTGTGCCCATGCCACTGCTGCTCCTCCCCCTCCACAAAGCTACCATGTTGAGCGCAGCTTCTAGCCAAACCAGGACTGCATGGGAGTGAGAGGAGTGGGCAGTGGGGAGGAGCAGCAGCATAGAAGTAACTTCCAGTTCCCTGGCCCTGGTGCAGCTCCTCCAGCTGGAAGCTGTGCTCACACTGCATGAATGGAGGCTGGGAGAAGCAGCAATGTGGGCCCAATTTCAAGGAGCAACATGTGGCTCTGGCAGGGGTGCAGGGAAAGCACTCCACTGCTGAGGTGTGCTGAACAACCCAGACTGGGACCTGGTTGGTCTAGCTTATGGCTTGAAAAAGGTTGCCAGCCCCTGCCATAAAGTATCTGAGAAAATTATAAGCCTCTGCCAGCTTGGGAGTGATTTCTCTGTATTGGTAAATGCAGAAAACATTTAACTCTCATGTCCATTCTGTTTCCAATCTTTACACCCCAAGTAAATCAAATTCATACTGGATTAAACTAACTAGCTGGGAAGGATTGCACAAGATGATTAAGGCCCCTTTTGTGCTCTGTTATAAATTCTGTCTTTTGTGTCCCCGCCCTTAATTGTCACTGGAAGCTTCTGAAAATCTGATCATAGGATAGAAGCACTGTTGATGTTGTGTGTTGCTGCTCCTGTGTTATGTTTTTGCCTTTTTGGTCATTTACATGAGTGCCAAATGAAGTCCTAACACAATAGAATAGGGGTGCTCAACCTCAGGCCTGTGAGACCATGTCATCTGGCCCCTGGGTCTCCCCACACATCCAAAAATTATGACAGCAGGAGAGCAGTGGCAGCATTAATTGTAGCTCTCTTGCTGCCAAATTTCCAGACCCATGGGGAGCCCCACAGGCCAGATAGCATGGTGCTGTGCACTAGATAGTACCAACCCACAGCCAGAGCTGGTGTGTGATGTTGGACCAGCATGTGGTGTCAGGCCAGTATGTGCAGCTGGACCAGAAACATAGATCATACCCATGGACTGACCCTGCATGCCATATTCAACCCATGGACTGGCCATTTACCACCTCATGTGGTCCACATGCCAGAAGGTTGAGCACTTCTGCAATAAAGCAAGCAACAAGTGTACTGATTTAAATTACTGACAAAACAAAGACAACCTGCTTTGGGATTAGATATACATCAGTCCTGAATAGAAGTTAGAGCAGCAAATTTTAACCATGGCTGTGAGATCCTTAAGGAATACCACTGGTTGTGAGGAGATAAGTACATGCTCAGTGCCATTAATAAACTGTCTACAATAAACTAGTTTTCAAAATGGGGTGCTGCTCAATTTGCAAAAGGTATGGAGGGGTCCCTTGAGTGTAACTCCCCCCCCCCCCAGCCACTTGTGCTCACTTGGAAGTGTCAGCAGCACATCTGCGGGATCAGTTGCAGGGGACTGACTAGCTGGCCCGGTTGATGACTGGCTGCTGGGGGGATAAGTGCCCCCCCTGACTCAGGAGGCACCAGTTGCCCATGGCCTCTGATCCTCACTGCCATGCATTTGCATTTTTCACTGACCTGCATTTTTAATATTGCCTTCTGTCCCACCCAGAACACAAAACAGCACTCTCCCTATGCCTGAAGAAGTGTGTTTGTGCCTGAAAGTTTACAAAGAACAATTTTTCCAACTATTTAGTTGGTCAAATAAAAGAGATTACATTTACCCAAAGAACCTTGTCTTTAAACCAATTAATTTCTAAGGTGCTACCCTGCCCTGCCTTCCATCTCTAAATGTACTTCTGAATTCCCAACCACACTCTATCCTTGCTGGTTTAAAATAAACCAGACTCCCCCAGCATCCTGGTATGCTGTCTGGCCTGGGCAGGGCTCTCTGTTCCACAGCAGGACTAGCCCCTCCCCTCTGCTCCCTGGCTGGAGCTCCCGCAGAGACTGCAGACACAACAGGGTCTGCCTGGCTTTACCTTGCCCTATGCCCCCTTCCCCCACTGCTTGCTGTTCAAGCAGGGATTCTCCCCCCTCCCTCTCATCTCCCATAGCAGGGACCCCAGCCCCATGGACCCTAGGCACGTGGTGTGCTAGTTAATGCTGAGAGGTGTCTCTGTGCATCTCTCTCCAATTTCACTGGGACAGGCAGACAGCACAGTGACCACTTAGGGCTATTTGTAGCTAATCAACAGGTCAGCCGGTAAGCTGTTGAAGAAGAGTTTGAAGTAATAGGTCAGGGATGGACATTGCATAAACTGGTTTGAGCCAAATCAGTTAAGTCTGATACTACATTCAACCAGGTTTATATCAAACTGGTTTCAGCCATTTTCAAACTGTTTTATGTGCACTGAACATCTGTTCTATTACAGGTTTAAACCAGTTTCTGATCACTTATTTATAGTTCTAAGACACTTGAAGCTCTCCAGCCTGTCTGGAGTAGCTGCTTCCAGCAATAAACTGCTCTTAACCTTTCCAGCCAAGTGAAAGCAGCTAGGATGAATGGCTTAGGTGTCAGGTAACAGTTGCCACAAATTTACTGTTCTCTCAGCTTCTAGCCATGGGGTCAGCAAAGTTCAGTAATGAGTCTCGTGCATCCATGACCCTTTTCTTGAATTGGGGATTGACCCTTTTCTTGGGTTGGGAATTGCTCAGCTATAAAAGGAAAATAGGCTTATTTTCTAAGTGAGAAAGATTCTAGCTTCTCCTTTCTTTCCTGTCTTCCCTGCTTGCAGCCCATTTCCTCCTCAAGCTAAAGATCTGTTTTCTGTGTTGCAGAGTTTTGTAAATAAATACATTTGCCTCTTGCCTTACCTCCAAGCCTATACCAAAAATAGTGAGATAGGCAAGGCCTCATTATCAAAAATTTACTGTGGAAATGGTGCTTTTGTTTGTACATGTTTAATATGAGTGGGTGATGATCAATAAGCAGGCCCTGCAAGTAGCAGCACTTATGAAATCAGGCAGTTACGATTTTAAGATGACTCCTGCCAAATGCACAACAGACAGTTATGTTAAGCAAGATGACTTAAAGCCTCAGAATTATAGTTAGTAGATATTACCTTTTCAGTGTCACAAGTGTAGGTGCTACGTTACAAACAAGTTAAAGATTTCTCCCTTCTGTTGTTCAGGTGCTAAACTGCAGTGGTATAATACAAATAAATGATGAGATGGAGGCAGGCAGGAACGGTAAATCTCGAGTAGAGAGCAACGTCTTTCAGTCCTAATTCAATACTATTAGGAATTTATGAGAGGAAACCTTATGACATTTTAAAACTTTTAAAGCCTGGTTGTTGGGGTACAGGTGTGTGCTGTTTGAATATATTAAATTCTAGTTCGATTTCTTCAGTTTTTGCCCCAGCCACCCCTACCCCACCTGGGGCAACCTGCCATACAAGGTGCACCACTGCTAATTGTCATCAGGGAACCAAATGTACACACACATGTGGACATGCCCATACAAACTTTAGAATGCCTTGCAGATAACCTAGTTATCTGATGGAGTTTGATCCTAGAGGCTGACTAGATTGTCTCTCAAGTCACAGAAGCTAAAGCTTCTTCTGCTTCACCAAATTATAATGTACGAAATCAAACAACATGATCACAGCTAGACTTCTAAAGGCATTCCTATCTCAAACCAGTGACTGCTGGGATGCACCACAATCCAAGACTACCATGATCAAGCTGGGAAGTTCTCCTTGTGAAACTTGGTATTCTAATTACTGGTATTTGCCAGTCACCAGATGAAGAATATCTTGCATGTGAAAGTTTGTCTAAGTGTAACCCAAACAGGAAGCTGGTTCAATAAAAGATATCGCCACAAAAATCCTTGCCTCTCCTGTAGCTCCTGGACCATTGTGGCTACATTGCTCCAACACTATCACATAAATCTTGTTCATCCTAAAACACATCAGGACGAACTTCACAGTGAGAGTAGCCAGAATTTGGAATGGGCTTTTAAAGGAGGCAGTGCTCTCCCCTACCTTGGGGGTCTTTAAGAGAAGGCTTGATAGGCATCTGGCTGGGGTCATCTGACCCCAGCACTCTTTCCTGCCTAGGCAGGGGGTTGGACTCGATGATCTGATGAGGTCCCTTCCAACCCTAGCACCTATAATCTATACATCAATGACACGTGGGTATTCCTGTTGAACTGCACCCTGATGCGCCTGTCTTGCTTCTTTCATGAAAAATATTTTATGTAAAAAGTATGAATTAAATAGTTCAGGCATTTTACTAGATGTGTATGTGATTTGGTTACTGCAGGAGCCAAGCAGAGGGCCCTTTAACTGGTTCATTTTGATGGACTTCTCTATATTCCCGCAGAAAAATTAGGTATTGGCTGTGCACACAGAGCACAGCTCAGCAGGGCAAAGGGCAGCCACGGGGAGGAGGCTTAACCTGTCCCATCCCACATGGATGCTTTGGTCACCCTCCAGCTCTCCTGTGCAGTATTCATTTTCATTTCCACTTGGGAGAAATGTGACAGTCTTTGCATTCTCCTCTGCCTGAGGAGGCTGCGTGAGCCTGGAAACGTGCAAATAAAGACACGTTTTTTGCAACCGTCTAGGTGGTCTAATAAGAGAGATCGCCTCTACTTTGGTCAATAGTTTTACTTGAATTCAGCCATTTCCCTGCCCCAATCCTAATGCCCTCCCCCCCTCCCCCGTCTTCACAACCTTCAGCTCTAGGCTGGTTAATCAGTTTCACGTAAGGCTGCCCGGCTTGCTCAAGTTCATCCCCGGGAGGCTTCCCTCAGCCTCCGCCCGGCACGGCTCCCCAGCCAGAAGCGCGGCTGCGGCTCCGGCTCCGGCTCCGGCTCCGACAGGAGGGCACGTGCAGAGGCCACTGCAGTCCCCACGGCTCGACGTACCAGGGTCCTCACAGGCGGCAGGGGCGGAGTCACGCGGCCAGGACCCCGCCCCCTCCCGGCGCGCATGGGCAGAGCGAGGACTGAAGCCCCGGCTGCGCGAGCAGAGGCCCCTGCCCACACGCGTCACGTGACGTGGTGGCGGGCTCCTCCAAACCGGGCGGCGGCCGCCAACGGGCCCGAGCGCGCGCGGGGGAGAGGAGAGGAGAGGAGAGGAGGGCCCGGACCCGCGGGGGAAGAGGTCGCCTTGGCCCACGTGAGGAGTTCTTCGGGGAGCCGGCTGTGCGCGAACCGCTGCTGGGCCCCACCCAGGGCTGCTGGGCCCGGTGTGAACGGTGTCCACAAGCCTAATGAGGTGGCGTGACGTCACGGCAGCGCTGTGATGTCAATAAGTAAACGCGTGACGCGTGCCTGGGCCTCGCTTGGGGCCCAACGGGGCGCTGCAGGCTGTGGGGACCAGGGCAGGGTGGAAACACCAGGAGGGGGGAGGTGGTCGCGCCCCCTGTGCTGGGGGGTGTCAGCTCCTCCTGCTTCCCCCCAGCCCCTGTCGTTCCCCCCGGGGCCCAGGGGAGGCCTCATCGCCACCAGGCAGGGACCTCAGCGCAGGGCAGGCAGAGAAGGCTGTGAGCAGCGCGGCTGCTGGGTGGGCCACAGGAGCAGGGTAGACAGGACCTGGGACAGGCATTTCAGTGTCATGCTGGACCGGCCGCCTGAGCGGGGGCTGGGCCACGTGACTTGAGAGATCCCTGCCCACCTTTTTGCTACAGTCCTGTGACGTCATGGCTAGGTCCCGGCTTGGAGGTAGGAGGTGGATCAGCAAGCAAGTGGTGGTGTGAAGCTCTTCCACCTTCCTCGGAAGCGCCTGTTCCTGCATCGGGTGGACGTCGCCTCTGAACCAGCTCGTGGTAATTCTCATGTTCCTGCAGGCACGTCTCTGATTTCAGGTGAGGTAGTCAGTGTGGAGATGCACACATAGCACCTGCACCCCCCAAACTGTTTTTCTGCTGCCATCAGTAAGACGAACTGATGATACTGGCCATGTCATTCATGGAGTGATCTGTTTTCCATCACAAGTCCTTATGTCCTTACCTGCTGCAGATTTCTGTACCCTGCCTCTGCTTGATATTTAACATGTCAATCTAGAGCTACAAAGCCTCAGAAGAAATGTGCAGGGGGGAGGTGCAGATAGGGGGAAATCACTATTCTAGCTTTCTAGCTTCACTAGAACTGGTATTGATACGGTGCAGTTTGGCAGTTAAGTTAGTTACGTGAAGACAGCCAACGTCAAGTACGATGTTGAAGTACAGTCTTGATTCAAATCTTCAAAGTAATCTTTTAATGTGACAAGGAAGCTTGGTGCTACATGGAGGCTCAGATAGTACTGTGTATTACTAAGTAATCCCATAAAGAGATTTTTGATATCTTGTGGTTCGTGTAGATTTAAAAAGTACTTTAGAATTCTATGTTTAATCCCCTGTTATTTCTTATTAGAAGACCTGAATGTTTTTTAGTAAGCTGCTGTGCAGAGAGAAGAGTGCCTAGAAATGAATGATTTATTCCTTCAAAGATGCAAAGAATTAGTATGAGCTGTGTGGGGTGGGAGAGACCTATTGTATGCTATTATGAAGAAGCTGTTAAAGTAGTGTTTGGTTGTGGCACTGACAGAAGAGAGACTTGTTTGAACATTTCTTTTTTCATGTGAGTGTGTTACATGTATCTTTTTCCTTAGGAGGGATTTATTGAAGACCTGGTGTAATGGCCATGCAAATGCAATATGAAGCAAATGCAGATACATCAGCAGAGGAAGAGAGCTTTGGTCCCCAGCTGATATCTAGGCTGGAGGTATGGAATGAGTTACTATCTGAAGAACAAGCTGCCATGCAAGCAGCAAAACAATTCTTCAATGAGAACTGTATTTAGGAGTGGCCACTAGCTTTGCCTAGCTAATTTTTGTCAAAAAATTCCAGTCCAAAGTGTTACAGAAAGCATCAAAACTTAACTTGAGGTGTATTTAATGTGAAAGGTGGACAAATGCTGATCTGTGGTTTGTATAAAGTACATCAAAACAAAAGTAAATCAGCAACTGTTAGCAAAGAGGTTACATTCTGTACCACACCATGCAACTAACTTGTGAATATCCTGTCTGAAGATAGTCTCCTTTTCTTGAACTTGTTTAAAACTTCATTAGTAAAAATTAAAAATCATGGTTATTTACATGGCTTTGTATTACTACTCCTTCTGTGCCTAGATAGCCAAAAAGAGAATCACGTATGCTTCCTATTCCATGTTATTTTTGGTACTGATAATGACCTGCACAAACAGTGCATAGTGTAAAGGAGAATTCATAGGGGGAGGACAGTCTATTCAGCTATTTTTTGGGTGTAACTGAATGAGGAATTCAGTATTCTTTTCCTTGATCCAGTCCTTACAGAAGACAGTTGGAGGGTTTCTAGGCTTTCAGTATCTCTTTCAAAACACTGTACCTACCATAAGTATTTTTTTATTCCTTTCAGCAATGTGGTATACATGCAAACGATGTGAAGAAGTTAGAAGAAGCTGGATTTCACACAGTTGAGGCTGTTGCTTATGCACCGAAGAAGGAGCTACTTAATATTAAAGGCATCAGTGAAGCGAAAGCTGACAAAATCTTGGTAATTGCATTTGGATGAAAGGTTTATGTACCTGTAAAGAATTTCAGAACTCTGCAGCTACTTACCACAATTTTATAAAGTGACTAGCAAGCTTTGAGAGGCTCAGTGTTTTGGATATCCAGCCTTTTCTGAAATGAGGCCCCTTTAAAACACCACTAGTTGTACATCCATGAGTGCTAGCTGCTTTTTCAAAACCTTGGGCCATTTTATACCTACTTAGAAAGATGGGTGGAGGCAAGAGAGACGAATTACGCAGATTTATTGATACTGAAGTAGAATCTGATTGGTTCCTCAAGTGGTGGGGAATTAGCATTATCACTGACTACTAAGATTGTTGTCCTGGAAAAATGATGAAGTCTATAACTTAGAGAATAAAAATGTACTAAAAAGGCACACTGTCATAATGCTTTTATTGCTAAATTGAAGTCATTTTAACAATACTCTGAAGTGTTTGTTTATTAAGCTAAATATTCAGGTACTTTTACATCACTAGGATGCGTTCATCTATTATAATGCCAATTTTTAAAAACTTATGGAAGAGTTCCTGAGCAGGCTGGGGTTACTAAAACCACAAAACCTTTTTGTGGGGAGTTGGAAGAGGCAAATAATTTTTTCCCTGTGAAAATGATGGCAATGGCAAATAAACACCCTTAGTAGACTATTTCTCTAGCCAGTGTTGCTAAAACCATACAACAGCAGTGTTGGTCCAGCTGTAGTGAGAACAGTGCTTTGTGGTTCTATATCTTAAGACTTCTGTGCTATAATGCCAAATGAGCCATGAAGCAGTCATGACAATTGAATAAAAAATGTGGGTAATCTCCTGCATACAGATGTTGTTACTTGGAAGTGTTAGATCATTGAGTTTGCCTTATTGGTTCATGTCATGGCACTTGCTTGCTTCTGAATCTGTGGGCTAGGTACGATAGACAAGAATGCAGTTTGGTATCTGTTCTTTTGTGATTGCAAGTGAACTCTGATTTCTTATTGCATAACATTTTCTTATACTGCATAACAACCTAAGAAACATCTACTTTACATTTATCAAAATACAAGCTGATAAAATATTTCAACTCAATCTTTTTTTCTCTGATTTGAAAATGGTATATATCCACCTGCTAAAAATTCCTGGCTTCATGCCTGTAGAGTAAAATGGTTACTGTTTTGTAAGAACTTTTATTGCTATAAAATAGGCAGAAGCGGTGCTCAGGTTATTTCTTTGAATGGCATTATATGAGGTACAAAGAAGAACATATAGTCTCTCAAGAAAATAAACTAACAAGCATTTTAATTTTAGCACGTATAAATATTTCTTTTTGACATGGAGGAAGAAAATTCCTGTACTAACTATAGGAGGGGTTAAAACAACTGATGAATCCTTGGTACACGTTTCTTTCCCCATACCTAGTTTGGTTTCGCTACCCTTGTCTCTAGGCAGAAGCAGCTAAACTAGTTCCAATGGGTTTTACCACAGCAACAGCATTCCATCAGCGGAGGTCAGAGATCATCCAGATTACCACTGGGTCCAAAGAGCTCGATAAACTGCTTCAAGGTGATAAGTCTACTTACGCGCTTTTTGAATTATTCTTAGGCAGGTACCACTATGTTGTTTCCAGAAAATGTAAGCCTCCCACACCCATGTGTGGTAGAAGGGGCTTTCTGTTGGTTTAATTTGAATATCTTTTCATAATGCTTCCTCATGATCAGTTCCATTCAGCTGGCACCTCTTCAGAGAAAGTTACAGAAGTAGATCTAAAAGGGAAAGAAACTCCACTGCTCATATAGAGCAGTGTTTCCCAACCTTTTCCAGCCCAAGGCACACTTGCATTAATAAAAATTTTTTGCAGCACACCTGTTAAGGCATTCCCTATCCTCATACCTATTGTAGCTCATTGCCTTGGCAAAATTCTGTAGCACACCTGTTCATTTCTGATGGCAAACTTTTGTGCTGTGGAACATTGGTTGGGAAATACTTATATAGAGTATAACGCCACTGTTAAAACACTTTAATACTCTCCTAGCATTGAATATTACTGATTTTAATGTTTTTTTTAATAATGGGAAAATTGGCTCCTATCATCTCTCTTTCTCCACCTCCTCCCAAAATAAAACCAAAATGAAAGGTCATCTCTATAATTTAGCTTACTTCCCTTCATCAGAACAGTCTTGCCTGGGATTCTCTTCCACAGCATTATCAATCCTGGGTGTTCAGAAGAGTGGTTGTAAGGAAGAATTCTGAAATTCAGATGATCAATTCTAAAATAAAGTTCCCCAGTATAGAGACTACATGATGCCTGAGCCCCTAAAAGTCTGAAATTCTTATTTGCTTATACTTGTGACTTATTTGGAGCCCATGACAATGTGATTCCATTTTGTTTCTCCTCAAGGGGGAATAGAGACAGGGTCCATAACGGAGCTGTTTGGGGAATTCCGCACTGGGAAGACACAGCTGTGTCATACACTGGCAGTAACCTGTCAAGTGAGTATTTCATTTTATTAAACTATATGTTGCATCTAAACTCTACCTAATTAAGGCACACTTCCAGTCATCCACATGAACACAGCTACAAAAGTAGTGGAAAAAAATTGTAGACCTGTAATCTGTACAGTAGTTGCCATCAAAACTGACCCCATAGGTGGAACTGACAACTTTCAGCATCTCGCTGCACTTTTTTATTTTGCTTCTGGGGATAATCTGAGTAAAGCCTGAATATATTTAAATAGGAAGAAAGTAACATGATACATCTTGTATGGGAATAAAAAACAAAATATGTTCTGATGATGGAAATAAGCATCCATCGTGCCTCATTCTGGTTCCTTGGGGGGGTTTGAAGATAAACTTTTCTCTCTCAACTGCAGAGAAGTTCTCTCCTTGCCAACAACAGAGAAAAAGAGATGAAGCTGTTCATACTGCGCTCAGCTCATTTCCTTTCTACTTGTATTTTACGTATCCAAGCTTACTTAACCTCCTTTGGAGGGAGGGGGAGCTTCAGTTGTCCCTTATTATCTGAGACTAAATCAGTATGGGTAGAGACAGTAACTTAAGACAGAAGAAAAAGGTTATTTAAATAGGTTCTTGGACACGTTACTTTTTAATGGCTAGTGTACCATAAAATATTAAGGGCAGAATGCTCAACTTGACCACTTAAATTAGGGTTACCAAGGGCAGGATGTAGTTAAAGACTTGGGTACCTACAAGTTAGGTGCTTGGACCCCAGCATGGAATCCAAAACCATGTGTTTGGTGCCTAGGCAAAGAATGTAAGGACCATGGGCCCAAAGAGTGAGCACAAGAGTATTTGCCTACAATAGAAGGTAATCCTAGGTTTCATTCCCTGCTGCCAGGATTACTGTTTTGTTTTTTTTTTTAATAATAGTTTTACATTAAACAGTCATTGGATAAAGAAACCTGGGAGCTGGGGCTACAAGGCAGGACTCCTCCATTCTAAATGAGTGCTCTAGCATAGGCTGCAGAGTCTGGTTCTCACTTGTGCTTGCTTTCATGTAACATGAATTTGGCATTCTTTGCATCATGGCAAAGCTTCAACAGGAGTGGAAAGTGTCCCTAGCCACCTCTATAGCCTGGTGGTTTGGGAATGCTTCTGGAAGGAGGAAGATTTGAATTTAAGTCTCCCACTTGCCTTGCTAAAGAGAAGTTATGTTGACTATTAAATATAATAGAGAGTGATGGCAGCATCACTGCCTCTAGCTGCATTACAACTGCACCCTCTTTTTTTTTTATTTTTGTGAAGGATCCGATCCTATTGGTGCTTATGTTAGGTTGCTCTGGATTGGATGTCTCAGAAGACTTAGATGCCCCTCCACCTAGAGTCTGGATTCCAGTGGGGCTTAGGTGGGAGATAATGCCCAAATTCTATTTCTCCAACTAGGTGTGTAAGTGGGCTTTGATACCGAAGTATGATTCTGTTTCTCACTGCTAGAGTCCCTGAAAAACTATTAATGGGACACACGGGTGGGTCCTTCTTCTTGCTGTTTTTTTGTGACTCAGTCTTAAGGGTAAGGGGTTGTTACAAAGTAGATGTATTACAGATTTTCAGAGACTCAGGCAGGGTGGTATTAGGCACATCTGTGAGATTTGATAGGTGGAGTACAATCTGGTTGTCTTCCTGCTCAGGCAGAACTATTTCTGGGTATGTGCAGAACCAGTGATGTGAGCATCTAGGGAACTTTAGGTCAAAGAGATAGACATGCCGTCAGTTAAAGGGTCTCTGGGATTATGCAGTTGCTGGTTGGGTTCTTTCGAATGAGAGACTTTAGGTGCCTACATCTAGAGTTAAGTTTTGCATTAGATACTAACGTTCATATTTTGGATCTGGCCCACGTGAGCTTTTTGGTGTTTGAAGTATCAAGAAGGCTTTCAAATTTTAGGAGTTTAAATGCTTCTTTGAGCACTCAAATGCCCTGATTTGAAAAGTATGGTTCTTTCTGTCCTTGGAAGTTTTGTATTTTCCAGTGTCATTATCTCTGCAGAAGTCTGACTTTAGAGTAATGCTAATGCATATGATATATCAAAGTGTAGAACTGTTAAGTAATTGGGTTTCATTTCTCAAATGAGAAGGCTAAATATGATGACATTTGTTTGCTATTCCCTTTAGCTTCCCATTGACCGAGGCGGTGGCGAAGGAAAGGCTATGTACATTGACACAGAAGGCACATTCCGTCCTGAACGTCTGCTTGCTGTGGCTGAAAGGTCTGCACTTCTCACTTAAAAATTCCCTAGATCTTGTTAAAATAAATGTGTGACATTATTGATTTATTAGATTGTCCAGTCATCACCTTGTACATCAGCTTAACTCCTTAAATATATTCCACTGGAATACTGCAGTAAGAACTCTTCTTAAGATATCTTCCTGCACTCCAGCTGTCTAGCAACATACGTACATTGTTGAAACAAGTGTAGCTATAATTGTTTTTGGCAGACAGAACTTGTCTCACAAATGTTAGGTTCTTTGTTTTTTTCCATAAATAGCCCTTATAAGAGCAGTTGATGGTAATTTATTTTTTATTAGCTGTCCCCTTATAAATCCAGTTTTGCCTTAAGTGCTGTGTGTCTGAAAGACTTTTGTCTTGCACCTTCCTCAGGGCTGCCCAATATCTGAATGATGGGAGGCCACCTGCAGCCTCCCTCATGCCCTGATGTCTTGCCTGGTGGCAACCAGGCCCCTTCTCACATGACCAGGACACACAGCCCAGCTCTTCCTTGTTGTGTGTGCTGTTTAGGCAAAGCAGGTGGCCCACCCCTCCTTCCTGGGACCTCCCCCTGCCCTGCCCCTAGTGAATGGAGAAGGGAGAGGGACCCCATAGACCTCTGCTACTGGGGTGGGGGTGGACTGTATGCTGACCCCTTGCAGGCTCCCAAGACAGCCTTGACTTAAGCTGTTACCTTAGAAACATAAAGGATCCCCTTTGGGCAGGGGGCTGGACTCGTTGATCTTCCGAGGTCCCTTCCAGCCCTAATGTCTATGAAATCTATGAAATATACATTTTTTTCATGGGACTCATTAGGAACAGGTCCCTGTCAAGAAAGATGGCAAAGCACTTTCTTCAGTATGCTTGAAAATCAGTTAATCCTATTCTCTTCAGGCAAGCAGTTTGATCATGCTGTTACCTTCCTCTTAAAAGATTATCATGAGCTTACATACTTGTGCTACAATATCACTGCAATTACCTAGCTGTCTTTAGAGGCAACCAAAATATTTTCTGTAAAAATCCTGATTGTGTTTTAAAGCTTGTATAGCTGGTTCCATTGATGAGATGGACAGCAAGGAAATTTTTCCTGTGGAACTTTAGAGCTGTTCTGAGCTAAAGCATCATTTCTGCGGTGCTTAGCACTCAGTGGGGGCTTGCAGGCATTTAAAAAAAACAAACAAACAAACAACCCCCAAAATGGCACTTTACTTTAAACTCATTGCGTTCCTGTGCCGAGCCCTGCGCATGCCCAGAAGAGGTAGCATGTTACTTCAACCCAGCTCGCCCAACATCTGTAAAGATCAGGTGCTTTAGTGGAGCCTTTTTTAGTGCTTTTATCTAATAACTGATTGAATCAGCTTTAGCTAACAGCGCTAAAAAGCCCTGCTGAAGAACCCTATCCTTACAGACGCTGCAAAGTAACACTCTGGTTCTTCCAGTGAAGTGCAGTTTTGTTTTGTTTCGTTTTTTGTTTAACATTCTGCAAGCAGCACTTCTGACTATATTTGAAGTGATGTTTAGATTGGCCCTTACATTTAATTAACTTGGGTTTAAATATTTGTTGTCTTCTAGCATTTCACCAACTGTTGGAATGAAGCAACTTTAAAAGAATAGAGAAACACCACAGTTTTTAGGACAGGAAACAAAACATATCTTAGCCAACTAAACTGGCAGAGGCTTTTTCAGCCACAAAATATATTTTCTCACCTTGGAATTTGGTCATAAACCTAACTTCTAATGTTGTCATAAGTGATGTAGTCGTTACTTCACCTTGTAAGTGACTGAAATCGTGGCATCGGAACAAACCAGATGCCATACCAGCTGAAACTTCCAATAAAATGAGCACTGTTTTTGCTTGAAGTATGCTGTATCTTGCCAAAAGGCTGATTTGATTTGAAGTCAATGGCTAAGATGTTCTACAGAGACCCAGCATAAAACTGTTTATAGTGTTTTCTGCTGCACTTTGGCTAGTCTGATTCAAGTTTGTGGTTCATCAGAATGCTGTGTCTGCTGCTTTTTCTAAAAAACAAAACAAATTTCCATGCATCCATTCTCTTCCTTAAAAAAGAAGAATCCTCCTTGCTTGTCTTATAAAAAGCTATGATTTAACAATCTGCAACTAATTGTGTCCTTTTGAAGCAGCCAAAGGGCGTTTACTTCCAGAGGCCCTCCTGTCTGAGAGATTTCTTCAACCTCAGCTTTAGCTGAGGAATGGGAATGACTAAAATAATTCCTTGTAGAGGTGGGGTTCTCTGTCAAGACCCCACACGGGCTGCATTAAATGAAGTAGCTGTAGCTTCTTCCACCATGCTATAGCCAACTTCATAGTATGTTTGGTGTATAATATCACACAACAAAGCTACCAGTCTGTATGTAGTATAAACTTGTGTTCACAGGCCTTTCCATGACTGCTTGGCAAATCAAGTGTTCTTAAAGGCAGCAAGTTAGTATAACTATTTGCTTCCTGACCCACACGGTCCACTTTAAGGAAGAAGGAGGGCTAGTAATTTGGCCTCCTTGCATTCGTGGAGTGAAGCAAGCATAAAAAGAACAGCACTCTGGAGGTGAAGTTTTCTTGCTGAAATGTAACAGCATTGGTTTTTGAGGTTTTTTTTTTTTTTACTTGGAGCACAGAAGACTTTTCATTTGGCAGATAGGAGTTAATTACTTAGTAGTTGGCATATCAACTAATAATCATAAAGTGGCACAGATTATTACTACTGCTCATAGCTGACAGAGTTAGAAATGGCAGACGGAATGGTAGCCAAAAATCTCAATGTGCATCATCCAAAGCTATAGTTAGCTAAGGAGTCAGGTTTTGGGGGGGTTTTTTTCTTTTTTTACAGAAATTAAGAGCAAGTTGAATGCATTTAACTGTGAAAATCAGAATTATCTTAATAGGATAAGTATCTGCTTTTTCTGTAAGAGCACCAGAACTTGAGCCCAGATCCTTCATTTACTCAGTGTCAGCATGACTTGCCTGGTTAAATTCCTAGTTTTGGACCAGAGAGTGGAAAGTCACATACCTGGATTTTGAAATATGTCAGACTAAACAAGCAGTAATAGTCCACTCTTGGAAACTAGCCATTCTGACATCCCTAGTGACTGTCTAGGTCAGGGCTGTCCAACTAGCACATGCAGCCACTGAAGGGTTAAGCTGTGGGCCCTGGGCTCCTGCCTGACTACTGCTCCCCCCCCATTGCTTTGGCTGCAACAGCATCTGGAATCTTTGGGCTCCCCCTCGCTCTGGCTTTCTCTGAGGGGTAGTGCAGAATGGTTGAAGGTGAACCTGTAAGCATTTCATTCAACAACTTGTCTAAATCTATCCCAGTCATGCAGTTGGTCCAATAAAATAATTGCCCACAAAAATCCTTGCTTCTTGCCTATTTCCTGGACCTTCACGATTACAACATCAGTCTAAGACTACTATCTCCTCATTGCACTGTTTTCTGTTTTTTGATCACTTTTTTTTCTTTTAGTGACTAGCTTTTATTTATCTGTAATCTCTCTCTCTCTCCTCAGAGGCAGTTCACTCTTGCCTTCAGGTGCATCTGCTTGGCAGTTCCTATCAGGAGATTTGCAGTATCTGATTTTCTCATCTGATATGCTTCCCTAGGTATGGCTTATCTGGCAGTGATGTTCTTGATAACGTAGCATATGCTCGAGGGTTTAACACAGACCATCAGACCCAGCTCCTGTATCAGGCATCTGCTATGATGGCAGAATCAAGGTAACAGTTGACATAAGCAGAAATTATTTATACACTTTAAATGACAACACTGTAAAAGCTGTCGTAACTGCTAAAAAAACTTAAGTTAGCTTTCCTAGATGCATTTGCTTTCTTAATTGCCAGACAGGGGCAGCTATTAAAGTACAGTCATTCCACAGCAGGTGGGATCCAGCCAGTGAGTATTGCATTCAGCTGTAAATGCTTCTTAATTGGTATTCTGTCTCTAGTCAAATTCTGGATGATTCTTATAAGAATCTAGCTAGAGCTTCTGGCTGAAGCAGTGGTAGCTTAGATTAGCACCTTTTCTCTGTAACTTGCTACAACCATAGAATGATTTGTAAAGACTAGTTCAGAATCATTTTTAGCAGTATTTGTTAACTTCAAATGTATGGAATGTTTTTTTGGTTTTGTTTTTTAAAGAAAAAAACTTGTAGTACAACCAGTGGATTGTGAGAGCTTTGGTTTATAATCAAAATCATTAGTTTCAATTGGAGAGGGAGACCAATTGGAACGGGAAACTTCATTAAAGACTTGATCCTCAAAGGTGCTGATACGATTTATTAAATCTAGGTGGATTTATCAGATCACTTAAGTATATGCTTAATTTCTAACCATATGAAAAATGTTTTGGACTCTCAGGGACTCCACATGTTCTTAACTGGATTGGTCAGTACTCAACAGCTCGCAGGATCATGTTTTGGTGGTGCAGAATCCACAGCCTCCATCCTGCTCCATCAGTTCTTAGCTCTTGATAGCTAGCATTGTTGTTCAGTTCCTGTACTACTGCAGCTTCCTCATATGTCACACAGAATGGGAGTGGACCCCGCTAACCTTAATTGTATTATGGAGATTGATCAATAAATTGGGTTAAATAGTACAGCTCCACTTGAAAATGTATTGGGCTGGTGCCAGTTCTCTCCACTTGCTAGACCTGATCAGTTCATAATGCCACCCTTAAGGCAAGAACTGATGTAAGTGCCAAGTAATAGTGGCTTTTGCTAGTAGCACTCTTACTGTTAAAATAAATGAAACCAGTAGAGGACAGCTGGATTGTCCCTAAAACTAAAATGATGCTACGTAAGACATTTAGATTACTTTTAAAAAGACACTCCTGCAATACAAGTTATACTACTTTAGCAAGATTCCTCATAGTTGGAAGGGAGACTTGCATTGACCTATCTTTCCAGTTCTAACCATGATGTTCTGGGCACTCTACAAACCAAAGCCCTGGTTCCTGCCTTGAAATATTTGAGTCAATAATACGCATGTATGATATCCTCTAGGTATGCATTGCTGATAGTGGACAGTGCCACAGCCCTTTACAGAACTGATTACTCTGGCCGGGGTGAGCTGTCAGCCAGGCAGATGCACCTGGCTAGATTTCTGCGGATGTTGCTTCGACTTGCAGATGAGGTAAAAACTCTGTGGGCTCTGCCTCTTTTCATTCTCCATGTAACTCCATTACCTCTGACATTTTCCATGGATTTTTTCTTAACTGATGATCTTTGCTTTGTGAAAGGATTATCTATTTGTTGTTACAGCTATTTCCAGTTGCTTTGTGGGGGAGGGTTGAGTAGATCTCATCAGCTCTAGATATAGAGAGGACTATCTAAAAAGGAAATATGGATATTGGAGACTATCTTTTTCTTGTATACTTTGTAGAAAAGAACTTGACTTGTGTACCTCTTTCCTGCTAGTTTGGTGTGGCAGTTGTGATCACAAACCAGGTGGTAGCGCAGGTCGATGGAGCAGCCATGTTTGCTGCAGACCCTAAAAAACCTATTGGAGGGAACATCATAGCACATGCCTCAACCACCAGGTAAGAGACTACAGCATCGCTTTTCCCTTGTATTACTGTGCAAAGGCCTTTTGGAATTACTGACTTGACACTTGCAATTTTTTAATACAGAGTTGATATAATTTCTTGTCTGCTTTTTCAAAAGCCATGGAAACCTTTGAGCACTGACAACTGGCTTTTATTGCTCTTTAATACAAAAACATTTGTGTAGTATTGTACAATATTCATAAAGCTTTGCAGGTCCCCCAGTAAGTTGGATCTTCTGCCCTCAAAAGCTTAATGTTAACACTTTTTTTTTTTCTCTCTGTTAGGCTGTATCTGAGGAAAGGTCGAGGTGAAACCAGAATATGCAAGATTTATGACTCTCCTTGCCTTCCTGAGGCTGAAGCCATGTTTGCTATTAATGCTGATGGTGTCGGAGATGCTAAAGACTGAGAAACCCATTCCATTTCATTTGTAACTTGAGTCTTCTGGCCACAGGAGGCTGCATTTCCTTTATGATTTCAACTCTTAGTTGCTCCCTTGCAATCGCCATGAAAAGGCTGTCTGAGGAAACTGTCACAGCTTAGCAGACACATCTGAGATGCATCAGATGCAGCTAACTGGATGGTGGAATATTTTCTTCTTGGGGCTGCAGTTGCACAACACTCTAACATGGTTTCTTCAGAACATGCAGGGGATTTGTGGTCTCCATAGGCATCATTCAACAGTAACTGCTACCAGGTTGGATCCTTAGGTGGCTATAATGCAAGTATTGTGACTGCACTTCGCAACAATTCACAATTTTGCAAGGTTCATGGGTTTGTCAAGTGTGAAGAGTAATAACTTAAACATTTTTCCAGTTTAATGATTAATGACAAAAAAGCAAAACAGTGCTGCAGATTAAAAGTATAATAATGGTGTTTCAGATTGATCACAATCTATTTCTTCTACTAATTCATTTGTTATGGATACTGCAAATATGCTGTTTTTGTCAGTAGCTATTTTTTTTATCTCAGAACTGTATGAGAATCCTGCTTTTAATAAAGAGTTGTGAAAAATACTGATTATATTAGTGGTCTCAGCAAGACATCAATTAAGACCAATGGAGTTTTCAGAATTGGCGAAACTGCTTTTGACAATGTATCTTCCCATAGTAATCTCCTAAGAACCAGCTAGTGACTCTGTTCAGCTTCTGAGACTTCATGAGCTTGCCGTTTGACTTGGTTTGATGTGAGAGAATGTACTTCTTCAAGAAAAGGCCACCTTATGAAGATGGGTAGTGATGCTGGCTCTTCATTTCCCAGTAAATAACTACTTAGCTTTATTATGTAGCTTCAACTGCACCAAAAGGTAAAATGTCATCTTCCCCCCCCCCCCCCCCCAACACTCTCTTGTTAAGTACTTTATTCTTTCCTCTTATGTGTTTTGAAAATGTTTATCATCCTAGAATGTCAATTATTTGTACCGCCTTGTCTGTTTGCGCTCTATGATTAAATTCACCCTAAATGCAAATCTTTCTGTTTCTAAATATAACTTTAGATATGATGTGCTCCTTAAAGTCTTACCTCCAGTGATATGAAATTGCTGACCTAAAGAAAAGCAAGTTTCCTAACAGTCTGAAACAGACGTTTACATCTATGAGTGCTTAAAACTGACAGGTTTTACAGCTAGAGAGTGGAAGTAGAAAGAGGTTTTCAAAAGTACCCAAGCAAAAGTCAGGGGGATTTAGGCTCCTAATTTGTAGGGGTGGGCATGTGGGTGTGTGTAACTTGTACAGCTGAGCATTTCCCCACCAAGGTCTATGTTGTTTGTTAAACAGGCTATTTAACTTTTAAAGTAATAAGCCTCCTTAAGAGATGTTAAATACTTAAAAATAAGCCTGTTGTCAACCTTTCTTTAATCCTTAAAGCAAAACTGATATTCCTTCTGTACAGCACATGATTTTCCTATGCTCCCCTTGTAGTACTTACCTTTTTAAAAGGTTAGGGAGTCCTGGAGAGCACTAGGATGTGATCAGTTGACAGTGTTGGTCATAAATTCCTACGGCGACGGTATATGTGTAGGGGCAGGGAGCAGTGTTCAAGACAACATTGCTTAAAAGCCTAAATTGGGCTCTAGATGCGACAATTAATTGTAAAGGAATACTGTTGAACTGAAATTGCAAACCACTGAAGCTATCTTGTATACTTAGAAGTAATGGTAAGTACTAGAGTTTGGGAGGGGAAATGATAGGTTGGAGTACCTGGGCTAAGGAAAAGCTACAGTGGCATGGTTGTGGTTTGCTTTTCCTTTCCCTCCCTCAGGCTAGTGACAGCTGTCTGGTAGATGGTAATGTATCTTGCTGTTGTTTCAACGCTGTGTAGGTACCAGTCACGAATATCTTGCTCACAGTCCTCTGAGGGCTGATGCATCTGCTTTGCAGCCCCAGGAACATTTGGCAACACCATCAGTTCAATTTGCATTTTGTACGCAAATTAAAAAGCCTCATGCTACAAATGTGGAATGCAAAACCCACAAGGCCCAAGGAACTGAATTTGACTTGCAGATGGAAGAACACAGGCATGGTGTCATGTTGTTGAGAAACAGTCGCATGTTCTTTCCTAGAAAAAACAGCTGTGCCTCGCAACTCGCTGCATTTTGCTTTCTGGGCCTACAGCCAACCAGGTTTATGCCATTGTGTGTGGTCAGCAAAGTTTTCCTAAGCACCCAGCTTCAGAAGCATACGCTAAACTTTTCCAAATGCTACTAGTGCAAGTGTGGAGAAAGCGCTACTCAAGGACTCCAGTGATCCCTGTTTGTTAGTTCTGCAAATACACAAACCCACTGTGGGACACCAGAGCTTGCCCTTGGGTGTGTTTTCAATTATAACTAGGAATCTTTGTTAGAGGTCAGAATTTAGATTGAAAACAGTAGGATTGCTGCATCGGTTGGTGTTACCTCATTCCAATACTACTAGGGCTTAGGTTCCCTTACCAGAACCTCAGCTTGAAAGAGCTTTAACAATGAAGCCTTAACAAAGAAGGAAAGGAGGAACAAATGACCTGGCATGACCTGTGCTACTCTAGGTGCAGAGGTCAGTAATGACTTACGTTAAAGTATCCAGACTTAAATCTAACTTGCTGATTCATTTTCACTCCCTAGCTTTAGCTAACTGAATTACAAATGTGTATAGTTCAGTTTTAAATGCCCCTGACTAATCAAAATCAGAGCAGCACAACCACCATGGCAGTGGTGGTTCCAGTGTTAAAACTGCTGTCTGTCTTTTCCTCTGCACACTGATCTGAACAGTGCTGGCAGGTAGAGTCCATTGCTGAGCCCTCTGGGGCTGGAACAGAAGACTTGCATGCAACTGTGGACACTACCAGCAGCCAAGAAGATTATGTATTACATTACAAACTACAACTTTGCTGGAGTCCTCTTTATTTACTGAAGTAAGAAAAGCTGTTTCTTGTTTTTGGTTTCAAAGCCCCCAAAGTAGCCACCACACTTTGCCTTTTTTTAGGTAATGAAGTAGGTATCACTTGCATAAGAAAGAGTGTGTAGCAAGATAAGCCAAATCATAAATTACCTAAGTTTCCTCATGTGGCTAACTGGATACCTTGTTCTCTTTCCTCCCCCTCTCCCCCACCCCCCACTGTTTTATATAATGTTGCTATCTTCATGTGGGTCCATGTTTATTCCTACACACTGCCTGCAGCTGTCAGGAAGGTCAAGGTGTTCCTATATACCCCAACTGGGATGTGAGATTTTATTGCTTAATCCTTGGAGCACTCTTCTGGATCCTCAAATGTGGAATGCAAACTGTAATACCAAGTAGCTACTATCTAATACCCCTCCAGGCTGTGCTTTATTCAAAACCTCTTTTCAGATGGTACAAAAAAACTCTAGGAAGGAGCCAAGTTGTTGAAATAACACTTATACTGAAGTTAATCTCAAATTTGTATTTTGAAAGCAAACAAAAATATCAACAATTGAAATGGCTGCAAAGAAAAGGCAATTGGTTTGAAGTCTTAATTTATAACAAACCACAGCAAAACTAGTTTATCTGGGTTTATGCTACTGCCAAGAATATTCTCTGCCTTGACCTATACTCCTCAGATAGTACTGTTAAAAAGATGAGCCTTTTGGAGTTTTTATTTACACATCATTTTAAGCATTCATTTGGCTGACAGCCCAGTGCTGACATTATGGATGTTACTCTCTTTAGCATTATGTTTTCCACTACCCAGACAAGCTCTTACTTGCCTCATACAAGGTCCAGGCTTCTTCAGTAATGATTGTATGTCTATGATCATGCTGGAAACTGCTACGTTACTTGAGGAGTTTTGGAACGCCATGATTCCAATTGCATTTTGCCATCAATACTGAAATTCCTGTTTATCGTCCTTGCTGCCTGCCACTGTCTGATGTTGACCAGATCTACTTCCCTTATTTCACAGTGAGGTAATGTCCAAGACTTCTTGTATAACTATAGATAACGCCTTCTTGGGTTGGAGATCTATTTGGTCTCGACTGGCATTAAAAGGACCATTTTCAGGAAAGAAAGGGACTATAGCATAATGGATGTAAGTGCAAGTTGATGTTGGATAGACAGGAATTAGCTAGTGTTACACAGACACAGCTCCCATTTATTTCCAAAGAAGCTGTTGCTTTTGCTTGGTACCTCACAAAATCATCCCTTTATCTCAAATTTGAACTTGAATCTTGGAAACTTGATGGTTGAAAGGGTTAACAAGGTGAAATATTTTTTCATATCGACTACAGGTTCACCTCCATTCCATTTTGTGAACACACAATTTTTGTCACTACCAAGAGTCCTCTGGACCAGGTTGAAGATTCTCCTTTAAGTGGTAATTATAAGACTCTAGGTATAATCTAATCTGAAAAGCAGACGTGAAATTATTATTATTTGAAAGCTAGCAGGTTGTTGAAGGCTGTTATTGCTGTGCTCCAATCCATCCTTCATGTAGATTAGCATTTGATACAAGGCAAGCCCCTAGCCACCTTTCAGTTGATTCATAGATTGTAAGGCCAGAAGGGACCTCGGAAGATCATCAGGTCCAGCCCCCTGCACCAAGCAAGGATAGCATCTTATGGTTACTGACACTCTTTGTATGCATGTTGCATTGGTCCTGGTCAGGTGATGTTTTCTGCAGGACTGTTTATCTGCTGGGACTGTATTACTTCCCTCCTTTGATTGTAAAGGAAAACCCACCTATGCCAATAGCTATTTTCTTACACTAGTTGAACCAAACATAGTTGATATCCTTACCCACAGAAGTCACTGTCACCTTGCTTCAGGAAAAGGCTACTACTCCCTATAGCTGGCTGTGGTGGAAGGGGGAAGCCTGAGGATCACTGCACAGAAATGCTCGAGTCAGTGGCACCAGTGGGCTCAGGGTGGGTCTAGAATATGCTGGGATTTGCAAGCAGATGGTCTGAGCAAAGCCATAAGCAGCAGTAGGGCATATCTTGTGTGGTGGTTCTGCATTTATGGTAACAATAAATAAAAGTTTGAGCATCAAGTTCCTGCCATAAGCAGTGCATTTGTTCATGCAGTTATCTGTAAAAAAGTGACTGCTGGGAGCTCTGCCTGAGTGCTGTGCACACATGGAGAATGCAGGTCTAGGGCCTTTAGGCTCCCAATGAACTTTGTGCAACATGCTCAGGGCAGTGCTAACATACCAGACTGCTCTGGCAAAAGGAACTCACCTCCAAACAAAGCAGGGCTTGGCATTGTGTTCTACTTCTGACCTCTGTGCCAGGCTTCCTTTGTCCTGCCCCGTGACTCTTCCTGTCTGTATGCATGCACACCGTCCAACAGATGGAAAGGAAGGAGTTAAGGAGCCTGTCACAAGGTGGAAGCCGGCTGGAGGAAAGCAGTCACGCAATGAAAACAGTGCTAGCTTGAAAGGGGCAGGGTTCTCACGCATTGCCGTGTAACCGTCATCTATCTTGTCACGGTCCAGCCCTCCTGTCAGCATTAATCCACAGCGACAGTGGATTAATCTCCCCCCCACGCACTTACACACTTCTCTCCCAAGAGTGAGATAACAACAGGGAGAGCTGGAGTCTGTTCTTTTGCCAAGCAGCCTGCACTCCTCTGGCTCACACTCGCACAAAAACAACAGCTAGTTATAGAGAGCACTGATGATTTCTCAATTACACATGCTAGAGGGAACTTTTTCATTTCAATCCCTTCTTTTCACTGGCAGGACACACTGACAGCTCCCTTTCCCTGCCAGCACACAGACACCCCACTGATGGGCTTTAATTACTGGAAAAGAAAGCCCATCAGCCTGCAGGCAATATCCCTGAGTGCACCAGTCTGTCTATAGGCAGACGAGGTTCCTTGGGTGAATGTGATATCTTTTATTAGACCAACCCAAATGGTTGGAGAATAATTATTAAGCAAGCTTTCGAGTTCAAAAACCCTTCGTCAGGCTATGGAGGTTTCAGCACTTTGTGTGTGCTCTTCCTGGATGGAATGAAAAGTAAAGGAGCCAGGGGCTGGGGACTCAGTTGCCAGGCAGATTATAATGTATCAAAAATCCAATGTCTATGTTTAGTCCAGGGGTTTAGGTTGTAGCCGTGTTGGTCTAAGGACATAGGCAGACAAGGTTCCTTGGGTGAATTTGATATCTTTTATTAGACCAACCCAAATGATTGGAGAATAGTTATTAAGCTTAATATGGGGGGCAAGGAGAAAGGGATTTGGTGGTAGGGATCTGCTACAGACCCCCACACCAAGGGGAAGAACTAGATTCGGGGCTCCTGAGGCAACTCTCGGAGACCATAAAAGCTAAAGAGGCGGTAGTCATGGGGGACCTAAACTACCCAGACATCTGCTGGGAGACGCAGACAGCAAAGTCCCACCGCTCACGCAGGTTTCTAACCTGTGTACAGGACCTCCACCTGACACAGGAGGTACACGGTCCCACTAGGGGGAATGCCATACTGGATCTGGTATTGGCAATGGGGGATGACATGGTAGGGGACCTACAGATCGGTGGCCATCTCGGGGACAGTGATCACCTAATAATAGAATTCTTCATAAGAAGTCGAGTGGGTAAGGTAACTAGTAGGGTGAGAGTGCTAGACTTTAGGAAAGCTGATTTCAGTGAACTCAGGCGATTAGTCAAGGATGCACTGCAGAGTAGGAGTTTTGAAGTGATGGGAGCCCAAGAAGGGTGGCTGTGCCTTAAGGAAATGATCCTTTAGGCACAAAGGGAGATGATCCCAATGTGAGGAAAAAGAGGGAAAGGGGCTAGGAGTCTTCCTTGGCTGACCAGAGAAATCCAGGGCAGCCTAAGGGCCAAAAAGGGAGCACATAAAAAGTGGAAACAGGGAGAGATCACCAAAGAGGAGTATACCTCCTCTGCTTGCGCTTGTAGGAAGGCAGTTAGACAGGCCAAAGCTACCATGGAGCTGAGGATGGCATCCCAAGTAAAGGACAATAAGAAATTGGTTTTTAGATATATAGGGAGTAAAAGGAAGGCCCAGGGAGGAATAGGACCCCTACTAAATGGGCAGAAGCAATTGGTGATGGACAGGGGGGACAAGGCTGAACTCAACGAGTTCTTTGCCTCAGTGTTCCTAAGCGAGGGACACGACAAGTCTCTCACTGGGGTTGTAGAGAGGCAGCAGCAAGATGCCAGACTACCAAGCGTAGACCCTGAGATGGTGCAGAGGCACTTGGAAGAACTGGATGCCTTTAAGTCGGCAGGCCCGGATGAGCTCCATCTGAGGGTGCTGAAGGCACTGGCTGACATCATTGCACAGCCACTGTCGGGAATATTTGAACGCTCGTGGCGCACGGGCCAGGTCCCAGAGGACTGGAAAAGGGCCAATGCGGTCCCCATTTTCAAGAAGGGGAGAAAGGAGGACCCGAGCAACTATAGGCCAGTCAGTCTCACCTCCATCCTTGGCAAAATCTGTGAAAAAATTATTAAGGCTCACATTTGCGAGAGTCCAGCAAGACAAATTATGCTGAGGGGAAACCAGCACGGTTCGTAGCAGGCAGATCGTGCCTGACTAATCGAGTGTCTTTTTATGATCAGGTTACAAAACGCCTGGACACAGGAGGAGGGGTGGATGTCGTATACTTAGACTTCAGGAAGGCCTTCGATACAGTATCCCACCCCATACTGGTGAACAAGTTAAGAGGCTGTGACTTGGATGACTACACAGTCCGGTGGGTGGCGAATTGGCTGGAGGGTCGCACCCAAAGAGTCGTGGTGGATGGGTCGGTTTCGACCTGGAAGGATGTGGGCAGTGGGGTCCCACAGGGCTCGGTCCTTGGACCGATACTCTTTAACGTCTTCAGCGACTTGGACGAGGGAGTAAAGTGTACTCTGTCCAAGTTTGCAGATGACACAAAGCTATGGGGAGAAGTGGACATGCCGGAGGGCAGGGAACATCTGCAAGCAGACCTGGACAGGTTGGACAAGTGGGCAGAAAACAACAGAATGCAATTCAACAAGGAGAAATGCAAAGTGCTGCACCTAGGGAGGAAAAATGTCCAGCACACCTACTGCCTAGGAAGTGACCTGCTGGGTGGCACGGAAGTGGAAAGGGATCTTGGAGTCCTAGTGGACTCCAAGATGAACATGGGTCGGCAGTGTGACGAAGCCATCAGAAAAGCCAATGGCACTTTATCGTGCATCAGCAGATGCATGACGAATAGGTCCAAGGAGGTGATACTTCCCCTCTATTGGGTGCTGGTCAGACCGCAGTTGGAGTACTGCGCGCAATTCTGGGCACCGCACTTCAAGAGGGATGCGGATAACCTGGAGAGGGTCCAGAGAAGGGCCACTCGTATGGTTAAGGGCTTGCAGACCAAGCCTTACGAGGAGAGACTAGAGAACCTAGACCTTTTCAGCCTCCGCAAGAGAAGGTTGAGAGGCGACCTTGTGGCTGCCTATAAGTTCATCATGGGGGCACAGAAGGGAATTGGTGAGGTTTTATTCGCCAAGGCGCCCCCGGGGGTTACAAGAAACAATGGCCACAAGCTAGCAGAGAGCAGATTTAGATTGGACATTAGGAAGAACTTCTTCACAGAGTGGCCAAGGTCTGGAACAGGCTCCCAAGGGAGGTGGTGCTCTCCCCTACCCTGGGGGTCTTCAAGAGGAGGTTGGATATGCATCTAGCTGGGGTCATCTAAACCCAGCACTCTTTCCTGCCTATGCATGGGGTCGGACTCAATGATCTATTGAGGTCCCTTCCGACCCTAACATCTATGAATCTATGAAAACCATTTGGGTTGGTCTAATAAAAGATATCTAATTCACCCAAGGAACCTTGTCTGCCTATGTTTAGTCCATGATCTTTAGTATCCAGGAGGTTGATGAGATGGAGCTCATAGGCTCGTCTCTGGGAAGTGTTGTGTAAGTTTCCCATGAGGATCAGGACTGAGAGAGTGGAGAGAGAGTGGCCCTCCTGTGAGAAATGTGCCCCCACCGGTAATTTCTGGTATGCTTTCATTCTGGTGCGCGGTTGTTGTTTGGTGTCTCCTACGTATTTTGCATCAGGGCATTTGGTGCATTGGATGAGATATATTACATTTCTGGAGGTGCAGCTGTAAGATCCATAAAACTGAAAGCAGCAATCAACCCACAAATATTATCAATCTCTCCACACGCATGCTTACCAAAACTGAAAAATCTGTCCTTTCTAAAGGCCTAAATTTCTGTCCAGAAAAATACCCTAATAAAATACTTCAATGTGAAGAACTAGAAGAATTTTTCCGACGCCTGCACCTCAAAGAATATTTCCACGACCAAACTGAAGCCACTCCCAACAACAACTCATCCTCTGACAACATTCAGGAGAGGATCAATGCCAAAAAGCCCAAAAAACCAGCAGATTTGGACACCTCACAGTGGACGAAACCCTAACCTTGACCGCTACATTGACTGCTTCAGGGAAACAATGAACAATGAAATAATCAACACACGCCACCACAACAACCTCTCTCTACCAGAGAAAAAGGCCATAGAATCTCTAAGATCTCACCACCAAATAGTAATAAAACCAGCAAGTAAAGGAGGAGCCATAGGCATCCTAAACCGTGAGGATTACATAAAGGAAGCCAAGAGACAGCTGTCTGACACCACCTACTACAAAGAACTACAAGAAGATCCTACTCCCCTTTTTACCAAAAAACTCAACAATACCATCAAATCATTTCCATCAAGACTACAAAAAAAACTACAGACCTTGATCCCCCCGCTACCTAACCCGGGGACTTTTTACATGTTCCCTAAAATCCACAGACAAGGGAACCCTGGCAGACCTATCATATCCAACCATGGCACCCTAACTGAGGAAATATCAGGTTTCGTTGAATCAGTCCTAAAACTGCTTGCCACCCCAGAGCAAGTTTTGTACAAGACACTACAGGCTTTCTACGGAAACTTAAAAACATAGACCACCTTCCCAGCAACACACTCCTAGCTACCATGGACTTTACCAGCCTATACACCAACATCCCACACCAGGATGGCATCCAAGCTGGCCTTACATATCTACAGGAACAAGATTACAACTCAGAATACAGGCCCAAAGATATTACTGACCTTCTACACTTCATCCTTACACACAACAATTTCACTTTTAATAATCAACACTTCCTCCAGATGATGGGAACAGCTATGGGCACTAAAATGGCCCCACAGTATGCCAACCTTTTTATGAGCCACCTGGAAGAAGACTTCCTCAAGAACTGCACCATCAAACCCTTGCTATACTTAAGATACATCGATGACATCTTCATCATTTGGACCGAGAACCTGCAATCTCTGATTGAGTTCCATCAGAAATGCAGCACTCACCATCCCTCCATCCGACTTTCTTTAGAATACTCCAGCACCAACATCCCCTTTTTAGACACATTGATCAGTATCCAGAAGGGTAAAATACAGACCACAGTATACAAGAAACCCACAGACCAACATACATATCTGCACAGAACCAGCAATCACCCTAAACACACCAAAAAAGCTGTGATATACAGCCAAGCCCTCAGATACCACCGCATCTGTACTGAAGAGAACACCTGGGATTGCCACCTCACCAATCTTAAAAAGGCTTTCACCCAACAAGGACACTCGTCCAGAGAGGTAGATCGCACATTTGAAAGAGCCACCTGGATACCACGTGAAGAACTGCTGCAGTACAGAAGAAAACCCCCCACAAATCGCACACCGCTGGTTATGACCTATCACCCCTCCCTTGAACCTGTACAGAAAATCCTCAAAAAATTGCAACCCATATTAGAAAGAAACCCTATTCTTAAAAAGATCTTCTCAGAGCCACCCATCCTAGTCTTCAAACAAGCACCAAACCTCGCCAACCTCATCACCAGAAGCAAACTTCCTCAAGCCCAGAACACACCAAAAGGATCCAGACCATGCCATGACAAGAAATGCAAAACCTGCCCACACATCTCCACTACCCCCACAATTACTACACCCCACAACAGAGCCATCAGCATCCCTGGATCTTACAGCTGCTCCTCCAGAAATGTAATATACCTCATCCAATGCACCAAATCCCCTGATGGAAAATATGTAGGAGAGACCAAACAACAACTGAGCACCAGAATGAACGCACACTGGAAATCTATCAAAGACAGAAACACCCAATTACCGGTGGGGGCACGTTTCTCACAGGAGGGCCACTCTCTCTCCAATCTCTCAGTCCTGATCCTCAAGGAAAACTTACACAACACATCCCAGAGACGAGCCTATGAGCTCCATTTCATCAGCCTCCTGGATACTAGAGATCATGGACTAAACATAGACATTGGATTTTTGATACATTACAATCTGCCTGGCAACTGACTCCCCAGCCCAGCCCAGCCTCTGGCTTCTTTACTTTTCATTCCATCCAGGAAGAGCACACGCCAACTGCTGAAGCTTCCTTAGCCTGACGAAGGGTTTTTGAACTTGAAAGCTCGCTTAATAACTATTCTCCAACTATTTGGGTTGGTCTAATAAAAGATATTAAATTCACCCAAGGAACCTTGTCTGCCTATGTCCTTAGACCAACACGGCTACAACCTACACCCCAGTCTGTCTATATTACTCCAGGATATTTCGGACCAGTGATTCAGGATTCACAAAGGTAAATTCCTATGAAACTCCAGAGTCTGGAAATAGGAAGAAGTTCACAATCTGGGAGTGGGCTGGGGCATTCTCAGCTTTACAGCTTTACAGATGAAACACCTAGGCTATGCCTAGGCTATGATCTGGGTCTGGAAATTTTATTTCAAGATTGTTCTGGCTAAACTGGTTTACAGCATGGCCTGGTGGGTTCATGTGGGTCTCACAGACCCTAGACCATTATACTGGTGCCCTAAGAGCTAATAAGTCTGACCATTATAATGGTGCTCTCAGAGCTTACCCCCGTTTCTATGCCAGGCCTGTGGTCTTTCACTTTGCAAGAGGGAACGTTGCACCACTCCAAAAGCAGTCCCTGGGTCCTTCCCTGCTGTTTCACAGCACAACTCTTTCCATGAATCCAAAGAACTTGACCTCCTCTTAGACACTGCTAAATACATAGTAGAGGGAGGGGTAAAAGTCTAGATTCTGAACTTTCCCCTTCAGGTGCCTAAATTCAAAAATTCACAGAAGTTTAGGGCTGGAAGGGACCTCGTGAGATCATTGGGTCCACCTCCCCCGCTCTAGGAAGGAAAGACTGCTGGGGTCAAATAACCCTAGCAAGATGTATGTCCAGTCTCCTTTTGAAGATCTCCAAGATAGGTGCCTGCATCACCCCTGCTGGTAGTCTATTCCACAGTCTGGTCACGTGAACTGTGAAGCAGTTTTTCCTTGTATCCAGTCTGAACCCTTCTAGGAGTTTATGACTTGCTCCTGGTTTTCCCCTGGGGTGCTCTGGTCAATAGTTGTTCACTAGGCCCTGATGCTCACCCCTGATACATTTGTAAACTACCAAATCCCCCGAAGTCTTCTCTTTTCTGTGCTGAACAGTCCTGTATCTGTCAGCCTTTCCTTGTATGGCTTGCTCTAATCATATAAGTGGCTCTTCTCTGGACTCTCTCAAGCTTCTTCACATCCTTCTTGAAGTGCGGCACCCAGAACTGGACGCAGTGCTCCAGCTGCAGCCTCACCAATGCCGAGCAGAGCAGGAGAATAACTTCCTTACTTTTGCTTGAGATGCACTGGTTGATGCATGTCAGCATATTGTTTGCTCTGCTAACTGTAGCATCACACTGGTGGCTCATATTAATTTTGAATATGGTCAGTTATGACCCCCAGGTCCCTTTTGGACATGGTGTTAGCTAGAGTAGCACCACCGAGCCTGTAAGTTTGTTGCGGAGTACTTGAGCACCAACAGCATTCTAAAAACCCTGTAAGTACCTGGGTTCTGCTGGTAATGTCTCCTGAATGCCTAAATCTTTGCTTTGAGATTGGCCAAAATCTCCATGCTCCTCACACTGAGCCAATTTTATGCCTTAATCCTGACAAGATTCACCAGCTATCATTACTCCCACACCCATCTCACCTCTGAGATAATTCCATTAGATGTAGGCACTGACTTTGTTTTTTTGCCAATGGATGCTTTTTTTTTTCTCCCCCCACCCGGCGTGTTCCCATACCAAGCCCCACACGTGCCCAGAAGTAGTGCATTACTTCAACCTGGCTTGCCTAACATGGCTTGTGGATGCTGAGCACCCGCTAATTTTTTTACTTGAGCCCTTGAGCAGCCATGGAGTCAGACCCTATGCCATTAAATTGCTGAAAGCATGCCCAACCCTACACAGACCACTCCCATCAAGAGCCCTTAGCCACCAGCTCAGTGATCTGAGATACCCACATTCAACTCCCACCTTCAGTTCCTGTAAACTAATGTTTTAACTATGAAGCCCTAAATACATACCTAAGGGACCACCTTCCCTCTTACTATCTTCCATCTCAATTCATAAGGTCAGCCAAAAGCAACCTCCTGCAAGTACACTAAAAACACATGGGAGGTTGTTCTCAGTAATGCATCTGCTCTGAAATTTCTTCCCCCTTGTAGACCACTAGAGACAAAGCCTAGACATTTTCTAGAAGTGGTGCAGGACCTTTTGAATTGGAGCAGTTGTTTAGCAAGCCATGTTAAATTGGAAGACTATTTGGGGATTTTTTGTTTGATTCCCTTTATATCTTATTTAATATTTTATCTGCTTTTGCTTTTAAAGTTATTTTGTCTTTCATTGTAATGCACCCGAGCTGTTTTTTTAGAAGAACAGCAGATAAATTTAATACATCAATGAATAGAAGGAATGCCTGATTTCTAGCATTTTTTACAGACAGAATTAATACCTGATCCATGAGGATCTTGCTGGGGAAACCCACCCAGCTTAAAATTCTTACCAGAGCATCTGCCATAGGGCTTCTTTGGTAAGGACAAAGCCACAGACTCACAATATTTACCACTGCAAATGGACAGTCTCTCTCTAACAAGGTTGTCTCACAGAGGAGTCGCAGGAGTTCACAGCCATCTTCTGAAAGGGTTCCTTTATGAGAAGCAGCATTCTCAGGCTGCTTCGTGCTTGGCCCAAGCTTTTCTCACCTTCTGGCAGGGATCACAAGTCTTGCAGCATAAATGAATTGCCTCCAAATTCCAGGCCAGTAAAAATTGTGCAAAAATCTCTGTGTTGTGTGCCTGATCCTGTCATGGGACTGGACATTTTGAAAGTGACATTTTGGGGTTGATGCTTGTAGGAGACTACGTGCTGTCTCCTGATCTCCTACTATTCCATTTCCTTGTAATTCCCTATATTTTCCATAGTGAATGGGGCAAAATATTTGGATCATCATGATTTTAAAACCTGTTCTAAGGGGTTAAGACCTGTTAGAAAGTGGATCTTGCCAGAACCAGGTAATGTTTTTGGTTAACAAATGACTGGAGGGGAGAGGGTCCTCACTGCCACCCTCACTTTCTGCTTACTTGCAAAAAGGGATGCCTGCCTCACCCAGCACTGCTGCATACACTGACAGCAAAGAGGTAAAAAAAACTCCAAACTCTACCTGAACAGTCTGTGTTTCTCAACTTAAATGTCAGCTGCTCTTTGGAAAGACTCATGGAAAAAATATCCATTCAATCACACAGTTCAGTTATGATCCTGGCTGGATGACAGAGCACTTGATGCAACAGGAAGATAGAGACCTGAGGGGAGAGAACAACAGAAAGCCAGATAGACACACACCTAAGTGCACTGCCAGAACTCCCAAGAGCTTCAATACTCTTTCTAGCACTGACTCCTAATGGCAGGACCACGAAGCCTACAGATAGCAAACTACTAGTAGGTCAGCCAATGCCCTGAACGTACAATAGTAAGTACAGTACAGTAACCCAAGTAAGCAACACAGAAATTATTAGACACCTGACTCATGAACAACTTATACCACTCAACCTCAACCTCAATTTAACCACTCCCATCTCTAACAATGAGTTTGACACAGCTATTAAAGCTATCAAGACTGACAACCCTACTGGACCAGATAATATATTTCCAGAATCTGTTACCAGGCTCAGAACCATAATGAACAGACGGCTTCAGAAATTCATGTATAAATGTCTAGAAAGTAACAGATTTCCAAAAATCTGGAGAAAAGCTAATGTCATTGCTGTCCTGAAATCCAAACCACTAGAGGATCCAAAAGAAGCTACCAACCCATCTCACTACTCTGCATTTCATACAAACTCATGAAGCACATAATCCTGACTAGAACAAAGAACATCATTGATTCCCAGCTCCCAAAAGAACAAGCTGGCTTTTGGAAAAAGAGGTATACCACTGACCAATGTACCTTACTTACATCTGTCATAGAAAATGGATTTGAAATGAAGCAGAAAACAGATGCAATCTTTTTCAACCGTACAGCCATCTATGATACTGTATAGCACTAAGGCCTCAAATATAAATTGCACTCTATGATACCTGACTGCAAACTATGCACTTTCATCACGAACATGATCTCTAACAGACCATTCAAGCTTGCTGCTAGCCAATAATAAGAAAGCAGAATATGAACTGTGAAGAATGGAGTCCCCCAAGGGTCAGTGCTAGCACCAATACTTTTCAATGTATATATCTCAGACTTCCCACATACAACATCTAAGCGATACATGTCCACTGACAATGTCACTATAGGAGTCCAAGGAACTGACATGACAGAACTGGAAAAGATACTGAGTATTCACATGAAACCCATTGCTGACTCTCTCCACAAGTGGTGCTTAAAGTTGAGCATCAATAAATCAGTATCACTACTCTTCCACTGGGACAATCGTCAAGCCAAGAACATGTTGAATATCAGAATAGGCAACCACATCCTTCCCCATGAGCAGCCTACCCCGGAGTTGCATTAGACCATTCTCCCACCTATCAACATCAAGTTCAGAAGGGCAGCAGTAAAGTCTCTACACAGGTCACTGCTTTAAGATGTTTGGTCAGCATGGTATGGTGTGCCAACTTCAAAGTGCTCAGAACCACCACATTTGCAATGGTACATGTCGCAGCAGCATATTGTGCTCCAGTACAGTCTAGAAGTTGTCACAATAAAAAGCTCAAAACTGTACTTTACAGTGTGCTGAGATTCATAACAGGCTGTGTAACTTACACACAGAGGTACTCCCTGTACTCTTGTGCATTAGACCAAGTGACATAAGAAGACAGACCCTAACATCATTACTGGCAATACAGTAGATGCTGTTAACTGAAAATCCAAACAGATGGAGGCTTAAGAGGCTTAAAAGTTATAAACCATTTGCATATGAAGCCCACAAATTCCTGGAAGAGATTGGGAATATTGAACCAAACCTATGGGCAGCAATAGAGTAGGCTGACCACTGGGAAAGGTCAGATATATCCCTACAGCATTTTATACCAACACTGAAAGTATGTCGTCCCATTTGTCTCAGCGTAGAGTTCCAAGTATTCCATATTGCATCTTATAGGTTTTCCAGTAATTATTTATAATTACTAGAATGTAGAATGATATGATTACTGGAATTATAATTGTTTAGCATTATAATTTTATATTTAAAGTTAAATTATCTGCTGAGAAGGCTTTCTATAGCTGGAGTGTCAAGTGTATAGCCTAACAGGTGACTGAAGGACACTGGAAGTTGGGCCCTTTGGTCTTGCTGGGCATGGCTACTGGTGGTAAGCTGGCTCACTGTGGCCAGACCCAGTGCTCCTGCCACCCCCTCTGGACCCTGGACCCTCACCACTACCAGGCCCTTAGTGGCTGCTGCCACCCCCGGAACCAGCACTGTCCCTATTGCCACTGGACCCTGTGCTATTGCTGCTGCAGTAAGTTTGACACCCTGAGTTACAGGGTATAAAAACAACTTTATTCTCAGTCATTCCTTATGTGTTAGTTCCTGGTACCCTAGAGGAATACATGTTTAGATTTAGTTATAACCACAATGTTTTGGTTTGGTTTTTGTACAATTAGGGGGCAAGTAAAAAGTGCATGCGTTTCCAGAGAAGAATGTGTTATGTATCTTTTTGCTGGTGCCAGATCTTTTGCTTATTTTATATTTGTAAAGGCAGACACCTCTCCTTGGACTGCATTAGGGTTTGTACAGATCGCAGGTCTCAAGATTCTCTATTTGCAGTTTAATTTCCTGCTTACCTAAATATCAGTCTAACAGACAGACAGTTAACTCACATATAAGAAACCTATATTAAAAACATTAGGCTTGAAAAATCAAGCTTTTAGAACTGAGGAAATGCCAGAATTAAGGTTGCCCACCTTTATATGCATACATTCTTATAGTCATGAATTACATGCCGCTATACCATTTTTAACATAGGACCCCCCACCACATTCTCCATATAGGATAGATGGTGTCCACTGAATAGAGAGCTAGTCAATATTACATTTTACCCTCATCAGTCAGTGCTTGGACGCATACCAGATTTACAGTACATTGACTTAATCCTACAGTGAACATAGAATTGTTAGCTACCCCAGATAGGGAGCAAAAACACAAAAGGATAAAATCAAAATTGTCAAAGTAATTCCACCACTTCTGGAACCTGAAATGTGCCACCCCTGATTTTCTGAGCTGTTAGTGCTGTGCTGTCTGAGGAGACAGCCTGGGGACTTCAGTTGCAGCTGTGAGTTCTTAGCACTTGGGCAAATCAGCCGCCAGGTGTCCGAGCTAAGCTCCCAGAAAATGAGAAGAGCATAGTTAACAACAACCTGCAAATCAAAACATAATACAGGAATGGACCTCCTGGGTCACTAAGTCCAGGGCCCTGCCTTCACAAGTATCATATCATACAATCCCATTCAGAAACTGATCAAGCTCTGTTTTAAAAGGAGTTAGGATCCTCACCTCCTCTAATCCTATTGGGAGGCTGTTCCAGAATCTCATTCCTGGGATGGCAAGAAACTTTTTCCTAATTCCCAGCATACATTTATTCATGGCCAGTTTATATCAATTTATTTTTATGCCAACATTGTCTTTTCACTAAAACAGTTCTTTTCTCTCCTTTGTGTTGACCCCTGTTGTATTTATATGCAGCAACCATATCCCCATTCATGCCTGTGGTTTGCTAGACTAATACAAAGAACAGGATCTCTGTAGTAGAGGCAGCATTCAAGTGCCTAAACCACAAGCTTTCTCTTCCTGTACCCCCCACCCCATTTAGTACACATTTTCCTACCTCTCCCATACAAAGCAAGGGTCCTACAGACAGCTTTCCATTTTATTTTATTTTATTTTGCCTCACTGATATGCTAGAGTTCTTTGGGGGTGTTAACAAGCAGGTGGACAAGGGGGATCCAGCTGACATAACATATTTCAATTTTCAAAAATCTTTCAACAAGGTCCTTCACCAAAGGCCCTAATAAAGCTGGCTAAAGAATTGGAGGGAAGATCATTTCAAAGACTGAGAGCAGGTTAAAAGATAAGCAGCAAAGGACAGGGCTAAATGGTCACTTTTCAGGATGGAAGGAGGTCAAAAGTGGGGTCCTGCAGGGATCTGTGCTGGCCCAAGATCTGTTTCACATTTTCATCAGTGACCTCGAAATGGGGGTGCATAGTGTGCAGCAGCAAACAAAAAAGCCAATAAAAGTTTGGGTATCATTAAGAACGGAATTAAAAAAACAGAACATTATTATGCCACTATACAAAGCCATGGTGCACCCACACCTTGAACACTATGTGCAAATCTAGTCTCCACATCTCAGAATGGATGTAGTTGACTTAGAAAAGGTACAGACAAGGGCAACCAAAATAATTAGGGGCCTGGAGCAGTTGCCATATCAGGAAAAAATGAGAAGGGGTAAGATAGAGGTCTATAAAATCATGAAGGATGTAGACCAAGTGAACAGGGAACTGTTATTCACCAAATCCCCAAACACTACAGCTAGGGGGGCACTCACTGAAATCAGTAGGTGACAGGTTTAAAATTAACAAGAGAAGAATATTTTTAATGTAATGCACAATTAACTTGTGGAACTCACTGCCACACGAGGTGGAGACAGAGAGCAGAGCCAGGTTCAAAAAGGGATGAGACAAATTCATGGATAATAGATCTATTAATAGCTATTAAACAGAGCAGATGGAGATGTTTCCTTTGGCATCTCTAAACCAATGATGGTGGATGTCAGGGAGGGTCCTAAATGAGATAGATAGATCACTCTAGATATACCTGGCTTAATGCTCTCCCTTTAAAGCAGGGGTTCACAACATACAGTCCATGGAGCCACTGGATCCTGTGCCTGTGCCCATGCCTGAGCAACGAGCTGTGCCAGGGCCAGGAGCTGGAATTTATGCCTGTGCCACTGTCACTTCACTCCACCCTCACCTCCCCCTTTCCTAAGGCTGCAGAAGGGGTGCAGCTTCTAGTTGGGGGGTTGCTGCATTGGGGCCAGGGAGCTGTCCCCTCAAAGCTTTGTCCTCACTGTTGCCACTTCTCCCCACCCTGCCTTCCCCACTCTCCCCTTCCCAAGACTGTGATGACAGCACAGCTTCTTGCCAGAGCAGAGCTACACAAAGGGGAGGGGGAGAAGGGAGGGGAGGGTTAGGTTGGGGCTGGGTGGAGGGATAGGGGCAGGGAAAAGCAGCAGCAGTGTGAAAGCATCTTCCAGCTCCCCAGCCCCAGCACAGCTACCCTCCAGCTTGAATCTGCACTTGTACTGCAGCCAGCAAGAGAGGGGTTGGGAGAAGCATCAATGCCATGGGCACAGCTTCAAGTCAGAGGGCAGCTGGGCCAGGGCCAGGGAGCTGAAAGCTGCTTCCATGCTGCTACCATTCCTCCCTGCACCACCCCCAGCCCTACTCTGCCTGGGAGCTATGTTGGCACCACAAACAGCGAGCAGAGGGCAGGAGAATCAGTGGTGGTATGAGTGTACCTCCCAGATATGTGGTTCTGGTAGGGGGCATAGGGAAAGCCTCCCTACCACTCCTGAAGCCCCCTGCCCCGAGCTGGACTGGTTCTTCTGGGCAATGGCTTGAAGAAGGTTGCCAGCCCCTGCTCTACAATATCCATTCCTTGCCACTGTCAGAGATAGGATATTGGGCTAGATGGACGACTGGTCTGACCCAGCATGGTACCGCTTATGTTCAGATTTCTGTATTACCCTGATTCTTCCCTAGAACAGATCCATCCTGTACACTGTATGAGGCAGGAGCCTGGATGAGGTGAAGGAGGGTGGGAGACAGGAGAGACTACATCATAGTGCCTATATGCAAAGAACTGAATTAATTCCAGCGTTTATAAACTCCTGAGAATTTGACTTTGCAAGCAAAGTGTGTTTGTGCATGCATGTGTGTGGATGTATGAGTGTGCACACATATGTGCTCCTGTGTGTGTATGTTTGTGTGGGTGCATGCACATAAATTCCTTTGTTAAGGGAAAAAAACAAGCAAGCTGAAGAAAAACAGATATTCTTTTCATGTGGGTCACACTGGTACTGGAATCTTGAGATCCACCACAGACCCCTGCCACTTGACCTAGGGGAGTACCTGAAAGCAGCAGCCAGCTGCTATCCTCTATGTGTACCAGATAATGAGGGGATAAAATACACAGCACACCAATGGGTTTCACACATACCTGTTAAACACAAAGCAGCAGGCAGGCTCAGGAAACCTGGATTTCATGCCGTCCTCAGAAGGGAGCATGTTTAGTGGGCACAGACCCTATCATCTTACCTCCCTCAAACTCTGACCATCCCCCAAGCACATCCTTGCCCTATTTGGTTGCTCCCCAACCTTCTGCTTTCCATCTTTCTATAGTCACAGGAGCACAGGGCTTGAAAGAACCTCTCTGGTCACGTGCTATTAAAGGTAACCACATCATATAATCTTGTTCATACATTTATTGAGCTCCATCTTAAAACCAGTTCATCCTGTTGGTTCCAAAAGCTGCTGCTGGAAGGCTGCTACATGTAGCTTGGGCAAGGGCACCACTGAAAACCCAGGAGATAATCCCTCTGCTCCAAATTCCAGTGCCAAAATGGCCCTTTGCACCAGAAGGAAGAACTGAAAGGCAAGTCCTGCTCAGCCTTACAGCACTGTCTTATCTGAGGCATGTTCAGTGCACATGTCATCTTTAGAGAATCTAGCTGCCAGCTTCTAAAGAAACATCTCAGAATGAAAGAATTTCACCTTCCGTCTGCCTATTCATCAGGGCAGGGCCTATTCCATTGGTGTGGTCATACCAGCTCAATGCACCTCAACATTCATCCCATGACTGGGCAGTGAGCATTAGGGGCTATAGGCTCTACAGGTGGGATAGAGAAGGAAGGAAGGGAGGGGATGTGGCGCTCTATGTTAAAGAGCAATACACATCCTCTGCCAGCAAAATGGGGACGGAGGAGGGGCAAGCTGAAGTGCTTCGGGTAAAGATACAAGGGGGTCGTGGGGAGAGGGATTTAATGGTGGGGGTCTACTACAGACCCCCCAACCAAGGGGAGGAGTTGGACCAGGAATTTTCAGGCCAGCTTGCAGAGGCACTTAAGGCAAGGGATGTAGTTGTCATGGGTGATCTAAATTACCCAGACATCTGCTGGGAGGAGCAGTCAGCCAGGTCAGACCGTTCCAGGAGGTTCCTGGCCGAGATACAGGACCTCCACTTAACCCAGGAGGTGCACAGTCCCACCAGAGGAAATGCCCTGTTGGACCTGGTCCTGGCCACAGGCGATGATCTGGTAAGGGGGCTCCAGGTCCTTGACCACCTGGGTGATAGCGATCATCGCTTGCTGGAATTCATCCAACGCAGGGTGACAAGGGCCTGCAGCAAGGCGGTAGCCCTAGACTTCAAGAGGGCCAACTTCAAGGAGTTGAGATCGGTGGGAGAGGCACTGGGGTTCTCGAGGGCAGGGGAACTCAGTGCCCAAGATGAGTGGTCATTCCTCAAGGAGACGATACTCAGGGCCCCAGGGGTGATGATCCCAACAAGAAGCAAGGGGGGCAAGAGTGCCCAAAAGCCTCCCTGGCTCACCAAGGGCATCCAGGAATGCCTGGTTGCCAAAAAGGCGGTGTACACCCAGTGGAAGGCAGGGGCTATCTCCAAAGAGGAGTATACCTCCACTGCTCGGCCTCTAGGATGGCTGTTAGGAAAGCTAAGGCGGACATAGAGCTAGGACTAGCGTCCAAGATCAAAGATAATAAAAAGTCCTTTTTCAAATATATAGGGAGGATGAAGAAGGCACCAGGAAATGTGGGGCCCCTGCAGGATGCGCTGGGCAATCTGGTGGTTGCGCCAGGGGAGAACGCAGTCCTCTTTAACAAATTCTTCACCTCTGTTTTCTTGTGCAGGGTCCGGGACTCCCCCACCGTGATTCAAGATGGACTCGAGGGGAACGCCTCAAGACCTAAGGTTGAGGAGGACCGGGTTAGAGAGCTTCTGGAGGGGCTGGACGTGTTCATAGATTCATAGATTCATAGATGTTAGGGTCGGAAGGGACCTCAATAGATCATCAAGTCCGACCCCCTGCGTAAGCAGGAAAGAGTGCTGGGTCTAGATGACCCCAGCTAGATACTCATCTAACCTCCTCTTGAAGACCCCCAGCGTAGGGGAGAGCACCACCTCCCTTGGGAGCCCGTTCCAGACCTTGGCCACTCAAACTGTGAAGAAGTTCTTCCTAATGTCCAATCTAAATCTGCTCTCTGCTAGCTTGTGGCCATTGTTTCTTGTAACCCCGGGGGGCGCCTTGGTGAATAAATCCTCACCAATTCCCTTCTGTGCCCCTGTGATGAACTTATAGTCAGCCACAAGGTAGCCTCTCAACCTTCTCTTGCGGAGGCTGAAAATGTCCAGTTTCTCTAGTCTCTCCTCGTAGGGCTTGGTCTGCAGGCCCTTAAACATATGAGTTGCCCTTCTCTGGACCCTCTCCAGGTTATCCGCATCCTTCTTGAAGTGTGGCGCCCAGAATTGCACGCAGTACTCCAACTGCGGTCTGACCAGCGCCCAATAGAGGGGAAGTATCACCTCCTTGGACCTATTCGTCATGCATCTGCTGATGCACGATAAAGTGCCATTGGCTTTTTTGATGGCTTTGTCACACTGCCGACTCATGTTCATCTTGGAGTCCACTAGGACTCCAAGATCCCTTTCCACCTCTGTGCCACCCAGCAGGTCATTCCCTAGGCTGTAGGTGTGCTGGACATTTTTCCTCCCTAGGTGCAGCACTTTGCATTTCTCCTTGTTGAACTGCATCCTGTTGTTTTCTGCCCACTTGTCCAACCTATCCAGGTCTGCCTGCAGCTGTTCCCTGCCCTCCGGCGTGTCCACTTCTCCCCATAGCTTTGTGTCATCTGCAAACTTGGACAGAGTACATTTGACTCCCTCGTCCAAGTCGCTGATGAAGACATTAAAGAGTATCGGTCCAAGGACCGAGCCCTGCGGGACCCCACTGCCCACACCCTTCCAGGTCGAGACTGACCCATCCACCACGACTCTCTGTGTGCAACCCTCTAGCCAATTCGCCACCCACCGGACTGTGTAGTCATCCACGTCACAGCCTCTTAACTTGTTCACCAGTATGGGGTGGGATACCGTATCGAAGGCCTTCCTGAAGTCTAAGTATACGACATCCACCCCTCCTCCTGTGTCCAGGCGTTTCATAACCTGGTCATAGAAAGAGACTAGATTGGTCAGGCACGATCTGCCCGCCACAAACCCGTGCTGGTTTCCCCTCAGCATAATTTGCCCTGCCGGGCTCTCACAAATGTGAGCCTTGATAATTTTTTCAAAGACTTTACCAAGGATGGAGGTGAGACTGACTGGCCTATAGTTGCCCGGGTCCTCCTTCCTCCCCTTCTTGAAAATGGGGACCACGTTAGCCCTTTTCCAGTCCTCCGGGACTTGGCCCGTGCGCCACGAGCGTTCGAATATTCCCGCCAGTGGCTCTGCAATGATGTCGGCCAGTGCCTTCAGCACCCTCGGATGGAGCTCATCCGGGCCTGCCGACTTAAAGGCATCCAGTTCTTCCAAATGATTGCACCATCTCAGGATCTACGCATGGAAGTCTGGCGCCTTGCTGCTGCCTCTCTACAACCCCAGTGAGAGACTTGTCGTGTCCCTCACTTAGGAACACTGAGACAAAGAACTCGTTGAGGAGTTCAGCCTTGTCCCCCCTATCTGTCACCAATTGTTTCTGCTCATTTAGCAGGGGTCCTATTCCTCCCTGGGCCTTCCTTTTGCTCCCAATATATCTAAAAAACAATTTTTTGTTGTCTTTTACTTGGGTTGCCATCCTCAGCTCCATGGTAGCTTTGGCCCGCCTAACTGCCTCCCCCAGGCAAGCACGAGCAGAGGAGGTATATTCATCTTTAGTGATCTCTCCCTGTTTCCACTTTTTATGTGCTCCCCTTTTGGCCCTTAGGCTGCCCTGGATTTCTCTGGTCAGCCATGGAAGCCTCCTGGCCCCTTTCCCTCTTTTGCCTCGCTCGGGGATCGTCTTGCTTTGTGCCCGAAGGATCGTTTCCTTAAGGCACAGCCACCCTTCTTGGGCTCCCATCCCTTCAAAACTCCTACTCTGCAGTGCGTCCTTGACTAATCGCCTGAGTTCATTGAGATCAGCTTTCCTAAAGTCTAGCACTTTCACCCTACTAGTTACCTTACCCACTCGACGTCTTATGGTGAATTCTATTAATAGGTGATCACTGTCTCCCAAATGGCTACCGATCTGGAGGTCCCCTACCATGTCATCCCCTGTTGCCAATACCAGATCCAGTATGGCATTCCCCCTAGTGGGACCGTGTACCTCCTGTGTCAGGTGGAGGTCCTGTACACAGGTTAGAAACCTGCGTGAGCGGTGGGACTTTGCTGTCTGCGTCTCCCAGCAGATGTCCGGGTAGTTTAGGTCCCCCATGACTACCGCCTCTTTAGCTTTTATGGTCTCCGAGAGTTGCCTCAGGAGCCCCGCATCTATTTCTTCCCCTTGGTGTGGGGGTCTGTAGCAGACCCCTACCACCAAATCCCTTTCTCCTTGCCCCCCATGTAGCCTAACCCACAATCCTTCCACTTCCTCAACCTTGGATTCTGTCTTGATGAGGGTTGATGTATATTGCTCACTGACAAAGTGCAACCCCCCCCCCCCCCTTTCTTCCCCGACCTGTCCTTTCTGTACAATCTATAGCCCTCAATATGTACTGCCCAGTCGTGGGATGAATCCCACCAGGTTTCTGTTAGCCCCACTAAGTCATAGGTGTTTAGTGCAAGCAGGAACGCTAGTTCATCCTGCTTGTTCCCCATGCTCCTAGCATTAGTATATAGGCACTTGAGCCCTGTGACTGGTGCCTTTGCTGCCCCCCCACTCCATGTCCCAAGGGGCCCATTGTTTCTTACCTTCTTGTTTCTTACCTGTTCTGTAGTGCTGGTCTCCCCATGGCTTTCAGGTTTCCAATGCTCTCTTTCTTCTGGTGTCCTTGTGGGTGCCACATGGTTTGGTGGTCCACAGCTTCCCCTGCCCTCATACTCCCCTCCCCCTGACGAGCCTAGTTTAAAGCCCGCCGGAGGAGATCCGCCAACCTAGAAGAAACCACACGCTTACCTTTGGGGGACAGGTGAAGCCCATCCCAGCTGAGTATGTCCCTCGTCGTGATGTGCGGGTCATTGTCCAGGAAGCCGAAGCCTGCCTCGAGACACCACTGCCGAAGCCACCAGTTGGTCTCTCTGATGCAGTTCTCCTGCCGTCTTCCTCGTCCGGTCACTAGTAGGATGGAAGAGAAAACCACCTGTGCACCGAACTCCTTCAGCACGCCGCCCAGAGCACTGTAGTCCGCCATCAGGTGATCGGGGGTTCTCCTGGCCGCATCATTAGTACCCACATGGACTAGGACCATGGGGTAATAATCGGTGGGCTTGATCCTGGCCTGGATTACCTCCGTCACATCCCAAATCTTTGCTCCAGGGAGGCAGTATACCTCTTGTGCTGAGGGGTCCTGGCGACAGATGGGTCCTTCCATACCTCTCAGGATGGAGTCGCCTATGATGAGCACTCGTCGCCTCCTCCTCTGGGTCCTCGTGGATCTCTTGACCTGTTCGGAGTGTGAAGAACGTGGTGTTTCTTCTTGCCCAAGGGTTTCCTCCTCCCCTTCCATCTCCTGCAGGGTCACCAGGGCCTCGTACCTGTTCACCAGTCGGACTGGAGAAGCTGGTACCGGTTCGCTGCGAGCTGCTCCGGTCCTGTCTGTGACCATCTGCCATTCTGCTGTGGAGGGCACTCCCCGGGCTGCTTCTTCCTTGGGTGCCTGGGCCTGCAGGGAAAGGAAATATCTGTCAATTTCATCCTCCGCCTCCCTGATCCCCCTCAGCCTGCTAACCTCCTCCCGGAGCTCCCTCACCTGCGCCTCCAGAGCCCTAAGACGGGCACCTGCCGGACAGGTGTGGGGGCCCCCAATCTCTGCCCCCCCCCGGCCCTGCTGGGGATCCTCCACAGGCCAGGAGGTAGGGGGACTTCAGCTCCCCCTTGGGCTCGGTCTGGGTGGAGGCCTCAGACCTGCCCCAGGTAGCCTTGTCCCCGTGGGCAGAGGCCCCAGCAGCACTCCTCATAGACACCATTCCGAGCTGCTGTTTGTAGATCTGTGTGGTGTCTATGCCCTACCCCTACCTCACTCCTGGCCCTTCCTGCCTGCCCACCGGCGCGAACGCCTGCGCAAACGCCGGCGTGCTCTTACAGAGCGCGCCTGTTTGCACGCTCTGTTCGCGCCGCGCGGCTCAGGAGCGCGGCTCCCTACCGGCTCAGCTATATGGGACCCGGGGGGCTTCCCCTCCGGATCCGGCTCAGCTGCGCCGGGTCCCTCCGCCCCACTTACCTTCGGGGGATCAGCTGCTGCTGCCCCCGCTGCCGATTCCTCTGCTGCTGTTGCTGCTGCTGCTGCCGCCACCACCGCCTCCGGTCAGTCAGTTGGTAAAGGGGCACACGTGCGTGCTGGACACACGTGTGCCCGACTCCTCTCCTTCCCGCTGCTGGTTCCCGAGTGCTGGGAACTACGTCACCCCGCGGCTTTAAAGCCCGCGGTTTGAATTACCCGCCCCGCTCCAACGGCCAATCAGGCACCCCGGTCTACCCAGAAGTGCCTGCCGGCAGTTCCGCCCCTACGCTCCCCCGCTGGGGGGATCCGCTGCCGCGGAAGCCTGCCCCGCAAGGGTTAGCCCCGGGGGTGCTCCCTGGCCTGGGGGGACAAAAATCAAAATCAGCAGGTCCAGATGCTCTCCACCCCAGGGTGTTGAAGGAGCTAGCAGGGGTTATTGCAGGGCCCTTGGCACGGCTTTACGAGCGCTCGTGGTGCTCGGGCCAGGTGCCAGATGATTGGAAGATAGCCAATGTGGTCCCCATCTTTAAAAAAGGGAGGAGGGAGGACCCGGGCAACTATAGGCCTGTCAGTCTTACCTCAATCCTGGGGAAACTCTTTGAGAAGATCATCAAAGAGCACATCTGTGATGGGCCGGCATCGGGGATGATGCTCAAGGGCAACCAGCACGGTTTCATTAGGGGCAGGTCATGTCAGACCAACCTGATTGCCTTTTACGATCAGGTCACAAAAGCATTGGATGCAGGTGTCACCGTGGATGTAGTCTTTCTGCACTTCAGCAAGGCCTTTGACACTGTCGACCACCCCATCCTCATTAAAAAACTAGGCGACTGTGGCATTGATGTCTACACAGTCAGATGGATTGCAAATTGGCTGAAGGGTCGTACTCAGAGGGTGGTGGTGGACAGGTCATATTCAACCTGGGGGGAAGTGGGTGGTGGAGAAGTGGGTGGTGGAGTCCCCCAGGGCTCGGTCCTTGGGCCTGCACTGTTCAATTTCTTTATCAGCGATTTGGACGACGGGGTGAAAAGCAACCTGTTTAAATTTGCTGATGATACCAAAATTTGGGGTGAGGTGGGCACGTTAGCAGGGAGGGAGAGACTGCAGAAAGACCTGCATAGGTTGCAAGGGTGGGCTAACAAAAACAGGATGCATTTCAATACTGACAAGTGCAGGGTGCTGCACTTGGGCAGTAGTAACCAGCAGCACACTTATAAGATGGGAAACTCCCTTCTTGAGAGCACGGAGGCAGAAAGAGATCTTAGAGTCATCACTGACTCCAAGATGAACATGGGCCGACAATGCGAGGTCACGGTCAGCAGGGCCAACCGGACCCTATCGTGCATCCACAGTTGCATCTCAAGCAGGGCCAAGGAGGTGATCCTCCCCCTCTACGCGACACTGGTCAGGCCACAGCTGGAATACTGTGTCCAGTTCTGGGCACCTCACTTCAAGAGAGATGTGGACAACATTGAGAGGGTCCAGAGGAGGGCCACCCACATGATCTGGGGACAGCAGGGCAGGCCCTATGAGGAGAGGCTATGGGACCTGAACCTGTTCAGCCTTCACAAGAGAAGGCTGAGGGGGGACCTGGTGACTGTCTATAAACTCACTAGGGGGGACCAGAAGGGTTTGGGGGACATCTTGTTTCCCCTAGCACCCCCCGGGATAACAAGGAATAATGGCCACAAGTTGTTGGAGAGTAGGTTTAGATTAGACATCCGTAAGAACTACTTCACAGTTAGGGCGGCTAGGATCTGGAACCAACTTCCAAGTGAAGTGGTGCTGGCTCCTACCCTGGGGGTCTTTAAGAAGCGGCTTGATGCCTACCTGGCTGGGGTCAATCGAGCCCAGTTTTCCTCCTGCCCAGGCAGGGGGTCGGACTTGAAGATCTACAAGGTCCCTTCCAACCCTACTTCTATGATTGTATGATTTCTATGATGTGGGGCTCCAGTTTAGGTTCAGAACCTTTTCACTGATAGGGCTGGGCCTGGGACCACCAAGAAGGCCACATGCACAGTGTCTGTGGTCGGGGAGAAAACCCTGCCCCTGGTACTTGTGTGACTAGTGCACCGAGCACTGAACTGATAGACATCTGGATGCCACGAACATATAAGGGCATCTGAGGGCAGTAAATGTAGAAAGCTAAAAAAATTCCTTCCAGGCCCCTTGAAACCAGTCTGAGCATATGTGAGGGATTGACCACAAGAGGGAGAGCGCCTGCCTGGGGAAGAAAATGGCTAGAAATATTACTATTTCCCTTGCTCCTCATTTTAATGAAAACTGTATCCAATTATGCTGACCATGCTGCAGCTCCACAGAGACATCACTGGGGACTTCTGTCAGCTAATAAATGATTCCAAGGCCTTCTTTGGAAGAATAATTTGTTTTCAGACTGACTTATATGCAGCAGCAGCCAGCCAAAGAACAATTACATTCAGATTCTTTGGTGTGAGCATGGCAGAAAATAGACCCCCAGTTTAATAATTAAAGCAAAATATAGTATCTCAGGTCAATGGTGACCATATTTCCTCCTTCAGAGACATAGGACCTGCAAAGTCCCTTCAAAGTCAATAGCCTGATGCTCTCACTGCCCTACATCCCCCACAGCCAGTTACACCAGTTCAAAGTGGACTCCCCAAGTAGCTCTATTTAATTCAGAGGGATTTTTCATAGTGCAAAGTGCTATTCCCTTTTATCAAGGTATGATGGCCCAGTCTTGAATGACAACAAGAGCCTCGACTTTACAACTCAATCAAATCTCAGGCCGTCTGTCAGCATAATGACCACACCAAGTTACAGGATCTGTATAGAGCAGGGCTGCCATCTGGCTTACATGCCATACCAATTTTCAGTGGTCAGGCTGTCTGTTCAGCAAGCTGAGGGTAGCAGGCAAATATGGACTGAGAATGTGTCTGTGGATTCTATAAAGCAGCAGTGCAAAGCAGAAAGGGACAGAATAGGTTTCAATGCTTCACACAGGACCCAAGGGGGTTTATGCCACAGACACAAGCTGTTTTATGGCTATATGATCCATATGGTGACACATGATCACAACTTATCATATTCAATGTCATGTACAGCAACTACCTGTTAGTTCAGTTTATTATTTGTATTATCTTAGTGTCCAGCTGCCTTATTCATGGACCAGGAGACTGATATCATGGTCTGATCAGAGATGGGAATCAGCATCTTGAAAGAGAAGATGAAGAGAAGAAAGAGAAGAAAAGTAACTTATGTTTAATGTCATAAAAAAGAAGCCACTAAAGGGATGCAAATAAAAGGGTGAAAAGGTCAGAGGCCCAAGAGACCATGTCACAGAGGTGTTATCCAGAAAGTCTTCAAAACATAAGCAAGGCCTGGAAGAGAGGATCTAGGGAGAGGTTCATATTATTGGCCTGAGTGACAGGCCAGACAGTGACATTGTCCTCAGTGATAAATAAAAGAGCCAGGGTGAAGGAACACAGTCTACTCAGTATTCACCTTTCTTTTTTTCCCCAGCTTCCCATAGCCACATGTCCATAATATAGCAACTGCAGTAGTTTTTAACTGTTACAGGGTTTTATTAATTTCTTTTTCACATCTGTGCATAAAAACAGTAGTCTAGGAACCTTATAAAGTGAAGTACTCCATCACAACATAATAGTAATGCTAGTGTTTTATCATTGAGTGTTTAGCATTTCTGAGCCACGAAGCTCTGTTGCAAAGATGAGTAAGTGCTAGAATCTTATTTTACAGAGATGGAAAATGAGTTACCCGGAGCCAGTAATAGAATCCTGTTCTTCTCCAGTCACTATCCTATCTATTGAACCGAGGCAGCAGGATGAATGGCATTACTACAGGTTCAGCTCATTCAGTCTTTGACCTCTCATCAAACTTTCTCAGTACATGCTACTTGGAGTGATGGTATCATGACACTTGCCCACCTAAAAGAAGACTAAGGCCAACAATTCATTCCATACTAAGCTCCAAAAGAGACAGTGGGTGGTAACAGCAGTCAGTCAAACATTGGGCCTGAGCTGGTTTCAGAGTGATGACCTTTCAGAGTGATGCCACATTCCATCACCAATCCCCCAACCCAGCTGTGCCCATAAGTTCTTCATTACTTCACATTTTATCTGCAAAGTATTCCACTTATATTTTGGGTCAGGAAAAATTCAAAGGTTTCATTCCCCCTGACCCTCAGATGACTCTGCCTACAGGGGGTGTAACAAGCAAAGTTGGCACCTTGGGTAAACCCTGATGGGCATGGGGGGTGTGCATGGATTCCAAGAGCAGGGGGTTGTGGGGGCAACAATCTTACCCATGCCAGGTACTCCTAAATATTCTCTGACTGAGCTGCTGCTGCTGCTACTGCTGCTGCATGCTCTGTCTGCCCTGGCTGCTGCTCTTCAAGCAGCAGCAGCAGGGACTGTTTTCAGTTCCTGGCATGGGCAAGTCATGAAACTACTCCTGCTATGGGGCATGGATGATGTGGGAGTGGGGGGCAGTTCTGGTGCCCCTCCTAATTTGGTGCTCAGGCCAGGTGCCCCTCTTGCCCACCTCTAGTCCTGCTATTGCTGCTTACCTTCCTCCCAGCTGATCCCAGAAGTATACTGAGAGTGGCTGTTCAGAGACCCTAGGTATGGGTGCAGCATCAGTATTTGTACATAACTGCTTTGGCAGAACCAGCACTGCTTTGTAGGGAAGTGCAAGCCAATCCATTCATTTTCTGCATGATTTTTGAATCAGAAACTGCATCTAAAGGGGCAATGTCCTGGAAATCTCCCATGAGCACACTTCCACAAGTACTCTTGCATTAACAATAAGGGCACTGGGGTAAATCAGGTCCAACCTCTTTATTACTCTATCACCTAAAGCTGCAATGAGAATGAGTCTGCTAGGGATACAAGTTCTGTCTCCATGATCTCTACCATTGCCCTTTCCATTACTGTCCCTGGACCGTGTCTAGCCAATGGTTGCTAACTGTAACATTTCTTCTAAGGAGCCTTTCTATCTATCTGCCTACTTTCAAATCCCCTAAAGTTCCCATCTAACAATTCAAGACTACTCTATTAGCTCCTTGCCTGTCAGTTGTAACTATACTGTTTCATTTAGAAAAACATTATCTACCTAAAACAGGCAGTAATAAGAGATAGAAAAGGACTCCTAAGCCATCTACTTCCAAAAACAATGCAGGGTAGAATTTCCTCTACACTCTAATCACTCAAGTACGTTATCTAGTTTGTCTTTAAAATAACATTCTCAAGAGAAAAAAAATTATATTAAAACAAAAAAGTTCCTAACCAATATTCCCAAAACTACAGTATTAAAACTTACAGGACATTAGAAGCCCTCTATGGTGATATCTTGACATGTGCAAAAATGATATGAAGTCGTTCAACATCAATGTAGAAAGCGTGGAGGAGTGTACAGAATCCTGCCCAAACTGGAGGGAACATCTGGCATTGGGTACAGTTCAACATGAAGTGGTTTTGATCCAGAGGATGGAAGCAAAGCAAGAAAGAAGACAGCAGTGGGCATGTCTAATGAGGTACTAACTGCTCAGTAGCCTAATTCTACAGTGCACTAGCGTGCAGGGCACACTAATACGCTACTGCACAGTAGTATTAGGCTAGTGCATAGCATCACTAAAAAGCCATGTGCTGGCTCTACTGCACAGCAGTGCCAATTACTACACATTGATTTAGTACCTGGTTATACAAGTACTAAACTTAATGTCCAGTAACTTCAGTGCATTAATGAACGTGTAGATACACCCAGTGTGCTGTAAATTTGGACTCAAGCTCTAACACAATGCATGGATCTGTGAAACTTGTCACAAGCTGTGTTGTTCTCAAATTGGGTAGAGAACAAGCAGATTCATCAGACACTGGATTAGACCGCTTACGTGTACACCATGACCAAGTGTATTGACAGTTGCCTATATATTTATTTATTTACTCACTTACTTTTCACCATTTATGTGATTTGCTTACTTCCTGCATGTTCCTTAGCTTGGATATGGACAGGTCTTTTGGAAGCTGGCTTTCAATGTTTCCATTCGATCATTTCACACCCAGGTTTCAGTGTCCTGCTTAAAACTTTTGTGTTTCATTTTACAAACCTGCAGGAGATTGTTTAAACAAAAGGGGTTTTATTTAAGCTGTTCTCATTAAGATTTATGGAAAGAATGAGAACATTTCTATTCTCAATGAGTTAAAAAAAACTTGAGGGCTTCATGCACACAAAGCAGTGTAAAGCCATCAGAGCTGGGCCTGAGCATCTGGATATTGATATATACTCTAGACACCTCTTGAGGCAGTGCCAAAAGATAACCATTACATCTAATTGATCCTGCTGTTAAGCAATGTTGTTTTTTTTTTAACCTCTAACCTAAATTTAATCTTTTATTTCGCATGCATCAGGTAAAGCCAACAGCAGAGTCTCTTAGGGAGAGAAATGTGAGAGTTCCTTTGGGAATTAAAAATGGACTCATATCCTACTTTGATATAAACATTTCAGTAGTCTGAGTGTAACCCATGACACAGGTTTCTGTAAGATATATGAGACCATCCCTCTCCCAAAATAATTAGAGGCCAAATTAAGGCCATTTGGACTGTGCTGGCAAGACTGAAATCTGAAAGGCCCATTGCTGGATATGACCTAGAACTAGTGTATTACCAGGAATCCATGCTCAGAGTCCAGAATCATCATCATTAGGTGCTCAACACTGCTGAAACAGGCCAGCCAGCCTCAAAGTCAGGGATGAGGGGGAGTACTCTGTTTATCTAAACAGGCAGCAGTAGTGCAAGAGCTTCATTTAGCAGGAAGAGAATTCAGTTCCTACTCAGTCCTTAATCTTGCTACCCAGAGAGCACCATTCAGCAGTCAATTGATGCAAGTCACCATGGAGTTTCTTTGTGATGTCTACACATTTTTACTAAGAAATGCAGAGTCAATTATCTACTTTGACATCAGCCACTGAATCACCATAAAAATGAAACCACTTCTGGTCATTTCCAGCCTGTGCTCAATTTAAATGAGTGACTTTGAACCAGAAGGCTTGCTAAGTTATTACCAATACCATGACTCAATTGTAAAATCACTGAGAAAGAGCAACTTTAAGTGACACAGAGGCTACCCATGTACAAGCATCATCATTCTGCAACTACATCTATCTCACTCTTCCTCAACAGTCACCAAAATAATTGGGATTTTTGTTATGGACATAATACATCAGGACCACACCAGCCTACCACTCTTTGTGAAGTGGGGTCTAGGTAACACACCAAGCATTAAAAAAAAAGTATTTCCTTTCTGAACATATAATTTGCATCTGGTAAGAGAAGATCTGGCCCAGCTCTACCTTCTCTCTCTGGATAAAGATCACAAATGCTAAGGAATGTTGAAGTACTCAAGCAACTATATGGCATTCACAGGTTGGAAGAGCTGTGCTACAAAAGTAACATTGTGACCTCAAAAAGGAAGGAAACAAACTTTCCCTAAAGCTCACCAGCTGTTCTGAGTACTTCAGCACTTTCAACAAGCTTTAGATAAAGTGCCACCGCCACCATTTTTAAACACAGGGACACTGATACACAAGACACTCCGGGCACTTTAATTAAAGTGCTGCTCCCCTCCCCACCACTCCTGAAGCACCTTTTGAGGCTGCCAGGTTTTACACAGTCCTTTTAACTGCTTTCTAAAGTCAGACCAGGGAAAATTATGAGATCTTTCAGTTCTTGCCAAGCTCAATGGAAGTCCAGGGCCTTTATAACCTCAGAAGAAGAGCTCAGCTCCTCACAAAATCTGTACAAAGAGCCAGAAAGGCCCAAGAGCCTGAAATTAATTTCTTGAGGACAGCATCATAGAATCCTGGGACTGGAAAGGATGTCACAAGTCATCTAGTCAGCCCCCTGCAGATGCAGAATTTGTTGTTCCTAAATCAGCTCAGATAGATGCCTGCCCAACCTCTTCTTGAAAACGTCCAGTGAACAGCACTCCAAATCTTAGATATGAGATCAGTTTTCAGTTTGAAGAAACTCTTCCTAGAGACAAACCTTAAAGCCTTTAAGCAGGCAGCCATTAAACTAAGAGGGAAGGCTGCACTGAATTCTCATTTTCAGAAAACTTATTCCAAGAGGGCTAGACTGCCAATTATGCATATAGTCTTTAACACTACCCTGTTTAGCATTAATGAACAACTCATTTGATTTAGCTTTTCTCCATAATCTCTTTACACATGAAATTCTTCCTATCATTTGAAGAATATAAACACTCGGTATAACTGTATGAAGTTTTTACATAGGAAAACAGCCAAGAGCTGCTGGGGGATCTGTAAGGGTCTACATAGGATTTTAGGTGGCCTGAATGATAGTGTATGGCTTGGTTAGGTGGGGCCAAGTGGTTGGAAGGGAAATGGATGGGAAAAAAGGCAGAGTTTATGCCTGCGTCTTCTGGAGTCAGTAGAACAGGAAGTACAGGCAGCTGTGTGAGCTGCCTACATGTATTTATAAAGGGTGTAAATCCCCCAAACCACAAACTGTTTTATTAAGAACCGTGGCTAACAATAAACAAAGGGATAAATGAACGAGGCTGACCCAGAGGGCAAGCACTGCAAGGCACTGGAGCATCCTGACTTCTGCTCAGCCTCAGTCTAGGGCACTGTAGTGGAAGTGGCCTCCTCATTAGTTTTCAATAGTCAGGTTTGCCCTTGCATCTACAGAGGGAAGCAAGCATGGCAAGTTCTCCTGCTCTGCCCTTTCCTTTGTTTCTTCCCTGGCCTCCTCCACTTTACTCACAGTGGCCAGCACTCACATCTGTCTCCCTTTTAACTTCTCTCCCTGGTTTTCATAGATTTTCATAGATTTCATAGACATTAGGGCTGGAAGGGACCTCGGAAGATCATCGAGTCCAGCCCCCCGCCCAAAGGGCAGGACGTCAGCTGGGGTCATAGGATCCCAGCAAGATAAGCATCCAGTTTCATCTTGAAGGTGTTCAATGAAGGCGCTTGAACAACCTCCGGCGGCAGGCTGTTCCAGACCTTGGGGGCTCGGACAGTAAAGAAATTCTTCCTTATGTCCAGCCTGAAACGATCTTGTAGTAGTTTGTGACCATTCGACCTTGTCATCCCTTGGGGCGCTCTGGTGAACAAACGTTCCCCTAGATACTGGTGGTCACCCCTGATAAACTTGTAGGTGGCCATCAGATCACCCCTGAGCCTGCGCTTTTCCAGGCTAAAGAGCCCCAGGGCTCTCAGCCTGTCATCGTAGGGTCTGCTTCCCTGACCCCTGATCATGCGCGTGGCTCTTCTCTGGACTCTCTCAAGCTTCTCCACATCCTTTTTGAATTGTGGAGCCCAAAACTGGATGCAGTACTCCAGCTGCGGCCTCACTAAGGCCGAGTACAGGGGGAGAATGACGTCCCGGGATTTGCTTGAGAAGCATCTATGGATGCAAGCCAGCGTTTTGGTCGCTTTACTAGCCGCAGCATTGCATTGCAGGCTCATGTTCATCTTGTGGTCAATGATGACCCCCAAGTCTCTTTCTTCCATAGTGCTAACCAACATAGCACTGCCGAGCCTATAAGGATGCTGCGGGTTTTTTTTCCCAAGGTGGAGAACCTTGCATTTATCGGCGTTGAACACCATCAGATTCTCATCCGCCCACTTGCTGAGCCTGTCCAGGTCAGCCTGGATCACCCGCCTGTCTTCTGGTGTGGATGCTTTGCCCCAAAGTTTGGTGTCATCGGCGAACTTGGCCAGTCCGCTTCTGACTCCAGTGTCCACATCGTTAATGAAGATGTTGAACAGTATGGGTCCAAGGACAGAGCCCTGGGGGACCCCACTGGTCACAGGACACCACGATGAGTGACTTCCATCAATTACTACCCTCTGGGTCCGACCCCGGAGCCAATTTTCCAGCCAGTGGATCGTGGGGGACCCAAGGCGACAATTGGCCAGTTTCTCCAAGAGACGATCATGGGACACCAGATTGAAGGCTTTTTTGAAGTCAAGATATATGACATCAATCTCATCTCCCTTGTCCAGGTGATAGGTCACCTGGTCGTAGAAGGAAATGAGATTGGTCAAGCAAGACCTACCCGCAACAAACCTGTGCTGGCTGTCCCTTAAGATGTTGGCGTCGGCCAGTCCATTAAGGATGGCCTCCTTAATAAACTTTTCTAAGATCTTCCCCGGGATAGAAGTCAGGCTGATGGGCCTATAGTTAGCCGGATCCACTTTCCTCCCTTTCTTGAAGATAGGCACCACGTTGGCTTTCTTCCAGTCTTCGGGCACTACACCAGAGCGCCAAGAGTTTTCAAAGATCCGCGCTAGAGGCTGGGCTATGATGCTCGCCAGCTCCTTGAGTACCCTGGGGTGAAGATTGTCAGGGCCGGCTGACTTGAAGGTATCCAGCTTCTCAAGATGTTCCTTCACAAAGTCAGCATTAATGGAGGGCAGGGGATCACCCTCACCCAGACTTCCCGGCCCTGTAGCAGGCACAGGCGTCCCATGGGGCTGATGAAAGACCGACGCAAAGTACCTATTTAATAGGTTGGCTTTTTCCTGGGCGTCAGTTGTCAGTTGCCCCATCTGGTTCAGCAGGGGTCCAACATTGCCCCTGCTTTTCCTCTGGCTCCCCACATATCTGAAAAAGGACTTTTTATTGTCCTTGATGCTCAAAGCTAGCTGGAGTTCAGTTGCAGCCTTGGCTTTCCTGGTCAGCTCCCTACAGGACCGGACCAGTGCAGAATAATCCTCCTTGGAGGTGACTCCCATCCTCCATCCTTTGTAGGCCTTTCTTTTTAGCCTCAGGAGGTCTGCTAGGTCCCTGGAGAGCCAGGGGGGCTGCTGTGCCCTCTTGCTGCCTTTCCTCCGAGATGGAATAGACTTAGTTTGTGCATTGAGGATCGCTCCCTTGAGGAGCAACCACTCTTCTTGAACTCCCCTCTCCCTGCGGTCACAGTCCCTTAGGGCCTCACTGACAAGCCTCCTGAGCTTGTCAAAGTCGGCTTTCCTGAAGTCAAGGACTTGCGTGTTGCTGACCGACTTGCCAGCTTTTCGGCGGATGGTGAAGGTGATCAGCTCGTGGTCGCTGTCACCCAGCTTCCCATCGATCACTAGGTCACCGACTAGGTCCTCCCCAGTAGCCAGCACCAGGTCGAGCAGCGCTTTGCCTCTCGTTGGCCCATAGACTTCTTGAGTCAGGTTTTCTTCTCCTTTTTCCTCCCAATCCCACCCAACCTGTCTTTTCCCCTTTTCTTCTCCTTTTCCCTTCAGTCCCCTCTCTAAGCAATGCTACTCCAAAGTCCCATGTTCTGACTCCCAATCCTAACTATACACATAGTTATACACATACTGTGCACACTCCCCTATAGCCACAAGCATATACCGTTACAGGCAACACCATTCCAAAGTCCTGGGCTCATGGCCTTTCTGCCTATACTATGTTCAGCTATAAATACCTAATCTTCTCCTGACTGTAATAAGAAAAATATGCAACTGCATTCCATCTGCTCTCTCGAACCTTTCCCCTCCATCTCCAGCTCCCTCACTCCCCTCCCCTCCCCTGCCATCCTGGGAGTGCGTGACAGAAGCTGGGAGGAAAGGGAAACGAAAGCAGTAAACAGTGATTGGATCCAGAATTTACTGCCCTGGCCTTCGTGACTGCGGCCCCCAGCTTCTCAACGGCCAATTTTTTCACACGCAAATTTCAGCTGGAGCTGCCCCTGGGTCAGGTCCCCTTTTCACAGCCAGCTCTGTGTGTAATGTTTGGAAAGGGGGAGGAGGGCTCCCAAAATGACTATGCCGTCTCCACCACAGATGCCAGAGGCTGTGATCCAAAACACACTTTCGTTCCCTGCCTTCCCTGCTCCCCAGCTTGCACCAGCAGAGCTGGGAATAATTATGAATGGCAATGTTCTGCGGACTGGAACAGATTGAATTGCACACAGATGGATGGATAGTTTGCAAGCTGCAGTGCTGCTGGAAAACCAGGGATGCTGACTCACATTTGTGAGCTCCACAGGACAATCCAGCTTCCTGTTTCTGAACAGGTTAGGATTGTTCCCATTGCCCAATTCACGCTAACGACCATTCCCCACAACTGCAGTGACACCTCACAGGTCTTCAGGATCTATCCTCTCCAAGGCTCTTAGACATAGAGCTGAACAAGAAGGTTCCAGTGAATCAGGTTTGCTGTAAATGCCAGCTCATCGAAACCAGATGAGTTTGATGGGAATGTGTCTGTTTTGACAAAAATGTTCTTAGGAAGAATTTGTGGTCCAGGATGGTAAAGGGAGTAGCCCCACCTCTTAAGCTTAAGGAGGTCACAGGTTTCCCCCAGTGCAGGGCAAGAATATTTTTTTGAAATCCAAAAAATAACCTTCAGGAGAGGAGAACCATTTCCTGCCCAGCTCGGTGCAGTGTTTTATCAATTAGGGGGTACACTGTGCTTGCTCTTTCACAGCAGTTGTAAGCCAGAGTTTGCAAGTTCAGTGGTGTAACTGAGGACACAATTTGGTACTCATATGGCAGTGCTGAAACTCAGCCCTCCCTACATCAAGGATGGGAAAGTGATAATCAAGCAATCCACAGCATCTTGCACAACATTAGACAGAAGAGAAAGTTTGGCTTATAGCTCACAGGAAAAGTCTTGCTTAAGAGATGTGTCACAACATGTCCACAGGCCAATTTTCAGCTCCAGACACAGTCAGAGAGAGATGCAAGCCATCAGTACCTATACAAAATTAGACTGGTTGAGTCCCTGCCCAAGGGAGATTTTGAAGTGAAAGACCCCATCCCTCATAACAAGGGAACAAGCAGGAGGAACTAGTCCTCCTGTTAGCCAGCACCAACCCAGACATAGTGAGGCTCACCAAAACATGGTGGGACCCAACACATGACTGGGCAGTGAATATCAAGGGCTACAGGCTCTACAGGAAAGAAAGGACAGGTAAGAAGGGCAGGGGTGTGGCACTCTATGTCAAGGAGCAACACACATCCACAATGTGTATCACTGGGTCAGAGGAGGAGCAAACAAAAGTGCTCTGGGTTAGAGTACAAGGGGGTCGGGGAGAAAGGGACTTAACGGAGGGGGTCTACTACAGACCACCCAACCAAGGAGAAGATCGAGACCAGGAATTCTTAAGTCAGCTCACGGAGATAGTTAGGTCCAAGGATGTGGTCATCATGAGTGACCTAAACTTGCCAGACATCTGCTGGGAGGAGCAGACAGCCAGGTCTGACCGCTCACGCAGGTTCTTAACTGACATACAGGACCTCCATCTAACCCAGGAGGTACACAGCCCCACCAGGGGAGACGCCTTGTTAGATTTGGTCCTGGCCACAGGCAACAACCTGGTATGGGGCCTGCGGGTGCTTGACCACCTAGGCGATAGCGATCATCGTCTGCTGGAATTCACCATCCAGCGCGAGGTAGTGAAAGCCTCCAGCAAGGCAGCAGCCCTTGACTTCAGGAGGCAGCTGCCATGTGGGAGCCAGATGGGGAGGGCAATCCCCACTGCTCTGCGTTGCGCAAGAGGGCTCTGCCATGAGCCCTCAGAGGTCCTAATCGCTGCTGCTGCAGCTGGTGAGTACAGGGCTTTTTTTGCTTTTTTTTTTTAAATGCCAGGAGGCTGGGGCCGGACAGGGGATGGGGCCGGGCAGGGCAGCCATGGGAGTTTCTCCCATGGCTCCTCCCATGGCTCCTCCAGCTGTGCCTGCCTCTGCCCCAGTGGGGGCAGCTGTGAGAGAAACCCCCATGGCTGCCTTGCCTGGCCCCATCCTCCACCCACCCCCAGCCTCCTAGCACTTTAAAAGGAGGGCTGTGGGGCTGGACTATTCCCAGGGGCACCTCTGAAACATTCCGAAACATTAAAAACATTTCCAAAACATTTCAGATGGTTTTGTTTTGGATGTTTTGGAGCCTTCCGTTTCATTTCAGATTCGGTGCTTTGGGCACCGAAACAGGCTGAAACACCTCTGAAACTAAATGGCTGCAGAAATTTCATACAGCCCTATTATCTGCAAAGCATTTGGTGAAAGAACTGAGTCACTATTTCCAAGATTCAACCCAGTACTTCTGAGGGTGAGTGCACATTTAATATGAAGTCTTCCACAACAGAGCAGGGAAAAAAGGGGGGGGAGGGGGTGTAGCACTCTACGTCAAAGAGCAATTCACATCCTCAATGATCAGGATGGGTTCAGAAGAGGGGCTAACTGAGGTGCTCTGGTTTAAATGCAAAGGGGGGTGTGGGGAAAGGGACTTGATAGTGGGCGTCTACTACAGACCGCCTCACCAGGGGGATGAGCTGGACCTGGAATTCTCAGGTCAGCTCGCGGAGACAGTAAAGTCAAGGGATGTGGTTGTCATGGGTGACCTAAACTACCCAGACATTTGCTGGGAGGAGCAGTCAGCCAGGTCTGGCTGCTCACGTAGGTTCCTAGCTGGGATACAGGACCTCCACCTAACCCAGGAGATGCATAGTTCCACCAGGGGAAATGCTTTGCTGGACTTGGTCCTTGCCACAGGTGACGACCTGGTGAGGGGTCTGTGGGTACTCAACCACCTGGGCGACAGTGATCATCACCCGCTGGAATTTACTATCCAGCGCAGGGTGATGAAAGCAAGCAGTAAGGCAAAAGTCCTCAACTTCAGGAGGGCCAACTTCAATGAGCTAAGAAGATTAGTAGAAGAGGCATTGGGATCTCAGAGCTTCAATGAGATGGGAGTCTAAGACGGGTGTTTGTTCCTCAAGGAGATGATCCTCCAAGCTCAAAGGGAGGATCCTAATGCACACCAAGGTGGGCAAGAGTGCTAAAAAGCCCCCATGATTCGGCAAAAGCATCCAGGAATGCCTGAGGGCAAAAAAGGAGGCATACAAACAGTGGAAACAAGGGGCTTTCACCAAGGAGGATTACACCTCCGTTGCTTGTGACTGCAGGGAGGATGTTAGGAAGGCCAAGGCAGAGATGGAGCTAGGGCTAGTGACTAGAATTAGGGATAACAAAAAGTCCTTTTTCAAATACATAGGGAGTAAGAAGGCACTGGGGAACGTGAGGCCCCCTACAGGATAGGTTTGGCAATCTGGTGATTGCAGCTAATGAAAAAGCTGACCTCTTTAATGAATTCTTTGCCTCCATATTCCTGAACTAGGATTACAGATGGACCCAGGGGAGGCACTGCCATGCCTAGGGTCAGGGATGACCTAGTTAAGGAATTGTTGAAGGGGCTGGACATGTTTAAATCAGTAAGTCCAGATGCTCCTCATCCAAGGGTGCTGAGGGAATTGGCGGGGGTCATAGCGGGGCTCCTGGCATGGCTTTATGAGCACTCGTGGGGCTCTGGCCAGGTACCAGAGGATTGGAAAAGGGCCAGTGTGGTCCCCATTTACAAGAAGGGGAGAAAGGAGGACCCGGGTAACTACAGACCAGTTAGTCTCACCTTGTTCCTTGGGAAGACTTTTGAGAAAACTATCAAGGATCACATCTGCAAGGGCCCAGCAAGGGAGGTAATGCTCAGGGGCAACCAACATGAGGGCAGATCCTGCCTGACTAACCTGGTTTCCTTTTATGATCAGGTCACAAAGTCCCTGGACGAGGGTGTCAAGGTGGATGTTGTCTTCCTGGACTTTAAGAAGGACTTTGACACTGTTTCCCACCACATTCTCTCAAAAAATGAGGTAACTGCAGCGCTGATGCTTACACAGTCAGATGGGTGGCAAATTGGCTAGATGGTCACACCCAGAGAGTGGTGGTGGACGGTTCGTTTTTGACCTGGAGGGATGTGGGCAGTGGAGTCCCCCAGGGCTCGGTCCTGGGGCCTGTACTGTTCAACATCTTTATCAGCAATCTGGATGTGGGTGTGGAAAGCACACTGTCCAAATTCACTGATGGCACCAAGATGTGGGGCAAGGTAGGCACGCTGAAGTGAAGGGACAGAATCCAACTAGATCTAGACAGGTTACAGAGGTGGGCGGATGAGAATAGGATAGAATTCAACACAGACAAGTGCAGGGTACTACATCTAGGGAGAAGGAACCAGCAATAGACCTATAGACTGGGGAACACCCTTCTTGTCAACACAGTGACAGAAAGGGATCTTGGAGTCATTGTTGACTCCAGGATGGACATGAGCCACCAATGCGAGGAAGCGGTCAGTAAGGCTAACCACACCTTGCCGTGCATCTACAATGCATCACAAGCAGGTCCAGAGTGATGATCCTTCCCCTTGATGCAGCATCAGGCCACAGTTGGAGTACTGTGTCCAGTTCTGAGCACTGCACTTCAAGAGGGATGTGGCTAGCATTGAGAGGGTCCAGAGGAGGGCCACTTGCATGGTCAAGGGGCAGCAGGGCAGGCCCTATGAAGAGAGGCTAAAGGGCCTGAACCTATTCAGCCTCCACAAGAGAAGGCTGAGAGGGGATCTGGTGGCCATTTCCAAACTCACCAGGGGGGACCAGTGGGAATTGGAGGAGGCTCTGTTCCCCTGGGCACCACCCTGGGTTACTAGGAATAATGGCCACAAATTGTTAGAGAGCAGGTTCAGACTGGACATCAGGAGACATTACTTTACAGTTAGGGCTGCCAGGCTCTGGAATGGGCTCCCAGGTGAGGTGGTGCTCTCTCCTACCTTTGGGGTCTTCAAGAGGAGGCTGGACAGATATTTGGCTGGGGTGTTATGATCCTGCACTCATTCCTGCTTGGGGCAGGGGGTCGGACCTGATGATCTGTTTAGGTCCCTTCCAACCCTAAGCACCATGAAACTATGAAACTAATATTCATCTTTCATCCCATGTAATTTGTGAGGCACATTAGGTTGATGTGCAGCACTTCACTGGAAGTTAACATCTGTCCTCTCACCTTCTGGAGCACTTTAAAGGCACCTGAAGTCTAAATTTTCTAACGCTGGTGCTAGGCCTTCATACTGTTCCCTCTGGAGAGAAGAGATGGCAGGATAGCTCCAAGAAAGTCCAACAATCTCAGAAAAACTCCAACAACTGTCAAAACTTAGACATTTTGGGCATGTCCCCATGAATGGGAACGTGTGTTCCCGGGGGACAAATAGCTGTGGCACATATTTGTGCTGTTGCTACTTGTCCCTGGGGAATACCTGTGCGCATGCACTCTGGTGTGTGGCAAGTTGCTCTGGGTGGGATAGGGGCAGCTGAGGCCAGCACCTGGGCTGGCCCCAGCAGCCTTACCTGGGGTCCTGGGGGGACTTCTGGGGCTCCAGCAACAGCAATCTGGGTGTGTGGAGCCTGGCTGGCAGCCAGAGCATGGCTCTGGCCAGCCACACTCTAGTTTTGGGTGGTACATGCTGCTGCCACATGTGCCATCCTGCTTTTTTCTGGCATGGGGTTTTGTGACACTGGATCTGCCAGTGTCAATAAAAGCCCACCACACTGTTAATTAGCAGTGCGGAGAACACGGCATTTGAGTAGGCTGGAGACGTGCCTTTTGAGTAGGTTGATTTCAAAACAACAGCTGAAGAAAAGCTGTGGTGGCCAAGGAATGCTGAAAGGGGGGAGGAAGCAGCCAATGCCAATCAAACCCAAGGCTTGCATGACTGGTTGGTCACTTTAAACCTGAGAAGTATTTTCAATCCTACTGGCCATATATGTGTGCATTAAATAATCCAATGCCAGCACAGAGCTGAACAGAGGAACCAGGCAATTCCTAAATCCCAGTATTTCGCCCTAACTGGTGTCCTTGTTGTCTTTGGAGAGGATACAGAGTAAATGAGCCCTTGACTCTAATCCCTCATGTAACCGTAAGGGAAACCTTTCTAAATTCAGGGTTGAAGCAAGGTATTGCTTGGGGAGCTGAGGAGAGACAAGGCAGCTCATCTGAAAAGCAACCTACATTCAAACTATTGATAGATGGTGCAACCTTAATGTCCCTGCAACAAAGATTTTTGTTTGGAAAGCACCTTGGTTTCTAAAATGCTTATAACACAGGACTAGGGAGAGAAGAAAACTGGGAAGGAGGAATCCCCTCTTCTGTGAGATTTGCAGGAGAGAAGCATCAGCAAACTCCTCCAGGTCCTTACCAAGGCAGGTCCTTACCAGGTCCTTATCAAGGCACACTCCTCCAGGTCCTTACCAAGGCAGCCAATGTCCTATGGACCTCAGGAGTTGCACAGGACAAGGGACCTGTTTAAGTGCATCAGCATCTTGGAGAATCTTACAAGCCCTGTCACTGCTCCCCAGAACTTACAATATTTGCATGTTTGGTTACTCAAGCACTACAAAGAAACTACTAAAGCAACAGGGTCTGGCTGGCTGAGAATTCCCGTGGGATTAGGGAGCTCTTAGCTAAACAAGGGCAGAATGCCCAGCTGCTGTGCCACTCCACGAGGCATGTCAAGGACAAGGGAAGCAGAGGCTGCAGTGCACTGCATCCCAGCTACACTTTGCTGCATGCTGTCTCAGGAACAATAGCCAGCTATGGTTACATTACAACAAAACCCACACAACTCTAATCTATTGCAGGATCTATATGTAGTCCACAGCATTACAAAAATAAAGCATCTTCCCAATGACCCTTCAGCCTCTGTTGAGATTAATAGAAACTAAGAACAGCAGACACTCTGGGACTGTCTGTGCAGCGTGGTGAAGATGAAGGGTGTTGTGTAAGCGCTAGGTCACAACAGGGAAAGCGCATCAATTCCCCTGTTCCTAGGGACAGCTCCCCTGAAACAGTTCCCGAATACTCCAAGAGGTGCTGAGAATGCCCCTTTTTGGAAAGGGTCGCCTGCATCATTTTTATCATGATGATTCTGAGATATGATTCATCTGTTTCTCTCAACATCTCCCTGAGAGTGTGACTCTCTTCTACCCTGCTTATGTCCCTAAAAAGTTAATTCAAGAGTGGAGGGGAAAGTGGGATCTTCCTTGCTGCTTTTCTGCAACTCAGTCTGAAGGACAAGGTGATTCTATGTTACAAAAATAGATGCATTACTGGATTTCAGGGCTCAAACTATGTGGAACAAAATTGTGCTTAGATACCAAAGTCCACTTACACACCTAATAGGTAGAATAGACTGTGCCCCCTAGTGCTCAACAGCCTGAAAAAATCACGCTTGATAAAACAGCCCAATATATTTGCCTGAGTAGGGCTCAGACGTGTATGATTCTGAACACCTCCACGACCTTTATGACTTGTGACATCCTTTATGAGAGCATGGTTAACATTTATTTATCCAGCACTGTTTGTTTGGCAGCAGCTGTCTGACAGAGTTGAAGGCTGCTTCAGATTATGCTTGATAAAATGTTAGCAAGCTACCCTTGTTACACCAATCACAGATTGGTGGCACAACTATCATGTTATGCTGTTCCACATCCTTACATGTGCACTTACTGCTTGAATTAGCAGTTCTCCATCCCATTAAACTGGTTTTACTCTGGTGTCACAGCACTATTTTCAATTAACATACTCTTGACATAAAATTAGTGTCCAGGAGTGAAGCACCAGGCTCAGTGTGGCAAATAACCACTGTTTACAATCCACCCACAAACATACTAGCTGTTGTATTGATGCATAAAAAACAGGCCCTGCTCTCAACAGTTTATAATCGGAATAGACAACAAACAGAGCAAACAAGGACAGGAAACAGATATAATGGAAGATCAATTTTTCCATCCCTGCTTTCCATGTTCTTCATACCATTCCTTTCCCTCCCTGGCCGATTCTGTTTATTTTTGTAGCTCTTTAACTCATCCCAATTTGCATTTTGAGCAACACTGTAGGTGGCCCTTCACTAAAGAGCCTGTGTTACTCTCTTGTATTGAATTTCTAGTTACACAAGATCTAAGACCCCCTACAGTCATGGGAGTCTTTCAAGTTTGACTTTGACTGGCTCTGAATCAAGTCCTTGTTCTTTCATTTGTCTAAGATCTAGTTCAATTTTTGTCTTAATTTCCTTAACACTTCCTTTTTTTAAAGTTATTTTTTAAATTACAAACTCAAAAAAATCTTTTTGCCTCTTGCCTGTAGCTTTATAACTATCAATAATTGCTAAGAACTTAAATTTGTACTGAGCTATACATCCATCTTATCTTGAAAAAGCATTGTTTTAACAACTATATATCTAAATCAGCTTTCCAGCCCTTTAAACATTCCTTTAAAAACCCCTGAAACATAGGTCTCTGCTAGGTGGGTTTTTTTGTGTGGGATTCTTTAAATGAATACAAGGAAAGAAAGACTGATGTTGATTATCCAGCTGTACCATCCTCACTATCCTTATTGCAGAGAACCCAAATGTCACCAGATTTCTTTGTAGAGAGCCACCTGCTGGAAGAGCCTAGCACTAGCCACAGGCTGCTCAATCTTGACCCCAGTAACATGGATACACACTGTACTTCCACTGTCAGGTGCACTGTAACTGTGCAGAACAGAAGTGACAGGCACTTAGGGTTACAGAGCACCAATAAGGTTACCCATTGTTTTTCAGATGCAGTAGTCTAGTTTCCAAGATCATAATTACACCTGTACTTTAATAACTCTTTCCTTCAAGACCACCAACTCACTTTACAGACAGCATTCACTAGAGTTAATGCTCACAGCTCCCTAAGTAGACCCATTTTACAGATAAGGGAAGTGAGATACGAAGGGCTAAATCTTGCTCTCGCTTAAATCTGTGCAAGTCTAGAGTAACTCTGCAGACCGTAACTAGCTGCACCAGGATTACATCCAAATACCTGTGGGTATGTCTACACGAGACGCTACAGTGACACAGTGTCAGCAGGCACGAACCATGATGCGTTGCTACTGTGCAGTAGGGTCAGGAACGACCCATGCGCCACTGGGACTCTGCAGGAATGGCAGTAACAATGGTGCAGTCAGGGACAAATGTAGATGCACCGTGAGTAGGATGTGACTCAGAGAGCTTAAGCAATTGCCAAAATTCTATTAGAATGGCACAGCCAAAACAATAAAATGACTCCATTTCCCAAACTACAAGACAGAAAAGAAGCTCTGAGAATTGCATGCAGACACACAGGTTTATTTAAAACAAACACACAAACAAACAAACCAGACAACAATACTGCTGTTAAAAAGCACACATCACAATGGTGCAGATTTATACATCTGAAAACCAGAAAGGAGTATTGTAATCATCTACTCCAACTTCCTGTATAGCATGGGTTATAGGACTCCCCTGAATAAATCCTGGTTCAAGTCCAAAGTTTTGGCTTAACTTGAACACCTCTTCTAAAAAAGCCGCCAACCTTGAGTTGAAATTTTCCAGTGATGAATCCGCTGGTAAGTAACTTCAGTGGTTAATTACCAGCACTGCTACAAATATGTACCTCACTTCAGGTCTGAATGTTTCTAACTTCAGCTTCTAGACAACTGGCTCTTCTTATACATTTGTCTGCTTGACTAAAAGCTATTGTGAAATATCTGTTCCCTGTACAGGTCCTTACAGACCATACTCAATTAACTCTACAACCTTCTCTTTGATTAACTAAATTGACTGAGGTCCTGGAGTTTCTTGCATCCTTTAACCATGTTTGTGGCAGCAGTCACATCAGGGCCAAATATGAAGCTAAGTTTCCCTCCTTACTCCTACTTGATAGTCTCCTGCTTATACATCCCAAGACCCCATTAGGCCATGGCATCACCATGGCACCTCATGGTGAGCTGGTTATCCATAAGAACCCCTCAAGATTTTGTCAGAGTCACTGCCTCCTTGGATAAAGTTCTCCCCACAATCCTGTAAATATGGTCTACATTCTTTTTTCTTGGAGGTAAAAGCTTACATTTGGCAGCTTTCAAATGCATACTATCTGCTTAGCAACATCTGGGTCTCTGCTTGATCCCAGTCTGACAAGCCAGGACTTTTGAAGCTCAATAACCACTCATGGCTCTGAGATCATATGGCAATTTTACTGTTTAACGTATCTAAATTACAGGTATTTGATGAGACAGACAGAAATCATCAGGCTCATAATACATTGGGGTATATCACTGGGAGTGACTGTCACCTCCTATGTGTTCGACTGTGAAGGGATAACTATATTATGAACATGACCACAGGAGACATCCTGCTAGTGATCCCCACAAAGAAAGCTCCTAGTCCCATAAAATTACCATGAAATTAGCAGCAATCTAAAAAGAAATAGCCACACAGTCTATGCAACTGAGGATCTGGAAACACCTCTTTTTAAAAATCTGTCATGCTGCAGTGTGGGGTGGCTCTAAAATAAGATATATGAGGTGAAAGGCTTTGAGTACAGCACAGCCCATCGGTTATTAGAAATAAGCTGCACAGAGCCCAAAGGAAGCACACTGACAGCCCACCCACAGAACACAGCAATATTATACCCTTAGAATTTCGTGGGAAATATAGAATTGGATCTATAAATTTCCTCTAAAACCACACTTGTTAGAACAACGTAATCAATTACAGCACAGCAATAAAAACTCTAGTATAACTGATTGTGTCAGGCAAATTTGCTTGTGCCTACCACAGAATGTACTTTTAACAGGCCTTTTCCCTTAGCCTGAATTCATTTATTTACACCTACACAGAGCAGTATAGCTTGGCACAAAGGCTTTGCTGACAGGAGTTTGGGATGGGCACTTTCCTTCAACGACAGTGCTCTCAACCTTCTAGACCACTCCAGACATGACAGTTGAGAAGGAAAGAAAAATTGGGCTTTTTTTTCAAATAAGTATGGCTATTTGTCTTCTATTTCTACATATGAAGCCAATGTTCTTAAGTGCAATGAACCCAATCATCTGAACCTTAGAAAGATGGGAAAAATAGAATTTTATTACTTAAAAATAATTAAATTTACCTAAACAATCCTAATACATGCTAGTTTTGTTACAGCACTACCACCCAAGATCAGGACCACATTGTGCTAAGCACTATACAAACATGCAAGAAGAGAAAGTCCCTTCCCCAAGGAGTTTCAAATCAAAATATGAAGCAAAATGAATGGAAAATGTACATATAGACGCAGGGAACAGGGGTCTGACACTGAGTCCTTTGAAGTTAGTGGAAAGACCCCCACCTGAACAATGCAGTCTGCCTTATGATTTCTGCACAGAAGTTGAAAGGATGTGGCAGAAGTAGTTTCACTATTTGTTTTAAATAAGTATTATATGTATTGTAACAAGTTATGCCTAGTTTGAGTTCTTGGTGCATCTCACACATAAGTCTCTTCCAGTAGGATGGTTCTTTTAGCTAATATCTTCAAAAGGCTCTTTTCTATGTGGATGCTTGGAGCTTCAGGGACCATTTGCTATAAATCTTCCAAGGTGGTGCCTATTATCATTTCCTGTACATGGTTACAGTAGGGAGCTGGGAATAGGGACTTCTGGGTTCTGTTCCTGGCTTTAACTGTAATTCTTCAAGGCACGTTAGGAGGGTCACTTAACCTCTCCATACCTGATTTAGCTGTAATACTTAGTTTCTTCAGAGAAGTGCTATAAAAACTTTTTGTGGACTCTCCATCATGGAAGGTTTCTAAGTGCAGGTGAGATAAACACTTGGCAGGGATGGCTAGATGAGGATGATCCTGCCTTGAGCAGGGGATTGAACTAAGTAAGCTCCTGAGGTTCCTTTCAACCCCACTTTCTACAATTCTATGAACACCCTATGCAGGGGGCTTAGAGATCCTTAGGCTAAGTGAAAATTAAGGATTTACCACAGAAACTGTGATGAATATTTTGAGCATTATCCTTCTCTGTTCTGTTTAATGGAACTCCTTTAGAAACTGAGCAGTTACCATTTGTTACAGATCTCACCAAGTTAATTTGCTCTCTAATCTATTATCATTGCGCCCTACCCTGAAGCTTTTGCGTAGGGAAGTGCCCGTTCTGTTCAGTTGAGAGTTCTATGTTAAGGACTGGAGGATCAAACCCTTTGACACTGGATTCCAGTAAAGGACAAAACACCTATGTTTGGCAAGCAGCTGGAGGTCACAGTGCAAATAAAGAACATCTCAGATCTTGGCCCGCCAAGGTCCATCTGTTTTTGTTGGTCAATAGTCTTCATTTTTCATATATTTCTGGATGCACACATTGCAAAACTAAGGCATTAAAGTCTTCGGCAAAGCAGAAGGTTGAGAAATCAACAGCATTGCTGATGTTCAACATGTCCCTTTTGCCATCCCATCTACAAGCAACATGCTGTTGTTTTACGTTCCACTGCACATAATGCTATGCAACACAGCATTGTAATGGGTGCAAGGTAGGCAATTTGCAGCATGTTGAATTTTGGTCACAGAATTTATTGACTGACAGAAAACACAGGGACTGATCCAAAGTCCACAGAAGTTAATGTAAGTCTTTCCACAGATTTCAATTAGGTCCTTATGCGATATGCATACACTGTGCCCCTGACGCTCCCAGCATGCCCTGCCCTTCTACTGCTCTTTCATACTAAGCTCAGGAATTCATTAGTGAAGGTGCTTTTGAAACCCCTGTCTCTGCCCGCTGTGAGAGTGGTGGTGGGGGCTGCTCCTGAAAGCAACTTTTTGTGTATGTAGGAATAGAAAGTGCTCAACAGCCTGCCTTCCCCACGAGAATTTAGGGTTTGATGTAAACATACCTACACACAGGGGAGGAAGGAATCCCATGCATTCTGAACAAAAGGAAGACTGGTGATGTGTTTTTATCAAAAGAAATATAGAGGAAAGCTGTTTTTAGGTACATGGGTTTTGAAGAATTCACCAAATGGTATATACCTGGACTGTTCACATTTGCCCCACAAGAGGTTAACACACAGCCCCCAAACTCCTGCCTAGCCACCATTGCCCTTATCACTCCAGCTGCAGCAGCAGTGGGTGCTCAGGGCTTCCCCTCCTTCCCCTGGCTTCTCCTGCAGGCCCCTGCCCCAAGAGGCAGGATGAGTTGTGGTACAGCCTTTCAGTGTTATGGAAGCTGGGGGCCTGAAGCAACCCTGAGGCAAGGTGCAGTGTGAAAGCCTATGGCCAGGCAGCTGAAGATGAGGTGGGGTGTCTGTCCACCTGCATGCACATACACAGAGTGCAACAGGTTGGATGGTGCAGCTGTGGGGGACATACATCCATAGGCATGTGCAGTGTGCAGCCCATGTGAGCTCTGGTCTCCACTAGTGCAGCCTATGGCGTGTGCAGCCCTGGCTGCTTAGAGGCTGGACAGCCCTGGTATAGACTGCATTCTAGTTTATTGTTTAAAATTGAATACATATGAATTTAAAATGCATGTTCCAATCAGATGGACCCACCACAAACACTACCTCACAGCAGGACTTACACTCAGTCCTTCTTGTCTATCAAACAGTTGCCTGGATTAACCCTCATACCTAAGATGCCATTTATTTTATGTATTTATTTATCCTGAACACTAAGGAGATGCTTGGAACCCAAATTTGGACTTGGATCTAAACTCTGAAAACGTCTCCAACCCCAAATCAAAAGTTGCAATTCAAGCCTTTTCGCTGCTGCTGTCGCACCAGTTGCTGTACTATCCAACCCCTCAGTCTCATTAAAAAATAAATGAATAATTTTCCTCTGTAACACCCAAGTAAACTGCTTCTGTGACTACTCATTGCCTGTCATCATGTCCCAGCTAATCCAGCCTCATTGCCATACAGATATTCAGCCAAAAAGTCTGACTAACCACATAAGCCTTACATTACGCCCTGAAGGCGGCCAAGCCTAAGCAAACTGTCAGAAAAAGTAAACTCAGTAGCAAAGAGCCCTCTACTGAGAGCATTTGGCTGTGTGTCTCAGGACGTTTTATTCTAAACACCAACAGAAGTGCCCCAGCCAATCTCCTTTTATATCCCAAAGGAGCAGTGACTCAAATGGCCATGTCCAGGGTATGCTTATGCTGAACAATGCTCAAGTTAGCTTGGGTGGAATACCCTGAAGCTAATTAGTTTGGCTGAATGACAGGGTTTATTAATGCAGCTCTCCACTCAGCCTAATGTGGCTATGCTGCTTCTGGTGCCGAGCTAGCTTGTTCTAAGTTCTCTGCTCAACACTGAGCTGCACTGCATAGATATACTCCCAAACTATTTGGGGTTATGTATTATAAGGATACCTTGGATTGGACCTAGAAGTAGACAGGGTAGGAATGAAGAATGCCTCCTTTCATTCCATTATCTGGGCTTAAAAAAATGGACTTTGCATTCCATTTCCTTCTACCCTTATTGAGACAACAGCTCTCTAACAGAATTGTTTCCTTGTTTCACTGCAAACAATCTTATCTTCTCCAGACTTCACTGGGCATACTAGTTGTGCACTCTGCAAACCTGGCTGATGTTAGCAGTGAAGAGCTGTGCATCCTATAGTCAAGAGCCTGAGTTTACAGGAAAAAGAATATGACACTTCAAGGTCCATGATGGGGGAAAGAGCAGCTGCTAGAGAAACAGGATTGAAAGGTGCAAAATTTAACCCTATCGGCCAGCCTGATCCATTACCTTATAAAATCCTGGGTTAGGCCAAGTTGCCTTTTTGCACATTATCTGCCAGTTAATGAAAAGTCTAGAGGAAATCCCAGGTCTTTACTCAACACATTCTAAACTATAACTTGCCTTGCCTAACGTTTTAGAAGATGCTAGCAAAACCAAGCTAGCTAATACTATTTTATAACACAGCTTTCAGTCCTAGTCCAGGCATGATCTTCGTGAGCCAGAAGCCCATCTCCTCAGCTAGAATCTAATTCCATGCCACTTCCCTATGTTTTCTTTCACTGTTCATTTTTGTACATAAAAGCAGCAGCTTATATAATGTTGAAGTGAGTGATTTCTGGTTTTGAAATAGAAACTGCATCCTGTGTCACTCCCCTCTCAGCTGAAACCCTATGATCCCTCTGCTGCCTGATGTAATTCTCTGCCTCTCTAACCTCTTCTCAAATATCTTTACAGGAATGAACCCAGCTCCAAGACAACTTTGAGAAGACAGGCAAGTACTGTTATTATTCATCTGTATTGCTCTAGCTCCAGTGACCCCCTCATGATGAGGACTCCATTGCGCTAGGTGCTATACAAACAAGCCCTCAGCCCAAAAGCTTGTGATCTAAGTAAAAGACAAAAAACAACTGGTGAATACAAACAAGTAGGGAAAAACAAGGACACAATATCAGTCAGCATAAGCAGTGGTCTTGAAGAAGTCTCAGGGCTTGGCTTGAGCAGTGTCAAGTATTTTTATCAGAGCAAAAGGAGTGTTTTAAGGAGGGATTTGAAAGAGGACAAGCTGATAGAGTATAGACAAGTTGTCTTGTTGTCTTTGCAGATGTGTATGGAAAACTCTCCTTAACCAGGAAGGGCAGCAGAGAAGAAAATATTAAGGTCTGTTATCTTCATTTTACAGAGATTGTCACCCATGCTGTATGTCTACCCAATAAGAATATGGAGGAGAAGTCTTGTAACAACAACAAAACATTTAAAAGCCAGGAGTCCAAAATTAATCTATTAGATATATAGTAGGTTCTAAAATAAGTGTCTTGTTATTTTTGAAAAGCCAGATGATTTATTTAGATTCCTACAGTTAAAGCTCTTTGGATTTTTTACCCCAAGTACTAAGGAGAATTTTTTTCAAAAACACTGAGGACCCCTAGTCTATTTTCAAAAGTGACACAAGACACTCAGGAGTCACTTTTGAAAATGGGACATAGGCTTCTCTATCATTTAAGTCCTATTAAAAGTGTACCTCAGTTCTTAAATATATTTAAAGGGATAGAGGCAAGAAAAATAATCACATAGAAACATTCTTTACATATTGTTGCATATATTTTCAAACTTATATTAAGTCTTGTAAAACAGATTTAGTTCTTTGTTTTCAATTTTGTATTTCACTCAGCTTATACGGAAGTGGAGGCTAGTCAGGTACATACTTGCTCCTCAAATACTTATGAAGCTGTCCTATTTGGATTCCAGTACTGCAAGAAATTATTTCAATGGAAACAAAATGCTTCCATGGGTTTTCTTGTTTTGCTTTGTTTTAATTTAAGGGAAATATTAGATTTTTTGGCTTTGTTCCCTTGCCCCTCCACTCCTTTCTTTTTTTAAATTTAATAACATTCAAAATGTGGGCCTTGAACTACTTCACGCTCACTATAATAACATCATTGCCAACACATGTAAAATTAAAGAAAGAGTCAGACCTGCCAAGATGATCTGTCACTCTGGGAAATGTCTATCCATAAAATACTTATATTTCCCATGAAGCACCAGCAGCATCACTTCCTGACACTTCCTAGCCTTTGTCCTCAAACATGCTCAAGAGATTTTGAACTTAAAAAAAAACCTATCACCAATACCTCCACAATTACTGTACTAAAAAAAACCCAACCCCACAACATACACATGCTATCTGGGCAGAAAGACCTTGAAAACAGGATTTTAAATGGCATCTGGGCCAGATCCTCAGCTGATGTAAATCTACACAGTTTCATTGGCATTGGTGGGATAAGGCACTAAGGAAGCGTGTGGTTCTGCACCTATTGAAATCAATAACAAACTCTTACAGATGTCTAAAGGATCAAATCCTACCATCACTATACATGTAAAAGAACAAAAAAAAGAGAGAATTCTCTTTTCCACCAATGATGTGGTCCTTCCAGCAACTTTCTCAGCTTGAGTTCTTTATTACTTAATACTCATAAAGCATAAGGGAGGACATGGTGGCATATCATAGACTAACTCATTCAGAGAGGCATAAGCTTTTGTAGGCTACAGCCTACTTCATCAGATGTTACAAGTGGACTTGCAAAGAGCTAAACAGAAAGAAATAAAGTAATTTAAGAACATAAAAAGATAGCATAAAAAGTGTCATATTGGGTCAGACCAATGGTCCATCTAGCTCAGTATCCTGTCCCCAACAATAGCAGAAGGAGAGCACTTAACTGGATGTATATGAGTGACCTATCCCCTCTGTTCAATACCCTCCCTGGCACCCATCATTATAGATTTAGTGATGCCAGAGGAACCATCTGCAGCCATTCTGTTCAACAGCTATAAATAGATCTATTGTCCAAGAATTTGTCTAGTCCCTTTATGTATCAATACAGACCATATCATGACTTGTAACATTTTTTATCTATGCTTAGAAAGCTCCTGTCCTGAGCACTGGTCAGTATTAACCTGGCTCTGGATCAAACTGTAGCCATTAATAAAAAAAGTTTCTATTGGCCTCAGTAGGAGTGTGACTCAAGTGAGGGATAAAGATCTGAGCTCTTTCTCCATTAATGTTTGCTGTTAGAGTTTGCATTCAGGAAAAGTAATTTCTATACAGTAACTCCTTTTTAAAATAAATTGATAGCTATTAATTTGGAACTGCCACTATAAAAGGCAACAGGGAACTTTTTTTACAGGGAACTATTTAATTTAAACTTGATTGCTCCAATGTTTTCTCTGTCATCTCCCTAGCTTCAAGCGAGGAAAAGAGAGAGATAAATTAACTGTTCTAGGTCCTTTAAGATTTCTGTGATTTACACTGCTGTGAGATGACAGCATGACTGCAAACCACAAGAAACCCTGCTTATATTTATATTAGATTGCAACATGACAGATACTGATGTGATGTCCACTTTGCCAGAACCCTAGTGCACTACTGAAACAATAAAGGCATATGGCAGGGGTAGGCAACCCCTGGCATGGGTGCCAGAGTGTGGCACATGACAGCATTTTGCTTGGTAGATGGTCTCGTGGCAGAGGGGAAAGGACTGGGGATGCATTGCCACAAGGATTGGGCTCTTTGTGGCTCCCCTGCCATCTGCCCCTGGCACACCAACATCTTACAAGTCGAAGTTGCGGCTGTTTTTGGCACTCGGCCCAAAAACGTTGCCGACCCCTGACATATGGCATAGCAATTCTTCCTTTCTGGTGCTGTTGACTGAGGCCAACATTCTTCAGAAAAGCCTACTGATTTTTGGCAGTCCTGCTCAAGAACAACTATGGCTGGTTGTGAGAGCTACACACCACCTGAGATTGCCATGGATTTCAGTTGGAGTTCTGGGTGCACAAAGAGTCTGACATGAGTGGCCCCAAGTACAATTTGCAGAGCACTCAAAACCAGTGAAAAATGTGCACCTCTAATAAAGCTTCAGACTACATCATGAGAGAAAGGCTCCCACCCTTTATTTGCACAAGCTCTGCTCAGATAGTTTTGAAAACAAATGCCCCCCCCTAAAATACCTTGACAGTTCTCAGAGAACCTCTCCTTCCTGCTACTGGTTTTCTCACTCACTCTTCCTTGGTGACTGTTCTTACATTTTCCTTCTTTGTCCTTCTAGGTCTTTACCTGTTTTACATGTTTTGCTGACTCCTCTCCCAAGCCCTCTCCCTGTTCCACAAGAGGCAAACATGACCAGTAGCCAAGATCGGTGGATCCTGGCAGAGTCTGCAGAGTCTGCATGTATATACTGTTTCCAGAGCCAGCTACTTTAATGGCTGTAAAAAGAACAAATAAAGAAGATGAGCAAATTTTAAGGAACACCTGCTGCTTTACCTGCAATACAACACCATGTTTCATGTGCCTATGCAGGATCTGGTAACCTAGAGTTTTTCCCATCCACACCTACTTCTCCGCCACATGTGCCCTTCTGCACCAATCTAGCGCCTGGCTATACATCTCTCAAAGAAGCAGGCCAGAGTAATTGTGGCATCTGCTACCTTGAAAAAGGCATCCTTACCTACTTCTATTTGAATCTATTACTAGATAAACATGACCTTATTTCTTACTCCTTTGCTTCCCCCCACTCCCAGCTCCTTTCTCATGGAATATACATTAGCTAATTAAATGGAACTGTTCACGCCATTTTCATTACAAAAAAACCCTAATTTTTACTTATTGTCATCTTGTACAGATATTTTATCTCCTACAACATGGTACTATCTTGCCCAGTGATCTCAAGCAGGATACCAGCTTGATGTATAAAGAGTTAAGCAGATAAACCAAGAAAATAAGCCAGGCAGATAAACCAAGCTCAGATCCCCAACCCTGCCTGTTTTCTGCTCCCTGCCTTATCTGCTATTGTGCTGCTTGTCCTCTCCCTAGCCTGCCATGTGTTATTGTGGCAGAGCACCTTTGGGGGTGCTCGCCACTTGAGGGCTCTCACAGGCTCCGAGGGGAGCCTGATTTGGAGAAGCAGCAGGGGAAACCTCCCCCAAGTACCATTTTAAGTGGGGAAGTGTGTGGCAGGACACTGTTGGTGCCTGCCACTTTAAGACCTGAGCCAGGCAGCCAGCAGGTGCTTGACTGTGGCAGCCATTTTAGATCCCTGGCTGCCTATATAAACAGATCAGTTTCCTCCTAGCATGCCAGGTGGTAACACTGTCTGGCTGTAAGGCTTCTTGTATCATCCTGGAGGTAAGGGAGGAGCTGTAAGGGATGGCTAGGAGGCTCCTTGGTCCTGGGCATGACCTAAAATTGCACCCTGCCAGGAGTGGGTGGCCTGGTGGGGCTCTCAGTGGTGCGGGAGCCCCCAGGAAATGCCAGGCCAGTTACTACCCCAGTGAAAGGTGGGTGGGGGTGCCTTAATCCTAGCCCTCACCTTTGTGTGGGTTTAAGTAACACTGGTGGTAGTGGGGGACAGGCATGGCTGCAGCCACCTAAGCCCTGTGGGGTGTAAGACCCTGAAGAGAGAGAGTGGAGGCCAGGCATGGCTATGGCCACCTGAGCCCTGTGCAGGGTGTAAAGCCCTGAGAAAAGATAGTTGGGGCTAGGCATGGCTGAGGCCACCTGTGCCCTGTGGGGTGCAAGACCCTGTGAAAAAGTAGTTGGGGCCAGGCATGGCTACAGCCACCTGAGCCCACTAGGGAGGGAAGCCTTGTGGCCCTGAATGAAGGGGGCAGTGTGGAGCCCTGAGTGACGGGGAGTAGGCCAAGGCATGTTTCTAGACACCTGAGGCTGTAACTTGCCCCAGAGGCAGAGTAAAGGGGGCTCAGCCCAAGAGCGGAGTGAGTCCTGACCCCAGTAAGTTCTCCACTGCTGGGAGGCCGAGCATGGGTCAAAAGCAAAATCTATAGTGAGCACAATGACATGGTGCTTCAGGCAGGGGAGTGACAGTCCCCGTGAGACCCTGGAACACCCGTTGTGATGTGAGTTACCGCAGCTCCCACAACCAGGTGGGTTATACCTAGTAGGGCCAGAAGGTGGACCCAGCAGTGAGAGTGGGGCTAGAGGCTCAGAGGCCTGATGTAGAGTACCCTCGACTGGTCAGTGCTGGGGCCAGGACCAGAACGGTCAAAAGGGCCAGGGGCCCACCACAAGGGATGCCCAGAGCTGAAGGCCTGGGGTTCTGACTGGCCTTGGAGGTGAGGCCAGGGCCTGTGTGGCCAAAGGTCCCAGAGGGAACATGCCTGAGAGGGGAAATCATTTCAGGGAGCTAGGCAGCCTGAATGAGGGTGGAATAAGCTGCCTGAATGGAGGAATCTAAGAGGGGTCCTGATTGGAGGATTCTGGGGCCCAGTGTGGGGCTGGTGAGATTAACATCCAGTGGATGCCATCTGCAAGGCATGGGCTGTGGTGTTCAGAGCTGCAGATAGCGCCCCCTGGCGTTGGGGCAAGAATGGGCGGCTTCCTGCCTTAATTAATTACCTTGTTAATTAAAAAACAAGGTATGGCAGGCGAGTGAAGTGGGTGGCATGCCCAAAGGCAAGTGGGGAACCTACGCAGGGAGCCCTGCTTCGCCAGTCATACACAGAAGCTACCTATGCCACTTATGGCAGACATGCTGCAGTTTGGCCATCCTTGGTCTAGAAGATAAATACTTATCAATCTGACAGATCCCCACTCCTACTGCCCAACCCCTGTGTAAGGAGGCAAGTACTGCAATATACACACTTAAAAAAAAAAAAAAAAAAAATTAAAAAAAAATTGGATGCCACTTGATTCTTAAAAGTCTTGGAAGGGTACCTTGAGTCCAGGGATGGGTACCTCAAGTCCAGAAAAGGTTGAGAACCACTGGTCTGGCCTCATCATCCTTCTTGGTTAGTGGATGGCAAATATCTACCTTTCAATGGACTTGAATCAGCCTTTGAGCATCTTGCATACAGATAACAAGGCTCTGTCCACTACCTGGGGTTAACACTGTAGCTATAGACCTGCAAGGCTCAACACAAGAAACCTAAGGAGAGAGCCTACAACCTTCTTCTGCTCCTGGTGGTCAACTTCCATTGGGCAATAGCAAAATGGGTTTAATTAAATTGTCACTGAAAATAAATGCTCTCCTAATGAGGATCAGAGATTCATTCTTCTGGCTGTCTATGGGAAAGATCCTGCTCCCTTCCATGAGGTACCTTTACTCTGAGCAGAGGTTCACTCTTAGCATACCTTAAGGCAATAAACAATTCAAGACTACCTCTGTACTATGGACAGAGCTCCATTGTATCCAACTACATATGGTACTAGTACTTGGCTTCACAGGGTGGAATAGGGAAAACAAAGACACAAACAACCCCCCCCCCCTTCCCCCCCCCGGACGAAAATCTGATCTACTGTGGCTTTCTAGAAAAAAAGTCATAGAAGCAGCTTCCAGTGATGAAGTAATTTCTTTTCCATCATGTACTTCTCAGGAGTGTGGTGAAGGTTTTATTAATTGCAGTAATGTGGTCTGGGCTCTCCTGAAAAACTTGACATAGAAATATAAGCCATTAGCTCACCATCAGAACCAATAGTGGTTAACAAGTCCTTGTGGACAGGAATCCAGGGATGATTATGGCTTAGAGCAGTGGGCCACAAATGACACCTACACCCTTCCCAAGTGACGCTCCAATCCCCTTTCCCAGCCCAATTGGGCACTCTGCTTTCTGTCTGATTTGCTACTTTGCTTTATGCATCCTGTCCAATCTGCTCCTCTGTTTTCTGCTCTCTGCCTTATCTGCTACTGTGTTGCTTGTCCCCTCCATAGTCTGACATGTGCCACACACAGAAGCTACCCATGCCACTTCTGGTAGACGCACTGCGGTTTGGCTACCCCTGATCTAGAAGGTAAATGTTTGTCAATCAATTTACAGTATCAGTCTGACTGACAGATCCTACAATTCTTTATCAATTATCACTTTATGAAAATTGATAAAGTCACTGAATGTTAACTAAGCACCATAATCAAGGTTGAGCTGGGTTTTCTGCTAAAAGCAGACTAAACGTTTCTGAAATGTACAACATATTGTACATCCCCAGTAAATTACGTTGCTTTTTTCTTAGTACCAAATGAATTTTCCACATATTTTATAAATAAATCTGTAAAATAGCTGGTAAGTTAAATGACCCTCTTCTTAGTTAATTTCAAGACAGCTAGCATCCAACATCAAACTATTTTTTCTCCCAAGAGATCTTAGCTAAGCGATTGGCATAAGGCTATTAAAGAGCTTCTTGAAAGTCATACATGTGCAACAGTCCATTTTCAGATGTTTGTAACTTTGGTGTTTTTAATTAAAATAAATACCAAAAGGCATTACAGACTAAATGCATACAATATTGTACACTGGGAAACAAAAGCGTTTTATATTATTAGATTATATTACATTTTTCTGCTTGTATAAAGTTCTATTGTTCTGCACTCATAACTGGAAAAATTCTATTTTCCCTTGAAAAGTTGCTTTTACAAATGTGCTTGTGGACCAATACTAAGGACACACTGTCAGACCAGTACAAACCTTGTATTCAATGAATTTAGAAAATCAGGATTTATAATGGCAGTGCTGACAGTTGTAACTATGTAACACTGTTATAACATGTGAAATGCTGCATAATAATTCCAAAGCACAAGGACAGAGCTGAAGTGTGTGAGAAAGCTGGCAAAACTAAATATTGTACACCTAATACTGTTCAGTGTCTAATTTGCCTGGTCACAACTGTTTTCTTTTGGTGATTTAAATTTTTTACTCCAATAAATCTGATGGCTGCTTGTCTTTGGCCAAAGGCCAAAGCATCAAGTCCAACTGCCTGATTCCCAGGTAGGAAAATTCCCCAGTTTGGTGGCCTCCATAGGTGGCCTTCTATGGTATTTCATACCTCTGAATCAGATATGGGATTGTCCAAGACTACAGCCACAGAGCAGTAACTTACCCATTATTAGTTTTGGTCTGTTGCCTACAACAGGTCTCTTAAACCCACAGGTACATTTTGGTCTTTTGGCTCTGTATGTTTCTATGCCTCAAAGAATATGCAGTCCACAATGAAAGGCAGGGTCAGGGAAAGTATCCAAGCATGGAGCATGGTTTACTTGACTTTCATAATCTACATCGCAGGTCCCCAACAATGACTGCTCAACCAAACAGTGACCCAGGGACTCGATCACCTTCAGCATCTTTCCTTTTGCTATCTAATGGAGTCCTTCCTAAAAAAAAGCTACTAACCAAATATTAATTTTCACTAAGACTGTTGACAAGTCATTTGTTTTCCATCCACAAGTTTGCCTAGAGCAGCTCTACTTCTTTCTCTCAGCTGGTAAAATATAACTTTCAAAAACTATAGTCAGGTCTACAATTGCAGAAGGGTTGCCGTGTAAACTGAAATCTGCAGAATAATCCTTGTTTTCATCAGATACCCTATGGACAAAATCCCCCAGGCAAAATTCCAGTTGCATTCTATAAATGTAACATCACATTGTAACAGTGATTACAACAATAAGTGATTATTAGCCTATATCACACAGCATGAGGATGCATAACTGTCACAGACTGAAGAAACCCTAGAATGAGAAGACACAAGCACCCCTAGTTGGGGTTGACTGAGTTTAAAGTGAGTAGCTGAAGACCAGCTTTGACTAGGATTGCAAAAGCCCTGGAATTAGCTCTGCTAATGTAATGGATTTTCCTAGTTTTGGCACCCTTATCTAGTGTGAGAGAACGCTGACTGGCTGACTTGGCAGGACAAGCACTCGTTGGGTTTTGAGGTCATGTGCTTCAAGATTATATTGGAATATGCAATTTGTATTCAGAGGACATTTACATTGGAATTGGTTTCTTTCTGTGGAAGCCATTCAGACATAACATGAATCACACTTGAAAGAGAAACTGCATTTCTATTAACTGTGTCTGGTTTGTATAGAGCAGGCTCTGATGGGACACTGCTGGTCAGTGAAGTGTTACATGCAATGTCTCCGTTAAGTTCCCACAAGTCTGATTATGTGACTTCAGAAGATAAATTCACTTTCAATTTCATGTCTGGCTGTAATCTTCCCTGCAAATATTTATTTGTGCAATCTCTTCCAATGCTGCCCAATATTGTCTTTTTGTTTCCTGATGTTCTCCCATCTGCCTCTATCTGTTGTCTCTTATCTTAGATAGTAACCACTTCAGGACCATTTTTGTTCTGCATTTGTACAGGACCTGATACAAGGATGCCCTGACCCATGCCTGGGGCTCTGAGACAATACAGTAATACAGATAATAACTAGAAGGTGTCTGCTTTATACATAGCTGTGCTGTTACTTGAGATAAACAAAGTACAATCATCTATGGTGCTTACCTACTGCAGCACTAAGAACTTCTGCCTGATTGGGGAAATTACAAAATGACAGGTGTCTCTGTTTTATTAGTCATTTAGTATGCTTTTTAGCATGGAAGGCAGTAACATTGAACTTGACATCACAAGTCTGACATGTCTAATTATAACCTGAGAACACATTTGGGAAAGCAATGCAACATGTGTAAACAATAATATGTGACAGGACACATACTGGAAGTTAGAGAACTCTGGAACTCGAGTATGCTTTCAGAATGCCAAAATAGTGCTTAGCTCATAGCACTAATAAAATAGTTGAGGTTTTTTTTTAATAGGTGTGATAGGAGATCTTTAATGTCTTCATCAGCGACTTGGACAAGGGAGTGAAATGTACTCTGTCCAAGTTTGCAGATGACACAAAGCTATGGGGAGAAGTGGACACGCCGGAGGGCAGGGAACAGCTGCAGGCAGACCTGGATAGGTTGCACAAGTGGGCAGAAAACAACAGGATACAGTTCAACAAGGAGAAATGCAAAGTGCTGCACCTAGGGAGGAAAAATGTCCAGCACACCTACAGCCTAGGGAATGACCTGCTGGGTGGCACAGAAGTGGAAAGGGATCTTGGAGTCCTAGTGGACTCCAAGATGAACATGAGCCGGCAGTGTGACGAAGCCATCAGAAAAGCCAATGGCACTTTATCGTGCATCAGCAGATGCATGACGAATAGGTCCAGGGAGGTGATACTTCCCCTCTATAGGGCACTGGTCAGACCGCAGTTGGAGTACTGCGTGCAATTCTGGGCGCCACACTTCAAGAAGGATGCAGATAACCTGGAGAGGGTCCAGAGAAGGGCCACTCGTATGGTTAAGGGCCTGCAGACCAAGCCCTACAAGGAGAGACTAGAGAAACTGGACCTTTTCAGCCTCCGCAAGAGAAGGTTGAGAGGCGACCTTGTGGCTGCCTTTAAGTTCATCACGGGGGCACAGAAGGGAATTGGTAAGGTTTTATTCACCAAGGCGCCCCCGGGGGTTACAAGAAACAATGGCCACAAGCTAGCAGAGAGCAGATTTAGATTGGACATTAGGAAGAACTTCTTCACAGTTCGAGTGGCCGAGGTCTGGAATGGGCTCCCAAGGGAGGTGGTGCTCTCCCCTACCCTGGGGGTCTTCAAGAGGAGGTTAGATGAGTATCTAGCTGGGGTCATCTAGACCCAGCACTCTTTCCTGCTTATGCAGGGGGTCGGACTTGATGATCTATTGAGGTCCCTTCCGACCCTAACATCTATGAATCTATGAATCTATGAGATCCCTTTAACTTCTCTGCTTTTGCTCTTAAAAATTGTCTGACATGTTTAGAACACTAAAGGAAGATGTGGTGGTTGAAGTAGATATCCACAAGCACTACATGCATGTTAGGGGACAACAGGCTTTGACACTCCAGGGCCAGTCTGGCCCCATTTTCCCTCTCTCAGCTTTTCTCTGCTGTTTCTTCTTTGCAAAGGCATCCCTGCTTGTTGGTGTCTCTAGTCTCCATCAATTCCCAAGAATCCTATACTGGTTGATAGTTCAAAGCAGGTGCAACAGGAAACAGGAAAAAGGTTTCTAGTACTCATATAGTTTGTACACAGCTGAGCAGAACCAAGGACAACCTTAGGAGGCAGGATACAGCATGAAAAATCTTTACATTTAGCCAGTGAATGAGCAAGCATAGATACCTGGGCTAGTCTAACATCCCTTTTGACCTTACACCAACAGACAGCTATTTACTTAGTTTGTGAATAAGCAAATAGCTTGTTAGGTATTCTACTCAAACTAATGGAATATATGAATAACTACTGCTACCTACACCTTGGACCTGGGAATGATTCTAAATTAGCTGCTGTTTCTTCTTCTTTTTTCCCCTCTCTTTTCTCCACTTTATAAAAGTAATCAGAATACTTGGCACTTGTGAACCACAGATATCAAAATAATTCACAAGGGTGGGTAGGTATCATTATTTCCTCTTCACAGGTGGGAAAGGTGAAAAACAGCTTCCACCTCAGAGTTTTAGAAGTGGCTTCATTCTAGACACCTATTAGGCTCGGATCCTCAAAATTATTTAGGAACTTTACTCCCATTGCAGGTTAGATACCTAAATACAGCTGAAAACCCAAGCCTTAGCATTTGACTTTTCAGAGGTGAAGAGCCTGCTACTCTGGCTGAGGTCACCTTTGAACAATAACTGTAAAATTAATGCACTGCTATCTCTGGAACTTTTTCACTAACAGAAACCAGAAAGGGCTGTCTTTGGGATGGGATTGTGCAGAACACAAATGAAGCCATCTGTTTAAAATGCTTGCTCCCACGATGGTACCTACATCCAAAGGCCAGGAGCTGGGCCCATTTGCACAAGCTGAACACATGCACAAGACTTTTTTCAACCTCCTATTAATACTTAGCATTTATATACTGCTGTTCCCCTTACAGAAGTCTCACATTTCTCAGGCAGCCCAAACCTACCTCCTTCGTGGCTTTAAGTCAGATACAGTAGATTTCAAACCCCAGCATGAGATTTAACCTAAATTTTTCCTGCAAGTTTGGCTCTTACTCTGGTTTCCATAGATGCCAATCCCTCCCCTCCTTCTTCAGGAAGTCTCCAGCCCCATCTGCCTCCTGACTGGAGCTAACTGAAGCCACCTGTCAATCTCACTCAGCAAAACTTTCAGCTGCTTGTCTACACTGGGTAATGGCACTTTTGCGGATGGTGTCTTACCAGAGAAGCTGCATTTCAAGGAAGGATCCTATAAACTATCCTAGCCTGGGCAGGACTTGGGAATGCCCACTTCCTAGCCCTGAGCTCAAGCCAGTTGCTCTCCTCCCTTCTGCACACAGATGCACCCCATGGAGACCTGTTTTTACCTGACAAGGTGCTGTCCTGGTTTCCCTGGGGGAAAGGGCTCCAGCAGTCAAGAGCCTGGCCCTCCTCCTGCAGCAGGGGCCAGCAGGACACCTGAATACAAGGGAGAGTCACCTTTCTTCCCAGTTCCATTTTACAGTTAACCCTTCCCACTCCCGCCCCTCCTTCCCCATGTACCCACATCATCTTCTCTCTCCTCCCCCTGCTCTGTAGTGACTCTGTAGCCCACCAGTTTTCTTTAAAGTGAACCAAATCAGAACCATGACTTGCTTAATGCAGCCAGTGTTCCCCTCCTTGCCATCCCCTGCCCCCCAGCACTGAGCTCCACACCAGGCCTTGGCTTGCACTCATCAGCCCACAGACGTCTCTCCCCCACCCCAAACACCTCCCTCTGCCGCCCCTATGCCTGTGGCAGCCTCAGCCCTGCAAGCATCTGCAGCCAGCCTGGGAGGGGCTGGTGGAGCACCCAGAGGGAGGGAGCGAGCGGGATCTTTCTCCAAATATGCCAGCACTGGGTGAGGGGAACCGCTGCTTATCCCTTGGCATCTGCTGGGCTCATAGTCCATAGCTGGACATAAGAGGTATTGGGAGCACACTCAGAGTTGGTTGCACCTGGCTCTTGCATCTGGCTTCTCACCCAGACACCACACCACGGCACCCTAGGGAAGGGAGGGAGGTTTGTTCTTCCTATTTTACAGAAAGGGAAACTGGCAGGGGGCAGCTGTATGATGGAGCAGGGAAGACAACACAGATCCTGAGATTCCCGGTGCATGTAATGAACTTCCAAGCTGGCCCCGCTGCCTCCAGCTAGGGAGTGAGTGTGTATGAATGGGAGCAAGAGCAAGCCGGCAAGTCTGTACACCCCCCAGCATTTCTACACACCCCAACACACACACACCCATAGCCCCCAATGCATCCCCACACACACCATTTACACCCCCCTGCATACATGCCATACATGCACACACCGAGACATACCATTTGCAGACACATACCATTTACATATACACCATTTGCACACCCCAACACCCCCCCATTTGGACACACCCCAACATCCTCCATGCATACACCCCATTTACATACCCCCCCACACCATTTGCAGGCATAGCTCATTTACGCACACACCCAACACATGCACACCATTTGCACACATCTATGAACAAATGCACATTTGCAGGCACAGCTTATTTACATCCCCCAACACACAGTTTGCACACATCCAACACACATTTGAACACACCTGCACCCATCCCCAGCACACACACGTCTGCACACACCTGTGTGCACACACACAAATGGCACGCCCCAACACACACAATTTGCACTTCCCAACACGTGCACACATCCACATCTGCACACACACACACACTTTGACTTTGCACACACCAACACACACCCCATCGCGCACCTCCCACGCCCCATCCTGCACACACCCAATTTGTGCGCCCCCTCAACACACCATTTGCACATACCCCCACCCCAAGGCGCACACACATGCACTTTGCACACACCCCCAACACGCACGCACAATTTGCACACCCCCACCCACACCCCCGGCCACACACACACACACACACACACACACACCTTGTGCGCGCAGGAGCCCGCGGCGCAGAGGCCGGTGCCGGCGCGCGGCTGGAGCTGCCGTCGGGCGGGGGCTGTGACCGCGCGGCCGCGGCGTCGGGCTGGGCAGGGGCAGGGGCAGCCCAGGTGCCCCCGCCCCGCCGTCCCCTCAGGGCCCGGCAGGCGGGCGGGAGGGCGGAGGGAGGGCGGCGGGAGGGAGGGAGGCGCGGCCCGTCCCGAGGCGGCTATAAAGCCGGGCGCCCGCCGCCCCAGCGCAGCCGAGCACGGCTGCTGACGGGCCGGGCCGGGCTGGGGCGGCAGAGGCGGGAGGCTCCGGGCCCTCGGAGGGGATGCGGGGCGGGCGCGGCGCCATGAGCACCCCCGCAGCCGCCGCCGCCTCGGGGGGGCGCTCCGGCCCCGACGGCCCGCTGCGGCCCGGCACCGCGCTGCTGGTGCCGCCGCTGCTGCTGCTGCTGCTGCTGTGGCTGTGGGCGCGGGGCCGAGGGCGGCGCGGGGCCGGCCCGCCGGGCCCCTGGGCCTGGCCCGTGCTGGGCAACGCGCTGCAGCTGGGCCCGCTGCCGCACCTGGCCTTCGGCCGCCTGGCGCGGCGCTACGGGGACGTCTTCCAGCTGCGCCTGGGCGGCCGCGCCGTCGTGGTGCTGAACGGCGAGCGCGCCATCCGGCAGGCGCTGGTGCGGCTGGGCGCCCAGTTCGCCGGCCGCCCCGACTTCCCGTCCTTCCGCCTGGTGTCGGGCGGGCGCAGCCTTGCCTTCGGGCCCTACGGCGAGCCCTGGCGGGCGCAACGACGCCTGGCCCACGCCGCGCTGCGCGCCTTCTCGGCCGGCGGCGGGCGGCGCCTGCTGGAGCGGCACGTGGCGGCCGAGGCGCGGGAGCTGGCGGCCGAGCTGCTGCGGCGCGGGGCGGCCGGCGCCCGCTTCGACCCCAGCGCCGCCCTGGGCCTGGCCAGCGCCAACGTCATCTGCGCGCTCTGCTTCGGCCGCCGCTACGGCCCCGACGACGCCGAGTTCCGGGCGCTGCTGGGCCGCAACGACCGCTTCGGGCAGACGGTGGGCGCTGGCAGCCTAGTGGACGCGCTGCCCTGGCTGCAGGCCTTCCCCAACCCCGTGCGGAGCGTCTTCCGTGACTTCCAGGCCCTCACGCGCGAGGTGCACGCCTTCGTGGCCGACAAGATGGCGCAGCACCGGCGCAGCTACGACCCGCGCCGGCCCCCGCGCCACATCAGCGACGCCGTGCTGGAGGGTGCCGAGCAGGCCCCCGGCGGGCTGGGCCGCGCCTATGCCGAGGCCACCATGACCGACATCTTCGGGGCTGGGCAGGACACCACGGCGACGGCGCTGTGCTGGGCACTGCTGTTGCTGCTGCGCCACCTGCCCCTGCAGCGCCGCCTGCAAGCCGAGCTGGACCGCGTGGTGGGCCGTGCCCGCCTACCCACGGCCGACGACCGTGCCGCCCTCCCTCAGCTCGAGGCCTTCCTGTGCGAGGTGCTGCGCTACAGCAGCTTTGTGCCTGTCACCATCCCGCACGCCACTACGGCCGACGTGCAGCTCGATGGCTTCTACATCCCCCGGGGCACCGTGGTCTTCATCAACCAGTGGTCAGTCAACTACGACCCGACCAAGTGGAAGGACCCGCACGTCTTCGACCCGGGGCGCTTCCTGGATGCCGAGCAGCAGCTGGACCGTGACCGCGCCGCCGGCGTCATGATCTTCTCGCTGGGTAAGCGGCGGTGCATCGGCGACCAGCTGGCCAAGCTGCAGCTCTTCCTCTTCACCGCCATCCTGCTGCATCAGTGTGCCTTCGAGCCCAACCCAGCCGAGCGCCTCACCATGGACTGTGTCCATGGGCTGGCACTCAAGCCACAGCCCTTCACCGTCTCCGTCAGGCCGAGGGGCGAGCCTGGGGGTGCCCTGTGAGGAGCCAACTGGCCCCAGGGTAGCTCTGCCTGTAGAGCCCAAGGTGAGATTGACCCTGCGACCAGGGCACATCGCTCTTGAACAGCCTTCCTCTTGAACAGCCTCTAGCCTGCCCCTCAGGGCAGTGTAGGGAGAGCAGTCCCATGTCCCCGCGTGGCAGAGTGGACACATCTGCAGCTTCAGGCAGAGAGCTGGGGGTGAGCTGAGCCTCTGGCAGCCCTTATGCACATTCCTCAGCCCCCAGCAGCTTTTGCTGGCTCTGGGAAGAGTCCTCTTCCAGCTGTCCTATCGCTGCCAGGGTCCCCGGAGCTGTCCCTCCCTTACATCCAGGGCACTAACTGAAAGACACCTGCTCAGATCGGACCAAACAGGGCAGCACAGGGGCATCTGCTGACAGCCTTATTCCTTTCACTAAAGCAGCACACATGAGGGTACGCCTCCTTCCCTGCTCATCCTAGCCCCACATAGACAAAGCCTTTGAGGGAGGGTGCCTTCAGGCACCGCTCCTGGATATTGCTGCCAAATCCAAGACAGTTGGCCCTTGTTCCTGGATGCTGGACAATCACTGGTTAATGAAATTGACCCAGAGAAATCAGGAGCAGGAGTTGCACTTTGCCATTCAACCTGTGCAGCCATAGATTCAGGGGTCCCTTTCCTACATAAACAGCTTCTCCCAGCCCTAGCTTCATTATTCTCACTCCCCAGTGAAAAGGACTTCCCTGTAGACAAAATAAGTGTGGCAGAGCCCTTTGGAACATTCAGTGCTTTATTAAGAAATGAAATCCAAAGGTATGGGGTGAAGGGGACATCACTGTTTCTGAGCCAGACTCTTCCCACTGCTGTCTGTTCATGGGGAATAAGCACAGGCCTCCTGTGTCCTGAGTCACTCTCCCTCGGCCAGAAGTCAAAGGGAGCAGCAGTCCCTTCCCAGCAGCTCCCACATCTGCTTGGCAAGTCAAGAACTTGGGGAGAGTTTAACCTACAAAACATTGCAAATCTAGGACATTTAAAGATAAAAACCCCCAGCTTTTTTCTCTGCTATTAAGCTTTGCACGCACAGATTTTTTACAGTGCTTTTCTGTGTTCTTTTTGTAATGGGAATGGCTTAAGTCTGAATTCACAACACAGTGAAATGTGACATTTTTCTTTCCTTTTTAATTTTTTTTGGTTTTTTTGCCTTTTCTGAATAAATCTCTGACAAGTGTTTGTACTGGTGGTGGTGGTTTCCTCTTGGAGGGTGGGGAGGCAGGTGGAAGTCTATACCTGGGCTGAGGTCCTGTTCTTTGCAAAGACACTGTATATGTGTCTACAGAGGCATCTGGAAGGGAAGTGTTTTAAGGAACGTACATGTCGGCTCCTGGCCTGAAATTGCTGTTACAGGAGAGAAGGATGTTAAAGGGGGAGACTGTCAAAGGTCATGAAGGGTCAGGAAACACATCTGGCTTCTTTGGGCATTACCTGATATTCCCAGTGTCTTTAGGGGTGGGTGAAAAGGCCAGTGTTGAGAGGTCTAAGTCCTGCCCTCCTGTGTTCACTGAGGCAGTGCTTCCAAAGCAACCAGGTGATACAGCACCTGCCGCAGCACTCACCACTCCATGTGGGCTAAGGTCTGGGGCACAGGTTCACCACAAACAAGGTGCATGTAGTAAATGCTTTCTTTAAGGAGAGATCAGAAAGAAACCAGAGGCTGCTGGATGCACAATCAGAAAGAGACTTCTGTAAAATCAAGGTGCAGCACCACAGAAGGTAACATATAAAGGGGAAGGAAGGAGAAAAGGTGGGAGGATAAGGTAACACCCTGCCCTGCCCTGCCCTGCCCTCCCCCGAACAAACAAGCTGAACTCATCACTGGAGGCTGAACATGTTGCTTATGGTGCGGGGAGCTGAGTTCTCTTGAGAAATATTAATCAGAGCATTTATGGGATTAAAGTGACAGTGTTTTACTAATGGATGCTAAGGCCTACAGTGTATCAGTTCTCTGGAGGCACTGCTGAGCGCTGCCTGCAGGGCATGGGCTCTGTTGTGATAATCAAAGGGGTTGACTGCTAGAGCCCACAGGACAGCAGGGATATACAAACAAATAATATGCCCATACAAACAATACAGACAGTATAGCATACCCCAGCAATTCCAGAGCTGCAGGTATAGGTCTACTTTTGTCACTGGACATGAAAGTGGCCAGTATAGTGTCTTTAAGAAAAAGAAATCAAAGCTGGCACTTGCCTGTCCCTACAACCAGTATGTCCAATGGGGCTCCACAACTGGGAATTCAGTAGCAGGTCCTGCCCCCCACCGAATTCCCAACCCCTCTGGAAACCCTGCAAGCCAAGTGAAATGGCTCTATGTGCCGCACATGGCACCTCTTATTCAGAGGGATCTGTCCGAATTCCAGCTTTAACCAGGGGACTCCAGTTCCCCCCACTCCCAGCAGACGTCTTCAAATCCTTTTTAAGTGCCAGGATAGAATGGGTGATGATGACCAGTCCTCCTCTTTCCCTGCCAGTGCCTTTGGCACCATTAGCTCCTTCAGTGATACAGGCAACAAAGCATGCAGAGAGAGGGATCTAAGGGAGAGAGGAAATCTGGGTGCTAAGTGCCCTCATCTTCCATTTAGGAACTTAAAAACTACAGGAGCAAAACAGTGGAGGGAGCTGGCTGGTGAAAAGATCTAGAGCTAGAGGCAGGGAAATAGAATCCATGCATGATAGGGAGCAAGAGAGAGACAGGAACAACCAGAAAACAGACTCCAGTGGGAAGCACAAAAGGTGGATGGCATTCAGAGATGGGAGGGGCAGCGGAAAGGGAAAAACTTAGAGGCTGCAGTCCCAAAGAAGGAGAAGCTGTTCCTGGGACAGCTGCAGGGGAAAAATACCTGCCATGAACCCCTTGAAAGGATGCATGTTTTAAACCTTTCATAGCCTGTCAGACAAAAAGAGATTCTGCAGATTTTGCCTCAATTTGTTGATGGCTGGAGTTAGGCAGGTTTTCCTACTTCACTACACCATAGTAGTTGTTACACCAACCACTCTTCCAGGGCAGGCTATGGTCTATCCTGGGGTAGTATTATAATGGGAAGGAAATTCTACTTCTGAGTTGTAACAAAACATGAAATCTGTGACAATTTGATTTTTGTCAAGCAATCTAAAGGTCAAAGGGGTGCCATAAAATTAATTGATACATGGCCAACCCCTCCATCCCTGTAATGGCACATGCTCCTTCCTATGTAGCCAGGGAGAGACTGCAGAACCATATAACGTACATATTTATCACACACTTTTTATTTCCTTTGCACACTGATCTATTTGCACCTGGCATCATTCTTATGTTCCAAGCCCCTTGAAGCAGCTTCAAAGGACTTCCATGTTTTCAGGAAAATCAAACTGGTGCAGATGTTCTTGCTTTCTCCTTTTCCTTTCCCCTTCCCCTAGTCACATGTGCCCAAAGGCAATAGCCAAGACTCTGTCCTAGACCAGCAAGCATTTGAGGTGCAATATATCACAACTCTGCAGGAAAGCCTGCTTAACTTCTGGCTATGACAAGCCATTCTTTGTGTTATACCAAGGGAAAACAATGCCAGCTGCTTTTCATACAAATGCTGAAGACTAAATAGCAGCAGTCTAAGTGGGGGGGAAAAAGTGCCTTGGTGTAGGAGGGAACCCTCACCCTGTTATTGGGGGAGAGCTATGAAGCCAGTAGAGCCACTGAGGGTCCATTAAGAGAAAGGTTTTTGTGGCCTGGGCTAAGGTAGCTGGCAGGGCCCCTGTGCCCAGACCAGCTAATAGGTCAGGCTGGCCAGAAGGGGCAGGGCTCAAGGGGTAAATAGGCTTGCCCTCAAGTTGTAGGGGCAGTCTAGCCCTGACTGGGAAAGGGGTAGCACCCTGTAGTTGGCCTGCAATGAGGCCTGGAAACAAAGGGGAGTCCTGGTGAGTAAGGGCTGAGAGGAAGGTTTGGTTGTTTGTTTGTTTTTTGGTTAGCTTTTTCCTTTTTCCCTGTGCAGGACCCAGAAGGGAGAGGGGACTGCTACTTAGGGAGTACTTGTTTGTGAGTGCCTGGAGAGGCAGTAGTTTATGGTTGAAAGCAGTTTCTTGCATGTTTTTTTTTGTTTCAGTTTGTGGAGATGAATGACTGTGAGGGGGAAGCAGAGGTCACTCTGTGAGTACCTTAAAGTGCCCTGGGAGAGTCACCCCTTGTGGATGAGGGGTCATGTGGGGGCAGAACAGGAGAGAGAGGATTTAACCCCCTTTAAGGCTGGGGAACCTGGGGGGGCTATGGCCTTATTGTGTAGCCTAATTCTCAGCTGTGCCACGTTTACAAAGAGCCCAAGCTGAACTGAGTGGGTGGAACTAGGGCTGCAGGAAAATAGACCCTGACCAAGAGAGATGGAGCCTGGACAAATATAAAAAGGTTAAGCCAAGTGGCCCAAAGGAAGCTTCACTCTAAGTCCCAGGGTGCCTCCTGCATAATTAGTTCCATCGAGATGTGGCAGGAAAGATGAAGGGCAGTAGTTCAGAAGCGCTAGAGAAGAATGGGGGAACAAGCTACATGGCTACTTTATGACCTAGCAGGGCTAGACCTGCCACACTTGGTCAGAAAAGTGATTTATAAAATAGGACCTTGCTGAACCCACCTGCTGCTTGCACAACTTGGCAATGCAAAGAAATGCGTTCTGGGAAGAAGTAGAGGATTTGTAGTGTATGCCAGTAACTCTCCACCTTTTTAGACTCAAGGAACCCCTCTCATTAGCATCAAAGTACCCTCTGAAAAATCCCAGCTCTTGGCTTCTGTTTCTTTTGACTGCAGGAAAGCAACAGAGCAATCTTTCTGTTGGAATGAACTCGGAAAGCCCACAGCAGCTTAGAATGTTTTTTAACACCAAGTTTATATTTGAATCTCCTGTCTGCGCACCTAACAGTACTAACATTGGGCAGTGCCCTTGAAAAGAGTACAAGGCATCCCAGGGTGCGTTGGCTCCTGGTTGAGAATCACTGGTCTAGGCCTAGCTGACACTGTTCTGAGGAACAGTTTTTTTCCTCATTTAAAAAACAAACCAACCCTTCCTCCCCCACCATCAACAAATTCCTGCTGTAACAACTCCACCAGAGGGGATTCTCTCAGTTAAAGCACTTCAACCATCTCCTGCCATCCATGTCAGTACACAGCTGCAAAATGTAGTTATGCTCGCTTGTGGGGGAGGCAGGAAACTACTTGTCTTCATGTAGTTGCTACAGCTATGGCACTTGGTAACAAAGAGAAAGCAACTTAAGATGGGTGGTATTAGCAACAAGGGGGAAAGAGCATAGGTTGGAGGAGATGCTCTTAGGAATTGCAGTACAATCTATCTCTGCCATGACCTTAGCAATGGTCTGTTAAGCTTGTAGATTTGGAAGCAACCAGCCAATGCTCCTTAACAGCCATCAATCTATGATGGGACACTGATACCTCACACTGGTGCAGATTTTCCCAATACTTAGACAAGCTGCAGACATGAATAAGCTCCTCAGCCAACCCCATACAGATACACATGAGAGAACATCTGTGCCCTTTCACCACTAGAGAGATGTGTTCTGTTTATCCAAAATGCTAGTTACTTTGTGAAGGCTTTGGGGGAAAAGTTTCTCCCAGTCAGTTTGAAAACACATACAGAAGTTTAATGAAGCTGAAGGGGCTTACCCATTGGAAGTTATAGGGTGGAATTGCTTAGAGCCTGACTGGGGCCATCTTCCCTGAATGCACAGAGCTGAAACCATTTCAATGGATACTTGCTAGCTGCAGCTCTTAAACTCTGTTGTGGAGAGGTAAACATACCACACCACATAAGCACATTTTGTACAGAACTACCAGCATGAATCAAAAACACTTCATCGGTTTATTTGTAAAATTTAAACAGACTTCTTGTTCATGTTCTTAAATACATTGGCGCTTGCAAGCACTAGAGAATGTTTAAAGCAGTTCCATGGGGCTAAGTGCTAGATTTTGTTCTCAGTTTTAGCACCAACTTGCTGTATGAGCTTACCTACAAGTCACTTCATCTCTGTGCTTGTTTATCATAGAATGATAGAAAGTAGGGCTGGAAAGGACACTGAGTGCTCATCTAGTCTCTTCCCCTTTGTCTGCAGGAAGGATCAACTATACCCATCCTAAACCATTCCTAAGAGGTAATGGTGTAAATTCATTAGGTAGTCTAGGTATACTGTAACACCGCCCCCTCTCCCCACCCCCCCACGTGAAGTGGTACATGGAAATAAGGTACATGGAGATAAAGTACATTGCAATACTTAGGTGTGAAGTTCTGTAGAGAAATGTATCTGCTTGGACCCATTATGGCCATTAGATGCCTAGAAAAAAAGCCATCCTCAAACTTGCACCCTTTTTGTTTCATTGTGCTGTCCCGGTGCTGGTCCAAAGAGAGTATATATTTCTATGGTGGGTTTTCTAGCAACACAAAGACTTATTGCATCTCTCTCATTTGAGAGAATTGTATCTCTCTCATTTGAGACTATTGAAACACTCTCAAAGCAGGGAAGTAAAGGAGGGAATAACCCAGCAGAACTTAATCTGTCTATAAACCTTCATCACAACTGGAGAAAGTCTTTAGAAAACCTCTGCTGAAGTCTCAAATCTTCTGTACAACTGCCATGCTGGAAATATTATAGAATACAGCTCTTACAATTATGTTCTCTTCCCAGCATTTAGTTTCTTAATTACATCTGGCAAAGCGATTTACTTTTTTTAAATGTTCCTTCCCCCTTGATGCAAAGAATTAAAATCCCACAAGCAGTGAGCAAGTAAATAAAGCATCAGTTTTGTGTATGTTGTGTTAACTCCTTTATGACAGATTTCTTGGTACCATTTTGAAATGCATCACTAAATTGCACTGGTGGAAATACATCTACTGTATTTACTAGTGTAACATACACCCTTCTGTAAGACATGAACCTAGTTTTCAGAAGGCAGTAAAAAAATATTCTTGCAGCAGCATAAGATGGGGATGGAGGGAGAAAAGGTGGAGAAACCCTGAGCATGCCTCAAGCTGGTGTTGGAATACACCCTGCTGCTGAAGAAAGAATTGCCCACAGCCAGCCAGCAACTTGGAGGTTAAAGGAGCAGCAACAGGTTGTTGCTCCCTCCTATTGCAGCTCCTAGTGTTTATTATGTCACTGGCAAGCAAGGAAATACAGTAGAGCCAAGCTATAGGGCACCCTCCTGCCCAGCCCAACTTAGGTGACATGAAGCCATTTTTATGCTATTCACACCCTTAGCAAATCTAGGGCTGAAGAGGGTAAATTAGAACACATCAAAGTGAGTTACAGCAACTTCCTTGTACTATTGGATTTCTGGTTGTAGCTGTAGCTTTCCTTATGCTGTAGCACTGTCCAGAAACTTAGTAATGCCATAGCCCCATCCCATGTCCCTCTCACTCTCAGCAGGTCCCTTATTAGACTATATACAGGGGTATGCTTTGTACAATAGAAGACTGCTTGCATTAGAGGAATGGTCTCCTGGCTGAACCTGGGGATTTTAGGTTTATATCACTCTTACCATTTTTGCCCACTGTAAAGGGGCTCAGAGAGCCTGGGCATGGTACCAGGACATGCTCTCAAGACTATGCCTATTGTTCATACTGCAAATTTGCAAGCTCAGGCATGAGGAGGTAGGGCTTATCCCTTCAGCAGAATACCTGTAATGGCTAGAGAATGATATTTAGAACTTTGCTTTTAGAAATTGGCTTGTAGGTAGAATAAATCATAGAAAATGAGGGTTGGAAGGGACCTCAGGAGATCATCTAATCCAACCCCCCGGGGCTCAAAGCAGGACCATCCCAGCCAAAGCTTTGTCTAGCTGGGTCTTAAAACCCTCTAAGGATGGAGATTTCACAAACTCTTGGGGGTAACCTGTTCCAGTGTTTTACTACCTTCCTAGTGAGAAAATTCTTCCTAATGTCTAACCTAAACTTCCTTTGCTGCAACTTGAGACCATTGCTCCTTGTTCTGTCATTCCCCACCACTGAGAACAGTCTAGCTCCATCCTCTGTTTAATGCCCCCCCCTCTCCCCCCTTCATGTAGATGAAGGCTGCTATTAAATCCCCCCTGTCATTTAGTCTCCAGACTAAATAAGCCCAGTTCCCTCAGGCTCTCCTCAGAAGTCACATGTCCCAGACACCTCACCATTTTTGTTGCCCTCCACTGGACACACTCCAATTTGTCCATATCCTTTCTATAGTGGTGTGGGCGGGGGAGGAGGGGTAAAACTAAACACAGTACTCCAAATGTGGTATCACCAGTGCTGAATAGAGGGGAATAATCACTTCCCTTGACCTGCTGTCAACACTCCTATCAATGCAGCCCAGTATGCCGCTAGCCTTCTTGGCAACAAGGGCACACTGCTGGCTTGTATTCAGTTTATTGTCCACTGTAACCCCCAGGTCCTTTTCTGCAGAGCTGCTGCCCAGCTACTCAGCACCCAGCCTGTACTGGTGTATGCGATGGTTCCATTGTAAGTGCAGGACTTTGCACTTGTCCTTGTTGAACCTCATAAGATTCTTTTTGGCCCAGTCCTCCAACCTGTCTAGGTCACTTTGAAACCTACCCCTACCCTCCAGTGTATCTACTACTCCCCACAGCTTGGTGTCATCTGAAAATGGGTTCCTTGAGGATCTGCTCCATGATTTTTCCAGGGTCTGAGGTGCGGCTGGCTGGTCTGTAGTTTCCTGGATTCTCCTCCCCGCCAATTTCTTAATATGGGCACTATATTTGCCCTTTTCCAATCATGTGGGACCTCTTCTGATTGACCTGAGTTTTCAAAGATGATGTCCAGTGGCTCTGCAGTCACATCGGCCAACTCCCTCAGCATCCTTGAGTGCATCTCATCCAGCCCCATGAACTTGTATATGTCCAGCTTTTCTAAATAGTCCCTAACCTGTTCTTTCGCCACTGTTGGCTGCTTACCTCCTCCTCAAACTGTGCTGCCAGGTGCAGTATTTTGGGAGATGACTTTGCCCATGAGTTCCTTAGCAAGTAGAAGTCTGCTTTTGTCAAGTCCAGGATCCTTATTCTGCTGTTCTCCATCCTTCCTTTCCTCAGGATCCTGAACTCAATCATCTCATGCTCGCTGGTGCCCAAGTTGCCATCCACTACTACATTCCCCACCAACTCTTCCTTGTTTGTGAGCAGCAGGTCAAGAACAGCACAGCCCCTAGTTGGCTGCTCCAGCACTTGCACCAGGAAGTTGTCCCCAACACTCTCCAAAACTTCCTGAATTTCCTGTGCACTGCTGTATTGCCCTCCCAGCAGATGTCAGGGAGACTGAAATCCCCCATGAGAACCAGGGCCTGTGATCTGGAAATGTCCACTAGCTGTTTGAAGAAAGTCTCATTCACCACTTCCTCTTAGTCTGGTGGTCTATAGCAGACCCCCACCATAACATTACCCTTGTTGTTCTCTCCTCTGCCCTTAACCCAGAGACTTCCAACAGGCCTATCTCCAGTTTCATACTGGAGCTGCGAGCAATCATATAGCTCTTTTACATAAAGTGCAACTCTTCTCCCCTGCAAATGAATGATGAGTGCATCCTCAGGCTGGGGGGGGCATGGCGACCACCTGCAGGTGGCGGCAGTGTCAGCAGAAGGTGCGTGGCAGCCCTGAGTGCCCACAACTGGCTGCAGTGTCTTCTGTGTTGAGGGCGGGCTGAGCAGGGACCACGCGCAGGCGGCCGCTGAGGTGTTGGGGGTGGGGCGGTGACGAGCGGTGAGTGGGGACCACCTGCAGCTGCCATCCATGATGTTGGCGGTGGCAAGCAGGGACTGGCCACAGGCACTAGCAGCCACGTTAGTAGGGAGGGGAGGGTGGCAACTGCCCACAGAAGCTGCTGGCGGCCAATCTCGGGGGGCACGTGCCCCTCTGTGCACCCCCCATGTGTTGCCTATGCCCCTGCCTGTCTTTCCTGAACCGTTTATACCCATCCATGACAGGGCTTCAGTCATACAAGCTCCCACCAAGTCTCTGTTATTCCAATCACATCATGGTTCTGTGATTGCACAAGGGCTTCCAGTTCTTCCTGTTCATTTCCTAGGCTCTGTGCATTCATGTACAGGCACCTAAGTAACTAGTCGATTGTTCTGATTTCTTGGGAAGAATAAGAACACCTCCCCTGTTGCCCCTTCTTGTTTTCTCTTCCTCCAGGTCACCACTTACCTCAGGGCTTTGGTCTCCATCCCCCTGCAAATCTAGTTTAAAGCCCTCTTCACTAGGTTAGAGAGCCAGTCTGTGAAGATGCTCTTCCCCCTCCATCAGGTGGCCAGCAATCCTTCTTCTTGGAGCATCATCCTGTGGTCAAAGCAGACAGAGCCCTGCTGGCAACACCACCTGTGCAGCCACGCACTGATCTGCATTAGAACAATGGTCTAGGGCAATGACAAGGGTTAATTGGTTTCTAAAGCCTGTTTGTAGCACAGATCAGTCTCATTACTGTGTTAAACAAACAGACACATACCTTCTGGGAAATTGAAAACATGTAGCAACAAAAAGCATCTAAGCACTATGTTCCCTTAAAACCCATAACAAGGAAGGAACATGCACATTTAGCATCAGGTCACAATGACCAGCAGTAACTTGGTCAGAAATTCCCAGTTTTGGTGGAATGACCAAATTGGTAGACTGGGAATGCCCAAATTAAGATAATACAGATGTGATAGGTTTAGGAAAACAAGGGATTAGGTTGACAGGGCAGAACATGGACAACATGACGACCACAGGGAAACCAATCAATGGTACCTGGAAATGAAGAGTCATCAGGAGAAAAAGAATACAAAAGGAGGGGTTTTCAGAGAAGTGAGTGGGCATCAGCCCCAAACCTCCAAGACTACTGACATTCGACATTGAAGCAAAAACTATTGGGTGGCATTTGTGTACTGGCCAGAAGTACTGTCCCCTCATGAAGCCCTAGAACTGGTAAATGAATACTATTCATGTAGTCATTTTGCTTGCTTTGCTCACATTTAGACTTATCTGCTATCACTGTGTATCAATAATGTTTTCCTATTATCAAACTGAGGTATTGTGGTCAGTCAAATTCAGAAATGTTGGACCTGCCCAGAGCAAGGCAACAGGACTAGGTTGTAAATCCAGTGCCAACAGCCTGATCTCACTCAGAACCCGATGTAGATATAACCTTAAAAGATTAAGGGAAGCCAGACTCTTTCCCTTCCTTAGGCTGTAACAAACCAGATAACATCATAAATATCCTGTTTATTATTAGGGGTGCAGTGACAGAGATCTTTGGGTCTGATACTGATAGCTGACTTTTAAGGAGGCGTATCTGCTGACTACTGATCTGATTTCCGATAGGCAGCCCTGCAGCTTGAAGAGCAGTGTCTGGCTGGTAAGTCTGTTGTAGGGGAAGATCAAGGACCCCATGGTGAGGGAGGGAGTGGGGCTGGGGCAGGCACTGCCCAGCTGGGGTAGGGTGGGGCAGAGGACAGAGCTGTGGTTCATCCGGGGGGTGCTGGAGTGGGGCGGCTCCCACCACTCTGCACACCCCAGGAAGGCATGGGAGGTGTGTGTGCCCCCCAGATCTGCATGGGGCAGGTTGGAGTGGGCTGCAGCTGTGGGCTGGGGCTGGGGCACCAAGCTCTTCGCAGCAGGAGCTGGGCCAGGCTGTGCTTGGGGTGGGCAGCGGTGGCACTGGGAGGCGGGGTTGCTCCCCCAATCCTCCCTCCCAGCATTGCCACCGCTGCTTGCCCTGAGTGCAGCCCAGCCCAGCCTCCTCTGCTAAGAAGAGCCTAGTGCAGCCCTGGTCCCAGTCTGCAGCAGCAGCCTACCCCACCCCACCCAGATCTGGAGGGCACATGCCCCCCCATTGCCTCTCGGGGTGCACGCAGTGGCAGGAGACACCCCCCCCCCCCTTGTACTCCCTGGATGAGACACGGCTCTGTCCCATACCCAACCTGGCCCACCCCCACTCCCTCCCTTATTGCGGGGGGGTGTTGATCTGCCCCCCATGCCCCTTCCCTCCCCTCCACCACAGCAGACTTACCAGCTACAAGAAGCTCTGCAAGCTGTCAGGCTGTGCTCCTTACCTATGTGCTGGGCTGCAGCTGTGCACATGCATGGGCCATTTATCGGCCACGTTATTGGCTATATCAGGGCAATTTCCAATACAGTCAATTTTCTTTATATCAGTGCCAATCCGATATCAGACCAATATATCTGATTTACCTCTAATTGTTATCACTCAATCATATTAGTGGATGAATACAGGGTTATCGGGATCAATATGCAGTAAGGGCTCAAAATCCACCCTGGATGATGACAGATTCAGGTGGAGAGTGACTGCATGACAGGTAACAACCGCTTTGTAATCAGTAATTGCCTAGCAGCAACATGTTTGAAGTAATCATATTTGAACACTAATAAAGGAATTTTTAGCTGAACTACTGCTATGGTCTGTCTGAATTCCTAACATCTCCCCTGCCACAATATTATATGGGACTGAGTTTACTGTACAATGTATTACTTTTGAAATTAATTGGCTGTCCCAATTAATTCTGGTTCCAGTCAGCAGGTAAATACAAGTACTTGGCTTACCCTTCCTAACCCATCTATAACTTTGTACCTCATCAGCCTATACATCCATTTTTACAACTCAACAGCCCTGATCTTTTTTCATTCTCTCTTCCTATGAAAACCTCTTCAACCTTCTTACACATTTCCACCACTCCTTTTTTTGTGCTTTTTTTTCAGATGGAGTGGCCAGCATTGACATTGTTATTCTAAGTGAGGGCGTGACATCATTTATACAGTGGCATCATGTTTATCATTTATTAATCATGGTTGTGGTAGTGCCTAGTATGCCATGAACAAAGCCCAAGTGTGCTGACCTTTGAACAAACACAGTACCAGATTCCATGGTCCCAAGAGATTATACTCAGAATGGATAAAATAGGGTAGAGGCAAAGCATAACACACACCAGCAGAGTGAGTATAATCATGGCAGCAAACAATATTGGAAGGGAAGAAAAGTGGGTGTGTGGGGAAGGAGTAGGGTTAGTTCCTAGGGGACAGTGCTAAGGAAAAGGGTAAGAGGGGCTATCATGGAATAAAGATGAGGATGAATTTGGTTATTCTCTCCAACTCCCTCCTTCACAATCAGCATAGAGCTGCAAACATTTAGTCTTGATAAAACAGTTGTCTCAATATCCAAATAACTGTTTGCTTATACATAGGTTTTTTCTAGTCAGCATGGTATATAGTACAGAAGTTTTGAACAGTCCATAGTCCCAATACATTTAACTATTTTTTATTTGTCTTTATAACTAGCTGCTCATCAAAATTGCTCTTGGTTCTACTACATTTCCTTGCACCTGACACAGAAAGGAACACACCAGGAGAGTTTAAAGACTAGATTAGCATTTAGCTTGCTAACAACATCCCTTCATTGGGTGCGGCTACAAAATTACTGAAATTATGAACAATGAAGGAAATACAAAATGATTTAAGATAAAGAAAAAGCTCAACTTGGTTGAATTACTAAAAGAAATGTTATAATTCTTCATTGGAGTAAGCTATTCTTGTTAACATTATGTTCAGGGGAAGAAGACTTGAGACGGACATACAAAACTGTGAGCTTCTAAAATGGTCAATGATTCTTAAGAAATAAAATACAGGAATTAAAGGCTTTTACCACCTAGGAAACACCAGGATTACATAACCATATACACGTAATTGATACAGAACTGATTCAGATACAAGATTGCTGTAACTATTGAGATCAGCTTTTAATATTCTGGGTTTAAAAAAACCCTGTGGCTGGCTTTTCTGTGTGCATTAATAAAAGAGGTGATGGCTAAACACTGACAACCAACTATGAATTCCTGAAAACTATCACAAGTGCTTATTCCACTGAAAAATATTACTGAATATAGACAGAAATTAAATATTACCGTTACTATCCTGCCTTAGGGCCAAGGATCTATAATCTTTGAAATTCTCCATCACCTGCAGAAGACAAAAATAATATTTTATTGCACACCATTATACAATGTTTTAGACCGGGGTGGTTTGTTTGTTTTTTAGCTTGAGATGCATATCAGCTGTATTCTATATCTGTAGTGAGGCTTGAAGCAGATGCAAGTAAAAATATCAGATCAAACTGACAACAGCACACATGAAGAATGGCTCTGTTTCTTTCACAAAAATAATCCATAAATTTAAGCACCAAACACCCCTCAACATTCAGTCTTCAAGGCTGATTCATGTACTGAAAGGGAGCACAGCAACAACAAAAGGGATAGTTCTGTTATTTGGTTTGTTTTTAAGGCAGAGCCCATTTTATGTTTCTTCTTCTGAAAGAGAGAGACAGTTAAAAACAATTAGTTCTGGAAAGGAAGACATTTCCCCACCTATGCCCTGACACTGCAAGGAGTTCTACAAGGGCAGACAAGTAAATGCTTGTACCCTACCAAATTTAATAACAGTCTTGTTGTGTGAAGCAGCAGGATCAGGGCTTAAACTAAACTCCAGGATAACAGAAGGACCAGAGTCTCCAAACATGCAAATTATTGGTGCCATTAGATGGCAGTTATTATGTTGACTAATAGTCCTTCGGACCATGAGCACTGTGTGTTCAAGTCAACTGCAATGCTTGCCTTCAATGGATTTAAGCTGCTTTCTGCATAGTTGGTATGAGTAAATTGGATTATTTCTTTGGTGGCAGACACCTTGTTTCTCACCTACGCTAGGACTTGTACCTATCCTACTTTATAAGGACGTTTAAATAAGCTTTAACCTATACTTCTTACTAAGGAATTAATATTATTTCAATCTGATTATTGGACTATACTGTAAGTACTATCACAATGAATAGGACAAAGCTATTTTCTAATTAAAAATTCAAATAAACAATGACTGTAAGAGACAGTGTTCAGTATTAATTTTTAAAATACAGGTTTTGAAAATCATTACATTTAAATTTTTCTCCTATTCTCCATGCCAGATTTTTGTCCACACCTGAAACACTGGCAGACAAAATGTCACTAGAGATGTCATAAAACAAAAAAGCCAGTAGCATTCCAGCACTGCGTTCACTGCACAGTTCAGTTTTACAGACCATTTTCCACAGCTCTGGTTTTACAATCCAGTTGGTGACTTACTATTTGACACCTAAATGCATCATTGACAGACTGATATGCTACCTCTCAGCCTGTTTGACTTATGCTGGGAAAACCAGCATAAAGTTGCAAACTGTCATGGAGGGACAGATGTGGGGAAATGCAAAGTCTTTTATCTTCATATTTGAATGCTGTCAGTGAATAAGGACTCAGCTACTACTTTCAAAACCATCTCTCTCTGCACCTCTTCAACACCACTATAATCAAATAATACCATAATGCTCACAAAACCTACTAGGAAAGCTACTAGGAGCTAGAGGCATCAGTCCTTTGGCTGTAAAGCTCCCCACTGCCAGTGCTGTTATGTTGCAATTTGGACTCAAAGCATTTACCTCCATGGCTAAGCACAGACATTAAAAAAAGCCCAGCCTGAATTGATTCAATCTTTCCAGGTTAGTCTAACCTGCATAGATTGAACCAATTTGCAAATGAATAGACATTCACTTCTGAATCTGGAAATGCAGCCACATGCCTGCAGTGGCTCAGGCTAGAAGCCAGCAGGGTGAGCACCAGAGTGAGCCCTTGGCTGCAGGGAGGCTCTGCTGGGAGGGAGAGGGGGTGTGGCCAGGCCCTGGCAGGCTGGGCATGATTGGGGAAGGGTTTAAAGCCTTACCTTGGCCTGTTGGGACCCCAACCAGGGTGTACCTGGAGGGGGAAGGGGGAAGCAGCTCTTGCCAGACATTTCCCATCCCTGGCCTCACCACTTGAGTGTCAGGAGGCTTGGCCAGCCCCAGCAGCAGCATGAAGCAAACAGAGATGGGGGAGTTTATTTCCCCCTCCCTGCCCTGTTCCACCAGCACAGACCTGATCCAGGGTCTGCCTGGCCGGGGTGGAGCAACCCATGTCAGGGTCGCTCCCTAATCACTGCTGCAGCAGCAGAGTTGGGGGATGTGGCCAGGTGCCAGCCCAGCATGGCCCCCTGAGGCAAAGAGGGCAGGGAAGGGGTTTATTCCTGGGGCTGGCAGACCCCACCTGTGGTCCCTAAAATAAACCCCCTCCCTGCCTCTTCACTTCAGGGGGCCATGCTATGCATGTCCCACCCCCGTCACTGCAGCAGTGAGCATGGAGCAGCCCTGACATGGGCTGTTGCATCCCAGCCAGGCAAACCCCAGCTTAGGTCCATGCTGATGGAAAAGGGGAGGGGGGGGTGGGAATTAACCCCCCTGACTCTGTGCACTTCACACTGCTGCCAGGGCTCACCGTGTCCCCTGCCACTCGAACAGCAAGTAGGACAAAATGCCTCACAGGGGCTACTGTGCCCCTGCCTGGCAGACCATGGCCCGGTGCTGGTGGGACAGGGGAGTGAGGGGGGAATAAACCTCTTCCCTGTCCTTTGCCTTAAGGGGGCTGGCATTTAGCCACACCCCCACTCCTGCTCCAGCTAGAAAGAAGGGGCAGGGCCAGCCCTGCTCCACTGGAGCAGACATACCCCAGTCCAGGGCTGTAGAGCATCCTGGGATGCTGGGGGACTCTGGTTTAACTTAAACCAGGAAGGATTCTGGGACAGAAGTTTCATAAACTGGTTTGACCTCAATCAGTTAAGTCTGATACTACATTCAGCCAAGTTTATCTCAGGTTTCAGCCACTTTGAAACTGGTTTACGTGCACTGAACTTCTGTTCTGTTACAGATTTTAACCAGTTTCTCATCACTTAAACCAGTTTATGTATAACTTCTGTCCCTACCCTTGTGAGCAGGCCTTCTATGGTAGAAGCTAAGCGATCCAGCATCATTTGCAAACTCTGCACATCACAAGGGAGAGGAAAATGTTCTTAGCTAAATTTAAATAATGTTCCTCATCCTTTTTCTGTTTGGCCCTTAGGTCTTGCAGTGCCTTGGAAATCCACAGATAAAGCAGTGGAAGTTCAATGACTAAAGAATTATCTACCCTTGCTTGGAGAACTGGGTTTCTGAATCCAAGTCTTTTCTTTTTACAGTAAAATATCTCTTCCTTATAAAAGTGAAGAAAGATTTCCAATGCACCTCACTCCTCAGTTCTTAAGTTGTGGACTCTAAAACATATTTAAAGCCTAGATGTTTGCATACAAATAAAACAGGAGATTCTTTCTTCACAACACCAGATTGCAGCACACTTTGTAAAGCATATTGGCCACAGTTCTTTTTTCCACAGGGGAGAAACTGCTGAAAGCAGTTATTTGAACAATGTTGCAATGCTTTTGACCAGTCTAATTTCTCAAGCACAAGGGAAGAGTTGTTGGCAGGAAATAAGGGGGCTTTTTTTTTCGGAAAGTGGGGAAAGATTGAGGAGGGAAAGCTGGGAAACATATTGTATGCTTTTGGTCCCTTGTGTCTGATCACATTCCCAACTCTTCATCTAAGATTTCAGTATTATTTGCAAATAGCCAGGTATTTCACAGACTTTGCTGTAGTGGTTTCAGCTCAGAGCTCTGGAGACATGATACTAACATTTCAGACGACACGCAACAGAATGGTTCCAAAGAAAACTAAGATACAGAGGCTGGGTGAGAGGGGAGAGGAAGTATGAACCATTACTTACCCATAGAAGAAAGCCATTTTGACAAACAGACCTTCTTTGATGACATTCAAGCTGGTCTGAAACACAGAAATGTCTTTTGGGACAGTGTCCTGCATTTTTTAATGAATAAACTAGTCAGTGACTAGAACTTGATCTGTGGAGGTGTATTTAAACATACAGTCCATGATCAAGACTGCACGCATCCTGCACATGAAAGTTTGACTCTTATCACTGACACACACTTGCAGTAGTGTGGACTCTCTCCATAACACAAGTTTTTTTTTTCCTTTTAGGCATTAGCTTCAGTCAGGAACGGAGAACTTGAGCCTCATTCTGATTTTCACTGTGTAAAAGGAAAATAAAGTTGGAAACTTGTTTCTGATACAGACATGTATTCTACTTTACTAAGCTAGATCTTTTACCCTTTCCTGCTCTAGGCAGAATAGCCATCATGAGCTTGAGAGTGACCAGCAAAATTCAACTGCACAATGGAAAAAAGGTATATGTCTGTTTCAAAGAACATGCGCAGGAAACCTAGATACAGCATCCATAAGGTATTAGCACAACTGTCCAAGCAACACAAACGGTGTGATAATTTTCTTAATATTCACTTTCAGACATGTTGTATCAGGGCCTACATAATAAAGCAGATGTCAACACTGCTCACTTTTCAGAGGAGGCAAGGAAAAGAGAGGGCTTGGATTGCACAGATCTGCACAGTGCACAAGGAGTTAACAGCCAATTTTGAAAGCACCACTGAGTGCGTCTTGGAGGACTCTTGGTTGCACATAAAGAGAATAAAATAAAAAAGAGTAGCAGAGTCAAGCAGAACCCCGAGGGGACATCTGATCTCCTACAGGGGGTGCACCATGCTCAAGAGGTACAACCTGAGCCCAAAGCTGATTCATAGACCTGTGGGCTAACAGAGACCTGGTGGGATTCATCCCATGACTGGGCGGTACATATTGAGGGCTATAGATTGTATAGAAAGGACAGGTCGGGGAAGAAAGGGGGGGGGGGGGTTGCACTTTATGTCAGTGAGCAATATACATCATCCCTCATCAAGACAGAATCCGAGGTTGAGGAAGTAGAAGGATTGTGGGTTAGGCTACATGGGGGGCAAGGAGAAAGGGATTTGGTGGTAGGGGTCTGTTACAGACCCCCACACCAAGGGGAAGAAATAGATGCGGGGCTCCTGAGGCAACTCTCGGAGACCATAAAAGCTAAAGAGGTGGTAGTCATGGGGGACCTAAACTACCCGGACATCTGCTGGGAGACGCAGACAGCAAAGTCCCACCGCTCACGCAGGTTTCTAACCTGTGTACAGGACCACCACCTGACACAGGAGGTACACGGTCCCACTAGGGGGAATGCCATACTGGATCTGGTATTGGCAACAGGGGATGACATGGTAGGGGACCTCCAGATCGGTAGCCATTTGGGAGACAGTGATCACCTTATAATAGAATTCAACATAAGACGGCGAGTGGGTAAGGTAACTAGTAGGGTGAAAGTGCTAGACTTTAGGAAAGCTGATCTCAATACACTCAGGCGATTAGTCAAGGAAGCACTGCAGAGTAGGAGTTTTGAAGGGATGGGAGCCCAAGAAGGGTGGCTGTGCTTAAAGGAAACGATCCTTCGGGCACAAAGCAAGACGATCCCCGAGCGAGGCAAAAGAGGGAAAGGGGCCAGGAGGCTTCCATGGCTGACCAGAGAAATCCAGGGCAGCCTAAGGGCCAAAAGGGGAGCACATAAAAAGTGGAAACAGGGAGAGATCACTAAAGATGAATATACCTCCTCTGCTCGTGCTTGCCTGGGGGAGGCAGTTAGGCGGGCCAAAGCTACCATGGAGCTGAGGATGGCAACCCAAGTAAAAGACAACAAGAAATTGTTTTTTAGATATATTGGGAGTAAAAGGAAGGCCCAGGGAGGAATAGGACCGCTGCTAAATGGGCAGAAACAATTGGTGACAGATAGGGGGGACAAGGCTGAACTCCTCAACGAGTTCTTTGTCTCAGTGTTCCTAAGTGAGGGGCACGACAAGTCTCTCACTGGGGTTGTAGAGAGGCAGCAGCAAGGCCCCGGACTTCCATACGTAGATCCTGAGGTGGTGCAGAGTCATTTGGAAGAACTGGATGCCTTTAAATCGGCAGGCCCGGATGGGCTCCATCCGAGGGTGCTGAAGGCACTGGCCGACATCATTGCAGAGCCACTAGCAGGAATATTCGAACGCTCGTGGCGCACGGGCCAAGTCCCAGAAGACTGGAAAAGGGCTAACGTGGTCCCCATTTTCAAAAAGGGGAGGAAGGAGGACCCGGGCAACTATAGGCCAGTCAGTATCACCTCCATCCTTGGTAAAGTCTTTGAAAAAATTATCAAGGCTCACATTTGTGAGAGCCCGGCAGGGCAAATTATGCTGAGGGGAAACCAGCACGGGTTTGTGGCGGGCAGATCGTGCCTGACCAACCTAGTCTCTTTCTATGACCAGGTTACGAAACGCCTGGACACAGGAGGAGGGGTGGATGTCGTATACTTAGACTTCAGGAAGGCCTTCGATACGGTATCCCACCCCATACTGGTGAACAAGCTAAGAGGCTGTGATGTGGATGACTGCACAGTCCGGTGGGTGGCGAATTGGAAAGAGGGTCGCACCCAAAGAGTCGTGGTAGATGGGTCGGTCTCAACCTGGAAGGGTGTGGGCAGTGGGGTCCCGCAGGGTTCGGTCCTTGGACCGATACTCTTTAATGTCTTCATCAGCGACTTGGACGAGGGAGTCAAATGTACTCTGTCCAAGTTTGTAGATGACACAAAGCTATGGGGAGAAGTGGACACGCCGGAGGGCAGGGAACAGCTGCAGGCAGACCTGGATAGGTTGGACAAGTGGGCAGAAAACAACAGGATGCAGTTCAACAAGGAGAAATGCAAAGTGCTGCACCTAGGGAGGAAAAATGTCCAGCACACCTACAGCCTAGGGAATGACCTGCTGGGTGGCACAGAGGTGGAAAGGGATCTTGGAGTCCTAGTGGACTCCAAGATGAACATGAGTCGGCAGTGTGACGACGCCATCAGAAAAGCCGATGGCACTTTATCGTGCATCAGCAGATGCATGACGAATAGGTCCACGGAGGTGATACTTCCCCTCTATAGGGCGCTGGTCAGACCGCAGTTGGAGTACTGCGTGCAATTCTGGGCGCCACACTTCAGGAAGGATGCGGATAACCTGGAGAGGGTACAGAGAAGGGCAACTCGTATGGTCAAGGGCCTGCAGACCAAGCCCTACGAGGAGAGACTAGAGAAACTGGACCTTTTCAGCCTCCGCAAGAGAAGGTTGAGAGGCAACCTTGTGGCTGCCTAAAAGTTCATCACGGGGGCACAGAAGGGAATTGGTGAGCATTTATTCACCAGGGCGCCCCCGGGGGTTACAAGAAACAATGGCCACAAGCTAGCAGAGAGCAGATTTAGGAATTAATTAGACATTAGGAAGAACTTCTTCACAGTTCGAGTGGCCAAGGTCTGGAACGGGCTCCCAAGGGAGGTGGTGCTCTCCCCTACCCTGGGGGTCTTCAAGAGGAGGTTAGATGAGTATCTAGCTGGGGTCATCTAGACCCAGCACTCTTTCCTGCTTACGCAGGGGGTCGGACTTGATGATCTATTGAGGTCCCTTCCGACCCTAACATCTATGAATCTATGAATCATATCCCACTGACAGGAAACAAGAGCTCTGAGAGTGCACATGGGCCTATTGTGAACACCTGCACAATATTTCTGTGAATGGTCTCTCATTGGAGTGGGTCATGAAAGAGTGCCACTAACTCACACTGGCTCCACAACCTCCCTGCCCCCAAATTCCCCCCAACAGTGAAAGTATGACTTCCTAAGGTCAACTTTCCCCTCTTACCCTGAGCAGCAATTACTTTGCAGATGAGACAAAATATAAGCAGAAACAAGTTGTACATACTTGATTCTAACAGTGTTTCCAGCTGGAGAAACATTTACTTGTAACGATATCCCACAGTCTTTGAAGTGAACCAGTCACCACTTTAACTGCTCAGTCATTTCAGCTCAAAGGAAAAGTCTGTGTTATCAGCAGCAGGGATTGCTGTTGGAAAAGAGAGTGCAGTACACAGAAGAAAATTGCACCATTTCATCTTTGGCTATGCATCAGGTCATCTCTCAAATTACATGGGTCACACCATGTCATCATTTATCAAGAAACTTCCAGGGAATAGTCAGATGTTATAGGAAGTCAAAACTTTCCTTAAATTACAGAAAGTTAAATTGTGAACAAATGCAAAGTCTCAGGGTGTGTGATAACTCTGGCTCATTTCTTTCCAAACTTCACTGAGTCAGAGCTTTCCCAGAATGACTTTAGGAGTCATACCTCTGGGTATATGCTATGCTGACTGGGCACTCACCACATTGTTGTGTTTGGATCCCATATAATGGACTTGTGTGATTTTTTGAGAGTGGTTTTTAACCTTTTTAGACCTCAGGCACCCCTGGATAGACTCAGGCTCTCCTTGGAAAATACCAGCACTTACATTTTCACTCTTTTTTTTCACTATAGAAAAATAGCATAGTTTTTTTTCTGTTGCAAAGAACTTGGAAAGATCACAACTATGGATTTGTATTTGAAATCTTTGGGCTTACTCTATGAATTGTGTTTGCATATCTACAATGCTAATGTTGTGTGGTACCCCATGGCATCCTTGAAAAGATCTCAGAGCACTCTGAGTGAGAATCACTGTTTTAAGAGCTTCCACTAACTCCACTCAAGAGCAGCCCTAGGTGCATCTATACATGCAATTAATCTGAAGCAATGAACTCTGGAGCAGTTTGAGCCAAAGTAAACTACTCCCAGGTACAGCATCTACCTGTGCACCTGGGACAGCAGCAATTCAAGCTGGGGCAGAGCAGTTTACACCAGGACTGCTCAGCCCTGGGCTCCGGGTGGTGGTGGTGTCAAGTTGTGGAAGGGTTGCCTGGGGCTGGAGGGTGCTAAAAGTGCGGAGCTGTGAGGCTAGGCAGCAGGCAGGAGTCTGGCTCCCTGCTGCCTGGGTGCAATTTCCACCTGTGGTTAGCATCTACACATGCATTTAATCACAGTAAATTGCCCTGGCCTAAGATCTGACAGTACTATTTTACTGCAGCATAAATGTGTTCACTGTGGCCTAATACTGTCATGTGTAGATGGTGATGCTTTACTCCTTAGCTAATTAGTCTACTCCACAGTAAAGCACATGTGTAGACACAGCCACTAACTCTTTCCTTGGCTTCTCTGGCACACTTCTAGGCTGGTATGCCATTGAAGAAGTAGGACCTTATGACCCAAATGCCCTAAGCAACAGTGATGGCACATTCTCTCAAGATACCCCAACTGCATAAGCAGTCTCAGTGCTTCAACCTTGCAGGAGTTCAGGAAGGCCATTCTTTCCACCAATGCCACCTGAGAAAGGAAGTATGCAACACCAAGACAAGATATTCCATTTCTTTGCTAGTCAAACAAACGTAGGCAAAAGGAAAAGACACCTGACCTGCCTCATTTTCCTAAGTACCCCAGGGATTCTTTGGCTTAGATAGGAGTCCCTTGGGGTTTTGAGGCTCTCCCACTTGCCCTATAATAGCCTTGTTGTTTCAGGTCTCTTCTCTCTAAAGCCAGCTTGTCCAACATGCGGCCCACCAAGCCGTTTTCTGCAGCCCGCGGTGCTGCGACAGGAAACGAAGATAAACACGGTTTACTTTCATTCCCACCCCTTGTCCCTCCCCCAGCAGCTTCCTAATGGCTGCTGAAGGGCTAGGGAAGAGAGAAGGTTCCCACATGCACCGCAACAGCTTGACGTTGCCGATACGGTGCATGTGGGAAGAGGAGTAGCCATGTGCCACTCGGGACAGGATGAGCCCGGCCGGAGCAGCAGGGGCTCAGCTGCACTTTTCCCCTACCTGCACCGGTCAGTCCTGAGTGGCACACAGCTCCACCGTCACTTCCGCTGGCTGGTGCAGACCCAGCTGGGATCCTCCTGTCCCCAGTAGCTTGTGGGAAGCTGGCTTCAGCTGCATGCTGCTCCAGATGGGATGGACCCAGCCGGGTCAGCACCGGCCAGGAAAAGTGGAATGAAGCTGAAGCTGGCTTCCCATGTGCTGCTGGGGATGGGAGGAGCCCAGCCGGGTCTGCACCGGCCAGCAGGTTAGTATAACGTGACAAGCCTATGGCTGGGGAGGGGTCAGGCTCCCTAGATCTGATGTAGGCTATGGCACAGAGACTCACTCTGGAACAACGTGCTAATAAACTTGTGTCTGTACCTGCCAGGAACCCAAGTAGCAGGTGGTTGATACCTGGTAAGCTCATGTGAGTAAAGACTGCTTATTGTTTTCTGTGTGGCCTTCAAAATGTTTTTATCCTACTAAAATATGCTATACTTTGTGAGAGTCATTGCCTCTGTATGAGAAAGGAGAATCATAGCCACTGAATTAAATTCATGCCCCGTGGGAATAATCACAATTCAGCAAAATGGGCAGGAAGGAAAAGCCAGAGTTCTAAGTGTGCACCCTAAAAGAGGCCATGAAAGAATCAGAAGCACAACCTTAGAACCAGGACAGCTATCCGGTGATGGCAGTCCAGGAGGCATGATGGGAATCCTACTCCCATGAGATTTAGGAAAACAAGAGGACATGAGAACGACATGTAGGCAGAGGCAGTATAGGAACTTGGATCCATGTTAATAAGTGAGGACAACTGTGTTCCCACTCTGGTCAGTGACTAATTGTGGGTACATCTTCACTAGCTTCAAGTCACTCAAACCTGCTGCCAAAAAGTAAGCCCTTCCTACCCACTTACACTTTACCTGCTCTGAACTCAAAATGAGGCAGTGAGGGCCCTTCTAGGGTGGTCCAAGGACAGTAGAAGCAGATCACACACAGAGAGTGAGAGATGTTCCCAGAATGTCCTCACCACATTTCTTCTGAAAAGCAGGGATGTCCTGAGGTTCATTTAATGTTTGTAAAATGCTTGGAGAGCCCCACATAGATGCACTGCATAGAAATGTAAAATATATTTTGACTTATTTGGTTGGCACCTTGGGGTGAGATTTTCAAAGCCGAGTCAAAAGGCCAACTTCCATTAAAATGAATGGGATTTAGAGGACTCCAGATCTTTTATGACAACTTTGTAACTTGCCTATCTACCCCTTTTTGCAAATCTCAGCCATAGTTTGGAAGCTCAGCCAAAGAACATAAGAGCATAAAAAGTGCCATGCTTGGTCAGCCCAAAGGTCCATCTGGCTCAGTATCCTGTCCCAAACAGTGGCAGAGGTGGATGCTATAGAGGGAGAGTTTTGAACTGGTTAGACATATTTCATTGTCACTTCCTGCAACTTCATTGCTGTCAAAGGTCACGTGACATCACTTCCTGATGTGATACCCTTCCTGTGAGGTCTTTGAATGTAGCCTGCCGGCCCACTGGGTGATAAAAAGTTCATGATCCGGCCCCACATTCAAAAAGGTTGGACACCCCTGGTCTAAAGTGACTGAGAAGAGTCTTAAGAGAACTACAATTTTCTAAGCAAGGCGACCCCCTCTAGCAGCTTCATCAGATGATCAAAATTTACAATCATATGATCCATTGCTTACTTAACAAGTCTGCCTAGATAGACTGGTGGTATTTTAGTCAAGCTAATTCATCTCCCTTGGGATCCAAGGGTATCACCATTTAAGTAGAGACTGACAAATTTTATCTATACTTCACTGTTAGCCCAATGTCCATCTTATGGCATTTCAACCCAAGACAGAGATGAGAGAGAAGGCAAATAAGCTCAGCATTTGAAACTGAGTTTTTATACAAAGGCTCCCAATATAAAATATAATTCATAAACAGGGCATTAGAAAGATTTTCCAGATTATCACAAGGGGTCTCACTGATGCTTCAGGTTGGTTTGTCTTGCTCAGCAAATCAAATTTGTGGTAACTGATGATACCCTGGCACTTTTCCAAGAATACAATACAGGAAATTTACAAATGAGAACATTTCTTCCTTCAATTCTTAAAATACTTTATTTCAAACAAAACAATGCAATACAATGAAGTGAAAGCAGTGATTTCAGTTACTCTTTAATACAATATTAGTTTGACCACACAGATTCACTTTAAAAATCACACAACATGAGTTGCAGGAAAATTCTCATTTCTGATCCCTGCAAAAAAACCTTGGAAAGGGCTTCTCAAATCAGAGCGAAGAGTTCTTCAACTAACATATTATCCATCCACACCTCCAGCTTTCTGTGGCCCTGGAATGTTTATAGGGCATCCACCTTTATGAAATTCACATTAAAATCCAGGACAGGTCAGTAAAGCATGTACAAATGTAAACATTCTTAATATCTATGCATGCCTGAGCCAGTTAAAAGTGCAACTCTCTCTCTCCTTCTAAAAGGTGCAAACAGCCTACCCCCATCCCTCCATGTGTATAAAGGACACTGTTTGCCAAGGTATCCCAACTTTACCAAGCACCTCACCTTCTGTCAAGAAAAAAACCCCAACATTTTAAATTACTTAAAACAAAGCCGCAGATGGTGCTGCTAGAATTTTCTTTCTAGTTTGGGCAACCTGGCTGTGTTAGAATGGACTGCACTGCTGAATCAAATCTGTCTTTCATAACATGCAAGAAAGACTAAAAATGTAAAGGTAATGTGTTCCCCATGTTGTAATGCACTGCAGATCCTTGTTGATTAGTGATTAAGGAAAAAGCAAAATATTGCCTTTATCAGGGCTTGAAAGGAACTGTAGATTTTACCATTCCCTTTCCCTATGTTAACTAGGCTCCAGTAAATATATCTAACTAGAAAATGTCAGCTAAATTAACGTCAGCATCTGAGGCATTAAGTACGAGTGAAATTTTCAAGGGAAATCTTGTATACACTCAACAGAAAATTACATCTCTGAATCCCAGAGTTCCTAATGGAACAAGGGTACCACAACAAACACAAATTAGAATATCAGAGCCTAAAATCCTTTTTAAAGCCAACCAGGTAGAGTCCATATTTTTTTTTTAAAAAGCATCTGAAACAGGAAACCAAATGCACAGAAAGTCTAGAGTAAGCATTTACATAATAAAGGTAGAGAGAAAACATGATAAGAGACCATTAATATTAAGTATCCTGAGCAACAGACACCATCAGAATATGAAAAAGAGGAATGAGCAGACACTTGTCTAAATTATCTCCCTCCTCCCCAGTAAATGCAAGGGCTTTCTTTTTTTTTTTAGGTCTTCAAGCAGCTAAGAGAAGTTTTGGACATGGTTCAATATTCTTTAAGGCATTTCTTCAATATTCCAAGGCATTTCACCAAGTATCTCTGCATCCAAAAAACAATTACTCAGCCTTCAGCAATTGAAAGAGACAAAACAGATTGATAGAAATATCAGTTCCAAAGCTGCACTTGTACGGTGTTCTTCTCATGAGCTGCAACATTTCCCAGAAGCCCAAAAGAAGCTGATCTGCTCTGTGGGCACTTTAGAATCTGCATAGGGGTTTTGTTGACAAGGAAGCGGCAGAGAGGAATCCCTTGGAAGGAGCCTAGTTCTACTTTCAGGAAAGTTAGTGGGAGTTCTGCCATCAGCTGTGAGTGGCAGCATGACTGGGGCCCAACAGAAAAGAAGATTCAAGTTCAATCTATGCAAAATGGATGTCCAGGTAATACATGGCAAAAGGAACCATGAATTAAGGATGTCCATTAAATCTCATTTGACCTAAAACAGTTTGCAGCCTTTAATGTTATTTGTTTGCAGAAGACTATCCAAAACCTGAACTAGAATTCATTCTTTGGAAATGTAGAAAGGAAGCTGGTAAGTCCATACCTCCAAATTCTGAATAAATGTGGCATCTCCAAACAGTTTAATATTTTGACAAGTTTTAGAAGAAGCAGCAGCCTTGCTGAAGACCTGTACTCAAAAGTTTCAAAAACCAATACCAGTAGTTACCAGTTCCCTCCCCCCTCCCCTGTCTTTCATTTTGAATCCATTTACTTTATAATGAGAAGGCACGTTTAAACGTAATGTATGAAATAAGTAAAGTTTTATCAATATCATTCAAACACTTTGCTGGCAACAGAAGACAGATGAAATAAGCCCAGTTAATTGGTTGCTTTACTTTGCAAACTCCTCAACATTTCTTCACAGATGCATCTGTAAACCTCTCACAAAAGAGTTAAGTAGTTTAAAGCAACCTTGTGGTAAATGGAATTGAAGTCACTAAAGCTAGAATTCCCAGGGTTCAACCAAAGAGAAAATAATTTAGGCTGTAGTGGAACCTATTTAAAAATTAGGTGTTTGGAAAGGCAAAGGTTATTTATTGGGGAAATATTTGAGACCAAACTGTTTCCTTTCATAGATACGCATTCAAGTAAAGGGAAGGCAGATTTTTTTTCTCCTTGGCCATTTCCACAAAATAAACAGAAGGAAATATGCATTGAACATTTAAATTCAAATGATTCCCTTAGACAGGGTTAGGGCTCCCACAGAACACAGAGGGAACTACCACACTCATGGCAAGAGTAATGTTTGGCCCTTCAGATTCATTGCTGCATTTGCAATAGTATAAGGGTCTGGGTTTGTAACCCGAAATCAACAGAAAAGTTAATCTGACTCACTTGGATCTTCCAAAGAAGGCAGCCTCATTTAAGACAGAACAATTTAGACTGAAGAGTTAACAAACAGCAGGTCTATACAAGGGGAAGTTTCTGAAACAGTTTTTCTGTATACTTGCCCTCCAATTTTACTTTCACAATGTAAAAAAGCAGAAACTGTTATTTTACTGTGTATATGTGATTAAGAAGGTAATTTAACATACTACTGAATTATATGTTATCATCTTAAATGTTTGCTTTTGTTAATCACACTTCGTAGCAAAGTCAAATATGAAACTACAGAACATATAATGAAGTCTTAAAAATAATTAAGACAAATGAGCTCACAGCTAAAACAAGAAAAGGTAGAGAGAAACCCAGATAGATTATTGTGCCTGGAAGAAGGTAAGTTGTGCTGTGCTTTGGAAAAATGTAACAGTTTGCTTTCTAACATGGAATTAATTAGAACAAACAGTTGTCAGCCTGATGTAAATTGGGTGACATCTTTTAATTGTTCAGTAGAACTGGGTACAAAAACACTATGCTGAGCTATCTATTTTGCCATATGATTCCCCTCTCTCCACAGCAACTGGCTAACTTGAGAATTTCTAAATTGCATCATTTATATAACATAGCACAAATACAATTTAGATGAGTGCAGAAAGCTTTCACTTAAGGAATCTGAAATAACCTACTTGGATGAACAGAGTAGCATCCTTGACAGACGCAAGAAATCCAGCTGGGTACCAACTTTAAGTTTTTATCCCTGCTTGCTTATAGAAGTGATTTGATTCTGTAAAATAAGAGTTAATTGTAAAAGAAAATGTTTAAGAAATGTCATGAAGGGAGATATGCAAGTCTCCCAACATTAACCTCCTGGATTCACGCAGATGACCTGGGATCCTGGTTTCCCGTTTCCCATGGAAAAAAACAGAAAACCATGGATTTCCCCTTTTTATCAGAGAAAACGCAGCTTTCTCTTTTTAGCAGTGAAACCTGCGGATTCCCTGCTTTTGCAAACAGCTCTGCAGGCTGGTTGAGCTCCAGCCTGCAAAAGCTGTTTGCAAACAGGGCAGGAAACCCCCAGCCCTGCCTGGAGGGGAAGGGGGAAGGGCAGGGCCTGAGGCTGTCAGTCAGCCAGGGCTCTGCTCAGCTGAGCTGTACTCTTCGCTCCTGGAGTCTGAGGTAAGTGGGGTTTGCAGGGGGCTGGGGGTCCCTCTGGCAGGGATGGGGGGGTTGCAGGTCATGGCTGGGGGGCACTGGTAGGGCTGGGGGGGGCAGGAAATGGCCCCACCCCCACCCGAGCAAGCAGAGCAGTTGGAGATCTGGCATCATGCTGCTTCTGCTGCAGCTGTCTGCTGTTGGGGGCAGGGAACTGCAGACCTGGGTCCCTGGCCCCATAGCCCTGGCAGCTGGGGGCCTCCTCCAACAGGGCCAGGGGGCAGGGGCTGTGAGTGGGGGCAAGAGGTACAAGTAGGGTGGGTGGCTGTTGTGGGGGCAATGAGGGGCACCAGCAGGGTTGGGATGGCTGTGGGAGCACATGAGGGGCACCAGCAGGGCTAGGGGGGCTGCAGGGGGCTTTTAATTTTAATAACGGATTTTGAGGTTTTTATCACAGAATTTGCGATTTTTTTTTTTATCAGAGAAAACCCGGATCCCTGCTAATGACTGTTGCTGGCTTCTCCTTGAAGACAAATCACAAAGCATCTAGGTGAACTTACAAAGGAACAATAAAATAATGCTCTGGACATCAAAATAAATGTTTTTATAGGGAGATGAATAGAAGCAGAGTAGAACTTCTTATGGAATTGCAAGCTTTTTGTAATGGGCTTTCTTATAACCTAGCATCTCCACCCACTTCAAGCAATAGGCTTAATGGAATGAAAACACCCCTTTGTCTTAAGTGCATCAGCCTGATATAATTAATGGAAAACTGAACATCACAAACACAGTGGCTTTGCCCTTTACCTTTCTGGAACCTCTGTAAATATCAGACCTGTATTTTATCAGCGCCATCAAGCATTCAGTGTGTGGCTGCAGACCATGCTAACACAGTTTATGAAGTAAAAGAAAAAATGAGCTGATACATAGCACCTGGACTCTAGAGAGAAACATTTACACAGTCTATTAAGAGAGCTAGCAGCAAGGCAGAACTGAAGTTTTCAACTCTACACATTGATAATGGTCATTACTAAATACAAAGAGATACAGGCATAGTTATGGTTAGCTATTGCCTTCTCACTTTCATGACTCCCTAGAACTAGTCTGAAAATATTTTAAAGGAAGAACAGGTTACAATTCCAATTCATACCTTACATGTCAATATTCTCTCTGTGCAATAAATTGTGCAATAAATATTTCAGAGTGGATGACTATGAAAATCAATCAAGACTATGTAGGACAAATGAAATCCAAATCAGGCTGATGGCTGCTGATCAAGCCATGGAACCAAAATCAAATAAACATATATAGCATCACAGGTAAAGAGACTATCAGAATCTGAATTTAGTTCTGTTGGTCTGTGCCAAGATCTCGCTCCCCAGAGAAGAGCTGATGAAGGCAGTTTTACTTGTTTCCTGTAAACTTTGTATTTTGTCCATGAACCTTAATCCAAGGTTATCAGAATTGTGCGGGAGAAAAAACAACTCTTTAGGTTGGAATGTTACTGTCCACACAGTTATTAAATGACAGGGCTTATTCTTCAGGAATTGCCTGCATGTCCTCAAGCTCTCTCTTGCTCTCTTCATCCTAGGAAAAGCAGAGAAAGACATGGTAAAGACCACAACTGCTGGTTGGTTTAATCCCAAGCCATTTACAAAATAAAATAAGGTTCCTTTGTTTCCTTTTTTCTTTCAACCCTGTACTTTCTTCCCTACCTCTCACATCCCTCCTCCTCCTGCCCCCTGTCACAGTCCTGTTAGGAGACAAGCCTGAATGTGAAAAGTTATTCGGGTTTTCCAAACAATGAAAAAAGAGCTCCTTGTATATTTCCTTTGAACTTCTGAGCATGGAGGACTGAGAGCCAGGAACACTGATTTTCTAGCCGTGGCTCTCACCCCAGGGCCTCACTGCTTTTCCTATCAAGTTTTCTTTTTCCAATTAACAAGTGAGCATCCTAGCTCTGTCTAGAGGCTCAGCCTGAGATGAGGAAGCTATTCATTTTTGTTCCCTGGAACTTGGAGATTTTCTGCTCAAAGAATGGAACGTGTGCATTTGATACCCTGGTTTTCCTGGATTAGACAGTGTGCCAGAGTACTTGGTGCAGTACTGGACCGTGTGCTGCAGGTGGCAGTGCAGTAGAGTCACCAGACTGCTGGCAGAGACTCCTTGCATACCTGTGGCCTGAACCCAGCAGAGCAATTTTGCTACAGCAACACAAGGTCTCATTAAGATTTTAAAATGCTGCGTGTGATAAGAACAGTGATCAGTGGTTCTCAGTTTTCTTTTTCCGTGGACCACTTGAAAATTGCTGAGGGTCTCAGTGATCCACTTAATAAACTTTTTTTGTTCTACAAATCAAAGTGCACAACTCATATTTTAATACAGTAATCTTACCTTACAAGTACAGATATTCTCAACTGTTCTGCAACCTTCCTGTGGACCATCTGAATGGACCTCACAGACCAGTGGTGGTCTGCAGACCATAGTTTGAGAACCTCTGAAGTACACTATACCTATAATGCTGCTTTGCATCTGTGTTTATTCAACACCACAGAGCCTGAAGGGGGAAGATTAGGGTGACTCGTTTAGATTTCACTGGCATTTGTGATAATGGTGATGTAAATGATATCTGACAAAGTAAAAAGTTGGTGGGTTTCCAATCTGTCTGCAACTGACAGCAACCCCATGGCAGCCCCTTCCTCGCACCTCACCTGATTTCCTTATTAAGCAAAACTATTATAAAATTTCCAGCTGGGAACACTAACACTAACATGGTGTCTCTGGGAGAAAATGCTCCCCGGACCCTTGGGAGCCACTAAGTAAAAGAGACACAGTTCTTGTGCTTCACCACTGCCCAGTGAGACAGTTTTCCCATCGCTGTTCAGTGGTGGGCAGCAGTTACACTGTCAAGAATCATGTTACTTTTATTTAGAAGCTGGTCAGGCCTTGCAGGGTCTGCAGCTTTGGACTAGGGACCACAGGACTCCCAGATTTCCTAGCTATCTGACTGTCTGAGCTGCTGTCTTAGGAGCCTGGAAAGCTGCCCCAGGATTCATAGGGCTTGTGGCAAGGCAGCAGTGTGTCACAGTATGCATGGGGCTAAGCAAGCCCCATGCACTGAAGTTTGTGGATGTGCTCCAGAGCTAAAAGTTTGCCAGCAAGACTGCTCTGGGATAGTTCTTCCCAATTTCGATACTCACACTGGCATAGGCAGGCCCAAGGCTCCTGGCTCCCTAGCAGAGAGCCTAGAATAGCTTCCTAATTCCCTGTTAAGGGCCCAGGAACCAGACCCTGATGGGTGTCAGGGCTCCCCAATCTCTTGGTGTGGCTGCACAAAGTCCCCAGTTTAGGGCAGTCCATGTAATGAAGCTGCTGCTGCAGAACTACAGATTGTGGAAGCCTGAGCTCTACAGCAACCTGCCAAGCACCTAGTCTCCTGCCAGCTCAAGACTGTTAGAAACCTTCATGTGGGACATCAGAAGTTTAAACCAGAGATGGTTTCACAGAATTGTGTTTTACCAGGAAGCTTCCAACTGTTTTACTGTTGATACAGCAAGAGAAACAATCCAGGGTTTAAGTTTTGGATTCCAAATTGAATTTGCAGCACTTCGACAAATAGGCTTGATGGCTTTTGGATTAGTATTTTTAAAAGCTGGTAAACTGGTGATCTTGATATTTAAAGCAATAATGTATCAGTAAGGAACTCCAGAAAGCCATTCTTACAGTCACAATTGGGTTGACACAATTAAAAGATGAGAAGGAGAAACAATCCCAAAGTTTCAAAAGCCTGTATCTTACTAAACCATCTGATCAATGTAAAAGCTACAGAAATCTTCTTGTGTCTGAAATACTGAACACATCCTACATTTCAGATACTACTAGGAGCCATGGGCACTTCCATAAGATTACTAAACTCTTTCAGTGTATATTTTACCATTCAATATTTTTTATTATGCTGTTTGACTTCTTGGTGCATTGCAATTGCATATGCAGAGAAAAGGCAAAAGTCCCTGTTAAGAACTAGATCTCAGTGCTTAATCCAGAAACACTTTACCAAACTAAGTCTTTTTGAATAGAAAAGGAAATATCTTGATGGTCTCAGACCATTTACTAGTAGATAAATGTCACATATTGGAGAGGTGACTGGCAAACTTCTCTGAACTAGCTGGAGAAAATTCAAAGAATAAAGGAGCTTGGAGACCTCAAACAGAAATGCAGAATTTGAATAGTTCACTTACAGGCTACTGCATATAGCAATTACAGCCTAGATTGAAGACACTAGAAAAGAACTGCTGAAAGAGCTCTGACTAATGTTACCACATTACTAACTTAACTGCACAGAATGCTTATTCAATATCAGCCATTTGATTTCAAAGACAAATGCATATGAATACATCTACATTTGGATCCAAAACTTTATTTTAAAAGATATTTTTGGTAAATGGTTATAATTAAGCAGCAGTAAAGTAAAGAGCTGAGATTACTACCTCCTTTGTGACGACTGACAGTTCGGAAGCCAGGTTCAGCCAGTGAGTTGCTGCAGAGTTATTCCCCAGATCTCTATAGCACTGTAAAGCAAATTGGCAATAGTAAGAAATGTCAAGAAAATAGACTGCAGAAAATAACATGTGGTCAAGGAAGCAGTCTTGCTACTGATGAAGAGAAGGGCTTCTCCCACCTTTCCAATATCTACAAAGAGATATCCCTGAAGTGCCTTTCATTGGCAAAGCATTATAAACAATGTCTTGTACCAGGATAGCAAATAATTTAATTGTGGCACGAGGAAGTTTTAGGACCCTTCTCCATGTTTTTTCTAGTACAGATGGAAGTTCCCTGGATTTATTCTCATTTCCATTTACATTCTTATTATTCCTTAAGTGACATAGAGGATCAGTTGGCAGTAGGCATCCCATTCTTCAAGAGTAGCCGTATCATTTTGTGAAGTGCTTTGTCTCCAGGAAATGAGTCGTGAACCCAATTCCAAGGTCTAAAAAGTTTAATATTTAGAAGACAGTTGGGTCTGACAATGGATGTACAAAGAAAAATAAAAGAAATCCTATTGATATAGACAGATCCAACTATGTTCTCTTATAACAGAAGCTGAACTCCTTTGACCTGAGTAGGACAACTATTCCTACCATCAAGTGCAACAGAAGCCATGCTCAGGAATTTGAGTATTATACAGCAAGCTAGAGCTGAATTCCACGCTGAGCTCTGGTACTGCAGTAGCCTAGCGCTGTAATCAAAACATTCTGGAGCAGCTTCAGGTAAACTAAAAACTGGATTTACTTATCTAAAATAAAGAGAAACATATATCACATGATGCAGGTTTCTCCATTAAACTCTTTTATTTTTATGCAGAGCCATAATTTTTATTTTTCACATATTGGAGAGTTACACCTGTAACTTCTCATTGTCTTATAAACTGCCAGGGGGAAAAAAGATAAGATTTTGAAACTCGGAAAATGTATGTTTCCTTCTTTGGTTTACAGAAAACCATGGTAGGTAGCTTGGGACTGTGGGACAAGCAAGTTCACCACTAAAAGCAATCAGCAGTGAAACAGGCATTGCTCACTTTTATTGTCACTAGGTTCAAGGGCAGACACTCAACTGCAATGAATGGGACTACTCTCACCTCTCAGAGCTAATGTTTCTGGCTCCATTTTTAAAGTTCCTCTCTATTCTTAACCATATTAAAGCAGAGATTGAAAATGCATAATTAGCTGAAAGCAAAACACAAGATTCTCCAGTTACAGAACTGTGCAAAACTGACAGCCACAATTAATTAAAAACACTCCCCTATTACTTTAATGCTCTACCTTTAGAAGTTGAAGACTTTGGAACTGCATAGGAGCAGGCTGGATTATCTTCCATGTACTGACAAAAAGAACATTTGCGACAGTACATACAAGGAGGTTTTAGAGACTGAAAGTAATGCTCATTTATGGAGATAGTTTCTTCGTTTCATAGTAGCTAGGGTCAGGAGGGACCTGAACAGATCATCTAGCCCGATCCCCTGCCACAAGCAGGAATGAATGCTGGGTTCACAAGACCCCAGACAGGTGATTGTCTAACCTCCTCTTGAATATGCCCAAGGTAGGGGCGAGGACCACTTCCCTGGGAAGTAGGTTCCAGATTTTGGCCACCCTAACTGTAAAATATTGCCTTCTGATCTCCAACCTAAACCTATTCTCCATCAGTTTATGACCATTGTTCCTCATCACCCCAGGTGGTGCTGGGGAAAAAAGCTCTGCCTATTTGCTGTTGATCCCCCTTGATGAGCTTGTAGGCAGCCACCAGGTCCCCCCCTCAGCCTCCTCTTGCTGAGGCTGAACAGGTTCAGGTCCTTCAGCCTCTCCTTGCAGGGCCTGTCCTGCTGCCCTCTCACCAAGCGGGTGGCCCTCCTCTGAACCCTCTCCAGGCTGGCGACATCCCTTTTGAAGTGCGGTGCCCAGTACTGGACGCAGTACTCCAACTGTGGCCTGATCAAAGTTGCATAGAGGGGGAGTATCACCTCTCTGGACTGGCTTGAGATGCACCTTTGGATGCATGACAAGGTATGGCTGGCCTTGCTGGCTGCGGTCTGGCATTGGCGGCTCATGTTCATCTTGGAGTTAATAATGACTCCGAGATCCCTTTCCACCTCTGTGCTTTCAGAATTTAAGCTGTTGTGGCACACGGTAGTTTTCACTGATACACAGACGTAACCATTGATGGCATATCAATGATGGAACTGTGGTAGGTTTAGAGGCTCGTGCACCTTTAAGTTGGCTTCCTTCATGGTTTGATATTACTTTCTGTTTTTCAATAAACTTAGACCCTTTCCTGTCAAGTAAACTCTTCACCTTGGTTCACATACTAATACATTCCAGACCAAGAACAGAACCTAAAACTCACACGCTACCCAGATAAAATTGACACTCTTTGGGACTTTGGGAATAGAGTGATTTCACAGAGAATGACTAAAGCTACACTTTGCTACTAAGGCTGTTTGGGTTTTAAACATTTCTAGACTTCAACAGGAGGCCAAAGGAGCTAACCATACATATCTATTTAAGGGTGCAAAAGAATTCTCTTAACAAACTCCGCCCCTCCCCCCCCCCCAAAAAACAAACAAACAAGAGTCTCTGCTTCAGTGAAGCCAGCACATTCATGGCATGTTTAATTCCTATTTAGGACTGCCTTCTGTATGAGAAAAAGAGGGGGTAATGTTGAACATCCCCCCAGTCCTCTTCTTGCATACACCTTACAACTGGGAGTGTCAGTTAAGAGACTGTGGCTTACAAGTTTAGCAACATGCATTTTTAATCAGAACTTTAATCGGCTAAATTAACACGAGCATCCCTATAAAGGCAAAATCTCCAAAGAAAGAACAGTTATTAGGAATGCCCCATCTTCCTGCATGAGATAAATTATTATTTTTGCCCATTTAAAAATAAGTTGCAATTCATTAACTTACAAGTTAACTACCCACATACACACACCATACTGCATTTCCACATCAACAATTCAGGGAGCTCCAAATGCTTTACAAACCTGAATTATTTTTAACACATACACTTCATGCCACACATGGCCTGAAGTGAATAAAATCAACTGACCCAGTGCATGGCCTTACCTTGGCAATGTATACTCTTCCTGCTTTGGAAAATCCTGGACTCAGCTCCTCAACCTAAAGTTCAAGACAAAGGGAAAATAACAGCAGACACTAGGATTTACAAGGGGCCCATTTTGAACAGTTCGGCCTGACCTATGCAACGCCCATCTTTCAAATCAGGGCATAAACGTTGCTTTTAACGTTCAGGGCTGTCCTTAAGCTGTGTCAATTTAACACCTGTTTAGAAGTTAATTTAATTTAAATCAGTGCAACCCATTGTGCAAGCATTCTTAACATAAATGAAGAGTACCTTCATATGCTATCTTTCCAGCTCCTTGTTAGATGTGGTATTCTCCTTCAAATACCCTAGTTGCTTCCCTGCCTCATTCTCTGTCAGTCAATCTAGTTTCTCCTCAACTCATCTTACTAGCCCTATTTCCTTCCCTCTACACAACCGCTTTGTCTTCACTTTCCCTAGGCTTCTTGTTTCAATTGAATTCTAACCCAACCAAGCCTGACCTTTGCTCTTTCTGCATTCAAATCAAGCTGCCCCCTCTTCATGCAGTCTGGGTTCCACAAGGAAAGCACCAAGAGAGCAAGACAGAAGCCACTGGACTCAGAACTGGGTCGGGCTGCAACTGCCCAGAATTTCAGCTGCAGGGGAAGACCTGTTCAGCTGGTACACAGAAAGGGCACATGCTTTTAGCTGCACAGCTCTAGCAAGTCTCTACTGAGCCTGTATGATCTGCAAAGTTTCAAAGGCTTATAACTTGCTGTTAGGCATATACTATGTGCCATTTGCCACATCCATAAAAAATCTGGCAAAATCTGACCAACATTAGCTGCCTGCAGAATTTCATGTACTGCTCTAAAGGTGGGAAAGGGGGAGAGATGGGAGTAAGACTTCACAGAAAAAGGTGTCATCGGGTTTTTTTTAATGCATTAGCAAAACATTCTCTGGAATGATTGAACCTTTTAGGCTGAAATTTCCGAGAAAGATTCATGTCAAAGGCAAATACTTCAATAGATAAACCCTGGCAAAGTTGCAAGCAAGTGAGACGTGTCCAAAGGGTTCCTGACACTTTCTATCGTAACAGGCAGAGTGACTAGCCTATCTATATAATTTAGAGAGCAATGGAACTATGCAAGTCTGTAACAGATTTCATTAAAGAATTCAATAAGTTTTTATCAACCTAGGCCAAACTACAATATTGTTTAACTCATTCATGTCATAGAACATTTTGTCACAAAAAAGTTGTGTGTTTAATAGTGTGGACCCTGTTCACGTTAAAAGGGAACTATTAATGATCAGAAAAGAATGACACCTAGTAGGTGAGGTTTCTATAGCAAAAAAGTGCTTTCCAAGGGACATAAGCAATATACTTCCAAAAGCTTTGAGTATATCCCATGAGACACACATGTATTATAATTAAAGAGCCTCCTCGTGAGATATTCTGCAATGTTAAAATGACTGTTGTTCTAGATATGAATACAAGTGTTTCAAGACTCAAGTTCAAACACCTGTAATACAAATCATATCCTTAACATAAAACCCTGAGAGTGTCTTTCACTGCAGTTTTGAAATCTACCTCATTTCCACACTAGAAATCATTTAGTGGTTCCCTTGTTCCTTTTTCAGTACCTTTAAAAAGTTTTGCAGTGCATCCTGGACAGTGGCATTAGGGGGTGTTTCAAATAAGGCAGAAGCGGTCTTTTTTTCAAGCCATCCCAGGTGAGAGACCTATGATGAAACAGTAACATAAGACTATCACCATGAAAATCAGGAGTAAGCTCATGTCACCTGGAATTCAGCAATACTCAAAACCAAGAGCATGCAGGACACTTGCACATCCACAGAACTCACACGCTAAACCTATCCATTAACATCTGCTCAAGCACACAGATAAATTTATCAATACAATTGAACCCCATCCCTCCTTCCACCCCCTTTCCTGTCTTATGGTAGAAGTCAAACTTTGCAACTTTAGCTACTGGTTGCAACAGGTGTATGGATATGTAAACAGTACATCTTTGTAACAAGATTTATGGTGGTGCAGCTGCCCAGGGAGTTTTAAATTCTACTATCATCTTATAATCATATCAGTTTCTTGCACCTTTCACCTACATACAAGAGCAGGCAAAATATATTTACCCCCCTTCTCCAGTACACAAATATCAGAATATTGAGGATTAAGTCCTGTACCAGAACGTGTCCCCAGCCCCCCCCCGCCAAAAGAGGAAGGTTAAAATTGGCTCAACAACACACTCTCTCTTTAAGAAACATGTAGTTACAGTAACTGCTCATTGAAATCTCACTGTCATGGCCCCAACTCTTTTATTAATCTCAAATGAATCTCCAGAGCTGTTCACTTCTCTGGAATTACAGTGGAGAGCATGGAATTGCTATTTCTGAAAACAGCTCAGAACCTCTTCACCTACTACTATATACTTCTATAATCAATTATAGATTGCTAATTTGGTGCCAGTAAAGGAATCAGATCTTTGTAGAATAGAAGCTTCAGGCACATTCACAGGCAGTGAAGAACAGAACTAAATTATTATATAGGGCCTGGGTTTATTATATAGGGACAGGAAAAAGGACAATGACAGGCTGCTCAGATATGCAGATATTACTTCCCTGGAAAACTAGAGGTACACAAAGCAATGTATAATTGGAACTACGTTTCAAGATATGGACAGATAACGAGTAACACAGTTGCATACAAAGATCAGTATAGACAGGATAAGGGCCTTGGAACTGAGCTTCCATCTGGATATAAATTTAAACTACATTACACATACTTCAGCAGTCTTTCGCTGCAACTAACTCAGCTAGAAGCACTTCTAACTTGTATAAATCAAGAAGTGGATGGTCTCACCAAACCCTTATTTATTTTTATAGGCACTAAAACTGACTGATGGTATTTGACTTCCAGCTTTTCCCTGTCAAGGGCCATAAAGCAGCAGGCACGCTTCCCCTAATATCACCAATACTCTGTGTAGCAAACACAAAGGAAACGCACGCAAAGGATTATACAGATATATTGTACACGGGAGCCCTGGCCAGCTTTGAGATATTTTTGATCACATCCATATGTGCTCAAAAGACTGAAAGTGGTTTGTTTTTACTGGAGTGTAGCATGGGAAAAAGTAAGAACATGAGCAAATCTGTAAGCAGTAATCTTTTCTCATTGTTCTTTTTATCTTCCACTTCCCATACCCCTGGCAACGAATACGGAGATAAATCAGAAGCATAAAACTATCCAAAACCTCTGATTTTCAGCAGCTCAGAAGTGTGACTTTTAGCAAGTTTGAAGAGATATAACATAGAGGGAAAAATGGGAGTAAAACAGTAGTAATGAGTACAGGAAAAAGTCAACAGCCTTTCTTCTATTCTGGGTAAGAAAGTAAAAGGTATAGGAAGTATTTACTGACACAAGGCAAAAGTATATTACATCAGTAAGAGCAAATGGTTTTGTCAAACTGAATTATTATTTTGCAGACTGGAAATTTAAAAAAATACATCTAGCTCCATGTGTTTCAATACCTCACATTGTTCTCTATCCCAGTCTTTGATCACTATCTGAGAACCAGTGCATAGAAAAATGTATACTAGACCTGAAAACATTTACACTTATTACAGAGTGCATTTGTAACATTCTCTCTCTGCTGTGGGAATGGAACTCTCCTGAACTGTAGAAGTTGCTAGAAAAAAATTTTACCATTTAAAAGGTGGGATTGCAAATCCTAAAGGAAAATAAATATTAATTTTAGCTATAGTTGATATTTGGAGTGTAGGTAGACTAGGGTTAGATTAGCTAAATCACATATTCATACCATATACCATAGATATTCAAGTGTAAAGATAACAAAGGACGAAGGCTCAGCACCAGCTTTCTGAAGTGAACAGTGACATTACAGTGCTCCACCATGTGGTAGGGAAGCCAGTTTGCACTGAGCAAATGACTCCCCTAGGATGATGATGCCTTTGGGAGCAGACAGATGACCAGTACATCTATCCAAACTACATGGGTACACAGGCACTACAAACTTTCTAAACAGTAACTTTACCATGAAGCAGGGTGCCCTACATTAATGTAAGACTGCATCATGGTGACACGTCACTTCTACCATGGAATAAAATTATTATACAACATAATAAATGTGTCTACAACCGAGGATGGGAATCTGAATAACAAAGATTAGCATCTAGGAGAGGGAAGTCCAACTTCTGAGCAGCCAATGGCTGCACCAGCATGAATCATGCCCCCCCACCCTGAGGCTGTATGTTGTACAGGCACCTCCTGCACAACACACATGGTGTGCCCTCCCCCACATTCCCTGCTATACCCAGAGTGGGGCCACAAAGCAGAAGCCAGAGGAGGGAGGGGGGAGGACAGAGACCCTGGCTGCTGCTGCAGCCAAAGCAATGGGGGAGTAGAGGCCATACACAACCCATGGGCTGCCAGTTGGACCGCCCCAGTTTAGGATATTGTGTCATGAGAGGCATAAAAATTAAAGCTTTGTAGTCTTTGTAAACTGGGGTGAAAGGAATGAGTACATTTGTTTCTAGATCTTGCACTGCAAAAGATTTTTTCATGTGTCAAACATCTTTATCAGTGCTCTTCTGATACCAGTTTAGTACTGAAAATAGAAGCTGTGGACCCCAGGCAACATTCCATTTCTATGTACAGATAGGGAACTTCAGTAGGTAGGGGATTTCCCTGTTGATCTATAAGGATTTTCTAACACAGCATTCAGCTTCCACTACTGAACAGAATTCAACTAAGCCTTATGCCAGATGGACTGTATCTGCCATCTCTTCCATCCAAATGGAGGATCAGCTCCCAGAGAAAAACACTTAGAACATCCCAACTGCTGCCCATTGTGCATGATAAGAGGCCAAAGAAAGCTATTTACCTGGTAGCACCACCTGCCCAAAAGATAGTAAGACTTGGGGTCATCCGGTTTCAGACTGATTGCTTTATCAATGTGTTCCTAAAAAAAACCCACAGCCAAAAGAAAGAATTTTTTTTTATGATAAAATCATTTTACATAAAAGTAGAGAGTTTTTATTTCAGGGATCTGAGTGATTTAAGTATCAATATTCAACAAAAAATCATGACTGTGATTTAAGTGGCTTCAGTGAGCATTAAAATGCTGTTTTGGGTAACTAAAGTTCTGTGCATCTACACCAAGGATGGCTGTAGTGCAGGCTTCCCTCCTATGACTGCCAATATTCTGTAATCTTGAGGTGAAGGACTGTTTCTGGGGATAAAGGGGTAACTTTTTTCCATGACTATACAACTCTTTACTTCTTTTCTAAGTGATAGTAATTTGGATTTGTGCAGAGTAAGAACTTTAATCAAAACTCACTCATTTCACATTAGCCAAAATCGTTAAACTAGACTGCTGAAATCCTCTTCAACATTTCAGACTGTATCACGCATACACTGTCCGAATGACCGAATCCCTCCCTCCAACAACTTATCACATACATTTTTAAGTCAATCTTTATACTCTACAAACAAGCATTTCAGACATAAAGCAGCATCTGTTTTTACTCACCTTAAAAATAAACCCAGTTTGAATGCGCTTCTGAATATTCTCATGTTCTGACAACTGGCCACAAATAATAGCATACCTACAAGACAAACCTTCAGTAAGAAATCACACATATTCTGTTGTAATCTCCAAACATTTTCCATCAGAGCATAACTTCTCTTCACAATTGCAATGTGAACCTCAACTTCCCTGTGTGATTGGGAAGTAACCTATAAATGCCACAGATGGAGAAATTAAGGCAGCAAAAGATGCTAGACTTGCCCCAAGGCATATTAACAAGCCTGCAGAACAGCACTGGCTAGATCTCAGGGGTCCTAACATAAGAAAGCCCTGTACTAGATAGCATTCCCTCTAATTAAAAAATAGTTATAGAATATTTGTTCAACATCCTCCTTCTCTTCATCTGTCAACTAAATAACATCAAAATACAAACACTTCAGGCAGCAAAGACTGCATCCAAAGGCAGCAAGAGCCTAGAAGGGCAAACAGCAACACTAGTGCATCGCATGCTAGGTAACTGTCCATAGATAATGCAGGACTGACAGTGTTTTTGAAGGGGTCTGAAACTCTACTTTGAAGAGAAGTGTTGTGAAACTCTGTCCAACTCCCTCCTCCCATAATCACCACCAGCACTGGACAGAAACTAACACAGCAAACATCTTTTATGTTGCAAACTCAACCTAGTTTATAATTGAGCATCTTGCACCAAAAACTGTCCCACAAAGAAACTCCTAACAAGACAAACAAAATTCTACTTTGCTGCCATCCATTTGTTAAACATCTAAAGTTCTAGTACATACCTGTGCTGATGGACACTGATATCCCTTGAGCAACCTTTGGGCTTTTAGTCACAGCAGAGGTTCATAAAGTATCTCATAAAAAACAACAACAACTTTTTGAGCTTCTGCTCAAAGACATGACACAAGATCATAAAATGCTGAATCCTTTATTCCTCTCGTCACTTCTAAATGTCTGAACCTGTCTTTCACGGTGTCAAAATTATAATATTAAAAACCTGCTTCTTGCCTTCTCTTCCACTTCTTCCTTCCTCTAACTCCACTTACCCACTCCCAACTATATATTATATTTTCCTCTACATAAATTGTTCTCCTTCCCCACCCTTCAAAGAAGCTTTTAAAGTAAGCTGTGATTTATACATCAAAGCTGTGGAATGAAAAACACAGGGTAACTGGAACTAGATACCAGTACCTTGAAGAGCAGCCTAGAAACACAAGCGAGAGTCTGCAGGTCCAGACAGGGAAAAGCAAGCAGGGGCAGATGTAGCAACATCCATCTCCAGAAGTCAGGCTGTTCTGCTGTGTCCTGTGTTGCCATGCTGCCACCATGAAAAGCATGTGCTGTAAGGAGGGTGGAGAGGGAGTTTGTAGCAGCCCACTGCCATGAGTATGGGGACTTGAAGGAGTCAGCTATAGCAGTTTACCACTGTGTTCCCCATGTGCACCACAGACAGATCCTCAGGGAAATGCCCCATGTGGGTCACTGAAAAAAAATTAGGTTGCTGTAAAAGCAAAATTTTATCCTTTTTTTGAAGGGAGTGCACTTCATACACTGGACAATGTAGAACACTGCAGCAGTAGCAACACAGGCTAAAGTGCTATGCACATGCTAGAGCTGTTACTGGTAGATAAGCATGCCAGACTCCACCTAGGTTAGTAGAAGAGTGAACTGAGAGAAGGACTGCATATCTCCAATATGGGACTAAGATGACACTTTCTGTTGCAGGTGCTAAGAGATGCTACATAAGATACAACTCTGGCCTTTGAAACTCATAAAACTGTGTAAAGAGAAGTTTCAACATGCTTTTAAAAATCTTTATCTCATACTAAAAATCTGATTTTCGTTGCTAATTACAGGCATCAATAGAATAATGCCTCACCGGATCGATCTCTGGCCCAGAAAGTAGCGACACTGCCACGGTCTGCTTACTTGACAGGTGGCTTGCAAAGTGTTCAAAATACAATTGGTACATGTTATGCTGGACTCCTTGGGGCTTGGCTCCCACACAGTGGCATTTAGCTAAATCCACACATAGGTGGGATTAAAGGGTAGGAACAGGAGACACACATATGGGTCCCTGGCTTCTGGGATTATTTAATTTTTAAATAAACCACATATTTCTAATCCTAGCGACTTGTAAAGAGCAGCTCCAAAATATTAGTTGTGTACTTGAGCTGGAAGATAGCTAGGGACAGAGGGAGAACTTATCAATTACAGGAACCAGGAAAAGCCATTTAAGACCCCACAATTGTCACCAGAAGACACTATGCTTTCCTGGCACAGTGTAGGACACTAGATGCTTCACTGGTCAGCATTCCTTCCCTCTGGCCTTTTGGCTTCATAGGTCATAAGAAGGAAGGAAGAACAAGTAGTGGGCAACACCTTCAATGCAAGAGAATGCTGTATTTACTTGCTCACCATACGCTCCTTTCCCCCCAAAACGTCACCACTCCAAAATTGGGGTGCATGTCTTAAATAAGAAAGCTGATTTTCTTCACCTGAATAGAAGCATGAAGCCATTGTGTTGCAAAATGACTGCCAGCTGCTCTCTCAGCAAGCAACAGAAAGGGTGGAAGCCAGTTGCTTTCCCTTTCACAGCTGCTCTTAGCTCACTGGCTGAGAGAGAAAGAGACAGTCATTTTACACAAGTTTCTCCACAGAAAGGCCAATGCTAGACCATGTCTGGAAAGACCATGTCTTTCTCTCTAGCATTCTGTCTTCCAAAAAACAAGGTATGCATCTCATTTGGGGGCAAGTTGTATGGGGAAAAAATACGGGAGATTGCACAGATCATTACAGAAAAAGAGCAGACATCCTTTCTTTCACATCTTGATCAAGAATGAAACAGGTTTTTTTTTGCTTCATTTATTCTTCACTGGGCATCTGAATAAGCACCCCACTGAGATGAAGGGCTATTATTTAGGCTGTCTGTAAATTTGGGCACACATTTCTAGTACCTTAAACTTGACCTGAGTGAATCTGTACAGCAATCATAAGGTCCAGAGACTTCCTCTGCTTTTTAGCATGACAATATACTCACCTACATACTATTGGGTACTACATACTAACCTGGCCCAATAGGATCCTTTGATAAGAAAGCCATGCAGACTTTAATTCGTATAATATTCAGCTCTTAATAATGCTACCCATATCAGACGTTTTCATATTTCGGCTGGCCTTAAAAGCTGTAAGTGCTGCAGCAGTAATACTGCTATATGTCATGAAATGAACAGATAATATATAAAGAGATCTCTGAACGGGCTCTTGACTCAGGTCCTGGTCTATTAGACACTGTGCAAGCTACTTTTGGCCTCAGTCTTATACCTGTACCTTCTGTTCCAATGCATGCCTTGAGGTGCAGGATGTCAGCTGGTGGTCTCTGAGACTTTTTAATTTCCTAGCCTTGTGCCCTTTAGTCCTGGCAAATCCCCTCCAAAGCCAGTTTGCAATGCTATTATGGTTTCTGCTTCCCTCTTTCATTTGTTTAACTTGGCTAATTCTTCAACAGCTGAGCAGTTCACCTTAATTCATTTTCTGAAGTGCCTTCAGACACATTTTACAGAATTGAAAGACTATTAATAATAGACAGAAAATAAAAGGCCAGGAGAGGGGATTTTCATCTCCTTTAAACGTAAGGAGAGAAACATAAGGAGCATTACGTAATCTCTGAAACACAGTATGGGTTAGAAAGTCCCATTTCAGAAAGATGCTAAAGCAATTCCTGAAACTTTGCAGTATGCCACTTGCAGAATTAATTATTAACCAGAACTGCTCATTTAGCTATTGACCTGGGTCAAACCACAAGCTCCCACAGGAATCTTAACTCAGTTATGGGGTCTCCATTTTGATGAAAAATGAGCCCAGCAGAGCAGGAATGGCTTTTACCACAGACAAGAAACTATGTCTGCCCTCCCTACTCAAGTCCCAGAGCTCAGATCACAGAGTCAGGCAGAAACCTCATTCCCAGCACTGAACTCTGTCTGGCTCCAGTCTGAGCATGACTTTCAGTCTATAGGTTGACAATGTAAAACATAGAGGTGCTTATTAGACCAGCACCTCCAATTTACTAGTAAGAGGATCCTGCCAACATACAGAGTCCCTTAGCCTCCACAGTTGGTGGTCTCTGAAATAGCAAGGCTGTTGGTGGTTCCTTCCTACAGAGTACAGCTGTTAAATTAAAAAAACCCTCCAAAAACCAAAAAACACCCAGCAAGCAAGGGTTGGCAGGGGGTAAAGAAAGCGAGAAAAGTAGATGGAAACATGGCCATTTCTAATCAAATGATAAAGAAAAATGAAGTAGGCCATTTAATAATGGCAATGGAAACAAAGTCCAAAACTCAGATAGGTGAGCACTTCAGCAAAGATGGGAGAGACTGTTCATTTAATTTTTTGAACTAGAAGATCTATTTTGTGTACTTCAGAATCATGTAGAAATAATTTTATTTCTGTCAATATTATATGAGTCAATACAACTATGGGAGAACAAGAAGGACTGATAGTTAAAATCAGCACTATCTGTCATATTTCAAGTACAAGGCCAGCCAGTTACACATGCAAACCCATTTAGAAAATGTAGTGGTCAAGATGTTAGTCATGGGAGGTGCTTTATTCCTAGAACTGGCGCACAAACCAAAAAACCCATGCCACATCATAACTTTCAGATGCCATAGCTAGCAGTCTGGAGAACAGTTAGGGTAGAAAAAAATACAAATTTTTAAACCAAGCAAATAAGTCATTAAAACACTCAACCCAATATACTATTTTAACAATCTGCTAAGTACGTGGACACATTTGTAATATTTTTTTTTATAAATCATATACATGAATTTTCCCTCTTTCCTTTGTACTGTTACCTACCAGGCACAGGGATTAACTCTTCCTCTGGACTGGCAAGAGTGCAATAGGGATAAAGAATATATAGCTGTCTGGATCAGTAGGAAACAGGTCATCCAGAACTGAACGGAGCTATTCACCTGTGAATAACCTATCTTGGTGAAGACCATGGAAACCTGAATGCCTGGACAAAACAGCTGGAGTAGAAAAAATGGAAAGAAAGGGGCCAAGTGTGAAGAAACTAAGTTGCACTGAAATCTAAGAACACAAGAACAGCGGGGTAGATGAACCTCAAGACATGCTGGGTTACATGGAGCCATCTGCACAAAGAATTCTGAGGGCTTGTCTACAAAGGGGAGTTATTATGAAGGAGGCCAGAGTATGAATTTACAGTGCATTACGACTTCTTTAATACCCCATGGAGACACACGGCATACTCTAGCTTACCCTACTTCGGAAGTGGAAGTGGTTAAAAAAAACAGACAAAACTCATTCTTCATACAAACCAAAAGTATCCATACAAGCAATGCAGAGTACCTAATGTGCTGTAAATTCATATCCAATCTTACTACGCATTCTCTTTCCCACAGATGAGCCCTGAGTCAGGCCATGGTTTGGCCACACTAGCTTAAAGACCCCACATACAATATACCAACTGCGTAATAAACACTACTTAGTTTGAAGACCATCTAACATCACTATAATTATTACTGGCTATCCTTCTTCTTACAAGGAAGACCCCAACATAAGATTATTAAGATTTGCTAGACAGACAATGGGAGACAAATAGTGGTCTTAAGAGCTGAAAAAGATGTGGGATTTGCCCTTTTAGAAGAGCTATTTCTGGAAGTATTAACATAAAAAGGAAGATTAAAAAGGAGACTGCCTGCATACTGGGAATTTAAACAGCCTCTAAACCTGTGGCATCTTCCAGATTAGAACCACACTTTGGGCTGTTATTATTATTCTTACTTCTCACTCTTCCATGAAGACTCAGAATTAAACACACATATTTTTACTATAGACTATTTCATTTCTGGAAAAAAAACACAAGCTGAATGCAACCCTACAGTTTACCAGTTCCTCTCATGATTTAGAAACATATTTTATATTTTCTATAATAATTTTCTAGAGTTTCTAGAGTAATCCCTTTTGGAAAAGTGTGTTTTTTCCTTTTTAAAAGTGACTTGATAATTATGATTTGAAAGTTGGCTCCAGCTCAACGCACAGTAACTTTTTTCTAACATATACTGCTTTTAAACACTGACATCTGCTTAGGATTCAGTGCCAGGACACCTCATTAAATACTCCAAGTTGGGAAATTGTGTGTGAGATTCATTTGATACTATCAACATCCTACAGCTAAGTATAACGAAAAGGGGTAACATTTCTTCTTGGAGGACACTATAAGTAAATGAAATAACCCTAACCCTGTGTTAGTCAACTGATACCACTTCATATAAAAATCCGTTTTTGAAATCTTGGGTAGGTGAAATTATTTATTTTACCTTGGGAGCTATATTACATTTTGTAACAGATGTTTAAATATTTGATCCCTTAACCCATTCATATGGACTGCAATATTTGATATGCTCAAGTTTTTGAGTAGTAGCCTTAAAAGCCAGAAGTGGCTTTAAAAAAATGTTTTAATGACAGATATTCCATACTCCAACATCCATTCCTATTGATTGGAGCTCTTGTACTGAAGAAACCAGATATATCAAGAACTGTCTGGAGAGCCTTTTGAGCCCTCTGTTGCGAGGGCCTAAAAGTCATGTGGAGGAGTAGCTGCTTTGAACCTGCCGCTCTCCTCTGAAGGCTGAGTAGTACACCTTCCTCCTGAAGAGATTTAGCACCCCCCAGGATAGGCTTAGCCTAGCGTTACTGCTTCAACATCTCACAAGCCTTTTGAATCACAAGGGTACCAGGGGAAGAACACAGATAGAAATATCTACACCATTAGGTGAAATCTGCTATCTCTTGTTGACCCTTTCTGAAGCCGTTGAATTTGAAGCTGCTGTACGCCACATCCACTTTGGTTTAAGCAGTACATCAATAAAAAGGCCTGACTAGTCACCCTCAAGAAAAATGTTTCAGGATATCCTTCAGCTTAATTTGCTTTTTCTGGGTAGTCTCCAAGGACTAATCTGGCATCTATACCTAGAAAACCGTTGGCTCTTCCACAGAGGCAATGGATGGAGTCTTATCTGGGGAGGAAAACAATATGACAAGAGATTGGTGATTGCTTGGGAAGTGATCATCCACGCTATACTCCTTCTCTCTCTCTCTCTCTTTCTCTCTGATCTGTGGTTTGAACCAACTATAGTTTGTAGGGGTATGTCAGACATTAAGCTATCTGAGGTACGGGTCATGCCCAGGAGGACTGCTACAGCCACTGCTAGTATGGACAGTGAGTAGGATACACAGAGAGGCCCCGAGTGGGTTGTTCCCTGAAGCCCTGGTGATCATCTCATTCTCCTCGGGGACTTTTCTCTGCACTCTTTGGCTCTGGGAGATATACCAGCTGCGTAATTCTTGATGGCAAGGAGAGAGTAAACCTACAGTGAAGGAAATTACTCTGTCTGTTCAGAGTACTGTCACTATTAGGTCCAACAGGGGTCAGCCATGACCTCCTGTAGTCTTACAGGGAGACAAAAGACACAACTGATGGACTTCAGGGCGCCACATACAACAGTGCTCACAAAGAGTCCACGTGCCACCACAGAGGACTGCAATGCTTCTGGGAAGCTCAATGACAAGATGCTTGAGGGCTGCAACTGCCCAATTAAAATAAAGCAGATTGTAACATGACTTTGCCCTTGGAACTTCTCTGGAGGTGTTCCCAGATCAGACTCAACTTGCATGGATCTTTCAAAGAGAGTTTCAGCTTTGCTTTCCTTGTCCTCAAGTTCTTTTTGAAGGAGAGCCTGCAGGTGGAGGAATGTGGTAGATTATGGTGCTTACCAAGACACAGCAGGCACTGGGAGAGCCTTGATCACTGACTGACACAGCTGCTTTGCAGATGAGCAAATATTACAGCCTAGCGACTTGGATCAGCCATTTTATACTTTCTTTCAGGCATGTTATGAACCACAGGAAAACATCACTGTAATTTATTGTTACTCTTACCTAAAAATATCCAATAAACCCAAGTAGCAATGAGAAGTTATATTGTAATAAAAGCTTTATGAACTATAGAGAACTAAGCTAGTTCCTGAACACTGACACAAGCTCCATCTTGCAGTAGTAAGTACCAAAGGTAAGTACCAGGGATTCTAGTTTTCTCTGTTTAAAACCTCCAAATTCACTACTTTAAAGCCCCCCAAATCAGCCTTTTTCTATTATTAAAATGAAACACCATCATATATACAGGTACCAGTTGAACACAATGTTTTATTGATATATTTACAATTTTAAAGCAATTTGGAAACCTACTAGTTCCTCAATCATTGTAATAAAATAAATTCTAAATACCTATATATTTTTAAGTTTGAAGGTTTTTTATCATAGAAAATGAGAGCTCCTCCTGCCCTCTTTGCCCACCAGGATATGGGTCCAGCTGCAGTTGCTTCTCCCTTTGAGGGAGAATATCTGCACTTTTATCCTTAAAGAGAGAAAATCTGCATTTTTCTCCTTAAAAGGAGAAAATCCATGTTTTTCTGCACTGAACGGAAAACCCAGATCCCTGCTTATGACTACCCCAACATTTATGCTGCTGTGAAGGGGTGTAAGGGGACAGTCATGGCACAGGAGTGACTCTGATCTTGTGAAACAGAGGAAACACATACCCAAGCAAAAGACACTAATTTTCTCCAAGCAGTCTAGAGCAGTGTTTCTCAAGCTGTGGGTTGTGACCCAATAGTGGGTCGCAAGAATATCTGAAAGGGTCACAAACAAACTTTAAAAATGGATTCTTCTTTAAAGGAGAAAAACATGAGAAACCGTGGCTTCTCCCATGCAGGCTGGCAGGGTTCCATGCCCCACCCCCCCTGCCCCGCCCCCAACCCCTACCTCCACACTGGAGATCTGGGGTCTGGATACAGGGGGCAACAGGTCAGGACTGAAGGGTTGGGACTGGCCATTGATGTTTACAAATAGATCCTGGTACAAAAAAAAAGTTGTGAACCACTCGTCTAGAGACCCCACAGCTCTTTCCTGGGATTAAACACCTTGTTGATACCAGTGTCCCACAGAACTTCTAACTGTGTCCTTATTAAGTACCCTCCTGGGAAAAAAATCAAAATTTTATGAGTTCAGCTCCCCGATGGATCTCGATATACAATAAAATATCCCTAGTTTAAATGGTAGTCAAGGATGATGTTGAGGTTTTGTTATATACCATCAAAACCACTAAAATAAAAGTCAATTACTCTTAAAAAAAAATATAAATCTCCTGAAGTCTCATACTACAGGGTTGAAGGAAAAAAGAGAGAAGAGATCCTTTATTGCATTTCTCCTTACACTGTTATAGCTAAAGACATTCTAGAAGTTAAGATCACAGTTCAGCTAACACCCAATGATCAGTTATATGCAGCCTCGGGGTCACAGGAACTACTACAGTGAATTGTCCCCATGATCCACCTAATTGGGTATAATACATTTGTTAACAACCAGCAACAGAAAGGTCCAAAATCTTTTTGCAGTTTGTTCTAATCCACAATCATTAGAAATTGACTTCAGTCCTGAACCATGGCGTTTTGTCTTCTAAAAGCTATTTTTGCATTAGCTCTGACAACAGTAGCTACCACTGTTTGTTACTCATACTAATGTCCAGTTTCTCTTCAAATATTAAGTTCATGACCCCTGCGACATCCTGTAGCAATTAGTTCCACCAGCAGGAGATCTTTTACATGTTTGTCATGGTACTTTCCCCTCATTAAATTAAAAAACAAAACAAAACAAAAACAAAAAAACAACCTTCCTTTGCAGTTTTACTTGAAAACAATATTCTTTACTTGCTCTCCTACCACTGCCAAAGAGTGTTACCGTAGACTAGGGGTTGGCAACCTATCGCCCTCATGCTGGATTCAGCCTGGTAAGCAGTGTCATCTGATTCTCAAAGGTAGGGTATTGGTGGCAATTGAGCAACAGGGCAGAGTGGCTGGAGGCTGGAACCTCGGTGTGGGCAAGGAGAGAGACAGCCCATCTTCAGAGCTAAGCTAATTTGGCACCCTGTTCCTAAAAAGCTGCAATCCCTGCTACAGACTAGGGGTTGGTAACCTATGGCCCACGGGCTGGATCTAGCCTGCAGAGCCACTGAACATGGCCAATTTCAGGGGTTAAATAGGGATGCATAAAATCTGTGTCTGAACTCAGCATCCTCTGGATGAGACAAGTAGGCTATTTTGACTGTGGCTGAAAATCATAATTTAAAATGTGGTTTTATAACACTGCTTAATGAGACAGTTTTATAAATCCCTCTTGAACTCTAACAGACCTTTAAATAATAATAATAAAAAAACCCTAACTTTCCAGCTTGCTCATATTTGCCCTAAAGCCAGGCATTAGTAAGGAAAGAAACCCTAGAGAGATGTTGTGTTACTCAGCATATGTGCCTGTAAATCTTACCAGACTTTTGGGAGACTGGGCCTCCAGTTCCCAGTACTGCTGGTTACACATGGAATTTGAATAGCTAGTAATTAGTGGTGAGGTTTGTAGCTCTGGCTCCAGTTAAGAGCATACTGCTTCATCTTTCTCTTGTTGCTAACCTGGTTAGTTAAAACAAAAAACTCATGCTGGAACACTGCCAAGTTTGTGAACGTTCATATGCTCCTCTCAGCATCAACTGAGAATGTCAAAGACAGGAAAATTAATCAGCTAAGTGTGGGGTGAGAAATGGAAGATGGAGCAACAACTCTTATGGGGTTGTAAGAGTTTTTCTACTTGCAAACAAATCAGACACTTCTCTCTCTCCCTGGTCTATTTTCAACTCTTGCAAAAAGGAGATTTTATCACTATGCTGCAAACTGAAGATTGTAGAGAATGATGGCTCAGACACCTTAAGGCAAAGCTGTGGATCTAAAACCAAAGAACAGACTCATAGCTTTGACCAGAAGAAGAAATAGGGCCAAAGCATGTAGGAAGAGAGACATACATTCTAGAGACTGGATCCAAGAGACAGATGGAGTACAGCATGGTCCAGATTTACTCTCCATGTTAAACCTAACACACATCAATCATGGGTACCCTGGCCTTGACCCCAACAACATCCAGTGACAATTAGTTCCACAGCCATGAGCTGCTTTACATATTTGTCACAGTACTTCTCCCTACTCCTTAACTAAACAGAAAATATTCTCTGATGTTTCAGTTGGAAACAATATCCTTCACTTGCTGTCTACAACAGTCAAATAGCATTGTTGTAGACTGTTAAAAGTTGCCGCATTTCACTTCAGAGATAGATGTATATAGATGTACATTGGTGGCGTATACTATCAGCACAGCCACTGATATAAATGATTAAAGATAGCCTTTCTGTCTCCAAAACAAAGAGGCATAAAAGGGACAGAGGGCAAGGAACCCCTCACACAAAACATATGTTGCAGGGTTGTTGGTTGTAGCTGTGATGGCCCAAGGACACAGGCAGGCAAGTTCTTTGGGAAGATGTGATATCTTTTATTAAACCAACTAAATAGTTTGGAAAAAGTTCTTTGCAAGCTTTTGGGCACAAACACCCTTCTTCAGGCATTGGGAGACTCTGCTGCTATGTGTTCTCCAAACTCAAAACCACCATTCACATCATTTCCATCTGAACTACAAGAAAAACTTCAGACCTTGATCCCTTCGTTGCCCAATCCAGGCACATTTTACATGCTCCCTAAAGTCCACAAACAAGAAAACCCCAGCAGACCCATAACTTCCAACCGTGGAACCTTAACTGAAGAAATATCAGGTTTCATCAAATCCATCCTAAAACCTCTTGCCACCCAAAGACTGAGTTTTATCCAAGACGACAAACTTTCTGTGAAAACTCTAAAACATAGACCACCTTCTCAGCAATACCCTTCTAGCCACCATGGATATTACCAGCTTATATACCAACATTCCACACCAGGATGGCATCCAAGCCTGCCTCAAATATCTACAAGAGCAAGATTACAACTCAGAGTACAGACCTCAAGATATTACTGAACTTACACACTTTATCCTCACACACAACTTCAGTTTCAACATCCAACACTTCATCCAGACCATGGGCATAGCTATGGGCACCAAAATGGCCCCACAATATGCCAACCTTTTTATGGCCCACCTGGAAGAAGAAATCCTCAAGAACTGCACCATCAAACCCATGCTATACCTGAGATACATAGATGACATTATTTGGACCGAAAACCTGCAATCTCTGATTGATTACCATCATAAATTCAACAATCACCACCCCTGGGTCAGACTATATCTCTTGAATACTCTAGCACCAACATTTCCTCTTTAGACACCATGATCAGTATGCAAAATGGTAAAATACAAACCACCATGTACAAGAAACCCATGGACCAACATACATATAGGAAAAGAGAAGTGGGGTGGGGAGGTAACCGCCTCACCTGAACACCGGCGGCGGCCCGCCGGCCTGCAAGGAGCCCTCCCAAAGGGGTGCCACGTGGAGTGGCGAGCGATGCGCAGCAGCGGTGCCCGAGGCACGGCCCGGAGCCAGGGCCTGGGGGCTTCGGGCCAGGCGTGACAACCGGACTCGGACCGGGAGCTCACACCACAAAGTGTCCGCCATCCCCCTCTCAGCAGCGGGGCACACGACTCGGCTTCGACCCGCGGGTGCAGCAGCACGGTTCTTTTGCCCCGGAGGTTCCTCTGACCGACCTTCTGCAACCGAAGATGGGCATTTAGGGTCCTGAAAAACGTGTCCCCAAAAATCTCCGCGAACCTTTCTTGGCAATATTGTAGATGTGGCACCCGGCCCAGCCACCAGGGCGAACCACCAGAAGTGTCCGCCCTCCTGGATCGAAGGGTCGGACGTTCTTCTACACAGAACCAGCAATCACCCTAAACGCACCAAAAAAAGCTGTAAATTTACAGTCAAGCTTTCTGATACTACCAAATTTGCACTGAGAAGAATACCTGCAATTGTCACCTCACAAATCTCAAAAGGGCTTTCCCCCGACAAGGACACCCCTCCAGAGAGAGAGATTGCACTTTTGAAAGAGCCAACCAGCTACCATGTAAAGAATTGCTGCCGTACAAAAAAAAAAATCCCCATGAATCATACACCATTAAGTATGACATACCATGCTTCCCTGGAACCTATATGGAAATTCTCAAACAACTGCAACCCACAGTAGAAGAAGACCTAATTCTTAAAGAGATCTTTCCAGACCCACTGATCCTAGCCTTTAAACAAGTACCAAACCTTGCTAAATTCATCACCAGAAACAAACTTCCTATGCCCCAAAACACACCAGTGGATCCAGACCACACCAGAACAAGAGTTGTAAAACCTGCCAAAACACCCCACAACAGAATCATAACCATTCCTGGATCTTACAGCTGCACCTCCAGAAATGTAATATATCTCATCCAGTGCACCAAATGCCCTGATGGAAAATATGTAAGAGAAACCAAACATCAGAACGAACGCACACCAAAAATCCATCAAAGACAAAAATATCCAATTATCTGTGGGTGCCCAATTCTCACAAGACAATCACTCCCTTTCTGATCTCCGAGTTTTAATCCTCAAAGGGAACTTACAAAACACCTTTCTTAGATAAGCCTATGAACTTCACTTCATAAACGTACTGGATACAAATCATGGACTTAATATAGACATCGGATTTATGACACATTACAATCTGCCTGACATCAGACACACCAGGTAACCACAAGCTAACCACCTGCAGTCCTTCACACATTTCCCTCCCCCTCTCCCCATCTCTACTCACTGTCTTCCAAGCTTCCATTCATTTGCATTTTCACAGACTTCTTCAGCTTCTTTTCTACTTTGAAAAACACATAACAGCAGTAGAGTCTGCCAGTGCCTGAAGAAGGGTGTTCGTGCCCAAAAGCTTGCAAAGAATTTTCTTCCAACTATTTGACTAATCTAATAAAAGATATCACATCTACCCAAAGATCCTTGCCTCACAAAGAACATGGCCTGCAAAAGAGGGATATAGTTCAACAGCATAGGATGGACTCAGTAACCTTCCGGCTCCTCTTACCAGCCCCCATTTAGGAAGCATGGCTGACACCCAAACAAATTCTAACTATATTGGCTTCTCTAGCCAAGAAGGCCATAAAACCAAAGCACAAATTATAGCAGGTCTGGGACTGCTGTAAATGACACAGCCAGTGGCCTTAGTGAGTATCTGAGATAGAGTGCCTCAAAGCCAATCAGTCTCTTTCCCCAGAACCCATTTCTGCACCAAATGCAGGGAGGGCTTCAAATTGAGACTCTCGTGTCTCAATTAAAATGTTCAGGGACTCCCTTGGCCCTTTAATATCCCTTAAACCAGGAATAATTCAGGTCTTTGGCAGGTGTCCATTCTGTTATACTAGCTTGTTGCTTTCCAGCAGGGGTGCACAACTCAAACTCTGAGGGCCACTTCCAAGGTGCACTTTCCAATGGAGGGTCACTATCAACTGGATCCACTCTGACCAGATGCACCCCTCAGCATGTTTGCAAGTTGGAAGCAGGAGTAACATGAAGGACATGCAGATGAATGAACTGCCACACACAGAGACCACACAACTCACTGCTACGCCTTCAAATCCCCTTCTACTTAAAAAGTAGTTAAATGAATTATAGTGGGTCTTGCTTTTCAGCAATATCTTTCTAGCTCTGTTTTCCCTCTAAAATTCTGACTTTTTCACATTCTCAGGCTAACATGAAACCAGTCAGCATTTTAACATAGGAAACTAATAGCAAGTCCTAAGGTCAGCCAGTATCCCTCCACCAATACAAACATTCCTGTTTTTGGTTGCTGAGACATAGGAGAAAGGACATTTAAATGAACAGGTGATCATTTCACTTCCCCTTCTTCACTCTTAAAAGATAGATTAAATCCAAGAGACAGTGAAACTATGTATTTAATTCTATTCAATTTAACATGCTTAAAGCTAACTCTAGTTGAAGAAATTTAAATTGAAGGGAAAACAAACTAGGAGACTGTGCTGTGTGGCATGTAACCACAGATAAAGAAAATACCTGAACATTCCTCCTAGTCAGATCAAAATATATTTAACCTCTCCTTTCAGCACTATTACCCAACAGAAGTAATCTCTTGTCACCGATTGTGTAAACTTCCTCGCATTGCCACTGTCTTGACTCTTAAATTGAGAGATGATCCAATCACCTTTAAGGATGAGGGCAGAATTCAGTCTCTTGCTTCATTAAAACTTTAGCTCTTTTCAGATGCTGCAAAAATGGGGTTAAATTCACACCATTTACTGCTGTCAGGGGAAGCCTTCCCTGATCTTACTGGATTTTTCATTCAAGTATATTTTTCTTTTGAGTGCAATGGTACAGAAGCTGCAGTTTGCAGAAGTACAGCCTTGGAGAGGTGGTTTTTGCTAAGACAATATGTACATTTGGGGGGGGATGTTACTTTCATACTTATTATCTATCCCAGGTTATCAAGGTCTAGCCTGTACTTTTATACACATAAAAAGAATAAGGACACCCAGAATGCCATTCCAGATAAAGAGCACATGTTGAGGTATGTGTATGCGGGGCTAGAGGACTGGATATCTCCAGAGGCTTGGCTCATAACTAAGTCACAAATCTTTTAAATGGTCTTGAAATATTATAAACAGAATCTAAAATTCTACAGAATGCATCTCTGGTTGTTAAGCAATACCCAGGTAAATCTAAAGATAGTTTTTAGGAAAACACTTCACATACAGTGCTTTCTCTCTAGTGGTAGGAATTCTCCTCATAGCAGTTAAACTTATTCTAGGGTAGTAGTTAAAAAAGCAATGGTGATGTTCATCAGTCACACTTAGCTTTACATTACTTATCAAGACAGTAGCACAGCAAGTAAGACTTTGCTGAAACAACAGCTCCACAGCCCGGCACTTTGATACTACATCAGTATACAATAAATGGAAGGTTGTATGCAACCTCTGAAGTAAACAAGTGAAACCATAACTTAGATAAAGTTCACATTATAATCCACTTCCTTAATTTTCTAGGTCCATTGCACCCTACATCCACTACCTCTGTTGGTTTTCATGTCACTAGAGGCAACACACTGCAAAAGAAACAAGTGTAGCTTTGCTCTCTCTGTCTCTCTTGGTCCAACACAATTTCATTAACATAACATGATCTGAAGCTTTCCATTGTGGTCTGCAAGCCTTTCACCCCACATAAGTGAAGCAGTCATATCAATATTGGAATAGAAAAGAAAATGCTCAAACTTTTTTTTAAAAGTGATGTTAGCAACTAAATAGATGTTAATATTCCATCCAATTAAATACTGAGTGCTGGTTTCTGAAAGAGATTGAGACTTAAGTCATGACAATTTGTGGTCAGAGAAATATTCTGACACTTTTAGAAGATGCAAAGGTTAATATTCCTGCTTTCAGCCAAGTTCCATTTCACATTTAAGTTTCAGACGCTCATGAATCCTCTCGCTATAGTCTCAGCTAGATAGGAAGTGAAGAACCCCTCTCCCCCAAAACCCCCCCAAACCCACTAATCTTAAACATTACAATGGAAGGACCCATCCAGACAAAAGAAAACCACAAACACATTTTCCCTCCTAAAACACAAAACTAACATGTTTTTAAACAACACTTGGGCCCAACAGAGATAGTTTAAAAGTTAAAAACTCTTTTAGCAGCTCATGATCAGACCTAGGATTTACCACAACCAGTTACCAAGATTTTTTTAATCCGTTAGTCATGGTCCACACCGAAGGCTAAGTGGTGTTATAGACCACACAATAATTAACAATATGTAAGTCAACATTATTTTTCTCATCTAGACAGAACCAATATCTGCTCTACACTGCATCTGCCCTGGAATAGTCTTTTCTGTTAGGGGTGAAATAAAAAATAATATTACTATACAGGCCCTAATGTGGGATGCAGCTATACTAATGTCAATCTGCCGTATGCCAGTATAAGGTGCACTTTTATCACCATAACTCTACCCATGCTAAGTGAACGTTGTTGTGCTTTAGCTATAGTGGTACAACCAACTCTAGGACTTGGCTAAATAAAAAAGTTGCACTAAAAGTTGCAATGCATTAGCTATACTGCTACCGCTAACACATCACAACTTTGAGTACAACTTTTGTATTTAACCGCGTCCTGGAGTTACATTCCAGAAATGGTAACCCATGTCATCATAGCTGATAACAGTTTTCAAATAGCTGAAGTGTGATTACAGAGAGGACAGAGATGGGCTTTTCTCTGTGGCCATAAGTGACAGGACAAGGAGCAATGGCCTCAAGCTGCAGCAGAAAAAATTTAGGTTGGAGATAAGGAAGAACTTTCTGACTATGAGGGTGGTGAAGCATTTGAACAGGTTACCTAGACAAGCTGTGGAATCTCTATCCCTGGAAATGTTCAGGAGCACATTGAACAGATGCTTGGCTGTGATAGTATAGTAAGGATGATCCTGCCTTGAGCTGGGGGGGCTGGACTAGGTGACCTTGTGAGGTCTCTTCCAGCCCTACTTCCCTATAATCACATAAGGGAGCTCTATAAGCAGCCTTACAGTGCAGAGCTTTCTCAGAAATTTCCATGGATCACCTGGCCTGCCATTCACAACATCTGTGTACTATTTGGCTGCATATCTACTAGAACACGGGTGTCAAAGATGTAGTGCAAGGGCAAGATCCAATCCACAGAGCTTCCCATGGGGCTAGAGATTTGGCAGCTGGACAAATGGCAGCACCATTAATTGCATTGCTCCTGGAGCCACAGCAATTAACACTGTCACCATTTGTCCAATCACCAAATTTCTGACCCCATGAGAAGACCCACAAACCAGAACCAGCTCCTGAAGCCATGTCATCTAGCTCACAGGGCTGGAAATTTGGCAACGGGAGGAAGGGTATCTGCCATGGCTCTGAATGCAGCAGCAGTTAATCCTGCCACCTGTCACAACCCAAAGTTGTGATTTTTTGTTTGTGTGTGCGCTTCGGCACCACTAAATTATTTTCCTGCCAATTTGTCGCTTTCTTTGCATGGTAGAGTTCTCTGCTGCAAGAGAGAACTCTGGTGCAACGGGGGATTTCCCGCCAGATTACAGCTTCTTTGCAGGGTGCATCTCTTTTGCATCGTAGTGATACACGCTGTAAAGAAGTTCCCGCCATTTGTATTAGGATTCACGCCACATTATTGGCCCATTCCTAATGTAGGCACACGTGGCGGCTAGCGATTGGCTTGCTAGCCGTACAAAAGGCTTGGGTAGTTTCCACCCAAGTCGGAGGAGGGAGGACGAGAGAGATTCTGTGTGAAGATCTCCAAGCGCTGCGGACCCTCGCGGACCCAACGCGCCTCCCCTAAGTAGGCAATAGAGGCAATAGAACCGAGTCTATGGAGCTTTCGCTTCTTGCCTCTCCCCGTTGCCGAGCGCAATCCTAGACGTATCCCTTTCCTGTAACTTCGGACCCACGGAGCCTAAGTAACTCCGGGGAAACTTTTCGAGTCTAACCGAACCGGATCTGCGGAGCTTGAACAACTCCGTGAGAGCAATCGATTTGTCGTGTTCCTCTAGTGAGGATCCAAGCGGGAGCTGTGCCTGGAAACCTGTCCAGCCTACACCAATACCATCTTTGGGTGTAAGTAAACAATCTTTTCAATCAACCATTACACCTCCGTAACTAATTCTAACTTGCGTGCGCTAAACCGCCCAGCGGTTCTCTCCAGCCCTGTGTGCCCCAGCTGCTGGGCACAGCCCGTGTGCAACGAAGACGGGCCCGGTTTGCCCCCGGCTTGCACATGGCAACGGGAATGAGATCAGAATTGCCGCCGCACATGGCAACAAAGGTGGGATCGGGGCGCGGCCCACACACCACCAAATTTCCAGTCCCGAGGGCAGCTCCACAGGCCAAGTGACATAGCTCTGCACTCCAGATCTAGCCCAAAGACCAGTAGTATGCTCTGGATCTGGCCCACTGGAAGAGTTTGACATCTCTGTAGTAGAGCAATAATATTCATGGAAGAGTAACATAAGGATATGTATAGTTAACTTATTCTGTGTGATATAGCTACTAGGAATAAACTCATCTGATCAGACAACCCTTGAGGAAATACCTCAATTGCTTTGGGCCATTGTTTGGGACCCATTGTAACGTTATTTACAAATATGTGAGTCTGCTAATATGCTATTCAAATTTGTTTGCAATATCCTTCTCCAAAATGTAGTAAGTGAAAAGATAGCAATTATTCTATTTCCAGTCCATACAGCTCTGATTTTTCACCAAACATTTGAGAGCATTTGTAAGAAAGTATTTCCTGCCCTTTACAAAAAGGTCATTTAAGTTTTAGATTAGCAAGACAATACTCTGTTTGTTTCTTTGAATATTCCATGCAGACCATGGTTCACATCTGCCGAACTATAGGCTTTCTATCTTTGTACTAATGGAACCAACAAGGTCACTCAACAAATAAAGTAATTCAAGATAACTTGAAAGTAAGTGAACCTCCTCCTCAGTCATGAGCAGTGGAAACCTGCTGTGTAAGCAAAGCCTGGTCCTTTACAAAAGGCTCCCATCTGGACGAACTAGAAATTAGGGAAGTGTTTTATTTGATCAAGATCTACAAAGATTAAAGAAATAACCAAACCCCCTCCCTACCCCCCCAAAAAACAAATCTACAAAACCTCATGATTTTTAAACCACATTACAGGCTTGCTGTGCAGAATTATGGCTTAAAAGGATAAGTTCATCTCAATTCAGAAGACTGGAATAATACAGCTGTAAACAACTCAGCATGAATATCTGGGTAAGGAAAATATTGCCTGAGTTATTATTTTAACCAGCACTTCTTCTCATCTATGTGCTCAGGATTTTTTACATTTTCCCCATCATCTTGAGGAAATCGAGTGATTCTCAACTAGGGTGTCACAGCACCCCGGGGTGCTTTGAGATCTTTACAAGGGTACCATGGGGTGCTATGCAATATTAGCACTATTATCTCGTGGATTATGGTTGGATGTCTAAACCCGGAGATTTCAAATAGGAATCCACAGTGTTAAAAAAATTCTGACCTGCTCCGGTCTTTCCAAGATTTTACAACAGAAAAATTGCTCTACTGTTTTTCCACAGCCAAAAACTAAGTGAAAGCTGAGAGCTGGCATTTTCGGGGGGGGGGGGAGGGGGTGTGGAAGGCTTCAGTCTAACAAGGTTAAAATCACTGGTGTAACTAAAACAGCCAAACCTTGTATGCCAGCCTCATCTGGCACATGGGCCTGTATCATCTAGCCTGCTTGGCTCCCCATGGGTTCAGAAATTTGGAGATGGGGAAGCAGTGGCAACATTAATTGCCATGACTCTGGAAGCTGTAACAATTAATGCTGCCATGGCTCCCTCACCCTCACATTTCTGAATCTGTGGGGAGCCCCTCTGGCACGCATGCACTCAAAGAATTGTCACTAGCTTGCTCTCAAACTAGAAAGCCACTTCAGGCAGCGCTGCACAGACATCTGTTCTGGATGCAATGTTATGTAGCAGTTTTTATTAGCTTTTTGGGTTATGGAACTGAAACTACATTTATTATGCTTGCAGCTTTCACCAGCCTGGGAGGGGCTACAAACACCTTGATGGGTACTATAAGAATTCAAAATTATCTTGATAAACTTCAGAAGAGAAGTGCAAAGTACAGTACTACATTTAGCCATGAGAAGGCCCAAGCACAAGTACAACATGGAGAATAACTTTACAAGCAGCAGTTCAGAAGATAAAGATATGAAGGAAAAGAGATCACACATGAAACAAAACAACATGATACTCTTGCAAAAAAAGAAGAGACAAATCTCATTCTTGGTGCACCAGCAGTGCTGGAGGCATCAGCTAATGTGTCCATTTTTGGGAACCACAATTTGAAAAAGGTGATGATAGACTTAAAAGAGTCCAGGAGGGCAACAAAAAATTCAGAGGTTTGTAAGTCAGATTTTCCACACACACAAAAAAAAGATTCGAGGATTTTCAAGGATTGGGTTTGTTTTCTTTAGAAAAAGAAAGTCTCAGGGAACATGATAACAGTACTTAAGTAGGTAAAAGTTTATGAAGAGGGCAAAGTTAAGTTGTTCTGTATATCCATTCAGGATAGAACGAGAAGCAGTTGGCTTATTTTGCAGCAAGGAAGATTTAGGTTGGATATTAGGAAAACCTCATAATTATACAGGGAGTTAAGTACTAGAACAGACTACCTAGAGAAGCTGTAGCATCTTTGTCTTGAGAGGTATTTAAGAACAGGTTAGACCAGGATCTGGCCCATAGATCTGATGAGGGGAGGGAGAGGTCCTCAAAACTCATTAAGTGGCCCTCCAGCTGAAATAATTTCCCACTTCTGGGTTAGACAGACACCCACAAATGGAGTACATTTCAGCCTTTACTCATCTTTAATTTCAATACACACCTAAGTGCCTATTAAAATTAATTTTAGTAGCTTGCACGCTTTTACATTTTTCATTTTAAAAGATCCATATGCAAATGAGGTTAATGTTTGAATATTCAAGGTAGAAATTGTACCATTTTCATATAATCTCTACATTTCTGGACTTCCAATCTTACTGTGGCTTCCCATATCAGTTACCACTCCAAGTAAGGCAAACCAGAATCATGTTTTCCATGCCCAAACAGCATCAAAAGTACCCACCTTGCAATGGCAAGTCCCAGAGTCTGTGTTCTCTACAAGCTCCTCACTGAACAGACATTTCACTCCCCCTGCTGAAATATGTAGGCAGGTCTGAGAGAAGGAAGGAGAGAGATGCACACGCCATTTGGAGAGACACCAAGGTGTAGAGATTGTGAGAGAGAAGAGTAGAACAAAAAGCAAACAGAGCTAAGAGCGCTTGTTCAGAACTGCAGAGAACATTCCGACATCAGCCTCCACTGGCTTCTGTCAAGGCTCCTTTTGTTTCTGTTCCTACTTGACTTCAGTGTCCTTTGCTTGGAGTTGGGCCCCTCTATAGATTTTCCTATTCCTTAAGTTCACATGAAATAGGGGTTAAGGGCATTTCACATCTGCTAATGCATCTGAAAGGGAAAGGGTGGGTGTCACTTGTGCACAATTCTGGGTCAAGAGATTGCCAAGGAGGAGGAAAGGCTCAGGCTGAGCATCCCAACGCCATGACGCATCACTCCTAATACTGAAACACTTTCCAAGGCTATTTCTGTGCCTACTCCTACCAGCTATGATTCTCTGACCCCTGATTTTACACGCTGCTTCCCTGATTAACCTTCATATGAACATGGAGTATTCAGCACACAAAACTAGGCTTAGCTGACAATCAATCAGTTTTATGCAATACTTTGTGACGAGCAAGACACTACCAACCAAACTGGCTTCTGGCCTAATCATCAGCTCAAAATTGTACCCAGAATGCTGTCACTACCTGGCAAGGAAAACATCTGCCTGCAGGAAGCACAGACATGACAAATGCAGTCAAATTAATAAACAATTTACTATTAATAAACAGTTAATAAACAATTTACTGCTTTGCTCAAAGATGAGCAAGGGCTTATGACTTCATTTGCAACAAGAACTCTCAGAAGTCAGCAAATACCATTTAGTTTTCAGAAGGAGAAATATTCAGATTGAATAAAGGGCCAAAAATGCAGCACCTGCAAAATCTGCCCCAGACGAACCCATGAAATCCCTTATTGCTCTAGCTGTACTTCCAATATTTCTTTTAACAACAGGAGTTAATGCCAAGGCAAACACACAGTTCCCTCACTTCCTAATCCTTGAAGCTGGTGTTCTGTGGTCGGAATTGCACAACAGACAGACACATTGACATGGACAGGGAATTAAAACAAGAAGTCAATTGTTTCAGTTTCATGGCATTTTTTCATATTCGTGCCCAGAGTAGCTTAATGTTCATGCTTATGCAATATGCAACACTCCTGTTTTTTTAATTATGTATTTGTTCTCTTCTCTTTTCCAAGATTTCCAAATTAGTTAATGAAGCAGTAATCATGTGGTTTAACATCTGCAAGAGACGCTATCAAAAAAAAAAAAAAGATTACCACCATTACCAGTGGAGAGCAACAAAAATGATTAGAGGCCTGGGAAATATGTCTTATAAGGACAGGCTGAAAAAACTAGGATTATTTAGTATACAGAAGAGAAGACTTTGGGGGTAGGGAGGGTAGAAGAGAAGGGATGTGGGGGATTTGATAATAGTCCTCAAATGCCTGAAGGGAGATTATAAAGAGGATGGAGATAAGACTTTTCTCTGTGACTGTAAGGGCCAGGGCTAGGGGCAATGCCTCAAACTGCAGCAGAGGAAATTTAGGTTGGAGATGAGGAAGAGGGTGTTCAAGCACTGAAGCAGACTACCTAGAGAAGTTGTGGAATCTTCATCCCTGGAAATTAAGAGCAGGTTAGAAAAACATTTGATTGAGCTGGTTTGGTCAGGAGTGATCCTATCCTGAAAAGGGGACTGGACTAGATGACCTTACGAGGTCCCTTCCAGCCCTACTTTCCTAGTATCTTATTTGGTTTGCAAAATATACTCATTGCTTTCAGAGCTCTTTTTAACTATGGTACAGGTTACTTTTGATACAAAGGCACGGTTCATGTAAATAAGGCCAAGACCGCACAAAGAATAAGAATGTCAAATTCTTCCCTAGTATCATGCCAATGCAATTAAAGACTACTACTACTTTGGCCATTCAAGAGAAGCACTAGTAGCCAAAACAGCTCCCACATATCTCATATATTCCTAAAGCAGCCCTGCAAGGCGACTGCAGTAAGGAATTGAAAGACTATGTTATTTCTGCTACACAAGGGCTCTCTAGTTCATGGATCAGGACAAACGGCCTGCAGGCCAAATCCAGCCCACTGAGCGATTTTATCCAGTCCATGAAGGTTGGTGGAGTGGGGAAAGATGGGGAGGGGCAGAAGTCAATAGTGATTTGGCAGCAGGGGTGTTACCAATCATGGCTGTGGCAGCTACATTGGAAACACCAGCTCACCTGAGACAGAACTGAAGTATTTCATCCTACTGCTTCTAAAAAGTTGATGACCCCTCCTTTAGTCTATTCAGCACTGTGATCAAAACCACTTGTTTCTACCATGTGAAATGACCTTTCTTAAGATCTACTAGGATCCATGAGCAAACAGTTATAAAATAGCAGCTTTGTACTAATCTCATGTGAAAAGGATCCCAGGGATCCATGGAAGGGCTCCTCTTCATGTTTGGTACCAGCCCAGGCCAGAGCAAATGGATTCTTACACAATCTTGTCCCAAAACATTCTTGAGAAAACAACAGAACCTGGATTCTTCACAGGATTCAGTCGCTTAGCAGCACCAACCCCCCTCCCCCCCTACATACCCTCACCCCAGGAAGGTGAGGGTTTGTGAACTACCAGGGTAGAAGTGGGGAGATAGGGAGATATTGCAGCCACAGCAAGCAGTTGCATAGGAAATACTGAAGTGCTACAGGTATTACTTTAAAGGGATGAAGTGGATCATTCAAGAGCTAACTGCGCATTAAACGGATACAAATGATCCAGGTTCTATCATACTCAGGCTGTCAAAGCCTTCCAAACCATCCAACCACAAAGGCATCATCCAAAACTGTGGTTAAGATCACTTTCCCGTTCAGCATTTTTCAACTGGCCCTCATGGGATTATGTTCCATGCTGATTAAAAAAAAGTTAAGTAACTCCACTGTAAGTACCAGAGATAAATACAGAAAAAGCAGTAACCTCACTCACACCTGTTTCTAGATCATAGGTAGAATATACATGCCTATAGACAAACACTACCACGGTAAAGTGCTAGCAGCACTACACTGCACTAGAACAATATTTTTACCTTGCTGACTTATCATCCACACCCAAGGGTCAATAAAGAGGGTAAAGGCTAGATAATATGCACCTCAGACAGGAATGCATGGTGAAGCAAACAAACAGAGGTAAAGGAGCATAGTAAAAAATCACTACATCCAAGATAATGCATGGACAACAAACTGAAGAAGATGGAAAAATGCTTAACAATGTCCTTTGTTATTATGTCACATGACACCCAATTTTTTGATTTTCACGTACTGAGTTAGAGAGTTTGAATTACATTCTGACTCTTGGTGGGGTCTGTGGTAGCATTAGCCAGAAGCTGGAAGAAGCTGCTGCTGCCCCTGCTGCCGCCTGAGGTGCGGGGTAGGCCGGAGGGGGGGCTGTCATCTCTTATGGGGGGAGGGAGGGGGGAGCAGAGGGGCTCAGCCTCTCTGAGCTCCCCCATAATTCAAACCCTCCTGAGTTGCACTTGGTAACGGGTAAGCTGTTTCTCAAGGGGACAATTAGTATGAACAGAGGCTGGAACCAGAAAAAGCCTGCAACTGTCATGACCCAGACAGTGCTGAGAAGGGAACAATTTCCTGTTATATTCATGATAAAGAACAGCTATTTCTTTGAATGATAAAGATGGTTAGTTATTCATTTCCAATAAATCCCAGGCCTCCCACATGCTGTGCTATTTCCTTTCCATGGCTGCCTTCTTGGCTTTCTGCAGCTGTTCTCAAGAAGTAATAGCAAGATCTAGATGTACATGAACAGCCTTGCCCCTCCTCAGCAAAAAGACAGGTCTACAGGGACAATTTAAGCCTGAATACCCTTCCACTGAGGACATTCATGGAAGAGGTGGGCACAGATTAGAAAATACATCCTTCTAGTGCATACTACACTGGAGATGTGATTAAGCAACACACTAATACAAAACAATGACAAACAGTTTATCTTTACAGAAAGTCCTTATCAATGGTCTATTAGAAAGCATGCAGGAAAGGTGTACCTAGCTCTACCAGCCTCTTTGGACAGCATATAACCATAACGGTGGAAGGGTCCCGCATATTATCATTGCATAATCAGATTTCACTCCAGCTCCAAAATTCTTTGCTGATCAGAAATTGTTGGATCAGTTGTTTTTGCACACAATAAGCCTCTGAATCACAAAGCCAATCAATCATTGTACAGCTCAGAAGCAGTCTTGCTCTGTAAAATGTCCAAAGCTCAAGTGTCAAAGCTGTTTAAAACTTTAATTGGCAAGTTGGTGGTTCAACATTCCAGAAATTAAACATGCAGAGAGAGCCAAACACCTGACTCCACTAGAGAGATCAAGTCACACTGGTCTACCTCATTATTCTTCCCTTGCATCAACAAGGGAAACATGTTTGCAACAGAAGCAACTAGTTACTAACTGATCTGATGTGGGGGGGTTTTCCAGGCCTTAAACTCAACTTTTAGCCCACAAAAATGTATTTCCCACAAGTCTGTAATCTGAGCAGATCTTCAGAATGCAAATACTGACTTCAGAAAACAGAAGAAACTACTTTTTTCTTAATGAGATTTAAGAACCCAGAGCTCCTGACATTGAACGTTAACACCTTTAGTATACCATAATCCAGAGCTCTTTACATTGAAGATTAACTCTTTTAGTACTGTATTCCATTTTCAAAATCTCACTTGGTGGCACTGAGAAGCTCAAGAGCCAAGCATAGTTTAACAAGCAGTTCACTAGAACAGACAGACGTTTTTCCTTCTCCCTACAACCAGCATGTATAACACAGTAGAAGCAATCTGAAGTTTACCTACTTAAGGCAACATTAAGCATAGCCGAACACGCTATCCTTTCAGTTCTACAAAAGTTTCTAAAAGAACCTATTCAGACACCGAAGCTACTGAGGGATATAGGGGGAAGAGGGGAAAAAAAAACAAAACAAAACACTTAATTCTTATAACAAAACACTTATAATCCTTTATTATAAAATTTAAATAATCACAATATTTACACAAAAAGAACAAAGTTACATACAATGTGTTCAACTTAAGTGCACAGCTTCAAGACTACCAAATAAATAAATGAAGACCATGCACCAAAGTAAATTATACACTTGTGGAACTTAACGTAAACAGAACTAGTTCAGCACACAGAGATGTTGTGTGGTTGTATTGGCAGCCCTGAACAAGACTAGCTCCCTTCATTTTCAGGTTTCTAACAGTTATTTTGGGGGCTGCTAGTAGAAGTCTAGAAAACAAGGAGACTAGAGCCCCTTGTTTTCAAGGTTTCAAAAATACTGATGCTTTCTCCTGAAGCCCTACATGCAGCGTGATGAACCTTTCTTAAAACGGTCTTCATTTTACTTGGCACTATACAAGCCTATGGAACATCCATAGAAGAAATCAAGAGTAACAACAGCTACTAACCCCAGAAAAATAAGAGAACAAAAAAAAAGAGCATCAGGTCATTAATAATCATCTAACTTGTAAATTGCTATCCCCACAGCCTGTGCAGCTGGCTAGGAGTTTGCCTTTCAAGGACACAAGTAGTTTCTTTGTAAGGGGCTAGAAAGGGGCCAAAGGAAACAGCACAGAAAGAAAATAAAAGGGCCTCACCAGATCAAGTTTTTGAACATGGGTAGTGTGGCTATCTGCAAGTCAGTTGCATGAAATGAGATTCCTAACCCTCTCATCACCTTCCATTTCCAGCACACAGCCCTAGGATAGACAAGTAATTTTCCCAGGTCTCTCAATACCGAAAGATAGAGATGAGCTCTCTTCAACACCAAGAATTTTGCAGTTAGGTGGGACCATATGGCCACAAATACCATAGCAGCTGAGCACTTATTTATGTCTTGTTATAGGGAAAAAAAATAGTTTGACTGAATTCCAGAAAAAGCTTTCTTGTGTACAAGCACCAACTTTTCTCCATTTCACATTTATCCCTCACATACATATAGGTGTGTATGTATGCATCATTGTCAGCAAACCCTCAACTCGAGAATGATCTCTACCATGGCCCATTGATGGGTCTTGAGGTGACTCAAGAGTCCAATCCTTGAGCCACAAATACATCTGCAGAAGTTGCAGGTCTTTCCGCAGGTGAGAGCAGGCTGCCGGCTGGGTTTCTCTCCTTTTTCTTGCTTAATTGTCTCTTCTCTGCTTCAAGGGCAAGACACTTTACCTTGAAATGAGCTGCCACTTGCCTGAGGTTGTGGTGCTATTGGGGTTGGTTGGCAGGTAGATTCTTCCACTCCTGATGTCAGCATGCATTTTCTTGAGTTATGCCTTCAGTGTGTCCTTGTAGCGTTTCCCTTGGCCATTGTGAGATCTCAGGCCATTACTAAGCTGGAAGCAGAGCACTTGTTTTGGGAGTTGAGAGTCAGGCATCCACACACAATGTTCACTCCAGCAAAACTGGTGCTTGAGGATCACCAACTCAATATTAGTAACATTGGCTTCAGCAAGGAAGCTGGTGTTTGTGTGGCAATCTTCCTATTTGGTATGGAGGATTTTCTGGAGATATCTTTGGTGATACCTCTCCAGGCTCTTGTGCGCATGCGCACACACACACACACACACACACGCGCGCGCGATGATCCTGCCTTAAGCAGGGGGCTGGACTAGATGACCTCATAGAGTCCTCTCCAGACCTACTTCCTAGAGTTATGACTAAGATATGCAAATATTAACTCAAAATAAAACTTATTTTAAAAGTAGCAGTTCTAGTCCCCAAATTCAGACTACCTAAAATATCCTAAACATACCACATTCCCTATTCTAAATTCTTGTTGCTAGAAGGCCATTTCTGAAAGACCTATCTGTATTATTAAACTATTAGATGAACATTTGCAACTACCTGATATGTATTCCCCAGAACAAAAAGAAAAATAATTAGCTGCCATCTTCTGCTCGAGAACTCTTCCAGGCCACCTCTTCTCAGAGCCAAACTTTGAATTAGCTTGCATGATCCAAATGAAAAAAAATCTCTCTCTCAATAACTGTTACCAGCACCATTGGTCAGTGCACTATTTATTCATACCAACTAACAAAAAAAAGAAACCAAGAGTCTACTAGGAAAAGCAATGACTCAGTATATATTTAAGATAAGAACAGGCAACATTTGCTGTGAGGATTGTTATACACCCCAACTCCTGAGGAGTTTCAACAGCCTCCTCTTTTCTCTCTTACAACAGAAAACAAAAAGTTACATACCACTGGTGACACTCGGAACTTTGATCCCCTTTCTGTAGGGCTGCCTCTGCCTCTTCTTTCCCTGCAAGTGTTTAGAGCGATGTAAGAAACTCAGTTAATTGCACTCTTGATAAATCAGTGCTTCCCATCTCCCAAAGTACTAGTCTCTACAATGACAGGAAGGTGTAAAGCAACTATACACTTATCAGTCACTTGGCTTTGAGAGTATTTTGCAAATGGTTTCATGCTCTGGGCATCCAAGACTATACATAAATAACCTCTATATATAATTAGGACCCATAGCTGACATCTTGGATCACCAGCATGGCTTCACAGCATGCTTGACAACTGTTTTGAACGAAGAAGACTGATAAAACTTTTCTTGGAGCACAAATTAAATGGGTTCTGTGAAAGTTTCATTCTAAAGATCATTCCAAGGAAGGTTTAAGAAATGATCCTCACCTTCTCTACCTGTTCCAAGTGCTTAGGGGTCTTAAGATGTTTTAGCTGCAAGCCCTTTTATGGATGAGCTACATAAATTCAGAATCTGAAAATTAAATAACTACTTTAGTTTTCTGAAAGGGACCACTTGGGTAAATGAGACTAAATTAAGTTGTAAATTATTTCTTATATCTAACAGTTATAGAAATCTTAATTTAAATGTCCTGTTTTTGTTTACAGCCATCTACAGTGTTGAAAACACAAAACAAACAACATTTGAATTAGTGAATTAGTATTGGAAAACAAAACTGATCAAACTTCACTGAGGAAATAAACATTTAAAACTCATTTACTTTTTTTCTATATGTACCTTAAAGTGTTAGTACACTAAGTAAGCCTTTTTAAGCAAGTTACATCAGAAACATTTATTTCGATGGTAAAGACACTGAATGCAGATACATGGTTTTACTGTAAGCTTTGCTTCACCACACACTAAAAGCAAACCTGTATATCTCTAAGTAGTAATGGGAATTACCCATAATACCTTTCTGGCAACTAAATCCAACATATCATTACAGAGATTGTTAATCCATTCCTAACGAAAAAAGGTTTAAAGATAATAAACCCCTCCCCCATACGGTTTCAAAGGGTCTGGTGGCAGAGCAGGTAAGGAGGTATCGAGATATGGAGCCAGAGGTGTGAATCTGAGCCCCACTCTAGAGTGATGCAGTGGGCTTTCCCTGGGTACACTTGGTCATTTGGGCTGGGGAATGAAAGGCAGTCAGACTTGATGTCTGGGCATGGCTGGTTAAAGAAAAAGGCATTCCTTAACCATGCTACTTGCTAAGCTTGGGAGAACTTTTGACCTTACACTCATTGTTTATATGTTCAGAGTGCAGAGTTTATAAGCCTAAAGTGCAAAAAGTCAGCCCCAGTAAACATGTTACCATACATATACACTTCTCCTTACCATCAGAAGCGTATGATTTTTTCTCATCTGCGTCCTCTGTGATATCATACAGATCACTGTAAGCTCGGATTAGGCGCCAAAGGAAATTGTTATGGTCCTTATACTGCAGGCAGAACATAAATATTGGAGATGATTTACTACAAATCAATTTTGAGAGCTTTGAATTGGATTCGGACCTTTTTATTGGTCCCAATTTAATTCAGATTTGGAGATTCAGCCACCAAATTGGGCCAAATCTCCTCTAAATCGAATTGGTATCCAAAGCTTCACACAGCCCTAGTAAAAATGCTAAAATGTTTAAACTGAAGTCCAACCCACTTGACAATTTCCCTTTAAGTTGGTTTATGTTGGCTAATATGTTCTAATACATCTTAAAGAAAGTGTGAGACACTTTCAAAAAGGAAGTTACAAGCGTATTGAATGCATTCCTGGCAGGGTCTGTCACTATTTTTTTCTTGAGACTCCTTTCTAAGAAATACTACTGATTAAAAGCAGGAGGGGGGGGCAAACCCAACTGAGACCCTGAGTCAGAACTGGTCCCTGGGGCTACTTGTGGGTCAGATCTGGTTTGGGGCATAGGGCAGCATCAAAAGCCATTGCAGTGATGGCAGTCACCACTGTAGCAGCCACAGGCAGGCAGTTGCAGGGCAAGTGAATGCTGTGCTACACAGGCTTCAGTGGCAGGCAAGTGAGCAGGGCCACAGGCCCTGGGATTTCATGGCAGGCCACACTCAGAACTGAGTATGCCCCTATCTTCTGGTACTTCATTGGTAGCTGAGAGGGCCAGATGGAGTGATTCCACAGGCCAAATCTCATCTGCAGACTTTATGTTTAATACCTCTGGATTAAAGTAATGTGTAATTACTTCCTTCTGAACTATCTCTGCTCTTTCAGTTTCAGTGTTGAGGACACAGCAGACAAACATTTTTTCCCTTTCCACACTGGTGCCTACAGAAAGAACAAGTGATATCATTTCCTTTGTTAGCTATTCCATGCTTACCTAAATACTACCATTCAACTGAAAGCAATCACAGCAGAAGTAGCCACTCCAGATCTAAGCAGAGTAAGAAGCTGGGTTCTTAGGCCCATGCAAAGCTAAAGGCTCTCTGCATCATTGGCGAGGGGAGTTGCAGATCTAGAACTACAATGTTTGTAGCCCTGCATTGAGACAGGAGCCTGTCACCAAAGCTAAAAGCCCTCCCTGTTGCTAGGAGCAGAGCTAAACATACCCAAGTAGCTTCAACAGCAGGAATAAAGACACAATGGCATAGACTTCAGTGTGGGCTAGGTACCTGAACAAAAACCTAGGGTCCCTAATGGAGTTGTGGCAGAAAGGTCTTCAGTGTAGGCTCCACATCTCTGCCGCTATTGTTATCCATACTATAATAACAGCACCTTCCTGTTGCAAAGTAGACTTATGCCAAGTCAGGGGAACCAGTTCCAATACAGACCTTTATGACAGATAGAATGTGACAAGATACATATAAATAAGTCAAGAGTCAGGCCATTTATTTGATTGTTGAGGGGCATTAATCTTGAAGACCAGCTCTGTTATACTTCTAAACAACCTTATGACCAAGGCCACTGATTCCCCACTAGTTGTAGTGTGAACTGGGTCTTACACAGCGACTCATAAATAAAACCAGTTTGTTTTGCCCTTGTTATTTTGTTGAACACACACAATTCTACTGGGGAATAAAATTGAACTTTACCGCCAGTTTACTGTTAAACAGCAGCTGGAATCCTTCTCTCTTCTCTTGCTCATTCCCAGCATGCAACTGGTCAGCCTGCTGCAGGAGCTGCTCAAGTTCCTCCTCCACTGTAGAATCCAGGATTAAAGCTGTTTCATCCTCATTGACTAGATCCAGGGAATCTTTCCGTGCAGTCCTCACTGTTTCACAGCTCACTTCATCTTCCCCCTCTTCATTTTCTTTCTCTGACTCCCGATCGTAATCAGACTCCGCATTGGCTGTGCTGTACCTTTCAGAAAATACACACATTGTAATCCATCATTAAGTTACACAACATGTACTCAAAACAAGATGCAGGGTGACAGTTTTACATAAAGCTTTAACAAGACAGGGATGAAGATGATTTAGTAAGTATCTTGGGTCAAACTGTTTCCAGTGGCAAGGAATATACTCCACAAGGTAACCTCAAGAACTGTGCAGAACACCATTTTAAATCCCTTACAGCATTTTCACTGATCATTATAACAAGTGGAAAAAGGCAGAGAGAGAAACTCAAAGGAAGCCAGCACAAAACTCAAGCAACAGGAGTTCACTTCCAGCTTCTCTTCTGCAAAAGCTCTTTTAGAACATTTAATTTTTAAGGCCTAAAAAAGATGTACATTGAACAGAACTGCCAGAGAAGAGCACCTAGGAAATTACAGTCAATTTCAATAGGAAACAATAGACTCATCTGGGTGGTAGATGCAACTTGATGTTTTTGATGTAAGCCAGAGAATTTCAAACACAATAGCGTTCTTGGCAAGCTCCAGTATTTTGATCAGGTGTCTGACCAGTAAATATGAAGCAGATTAGTCATGCTGACATGTGTAAAGGTTTGAAAGTTAGATAATCAAAACAATTTCATGTGTACAAAAAGCCAAGTCATTATCATTGAGAAACCCATGCAGTCAAGGGTGATTGTCCTCCATGATTGCCTGATCTGTGGGGCCAAAGGTGGCTGACAAGGCCAATTCAGGATCGACAGGTTCTAGTGCAACTCAGGTACGTGTTTCCATACAGCATGGGTGGTTCTAGATTTTTGGATTGGTTCATGACATGGGTGTTTCTGCTGCTTCTGTTTCTCCATCTCCTGTTGTCGTTGTGAGGTTTCAAAGTACTGAGATCTTTGCATTTGGGATACCCCTGGGTGATAATCTCCTATGAGTTGACATAAATGGTGCATTTTTTCAAGTGGGCCTTGAGGACATCCTTGAAGCATTTTCTCTGTCCTCCTCGTAAGCTTATGCCTTGACTGAGCTAAGAGAATAAAACTTGCTTCAGGAGTCTGGAGTCAGATATTTGGACGTTGTGGCCATCCCAGCGAAGTTGATGTTGAATGATTATTGCCTCGATGCTCATGGTGCTTGCTAAGAGGATGCCAATGTTGGTGTATTTGTCTTCCCACTAGATTTGAAGGATCTTCTGCAGGCAGCATTGATGGTATTTCTCCAGCAACTTGAGGGGTCTCCTGTACACTGTCCACATCTCAGCTCTATACAGTAAGGTAGGGATCACGACTGCTTGTTAAACCTTGAGCTGGGTTTCGAATCTGATGTTGAGATCTTCAAACACCCATTTCCTTAGACATCTGAAGGCTGCACTTACACATTTGACAGGATGTTGGATTTCTTCATCCATGTCAGCCTTTTGTGATAGATGGTTTCTGAGGTAAAGGAAATATTCAACATTCTCCAGAAAAAGCCAAGTAGCAGATGAGCAATATAAAGATGCAATATTTATATAACAATATGCAATTGTTAGTTATTAAAATGGTCAGGTTATATAAAGCAAAATAAAGCTCACACAACATTTTTTTCCAAAGCCTGTCTTAAATTAAGCTCCTTAAATTATGTTTAAGTGTCTGAATAAGTGACCTGATTTTGGAAACTGCTAAGTACTTACCAGCACCCACCAAAACCAGGATTATTTAGATACCTAAAGTAAAGGTTTAGGAGTTTAACTTTAGGTTTTATGTTTGACCTAACTTGTCCTCTTTCAAACTCAGATGGAAGCTCTTAACTAAGGAAGGGAAATAAAGTTAGCCCTAACAATTTCAGAAAGTACTGTTTTAAATTCAGGGTTTGCTCAACCAATAAGGAAAACAATTTCCAATATCCTATCCCAAATCCTTTAAACTTTTCATTCCAGAGCCTGACTGCAATTGTTGCAGCAGTGAACAGGAAGATACGCAGTCTCTGTAAGTAGGACCCAAACAACATTAAAACTTTAAAAGCTTAATACCTGTGCAAGAGGAAAGCCCCTGGGGAACTGCTGTTATGTGTTCCCTAGAGTTGGACATGTTAAATTGTCATGACATTCTGCACTAGCTGAGACTTCCAGTGTTCTCTACAGGTAGCTGTAGTGTTCCCTGTGTGAAGTTATCAAACCAGTAGACAAAGCATGTGCCAAAGTCCATGTCTAAGATAGCAGTCACAGTGAACTGGATTAAACAAAGGTGAAAAGACTAATTCTTGGCTACCAAAGTAATAATTTTTTGAAGTCATCAGGGATTCAACTGTATTCTAAAGAGAAAGGCATTTGAAGAGAAGGGTTAGCACAGATCCCCACCCTCAGGCACCACCATGTGGTATGATCATATCAAATCTCAAACTAAAGTGGTATATTGCCACTATGTTGATGGAAGAGAGGTGGTACAGAAATCATGCTGAAGATTCAGTATGTAGCATTATTCCATTTAATTCCACAGGTAGGTACTATAATCTATCAACATGGTGATAGATTACTATGGTGTTCCCATATTTTGAATGAGTTGTAAAATCTAATATCTTTACCACTTCCTATGAAATAGTCATAAGATATTTCTTAATGAGTATATGGTACTAAAACTTTGATTCCTTGGTTAAACTCAGTTTGAGTAGTTACATTTACCTCCCCAAATCCCCTTTGCAGTTTCAATTTACTGTGCACCAGTGCAGAGTTTTGTGGACTACCAAAGAGCAAGTGTGCTCCTCCTAAGCAACAGTTTAATAGTACCTGAAACTATTTTTATAGTTAAGATAAGAAGTGGTTTTCATTCTGAAAGATCTAAAAAAAGTAATTTTGCCACAGAAAAGTAAGATCTGACGAAGTTCACCATGTTAAAAACCCCATTTGCCCTTTCTTTTTAAACAAAAGATGGACACCACTCAATGCAGGGCTTGTGTGCATGTTTTTCCCCCTCTGCATTCAAACTCACTTTGACATGGCTCATCTGAGATGCTGCCAGTTTAAAAAAAGAGAAGCAAGCAAAACTGAATAACTTTATAAAAGCAAACATATTCAAAAGGATCCACAGATTTAGATGTTATCCTGATTTTCTCAAATTTAGGAAGACGGGAAGTTCTTAAATGCCATAATATGTCAAAGTCCTTGGCTGGCACATTTCCTGAATGGACAACAAAAAGGACATGCTATTTGGTGCTAAAAAACACAAGGAAAAATAAAATGGGGCAGAGGAGTCTGTTGGACCTTCACAGTGCCAGAGAAACATAAGGAAATTAACTTGTACACCATAATACTTCTTGCTCACAACATGGAACAATTTGGGTCATTTGGAAATGAAACATGAGGAGCTAATAATGCCTGTTTGGCTTATAATGAGGAGGAGAAGAAGGAGATTTATAGGATTTAATTAAAAGGCAAAAGAAAGTAGTTGTCAAAACAAAGACACCGATTAATTTTTATATCTGTTGAGGATAACTTTTTCCCTCCCAAGTGCCCCTACATATATAGGTTGCCTTTTCCAAAATAAGTTTTTCCCACACTGATTTTCTATAGGAAGAAATACATTGCTTACATTTCCAAAAGGTAATGTTGTGTGATAACACAGAAAATTTTGATTTGGTTGCCAGATGGCTGCTATACACAGCTGTTTAGGACAGTGAAATATAACTCCAGCTTCACGTAACAAAACCGCTTTATATTAAGCCAGGGTCCATCCACCATCCACTAATTCACCACAGTGACTCTTAAATCTTCCTGTAATGTTTTAAATTACTGACATGCAGCTGAGCCACATTATCTAAATATATCCTGACAAAAAAGAAAATTAAACAGCATTAGACAGCAGCAATGAATCAGAACCCAGCTTCAAGATGCCTCAACCTGATTTACGGAGAGGTGGCATAGAGTAGGGATCAGCAACATACAGCCCTGAGGTTCACTGGATTTGGTGGCACGTTGGTGAGAGGCTTGGCCTGTGCACATGCCAAGGCTAAGCAGCAAGGATCTCTTCCAGGTCTGGTTGGCAAGAAGCTATTCACATGCAGCATGGGGGCAGGGATAAGCATGGTCTGGAAGAGTCTCTGCTCCCACCATGGCAGTGGTGGCCACAGCTGCAGCAGAATGCTGGCTTGCCTCAAGACCGAAGCTGGGTTGTTCTGACCTGTAGCTCTGAAAAGTTGTAGACTACTATCATCAAGAATATCCCTCATCTTATTCTTCCAACTCACTGTGCTCTCTTGCACACACCTTTACTAGCCAATCCTTTACACAGCAGGACTCCTTTCCCAGAGATGTCAGAAAGCTCACAGGAAATAGGAACTAGACAAAAGCTGAAAATTGGCTGTGCAAACATCAAGTATTGCCAATCCCGAGAATCACGTTAATCAAAATCACAAGATAATTATGTCAAATATAACAACTAATCCAGGTTTGAGCCTGGGTTTGTATTTTCTGAGACCAAGAGAGGTAGAAACTCACTAAAGCAGTGATTGGTAGCCTTTTTAGGCTCATGTTCCAGCTCAGGCTAGAGGCAGGCAGACAGATAGGCAGTAGGACCTGGCAGCCTTCACTTCTTTCTTTGGCAACCTAGGGAAAGCACCCAACACCACTTCTCCCAGTGGTGGCACAAGAAAAGCTCCCATGGCAGCACAGAATAAGTGCCCACCAAAGCCCCATGGCCATGAACTGAATTAAATGGCTCCATGGGCTGGATCTAGCCCATGGGCCATAGGCGGCTGACCCCTGTACTAAAAGAAAGCTGAGATTCTTATGAATAACACTAACCAATTGCCCATCAAGAATGACAGGGGGGAGGGGAAGGGGGGCTGGGATGAAGTGCTGCCACCTAATACCCCATGCTGCCGCTGTTTTGCCTCTTGCCCGCACACCCCCTGTCCGGTCCTTGGCACGGCTTCGGAATCATAGCTGTGTTCCCCCATGCTTGGAACACTCTGATTGGCCGTTTCCATCAGCCAATCATAGTGCAAACAAAGCATTACGGACAAACAGACAGACTTAGGCTTTTATAATATTAGAATGATTCCAAGAGCTTGAAGCTTTAAGAAACATCATAAAATAGGATAAGCAAGGATCTGGGTTTTCTGTTTCCCACGGAAAAACAGAGTAAACCGTGGATTTTATCTTTTACCAGAGGCAAACGCAGATTTCTCGCTTTACAAGAGAACCCCATGAATTTTGCCATTTTGCAATAAGCTCCCTGCAGGCTGGCAGAGTTCCAGCCTGCAGGGAGCTGGGAGGGAGCAGGAAGAAGGCGGAGAGACAGGGGGTGCCACATGCATGGACATGCACATGGCCCCAGGCAGCCTGCAGAACAGCTCCAGTAGGTAAGTGGTGGGGAGAGGGAGCTGGGCAGGGCTGAGGTTGCTGCCCAGCCTGGTTGGGCTTGGGGCCCAGGGCTGCAATGCTCAGCTGCAGGGCCCCAGCAGAGAGCAGGATGGGGCTATGGGTGGCTCATCTGGGGGAGGGGGAGGGCCGGCTCCCCGCTGCCATGCACACTCCCGGGTGGGAGGGAGGGACCCATACTCCCCAGATCTGTACCCGGGGCAGGCGCAGGCTGCAGGCTCCTGCCCTGCTTCCCTACCCTGGGGCCTCCAGAGCCTAGTGGGCATGACCCGGCACAGCTGGGGACAGTGGGGCGGGCCACACAAGGATTTCCTTGCTGCTACTCCCTCCCCCGCTGCACTGGCGATGCGCTTCCAGTGCCTGCTGCTGCTTTGAGGGGCACAGCTCCATGCTACTGCCCTCACTGCAGCCTCGTGCACAGGAGGCGTGTTGCCAGGGCAGCGGGGTGGGGGCGGGGGAAGAGGGGCAAGCAGATCCCCACATGGCCTCACTGTCCCCAGCTGCGCTGGGTCATGCCTGCTGGGCTCCAGAGGCCATGGGGCACAGAAGCAGGGTGGGAGCTTGAGCCCGGAGCCTGCGCTTGCCCCGTATACAGCTATGGGAGGCATGGGTCCCCCCCTCCCACCCGGGAGTACATACGGTGGCAAGGAGCCAGCCCACCCAAGCCCACAGCAGGGGGAGTGGGGGCAGGCAGCAGGGATTTTTTAGCAGAGAATTTGGCATTTTTTTTTATCAGGGAAAACCAGGATCCCTGATGATCAGCCTCACAATACAATCATGAGATTTCGCATCAGCAAAGGTAAGAGGGGGGCGTTCCGGTCCGTGTCCTCATGGTCTGCTGAAAGATCTCAGCAAGTCATAATTGCCACTTCAAGTGACCCACCCTATGGCTTAAAGAAAAAAAATTCTTTACTTTCAAATTATACATTGAGCTTAAACTCTTAAGAAGTCACTTATTTCCTTCCTGGTCAAAACAATGAAAGTTTGAGACTCTAGCAATCATGGAAGGGTATTACAAAAGCAAAGCTAGTAAATTAAAATTACACTTCAGGTAAAATAAAAACCCAAAAAACAAAACTGATTAGTCTTAAATCAATTCTGTTTTGGTCCTGGGGCAATTCTTAGCAAAGGCATCCAGTAAACCTATTCTAAAGTAGCAAAGGATTTGGATGACATTCTAAACACTGGTGAACATCTGTGTTTAAGGTACCAAATTTAATGAGACACCCCTACGAAGCCATCAGAAAAGCCAATGGCACTTTATCGTGCATCAGCAGATGCATGACGAACAGATCCAAGGAGGTGATACTTCCCCTCTATCGGGCGCTGGTCAGACTGCAGTTGGAGTACTGTGTGCAATTCTGGGCACCGCACTTCAAGAGGGATGCGGATAACCTGGAGAGAGTCCAGAGAAGGGCCACTTGTATGGTTAAGGGCTTGCAGACCAAGCCCTATGAGGAGAGACTAGAGAACCTGGACCTTTTCAGCCTCTGCAAGAGAAGGTTGAGAGGCGACCTTGTGGCTGCCTATAAGTTCATCATGGGGGCACAGAAGGGAATTGGTGAGGTTTTATTCACCAAGGTGCCCCCGGAGGTTACAAGAAACAATGGCCACAAGCTAGCAGAGAGCAGATTTAGATTGGACATTAGGAAGAACTTCACAGTTCGAGTGGCCAAGGTCTGGAAGGGGCTCCCAAGGGAGGTGGTGCTCTCCCCTACCCTGGGGGTCTTCAAGAGGAGGTTAGATAAGCTTCTAGCTGGGGTCATCTAGACCCAGCACTCTTTCCTGCCTATGCAGGGGGTCGGACTCGATGATCTATTGAGGTCCCTTCCGACCCTAACATCTATGAATCTATACCTAGAGAGCTCTGAAAAAGTAGATTAGCCAACTGAAAGGATTTTGTTGCTATGGCAGACAAGGTTCTTTGGGTAAATCCGATATTTTTTATTAGACCAACTCAAATAGTTGGAAAAATTCTCCTTAGCAAGCTTTTGGGCACAAACACCCTTTGGCAGGCTGAAGAAGCACCTGCAGATGGTCTGTGCTCATCCTGGATGGAGTGGTAAAGCAGCCAGAGGCCAGTACGTTGTTGCTATGGAAATTCTTAAGTTCACAAGTTTAATCTTGTCTCTCTTTCTAAACCATTGGACAAAGCTATCTTTATTTTATGCTGAATGCACTCAAATGTACCCACCGGTGAAAATATGTCAACACACCAGTTCCAGACCCTCTCCCAAAGATCGATCAATTGAACACTTACTAGTAATTTAAAGCCACCCGAGAGGCAAGAGTAAGTCCAACACCCATCCTGCAAGTTCATGCTGATTTCCCTCCTAGCAACAGAATTAAAGCTGCAGGCTGATATTTCCCAATGAGGAAAGCACTTTAATAAGAGGTTTCCTTTTTTTAAGTCTTTTACTTGGAATTACTGGGTTTGCTGCTGTTTCATAATCAACTTTACTGAGAAATACCTCTTCAACAGCACATTGATAGTCACAAAAAGCCACTATCCAGTGTGCTAACTGGGCTCTGGGACAGCCACGTTCACCTTTAACAAGATGTCAGGACAGTAAGTCGTGACAATGAAGATTCAACTTATTTGGTTTAACATAAAGAAAAACTTCATTAACACAAGAATTTTTCTCAGAATCACTTACTCAGAGAACAGCCTCTTTAAAACAAATTCCTTAGCTCTGAATCTTCCTCTTACCAGAATCTCAGTTAGGATCCTCACATGAATCACTTGCTCAGTAACTGCCTTTTTATCCAAATGTTTTTTAATGTCTCCAAAATATTTCAACTGAATAATGTGGCCCCGTAATCTGAGTGAGATCACCTCAACCACGTCAATGCCTTTTTTGGAATTAATTTTGGTAGCATGAACTGGAAAGCATGCTGCTTGACAAAAATCAACCGTAAATTTGGATCTTCTCTGCAACAGCTGAAGATGCTCATAGGAGGATCCAGGATCATGGAAAGAAGAGGTATGACCTCAGAAATCTCACTGCATGTGCACCACAGCCAAAGGCAGGGTGGCCACAACCCCTTGCCACCATCCTAGATGCAAGTAAGCTCTCTGAGCTCATGGCACATCACTGCAGCTCCTGTCTGAGCTTCACATGCACCACGAGCTCTAAACTCACCAGCTAGTTGGCACAAGCTCTGGCCAGACCCTGGGGGGTAACTGCTGCTGCTTTGCCCTCTATTCCCCCACTGTTGAATTCAGCAAACAGGGGGGAGGGAGAAACAAAAGGAAAGGAGGGCGAACAGTGGTTGTGCTTACCCCCTGACTCCAGAGCTGTGTAAAAGCAGGGCTCTGGCCAGAGCCTGCGCTAATCAGCTGATGAGCTCAGAGGTAATTATACATGCAGAGCTCTGGCAGGAGCTCACTGCACATGCAGCACACAGCCAAAGAGAGGGGGCAACTGTACTGCCATCCCCCCGCTTCTCCCTCATCTGCTCCTGATGATGCCTCACCCCTAAAATAGCAAGAAAAAAACCCCAAGATCTGCATACTCTACCCTGCTCCATTTATTCCAGTTTCTGCAGGGAAAACGCAGCTTTTCTGACACACAACATACAAACACAACCTTACTCTAGACACTGTTCTAAACAAAATGATGTCTCCTGGCAAATGTGAACTATATGGTTATCAATTAACGTAACAGGAAGAACAGGGGTAAAATGCACATATAAAATAGTACCCAACATGCCTGACAACCAAACAAAGCTGTCAGCTGGCAAATATCAGCTCTTAGCTATCACTTGTTCTTTTGTTTGGACTTTTGAAAAAAATAATTTGTAGTCAAGATGATGCTATTTTTCTCTTCCTGTGTGTTACTACCAAAGACCTCCTCCTCTACCCTCTTACTCTAAGTTACTGTTTTTAGGGGAAAGAGGCCTCTAATAGGATAACTGTATAAACATACAAGTATGAGGAATTATTTAGTTGTAGAGTTGTAAACTGTTTAAGTCTACACACATTTAGTTAATGATTTGGAATGTTAAAAAGACCTAATACTCGGGTCATCTCTAGAGATACTATCAAGCCAAAATGACAAAAGTTATATAAAACTGAAATCTTTGTTAAAAACAAAAAGACACAAATATGTAAACATAAATATTTCCATTAAGGAGAGGCATGCTCTTTAGTGTTTAAGTGCCCTTTCACAAGCCAGACTAAATACTGTACAGATGCATCTATAAGGGAATTTGTAAACATCTTTCCCATCTTAGTTAATCCTTTAATATAATTAAAATTAAGTTAGAGAAGGAAATTTTTTTAAATGTTGTATTACTTAACCTGACTGTCCCTACAAGTGTCATTTTTACACAAATGTAATTGCATTTTCCTTCCAAATAGGATATGAGTTAGACCCTACAATCAATGGTAATTTGTCACAAATGTTTGGGTAAACCATTTGTGGCTTGCAGATACAACCCTTTAATTCTTCAGAAAAATCAGATATATGAAATTAGGCTGGATGACATTACAAGCACTGCACAAAATCTATTACAGAACATAAGCAAGCTGTTCAGTAAAACCTCTCAGCAGTAGAAAGAACTGGACATTATAAGGTGTGGAAGCAGCACTTCATTGTCTACACTGGGTCCATTAAACTGAATAAGCATAGAAAGATTCATTTAAAACCTGCTCTCGCAAGCCCTCAATCAAGAGGCTACAGATAAAAATGATCAAAAAGGTACATTAATAATTAGCCAATGGGGAGGATGGGGCTAAAACAGAGGCTGGCAATTATTTTGGCTGGAAGGCCGCTTAATGAGTTTTGGTGAGCTGTTGAGGGCTGCATGGATAGCCTCACCCCTTGACAGTTGCTCTGCTCCCTGGTCACCAAATTGGGACCAGAAGTCCCACCCTTAACCCCTGACCTTTGCTACTGAAAGTCCTTACCCTTGACCCCCGAAAATACTCCTTTTGGGAAGGGAGGGTTGCCATCTTGGAACCAGAAAAAAACAAAATCATACACTAAAAGTTAACCACCTACTGTAACATATTTTAATTTTATTACTAATAATATTTGTCATGATTTGTGTTTGTGTACTGTATATAGAGGGGACTGCATAATAACCCAGAAATAAAGTCTTACTCTTGTATATTGTGTGGGGGGGGGTGTGGCTGTGTGTGTGGGGGAGGCATAGGACATGTTGGGAGGGTATATATGTGGGGAGTGTGGGGACAGGGTGTGGAGTATGAGGGAAGGTAGGGGGCATGGGGACCCCCCCCACACACTCCTCCACATGGCGCATAACCCCTGCTGCCGGGTGTAGCAGCAGGCAGGGGTGCAGGCGCTGGAGCCTGGCAGTGTGCAACTCTAGCCAGCACTGCAAGTGGGGGCAAGTGCAGCTTGCCTGGCCCACCTCTATCATGAGGGGTCCACACAGCATGCCTGCAGCTCCCACATTTGTGCAGCATTAGGAGAAGCCCTGTGCTGGAGCCAGCTGCCTTCCTCGCCCCCTGCCGTGCAGGTCCTGGGACTCTGTGGGGAAGCAGGGGCCGGGGCTCCCCTCCACTTCTAGTGGAGTCCCAGGACCTGTGCAGCAGGGGGTGGGGAAGGCAGCCAGCTCCAGTGTGGGGCTTCTCCGGGTGCCACGTGAATGCAGGAGCTGCAGGCAGGCCATGTGGAGCTCCAGTGATATAGGCGGGCCAGGCAAGCTATGCTCCTCAACCCAACATACAGTGCTGGCTGGAGTTACAGATCACTGGGCACCAGGACCTGGGTGGATCCCCGAGCACCCCCATCTACTGCTGCTGCCAGCAGAGGGGGCTGTGTAATATGTGGGGGAGTGTGTGGGGGGGTCCCCACACCCCCTTACATTCCCTCACACTCACACCCTGCCCAGTCATGCTCCACGCTCCCACTGCCTCCCTGGGTGCAGGCTCTGCACTGCTGCCAGCCCCAGCTCCATGGTCTGTGCTTCGGCCCAGCTGCAGCTCCCCCAGCCGCTTCCCTACCTGCTGCTTAGAGTGGGCAGTACTCTGGGGAAGCCAAGCAGGTTCCCCAGGGGTAGCAGCAGCCCTGCCCGGAAGCTGCTGCTGGCTGGGCTGGGTCCTTCTGCCCATGAGGGTGGGAGTGTGGCGCAACAGGATATATTGGGAGGGGGGTATATATGTGGGCGCCTTGCTCCCACTCTTGTGGGCAGAAGGGCTGGGCAGGGTACAATTTGTTGGTGGGTATTTTGACTGCCCCTGGGCTAAAACATCAGGAATGCAGCTTGCATTAGTGGTTCTCAACCTTTTTAGACTCAAGGTACCCCTTGGAAAATGCCAGCTCTTAGCTGTCGCTTCCTTTTTTTTTTACTATGGAAAAAAATAATAAAGCATTTCTTCTTTTGCAAATAACTCAGAAAGCCCTTAACAGCTTAGAAAGTTTTTGACACTATAGATTCCTATTTGAAATCTTTGGGTTTATCTCTGTGAATCATATGCAAGTATTTGCATACCTAACAATGCTAATATTATGTGGGACACCTAGAAAGATCTCACAGCAACCTGCATCTTGGTTGAGATTAGTCCAAATCTACTATATGCACAAAATCGTTAGAAGTCTCACTTACTATAAGGATGACCAAACCCATGGAAGTATTAACAAAACCTTAATCACCTAAACTCCCCTCAATAGTCTATACAAGTGATTCACCAAATCAATCAGGAGCTTACAATTACATACAACTATTATAGTCAGAATGAGACTGGAAGAGTAAGGTATGTGACCATTTTACAACTAAAGCTGAAACCATCTCAATCATTTCCATGTCTTAAAAATCAGAAGTGCCCAACCTTTTTCACATTGCAGGCCAGACGGGTGGTGCCATATCCATCTTCAGGGTGGATCCAGCTAATGGGCCTGATGCATTGTGCAGGGTGGGCACAGCCAGGCCCACATAGTAACAGCTTAGAACCCACTGGCTGTGCAAGGCTTGGAAATTTGGCAGCAAGGGAGGGGTGGAAGTATTAGCTGCTACTACTCCACTGCTGCCAAATTTCCTAACCCATGGGGAACACCATGGGCAAGATACCATGGCTCTGTGGGCCAAATCTGGCCTATAGGCCAGGGGTTGAGCACCCCTGCTATAAATGATTCTCTCTTCTCTTTGGGCAGTTTCTCTTTGTTTTTTCAATAAATTCCTCAATGTCTCTTGGGAGAGAGTTATGTTCTCTGTTTTGCCATAGTCAGAAAATCCAAACAGATCTGGCACTTTTGCAGAATAGGCTCTGGAGTCACAAGATAGCACAATCTAAATCACAAAACACTATTGAATTAAAATTTAAAAATCCATTTTCTTTCTTTAAGAGAAAATCATAATATATGTACTTTAATTGCTTTTGAAGTACGTCAATTGGTATTCATATAATTGATGAGATTAAATGAAAGTGCAAATTACTCATAAAAAAGGAAGGGAACCTGGAAGAGTTGCATTACCAGCTTGAAAGTTGCGCATTGTAAAGATTGTAAAGATAGGTAGGAACCTTCAATTTTCTCCTCCGTATAATGACACAAACTTTGCCAGTCTATCTACTATTGGAAGACATAAGTAATTCTGTTAGACTGCAACCAGCAACTAACTGTATGAAGTCCATCAAAAAACAAAACTCTGAAATGCAGAATATTTTAGAAGTACAGTTCCAATTTTTACCTGATTGGACTCTAAGTAAGAAACCAGTATCAGCATTGTGTGGTCAGGAATCTTTCTGCACACTCCATAAAGTACTGAATCTTTTTTCAAATAAAGCAGAAAAGAGAGACTTGCCAATTCCTCCTCCTGACCTGAGGCATCAGCCTTCACTAGATACTAACTGAAACTGCTATGTGCACCCCCAGCTAAGGGCACCCATGTCCTCTAGATCTGTGCACAGGGTAGGGCAGGCTGCCCCAAGCTCTGCGCTGCCCACATTCTCTACATGCAACTCCATACCACTGCCCCCACTGCAGCCACGCAGGCAGGGGATGCATCACGAGGGCAGCAGGGAGTTTGTAGCAGCAGGCAGCTTTCCTGTGCAGCCCCGATGTTCTTTGCAGTGCTGGGTTGCACACGCCAGGCTGTGGAGGCCCTGGGGGAGGACAGTGGGGTGGGAACCTGAGCCTGAAGTGGGCAGCACACAGCCCCTGCCCCACGCACAGATCTGGGGGGCACAGGTCCCTGCCCCCCAGGAGTATGCACCGTGACAGGGAGCAGTCCCACCCCCACAGCAGGTAGGGAGGGGTGGGGGGGGCAGGAGCCAGGCTTCACTCTCTGCTGCCTCCTGACAGGGGCAGGGGGCTGTGGACCCAGGTCCCTCGCCCCATAGCTCTGGCAGCTCAGTGGTGCTGGCCTCCCCCCTCCCCTCCCCCACTCTGTTCCCTCCATCCCTGCTGTCACTGTGGTACTCCGCTGCGCCGCTGCCTCCTGTCCATAATGATCTTGGAGCACTCTGATTGGTTGTTTCAGTAACCTATCAGAGTGCTCCAAGAGCGTTATGGACTGACAGACAGACAGACAAAGCCCTTTATTATATTAGAATTAGAATGACGATTTAGCATAATCTAGCACAGAGAATGAAATCAATTGGGATTGCTCTATTGTGCAAGGTCCTAGCCACCACCTTGCATTTTTGTGCAAGATGTACTGTTATTTCAATTTGGTCATATAGATTGTGTGTGTAGGTCCAGTCAAGCTGCCACTTCAGTCATCAGCCACCACTGAAAATAGTCTAGCTGCATCCTCTTTGGAAACACTCTGCAGGTAGCTGAAGTCTATTAAAGTGCTATTAAATCCCCTCTCAGTCTTGTCTTCTCTAGACTAAATACACCTAGTTCTCTCAGTCTCTCCTCATAAGTCATGTGCCCTGGCCCCCTAACCATTTTCATTGCCCTCTGCTGGACTCTCTCCAATTTGTCCACATCCTTTCTGTAGTGGGGAGCCCAAAACTGAACACAGTACTCCACATGCAGCCTCACCAGTGCCGAATAGGAGGAAAGAATCACTTCCCTCAATCTGCTGGCAACACCCCTAGTAATGCAGGCCTGTATGCCATTAACTTTCTTTGTAACAAGGGCACACTGCTGGCTCATATTCAGCTTACTGTCCACTGTAACCCCAGGTCCTTTTCTGCAGAGCTACTGCTTAGCCAGTTGGTCCGCAGCCTGTTCTGTCCTAAATGCAGGACTTTGTACTTGATCTTACTGAACCTCATGAGATTTCTTTTGGTCCAATCCTCCAATTTGTCAAGGTTTCTTTGAATCCTAGCCCTACCCTCCATTGTATGTACTACTCCCCCCAGCTTGGTGTCATCTGCAAATTTACTGAGGGCACACTCCCTCCCATCTTCCAGGTTGTTGATGAAGATATTGAACAAAACTGACCATAGGACCAAAGTCTGGGGCACCCCACTTGATACCAGCTACTAACTAGACATCGAGCCATTGATTACTACCCTCTGAGCCCAATGATCCAGCCAGTTTTCTATCCACCTTACAGTTCATTCGTCCAATCCATATTTCCTTAGCTTGCCTGTGAGAATGTTGTGGGGAACTGTATCAAAAGCCATGCTAAAGTCAAGGGTATATCATGTTCACTGCTCTTCATGCATCCACAGAGCCAGTCATGTCATCACAGAAGGCAATCAGGTTGGTCAGGCATGACTTGCCCTTAGTGAATCCATGCTGACTGTTCCTAATGACCTTCTTCTCCTCCAAGTGCTTAGAAATGGATATCTTGAGGACCCACACCATGATTTTTCCAGGGACTGAGGTGAGGCTGACTGGTCTGTAGTTCCCCAGATCCTTCTTTTTAAAGATTTGCCCTTTTCCGGCAACAACTGGGAAGATTTATTTTTGGTTTGTTTTTTAAAGTTAGACATGGATGCAAAACCCACAGAAATTAGCAAGAAGTCTCAGAGGCAGATGTATTACCTGAAACTTTTAACTGGAAAAAAATCCCCATGTAAACAAACATAGAAAATAGTTTTCATGCAATTAAACCAAATACAAGAAGGACAGGAATTAACATAACTATTTAAAACATTTCCCATCAAGTTAGAGGACAAAGTGGTACTCTAAGCTTCAGGACATGACAGAGTTCTTAATGGGTGTTTTGCTTACCCTCCTTCACTTTCAGCATCATCTGTATTGATTGCTCCCGAACTGGCTGTGAAATAAATAGAACTGGAGCCTGTAGAATCACTTCTTTCTCTAGAAAAAACATAACGCTTCCTCCGAGTTACTTTCTGGGTTTCCTCCAGATGGGACCTATAAGAAAGGCAGAAAAATTAACAGCAATGATGATGGGAGTCCCATTATTTTACTTCATGTCTTTGTCTCCCTGCTATGCTCTTTTACATCCACTCCACACAAAAATAACTATTATTCAGGTCTTGAAATGCTTCTGCTTGTTACTCCAGTCACACAAAGTGGCACAGTTTACAATACCGTGTGCTTCACTATGATAAAAAAAAAACAACCTGCACACCAGGCGATTTGATAGACATTTCTTCTGCCTTGTAGTTGAAGGAAGATAAGGGGATGCTGAAACATTTCAAAGTGCAAAAGCATATTCCATTCACAGCTGAAAATCCCCTCTACTCAAGGCAACAGAAAATGACTGACAGGAAAAAAAAAGAGCTAAAAATGTATACACTAATTGAATCCATCTAACCGAGCATTTTGCTAAAACAAGCGCCAATACTAAATACTCCAACTTCAAGTTAAGTTGTAAAGTTAACGTCTAAATTGGAGTGGTTTTGCTCTATTTACATCATTCCCAGCTTGCCCATAGTGAGAGTTAGAATGTAACAGCTGCTGCCCTTTTGGAACTGCTCCAAATGTACATGTCCAAACCCATATTTAAATGGACACTACTTACAGATTTGTCCTTATTAAAAGGATACTCATTACAGGATACCTCCTGTATTACATGATACTTCTTGTAGTTTTAAATACTTTAAATTTAAATTCAGTCATATTTTTAAATTTAGTTCTAGAAACCTGCAGTATCATCAGACTTCTAAATAAATGTGCCTGTAAGGGTGGCGAGGCACGGATTTAAAAACTCATTTTAATTTGTAATGCTATGCGGTTTCCTGCCATTTCACCTCATGGGCTGTTTCTTGGCTCTGTGGTTCCAATGGACACACCCCTCAGTTGGAGACAAAGGCTTCACTGCTCCATACAGTAGAGACAGAGGTCTAAAAAAACTTGGAACTTGGCAAAAGTCTCTAAGGGTTTCTGTGCTCTAGGGGTACAGATCAGAGAGATCCCCAGTGGCAATCTGAGATACCTGGCCATCATGGCACCTCTTCACGTAAGCTGAGCCTGCCACAACTGTAAGAGCAGATGACCCTGTATTACACCCATAAATATAAAAAAAGCTATCTGATCCTCTCTTTTTTTATCTCCTATCTCAGCTTTTCCCTTTCCTTATCTAAGTAAACCTTATTAGATGTCTGACTTTAACTTAATTTTTTGAGAGGACTGAGCAAAGTACCTGTTGAGTAACTCTGCCCTCTTTGCATTTTCTGCTAGGAGTTTCCCCTAGCTTGGTAATAGTAAATGCACAGCTTCCTTGGTCTTTTTTTTCTGGCCAAAATACATATAGAACCTGCTCTTGTTGTCTTTAACCTCCTTCGCCAGGTGCAGCTCTTTCTTTATCTTTGCTTTCCTGATTTTGTCCCACCAGATTCTTGCTGTTTCCTAATATACTTCCTTGGTGACCAGCCAATTTTTTCATTGCCTGTATGCTTTTCTTTTGCATTTGAGGCATTTTAGAAGCTCTTTGTGTAGCCACATTGGCCTCTTGCTATTCTTCTTGTGCTTCTATTGTGTCAAGACAATTTCTTGTTTGGCTTACAGATGCCAGTCTGGGCTGAGACTGTTTCCCTGGACTCTTGGCCCTGAGCTGTGGCACAGCACCCTAAAGACCCATGCACTCAATTACTGAATGCAGAATCCAACTTGACCATGAAGATCATGGAATTGGTGACAGTCAAACAGTTCAGACAGATATTGCCAGTGGGCACAAAGGAGTGGGACTTTGATACTGTGTTCTGGACCCTAAGGAAGCAGTCTGTTTCACTGAAGACTTTTTAGACATGGAATTAAGAGTACGGGAAGTCTCCAGCCAGGCCAAAGGGACAGGCCCAACAAAGTCTGAGTACACAGCAAGAACAGTTGGGCATAGCTCATGAGCTGCTAAGTGGAGGTCATGCATTTGGCCTAGGAGTTCTACTGCACTCCCTGAAATGACACGGACAAATGCAGCAGCCTTGGGCTCTGGAGTTCAGCTGATCAGCAGTGAGAGGTGGAACAATACAGGGAAAGGGGAGCCCTTGGTTTGCTTTTCATGTAGTCAGCCCTGCTACTGGCACTGAGATTGACCCCTTAAAATATGTTTAAGCAGATGACCCTATGCTTGTTGGCTTTTAAATGTGTCTCAAAGTTATCTGCTCTGTACATTAACACTGCTTTGATCTAATTATAGATCAACTTTAAGTATAAGCCAACTGTGATTTTTATAGTTCTCTCTCAAAAGAATGTTGATTTACAATCCAAACAATACGGTATTGTTCCACCAATCTTTTGAATAAACGTATATAGTGAAATTCTGTCTCTCATACATTAAAAAGGAGTTTTGCTATTAGGAGCTAGAATTTTATGCATAGAAATAAACAACCTGTGGAAAACAAATATTTCCATGTATTGGTTTCACACTTCCTCAAGCTTTTAATTTCACTAATCCTACCCTTGTTTTTGTATTACAAGCAGAATAAAAAGGATGAAATAGTTAGTGTTCAGTTTTCTGATTATAATTTTGCTGACACCAAGCAACCCCTCTCTAGCTCTTTTCTTTCTAATATAGATAGCCCTAGCCCTTATACTAAAACAAGAGAAGGTATCCCTGCATGTGTAGGGACTGTGGACTCTGGCACACAACTCAGGTTTAACTTCTCTTGCCTGGTAATGCCTCCGCTTCCTCTCAACCCCCAAATTTTACAGAATAGCAGCTTGCATTCCTCATCTATTTTCTAGAGCACTGCCATACTAAAGGGCAGACATGAGAATTTGGCCTAGGTTCTAATTTATAAAAATGCACAGCTTGATCCCTCTCTATTAGAGAAAATAGAAAAGATAAGATTATTCGACCTGTGACTCCTGACCTTCAAACTCTTTTAAGGCAGAGAGATAAAGAGGTTTTCCAACCATTTTTGCTGACAGAAGAAGTAGGCATTGTACTTACTTGACTTCTCCAACAATCTCACTAGCTAAACCCTGAAGGCTATTCCGCAGTTCCTCCACTTCTTGACGCAGCTCTTCAATGTTTTTCAGCACAAAGTCTAGACGGTTCAGCACTTCCACCTGCTCTACGCGTGTTAAGAGAGATGTGCATGCTACACCATCACCAGCCTCCACTGGGGCCTGTGTCCTAATCAGAACTAAAAAATAGGAGAAAGAAATTTAATTAATGGTGATAGAGTGAGGAGGCTTAGAAAAAGGAAATGTCATTAGAACATGCTTGTTTCTGGAAACTTCTGGAAAGGGAAATAAAATAATAGAAAAGTATACTGCTCCAATAGTCATTACAGTTTGAGGAGGACGAGTCCTGTTTTTAAACACATAGTTCTCCCTGCTTTGCTTTAATTTTTTAAAGTGGAAAACTTTAATAATTACACCAGCACCAAAATTAATTGTACATGTAATAAAACAAATACGCATAATTCCACCGTCCCATACTTAACATCCATACTCCACTTCACTTCTGAAACATAGCCAACTCAGGAGTGGAAATACCAGAAAGAAAAACTAATACCCCAACAAAATAATACACAATGGTGGTGTGAAGTATGCAAACTAATTCTGGTCAAAGACAAGAAAAAAAATCTCTGTTCTTGCAAAAAGTATACAGGATTCTATTCTAACATAATAAAGGGCTTAGTCCGTCTATCTGTCCGTAATGCTCTTGGAGCACTCTGGTTACTGAATCAAGCAATCAGAGTGTTCCAAGAGCGTTATGGACAGGAGGTGGCAGTGGTGACGTGCTGCCATGATGGCAGGGATCGGGGGGAGAGGAGAGAATATGGATGGAGCAGGAAGGTGAGGCCAATGGCCTTTTTTTTTTTTGTTATTCAAAATGCATCTGTCATTCATCTTGACAGGCAATTCACTAATATTTTAATATCAGTTTATTAAATTAAGAAGTTACCAAGAGCTGCATGTTTATGACCTAGGTTAGCTTGTCTGTTGGACGGTGTACTTTTTTACAGCCACAGCATAGACAACAAAAAAAGAGTACTTACTGCCTACATGCCATAGACTTAAAATTATCTGAGTTTTCTTAAAAGTCAGTAGTAAATATTGACGTAAGAAAAACACAAATAATCACTGCTTCACTGCAAAAATAATAATTTTTGCAAGAAAAAGGCCTTGAGTAAAATATTTCTCTTTGAAAAAAAGGAAAAGTAAGATCGTCAAGAAACTGAACACAGATGGACTACCACATGAGGAACCAAAAGACAGGGACCAACTATCACATATCCTGATGGAATTTGCATTTGTCTATTAGAATAATATAAATTATGCTACAATCAGGAAGACTGAAAAGTAGCTATCCTAAGGTAGCAACATGCAGTAGGTGGCTACTACAAGCCTTGCCACTAGCTGGGAGAGACCTAGATGGACAGAGATGGAAAACACCTAGCACAGTGTACACTGGTGAGAGTTCTACCCTATTTTTTCAGGGGTAATTCTACCAGATTGCATACAACTTCCCCCAGTTTATCCCCATTGTGCCAGCCACTTTATTTAAACTATAGCTGTTCTGATTATTTTGGTGTAAATGCATCTTTTCCCAGAGTCAGGTTTCTCGAGAAACAAAGACTTAAATTTCCAATAGTACTTTGCATTTCTTTATGCTTTTAAATTAAATAACCAGATCCTTAAGGGTGTTCAGTCAGGCACATTTTTCAAGAAAAATCTGGCCCATAATGATATACTAACTTTTCAATCACTCATGAGTGAAAAAACAGGTATGCAATAATAGTGCTTTCATTTATGCAAGAAAAACAACAAACAAAAAAATGATGCATATTTCAGAAGTTAAAATGACATCAAGGATTCAAACAGGAACAAAAAATGAAGAGATCTTCTAAATAAAACTTATTTTGATACTAAAACTAAAAGACAAAAATTGACTTTGCTTCCTATCATTTATGCTATTAACCTGAGCATTAATTCAACAAATTTAGACCAGGAAATTTCACTTTCCAGTTCTTACAAATATTTCCCATTGCTGCAATGATATATGGCACTGATATTTAAGTTAATAAAGCCATAAATAAATATAATTCAATTTTTTTATTATTTCAGTTAAAACATTTTTCATATGTCTATAATTTCTCGCCTCAAATAGCTCCACTCCTAGTAAAAAATAATCTTCCCTCCTCCCTCCAAATGTAAGTATGTACTTAAGGAGTTTTTTTCCCCAAAACACAATACCACACAATACAAAAATAAAACTAAACAGAGTGAATGCTTGTTACTCATGGCCTAAAACTAGCTGGACTAGGTACTGACACACCTTTTACTAGAAGAGTCTCCTTCCAAATAACTTACATTTTCTATGCTGAAATCACAACAGCTCTTTCAACATATTTAGAGGAGCAGTCAATTAAAAGTCTTGTGCTGTATGCATTTTTGTACAGAAAAGAATAAAGTATATACTTAAAAATGAAACATTTAAAACTTCAATCATTCATCTCTATTCATGCTATTGGTTTCATTTCTTGTGTTAGACAATTACCCCTACTAAACTTAGTTTCACTTTTGGATTCCTAATGGTGCAATATTCTGGGTTTAAACAGGTGTAGGAATGTGTTTATTTTTAAAAATATTTACATTGCATTTGTTTTTATAAAAAAAACTTTATTGATCTTTTTTTAAGTGCTTAAGTGCCTCTCTTTAAGTCTTACTTTAAAAGGCTCTAAAATTAAATCCACCCCATCACAAAATTCTACACAGAAGAGCATGTATTAGCCTGCAAATACTCCCTAAAGTCTGTGTTTTGCTTTGATATTTTCAAAAAATAAAGCAAAACACAATCACAGATACTCAAATTTCTTTGCACCAAAACATTACCCCTGGAATATTGTTTCTAGAGCATGGTTCTATAACAAAGCCACTTAAAAATGTGGTCCAGCATACTTATCTCAATCACAATGCATGCTAGCTCAACATTCAAACGACTGTATTATGTTCTAGTTCATGACTATCCAACCTCTGAGCAACCAGGGGTCACATACTACACAGGCTGCAAGCCCCCAGGCTTCCCTAATGGACAAGCTCTCCTGGCACAAGCCCAGAGGCAGGGGTAGGAAGCAGATGCCAGATGAAGGAGGGGAAATGTGGAGACCCCAGTGGCAGCAGAAGTAGCATGGGGAGAGTGACAGCCAGGTGGAAGCCCAAGGGTCATAAACAAACTGCTTGTGGGTAACATGCAGCCCACCAGTTGAAAATTGGATGGCCTTGATCTAGTTCTTGCAGTTTCAGGTCTTTCTCTTTACTGCTTCTTTTAAACATTCGTTTTATAAGCTTAATTATCAATTCAACTGCAAGTGCTTTGGGGCAGGAATCATCTTTTTGTTGTCTGTATAGTTTTTCCTTGAATGGAGACCTGGGTTTGGGGGATAATTTGTTTTTTTTAAGGATAATTCATTTCCCCTTTTGTTTAGGAAAAACTCACAAATCTTATCAGAAACTGACTAGCCACTACATCCTACAGACTTAAAGAATGGGGGCCAACATGAGATTGGGAGGTTTGTCCAGGTTGTTTCAGTTGTAGAACCTATCCCATACTGTAAAAGGTAAATAAAAGTATTAAATGCACACAAAATAAAACTGGAAAAACTAGTTAGAAACCCTATCTCTAGGCTTAGATATTATTTGTAACCCATGTGGTAAATAACTTCTTTTAGAAAAGAAAATCACTTTCCTAAATTTACTATGTCCCTTTAAGTATTTATTTTATACCTATTTGCAAGCCTTAAGACCGTGGTTCTCAACCTTAGTAAACTCAAGGCACCCTTTTATAGACTCATGGCCTCCCACAAAAATGCCAGTCCTTTTCATTTTCCTTTTTGATTACAGAAAAATAGGAGAGCAATTCTTTTGTTTCAAAGACCCTGAAAATACCACAACAGGTCAAAATTGTTTTAACACTATGGATTCCTTTTTAAAATCTCTGGGCATTTTTACACTTGCTCCAGAGGTGCGCACTTTAATTACAGCAGCTCTGAGAGCCACTCTAATTAAAAGGCCGCAGTGTCTCATGTATCAGCGGCCCTGTGCCTTAAAATGGTGGCAGGGGCACTTTAACTAGCTTGTTCAACAAGCTTTTGTTGAAGCGCAGGGATGCTGATACAAGAGACACAGAGGATGGCTAGTTAGCATGATGATTAGCTTGCTTCAGCACAGTCACTTAATCGTCTGCTCCAACACACTGTCAGAGACTCCCAGCACATCTACAGGCACCCAATGGGTTTAACTTGTAAATCATATTTCCACATCTAACAATGTTACAATCTAACATCTAACATTATGTTGCACTCCATGGCACCCTTGAAAGGATCTCAAGGTACCACAGAGAATCACATTGCCTTAAGACAACAGGGTTTACTAGTATGCTAGTGAAAGCAAATGGAAGATGACCAGACACAGAAGCAAAACTTACTCTTTCTTCAGTGTCTAGGCTAAAGGATGTTCTAGAAAAGAGAGAGCATAAATGATTAAAAGTAAATTAAGGTAGAACACTGTTATTATAAGTCTACCTTTTCTTCTACATAAAAAAAAAAAAAAAATCACACTCAACTTATATAGCGAGTGCTTATAATCAGATTGTGGCAGAACTGGACTTTTCTGTCTTCAGTCACTAGCTACTGAGCATGGGAGTTAGGGATACAGCCTCTGAATTAGAACTTCCTAGACTTTAAATGCTGGAGGCTGCAAGTGAGAGAGGAACAGTGGAAAAAAAAATCAACCCTGGTCAAACTCAGTTCACTCTCCCTTTCAGCATCCACTCAGCCACTGCATGACACAGGCCTATTTGTTACCTAGGGAATGCGAGCCAATGGCCACAAGGAAACACTATAAGCCTTCCTTAGAAAGGGAGGTCACTATGTAGACAACAACTGACTGCTTGGGACAACTAAAAACATAACAGGGATGGGAGTAAAGGCCAAAGGTGGAGTTTTAGGGAGTTTTAGGCCCTGCTTGGCCAAGCAGGGACACCAAGCAGGGCCCATCAGACACTGTGACAGACTTATTTGTCACCTTGAGGGGTGTGGATCTATAAGCCCCCTTTAGTACTGGGGGCCACTAATAACATATTATAAATTACTTGGGACAAATAATAATGAAAACAGGGACAGGAGTGGAGGTCAAAGGGTAATAACCAGCAGAGCACACTGGACCCTATATGATACAGGCCTATTTGTCACCTTGAGGGGCATGGGCCTAGGCCCATCAAGTAGCTTATTGGCCTCCCTCAGATGGGGAGCCTACAAAAAAAGTTGACAACTGATTACTGGGGCCAAATAATAAACAAACAGGGACAGGAGTGCTGGTCAATGGTTAATAACCAGTGTGCCAAGGGGAGACACCAAGCAGAGAACACCAGGCACTCTGTAACAGGATAGTGGGCGAGAGGGACCTACGGTCTAATCCAGTAAGTGGCAATTCTTATGTCATTATGAAATACTTTTGCAGTGTAGGTTTTGTTTTAGTATTTTAGTGCACTTACCATATTCAACTGAATCTAAGATGAGGTTTTATTCTCCATTTAACATGGGCAGAGCCTCATGTTGGAATTGAGTGCCAGGGCTACAGCCAGAGCTGCTACTGCTGCTGCTACCTGAACAGGGCCAGGGTGGCTTGTAGAGCAAGGATGGGGAGACACACCAGGGGAGACCATGTGATGTGAGGCAGAGAGAACTGGGAAGACTACGCATACAGGAAGAACAAGAGGGAGATGCTGTAGTGCAGGATGGCGGGAGCACAGGGGAGTCTGCAGAGCAGCAAGGGAGTTATTCCTGCTGCTGCTGCAGCTCTCCAGCCCTGACCCAGCAAGGGACATAGTTGGGGTTGTACTACCACTGCTATCTAGCCAGGGCTGGAGCCAGAGTTGCGCTGGGCAAGCAGCAGTGGGGGGAGCAGGTGGCAGAGGCGTAGGAGCTGGGGGGTAAGGTGGCAGGGTGGCAAGTAGCAAGGCGCACAGGCAGCAGGAAGGCAGAGGCACTGGTGGGAGGGGGGTAGGGGTGCAAGTGACAGGTGGACTAGTGGGGGCACAAGGGTTAGAGATCAGTTGCCTGCCCCCAACCTCCTTCCCTGCCACTGCTTTCCATGCCACAGCAGCAGGGTGACAAATTTAAGACAACTCCCACCCACATAATTAGATTCAATACATGGAAAATTACAGATTTTCCACGTACAAAATGTAATGGGGGGGAAGGGTATCATCTTACATTTGAAGTCACCTCAGATTCAGGTAAACATAGCAATCTTTTGGGTCTTTCCCTTGGTTATTTTTGTGGGATTTTGTAAGGGCAACAGGAATTCAAGGCCTTTACCTGTCGTTATCAATTTATATTTGGTAAAAATCCTACTTTTCTTCAACTTGAGCCTGAAAACAGGGACCTGGCTTATACATGGGGGTTGACATAACTATACTACAGGAGCTATTCTGGGCAAGACCCGGAAGCTGGTTGCACATTGGCAAGTCCCTACATTTGCCTGCAGTCCCACTGCATGCATGGGGGAACCCACCACAAAGATCGGGGTCAGGGCACAGAATGGGAATGTAAACGACGGGCGTCTAAATGGTGACAGTCGGAGACTGCTCCCTTTCATCACCATGTTCTTTGCTGGGGAGGCCAGCCTGCATGGCCCGGGTGCCACACATGGCACGGGAGGTCTCTCTGTGCAACACGTGACAGATGAGGAGGGGGCAGGGAGCAGAGCAGCAGATCAGGCAGCGGCAGAAAACAGAGCAGCAGATCTAGCAGGAGCAGGGGATCAGCGTGGTGCTGGGGGAGGGCGCAGGGCTAAAAAGGATGTAGGAGAAGCTGCCCCTGCTGCTCTCAACCAGGCTCACACTCTCTAGCTCTGCCAGCGCCTCCACACGGGGCTGCTGGAGGGCACGAGAAGTGCAGGGCAGAGCCAGCTGCGGGGCAGCCGAGGACGGGAGCCCCGCAGCCAGGCGCAGGGCAAGGCAGGGGGCAGGTCGCGGGCACCCACCCGAGGCGCCAGCTCTCACAGGCTTCACCGCGTGCTCTACCCTCGCCCCGGCCCCGGGAGGCTCTGGGCGCAGAGCAATGCCAAACAGGGGGGACGGGACGGGGCAGCACCCTCCGACCCACGGGGCAGCCCAGGCGAGGGGCGGGGAGCGCAGGGCGTGGACCGTACCGCAGTCACGGCGCCGCGAGCCCCCCGCCGCGTCCTCCGCGCCCTGCCCGGGGCAGTCCCCGGCGCTGCCGCTGCGCCACGGCCTGTTCCTCCTCTGCCGGCGGAGCGCGTACAGCAGCCCGAGCCCCGCCGCAGCGCCCAGAGCCAGCACCAACGCCAGGCGGGCGGGCCCCGGCCTGGCCATGGCGACCTGCAATAAGCGACCGGGTGTCAGCGCGGGGCCCGCCTGCCCACGTGCGCGCCTCCCGGCCCGGCCCCGGGGGCGGGGCTGCCTGCTGTCATCCTGCGGCCCCTGGCCGCTGGCGCGGACTGTGGCGGCGTTGCTGGCGGCCCCTCCGGGGGCTCTCACAGCCCCCAGTCCCGCCGTGCACACGACATAGGGCCAAGCACACAGCAGGGCGCCCGGGGTTACTCACGCCGGCGCACCCTACGCTTTCTGCTTGGCTTGGCCCCACTCGGTCACCGTCCCGCCGCAGCCCAGACAAACACCCCCTGACGCACAAAGATGACGTCTACAGAGCGCCGAGCTTCCGTTCACCCTGGCCTCGCCGCTGCCAGCAAGCGGCAACGGAATGACGGAATCGAGCACTGTCTAGCACCCCCTGCTGGAGGGCAAGTGTCCGGCCATGCGCAAAGGGCACGTGACCCGCAGGGCCCAATGAGCATGGGGCAGGGGAGCTGAATGGGAGGATTCCTGCCCCTGGGTTAGTTCAGTCTCGAGTTGTGCGTGCGACTGCTTGGGACGCTGCCCAGTGACTGGGGCTGGGGAGCTCCGGGCCTGCGGCTCTCTCTGTGGGCTCCCCCAGGCGTCCTTTTGGCCTTCCTGCCCCAAACCCTTGGTCCAGTGGTGCTCAGGCAGGGAGCTGAGGCGCCGTGAGAGCCTTGCAAGGGCGCTGCGTAGCGTTAGCACTCAAAGGTGGGCAAATGCGCGTCATGAGAGAAGTGTGGAGCCATGTCCAGACAAGTGCAGGTGTGCGGGATGTGCTGCTGTAGACCCGTGTGTGGTGCCACACCACACATGCAGGTGCTCCCCATGCTGTGGTCTTGCAGCTGGGTGGGGGAGGGGGTTCTTGATCCCAGTTTAAAAAAAAAAACCCATGCCACAGAAACGGGGGGCACATATGGTAGCACTGCACATCACCGGAAACTGGAGCCTGGCTGGCTGGAGCCCCACTCCAGCTGCTGGCCAGGCTTCCTGCTGTGACTCCAGCTCTGGGTGGTCCCCAAGACCCCAGGTAAGGCTGCTGGGGCCAGTGCAGTTGCTGGCTGCAGCCTCCCCTACCCCACCTGGGGTAACCTGCCATGTGCCAGAGCGCACGTAGTACAGGTGTTCCCCTGGGGCAAGCAGCAGTGACACAAAGTATGCTGCTGCTATGAGTCCCCCAGGAAACAAACATCTACACTCGTTTGGATGTAGCCAGAGATTTCAAATAGGATTCCACCGTGTCAAATAGAACCCAGCAGGCCAGAATTTTTCTGTAATCTTTGCTACAGAAGAATCACTCTATTCTTTTTCTGTAGTCAAAACAGGAGTGAAAGCTGAGAGCTGGCATTTTCTGAGGAGTGTCTGCCCTCTAAGAAAGTTGAGAACCACTTCTCTGGGTCCTTTTCATGCCCCAGTTGCATTTTATGTTGAACTGGGCCACAAGGAGGCAGCGGTTTTGGTGGAGAGTCAGGAAATGGGACAGGGAAAGCCAAGGCTTTGGATCTTCCAGCCTTTCAACGTGTTGCTCATTTAAGCTTGGATTCTTTTGTCTTCAAAAACTTTTGGCCTTTGTGTTGTGTTCAGGTAATTTGAGAAGTAAAGCAGTTTCTCAGTCTCTGAACTTTCCAGCTATCTTGCCTGGAAATCTATTTTTTGCCTTTCAGATAAAGCTTCTACCTCAGCTGCACTCAGTGAAAGTAATTGAAGCATGTCTGTTCTGATAAAGGTCAAATAATGAAAGAAAAAAAAAAAGACTGCACAACTTGAAAGGCTCCAAACATTATTTCCAGTCCTCTTATCAGTAAAGCAATAACAGATCCTCGGGGCAGCATGAATCTGAATTCATATCACTGCGGATATTAAAGATGATATCAGAATATATCATACCACAATTTTAGTTGAAACTCTGTTGCTTGTCTTATTTGGCAGATACTTGCCTTTATTAAAGCAATAAAGAAAGGGACTATGCATGTGGTAGGTGATGTTTTAGACCCTTTGCTTCTTCCCTTTAACTCCTTCCTGCAATAGAAAGCTGCCTTAGTTTCATGGTTAGAATAACATCATAGAAAGTAGCGATGACTGTGAAAGCCTGGCCAGACCTACACGTGAAATTTAAATTACTAAATTAAAATAACAGTGTGCCCAGCCATGCACAGTGAGGGCTGCAAGGACTTAAACCACTTCCTGCCTGCATTTCTGAGAGTGACTATTGCAGCTAACATATACTAGGACTTTTGTGATAGCTCACTTACTGAATATTGGGAAGGAGGCTTTTTCTGTCATTTAGTTTTATAGCTCATTTGTGATATAGTTATTAAAGCCTTTCTGTCACTAATGGAATGAGGTGTACTGTCAGTCCTTAACTACACTAGGTTTGAATCCTGCTTTTGATTGCAACAGTAGAGCTGGAAAAATCTCTTTGGATCCACTGCTCTTTTTCTCTGCCATTATAGAATTGTTACCTTCTGTATGCTATGCACTGTCTAGTCTAGTCAGGAGTCTAGTCTAATTTTAAAGGTTGTAAGAAAGAAGGCCTGGAATATCTCTTAGAAGGCTGTTCCACAGTTTGGCTGACTTCACTAGTAGGAAGTTTTTCCTGCTACTCAGATTAAATTGTCTTTCGCTTTCCTTGTTGCTCTGAGAGGTAGACAGGGTAACACTTATGCCAGTGTGTAAGATGAGGGTAACAAATTGTAGATGCAGTATACAGTTGTAGCAAATTCTGTCACACCTTTAGCTATGTTTCATTCAGGCAGCAGAGTGATATATCAATTAGGTTGTAACAACTGATGCAGACCCCTGAGGGGAAAACTCCCAACTCCCAGTCCCACTCCCTTTTTAAACTGGTTGAAAGTTACATTTGCCCATAGCATTAGTTCAGGGGTTGGCAGTGTTTTTCACTGGAGTGCCTAAAACACCCCAACCTCAACCCAGGCCTTGACTTGGCATGCCAGGTGCAGATGAGGGAAGCTGTGAGGTGTGCAATCTTAGGGGCTGGGGTAATGCTGCCCTGGCCCTTTCCCCACGGTGCTCCCCAAGATTCATGTGCAGCTGCTGCTGGCCATAGAGGCTAGGCTCACAGCAGGCAGCAGACAGGTTGCAAACAGCTACACCAGGTTCCAGAGCCCTGGCCCCATTCCATTGGCGACATGTAGGGGGTGCACGCAGGTGCATGTGCACCCCCTGAGTTTGGCGGTGCACCCCCAGAGATTGGCTACTGCTGATGCTGCTGGCAGTGCCTGTAGACGGTTGCCGCTCACAACCCCTCCCTCACTGCCGACACCACTGTGGTTGCCTGCAGGAGCTCCCTGCTCACCGCCACCAGCACCGCCACCCCATAGCCAGTGGCAGCTGCATTTGTGCCTCAGTACATGGAGCAGGGAAGGGGCTGAGGCAATGCAACCCCAGCCCCTCCCCTGCCAGCAATGAGCCAGGCAGGGGTTCAGCAGACCTCAGTGCAGCAGCTTGCAGCCTCCCAGTCATGTGCCATAGCAGCATGGGCTCTGGGCAGGTCCCTTCCACCCTCCATGGAACCTGGGCTGCTCTCAGCAGGTGGCAGGGAGGCTGCAAACAGCTGCACCAAGGTCAGCTGAGCCCTGGTTGGACTTGTTGCTGGTGGCAGGTGCATGCATATCTCTGGGTGGACAGCAGGGGAGGGCCCAGGATTGCACGGCCCTGGCTTCTTCCCTGTCATGCGCCCTTAGGTATCTCTGCAGCTGCTGCCAGTGCTGGGGCTCTATAGCCTGGTGCAGCTGTTTGCAACTTTTTGGCTGCCTGCCACATCCTGCCAGAGCTCTGGACAGTTGCTACCTGCCAAGGAGCCCAGGCTGCTTGCAGCAGGGCATGCAGCCTCCTGGCTGCCTGCTGTGAGCAGCCTAGGCTCTGTGGCCAGAAGCACCTGCCCAGAGCCTTGGCCGGATCTGGCGTGCCAAGCAAAATGGCTTTGTGTGCCATGCTCTGGCATGTGTGCCAGGAGTTGCCGATCCCTGCACTAGTTATACATCCGTGTCTTAAATATTTCTCCAACCTTGGTCTGGACTCACTTCAACTTTTTGTAGAGTTACTGGGTGCATCTAATGATAATGGCATCCATTTATGCGTGAGTGATGGTGGATATTGCAGCTGTTCTACTGGCTGATGGTACAGTGGTCTCAGGTGTACATGGCGTTAGGGGCTAGTGTATAAACAGGGTGCTTCTACTCATGCGATTTCATAGATTTCATAGACATTAGGGCTGGAAGGGACCTCGGAAGATCATCAAGTCCAGCCCCCTGCCCGAAGGGCAGGAAGTCTGCTGGGGTCATAGGATCCCGGCAAGATAAGCATCCAATTTACTCTTGCAGGTGTTCAATGTAGGTGCTTGAGCCACTTCCGATGGCAAGCTGTTCCAGACCTTGGGGGCTCAGACAGTAAAGAAGTTCTTCCTTATGTCCAGCCTGAAACAGTCTTGCAGTAGTTTATAACTGTTCGACCTCATCATCCCTTGGGGCGCTCTGGTGAACAAACGTTCCCCCAGATACTGGTGGTCACCCCTGATAAACTTATAGGTGTCCATCGGATCACCCCTGAGCCTGCGCTTTTCCAGGCTAAGGAGCCCCATGGCTCTCAGCTTGTCGTCGTAAGGTCTGTTTTCCTGACCTCTGATCATGTGTGTGGCTCTTCTCTGGACTCTGTCAAGCTTCTCCACATCCTTTTTGAATTGAGCCCAAAACTGGACTCAGTACTCCAGCTGCGGCCTCACCAAGGCTGAGTACAAGGGGAGAATGACATCCCGGGATTTGCTTGACAAGCATCTATGGATGCAAGCCAGCGTTTTGGTCGCTTTACTAGCTGCAGCATCGCATTGCAGGCTCATGTTCATCTTATGGTCAATGGTGACCCCCAAGTCTCTTTCTTCCGTAGTGCTAGCCAGTGTAGCACTGCGGAGCCTATAAGAATGCTGCAGGTTTTTCCTCCCAAGGTGGAGAACCTTGCATTTTTCAGTGTTAAACACCATCAGGTTCTTGTCCACCCATTTGCTGAGCCTGTCCAGGTCAGCCTGGATCGCCCCCCTGTCTTCTGGTGTGGATGCTTTGCCCCAAAGTTTGGTGTCATCGGCGAACTTGGCCAGTCCACTTTTGACTCCAATGTCCACATCATTAATGAAGATGTTGAATAATGTGGGTCCAAGGACAGAGCCTTGGGGGACCCCACTGGTCACAGGGCACCATGATGATTGACTTCCATCAATTACTACCCTCTGGGTCTGACCACGGAGCCAATTTCCCAGCCAGCGGATCGTGGTGGACCCAAGGTCACAATTGGCCAGTTTCGCCAAGAGGTGATCATGGGATACCAGATCGAAGGCTTTTTTGAAGTCAAGATATATGATATCAATCTCTTCTCCCTTGTCCAGGTGATAGGTCACCTGGTCATAGAAGGAAATGAGATTAGTCAAGCAAGACCTACCCGCAACAAACCCGTGCTGGATATCCCTCAGGATGTTGGCATCCGCCAGTCCATTAAGGATGGCCTCTTTAATAAACTTTTCCCCGGGATAGATGTCAGGCTGATGGGCCTATAGTTTGCCAGATCCGCTTTCCTCCCTTTCTTGAAGATAGGCACCACATTGGCCTTCCTCCAGTCTTCGGGCATTACACCAGAGCACCAGGAGTTTTCAAAGATCCATGCCAGGAGGTGGGCTATGATGCTTGCCAGCTCCTTGAGTACCCTGGGGTGTAAACTGTCAGGGCCGGCTGACTTGAAGATGTCCAGCCTCTCAAGGTGTTCCTTCATGAGGTCAGCATTGATGGAGGGCAGGGGATCTCCCTCACCCAGACCTCCCTGTCCCGTAGTGGGCATGGGCGTCCCATGGGGCTGATGAAAGACCGATGCAAAGTACCCATTTAATAGGTTGGCTTTATCCTGGGCATCAGTTGTCAGTTGTCCCATCTGGTTCAGCACGGGTCCAATGTTGCCGTTGCTTTTTCTCCGGCTCCCCAAATACCTGAAAAAGGACTTTTTATTGTCCTTGATGATTGAAGCTAGTTAGAGTTCAGTTGCAGCCTTGGCTTTCCTGGTTCAGTCCCTGCAGGACTGGACCAGTGCAGGATATTCCTCCTTGGAGGTGAATCCCATCCTCCATCCTTTGTAGGCCTTTCTTTTTTGCCTCGGGAGGTCTGCTAGATCCCTGGAGAGCCAGGGGGGTTGCTGTGCCCTCTTGCTGCCTTTCCTCCGAGATGGAATAGAATTAGCTTGTGCACTGAGGATCTCTCCCTTGAGGAGCAACCACTCTTCCTGAACTCCTCTCCCTCTGGGTCGTGGTCCCTTAGGGCCTCACTGACGAGCCTCCTGAGCTTGTCAGAGTCGGCTTTCCTGAAGTCAAGGACTTCAGTGTTGCTGACTGACTTGCCATCTTTATGGCGGATGGTGAAGGTGATCAGCTCGTGGTCACTGTGACCCAGCTTCCCATCGATCACTAGGTCACCGATTAGGTCATCCCCAGTAGCTAGTACCAGGTCGAGCAGCGCTTTACCTCTTGTTAGCCCGTAGACTTCTTGAGTCAGGTAGAGGTCATCCACGCACAACAGGAAGCTTTGCGACTGCTCAGATTTTGCTGGGTGATCTTCCCACGAGATATCTGGGTCATTGAAGTCAACGGTAATTAACATGATGTGATAAACTCTGGCACAATTTTCACATGTGCCTAGGACAGCAGCAGTTTAAGCTGGGTTGGTGCAGTCCCAGGCTGGCAGCAGGCTCGGGGGCATCAGCCCTGTGTTCTGGGTGATGGCGTCAGGCAGCAGAGGGGCTGGCTGAGGGACAAGAGTGCTAAAGTGTGGAGCTATGAGGTAGGCAGCCCGTGCACTTTAGCACCCATGTGCCCCAACAAGCTTTGTCACCATCTACATGTGCATTTCATTGCACTCAATTACTCCACTGCAAGATAGTACTGTCCCCAACAGTACTATCTTACAGTGGAGTCAGTTAATTTACTGTACCTTAATACCAGCACACCTGGAGACAGTGATGCTTTACTGCAGAACTAATTACTCAACTCTGCTGTAAAGTGCATGTGTAGATGAATTCACTGAGTACCTCTTTAGTCATTGTTAAACAATAAGAGTAAAAGAACATTTAAATGTATAAGTATTTGAAGGTGGCAAATATCAAGGAAGGAGACTGATTTACTGGTAACAGTCATATATGCTTCCTTTTAATCCTTCCAGGTAAGTCAGTCCTGCCAATTCTCTCATTTTCTTTTGAGCTCCTTCCAATTTATTAACATCTTCATGGTAATGTGATGCCCAGATGTGCACCCAGTATTTCTGATACTCTCTCTCCATAGCAGTAAAGAAGGGCTATTATCTACCTGTTCATGACATATTAACCTTGTGGATGAACCCCAGGTTGTGCTTTGTTCTTCTTTAGCAGTTTTGCAGTTTGTGTTTTGGAGGGACTGTCTCTAAGGGCAAAGGGACATCAGTCTCCATTCTTATTCAGCCTTTGACTTTTCTGCTAAGCTTGCCTCTAAAGGTCTAAATTAATGCCAGTACAGGTTTCCCTCACTAACTGCGGGGGCTAGGTTCCGAAAAGGTCCCTTGGTTGGCATAACTGTGGTTGGTAAAACTAAAGGCTTATGGGAAAAACGGGGTTAGAAACTTGAATACTGTACAATATAGTGTAGAAAAGTCATTTATACTTACCTTTAATACATGGGGTGGTCACCTGGGCATAGGCGTAACCCTAGGGGTACTTCGACAGTTTATAGGGGGTACGCGCCAGTGGGGACAGAGTGCACCCAGGGCGTGGAGGCAGCGTTTCCCCCAGTGCATTCGCCTCTTACCCGGGGGAGGGGGAGGAGGAGGAGGGGAGGGACATGCCAGCTGGCCCTGCATAGCACACCGTGGCACTACCCTGCCCCCACCCAACTGAATGGCGGGGTGGGGGTGTTTTGTGCCTACCTCCAATGGTGCATGATTGGCTGGTCAGAAGCCCATAGATGGGACCCTGGCCAGGCCAGGTCGTGGGACAATCCAAGTCTGGTGGCAGCGGGAGACGCCTGCCCACACCCCTGGAGGAGCCACCAGACTTGGTTTGTCCCACGACCTGGCCCAGCTGGGGCTGCTGTTCTTGCCGGCCTGCTTCCCTCCCCCGTGAGCCAGCGCAGCAGGGAGCAGAGAAGCCATGCAGGGATCTCCTTGTCTGCCGCTGCTCGTCTCATATTGCCCTAGCAACATGCCTCCTGCACATGGGGCTGCACTGAGGGCAGTGGCACAGGGTTGTGCCCCTTAAACCAGCAGGAGGCACAGGAGGCGCGTCGCCGGGTCAGCACAGGGCAAGCAGCGGCAGGTGAGGAGATCCCCGCATAGCTTCTCTGCTCCCTGCCGTGCCAGGTCACATGAGAGGGTAGCAGGGAACAGCGGCGAGCAGGCCTGCTGTTCCCTGCTGCTGCAGATTGGGCATCTCCCCACCACTGGAGCCACCCTGCACCCTCAGGGGGCAGGGGCTGTGAGGGGGGGAAGTAGAGGCACGAGCGGGGCCAGGGGGATGGCAGGCTGATGCATGGCCATGGAAAACCATGGTTACTCAAAACTGTATACCACGGTAGCCAAAATGGTAAATAGAATATTAATCATGGATACTCAAAACCATGGTTGGCAAGGGAAACCTGTAGTGATTGGGCCCTTGGGAGCTGCTATGATACAGATATATAATTATTGCCCACCAAGAAAAGACTGAGATCTCCAATTTGTTTTGCACAGATCAACAAACAACCATCAGGTTTTGGTTATTACCTATGTAAGATGTGAAGCAGTGATCTTCCACTGAAGAGGTCTGTGACTAACACTGTGACAAACTTGGAACTGTAATTATAACCACTGTATATTGACATGGTTATTGGGTATGACTTGACTATATCAACATGCCACTTTTTTTCTTTACAGGTCTCTCTACAATTAAACAGATTAGGAAGGGAATAGAATGGTTCAAGACACACTGTACTCTTTCACAAATCCACAGGGGAACAAATCTGACCTGCAGGGTAAAACTGGTTAATATTCAAAAGGTACAGGACATGAGACCTACACTCAGAGAAACCAGACAGGTAGCAACAGCACCTGTCACCTTGCTATGTTTATAGTTTCCCCCTGTGTATGACCACTGTAACGTGAGGACAGTACCATTTGTGCAAGACAGACATCTCTGTTCATGCCCCTTGACCAAAGGAAAGAAGTGAAGTTTCCAGAATTTCATCCTTCCTCGTCTCTCTTTAGATTGGTTCTTTTATCTTGAGGAGGCCTATGTGAAATTGCCCGTACAACAATAATATAAAAAAGACAAGGTTTATTTAAACCAATTCTAGGTTAACATAAACTGCTTAACACATCTAGATTTACACTTTCATAAACTAAACTAGATCCTTTCGAGCATAGTTACAAAGGAAAGAAGAGATCTTGCATATATGTAAGACCTATCCCTGCTCTGACATCCTCTTGATGGAACCAATTTCTATTGTTCTATCCAGAGGGAGAGGGGAAGGAAAACTCTACTTAATCAGGTTAGGTCAGCTTGTAATCCCATACAAGCCTCTTGCTGAGTCATGGTGACTACTCATCTACCAAACTATTTACTCCAATCACCTCAACACAGCAGAGTTTGGGGGTTCTGCATGCTTTAGAAAATGATCTATTGAGAATGCAAAGATCATTTCAAAGTCTTAACATCCTAGCTTTGCCTTCACTTTCGGGATTAACAACCTAGTTTAAATACTCCACCTCATTTTGCAGATTAGTTTTCAAGTCTGACAGCCATTTTTTGTATTCATTTCAAATAGTCAAACTCTCACTTTTCTCAATGCCAACCCCACACAGCCTGTTTGCTTTCCATTATTGTCAACTACAAGGTTCAGCCCCATGTCACAAACTCCTTATCCTATCCATTAGTGGTTTTGAAAGAAACAGTTTTGTGAAGTTTTGAGGAAGCGAGAGGATTATGGGACCAGCTAGTCTCCCAAAACCTTCTACACACAAAGTTCTGTCATTACTCACTCATGATTTATACTACTACTCCCCAGCCTCTTTGAATTAGTCACTGATAATTGCATCAAATTGTCCTAACTGAAATTATTCTGTAAGATACAAAGATGTCCTCCAAAATCTTCTGTAAAAGAAAACTCACTTTCACTTCTGCAGAATTCAAACCTGTTTCTTTGGAGACCCTAAACTAGGATTTGAACTCAAGTTTCCTGAGGTAAAAAGCTAATTCAGGCAATCTGACTTAGTAAAGTGAGCATGACACTAGGCATAGAAGTGGAGTTCTTTTCCTGTTTCTGTTGCTGACTCGCTCCATGGTTTTAGGTATATCAAGTCACTTAACATCCCTGTTGCTCAACTTCCCTATCTGTCAAAGTGAGCATAATACTACTTGACTCATAAGGGATGTTTGTGTCGTTTGTACAACTCCATATAAAGTGCAATCATTCTTATTTTTTTTAGTTCCCAGACATTTTGTCGTATTTTTCTCTTCCCAGCTCCATAAGGTAAAGTCTTTCATTTTTGCTTGTGATATCAAAATTAGTATGTCTGAAAGCCATTGCTCCATCAAAATAACAAGTCTACAACTTCATCATCTGAAGCAAGATCATAGAGTATAGGCAGTAAAAAGCTAGTGTTCTGGATTAAAGACAATTAGGGAGATTATTACAAGCTAGTGTAATTACTTTAAATATACATCAAGTTTTCATTAAATAGGCTTTGGAAATAAATAGCGCTTTCATGTGGTGAGGCCTATTCATTCTCAAAATAAGGTGCTTGCAGATGGTTTGTTACTGAACCTTCCCTCCGTATGTGGCATTCAGGTCTAGGAAAGTTGTCCATGGACCATGTCTACATGAAAAGTTTACTTTAGAGTTAACTGTTTATCTCTGCAGTAACTGTGTTGCATCTATATGTGCAGGGCAATTAGGCTGGAGTAAACTAACTTTTTTTTTTACCTTGTAGCAGCACACATTTAGACACTGATGTGGCTGGCTGGGGCATGAGGGTGCTTCAGTGCAGGGGCTTTCTGCTGGCTAGCTCTGCACTGAAGCACCCTTGTGTCCTAGCCAGTCCCTCTGCAGCATGTTGAGCCAGGGGGAAGCAACCTCCAGCTGGTAGGCGGATGCCCAGGGCCTCCTGCCCGCTGGTGCTGCCCAGATCCAGCTCGACATGCTGCAGCTTTGGGCACATGTTCAAACAGCATGCCCGGGAGCCATAAACTTCCATGGCTTCTAAGGACAAGTGGCTGCTCACTGAGATGATAGCAATCTAGAGTCACATTGTATATTAGAGGTCTTCTGATGTGAGTTCTCCAGACTATTAGAAAAAACCTCTCAGATTTAAGGCTCAATCACAATTCACAAAAGATGTGTTGGGTGTGTAATGAATGCCCAATTCTCATTTCTTCAGACTCTTATTTAAAATGGAAATTGACCTACATGCAGAGCAAAAAAAGAACTGATGATCGGAAAGAGCATTAAACAGTATCAGGAAAAGAAAATAGGGGCAAACAACCATAATTAATTTAGTAACTCAGGACATTAATTACTGAATACAAAGAAATATTAAATCCTTTTGTAGTTTTTTTAAAGCTGTATCACAGTTTCATTAACTTCCTAATTATAAATTGACCAGGTAGCTTCTCAATGAGATACCCCAATTTGATGGTACAAAGTTGTACACAGAGAAAATAGCTCCCATAGGGAAACAAGAAATGTTTAAAGTTGTAAAGCTAGCTCTGCATTTTTGTAAAATAGTAAGTTGATTCTTTTAAATATGAATATACAGTAATAGTATTAGAATGTCTTATAATGGTTTTGAAAACCCTCTGTCTTCCATGTAATCAGTGATACATTTCCCATGTCCCATCCTCAGACTGTCCAGAGGGCAGCTTCCTGTTTGCTAATTCAGCTCTTAAAAGTTATTTAACATATATTTTAAGACAAACCTTTTGTGATTTACCTTTTACAATCAGATGTTGTGATTAAAATATCTGCTTATTTTTTGCAATGCAATTTGCCCTTATACAACAGAAGTCAGATTCAGGGGTTACTTACAGTACAGTGCTGTCTTCCATCCAATCAGTATTATTCAGGCAAGGAATTTAATTGAGTGTTAGAGAAGAAAGTATTAATTATAAAAAAAAATTACTGAACTTAGAAGAGAAAAATAAGCCTATTTATGTACCATGTCTCTTGTATTTTGAGCAACAATGCTATGATCTGTGACACAACCAAATAACCTTTATCCTTCTTTTAAAAGAGTCACATGGCAAGACCCAAAGTAAACAGCCCCCACTGGGACCTATTTCTGCCCTAAGCAAGCTATTCTATGTTTAACAATGACCCTAAGTAGACTTTTTGGAGCCAGTGCCAAATAGTAATAAGTTGTTTTTTGATGATAGACAGTGCCTCTGAGCTATATTACTCCGAGTTGTATAACACTCTCATGCCACTCCAGTGCAGATAACTTGAGGTCCCTCGCAGATTTGGTATCTAAACAGGAAACTAAATACCAAAATATAATTTATGTGCATATTTTATTCTGTTTTTCAAAAGACAATTATGTGAGCCATGCTGGCTAGTTGGAACTTGGCGGTCTGCCACAGAGTAAGAGCCCTTGCCTATTTTTTTATTTATTAAGAGATCTGAGTTTGGAAGCTGGAGGTGAATTTCAAACTCTCATTACATTCTATAGCAGTGAGCTAATATTGGAAGGAAGGAATTGGGAGACAATGCAAGTTGTAGATACTGTCTTATTAAGTTTAAAGGAGAATTGCAGGTGGCATTTTTGAAGAAATCAAATAAAGCAAGAGGTGTCACGCCTATCGCTCCCAATGCTTCGTATAGTGATCATTTATCATGCAACTGCTGCCACAATTGGGCAGAACAGGGTAGCTGTTCTTTTTTAATCAGTGCCACAACACAGTAAGGTTAGGAAGGTGCACTAAAGAATAACTACCCCAACTGGAAATGCAGTGGGAATTTTAGGAGGGCAAAATATTGCCTATCTAACCATAGATACTTAGTCCCTGTTACTTAGAGCAGTGATTCTCAACCAGGGCTCCATTGCATCCTGGGTGCTGCCAGATCCCTTGAAGGATGCCATGAGGTGTGAGGAGATAAGCACATAAGCAAAGATTCAGGCTTGCCTGACCAATCCCCCACCTCCACTGCCCAGCCCCTCTGCAAGGAGGTAAGCCTGTTAATATAAATTGATGTTTTTAATTGGGTGCCACTTAATTTAGAAAAAGTTATGAAAGGGTGCCTGGAGCCTAAAAAGAGATGAGAACCACTGACTCGGAGTGAGTCAAGAATATTCTTTTGTTCTGTGCTTGTACAGAACTAAGCACAATGGGATGCTGGTCCATGACTCAATATCATGGTGCTACAACGTTTTGCAGAATAATATACCTGTTCAAACACATCATAATCTTTACAGCAGCTATCTTCATAACACCTCTGTAATAGAGGCCAGTGCTGTTCTGCCCACTTGACTGATGGGGAACTGAGGCATGCAGAGAGAAAGTGCCTTGTCCAGGGTCCTGCAGAAAGCCTATGGCAAAGCAGGGAATCAAACCTGGTTCTCCAGAATCCCAGGCTAGTGCCTCCATCACAGGACAATGTTTCTGCTTAAGTTGTATATTTAAAATATCACCAACCAAGTAAAAAATTTGCCCAAGGCGTACATCTTTGTTCTTGCAAATTGCATCACAAGATTGATAATGATTCCAAGTGATCAAGACCTCAGTTTTTAATTTAATCTGAAACGCAATGTCCCACAGCCCCACGTTGGAGCATTCATTCTGCATACCATTCTGGGAAACATTTAAAGAAGTGCTTAAATCCCACTGACTCATACATAAGTGCTGTTATGAATCAGGGCCTCAACTGAAAGGGAGATGTGTTTAAAATAAAGCAATCCTCTTAGATACTGACTTACCTCTTGTCCTCTTTTCTGACCAATGCATCCATGCCCGAATACTTTTCTGCTGAGTTTTAAGGTGATGGGTAGCACTGTTAGGATGGGGTATTGGCAACTCCAGTTACATTGCATGAAACCTACAATACCATACTCTCATAAAGACGTGTCTGTTTCACAAGTCTCACCAAGCCTCCCTAAAATGGGATTTTATCGTTTGTTCAAATATGAATGATAGGGGTAGATGAGAACCTAGAGAGGGTCAGAATTGTTCCTGGTGTAAGCATCTACCCGCTCATTGGTTCTATTGCATAGCAAAACAGTCTGCATTTAGACACTAAGAAGATTAAACCAATGACCTTAGAGCTACTTAAATTTAGTAATTTATTTAGCTAGTTTTAGCTGAAGGTTCCACAACACCTTACAAAACAGAAATTCAGGGAAACTTTCAAGACTCCTATTAGTACAGTAAGTATTATTAGCTTGATTTGTTAACATATGGGCAGACAGAGGGATAGAGGAACTTACCTTAGGTAACATGGAGCTTGTGTCAAAGTTGACTTGGGTCTCAAACTGTGCTCTGTTCACCTTTATCATCTTTTAACATCTATATTAATAATAACATATTTGAGATGCTTTCCTTTGGAAAACAGGGCTTGTATTCAAATGTTTCTTTTTATTTCATCGAAGAATCAGTTCTAGAATAGACACATACTTTTTCTTTGTGCCTGTGTTTTAATTTAAATGGTCAAAGTTGGAAAAATATGTTGGGATAGGATGATACCCAATAAAGTTTTTGGATAAAATTTCATGTTTCAGCACTACTGGATGTGCTGGTTTCAGTGGAGAACGTGTCAATGCCCTGAATTAGCACAATTTTATAACATTATTCAGAGTCCTGTGGTAGAAGGAAAGCTAAAATCTTGCTTCTCCCTCTTGTGTGCAGTTCTAGAAGTGCATAGTCCAACTTCTTACAAATTCCTCTTTATGTTTTCAATTGTATGGCTGTAGGAAGTTGCAAAATAATATCTCCTCTGAGGGCACAAAAGTACTGTAATACTTACAAAATGTACAGTGAAACCAGACAAAAGTGTTTCTCTCTCTAAGCTTTTACAGTTTCACAATGCTAAGTAGGCAAAGCAATCTTAAATAGTGAGCAAATAAAAACAATTAATAGCCAGAACATTGTGATGAATAAAACATATTAAGAACAAATTAGGAGGAACCAATGTCTTGTTTACAACTCTGAAATTTTACCTTGAAAAGCTTTGGGGCTCACAGGGCTGTTCCCTGTCTTTGGCTGTGATTTACTTGGGGTCTATTACACATCATCACCTTTATTTTTAAATAAGCAGGGGTTTTTTGTGTGTTCTGGTATTAAAAAAATAAAATCTTAAAGTTTGGAAAGAACAAGAATCCTTTCACTTTTGGGCAAAAGCTAACTTTCTCTGAAAGTTAAGGAGATATATTCCCTAGCAAGTTATTTTGTAATGTTTACTTGAGGTTTCTTGCATTTTCCTTTGAAGCGACTGGTACTATCTAAAATTAGTGATAGGACACTGAAACTAGTTGGTACACTGATTTTAGGACACTGTGTCCTAAAACCAGTGTACAGTATGGTGATTCCTGGGTTTGACTGTCAAATACAATGTTTTGACATTTGTCCCATGTTGCCAGTGGTACTGGAGCTTCATATAAATCATTCATAACACATATTCATTTGTTATAGATTTTCCTCACTGGGTTTTGATCACTTCACTCCCATCTTATTTATGCCACTTTTATGACTCCATCCTCTACCTTGGAGAAGTTGTCCAGCTGACAGTAATGTGATAAGCAACATATACAAAAACCTAGGCAGATCCAGTGGGGAAAGTGCATACTTTCTGTGTTTCCTCCTTGGTCTTCTGGTTCAGAAACTGCAGGATGGACTAGAGAGAAGAGCACAAGGAACACGTGAGTTCTCATATTGGCTCTGATCTCTCTTACATAATGTTGGGCATGTCACATAGACCCTCTATCTGTTTCCCTCTGTGTACAATGGGGACACATGTACATTCTCAGGGTGTTGTGGGGGATTCAACAATATTTGTCCAATGCTCTGAAGGTATACAAAACTACTGTTGTCCTTAATCACTGTTTTACTCAGAGAAAAAATGGTGTTAACAAATAACACGGGTATTATTTTTCCTCAGAGATACCATGCAGCACAAAGGATATTCACTCCATTTAAGAACCAAATGTGAACTCCCTACAAAAGGGCACAACAGAGCACACACTTCAACCCTTGTAGCAGTGGGGTCATTCACATATTTGCCTCCTCAAGAAGGCAAATATTGGGTTCTACTATCATTGCATCCCCTGAATGACTTCATCAGGCATTTTTAAGGCTCCCCTGGATGGGACTTGATGTGATATCCCCTTTGCCAAACTTTCTTGCAAGGGAAACTAAAATTTGCTCATACAAAGAGCCTCACATTATAGCTCCAGTTGCTGTTTTCCCTGCTTTTGGTCCTGACCGGACCCCTGTAGGAAGCATTACTCAGGCCCGGGCAGCCCTCCCCATACCTGCAGCTCGGGGTGCAGCGAGCGCCCCGCCCCGTGCAGCGGGCGGGCTAGCGGCAGGCCCCGCCCCCGCAGCGGACTGGCTGGGCGGGGGGACGCGGCCGCGCGGCGGGAGCGTATCACGTGCGAGGCGGCAGGTGGGTAGCGGCGGCTGCAGCAGGTCGGGGCCGGCGCGGCCATGCCCTACGTCCTCATCAGCACCCAGATCCGCATGGTGAGTGCAGCTGGAGGAGCTTCCCTTTGCAGCGGCGGGTGGGTTTGAATCGGGACGAGGGCTTGGCGGCTCGGCTGGGGCCGGATCCGGAGCGCTGCCCTCTGGCCTCGGTTCCTTTCTGCAACCTCTCTCTCGGGGGCCCGTGCGAGGCTTTTTTGGCCGAAATCCAGAGTCTGCAGCAGTGTGGGGGTGATGCTGCAGCCGCCGCTGTCCAGGGGTTGTGCGAGAGGCCGGGGTGTTGGGGCGAGATCTCTGGCTGCACCAGCCATGCTTTAGAAACGGCTGGAGGGCACCCCATATGCCCTGGGAGTGATTGGATGTTGCTGCTGCTTGTCTTTTGGGGTAGTTTGTCCCAGGGTTTTTGTAAGTGTAGCTGTGGCCTGAGCCTGGCCCTGCCCCCTGTTCCAGGCATGTGTAGGGTTGTCCAGCAAGGTAAGTCACCTTGGTACAGGAGCAGGTGGCTGGATGACAGCTGTGTGAGGTGTCATGTTGTCCCTCAGGCAGGTAGAAAAGGACTAGATACCTGGCTTGGCACAGAGCCTCCTCTCTCTTGCTGTCCTTCCTTTATTCCAGGTAGGTCCCAGGACACTACGGCCATGTCCACGTGAGCGCAGATGTTTGGCTCCCTGGGAACAACCAGCAGGGCACACGCACCCTTTGGCATTGGCATGCAGCAGGTTATCCCGAGTGGGGTAGGGGAGGCTGGGACCAGCAGCTATGCTGGCCCCAGCAGCCTTACCTGGTGTCCTGGGGGCCGGGGAAGCTACAGCCGCAGTGGCTGGCAGCTGGAGTGAGTCTCCGGCCAGCCAGGCTCTGGTTTTGGGCAGTGCACACTGCAGCCATGTCTGCCACCTCACTCTCTTTTTTCTGCCCAGGTTTTTGTTGTTGTTGTTTGGTTTTTTTTGTTTTTTGTTTTTGCCCCTAGATCTCCAGGGGTAAAAAAAAAAAAAAAAAATCCTTGCACACTACAAGGTAGCAGCATGGGAAATGCCTGAATGTATGGCGTGTGGTGGTGCAGACAAGTCTGTACCGTCACATACCATATGGCTGTGCTTATCTGGACACGGCCTACTTGGTAATGTTTGCCTCCCTCCCCTGTCCCAGCAACCGTGGCTTATACTTCAGGCTTTGCATATGTGCTGCCTCCCAGGTGCTCACTGAACTTAGAAGATGAAGCTCAACAGATTATCATGCCCTCCTGGAGAGCTGTATATAGGAAACATTCCTTATGTCCAGAGTCCTATGTAGATGAGTACGTGGAGGATTCTGAGTAGGAAATAATATTACCCACAGCTTGGAGGCAAAGTATGGCAAAGAAATGGGCTATAAGAGCTTGAGAGCCTACTGAGGGATGGTTCTGCCATCCAGTGAGCCTGGTACAGGGTGGCTGACTATCTTTTCCACAGGTTTTACATGATTCCCTACAAATGAGTTGTGTTTCTGCTCCTTTTCCTGACAACCCTATGGAGCTGTGACTGTTGTGCTTGGTGAAGATCCTATCACAGTCCAGTTGAAACCACTTTACAGCCATGCTACCAACAATTGTGGTAATGCAGTTTCCCTGCCTGCTGGGCAGGGATATTAATCTGAGGCACTCTATCTGAAACTGACTTTTCTTCTACATAATTATATGAGAGAAACTTGTTTCTCTGTCTTGCTATCAACTGTGTCTAAACACAGTTGTAGCTAATGCAGTTTTGGCTGTTTGGCAGAATTTACATGGCAGAGGCATGGTATGTTGCTTTTTAAATTTTGTTTTAAATAAAGGAGAAAATGTACATTTGGACCAGGGTACCAAATATGAGGAAGTGGTTTTGCAGTAGGAAAAATTTACTTGTGAAACGCACAAATTGATCAGTTGTAGCTTCGTAAAAGGAACAGTCTGAAGTAGTGGGAAAACATACCTGAATCTGTGCGAGTGGAGAACACAAAGAAGACATAATGATGTTCAGTGGCATTAAAGGCTTTGCTGTTTACTTTCGTGCATTCAATGTAATGACAGTTATGTATATAATCAAAAGCAAGCCACTTTCTGCCATCATACCTTGTTCACATAACTTTTTAGGAAAAAGCTGTTTTGGATCATAGCAAAACTGTGCATGGATTAGTCAGTATTAGAGTTGACTTTTATAAGTCCTCAGACATGCAAATACTAGTTACAGATCCTGCTGCAATCCTGCCTTGGTCTGTGTGAAGAAGCTGCTGTACCATGAGTGAGTATGTTTGCCTGCAGGATGCCAGTTGCAGGTGTGACTGTGTGGCAGGCAAGCAGGCAGACCCAGGCTCATGTTAATCTAGTTCACTCTAACATTTGTAGTGAAGATGTGGCAGCCTGGGGTCCACGAGTCTGCAGAGACCCTGGGTACTTATTTGGGGGTCAGCTTGTGGTGCAGCTCACATTGTTTCACTGTTATTGGGTGTGTCTGTATCATTCAATTGCAGTGCTGTATTGGAACAAGCATCACTCACTCTGCACGTGCTGTTTCCCATCCAGGAGTAGCAGAACTGCCTTACTGGCATACGTGTAGTGCTGCACTAAGTTCTGCTGACTGGCACTTAGACGGCTATGCTTCTGAGTTGGGAGGTAGCATTTATTGCTTCTCCATATGATGCTGCCTGGTGCCATAACTGAGTGGCACAGGTCTGGGGTTGTCTGCCTGTGCTACACTTCTGCTTCTGATGAGATGTAGACAAATCTATGGAGTTCCACTGACTGCTGTGGGACTTGGCAAGGGCACAGAGGTCCATTTACATAAATCGACTTCTAAGATTTTTGTGAATGGACTATTTATGTGAATCACTGGGTCTATGCTCTCTATTAATATAGAACAGATACTCTGGGCCTAAAGTTGGACCATGACTGTAATCAGTCTGTCCTGGACTAATACAGTTTACTTATTTAAGTTCCTGCTTTTACCTGATCCATGGTGGCAGTGGCCAGAGAGGGAGGGGATGCAGTTGTCATTCTTTTTCTGGCTTTTGTCCAGAAGCATATTGGAGACTGCTCAGAGGTTTGGGAAGTTAAGTACACCCACTTTTTGAGGTTACTTGGACTGAAGATAGGAAGGAGCTAAAAACGGTGCATGTTATCGTCTACTTTCAGGAGACTGTGCCATGGATAGTATGTGTGTGTAGCCAGTGATGCTTTTTTACTACCTTGCTTTGTATCTTCTGTGGAACTCCAGCCTGCTGGCTGATAGTAGTGCGTCTGGGGAGGGAGACTGGGTAGAAGGAGGTTTTGTGATGCAGGGTTGCCTAATGTGTGTGTCAATTAACACATCTGCTTTAAATGCTACCTCATTGTGCATCTGCTCACTTCTGCTCCCTTTTTGGAGGCTGTGAACCAATGCTTGTTGACAGAGTTGCTGTGTTAATGGCTCAGCACTAGGGGGCAGAGGATTTGCCTTCCATGCTAGGTTTTGTTCTAGTGATATTTGCTCTTAAAACAAGTTGTGCTTCCAGGAGTTTGATCAGCTTATCTGACCATGCACAAGGACTCTGATTTTTGTAGCTGTGATTTCATAGTACTTACTACCCCGGTTGCTGTCAGGCTGGATTTTGCTCTCTTGTCCTGCAGTTTCATTACTAAGCTAATAACAGGTCAAGGTGCATAACTTCTGGCTGCTAGCTTGTTTGCTTCTGTAACAGACAGGCCCACCTAATGACATGGAGCACATGGTCCAGGCAGAGTGTCTATACGACATGTTCCTAAGGTTCATGCAGGGAAACCAGGCAGGTCTTTAGCCTCTGTTCCATTCCCATTTGCAAGCTGTGGTGTTTCCTTTCTTTTCTTTGTCATTTAATAGTTGATTTATATTTAAAGTTTCAGTTAGTTTTGCAATATTAGGGGTGGGTGGCACATAAGAATAGTTTTGCTGGCACACATGTTGCCTAATCCATCCATCCAAAGCACTCATGGGTCTTTAAGCTGCATCTACAGGCAGTGGGCATAACTCTTTGCAAAACTTTGCTAGTGTAGATCAGACACAGGGGACAGCAGCTGCTCCTCCGATTAGTTACTGGGGAAGAATACCTTTGACTTCAAAAGGAGCCAGATCAGGTCCTGAGCCTGTGTCTAAATCCTGTTTGGGATTGTTTCATATTCCTGGGGTTGAATTGGACATCTTCCCTGAAATACCTCTGCTGAAGAGTCTCCCCTACCTAAATTTCATGAAACTATCAGGCTACACGTTTTGTTTTGTTTTTTAAAGCAACAGATGCCCATATTATCTTGTTGGGGTTTTTTGGTTTTGGTTGTTTGGTTTTTTTTTGTTTTGTTTTGGTTTTTTGTAGTTTTGCTGACTCCAGAGAAGACCCTTGCTGAAAGGTACTGCTTCCTCCTCCTGATCAAGTCTGCCATAGCAACCAGTTATTTTTCAGAGGGTTAGAAGGGACCTCAGAAGTCATCTAGTCTAACCCCCTGCAGAAATGCAAGGCTCATTACTCCTCAACTATTCCAAGCAGATACCTGTCTAACCTCTTCTTGAAAACCACCAGAGAAGCAGCTTATTCCACTGTCCCAGTGTGGAATAGAGGAGAACAGTTTTTTCCAGACTTGTCTGGAGCAGTAAAATCCTTTGGCTGGGCATCAATGAACACTTAAGTGTTTTGTAGTAGTTAGGATGGGCTTTGCTGTTGCCTATAATGGTGTAGCAATGGCTGCACAAAGTTCCATAACTTGTGGTAAAGCCTTCCTCAGGGCACAGTGTGCCTCCTCCCTCCCCAGTTGTAACCATTTAGAATAGTCTGTAAAACAAGAGATAAAGAAATGAGACTGCTGCTCTGGACTGTGACTCAGGCTTCATGCTGGTCAGTTAGTCGTTGCTCCTCAGTTTTCCTGCCGTAAAAAATAAGCATGATAATTAGCTGCTCTGCAGGTGTTTTGAAACTTAAAAATTGTCTGTAAAGCATCCTGAGTTCAATGGATGGAAAATGCTACAGGCAGGTGAAGTATTATCATGCATTTGAGGAAGGTCATTATTCTTCAGGCTTCAGCATCCTGCTTTATCAAATCCATTCTGTCTGCTGCCTGTAGCTCTGCTGTGCTGGAAGTCTCTTTTAGAATAGTTGCCTTCAAGTATGGTTAAATTAAAACACAGTTGCCTCTTACAGCTTAGAGGAACAAAGTCTCTTTGTTATTTTCCATATAGTCTGTTGTAATGGCCTTGCAAAAATCCAAAGTGATTGTACAGTTCAGGAATGAGATTTAACCTAGTTGGTCCTGTCCGTGTTTTAAGACTGACATGCATTCTAACAGCATCAAGTGTGCTATGTTACAGCGTAGTCTCCCAATATTACTGTCCTAATTGTACTTAAAGTCTAGTTTGGGGAGCTTTCTAGAGCAGGGAATGCCTTATAACAATTATGTATCTGTGGCATTGTGTAACTGCTTAATACAAAGCAAGCACTGAGCTTATTTTGTATCTCTGCCTCACCTACTTTCCCTGCATTTAAAGGGAGTATGACATTTCCCTGTACCTGACTCCTGCCAGACAGTCCAGATAACTCTTCTTCCTCTCCGCTCCCCAGAGGATGTTTAGCAGTCAGAGAAATCCTCTAAAAGGGATGGATTATTTATGAAATGCATCTCTGCCTTTCCTTGCTCAGCCAGCAGAGGGCTCTGTTGGAACAATATGCCTCAGGCTTATACTCCCACTTCGAGAGAAATGGGCTTTCCTTACACCTTTTGCTTTTTGCATGTGCACAAACACCATTGCTTTTTTGGTTGCCAGGCTCTGTAATTGGGCTAAATACCACTGGGAGCTTGGCTACTATATAGTTAGTAGCATCAGATAAAGACCTGTCTGGTGCATGCTATCTTTCCTGTCTGCTGTGACACGTGCCACCTTCTGTCATCTTCCCAGTGTTTACTTTCCTGTATATGCTGCTTTTGTACCCAGAGCCTGTGCCTGGCTTCAGGAATGAACATTGTCAAGCCAGTGCAAGGAATATGATTCCCCCAAAATTCCCTTTGCCCAAATGTTAATTTCCTGACTAACTACAAATAGGAAACCTACCCTGCCTCACTGCAAGGATTCACTTCTGGGGCCTTGGTACAACACTAGCCAGCTGGATGACGGCTGTGTGTTCACCCTCCTAGAGGTATAATGTTGCCTTTTTTTTTTTCTCTTCTCGGATTAACCTGTCCTGTGTGGGGGAGGCTAAAAGAAGACCTGGCCTAGGGAACTTTTCTTACCTGCTGAATTGTCCATTTCCCTCTGCAGGAGGTTGGCCCCACGATGGTGGGAGATGAGCATTCTGATCTGGCTCTGATGAACTATCTGGGAGCCACTAAGAGGAACATGCTGGGGAACCATTTGTAAGTACTGCTGTGCTGCTGCTTTCCTCCACTCTTTTCCTTGCTGTCTCCAGCTCTCTTGCTGGATTTACCCATCCTTTTATCTAGACTACAAGGTTTTCTTTTCCTGAGACTCTCACTGGGGCCTTGCCTGTGTGCAGTGTCTCTCCTGTTCGATGGGTCACCATGCTCAGAGGACAGTGCTTGGGACCTGGTTGTGCTGTGTAGCCTCCTGGTAAAACTGAAATATGGGACATCCTTAGTTCTCAGAAACCCTCTGGAGAATACCCACTGTTCAGATGATTGACTTTGTTTAGATAATTGAAATCCAACATCTTGTGAGGGATTATCTATGCTAGCACATGGTGCAAAATGTAAAACCAGAGCAAGTTTAACAGGAGGGTCCTAAATACAGGCAAACTTAAGAGAACACTTTGTTATACAGTGCCACTTGTTACAAGTTGGTTATTTCAGTGGCAAACTTGTTTTACTGGGGTTGTGATAATTGAGGATGTATCTTCGTTGGCAGAGTGACTGAGAGGTCTGTAGCACTGGATTAGGGCTCCAAATCCCTTTGGGGGGCTGTGGGCTTGTAGCTGCCATAGTCTGTTTTTTGGTTTTTCTTGGGGGGGAGTTTGCCTGTAGGATCCACTCCAGTGACTGTGATAGTGAGTACTTTTGAGCACTCAGCAGCCTCCCTTCAAATTTGAATTATGGCAATGAGGGGTGCATCAATAAACATTTTTATGTCTGGTTATTAACCAGCCATATCAGCTGACACCAATCTGATTGCTGATATGCAGCCTGACAGCTTGGAAAGTCCATCTGGTAAGTTGGGGGGGGCAGATCGAGGCCCCCATGGTGAGTTAGGGAGTGGGGCATGGGCTGCCCAGCTGGGAAAGGACAGGACCGGGCAGGGGTGTGGAACAGAACTGTAGGCAGCTTGTCTGGTGTGGGGGTGTGGATCCTGCTGCTGCGCGTACTCCAGGGGAGGTATGGGGAGCATATCCCCCCAGATTTTTGCACAGGGCAAGGGTGGGCTGCCCACTGCAGCCTCTTCCTGGTGGCAGGGCTGGGCCGGAGCTACACTTAGGACGAGCGGGCACGGGGCAGTGCTGGGAGGTTACGGGGTGGGCTACAGCCACTCAAAATTTGCTGTAACCTCCCTCCTAGCACCAGTCACCCATTCCAAGCAGTCCCAGCCCAGCTCCGCTGCCCACGGCAGGCATCCCACCCTCACCCTGCACACACATCTGGGGAGCATAAGCCCTCCATGCCTCCCCTGGGGGTGTGCACAGCAGGGGGAGCCGCCCCTCCCCACCCTCCTGGATGAGCTGGCTGCAACTGTCCCACACCCTGCCCTGCACTGGCTCCGCAGCAGCTGTCCCAGCCCCACTCCCTCCCTCACTGTGGGGCCTTGATCTGCCTCTGCCCCTCCCCTATTCCCCTTCTCCCACACAAACTTACCTTCCAGATGCTGCTCTCCACAGTGCTGGGCTGCATTCCTGGCCACGTACATACTGCGGTTGCATGCATGCACGTGGCATTTATCAGTGACATAATCGGCCACATTGGCCAAAAAAAGACTATTGCTCATAATGTCAATTTTCCTTTTATTGGTTCTGATATGACATGGACTGATGTATCAGTGCACCTCTAATGGCATTGGTGGTCAATCTTTTGGCCCTGTGGACCAAATGAGTGGCTTGGGGCCAGTGTCATTGCTCCTCTGCTGCCAAATTTTTGGACCCATGAGGAGCCCCATAGGCCAGATGACCTGGTGCCAGGGGCTGGATCTGGCCTTTGGTCCAGGGTTTGAGCTGCTTGAATTACGGCAGTCTTTTATCTCCATCCCTGGAAGCTTAAGTGCAGTTTTGACAAATATTTGGCTCAGCAGCTGCAAGCAACGGTAGTTATTAATGGCTCCACATCAGAATGGCAAGAGGTTTTGACCATTCAAAATTCCACAGGGGTCTGTTCTGGGCCTGCTGCTGTTCAACCTGTTCATTAATCATTTGGATGTTGGCATACAAAGCTTCTTGAGCAAGTTTGCGGATGACATGAAACTGGGAAGGATCGTGAACATGTTGGAGGATGTGAGCGCAATTCAGAAAGATCTTGACAGACTGGAAAGTTGGGTTAGATCTAGTAGGATGAAGTTCAATGTGGACAAATGCAAAATGGTACACCTCAGGAGGAATAATCAAAAACACAAATATAAAATGGGTAACGCCTGACTGGATGGCAGCACGATGGAAAAAGACTTGAGAGTCTTGGAAGATCACAGACTCGATATGAGTCTCCAGTATGGTGAAGCCACACAGAAGGTGAATGTGATTTTTTTGGGGGGCTGCATCAATTGAAGCATTAGGTGCAAGACACAGGGAGTGATAATGCCTCTCTACTTGGCACTGGTTAGGTCTCATTTGAAGGGTTTGAAAGGCTGAAGGAGAGACTGGTGGAGCTAGGCATGTTCAACTTGTGGAAAAGGTACTTCAGAAGGGACATGATAGCAGTCTTCAAATACTTGCAGTCAGTATGAGCTGAGGTGCTTTTGGCAGATGGGGAAGTTGAGGCACTAAGGGGGTTAAGTTACTGCCTACATCACAGGCTGCAGTTAGTATGTGGGAGCTCTAGGCTGCTCACTGTGCACAGACCCTATGCTGCCTCATCCATTAAAGGCTGGTTACCATCACCATCCAGTGGGATTTGACCTGAGGTAGGATGTGCGTGTGGTCTTAATTGAGAATCATCCTCAGCATATTTGCCAATAATGGTTGCTTGAAGTTTCCTGTTGAAATCTAGTATTCAGCTTTTTCACTTGTAGAGCTTTGGAGAGGTCAGAGCATCTCACAAGGATTTATGTAGACAGTGAAACTGAAGCAAAGGAAGGGAGTGTGTCAAGATTGCACAGCAAGTCCCTGTCTCTCTGTTAGATCTCACAAGCAGGAAGCATTTCCTGACACTGAGTTGAGACCTTTCCCTTATCTCTAATTATACCACCAACGCGGCACCCTGAATAACCCCCCTACATCTCCACTGTTCACATTCTTCAAATACTTGCAGGCTGGTATCAGCTCTCTGGAGCTCAAGTAGGGTTTTGAGTGGTTTTTTTTTTTATCCTTCCTATAAATGAGTGCATCTGACCATGTGTCCCCAGTTGTTTTCTTGCTTTCATCTGAAGTTTCTCGTGGTAAGTATCATTTCCGGTATGGAAGTATTCACTCATGAACACAATACCAGATGCAGCATCCCCTGAGTTGCACAGCTATTGCCTGTCACCCCCAGTTCTCTAGCTAAGTTTCTGGCATTTCTCGCTGCCAAGTAACACTGCAAGCTGGCAGCCAGGCAGTTCAGAGGGAACACAATGTCAGTTTTCAGATCTTTGAAAGGCTGTCATAGAAAGAGCTGGGGGGAGAAGAAATTCTTTTCCCTTGTCATGGAAGACAGGAGGCAGTGGATTTAAACTGAAGAAAAACCCATTTGGACTGAACCCCAGGAGAACCTTAACTATTTTATGAAGAATGGGATAATGGAATAAGCTGCCTAAAGAAGTCATAAAACCCTAGTGAAGGAGGTTCTTTAGGGAGAGGCTTGAGGTTCTTTCCAGCTCTGATTCTGTAATTCTGCTTATCCATCATCACCCCATGGTTGCTGGTGTCCAGGTTTCCCCTTTTTATTGAGTACCTGACCCAGCGCTCACTGATGTCAATAAAAGCCTGTTTTGGCTTCCCGAGACTTTGCTTGGACCCTGAGTATGTGCTAGATACTGTTCTCCCAGGTGTATGAATTTTACATTTTTCCAGGTGGAGTCTTTCAGTGCTCTTCTCTGTCCATGTTTCTGATATCTCTTGGCTCTTATGTACCTTGATTGCCCACCTTGAGGTGGACACCTGCTCCCATTTTAGTATGAGTTGCAAGTGTTATTGACATGCTGCTTCCACTTTCACCTGAGTTCTCAGCCACTTATTCCTCTTTGAAAAAATTAATTAAAACAGATGAGGGGAAGCAGTTAGACTTCTGTTGAATGGAGCCCACATACATCTTTGAGTAGAGGAGGCGTGGGAGGAGGGAGAGGCGTCAAACAGAAGGAGCTCTTCTCAATTCCACCCTGCAAGCTGCAACTTTACAGATTGTCAGTGCAGCTCCAAAAAGCCCACTTGCTCCCACACTGGCAAACCTGAAACCAAGTCGGTTCTGCAGAATGCAAACTTAAAATTGGGGAAGGGGAGGTTTCAGACCCTTAGAAAGAGAGGACCTTCCCAATGTATGGTCCATCCAGCATCTGCCGGCAGATTGTTCTAGCATCACTTCTGCCAATCATAACTGTGCCTAGCAGCAAGATAGTGAATTTTACCAGACTCTGATTGGTTTTACAGCTGCTATTCTGAACCCTGTGGGTGGCAATGAAATTGTCATGAATGTCAGTTTCAGGCTGGTGCCTGTGAAGCTGAGGGGCAGACTGCTGAATTATGCATGGGGACAGAGGATCCTAAGGAGAAAAAAAGGAGGTTTGTGGAAGGATAAAGTAGAGAGATGCCTCAACCTTAAAGCTGCAGCAATGGTTTAGAAGGAGAAAATCCTTCTGGCTCCCAACAGCTGGGGAGGACCTTCAGAATGGTAAGACACCTGCAAGTGGGAAGCTGTTGCCAAAAGTTAAAACCCAAAGCATGCTTGTCTTACAGCATCCTTCTAGAAATACCAACAGCTGGGGTAGCAGAGATGGGGGCTTTCCAGTGGTGAGCTGCCCTGGTGGTCAGTGCAGGTGACGGATCCACTTTCTTCCCTACAGCTTTTGATTTTTGCCTTTGCCTTTGCTAGGAGGCAAAGGCAATTATCATCCTGCCTACTTGCTAGGATGGATTGGATGGATGCCGGATAACGTACCTTCCTGCTTTAGCAAAAAGCAGCAGCTCTGTGTTGCCTCTGTATTTTAGGCTTTGATTGAGCAAGAGGAGGAGGAGAACCTGAAGAAAATAACTCCTTGGAACGCATCTAGGTGTGCCCAGAGGCGGACTGCTGCATTCCAGATGAGATGGCCCTGTGGAACCAGTTTGGAGCAGGCTGAAACTCTGCTTGAAGAGTGAAGCTTCTCTCCAAGCAAAATGAAGGGTCCTTTAGTTGCACTTGGGGCCCACAGGATTATCAGTCCACCAAACCTGTAAAACAGAGTTTTGCTCTGTAATAGAACCACAAAATCAATCCTATATTTAAGTTGTAAACTTGAACAACATGTTCCAGTTGCTGCCTTTTGATGTCTGTCAGAGCTTGCAGAAGACCTGAGATGAATGTTCTGAGGGTGTGAGCTGTCTTCATTGGGGTGATACCTCTCAATTCTCTAACATAACATTCAGATTAGCCATTTGATTGCTCCTCTCCTTTCTTATAAACAGTCCTATTATGCTGCTGTGAATGGCACACTGTTTGTGGGGGGGGGGATCTCAAATGGACAGTGTGTGGGGAAGTATCACTGCTACTCACAGCAGGCCTGTAGAGGCATATCTCTGGGAACATCTAAGTATCATCCCCAACATGCACGAACCTAGTGTTTGGTGATGAGTATGGGGACAAACAGCTTTCTCCCTCACTTCTGTGACTGCTGCTTTTCCAGCTGCATGCAAAGAACACCTTCAAGCATTGGTTACAAGTGGTCATGCTGCTAGGCTTTCCTATAACGGCAAGGAGTAGCAAGTTTTTTTTATCTGAAGGCAGATATTCTGCCTTTGTATGCATCTCTGTGCATTGATGTAGCCTTGGCCTAGGGCATAACCAAGCTGCAAGCCTGAGGAGCTCAACAGAGCATCGGTGATATTTTAAACATCTGCACAGACAAACCACTGGGAGTTGTCTCACTTTAGTGTCCCAAAGGGCAGATCTTGGGACTGTACTGCTCTTATTCTTTCTTCCCCTCAAGCCTGGGCTTGTTTAGGTTTGAGTCCCTGGTTCATTGTATAATTGAGGCATGCCTTTTGGTGGGATTTTTGGAAGGCAGAGTAGATAATGTAAATTAACATAGCTAATTTACAAGATCGAAGTTTGTTTCACAGACGCCAGGTAAAATTATTATCTCTGCTGGGTTTTAGCTGGGAGAGAGAATTTATAAACTCCAAACAGCCAATGTTACCAAAACAGGCTGGCTGAATATTTGCTACAAATAGTATGTGGTCTTGTGATAAAGAATCAATGGAAGCCCTGATCCTACCTAATCTACCAATTTTCATAGGCTTCAGAAAGTTACAAGCCATCTCTGCCTCAGTCACCTCCTCTGCATATTGGGAATAATATTTAATTACCTCAACAAGTGAGCTGAAATTGCACATGGGAACTCTCTTTAAAAGCACTAAGTTCAAAGCCAGCTATAATAATACACATTATCTTTGCACCTCGTCTGTAATTACAGCAAAGTATAATGCGTCTGAGAAACAAAAATGTCTTCAGCAGACTTTTGCATCTCAGGATTATTGCATATATTAAAAAAAACCACCCCACTAGTAATGCTCTGCTACCTTAACTATAACAGTTCTGTCTGGAAATTTCTTTGGGCACAACTATAGTCCATAACATGCATTATGTTAATAACTGAAAGTCAAAAAATGTATGGCCAAGGCTCAGTACAGTTTTAACTCTGCTCCCACATCCAAAGTTATTATCAGCTTGTCTGGTGGTATGAGTCATACCCAAGCTAGAAAGCTTATTAAAATGCACAAATTATACCCAAAAAATGACATTAAAGAAATATTTAAGGTTTCAAAGTCAAGTGTGTTCTAAGTTGGTAAGCTTCCATGTACAACCATGATTTAGCCCCTTTGTGTGTGAGAAGACTGTGATTCAGTGCAGCTTGGACCAGCTAGTTAGTGCCAGTTCCTTCAGGCCTTTGTTTAATCTCAGTCTCCCCATCTCTATTTCCAGCTGTAGACTGTCTCTTTATCCGTTTTCACATGTAGCTACTCCCTTCTCTTCCTCCCCCCACCAGTCTGTCTCTTGTCCTCCGTGTGCATTCAAGTCAGGCTACTTCCACCTCCGTGCTGCCTGGGGGCCAGCATGGAGAACACTGTCACATGGCTCTTGGGTCCTCTGACCAACCTCACAGCAGCCTGGAGAATATAAATGAAGGTAACTCCTGTTCAGCCCTCAGCTTATTTATCTAATAAGTGTGCATTGAGCAAAAGTGAACTTGATTTTTGAAAGGCTTAACACCTGAATTTGGGATCCTCTTCACAAGGACGGCAAAAGCTCATCCTTGATAAATGGCAAGCACTTGTTCCAGAGCATGGGTGTAGGGAGAGGTGGCAGGTAGCAGGGTTTCAAATAAACTGTAAAAATGTTTAACGTGAGCAAAAAATATCTCTCGTCACCTTGGAAACGCCTGAATCATTTGTGCTGAAATGTTCCTAAGCAATCCAGCCAGCTAGATGCTCTGCATGAAAAAGCTCTGGCCTCAATAATCAGCTATTAGCAACTGGAAATAAAGTCTAGTAATGGGAAATGACAGGTAGCCTAAACTGCCCAGCTCTGTTCATAATTATATATGCACATGTACTTTCCAATAAGGTGAAGATTCAGAGGTATTTTTTTTTGATTAAGCCCAAAGTGGAGACAGTGGGGAGTTCAGCTGCCCATTTGATGAAGCTAGTGACCCATGGCTTTAGACAATTAATCTTTGAACCACACTCCAAATCTTAGGCAGCTTTTAGTTCTTGGCAAACTTTCTCCTCAGTTTGGAACTTGTGGTTATTAGCTTGTCTAATATGATGAGACATTACACACTTGCTAGGTTTTATGTTAGTGTGGGGACACCAAGGTCTTGCATGGGTTTAGAAGGTGTTGCCAGAATTATAGGGTCCCTCTGACAAGCAAAGTTGTGCCTCTTCCTTCCTCACCTTTGTTTCTTTCCCTCTTGTTTGGCTGCAGCTGGGAGTATTATGTAAATGATGCACCCCGGATCGTGTTGGACAAGCTGGAGAACTATGGCTATCGAGTGGTCAGCATGACTGGGGTGGGGCAGACACTGGTCTGGTGTCTGCATAAAGAAGACAACAATGTTCCACCGGGGCGTGACGTCAATGTTGATCCTGTAAAACTACAGCCTAGAAGTGAGCTTCCCCAATGAGAATCTCCTCTATGTTCCACTTTCCAGCCACGTTCAGGGGAAGTGCTGCATAGTCAAAACTTCACATAATGGAAAACTGCCATCAATGCCATTACATGAGCCCCAAGGAGAGGTAGGTTTGCCCATTCAGTTCTGAGGATAAGTCATGCATGGAGAATGAATGGCCCCAAACTCTGCATTAGTCTCAGTGGTACTTTGGAACACATTTACAGAGTTAATCTTGTCCTATGCAAGTGTTTGAGTTAGGTCAAGTCCTGGCTTTGTCTCTGTGGAGCAGTGGAGTACTAAGCTTCTTGCTTAGGGGGATCACACATGGGGGTGGGCCAAGCATGGGCCACTTGTTACACAGTCCCCAGAATAGGAGGTCAAACAATACCCCAGTTGCTGCTGTTTGAGGAAAACCTCTCCTTGGGCATGTCCCCCCACTCCTAGGATTAAGGTTAGGGATGCACTGATAAAGATTTTCTTGGCTGATACTGATAGCCAATGATTAACCAACCGTATCGGCTGATGCCGATCCAATAATCGATCTTTAGTAATAGTGAAAGCCATTTTAAACTACTGACATAAATGCAAAAACAAAAAAAAGGTTAACACATGCATGAATGTAGGCACGTGCCTTCTGCCTGCTCCAGCCCTTGCTGAGGAAGGCAGTAACAAATTTATTCCCACATGTTGCCCGCAGCCCCACTTCCTGCACAGCCCAGGTGGGGGGTGCGGACAGACCCTTGCATGGACAGCAGCACCGGGTGTGTTTGGAGCCCCAGAGTATGCCACTGCCTCAGAGCTGGTGGGCCCAATGCAGCTGGGCTCCTGCGGCCACCAGGGAGAAGCCACTTTTCAAAAGGAGCCCATTACCCAGTGCAGAAGAATGTCCCTCGCGCAGCGTTTTACCTAGCCTGTGCACAGCCCAACATGTCCACAGCAGCCCCAGTGCTTAGGCCCCTGCTACGTGCACAGTGTTGCCATGGCAGTGGCAGCAGCAGCTGGAGCCAGTAATGGTTCCTTTGTTGCTGAGCGCAGCACCCTGTGACCACTCCTCAAGTGCCTACTCCTGCTGCTCGCTGGGACCTGTAGTCTGTTGTGGGCTCAGGCTGGCAGCAGGATGCAAAGCCTGGACCACGCTCACCAGGGTGCTCCAGACGTGGCCATAATTATCAGCTACAATGACCAAAAAAGCTGATAGCTAATAATGTCATTTCTCCTTTTATTGGTGCCGATCAGATAGCCAACTGAAATATTGGTGCACTCCTAATTAAGGTTTCTCTGGTCAGACTCTGTCATCCCCAAAAGAACCATTCCAGCATAACTGGAAAAACTGCAGAAATATCTTTGGGCAGTAGATCATTGAAATAAGGCCCTGTGAATATTTCATGTTTTGGCTATGTAATCTTACCAACCGCAGGTCACTGATGGATTGACTTGAGCTGTATGTATGATCGACTGCTGCTGGTGGATAAACTAATAAAACTAATAAAAAGGTAATGTAAAGAGCCTGACTCCTTTCCATGGGCCACTCTGAATTATCACAGCTATGTCAGTGAAAAAGTTACCTAAAACACTCTTACCTCCCATGTGAAATTCCCAGACCTAATCTTGATAGGCCTCAAGCAGCCACAATGTCTTGGAGTCCTTTGAGCTGGCACCCCTCAGAAATTAGGTCCTCAGCTATGGTGCAGCTGCCATAAAAAAAAAAAAAAGACTATGACATCTGTTCTGCCTTTTCCTAATAAGGGAAGAAATTATGTGAGAGCTGTGCAGACTTGAAAGATAGTATGCCTTCAGCCCTGCCCCAAGAAAAGATTCCTATAGCCATTTTTCTTAAAAAACAAGGTTTATTGATTTAAATTAAGAGAACAATTTTTTTTAACGAAGGGTAGGGGTTGGGAGGAAGAAGGTGGAATGGGGTGGGGGGCAGGGGCAGGGAACTACTTCTCCATGCTAGGTATGAGACTCTTCTTCATCTTCCCGCTGGAGCTGCTCAATCAGGTGCTGTCTCTCAGCTGCTTGGCGCATCCGCATCATCACCAAGCTTTCGTAATCCCGCTCCGAGAGCACGGAACCCTACAGAATGAGAGCGTGAGAGGACCCAGGTGGTCAAAACCATCCTATATCCCAGGCTTATGATTCCCAGAAATCCTCCTCATTACTCCATGAGACACCCCTATGACATTTTGAATGGAAAGGTCTACAGCTGTTATTCCAGCACCACTAGGGCAATAGACTAACAGAGCTATGCACCACATCAGGTTAGAAGAGAAATTTGCTACTGGAAGTAGCCAACAGACAAGTGTCTGCACTATGATAGATATCCTCACTGGCAGCAGCAGCAGAGAAAAGGCTGGAACAGCGTATGGAGATTAATTCCTTTTCCTTCCCTTCCCTTCCCTCTTCCCGTCCTCCCCTCCCAGGTTCTACAGCGTGTCCCACCATGTCAAGGCAAGGCTTGGGGTAGCATAGAGAAGCTTGCATTGCATTCTGCCAAATGTGAGGAAGGACTTACACACACTGGAATTCAGCAAATTCACAACCACTGCAACACTTTTAAACAAACAGAAAGAAACAATGCACTAGGCTGGCACATTGTGCTGGTGTCTTAAAGGGGCATGGTTGACTTTATCTGGTCAATATTTATGCCTGCCCCTTGCTCCATTTTCCTAAGTTTATGGGGTTCTTCTACACAGAAGATTCACACAACCAACTGAAAGTCATGTATAACATACTGTCTAATATACAAAGGGACTAAATGAAGGAATCTTCTCTCTTGGTTTCCTTCAAGCAAAGGAAAACAACTTCAGATGTAAGGTATTCTGAATTAATAGCATTTTTCAGTGATATCTGTTTTCTGTTCTTCACTCAAGTTTTTACTGCTAATCCTAGATTTATTGTTCTTGGTCACAGTAGTACAAACCATTTCAAAGTAAATCTGGTATGCTAAAAGACACTCTTCTTTTACTGAATTTCTGAGACAGCCTTCCCGCAAGAATTAAACTCTTGCCATTTCAAATACTGTCCAAGTACAATAAAAGCACACTGGGTAACTTGTTCAAGTTCTATAGCATCATTAGCATCTGATGCCAAGCATACCATGTAATTAAAACTCTGGTGCAGTCTTGCATGTATCTTGCCAGTTACAGAACCAAAAACCACTGTAAAATGTAAGCCTCCCTAAAGTGCGTTTACTCAGAAGTGGCTGTATAAAATTAGCACCTGCCAGATCTGCTCCCATGTGTTTGAGAATCCTTTGCTTTTCTGACAAAAACACATTGGTATTAACAGTGAGGAACCACTCTAGTGATGATACCTCAAGCCTCAGTATTTAATCCAAGGTTCACTGCAGAATTTTTAGTATGAATATGCCCCCCCTCACTTCAAGGTTTATTCAAGATACTGCAAAGCTTTGAGACACTTGTCTTCTTCACTTGATGCTCAAAAGGTAAAAAGCCTTCCTGACCAAAAAGAAAAACTGAAAATGAAGAGAGCAAATTTCACATTTATCAGATATATTCAAAGCTGTCCAAACCAATATTGAATGTGGCTATGACAGTGAGGCATGAAAAGCCTCTTAAAGCAAAACTAGGCACCTGCAAGGAAGTCAGCAGGTGTGAATTCACCATCGTATCCCAGGAAGGAGGCTCCTCTAGCTGAGGGATAATACGAGATACCAGGAGGATACAGAACTAACTGAACTCTCAGAATGGGAAGCTTGGAGGATGTTACACTGTAGGTAGTATCTTAGCAACTATATATATTAATAACTGATACCATGAGACAACAGCAAGGATGTAGTTAATACCCAAGACAGGCCATACTTGGGCCAAATAAAATGAACTGTCTGCAGATGAACTAGGATGCTTTCCAGCTAAACCTGAAGCCCTTCTCCAATGAGCACAGATTCCTTTTTGCCATCTGCCTGGCTTGATTAATTAGCCAGCACGAGGCTCTTGCATGTGAGTCACCAATACCAGAATGTGTTTATCTCTACCTCGCATTCTAGTGTTAAAAATAAGAGGCACAACCCTTCCCCTCCATCTGTGGATCTCAGTGACACAGCCAGCTCTGTCAGAAATATCTTTAGGTAGAGCTATAGAGGGAGAATCAAAGTGCTGCTGAGGGGGGAAAAAATCATGTTGACAGGTCCCTCAATTCAAGTGCCTCTCAGGAATCTTGCCTTCTCCTCAGGCAGTGTGGGCTGATGCTTCACCATTCTACACACCTACTTCCTGCAATCCTGGCAATTACCAATAGTGTAAAACCCAGTTTCTGACGTGGCTGACTCAGCAAGGGTTTGGCTCAAAACAAATACATATGCACAAGGAACTGCAGCCTGGGAAGCAGTGACAAGAGACGGAAGAGAAGAGAGAGATGAAGAGAAAGAGATTTGGTGGATTTTAACAGCCGTTTCCAAACCAACTTAGCCCTGCCTGGAGTTGCTGCTCCCAACATACAAGCAGCGTCTGGTGTGGTTCTCTGTACTAAGTGCTTCAGCTACCTCTCCTTTCTACCTGCCTAACTCTGCCCTGCTCCAATACAAGGTAAGTCCCTCTTCTAAATTCATTTTTTCTAATGTTTGCTCATTTCAAATTCCTCTCAGACTATTTCTTTCACTGTCCTGTGTGAATGGGCTAATGAATCCCCTTCCTATCCACCTAGTGCAGTTTTTGTATTGTGCCTTTCACCATGAAAGTGCCTGGTTACCATGGCATTAAGTGCCCTTTTGTTCTAGATGTTGGGTGAATTTGCTCTCATTGTGACTACCTCCACTTACTGCTCTTCATTAGTTAAGATCTGCAGCACAGATCAATACACACAGATCTCATATTCCCTTCTATACTAAAAAGGTAGATTTCCATATAAACAAAATGGGCTAGCGACACCTTACCATAGGGATGTGGTAGGGATGAATTTGTATTTCCTATAATACCAGCCTCTTTTGATTTCTTTTCCTTCCAGCTACCAGAGTTGAAGGTAGGAGACTGTTCCTGACTGAGTTTTCACTAATCGTGCCATTAGAGTCCTGAGACTGATCTTCCTTTCCTCATCTCACCATGGATACTTGGCGGAGAGGATCCATTAAATCCTCAACGTTCTTCAAGCGTTTTTCACTCAGGAGGCATAAAAAGCTGGGAAATCAAGTCATCATCTTGAATCAGAATAGCAACACAATTGACAACGATGGGCAGTACCATAAGAGGGAACTAAGGGACCTGAAGGACAAATCGGAATACTTGTCATGCCAGAGTGAGCAAAACCTTGCCAAGGCACAGGCACCTCCCAAGCCTCCCCGGCTGTACCTGGACAGTTCCAGCTGCCCCAACATAATCGACCACACAGATTCCCCCTCTAAAGACGTCTCCTTTTCCAGTGCCAACCATCAGTACCACAAAGCTACTCAAACGCAACAGGCTCACATCCACAAGGACCAGGCTACAGACTGGGGGACTGCTGAGAGAGGCTCCCAGACTGGCTCACCTCTTTATGATCCGTCTGACCCCTTCTTTTCCTTCAAAGTGGACTTGGGGCTATCACTCCTTGAGGATGTGCTGCAGACCCTCAGGAAACAGAATCCCAGAGATTACACTATTTGAAAGCACCTGCCATTTCATTTATTGAGTTAATCAGCAGGACTGACAGTTTTTTAGCCCTAACAGAGGAAGGGATACCATTGTATCCCTTACTCTGAGGGTTTGTCTTATTGTCCTGCCTTACCCACCACAGGCTGCTCCTGTCCTTTCTTACAGAGCTGTCAGTCACCCAACCACCTGCTGGAATAAAGAGAAGCATTTCCATTCACCAGACTACTCTAGAAATTTTTCTCCTGCTGTTTATCACGCACCTCATCCTGGTAAAAGAAACCACTTTACTTGGCAACACAGAGACTTACTATTTTTGGAACATAATTGAGACTACAGAAGGTGTGGGAATCAAGGTGGACGGAACATGCATGGTTCATGGGTTACTGGACAGTCTGGATGGGAAGGCAGCTCCCACATTTCAAAGCTATAGCTGAGGAATTGAGAACCTGTCCGAAGAGAGAAACTGGAGTGTTTAACCCATATCACAAGCGGAGATCCTAGAAATGAAGATTAAGGATGTTCCTTTTTCTGGTGGGTTTCTTTCCCAATAGCTCTAGTGCGATGGGCATTCATAGTCACCTTGTCACTGAAAACAGGTAAGCAGCCAGAAAGACTCCTAATATAGGATCAGCAAATTCTCCATCTTGCTAGCAGGAGAAGGAGCTTCTGTAGATATTGCTTTCTGGAGCTTGTTCTGACTAATCAGCTGTAAAGATATATGCGAGAATAAATGTATCTGTTCTAAATGTGTCTTTGCTTTTTTTTTTAATCAAAGAGCACGGCTCATATATGGTAATCAATTGCTCCAGGTCTAGTGCTCCTTGGTCCCTTAACCCCCTCCAGCAAGATGACTCCATAGCTCCAATTTGTTCTGCAGCTCCTGACAGGAAAGACTAGAACTGCAGCAGCTGTGACATCCTTCTCCAACCACAGCACTGAGAACATCACTCAGATGCTAGACCTTTTACTAAACCCCCTGAAAGAACACTGCTGCCCATCTGAGATACCAAGCTGTTGCCAAGCCTGGCATCAAGGCTTAGAACAATTTGGGTAAGTGCCTAGTTCTAATCAAAATGGTGCTGCCACAAAAATTCTGCAGTAATTCTTATCACTGACTAGTGGTGCCTTTTTTCTAGGGGTCATTAATAAAAGGCATCTGAGGCATTAAGCCTTTGGGCAAACCATCTCAAAGAAGGTGCAAATAGCTCTCATCTCAGTAAATGTAAAAGCCATGCAACACTAAGGAGCTTAGCTCTCATCTATATGACAGAGTTCTGCCCTTAGAACTGATGGCTGCAATGAGTAGAGTTCACACCCTGTAGTCACGTAGCTGGGGCAGCAAAACACCAGGGCACAAGCAGCTCTGCTGGCAGAGGGCATCTTCTCCCTACAGTTTGTCCTTTGAATAACTAATACAGATCTGGTGGCAGAAAAACTCCTGCTAGCTGAGCTGTGGCTATACTAGGGGGTCCAGTTGCTAAAACACTGGCACCACAATTAAAGTGGCAGCAGCCTATCTAGGGTACAGAACAGTGTCAGAGAGAAAGCTGTGCTCAGCACCTGTACAATAGAATTGCTGGATATCTAGCTACCAGTGGAAGGCCAATGAGCTGGTAGAAAGCTCCCAGAGACAACCTTGCTAGGAGGGAGCTTCGCATGCTGCGTTTGCTGCAAATCACTCATTCAGTACTAAAATATTCAGTGCTGCTGCAATGTCAGACAAAAACTTCCTGCCCTTAGCAGCTAACAGTCCAGAACCACAAGCTGTTTCAAAGCAGAAAAAATAGCAAGTGTACAATCACCAAAGTGCTGTGGCTTTTCAACAGCATTCTGAAGGAGAGTATACAGGTAGCTTCATTTACAGGAAGTGGAAAGCTTATCTAGGTGTATGGGTGAATTAAAAGCATGAAGTAGCCAAGGGGAGTGGTAGAAGAGTGAGGGCAGACTGAAGAGAATAAGATATAGGTGGAGCTGAAGAACTTAAAACTGAGAACCCTGAACTTAATATAAGATGGGAAGGATGATATGGAGTCAATGATGAAAGATGAAGTAGGGGTGGCTGGGGCAGCAGAAAAAGAAGCTCTTTCAGAAACTGCATTTTGGATGGACTGGAGAGGAAGGAGAGCTGAGGGGAAAGAGTGAAGTCAGTGAGCAGCCAAGAAATATAGTTCCAGATCCTGGACATGTTAAAAGAAAACAGCAGGATCTGGGAGGTGCTGCATAGGCAAGGAGTAGAAAAGAAAGGAATTGGAGAGTACCTCATGGCTTCAAGCCTGGAAAGCAAGAGGAGAGCAATGTTATCAGAGTGATGGCAGATGTTACCAGCAATGACAGTGGACTGGAGGAATGTGTCAAATGGAAAGGTCACTGCATGCATGACTGATTATCTTTTAATTAGTAGATCCCAAGCCCTCCCCACTTTAACAGTGGACCTGTACCCCTACTGGTGGGACTCCATGCAGAAGCAACTCTCCTGCCTCCATGCACCAGGAATACCATAGACTGCTTTGGCTTGCCCCGCCTTTCTGTGCAGCTGCGTTAATCTGATGCAGCAGACAGATGCTGTAGTTTCATGCTAACAAGCCTTTTGTCGTGAAAACAAGCCAAGAAAAACTCAGTCACAAGTCAGGGCTTTCACAAGGGAATCTGCTAGAGCCAAGAACGCATTATCATATCAAGCAGCAGTTGAATCAATGACCTCTTATGCAATGAATGAGCTCCTAGCTGGGCCATTAGTTCTTGCTCTTGTGCCTCCAAGGGGGATGCTGAGATCTAGTAGGCTGACTACTGCTGGCCACCCCAAAAGACTCTGCAGTGCATGGAACTCAAGCCAGCTCTACACTGTACATTCCCAACCTCTCAACTCTGCTCCTGCATAAGCCTGCAGCCAGGCAGAGAAGCCACTCTGCTTATCACAGGCAGATGCATATATACCAAGCACACACCCCAGCCTGAAAAACTTGGGGTGGTGGCTAGGCGATACCCTCTGCAATCCCCCCTACATTCCTCCTTACATTGGTTGGGAAAGATCAAACAGCCTTGGAAACTGCCAAAAATATTCAGCTGCTAAATATACCCAAGGCTGGTTTCTAAGCACCCACTAAAATGGGGGTTGAGAGCACAGGCAGTGTGAGGCAGAATCACTCTTGGCACTGACTAATTCATTAGGGCTTGGTTTTGACCTCCAAATGAAGATGGGTTACATGAAATTTAAAGACTATGTCAGATCTGAACTCAATGGCAGAGGAGCTTGCAGCACTTCAACCCATCCCTCAGGGGTGGCTAAGGTGTCACCATCTGAACCAGACATGCAAGGGTCTGCAGAACTAAACACACTGTACCTTACAATGCCCTTATGTGGCACTGTTTACTTTTGCATTTCATAGTATTTACAGGGTGGCTATGGTCCCCATCTTGCACAGTGGGGAATGTAAGCAGAGGGAGATTGCGTGACTGCCACTGACTTGCTGCACAACCTCAAGCAGAGTCAGAAATAGAAACCAGGTTTCTTGTTCTCACCACTAGGGACTGAGTTTGGAATACTGCTACTGTAGCACAACAACAAGCGCACAGGGATTATTTAGGGCAGGGGTGTCAAACATACAGCCCACAGCCCAGATCTGGTTTGCAGAACAGTGTCATGTGGCTTGCAGGAATCCTAGAAGGGGCATGAATTTGGGAATGGGACCCACTGCTGAAATTTAGGACACAGAGCCTGTTAGGGACATGTGCTGATGGGGAAGGGGGGCGGGAGGAGGCGAGTCATGGCTGCATTAGTCCCCACAGCTCTCTGACACTACTCATCCCAACCATCACCACTAGAAGTGGGTCTGGATCTGGCTCCCAAGAAACTCTGTGGGCTGGATCCAGCCTCAGGGGACAAGCGAGTTTGACATCCCTGGTTCAGCGAAATTAACAGGGTATAGCAGAGTTAACGATCATCTTGCGTGTGTCCCATTTTCAATCAGATTCTAGATGGATTTCTCTCCCAAACATCCCGCTGCATTATCACAAGCCTCCACAGTCACAGAATCAGAGAAAATTTGATAGACATTAGGGCTGGAACGGACCTTGGAAGATCTTCGAGTCCAGCCCCCTGCCTCAGGGGCAGGAAGTCAGAAGGGGTCATAGGATCCCAGCAAGATAAACATCCAATTGTCTCTTGAAGGCGTTCGAAGTAGGTGCTTGAACCACCTCCGGCAGCAGTCTATTCCAGACCTTGGGGGCTTGGACAGTAAAGAAGTTCTTCCGTATGTCTAGCCTGAAACGGTCATGGAGGAGTTTGTGACCGTTTGACCATGTCATCCCTTAGGGCGCTCTGGTGAACAGACATTCCCCTAGACCCTAGTGAGCACCCCTTATAAATTTATAGGCAGACACCAGATCACCCCTGAGCTTGCGCTTGTCTAGGCTAAAGAGTCCCATAGCTCTCAGCCTCTCATCATAAGGTCTGTTTTCCAGACCTTTGATCATGCGCGTGGCACTCCTCTGGACTCTCTCAAGCTTCTCCACATCCTTTTTGAATTGTGGAGCCCAAAACTGGACACAGTACTCCAGCTGCGGCCTCATCAAAGCCGAGTACAACGGGAGAATGATGTCCTGGGATTTGCTTGAGAAGCATCTATGGATGCAAGCCAGCATTTTGCTCACTTTACTAGCTGCAGCATCACACTGATGGCTCATGTTCATCTTGTGGTCAATCATGACCCCCAAGTCCCAAAATTAGGGTTGGAAGGGGACCTCAGGAGGTTTAGTCCAAACCCCTGAGATTGCACCACCTCTCTGAGAAACCTGTTCCAGGTTTTACTACTCTTCTAGTGAGATAATTCTTCCTAATATCTAACCTAAACTTCCCTTGCTGCAACTTGAGACTGTTGCTCCTTTTTCTGTCATCTGCCACCACTGAGAACACTCTAGCTCCATCCTCTTTTCAACCCCCTTCAGGTAGTTGAAGGCTGCTATTAAATCCCCTCTCAGTCTTCTCTTTTCTAGACTAAATATGCCCAGTTCCCTCAGCCTCTCCCCAAAAGTCACATGTCCCCAGCCCCCAACCATTTTTGTTGCCCCCTGCTGGACTCTCCAATCTGTCCACATCCTTTCTGTAGTGGGGGCCCAAAACTGAACACAGTACTCCTGATGTGGCCTCACCAGTGCTGAATAGAGGGCAATAATCACCTCCCTGGACCTACTGGCAACAAACCTACCAATGCAGCCCAGTATGCCATTAGCCTTCTTGGCAACAAGGGCATGCTGCTGGCTCATTCAGCTTACTGTCCACTGTAACCCCCAGGTCCTCTTCTGCAGAGCTGCTGCCCAGCCAGTCAGCCCCCAGCCTGTACTGGTACATGAGACTGTTCTGTGCTAAGTGCAGAACTTTGTGTTTGTCCTTGTTGAACCTCATGAGATTTCTTTTGGCCTAATCCTCCAATTTGTCTAGGTCACTCTGAATACTAGCCCTACCCTCCAGTGTATCTACTACTCCCCCCTCCAACTTGGTGTCATCTGCAAACTTCCCAAGGATGCACTCTTTGTCTTCTTCCAGGTCGTTGATGAAGACATTGAACAAAACCAGCCTCAGGACCGACCCCTGGGGCACTCCACTTGATACCGGGTGCCAACTAGACATCGAGCCATTGATTATTACCCTCTAAGCCAAATGCTCCAGCCAGTTTTCTATCCACCTTACAGTCCATTCATCCAACCTACAGTTCCTTAACCCATATGTCCTTGCTGAGCTGCTGGCTATAGTAGCAACAAGGGGATGGATGGTGGAGAGGACATGCCAGCGTATGAATCTTATCATCAAGATAATCTATGTAGGTACTGCTGTTATTTCATTTCTCCAGTCTCTAGACTTTAACAAGCAGCTGGTCCTTAGGTTTCAATTTCACCAGTGCATGAGCCCAGCATTCCCTACAACCTGGTGAACCAACCTCCCTAGACACGTTCTGAAGGCCTTCTGGCAAACTCACAGTAAGCTGCAGTCAGCCTAAGGATGTCCAGGGTTAGGGAGCGTATGTTAGAATAGATCAGTTAAAATAAAGTCACAAAAAAGGGAGTTCAGAGGCTCTAGGCTAAACACAGAATGTCTGCACTTCTCAGTCAGGAGGAGGAAAACAGAGAAAGATAAAGTCATTTGAGCAGTTTGTGCCACATTTTGTACTTCCTCAGGGAAGAGATGTTTCAGCAAAAGGCTACTGGGTCAGCAAGACATTCCAAAGGCCAACTAGGAAGTACAGGCTGAGATAGAGAAAACTTTTACGCTGACATAACTGGCATTATACCAGTGTAAAAGGGTAGTGGATAGACGTGCACATCACCAAAGCAGGTAACTTCACCCAGTCCAGTGTAGTGTAACTCCTGAAAGAATCTCAGGAAACGCTACTGGCATAAATTATACTGACTTTTTTCCTGTCTGCTTCCATCCTGGAGTAGCTGTCTGCAGAAGGCAGACAGATTGTTACCTACTTCTCTGCCACTGTTCAGAGAACAGTAGCTGCATTTCTGCCTGTTCCTAATACCAGTGCAATTTATATCATTGCCCAAAACCAATGTAAATCAGTGCAGGGTATGCATGTGTCTGTCCAGGTCTCCAAGGCCCCTAACTAGGACTTTCTTATTAAACTCTTTTGGGAATGAACATATTTTATCACACATTAAACACTGTAAGAAAAATAAGTGCCACACTGGGTTAAACCAATGGTGCATCTAACCCCATATCCTCTATCTGACAGTGGCAGTAGTAGATGCTTCAGGGCATTGGGAACCAATCTTTCTGGCAGGCATGCCTCAAATTCAGCTCGAGTACCACTTTGATCCCCTTCCTCTTTTTTCTCCTACCCAATCTGGTGTGTGCTACACAGAGAGACTTTCCATGACACTTGGGGCACATGTGCTGCAGGTTAGTCACCCCTACTTTGGAAGGAAAAGTTATGAACAAGGCATGTCTAGAGTAATCTATCCCCTGCCATACCCTCCCAAACATCCATCCTCATTAGTTTAGATATAAGGATTGTTAAGTTTTGTTTAATAGCTATTAATGAATCTATCCTCCACACACTGGTCTAATCCCTTGTAGAACCTGGTCATGCTATTTGCCTCTACAACCTCTCCTGGCTGAAGTTACTATGTGACGAGTAAAAAAGAGTACTTCACCTTTTAAACTTCATTGGTGTTGCTATCCAAGTAGGTTTAACAGTAAATGGCCTGCATTCTCCTTACCTGGGAAGTCCAAGGCTGATTAGTACTTCCAGGAAACGTGGTGTTGGGATTGTTCTGTGGCTGGCCCTCTAGCCAGGAGATTTTTAGAGGATTATTTATCAGACCAGCTTCATTCTTCACTGCCATTTCCTATCAATGAGAACATTTGCCCATCACTATCTGAATTTCAGACACCATTCGTTCTAAACTCACTTTTTCAGTTTCAACCCAAAATCTAGGCCATATAGAGCACTAAACTGAGAATAACTGATCCACAGATGCTATAGTATCCTTACAGGAAGTCCACACCAGTATCAAACAGGGAGAGGATTTATGACAATCAGTGCATTTGATAAAGAGAATATATACTTGTTTTGATCTAAGGAATAAAAGAATAGACCCAGTCCTCATGCTGTGTATATTAGAGTAGGAGGGCTGCTTGGCTGAGAATTCACAGCTCCTGGCAGGTCAGTAGGGAAAATAAAGATTTTAAACCGGAATTAACCAGATTACACATGCCCCTCTAGTCCTGTAATCCACCTCCTAATAGTAGCTACTACTAAATGTATAAGTGAACTGGAAATTAGGTTTTAGGATTTCTGCTCCCATTAACCCTAGACTCCAGTGATATGTTTCTGCACTGTCTTGACTGTAAACATAATGCACTAAAGTATAACCGCCATTACTTGACTGGTTATAGCAGTAGTAAGAGCATCCATATCCTATTGCCCACCTCCAAGCTTCCCAAGAGTGTAAACCTGAGGTCTTCTGCTCAACTTACAGCAGCCTTAACTGACACAAATTCCACAACCGCACTCCCAGTCTTCTTACTTGAGATCACCAAATTGAGCACTTCACCATACTGTTAGAATCAATAAGAAAAGACAGGGCTATTGCAAATCCAGCTGAGAAGCAAGACACATCGCTGTGAAACATGACCAAAAGCTACAGCTGCTCCAGTTCAAGCATGTCTTTATGCAGACTGACGGAGGAGCTCTAACTGTCAGGGATAAGGGCCAGGATAAGATATCAGCTCCCCCACCAAGAGTCATTTTAAGAAATGTATGAATATAACTATGAGGTAGGTCAGAGGTACACTCACTGCTCCTGACAAGATGCATTGCAGGGCAGTGGAGTAGGAGGGCTGCTTGGCTGAGAATTCATAGCTCCTGGCAGGTCAGTCTATACCATCACGACTCAGGGGAAAATAAAGATTGTAAACCAGAATTAACCAAATTACACATGCCCATCTAGTCCTGTAATTCACCTCCCAACAGCAGCTACTACTAAATGTTTAAGTGAAGGGGAAAATAAATCCTAATTCTAATCTTTATACATGGTTACCAAAGAAGCCAGAACCACTGTAGGGAAAAGTGTATGAATGTGAGCCTGGGCACAGTTCAGTTGACAAATCTATAATGACAGCCTTTATAAGTGGTGTGAGAGGGAGAAAGGTACACAAGGAGGAACAATTAGAGCTACTCTGGTTATATATGTAAGTGCCACCAGAATTTTCTGCCCTTTCTTACAGCATCACGGTTGGGGGAAAGTCAAGCGGTAGAAAAGAGCATCTCAGAACAGGACCTTCTGCAGGATTCGCAGGAGAACTTCTTCTGAATATCCACCCTTTGTCTCATCATCTTTCTTGCATTTCCATCTTAGCTGGGAAAAGGAGTTGGAAGTTAATTTTGTCTACTTCAGTGCACTCTGCATACAGCTGTTGTAGGCTGCAGAATAAGCCACAGCCTGCCAATGACAACTGCACTCAATGATGCTGATAGAACACGCAAATTAAAGGGAAAAAACTTATACAGCAGGGAAGGGAGAAATAACTCCCAGTGAAAGAGGTCACACTATACAGCACCTGAAATTATTTTTCTCCAGGTAATGAGATGTTTGCAGTGCCTGAAGCACAGCCACCAGAATTCCAAGCTCAGACCTACCGGTTTCTATGTCAAACAGCAGGGGGAAAAAAGTGGGGAAAGGACTTTTTTTTCTTTTTTTAAGAGGAAAGCTAACTGAAACCATCTATCAGCATCAAGAGCACTAGGCAGAGAATATCAGCTCTTTCCCAGACTGGAGATGTCCCTGGTTTGGAAAAAAGCTGAGATGCTCCTTCTGGAAGCAAGTGCCCATTGGTTTCCAATATGGCAAAGGCTAGTAGCCAGTTTTCTCACCTGGCCTGATTTTTAAGGAATGTCTTACTTTGAGTTTGGGAGTCACTTTGCCTTCTGCTCCATTCCCTTCTTGTTTGCCTAGAAAGAGGAAAAAAAAAGAGTTGTATAACATAAGGGCAAACAGAAACACCACACAACATGTCAGAACATATGGACATTGTACTAGCCATTCTGTCAAGGAACTGTGGGGGCACTCTTCACCTCTACAGTCTTCTACTGTTGCTGAGAATGGCTCACTACCATAAGAAGGGCCCCTACCATCAACCAGATGCTGGTAGCTGCCAGCATTTTTTATATCTTGTTGCCCATACTTGCCTTGATCAAAACCAGATGTCACAAAGACAAATACAGGCAGTGTAGGAGCCTGTGCTCCTACAACAGCTCCACATAATTGAAGCTTCACTATGAAGTAATTGTGAAAATATGGAAAACAAAATTAAAACTAACGTTGATTGGGAATATCTGTTGTGCAGAGTTATGCCAGCAACACCTTGCTCTTAATTTCCCCTTATTTTCACCTTAATCTCTGACCATCTCCTCTCAATTTCCCATCTGTAAAGTGGTAATAACAAAGCACAAGAAGCTTCTGGTGGATCATGGAAGAGAAATTAGCTCACCTGACTTCCAGTGTTTATATTTTTTCCTTCCATACAAGATCAATCATTGCTGTGCAGGATAAAGAGAACTGAATCTATCCCCTGCTAGAATGGAAGGGGCATGAAGTAAGGGGCCCAGCAATCTCCCTAGTAAATTTCCCTCTCAATCTGGGAATGGTCTAACTCATTCAGATCAAAGCAGTATTTTCTGAATCATACACAGCACTGTACTTTGAGCCCAGGGGACAGAATGTTAAAGAAGTAAGCAAGGAATTGCTTTACAGGTATATGGTTCAGGTGGAAGATTCAAGACTATATAAGGAGGCAGCACAAGGGATGTGGACAAAACTCAGTGTAACAGGGAGCCTAGAGCTCCTGTTACTTTAAAGAATAAACCACAGCAGGGGGACCCTCAGGTTGGGAAAGCTACCTATCATGGGCTGAAGGATAACAGGTCCCCAGGGATTTACAGGCGAGGCGTGCCTATTGCAAAATGAACTATGCTGCAGCAGTACAATAAAGCAGAGCCTGCATGGGCAGCAGAGTGCCTACTGCAGTGCTAGCCACTCCGTAACAGTTCTGTAAAGCAGAACCCAGCAGAGCAGACAAGGCACTGCTAAAATGGCTAGACAAGCAGCAGCAGGCTACCCTTGAGATCAGTAAGTAAGCCTAATCAGGGTACACCTGCAGACTGCCCAGGGGAGTCACCTGCCTGGAAAGGGGCAGGGCCTGGGAGACAAACCCAGGGCAGGTAGTCTAGCCTCAGATGCTGAAGGGTAAGGAGCTCTGCTGCAAGCTGGCTGGCTAGATGACTGACTGAGACTCACCAAGCAAGGAGCTGAGGGCTGGTAGGGGACTGAGACCCAGAATGAAGAGAGAGTTTAGGAGATGGCCAGCAGACTAACAGTTATGTTAGAGGCAGAGTGCCTATGTTTTTCTGTTTGAGTTTTGACTGGTGGTTTGGGTTTGGGACTACTGAGGAGGTGGAGGTCCTGGCCATGCCCGAGAAGCATGTGACTACCTTAAGCTCAGCCAGGGGGTGGGATTCAAATTGTGAGTGTAGTAGAGACAGGGCCAGGGCCAGTGCCCAAGCAGGACAAAAGCCAGGACCAGGGACTCTACCCCAAGATGGGTGAACTCATAGCCTTGGAGGGGCTAGAGCTAGGGTCAGGGACTGGTAGCCCAGGAGAGGCAAGATCAGCCAAGAGGGGCAGAGACCAGGAACAGGGTCCCAGAAGCCCCAGAAGAGCAAATTCTACAGCCAAAGGCTCAGAGTGAGAAACCCAAGGGCCAGAGACACTGTCGACTGACAGGGCTGAGGCTGAGACAGCCAGACCCAGAGCAGTGGGTCAGGGCTGGAGACTTGCAGCCAGACAAAAGAGGCTAAAGCCAAGGGGGCTGAGGTCTCTACAAGGAATAGAACTGAACGTGTGCTGAGCAACAACTGTGAGACATGGGCATGGCTGTAGGGGAGGCCAGAGCTGTGAACAGCCCATAAGGCAACAGGTACCCTGGTTGGTATGTATAGGCCAGGAGGGCCAACTATGAGGACGGGGTTGGGACCTGAAACATCTGAGAGGGATTTGCTGGTAGGAAGATAGTTTGAAGCTCACTCAAGAACCCTTGAGCAGCTTCCCTTAAAAAAAAAATAAAAAAAAAAAATCAATTAATCAAGATATGGCAGGCAGGAGAGAAGGGAGGGTACCTTAGAACTAGAGTCAAACAGGAGCCGCATGATCACTAAGGGGCATCAGGGCTGCCCCAGGAGCACTGGCACTGTTACATTCAGTTATTGGTGCATAAGGGAACTACTTACAGTACCCAAGGTGCCATGAATATTTAGGGGCTGACCACTTTAAGCACATAAACTTTCTTATCTCAGACAGCAGTGCAAGAGATAGGGAAAGAAGCTCAGGAGTGAAGTCTTGAACTTAAAACTTTGCTGATTTCCTGTTGCATGTGAGAGTATGTGCATGTATGTGGGGGAGGAACAAACACCTGCATATGAGAGATCAGAGAAGTAAGTCCCAGGCACACCTGTGACTGCAGTTTATATAACTGACCTTCCATAAGTTGAGCCTCTCTAGGTGACAGACACTACACATCACTTCTGAGGAGTAGTGGTGGCTTTCATAAGTAACTAGTTTCCTAACCCCCTGGCAAACTAGAGCTGCTCTCCTGGTTGCTTAAACTGTGCAGGACCAGAATGGAGAGGGTGAATGCCTGTAACTGATTCATATCCCACTTTAGACTATCTTCCAAGCTCTACAGCAGGGAGCCCCTTTGGGGACATCCAGGTTCAAAGTGTCATAAAGAATGTATTTGCATTCCCAGAAAATGGAAAGGAGGTGGGGTGCAGAAGATGGCAAAGAACTTTATTTCCCCTCCTCCACTGCACTGGATCATCAAGCTCATGTGGGAGGCATTTCAGCAGGACTATTAGTACCACCTGCCTCCACATGCAATTCTCACCAGGGTGCCATACAGGAAGCTGAGATGTGGGTGTTTAATGAGTAGGGAGTGGTGCCCCTGCATGTTAACTCATGAAAATTTGGGGGCTTGTGAAGCATTTGGTTTGGACAAAGGCTCCAATCTCATCTGCCCATACCTTGGACTCGCTCTCTCTCAAGCCGGATCTGTTCCTGAATGAGCCTCTGCTGCTCTTCTAACTGCCTGGAGCCCTCTTCACGCAGACGTATGATCTGTAGCCAAGACAAAGTGAACAAATAAGGTGTACATGTGAGCCAGTTATATCAATGTAACTTACCTGTAACTTATATTGCCTGTAGGTCAGGGTGAGAGCACACAGACAACCAGCAATTCTGTTTTTACCCCATGGTAAGTGAAATCTAAACCATTAACCCTTTTTACCCCTTTTCCACTGAGGGCTCCGCTAAGACTCCCTCCCCAAACATCTGAGGCCAGGATTATCTCACATAGACACCCCTCTTCCTATGGGCTCACAGAATCGCTTATTCCCAAAGCTTTGCACTAAGCCATACTTCATGCAAATTTATAGAACCATAGAAAATTAGGGTAGGAAGGAACCTCAGGGGTCCAGGGGTTGGACATCCAGTTCAACCCCCTGCTCAAAGCAGGACCGGACCAGCCCCAACTAGATCCCAGGTCTTATAAACCTCCAAGGATGGAGGTTTCACAACCACTCTGGGTAACTTGTTCCAGTGCTTTACTACTGTCCTTGAGACAGTTCCTCCTTACATCTAACCTCAACTTCCCTTGCTGCAACTTAAGACCATTGCTTCTTGTTCTGTCACTGCCACCACTGAGAACAGTCTAGCTCCATCCTCTTTGGAACCACCCTCCAGGTAGTTTAAGGCTGCTATTAAATTCCCTCTTAGTCTTCTTCTCCAGACTAAATAAGCCCAGTTCCCTCAGCCTCTCCTTTTAAGTCATGTGCCCCAACACCCTAAACATATTCATTGCCCTCCATCAGACTCTGTCCAATTTGTCCACATCCTTTCTGTAGTAGGGGGGCCCAAAACTGGACATAATATGCCAGATGTCATCTCACCAGTGCCAAATAAAGGGGGAAAATCACTTCCCTCAATCTGCTGGCAACACACGCAGGTCAGTAGCTGTAAGCTTTCTTGGCAACAAGGACACACTGTTGGCTCATATTCAGCTTACTGTCCACTGTAAGCCCCAGGTCCTTTTCTGCAGAGTTGCTGCCCAGCCAGTCAGTCCCCAGCCTGTATTGGTGCATGGGATTGTTCCATCCTAAGTGCAGCACTTTGCACTTCTCCATATTGAACCTCATGAAATTTATTTTGGTCAAATCCTCCAATTTGTTGAGGTCTCTCCGAAACCTAGCCCTACCTTCCAGGATATCTTCTACTTCCCCAGCTTGATGTCATCTGCAAACTTGCTGAGGGTGCACTCTGTCCCATCATCCAAGCTGTTGATGAAGATATTGAACAAAACTGGCCCCAAGACCAACCCCTGGGGCACTCCACTTGAGACTGGCTGCCACCTAGACAGTTCATTGATTACTACCCTCTGAGCTTGACAATCCAAGTCTAAGCTCATCATCATGGCTATCTGCCCAAAGGGTCTTGCCCACATTTCTGCTAGGAGTGGATCAACCCACAAATGGTTCCCATTACCTCTTGCTCTAATGTTCTGGTTATTTGGAGCTCTTCCTCTTCGCTTACACGAGCTTGGGCTTCTCGTTCCCGGGCTTCAAGGTCTGCAAAAAACATTTCCAGTTATTGCCACAGTGGTCTACAAAGCCAAGTGACATGTCACCAGGAGCCAAAACTCTCTGCCTAGACTTGGCTGTTCTTATTGTTCCTGCCCTCAACTCTCTTCCTGAAGGGTAGTCCCAACCTCCCATCTACATCCAGGTTCAGCAATGAGCAACTTGCATCATTAATTCAGCAAAACAAGTCCCATGTGTTTAGGAGGTTGGAGTACAGGACCTGAGGATCCCTTCTTCAATCCCATAATTCTATGAAAACTCAAAAAAGGCTTCACCCCATCCCCCTTCTGCTGTTTGCAGGGGTTGATCCCAGGGGGAAATCTGAACAACCGGAGTTCCACAAGGAATGACACAAGAGTTCAGCCACTATGGGGAAAAGAAGTTTAACAGGAAATAGGGAATTCTAGGGGTGGAAGAAATGCAAATATCTCCCACTGTCTTAGACTTTACCCCATGGAAAAAGGGAGCAGTGTCAATTTTCCTACCAAGTTTCACTTTTTTCCTTCTGTCGTCAAGTTTTTGAGTCCTTTCTGCTGCCTGCTTCTTCGCTTTTCTCACTCTGTCATATGCTGCCTGTTTAAGGGAACAGCAGAAAGGATGACATGCTGTAAAACTTGGGGAGAAAGTGAGGCATGACAGTTACTGAGACATTGTAAAACTGGAGCTAGACCTTTTTTCCACCTAGTGCTGGGGGCTTTCATGAAAAAAACTGGATGTCAGCTCAGGTACTCAGAAAACAGAAGAACAAAATAGGACCGACCACTTCAAGTTGTAGCATGGAAAGGTGAAGTGTAAAGGGTGCCAGACCCAGGAATTATCCTAAAATATTTTTGAGAGAAACCATGACCCACCTTTAGAAGTGAGATCATTTTGGTTTCCTGAGCCAGCTATAAGCAACCATTGGTGGCACTGGCACAAAATGAGTCAGAATAATTATTTAATTTACATCTGACGGTGACAGATTGGAGTTTGCTTAGAGCAAAGTTTTACACTAAAAATGTCTAATATATAGGATAACTTTACTCACAAGCTGGATGTATAGCTTGACTTGACTTAGAAGATATTGTCTAATTGGTGACACCTGTAATTCTTCACTAAAAATATCAGGTTCAGCAGTTACATAACACAGTATAGCTCTTATGGCACCAGGTACAGCTCTGGCTCTTTTACAGGGAGCAGTGAAGTTATGCTGATTTATGTTAGTTGAGAACCTAGCCCATTAATCTTTATAGCATCTCAGTGGTAGGTAAGGCCCTTATCCATCTCAGAGTCATGCACATGCTTAAATTACACATTGCAAATCCCAACTGAACTGAGTGACACACAATGCAACGTGAAGTCAGGCATGTCTCTGAGTATTCATTTAACTTTAGACTAGGAGACGAGTTTTTTTTTTTCCCTGTCTTGACAGATCTTTGGGTAAAGTGGAATTTTGAGGGAGGGAATGGGGCAGGGGAAGGGGGTAGTGCCCAGCTAGGACGGGGCGTAGGACAGAGCTGCAGGCAGCTTGTCCAGTGGATCAGCGTCCCAGAGCTTAACAATGGCAGTGGGGGTGCTTGAACTGGCTGGGCAGCAGCCCCTGCCCCACTCCCTCCCTCACCCTGGGGGGGGGGGTCTTGATCTACCCACCTACACCCCCTCCCTCCATAGACTTACCTGCAGGGAGCTGCTCTCCACACTGCCCGGCTGCATTCCTGGCTATGTGTATGCATGAGGCCGTGCACATGCATGCAGCGCCCCATGCCCCGCTCCTGGGAGCTCCAAAGCAGGATCCCTTGCAGGGTGGAATGCTGCCTACCTGCAAGGGGAAACCTGCCATTTCCTGAGGGAACCCAGGCATCCAAGGGCCCTGGCCCCGAGGGTGAGAGGGAACAGAGGTGTTTAGGGGCCCTGGCCAGAAGGCATAATTAATTATATTTATTGGTGAACATTACCAGCTAAACTCGACAAAAAAAGCCAATAGCGTATATTTCCCTTTTATCGGTGCCAATCCGATATATTGGTGCACCTATACTAGATTTTGTAGACTTTCTTGGGAAACTGAACAAGATTCATATATAGTAAAGAGAAATGCACCTTGAAATTAAAGAATTCACTGCTCAGTTCTTCATAAGTCTAATCATGACTGTGGAGACAGCAGTTGGGGGATCAAAAGAAATTGCAGGTATTCAGTCTCTGAATCGAAGCCTACTTTGTTTGCTGTTGTTAGCCAAGGACACGTAGTTTAAACATAATATTTCAGAGTTCTCTTCTACTCAGCACACTGTTTCTGATGGAAATATATACATAGCAGATGGGACCCAAAACACTGGCCTAGGTTTTCTGTCTATCCTCATCTGAGCTCTGATGGCCAAAAAGCCATACTGGAAACAAGGAACTTCCTTATAAAAAGATGCACAGGATGTAACAGATAATCCTGGAGGCTCAGAGTTATAAAGGGGGCAAAGTATGTGAGACAGGAAAGAAAGGACAACTTCGATTATTTCTCCACTTAGACATGTACACTAACAGATATGAACAATGTGCACATATCAGCATGACCAAGAGATGGGCATCCTTACCCTTGCTGCTGCATCGGTTAGTACAGTTAAAGCCTGAGACAGCTGGTGGAAGACTTCCGCTAGGGATAGAGAGGAAAAAAAAAATATTTAAGACACAGAAAACCAAGTAAACAGCTCACAGGATTTCTGGATAAGTCTCTGAACAAGTAACCCTCATGCAAGGGTTCTAGAGAATATGAGAGAAAATAATAGCCTCTCCACAGAATTTATAGGCTGACAGACAACAAGGGCATCTGGAATTTAGTTCTATGCATGATTAACAAAGCTTCTGTTTAAAAGAAAAAATAAAAGTTTCCAGACCACCTGATTATGATGCAAGTCTTGACTAGATGAATTAAAAAGTGTGAGAAACCTCTTTCATATCAAACTTAATATCATATTTAAGAGTTATTAACAGTCAAACCTAAAGGAAAGTATTCACACTGTTAACTCTCTTAATTCCTGATCATTTTACCTAAAGGAACCAACTGATGTGCTTATCCCACCACCTCAGGTTGCTTCTCTTGCCTACTTGTATGTCGAAAGCCTGTCTTCCTGTCACCCATTTACTGAACCCCATTTCCTCTGTGACAGCCTTTTCACCAAAATTATCAGTTTGAAAAGTCTGTGGCACAGCAAGCTAAAATTTAGCTTAATTAAATATCTGGACAAAGAGCAGGAGCTATGGCACACATGGTGTAGCAGAAAGCCCCCTTTTCCTCTTGCCTGCATTTGCTCTTCCCTCTGGATATGTTTCTCTTTTTCTACCTTTTCTTCCTTCCTCTCTCTTTCACTTTAAGATAAGGAATTGTGTTTTAAAATTTGTGTGGGCGCATTTTGTATCTCCCCTTGTAGTTTGGTATTTTTATCTATTTGTGTGCCATGGCATTTGTAGCTTACATTTTATACTCCTCACCTTTCAACTTTCAACTAAATGTGTTTTAGTAAGTTATACATTGTAACAATGTTAACAAGCGCAGGAATCAAACTGTCCTTCTCTGTATCAGGTGGGCCCCTGAAAGAGGGAGTGAATCAGTGATTGAATATGTAACAAGGTAGCACACAGCAATTAACACCTGGGAAGCTGCAGATCAACCAAGGGAAGAACTCAATAGAAGACAATGTATCAACCGGGAAATCTCTAAACTAACTGATCAAGGGCTAGAAGCCCTGGCCTGAGTTGATCAACGCTGGGGACCAACTTTTGGGCTGAGTATCTCCAGATCAACTGCTCCCAGAGCCCTATTCAAAATTCATCAACGGACTCCCAAACCCGCACGTACATGCAGACGACCCCTGGGGCTGACAGATGCCGTCCAGTAGCCACCGAGGGGGGGAAGTCCCATGAGGGTCAATGACCCCTGGATTGGGCAAACCTGAAAACTGGGGAGTCACCAAAGTCTGCCACGGACAGATAAAAGGCAGTGAAAAGTGACCCTCAGTGGCGCCCTTTTGATCTCCAACTTGACCAGCACCCGACCTGTCCAGTCAGAAGGACCAGCCGGCAACCCCCTTCTGGAAGATAACACTACGCTGAAAGAAGCCTCAACGACAGACTCCAGCGCTTGAAGGATAGGTATACCTGACTCTGTAGCCTGCTACTGTGTGTGCATGTGTGTGGGGACCAGCCCCAAGGTTTATGATTACAGTGTTTCAATCCGCCTAATAAACTAGAATTTTAAGGATCCCGAGTTGGACATTTGTAGCCAACAATGGCATTCATTCATTTTCATATTTAAAACAGTTAAGGTTTGATTCATCTGAATGTAAGTGAAGCTGCTGCAGAATGCAGGGACCCTGCCCACAACTTAACTCCACTTTGCTCAACATACAGTGACTTGCATCTAACAGGGATACAACCTCCTGATAACAGGCACTTCCAGAACATAAACAACAGGATATCAACTTTCCATTAGAATAGAGATAAAGAGTTTTCCTATCTACAGGGAGATTTCCAGGAACAGAAATGAGAATTGTATGCAGCTCCCATCTGAGCTGTACATTTAGCCTCAGGACTCAGTTGCCGTGTGCTGCTAAACAAGTTTCCTACCCACCAACAGATGTGGATACACTGCATGATGCGCACATGTTTCCATGGGTTATGGGCAAAAGCAGAGCTGTGCTACAGCAAACAAATATGAACACTCCCTGTTATCCATGCAGCTGGGACTGACAGGGAGAACCTGTTTGTATACACACAGATTGATCTTACCTGCTTTAGGATTATCTGGGTTCTTATCTGGATGGCAAGTCAGGGCCTTTTGTCTGTAGGCTTTCTTAACCTGTAGGAGCCAGAAAAGAGATTCACTGATCAGAATGACCCTCCAGAGCGAGAGGTATCCATGACAAAAGCATGTATGTAATTTTTTTTTTTTATTTTCTAATCAAGTGCATGGATTTTATTTAAACTCAAGCACTTCACTTAAATAAATGAATTACGGTGAAGGGCCAACGCATACTACAGGGCTGAAAGATTTAGAAAATAATAATAAAAGGCATAAGGAAACAACTGGTAGCTAGCTAACTACAAGAAAATATCCTTCTGCAACAACAAGAGACTGTTTAAGGGCCAACATGCAACCTCCCTGTAGCAGTATCTTTGCTGATTAACATCATACTGCAACAAAAAAACATTCCAGTCCAAGATGCCAAGTACTCAGGGAGCCACATCTGAAACCAAAACGAGTTTCTGAAGGATAGAAATTTCACTCCTACATACAGCATGTTACAGTGATACAAATCTCAGGGTCAAAAATAACTGGAATAGTATAGCCAAGACCAGGTCTAATTAACTGACTGGAAGACTGTATCTCAGTGTAAGGTGGAAGAGGATGTTCTTACAGATGTGCCTGGGGGGTATAGCACATAACATACAGTGCAAGGGTTTGGCAGGGAAAAGAAATTCTGGCCAAAATATGTAGTATTAGTAACTGCCATAAACCCAGCTAGGGAGATAGTGCTATAGAGATGATGAACATACTGTATTTCTGACACTTCAGAGTCAAGTCAACAACAGTTTTCTAGACTAAGTCACTAAGCAGGATGTTAATCATCTGAATGCTCTTTACCATTTGAAAATGCTTTGTGCAAGAAAAGAAATGCTACAAGAAAGAAGAACAGTGTCTGTATAACTGCAAAGGAGGCCTTTTACAAACTGGGAAAAGGAAACCTGTTGTATTCAGACACCACCTGGTGGACAAAAATGAGAGGCTAACAACAAAAGAGAGGGGCTTGGCAACCTATGGCTCATGGGCCACATCCGGCCCACTGAGCTTTTGAGTCATGGCGTCTGTGGTGGGGGAGTTCTCCCTGCACTGTAACGCAGCTGGGAGCCTGAGGCATCAGCAGAGGAGGGCTTTCTCTGTGCTGTGCCAGAGCCAGGCAGCAGGGAGAAGCAACAGAGTAAGCCAGGCCCCAGCGTCTGCCTGCCTCAGAGCTGAGCTGGGTCATTCCAACCCCCTGCTGGAAAACATTGCTGATCCCTGCAATAGCCCTTTATTGGGAACCTATTGGCGAGACCCTACTAAACAAAGTAAAGTCTTCTCAAATGATAAGTAATCCACACCATGGACAGTCAAAAGAATTTTCCCATATAATGACCTCAGTGAGGCTTCCAAACACCTGGCCCACCTAACCATAACAACTCCCCTTCACCAACTGCTTTGATGAACAAAGGTCGCCCAGACGTCTGAGTTGTTTCAAGTATTTGAAACAAAGCTTGCGCCCAGTGCCGGGAAGATTGCTACTGCTGCTGGCCCAAGGCAGCAGTAGCAGCCTTCCGCCATCCGGCGTGCAGACCTGGGGGCCTACACCCCACACGAGCAGTCTGGCACAGCTGCACCAAACACTGCCTGGCAGGGGTGAGCGGGGGCAGGGGGCTTTCCTCCACGCTCAGCAGCAGGTTCTGCCCAGCTTCTGCTGCAGCTCAGCCCCAAGGGGTGAGCCCGGAGCTGGCATGGGGCCCAGGCTGGAAGCAGCAGCAGGTTACGAGCTGGTGCTCAGCATGGGGAAAAGCAGCTGCTCCCTCTTCCAGTGGCCAGCACCCTGTGCTGCAGCCACTTGGAGCCCACATGGGGCTGCCTGTGCCTGCTCTCTGGTGTTGTGGAGGAAAAGCAGGACAGTCCTGCCCAGGGGAGTGGGCCCCTGATCTGTGTGCTAGATGACAGGAGGCTGCTGCTGCTGCCTTGGGCCAGCAACAGCACCAATCTTCCAGCATTGAGCACAGGCTGCGCCCAGCATCAGTCCCAGGCGGCAGCAGCAGCCTCCTGTCATCTGGCACACAGATCCGGGGTCCCACACCCGAGAAGAGTACGGCACAGTCCTGCAGCCCTCCCCTGATCCGTGTGCCAGATGACAGGAGGCTGATGCTGCCGGCTGGGATGCCAAGTAAGCCCAGCTTTGAAACTTGAAATGTTTTGAGTGCCCTTGTTTTGTTTCAAAGCTGTTTCGAAGGCTTTTGTTTCGTTTCAGTTTCATTGTTTCGAGCTTGAAATGCATCAAAACAGCTTCGAAATGAAACACCTGGCAAAATTTCACACAGCCCTACTGCTCACGTCACTTTAACAAGATTAACTTTGTTCAGCAGAAAACAGTTGGTATTTACAGTTTCCTTATTTACTTTCTATAGGAGAGTCAGCTTCCCCATTTGTTTCTATAGGTCTTTAACACAGGAAAATAAGGAAAAAGAAGAAGAAAGAAAACAAAACAAGAAAAACGCAATGGTGAAACCTCAATATTGACAATTAGACTGAAGAACGGGTATGGGATCTGATGCTACTTTAAATCTATTGCGTTGCCAAAGAATATTTAAAAGCTTAACATTTCCCTCTCAAGGGCTGTAAACAAACACCAGAAGTGAAATTCTGCCCAGGTGAAGTCAATGGAAAGTTTGCTATTAACTTTAGTGGGACAAAGATCTCATCCCATGTACTTAAGACAAGGTGACAGAGGACATAACAGCAACTACAGGGCAGACTACAATCAGCAAACAAGGAAACACTATTAAGGAACACAATCAACAATGAGTAAGAATGAGCAATGCAACACTGGCAAAACTCCAAATGCCATGCTGGTTATTAATAAAAGTATCCGAGGCCAAACAAGAAAAATTACTTCACACAATTAACAAACAACCAATACCCAACAAACAGTTTCTAAAATACAGGTAATTATTTGGGGGGGGCATGAAGAGAAGGGGGGGAAAGGAGTATGCTACAAGGCGTTAAAAACATGTAGCCCCACAAGTTATTCTGCTGTGCCTTTCATCACGTTCAACCTTTGCTCCTGCGTTTCCAAAGAGGGAAATAATACAGATTGGAAATAAGGACGCTGGTTTATCACAGATAAGGCTGCCACGCCATGCACAAACCACAACAACCCTGAGACTGCTTTAATTTACACTGAGGCTGAGACAGGTCCCCACACAACCCGGGAGCCTAGAGAAAAGCTGAGGTACCATAAAGCAGCCGGTTGCTTTCCTGATCTGGGGACAGCCATGTGTGGAATGAAGAGCTGGACCCAAACGCACCTCTAGATCCTGCCACTAGGCTGAGCAGAAGAGTAGCTATATTAGGTGCACTGTCACTTCGTATCCAGTCTGTGCTTTAGATCCAACCAGCAGCCTGAAGGCGTGAGGGGTTAACCTGTGCCAGCTGCTGTTCCCCCCATCCCTCCAGCTGGAGGTTCAGCCTCCGCCCCCTCACTCCAGCCACCCTGTTCCTGCCCTTGCCCCAAAGAGCCTCTTGCTGAGGTTTTGGCTGCACTGCTCTGCTTGCCTTTTCCTTGGTGCACTCCCCACCCCTGGCCCCACCAAGACCTCCTGGTCAACCTCCTTCTGGACCTAAGCAAGCTGGCCACATTGCTGACCAGGAGGCTCTGGTGTGGGGTGGGGACATCTTCCTGTCCCTCATCTGTTCAGGTCTCTGGGCAGTTTCACTGGGCAGCGTCGACTGGCTTCTTGGACTCATTGGAGGACCAGTGGGTGCCAGAGCCATCCCGGGGGGGGGGGGGGCAAATCAGGGTGACTGCCCTGGGCCTTGGGGGGCTCCGCAGAGCTGGGTTGGGCCAGCTTTGTGTCTGGCCTCCCCCACCCCGCTTCATCCAGGCAGGGATGGGGGCCCAGACAGGGTGCAAGGCCCAGGGCAAATCAGCCTGTGCAAACCCCACACAGGCTGATTTGCCCTGGGCCTTGCACCCTGCCATGGTTGTCTCTGGTGGGTGCTACCAGTGCGCTCTGCCCCGGTGCCCCTTGGGTGTGCTTGGTTTGAACCTGCGACCCTCACTCCCTCCCTGTTCTTCTTGGATCTATCCCAAGGAATCAACTATTTCTTTCCCATCTGCTATGTTCTCAGCAGCCCCATTTAAGGAAGGCTTCTAGCTTTACATGACCAGCCCAGACCCACACTGCCCTGAGGGTAAAACAATGGGCCGGCCAAATCTCCAGCCAGAGATTTTTTATTTATTTTAAAAAAATGTATTTTGTGTTCCAGGTCAAATTAGTCAAATCCATTCCAAATCACATCAACTGAGCAGAACTCGATCACTCCAAAAACCATATCGACTGAGCAGGCAGAACTCAATTGTTCTAAACACCATGTACGGTGCTGCAACTGATGAGCATCCTTCATCCCAGACCTCTCACCCTGGGACTTCGTATGCTCCCAAATCCATTGGCAGGCATCCTATGTGCAGGTCCAAGCCCGGGGCTCTTGGGGTGCGGATGCCCCCAGATACTACAGGTAAGCATCCTCCATCCCAGACTCTTTAGTCCGGGGCTTCAGATACTCCCTACACTAGATCTTACCCCACAAGCAGTGAAAAGGTAGGGTTGCCAACTCTGACTGAAGCTATTCCAGATTTTTTTCCCCAACATGACAATGTCATTAATAGGGGTGCACTGTTAGAGATTTTTTGGGCCGATGGCCAATTTTTAACAAGTCATATCACCCAATACCGATCCGATTGCCAATATGCAGCCAGGCAGTTATGTGGCTGGTAAGTCTGCAGTGGGGGAAAGGGCAATGGGGGAAGGGACATGGGGGGGCACAGATCGAGGCCCCCGTGGTGAGGGAGGGAGTGGGGCTGGGACAGGCACTGCTGGGCAGAGTGCGGGACGAAGCCGAGAGTGGCTGGGGGGTATGGGGTGGCTTCTGCTGCTGCGTACATCCCTTATCTGTGTGCAGCATGAGGGGCATGTGCCCCTGGATCTGCGTGTGGGGTGAGGCCAGGCTGCCACTGCAGGCTGGGGCGGTGCTGGGTGGGGCTAGGGTGCTGCTCTTCCCAGCAGGGGATGAGCCAGGCTACACTCAAGGTGGGCGGTGGTGGAGCTGGGAGGGGCTGCAGTCACCCCAAGATTTGCCATAGCCCCTGTCCCAACATCACCGCCACCCACCCCGAGTGCAAATCTGAAGGCACATTTAGAGATTGTTAGGGGCTGGAAGGGACCTTGTAGAACATTGGGTCCAGTCCCCCTGCACTAGGCAGGAAAAGACAACCAGTGGGGTCAAGTGACCCCAGCAAAGTGACTGTCCAGTCTCCTTTTGAAGATTTCCAGAATAGGTGACTGCACCACCCCTGGAGGGAGTTTATTCCAGCCTGGACACCCTGACTCTGAAGGAGTTTTTCCTGAAATTGAGCCTGAAGCAGCCTTCCAGGAGTTTGTACCCATTGCTCCTGGTCTTCCCCAGGGGTGCCCTGGTGAACAGCTGTTCACTGAGTTCTTGATGTACTCCCCTAATGCAGCAGTAAGCTGCTACCAAGTCCCCTCTCAGCCTTCTCTTTGTACGCTGAAGAGGCTCAAGTCCCTCAGCCTTTCCTCGTACGGCTTGTCTTCCAAGTCCCTGATCATACAGGTGGCTGTTCTCTGGACCATCTCAAGTTTTTCCACATCCTTGCTGAAGTGTAGTGCCCAGAACTGGACACAGCACTCCAGCTTCAGCCTTACCAGTGCAGAGTACAGTGGGAGTATCACTTAGTTTTGCATGAGATACAACAGTTAATGATTGCAAATGCGTTGTTTGCCCTGCTGGCCACTGCAGCACACTGCTGGCTCATGTTCATACAATGGTGGATCACTACTTCTAGGTCCCTTTCGGCCGTGGTGCAAGTCAAATTGTTGCCACCGAGCCTGCAAGTATGTTGGGGATTGTTTGCCCCCAGATGGAGCACCTTACACTTCTGAGTGTTGAACTTTATCTGGTTCTGATCGGCCCAACTCTCCAGCCTGTCCAGGTCTACCTGTACCTGCAACCTATCTTCTGGCATGACCACGCTCCTCCATAACTTGGTGTCATCTGCCCCACCCTGTAAGAGCCACTTGTGGCTCTGTCCTGCACTCTGCCTCGGCTGTGCAGCACCTGCCCTTGTCCCTGCCCCAGCCCCACTCCCTCCCTCACCAGAGGGCCCCGCCCCCTCCTTCACAACAGATTTACCAGCCAAACCCAACTGCTCTCCACACTGCTGGGCTGAGCTCCTGGCTGCCTGCATGCTGTGCTACAGCTGCATGCATGCACAGACATTATTGGCCACATCAGCCATAAAAAGGCAATTACCAATACTGTCAATTTTCCTCATATCGGTGTTGATCCAATATGTGATCCACATATCAGTGCACCTCTAGTCATTAATTGTACTGTTCAACCTGTTCACAGTATCAATCTCCTGGATTGCTTTCAGTAGTCACCAGGGGCTTGATGCAGATTCTGGTAGATTCCTGGGGGCCAATCCGGGAGGGTTGGCAACCCCACAGAGAAATGATTTGTCCACTGGTGCCCCAAACTCGTTGGAGGGCCAGAAGGTGCTGCCACATTGCGTGTCCTGACGGTGCCCCTTGCCACCCCTCCTGCCCCAGCCCCGCAGCTGTGCCGGGGCTAGGCCCACCGGGCGTCATGCACCAGGCAGCCCTGGCCCGGGGGACTAGAAGACCCCGGCCTGCCAACGTTCTTCTCATTTGCATGGGCCCGCCCCTCCAAGGAGATGTCGAGGATGTACGAGGAAAGTAGGGATCACGCTGGGTGCCTGTGAAGTCACGCACGAGGAGGAAGAGGGGGTACAACGCATGCGCAGTGTAACCGTGGGGCAGAAGCCGACCGGGGCAGCGCTGGGGGAGGTGTGGGGATAAAAGCGACCGCAGAGTAGGCCCCGCCCCACGCACGCCACAGTGGTCGCTGCCCCGCGCCATCCCCAGGGCCTTGGGCCCCGGCGGGGTGGGAGGGCCCCTGACCTCCTTGTCCGACGCCTTCTCCGCGACGCCCAACAGCGCGTACAGGTCCCGCTCCAACATCTCCTTATCGACCGCCATCGCCGCGGCCGCCCACTAGCCCCCCCCGCGCACTGGCTGCTGGGACTTGTAGTCTCTGTGGCCTCGACCTCGCCCGCGATTGGCGAGGTCTTAAGGAGGGCGTCGGACTACAACTCCCGCCGGGCCACGCGCGGCCATTTCGGAAGCGCTGCTTGGCGGAACTGCGGCTCCCGCCAGGCTGTGCGCGGCAGGCGCATGCCCTGGGCAATGTAGTGCTGGGGCGTTCGGCCCGCAGTCTCTGCGGGCGGTGGCCAGGGGGAGGGGACTACAACTCCCGGCAGCCCCCAAGGCTCCGTGGGCGGTGGGAGCCTTGCGTAGCCGGCGGGCGCCGAGGTACTTTGCTGTGTGATGCGGTGGCTGTAGGCGGCTTCTTGGGGGTGTTGGTCGGCTCCGTCGTGCCCCATCCCGACTTGGCTGTTGGAGCGGGGCTGGCGCTGCCCAGGTGCCGTTGGGTCCGGACCTCGCGGGGTGTAATTACCTGTGGGCAGGGCTTGGGGCGGGGGCGGGGCTGGAGGGGCGCGGCTGCAGCCGGGCTTCAAGGGGCACGTGTGGTTGCAGCTGCGCCGCCCGGGGCAGGGTGCTCGAGTGTTGAGCTCTCCTCACTGGGTTGCGAGTAGCAGTGATAGTATTAGCGTTAGTAATAGCATTAGTAATAGTAAAAGACCTAATAGCAATAGTCGTCACCTGAGGGAGCAAAGCCTAGTGCTGCTAATAAGGAGTAGTCACTAGCTGTAGCCCCTTGCTCGCAGGCTGGAGCAGGCTAGTTAGTGGGGGGCTGGCACTCTCCTCTTCCCTTTCTCTCTACTGAAGGAGTCTGGAGCCAGTTTGCACTGCCAGTGCTGTGCAGCCTGGGCTGCTCCAGAGACCATCACCAGCCCTGCATGGCTCTTCTGGACCAAGACGGGACCTCCCTGTGATAAAGTGTTCCTGTGGGTGCAATTGCCTGCCTCCCTGCCATGGAGAACAGGTGCTATGGCTGCACATCCAAGTTCACTCTTTTCAAGAAAGAGGCAAGTCTGCCTTACACGGGGGATAAAAGGTCAGGGTGGCACCCCAGGAGGTCAGGTAGCCAGGCAGGCAGCAGTGCTTGATTGGTGCCGCATGGAGCACCAGCCCTGTGAGGGTCTGAGTGCAGAGTGCCAACCACACTTCCCATTTGCTGCCTTCCAGACCTAAGCTTGACCCTGCCGTGTGTGTTCATTTGGAAACACGTGTTCCCCGTGCCCTATCATGGCTCTCTGGTTGAGGGGAGTGGCTTTCAGGGGCATTTTGGTGGGAGGGGGTTTAAATACTGATGGCACAGAAACTAATATCTTGCCAGTTAAAGTGGTAGGGATTCCTGTAACAAAAAAGGCTTGTGACTTGCATCACCCACTCTTCTGCACGTGCTTCAGAGGAGAGAATGACTCTTCTCTGCGCACTGTCTCATGAGAGAGAATGATATTCCCGATTCTAGCTGTTAAGCTTTTTACGTCCTGAAGGTTGATGGCTGATAATTGTTATATTGTGTATGTAGGTGCACTAGCTAGGATAAACCATTTCTACTTGGAGAAATATTTAATTAATAAAAAACAAACAAACCTTAGAACTCCCTGAATAGCTCTGAAGTACTTGATACCGAAGCTGCATCTCCCTGGTCCCTGTTCAGAGAGACTCAGCGTTCATCTAGAGTTGTTGCAGGCAGGTGCTTTCACCTTCATACACTTATACACTTAATACACTTTCAGTACTCTGCCTTTCTTTTTCTTTCTCCTCAGTGTGGATGTAAGAACTGTGGGCGGGCATTTTGCTCAGGATGTCTTGGATTCAGTGCCATTGTTCCTCGGTGTGGGAGTACTCAGCAGAAGGTGTGCAAGCAGTGTCATGGGGTGCTAACTGGGTAAGATGTGAGACTTGGGCACTGTCTCTATATCTACTGTCTTTTCTTGTTTCAGCACTCTGTGTCACAATGCAGATTTTTGACCCACTTCCCTCTTAATAACTCCACCCTAAACTCATACTCGCATTGATCCTATCTTGGATTCCAATAGAGGATAGTTCTTCACTGACCTGCAGCTGCCTGGGTTGTCCATTCATTTATCCAGAAGACTACAGTTGTTGTAACCTTTTGCCTTTAAGGCAAAATAAACATGTTCTAAAATTCTACCCTTCCTGTTTCACTGAGTTATGATCTGTAATCTGATTCCCAAGTTTTGCATACTGTTGGGTTGCTTTCCTTTTTAAAGGAGAAAATATTCCTGGCCTCCAAGCTTGGAAAGCCCCAGAGCCCAGACTTTACAACCAGCCAGACTACCCAGAAGAGATGTCAGCCTTCCACAGACAGCGACCCTTACTCTCATTTGTTTAATATCTCAGAACAGGAACAATAGAACAGGCTGGAAAGGCTAAGAAGACCCAGTGGAAAAATGTTTTTGCTTTCCTTGTTCACTAGAGTAGACAAATGGTACATTTATGTCCTGATCTTGCAAACTGCTCTTTGTCACTGAGAGCTCCATCAGGCAAACAGTTCTGTCCCAAACAACACCTTGCAAAATCTGAGCTTTGAAGTGTAACCTCTTTGTGGTGGGGCCCAGGCCTTCGTTCTTATCTCTACAGTGCCTTGCTCAATGTAGAGCTTATCCTTATTGGGGTCTCTGGGAACAACTGTTGTGAAGTTGATGTAATATCTTCCATAAATATCAGGAAAGGTTGCAATGTAAATCACGTGTTAATCACCTTGACTTTAAGCATATTTGTAGTAGATAATATCCAACTATTGTCTACTACGAATTATAATTTGTAGTAATATTGTAATAATTACAATATTATAATTTGTATTGCATAACTATTTCTGCAATATGTAGTTACATAAAACCCTTTAGACCTTGCATCTTATATAATTATGTATTTGGAGCCAGTTAAGTTGCATCTTTTCCCCTAGGCTGTTCATTGATGGTGACCTAGGAAAGTTTAGAACCTTAACTTGTTTCCTCCTGTTTTCTGCCTTTGGAGATGCAAACTGTAAGATAGAGGGGGTGTTTCAGATCCTTTCTGTTGGGGGTTGTCAAGGGTGGGGAGGGGGATGCATACCCTGAGGGGGTACTTGGGAAGACCCCAGAGGGTATACAGCAGCAGCATGGAGAAGCGGTAGGTGGGGCCACCAGCACATTGTGGTGTTACATACCACATGCCGCTGGTGCTTTTGTTTTTGCCGGTGTTGCGCACTGCTGGTACTTCCAGTTTTGCTGCTGCACACTATGTGGCCCAACGCACCCCCCATCCCCTTCCTGGATCGGCCAATGCGGGACTCCCTGTTTCTCCACTGGCTGCCGGGGGTACACCGACCAAAAAAAAAGGTTGAAAACCACTGCTTTATATTGTAACATTGATAGCCATTTTAAACTAAGTCAGTCTCGTGCGAATACTTTTTATTCCCATCTCTACTGTAAGAAGGCTGAGTCACTGAGTCCAGTTTACCGCTGTCATATGCAACCTCCACATAATCCCTTTCAGAAACTGGGCAGATGCCATCTGGCTTGGTTTTTGAAAGGAATTATATGATGTGGCTGCTGATGAATGCAGTTGAACCATGCATTCTGTTCCCATAGGTTTGAACAAGAGAGGGTATGTGATGGAAGCATGTAGTTCAGACATGTGCCTCTGTGCTGTGCTTCACATTTGGGACTTTTTATTTTTTTTTTTTCCCCAGAGGGGCATCTCAAAGCAGCACAGCAAGATGGTCCCCACCAGAGAACTACAAAAAGTGAGTTCTGCTCATTTGGTTATTTCATTGCATTTCCTCTTGGTCCTCGTCTTTTCTACTGAAATTGGCAGAAGGCAGGGTCTTGGATATGGACTGCTTGGGACTGGATTGAGACCAGCAGCTGTTGTGCAAGGCTGGTAAAACAGTTTTTTAGATACTAATGACTTCTGGCTGTTACAGCCTGTAGCTGGATTCAACTTTAAGTTTATAAACCAGCTGAATCAGAGATGCATAAAGTGCACCTCTACCTTGCCTTCTGCCTGGATTTCACCTGTGCTACAAAAGCATAAATTTCTACATTTCACTGCCAACTCTGCCATTCACTTTTTGACCACTTTATGTTGCTGCTGTTCAATAATCTTTTTTTCCCCCTAGTGCCCCAGATTTAAATCTAGCCTGTTGAAGTCAGGAGCAGGAATATAAAAGCATTTGACCTGTTCTCTTCTATAGCGTCTTTTTCCCAAATAACGTTTGTTACAGGGGGGCTCACAGAAGATCTTTTCAGAATTCATCTTCTGAGTTCCAAGCTCTGCTGCTTTTTCCCTCCTTGTCCCAGGCGTGTAGCAGCTCTTGAAGCAAAGCAGAACCAGCCCAAGAGGCAGCCAAAGGGACCCACAAAACTCCAAGGCCTAGCAGATCCCAAATATCAGGGGCTGTCAAAAGAGGACAGAGCTATTGCTGAGAGACTGGAGAGGCTCAAGGAGGACACAAAGCCCAGTGAGTGTCACAGGACTGTGGAGACTCTCAGTGGGGAAGCAGTGGTTTCATTGCAGCTTGTGAGATGCATCATCCACTGCTGCTATTCTGCAATTACAACTACCAGTGTATTGGTAATCTAGTCTGTGTACCTGGAAATTGGTAGGAGAAAGCTGTCCATGGAAGCCAGGCCCTGCCTGTGCTACCACAGCATGTGGCATTACCTTTTGGTTACCTGGTTTAATATCCTTGGCTTAGCTGTCTTGGACTCCTGAGTTTTCACTGACTTGCTCAGTGCAGTTCTTACCTAAGTATCACACACAGTAAAATAATTTGCTTGTTTATATTTGTCTTGGGGCCATTCTTGTGCATGATAGCAACAGGAACAAGGCAAAGCAGGGGCCAGCACACTGCTGTGACTGTGTGGCCATAGTGTTATACTGAAAGTTACACATGGGAGCAGTTTGTCTGGGCTGCACCAGGGCTCCAGGGGATCGCATTCTGGTCAATCCTGCCTCTCAGGAACTGGAGAGAGAGCTGATTTCCGCACATGGTCCCAGGGAGGGTCTGAAACCAGTCTCTTGTAGGTGTAATAGGGGCAAGAACCTTAACTGGTTTTAAGATGGAGCTTGATTTGTCTTTGACTGGGGTTATATGAGTGGTGTCTGTAGTGTCAGGGGACTGGGGTCAGTGACCCAGGAGATCCCTTCCAGTCCTGTGTTCTTACAGTGCATAGACAGCAGCACACTTTGCCTCTGAAACATGAGGGTGCTGCATTCATTTCACTTTCTCCCTTGTAGGTATATTGGTCCTGTGAGCTCTTATGAAGTTGCTAATCCTCCAGCTACCTTCACCTTCTGGGTTGAGGTATATGTAGGAGGGGGCAGGTATTCAGCAGAAAGCAGTAGATTGTACTTTGATGCCAATATTCTATACACCCGTAACCTCTCCGGGTGTAATTAATAGGATGAGAGAAACTTTGCTTGGATGTCTGGATCCCTTATTCTAAGGAAATATAAAATGCAAGGGATTTGGGTGAGATGAACCCATTTGCCTTCAGTAAAAGAAAAACATCTTGGTCTGAATTTTTAGAGTCCATCCCATCTCAGGCTGAGATAGAATCTAGGCTTGCAGCATTGAAGCATGACCCCTGCAAACCTGTTCCATCTACACAGGAGATGGAGGACCGCCTGGCTGCCCTACAGGGGAGAGTCCCACCCTCCAAGTCTCCAAGACAGGTAAGATCTCCTAGTCCCCTTGTCAGTTATTTCCAGTTCATCTTCCTGACCTCACACGCTAATTGTGGTGTCCCAAGAGATTTCAGAGGAATGTCAGCCCTTCTTCCTGCTTTATTTGTATGCGTCTGCCATACCACCTCCAAAATATATAAGTTGCTCCCTGCTTATGGTATTGCTGTTGTACCTCATTGAAGTGAGGGCACCTAGTCCTTTTCAGGCTGAAGTTGGAGGTACAGGAGCACTTGTGGTGCTACCAAACAAATGGTAGCTAGTTTAAGTGGCTAGAAGTGGCTGAAAAGGAAGCAGCCCCATGTCTGAGTTACAGATAAGACTCCAATTGTAAAGTGCAAGTTGCTTTGTCTGTGAGAATTATTGGCTTGAGAGAGAGAGAGCCTTGTTTGGACAGCAGAGGCCAGCATCAGGAGTCCAGGATTCTATTCCCACTTCAGTGGTTGATCCACTTTGATGTGGAATAAGGTGAAGGAATGTGGCCTGAATTTTTGGAGGTGCTGAGAAGTCCTACTGCCTCCAACAGGCATTAGGCAATATGGGTGCTCCATGCCTCCAACTATCCAGCCACTAGCCACTCTTAGTTTTCCCATCTATAAAAAGGATAATGTTATTTGACTACCTCAAATAGGTGATGCAGTTTTTACAGGTGCTTTTAAATAGTAAATATTGCTGTAATAGTATGTAGTGTTGTTATCATTAATAAATGTCTGAAGTGATGAAGTAAATGGCAGCCTAAAGAAGACAGTAAGACAGGAAGAGGTTTGCTTCTGATGGGTCTTGAATATAAGGCTATGCCCTACTTAATTGCATTCCACATACTCCCCTTTCCCCAAAATCAGCCTTCCAAAATGAGGGTGTGTGTCTTAAGCAGAAGGATTACTTTTTCTTTTCTGGAATAGAAGCACAGAGACACTGCTCTCAAATGGCTGCTGCTTTTCTGTAGCTCAGCAAGCAGAAAGATCAGTGTCCAGTGTGTTAACCCTCTCAGCCCCTAAGGAATTTGCAACAGCTATTGACTAAGTGCACTGTAGCTTGTGCCTCAAGGAGCAATTGAGCTGGCTTGTGGCCAGTGAGGTGCTACTTGGTGAGGTTTGTAGCATGAAAACAACACTTTATTATTTAGGGAGACTTGCATAAAGAACTATTTAATATAAAGAAGCAAGTTTGCTTCTGCTCTTGCAACAGTTTGGGGCCTAGTGTTGCTGCTCTCCTGCCACACAAGGAAGTTCTTAGTGTCTCACTCAGACTGTTTCCTAGGATGCCACACTTCCTGGACACACTCTTACCAGGAGGTCTTGTCCCATGTCTCACAGTTGACCACAACTCTGGAAAGTCTTTTTTCCTATGTTCTGCCTTCCAAAAACAAGATATGTGTCTTACTGTATGGCATGTGCCCCTAAATATCAGAAGCTTACCTGTCCAAAGAAAAAGATTTTTATGACATTGATCATTGATCAATAACTGTCAAACAGGGCTTCCATGAGATGTTAGAAAGACAGGACATGACAGTACTCAAATATTGGAGAAAACCACTGTATCCGATGGGGGTTAAAACCACCTTAAGGAGACACTTTTGTGTGGCATTTTGCCAAAAACATGGGTTTTCTGCATGAGTTAATAAAGTAAGCCAATTACAGAGCTGAAGTTGAATTGAAATATTTCCATTACTTTTTTTAAAAAGGTAATGTTTTACCTATTTAAGAACTTTTGAAGTGAAACCAAGCAGAAATTTTAGTGACCCTGGCTTGGGATGCATTTAAAACTTTAATTGGAAGCTGGGAGAAAGGCATACTAGACTATTAATAATGTAAAATTTTATGTAAAAAATAAATGTGTTCAGTTAAAAGAAAAAGCATCAGCTTTATTTTTTACTTGACACATTCCTTTTAATGGTCCATATAAAAACAGTACAGCATGTTTTATATAGTTGTAAAACTTAAGTAGGCTTTGTCCCAGAGTGTTTGTTTGTAATTGGGAACCTAGCATTAGCATCAAATCCCAACAGCCTCTGTGGGGACTTCTGCCTGGTTGCTGAGCAGTTCTGGAAACTGGGTAATTTTATTTAGTTGCTTAAATGTGTGTACGCCATGATATGAGTTGGTATTAGACCTGGGATGAGATCTCAGCAGTTTCTGACTCTCCTTTCCATTCTGAGACTGGTCTAGTGTCTGTAGTTGGAGCTGAGGGTGTTCAGCCCCACTTGAAAACCAGATCCTGATCATCACCTGTTGCACTTCCAGCAATGGAGTCATCTGGTCCCAGTAGGAATAGGATTCAGATAACTTTTCATATTTTAAATTTACCTCCAACCATCATCCATTTAACTCTTCCATTCCTCTGTCTCCCACAATTTCCTTTGTCTTTTCCAGGTTCACCAGCCCCCAGACACCAGAACCCAGGTCCAGCAGACCAATGACCTGCTGACTCAGTTTGCTGAGGAAGTGGCTGTTGATGAGCATTGTAGTCCAGGAGTCCAGTCACAAGGTACCTCTTACTATCTGCCTCTTGCAGGTTGCATTTTCAAAGTCACTTGGTGACACCAGTTGGTGTGAGGATCAAGGCTTTAAGGCATTTTCCTTTTTCAAGGGTAATGTTGTTTGGTTAATATTTCTAATTTTGAAGGCAGCTGCTCACTATAGAAGAAAAAAATTCTACTTCCAGCCATTCAGTGCTGTGTTACACAGCCTGTGTGTTAGTGGTCAAGGTCTGGTGATACCACTCTGCCCAGCATCATGCCCGGTGTCTTTTATGAGTTAGTTAAAGCTTTCTTACTTGCCATGGTGAGTTCTTCCACAAATGGTTTCTTTTCTGTGGAACCCCACTGAGAACTGCATTGTGACTCACTTCTCTGGTCACCATTCGATCAAGGCCCTGATACAGTGTGACTTTCATTATGGAAAACGGAACTGTGCAGCAGAACCTTGGTGGTCCCTCTATTATGAAACGAGATGTGTTCTTGTAGTCTGTTCTTTTAATAGCCTAGGCTGTGCTGAGGGGAGGACTGCTACTGTAACACACATGTGTTCTCTTTCTGTTTTCCAGCTGTTAATATCCAGACCCTGAATGATCTCAATCGCAAGAGTGAGAGCGATATCTCCATTACAGATCTGGACCCAAAACTACTAGAGGAGGAGAAAAATAAACTTCTGGCAGAGGCTGCTGCTGAGCTAAGGGAGGAGAACACTAGACAAGACAAGATTCTAGAAGTTGCAAAGAGATTGGCAGTACTCAGAGGCCAGGACCCTGAGAGAAGTGAGTAACAGGGAAGAACACAGTGCTGGAAGAGAGCAGACCTGAGTTAGCACAGTGGTTGAGTTACATTCTCTTCCCATAAGACAAAGCAATATCCCTTCCAAATAAACCCCTCAATCATTCTGTATCCTCCTTACAGTGTGTTCTTTGCTCTCGGCTTTGCCAGAGCCAGTACTGGGCTACAGTATGGAACACTCCTCAAATTCAACTTGCCACTCAGAATGGTGTGAGAGCTGGGAAGAGATGCTGTCCCAACTCAGTATAGTTTCATAACTTTCCATACCTCTTGCAGTTACTCTGGATGACTATAAACTCCCAGACAGCGATGAGGAGATGGATGAGGACCAGGCCATTCAGAGAGTCCTGAAGCAGGTTAGAAGTTGATACTAGGACTTCACTTGCTTTCTTTTTTAATTAAATCCAAGTAATTTTGTTAGCGGTTCAGCAGGCACAAAGAACATCCTCTGTCTTTTTTTATGTGTTTCACTTGAACTAACTCTTGATTTCAATAGATAATAAAACATTTCTATGACCCAGTCACCTAAGTCTAGCAGCCCTGGCTTCTCTGTCCCTGTGTGCATCTTTCTCTCCAGCTGACTTGCCACTATCATGGTGACTTCATAGAATCATAGAAGTAGGGTCGGAAGGGACCTTGTAGATCTTCGAGTCTGACCCCCTGCCTGGGCAGGAGGAAAACTGGGCTTAAATGACCCCAGCCAGGTAGGCATCAAGCCGCTTCTTAAAGACCCCCAGGGTAGGAGCCAGTACCACTTCCCTTGGAAGTTGGTTCCAGATCCTAGCTGCCCTAACTGTGAAGTAGTTCTTACGGATGTCTAATCTAAACCTACTCTCCAACAACTTGGCCGTTATTCCTTGTTATCCTGAGGGGCGCTAGGGGAAACAAGGTCTCCCCCAAACCCTTCTGGTCCCCCCTAGTGAGTTTATAGATGGTCACCAGGTCCCCCCTCAGCCTTCTCTTGTGAAGGCCGAACAGGTTCAGGTCTCGTAGCCTCTCATTGTAGGGTCTGCCCTGCTGTCCCCGGATCATGTGGGTGGCTGTCCTCTGGACCCACTCAATGTTGTCCACATCCCTCTTGAAGTGGGGTGCCCAGAACTGGACACAGTACTCCAGCTGTGGCCTGACCAGTGTCACGTAGAAGGGGAGGATCACCTCCTTGGACCTACTTGAGATGCACCTGTGGATACATGATAAGGTCTGGTTAGCCCTGCCGACCGTGACCTCGGATTGTCGGCCCATGTTCATCTTGGAGTCAATGACTCCAAGATCCCTTTCTGCCTCTGTGCTCTCAAGAAGGGAGTTTCCCATCTTATAAGCGTGCTGCCGGTTACTACTGCCCAAGTGCAGCACCCTGCACTTGTCAGTATTGAAACGCATCCTGTTTTTCTTAGCCCACCCCTGCAACCTATCCAGGTCTTGCTGCAGTCTTTCCCTCCCTACTAGCATGCCCACCTCGCCCCAAATTTTGGTATCATCAGCAAATTTGTACAGGTTGTTTTTCACCCCGTCGTCCAAATTGCTGATAAAGAAATTGAACAGTGCAGGCCCAATGACCGAGCCCTGGGGGACTCCGCTGCCCACTTTCCCCCAGGTTGAATATGACCTGTCCACCACCACCCTCTGAGTACAACCCTTCAGCCAATTTGCAATCCATCTGACTGTGTAGGCATCGATGCCACAGTCGCCTAGTTTTTTAATGAGGATGGGGTGGTCAACAGTGTCAAAGGCCTTGCTGAAGTCCAGAAAGACTACATTCACGGCGACACCTGCATCCAATGCTTTTGTCCTTCCTAGGTAATTAAATGACTTCCAGTTTAAATTCTCCATCCCCCTTGCCTAGTGTATCTTTAGAATTTGCAGCAGAATGTAAGGCCCAGCCAGTCACAGGCTACACATGACTTTGGAAGTCTCTTGTGCTTATGTCCTGTCACTCTCATGTTCTCTCCCTCTCCTAACTCCTTTCCCCCACTCGGTTGTTGCTTGTTTTATATCCATGCCCCCTCGAACAGGAGAGCATGCAGTATAGTTCTCTTTGTAGAGGCAGGTTCTGTTCCTATCAGATTTCTGGCTCTAGTGATAGTTTGGAAGTTTAGGCTGGGGGTAGGGGGAGAGTTGAAACAAGACACTTTTTTGTCTTGCTTGTTACCAGCTCACAGAGGAAGCAGCTCTGGATGAAGCAAGTGGTTTCAACATCCCTCCAGATCAAACCACCCAGCCTGGAGTCTCACAGCAGAACCTACCCAAGAAAGCAAAGCAGAAGGTGAGTCAGTCAAGCCCTCTTCAAGTGACTTTTTAGCTTCCTGACACAACACGTTTCTCTGTAACACAAACATCCACCATATCTTGAGGGTATTGTAGCACAGTATTTATTGTGCTTTGGGCTCCTAAAACCATAATATGGGGAGGGGCTCATCTTGGATTTGAGTATGAGGTGGAGGGGGGGGGGGTATGATGGGCAGCTGCTGCAGCTCCAGCTCTGGCCCTGACTGGGGTTGGAATCAGAGCTGCAGCTGCTGCTATTTCCATTCCCACCCCCTGGCAGCTGGATAAGGTCTAGAGACTGCATCAGTAAGCAAGTTCATGCGCTCACTTACATCCAATGAAGGGAATTAGTAATGGGATGCCAAGTAGTCAGGGCTGATTTACATCTTATTACTTAGAGGCACACATGCTCTCTAAAGTAACTTGTAAGCATTAAATTAATCTGTAATATGTGTCACTGAGATGCATGTTTCAAATCCAAGAATATCTTTAATTATCAGTGTTATCAAAATGTCAGCAAGTGTGTTAGACTTCAAAACCTACCACTTTATCATCATTTTGTTAGGGATCTGTTCTTACAATGTGTGAAGAATATTTTCATGCTTTTCCCCAAATATGCACTTGGAAAGGTTAGTTTTTATCTGTGGCTATTACCATAAGGACAGTATAAATGAGAGGAGTTAGATAGCCTTGTGAGTAAGGCATTAGTCTTTGACACATCTTGAGTTCAGCTTCTGGCTTAGCCACAGGCCTTTTGTGTAATCTTTTGCAAGTGACTAAGACCTCTTCTTCAGTTTCCAGTATAAAATGGGGATAGTGTTACTACCTTAGACACACCAGGTGTGGAAGTAGAGCAATGTAGATCATCAGCCATTCTTATCAGAGGATGTCTTTTTCTGTGAGTTGGTACAGTGCCTGACACACAGAGTAGATGCTGCTGTTGACATTGGACAGACGGGAATGGTTACCTACCTGTCAAGAAGGATGAATGTACAACTAAGTATGAGTGCATGAATTTAGTCTTTATTGGAAAAAATAGATTATAATCTATATGCAAACCAGCCCTTTGACTCCTGGCTAGTTCACCGGGCAGAACTTGATACAGCAAAAGTTGGATGCTTTGGAGGGTACAGTGACATTGAACTAATGTGTGAATATTTGTGGCCAGTGTATATTGGAACAGGGCTGTCTAACTGGCAGCCTGTGGCCATACCTGGCTCCTAAGGAGTTAACATGCAGCTGCAGGCTCTCCTGCCTGTCTGCTGTTCTCCCTATTACTACTGCTGTTGTGGCAGCAGAGGTTTTGAGGCTCCCCTTTCCTCCTCTGGCTTCTGCTTCCTGCCTCCACTTCTAAGGCTAGAGTAGGGCTGGGCAGCAGGAGGGTGCTGCGCACAGTAGAGGGAAAGCTGGACTGCCCATGCCATAAGAGGGGGCCACGTGCATGTGGCCAGGAGGTATGTTGTGCTGCTCACTCTGCCTGCACTGGAGAGGAATGCTAGTTTGCTTGCACCACCTGCATAGTGGGTGGGAGACCCCAGAGGGCTATAGCCCATGCAGCCCAGTGGCTCACAGGGTGTGCATGCATTTCCCCCCCCCCCCCCCCCCCCAAGTTGGACAGCCCTGTATCTTGTGCAAGTCCTTTGAGTGTCTTTTCTGGACAGAATCTCCTTCTAAAATCTCTTGCTGCCTTGCCTTCAATTTGTGTGCAAGCTGATAAGATCCATGAAGCTTGAGTTCAGTCTAATTCTTGTGCATTATCCCAGCCTGTCACCTGCTTTTGTTTAATCTGGTTTCTTCTTGTATTAGAGTCAAGCTCCAGCCAGCATAACCACTGCTAAGAAACCCAGTCTGATGGCTGAGGCAGAAGACAGTAATGAGGAGGAGTTGCCATGGTGCTGCATTTGCAATGAAGATGCCACATTACGTTGCCATGACTGTGATGATGATCTCTACTGCCAGCGATGCTTCCGGTAACTGGGCTGAGATCTTTTGGATAGAAATGTGCATTGAGATAAACCTTCGCCCTCTACAGCGAGTTTATAGTTCTTATACAAGTAACTATCTTTCGTCCATTAGCAGGAGAAATTTGAGGAACTGAATAGTTCAATAAGTTGCCAACCCTTTAATGATTTTTTTTTCCAACATTGGGCATTATTTCATTAGCTAACTTGGAACTTACAAACACCATTATCAATAGTAAAACTGGGGTCAGGGAAAGTATTCCTTCCCTGCTTTTACACTGCAAGCTAAAGTGTATCATGAGGACGTTATGTCTATCTCTGAAGCTAATTTCTGCTGGAGGCCAAATAAGTGAGATCATTGTTCAGGTCTGGCTGTTCCCATGGTTGGTTGATGATGTTGTTGGATAATAGGGCTGTGCAAAGCTCTGGGTAGTGATTTGATTCGGAAGAAATTCAGCCCGATTTGGTGGCTGAATCTCCAAATCCAGATTGAATCAGGGGACCAATTTTAAAAGGTCTGAATTGATTCGAAGCTCTCTGAATCTTCAGAAAAGATTTGGAGACCTTCAGTGTTTTGGACAGTTCCCGGTGGCTGCAGCAGGGAGCTGTAGCCGGACTCAGAGTTGGTAAGTAGGGGGCGGAGGAAAGGGGCCTGGGGGAGGGGACCATGGGGTCCCCTCCCTGCTTCCCCAGCCCCTCCACAGCTGCCCCACCTGCCCCAGCTCCTGGCCTTTACAGAAAAGCCCTAACTCACTGGGTCCTGCTGGGCGGGGGGTGATCCCTGCTGCTGCCCACTGCCCCATGCTTTGTGAGGGGTTCTGCACAAGCACCCCAACCCCGTGCCTGCTGCAGCTTCGGCCCTTTAAAAAAACAAAGCAAAACCCTGGGACTCACCACTCCTGCAGTGGCCTCAGGGCTTTGTGGGGCGCATACAGAGCCCCCCACATGGTGGGGGGCAGCAGGGATCACCACCCTGCTGGCAGGAACTGCGAGTCCCGGGCGGACATGGGGCAGCCATGAGGGGCTGGGGGGCAGGTCGGGGGGGCTCATGCAGACCCCCCCCATGCAGTGTGGGGCAGTGGGGATTGCCCCCCACCCAGCAGCACCCAGTGAGTTGGGGCTTTTTTTCCCCCCAAGTGCCACGAGTTGGGGCAGGCAGGGCAGCCATTGCTGGGCTGTGGGGGGGTGGGCCTGGCTGATTCGGAGATTCAGCAGCAGCTGAATCTCCAAATTGATTTTGGCCAAATTGATTTGGGACAGTGATTTGAATCACTGTCCCCCAAATCAGCCGAATCCAAATCCGAAGCGAATACTGGCCACTTCGCACAAGTCTAATGGATAATTCAAGTCCGACTGTTGCTGGCAGAGAGACCAGGTGAAATCAGAAACAAAGGAAATTTACAAGGATAGAACCTGTGACGTGAAACAAAGACTTTTTGGTGTTTAGTTGGGGGTGGGGGTGTCTTTCTGGAGTATTTGAAATTGGAGAGTCTCCATTTTGTTTATCAGCAATTTCCAGTTTGCAGTTAAACAATACAGTAGCTACAGTTTTAACTCTAAAAAAACCCCCCAAACTCCTGAAGTTTTTTTTTGACTTCTGGCAGTGTAACAATCTTTGGGTTGGGGAATTATTTTCCTTAAAACAGTTTTTCATCAATCTTGGCTTCTAGTTTATTTACATTATCCCTCTTTTTAAAATATCAAAGTTGCTTGATTCCCAAGGATAGTGTTGTACAGCAGCTGAAAATTAGCCTAAAATTGAAACCAGGTAGTAGCAAAAAATGTTTGTTTGTCATTTCATGGCTTGTATATAGCTCTGCAGAGAGCAATGCTTGGAGCAAAAGAATATATTAAGTAGTAAGAAACATGTTACAAGTGATGCTAGCTAAGTTTCAAGAACAATTGGCCAGACAAAAGCAGGGTATTAAGTCAGTTTGCCATGTGCTACAGACCAGGGATTGTGTCTTTGCCTAACCCTGTCTGTCTCTGTTCAACTTGCTGTTCAACAGAAGAGAAATCCACTGAGTAGGGATTCTAGCCTCTGCAGTACACAGTAGCATTGTAATGGCAGCTCTTGTTATAGGAGTCATCGCCTTCATCGTGATATTGAAAATGACCAGTGACGTGAGCATGAACCTTTCAGAAAGCAAGGAACTCTGTCATTTCTCTTGCTAGCAGTCAGAACATAGAGTGGAGGTTTCAGATTTATCTGGCAGTCTCCCCCTCCATAAATAAATTACTAGTGTGATATTAAGAAACAAAACCTCTCAGCTCTCAATCTATATACAACAAATGGCAGTTTTAGGGAGAACCCCTCTCATAGCCAAACATACTACTGGGGATTGCTTCTTGGGGTATGTTCACACTACAGACCACAGTGCAGTGTAGCAGTACCTGAGCCATCTTGGGTATCTCATGCAATATAGCCACAGTTGCATGACCCTCAGTGCAGGTTAATCTACCCTGTCTCTCAGTAAAGTGTATTAGCCTGGGCAGAGCAACAAATGAATGTAGCCAAACTGGCTCCAGTACCCAAGCAAGCTCATTGGAACTACACTGCAGGCTGCAACATAGCTATCTTTTACTTGGGTAGCCTCTGTAGTTGCTGTTGCTGAGTGGACCACTTTGTGCAATCTTATTTTTCTTAAATGCTAATGACATTTTTTGTTTCTGGCTTTCAGGGAAGGCCATAATGAGTTTGAACTGAAGGAGCACCACACATCTAGCTACCGTCCTCTTCGCAAGCACAAATGAGTCTGAGTCTTGGCCAGGAAGGAAGATGGAAATTAAAGAGGAGAATTGTCCAGATGAGAAATCCAGGAGGGTTTTCAATTGCAGTTGAAACTAGTGACCTCTTGAGCAACTAATGGGCTCTCAGTAGTTCTGGAGAAGCTTAAAGAACCATGTGATCCCATTGCCAAAACACAGCCAGGGAAATGTTGCTGGGAATGAAGTGTGTGCATAGGGTATATGAGGGTTTAACATCAAGAAATGGTTGCAAACAACAAGAACTTAAAAACAAGTGGAGTTTAGGTAATGCTAGAGCCACGGATACGGCATGCCTTTTAAGGCAGCATGAGGCTGTGTGACAAATCACGTTTTTCTTTTACTAATAACATGCATGCCTACTCAAAAGAGAAGGTAAAGCAAGTTGTATTAAGTTAGTTTTTCTTTGATTAAAATTTCCAAAGTATAATAAAAGGTATAAAAAGAGGTGAGCGTGGTGAAAGCTTTCCTGGAATTTAAAGAGTATCATTGTGCCATAATGTATATCCTCCATTTTAGTGCCAGACAGATCGCAATCAAAATGGAAGATTTTGCACTTTTTGAAATACTCTTGGGCAGGTCTGAGAGACCTTGGGGTGGCCTTGTATAATGTTGCTGTGAAGAGGGTATTAAAAATACTTGCTGTGTTCCACCTTGGGGGCTTCATTTTACTACTGAGCAATATTGTTCCTGTATCCTTCTTGTCATGTTTAAGGTAAAATCCAAATACTGGAACACATTCCAGCTTCATATAAGCAGTGATTTCCACCCCCCCGGGTGCTAGAGTACCCTAGGATGCCCTGAGATCCTTTCAACAAGTGCACACAATGTTGGCACTGTTATGTTTACAGACTTCATTCAGAAGACAAACCCAGGGACTTCAAATAGACCACAACTATGGATTTCTGTGTTCTTTTTTTTCACAACAGAAAAACTTTCCCTGATATTTTTCTGTAGTCAAAAAATGAGTGAAAATGAAGAGCTAGCATTTTCCAAGGGGGACCTCAAGTCTGTCCAGAGGTGCCTTGAGTCTAAGGTTGAGAACCAACTGATATAAGGGCTCACAAATCATATTGAAGCAGATAATTGCATGCTTGAGCTGCTAGTAGACTGACAATCCTACCCCTCCCCCACTCCAGCATGCATTCCTCTTGCAATGAACATGGGCTGAGCTCTTTTGTGGTCCCTGGAGACTGTCCTCCTGTCAGTCACATCTTGATAGCCAGAGAGACTTAAGATTATCTGCTGACCTGGCAAAAAGCCTCTAAGGAAAACAGTTCAGGCTACTCCCACTGCACTTCTTCTGTTCGTTTCAGTAGTCACAATGCTTGCCTAACTCCTTGTTAATGAGCTTTGGGATGAGCACAAAAGACACCAGATTATTATGTAAGTGGCTAACCATGTCCTGCACAGGATAAAACAGTCTGTCCCTACCCTGAGGAAGTTGCCATCTACAAAATAAAATTTAGTCCTGGGCTGTGACCATTTAAGAGGGATAGTTATTTTGGAACTATTTGATTGGAACAATTTATAGTGAGACACCATTCCTGGAGCAAGGACTTGGTTTATGTGAAATCTCTTATGGTCTTATTCTCTCTCCTTTGTTGCTCAATTATGTTTTGGGGAAGGGAGAGCGAGATGTGAGAACTATCAGTGGCTCCTGTTCATGTATCCTGCATCCTTTTGGTTTGAAGGGGGCTTGCAGTTTAGAACTTGTTCAAACTGCTCCATCAATAGATCTTAGTCTTGGCTTTCTTCCAGGTATTTAAGTCTTTTCTTCACACCTGCTGCTTTTAAATACCTTAGCCTCAATTACATGGAGGAGCATGCTTTTAGAGAGTGGCAGACTATAGCCCTACCCAGTTCCCCCATTAACTTAATGGTCTGGTGTGACTAAATCCTTGCCTGCTGCTTTGAAAACATTCATAGAGATGCTCAACAAAAGCTAGGAACTTCTGAGCTGTGGTACTGTGAGTAAAGAATATGCGATGTATGCAAAAGAAATTGTGTGAATGTAGTTTTATTTCTTCATGATGCTTAAGGTAGGGTTGGAAGAATTTTTTTCCTGAAAAAGTTCAATTGTTTTACTTATTTTTGCTGTAGAATTAAAACCAATATGATATCATAGAAGAGAGAAGTTGAATATTTTAGGAAGGTGCTCTGAGGTGGTGCTAGTGGCAAGAAAATGGTGATTTGGTTTGATTTGTTGCTTTTATATTCTACACCTGGGCATAGATCCTCACTTGTAAAACCTAGACCAACTGAACTGTGTCCAGCTGAGCTACAATCAAGAGGACTTGTTTGTTTAAAAAAAAAAATCCTACAGAAGCCAGATATTACAGCTTTGAATTAATGGGTCTACTGAGAACCAAGATAAATTATTTATCAACTGACTGTAAACCAAAAGCAACACTGGTAAATCTATTCTTATTGTCAAGGCTGAAAGAGTTTCAGTGTGTGAACCGGGGCATAAATTTACTTAGATTTTAAATATAGAAAATAGCAAGCAAGGAGAGGTGTGTGCGCACACATGCTATAACATGCTAACGCACATACGTGCTATAACTTTTGGTAATGGGGTTTATCTTGACTAAATCTTAACTATACAAAAGATAAAAGGGGATAACTGAGAAAACAATGTTCCTGACTGATGGATATAAAATCATAGAGTAAGAAGGGATCTCGTGTCATCTAGTCAGGGGTTGTCAAAGATGCAGCCTGCAGGGCTCTTAGAGGGGCTGGGAATCTGGGGCTGTTGCCAGCTGCTGAAATCTGAGGTATGGAGCCCAGTTGAGAACTAGTGTCTGTGAAAGAGGCAAGCTACAGTTTCCTCTTGCCCCAGTGCTAGATGTAGGTCCAAATGCAGCCTCCAAATAGCCCCACAGTCTAAATCTGTCCCAGGTGGCTGGGTGAGTTCAATAGCCCTGATCTAGTCCAACACCCTGCACAGGTAGAGATGCAGAGCTGTTGTATATTTAAATCAAATATTTGAACATACTGTTTTCCCAAATTGCTGAGATTTACAAAATCTGTGTTCATGCTAGGACTGGCCATGTCTCACTGCTGCATTGTGGCACAGAAAGGATAGCCTCTGGATCAACTATTAGCATGTGGGCATACCCACAGGCAGGCTATTAGCACTAAAAGGAAGTGCCATTTCCACCCTTTTGCCATACTGCTGCTGAGGCTTTTGGACTCTTATCAGCACCCTAATGGTGAGGGATTAGCTTAGTATCAGAAGTCTTTAAAGATGGATTGTCGGGCTCACTGCCTGCTGGTATGCTAGGAAGCACAGGGAGGAGGGCAAACATGAGCCATCAGACTGCACTAACTAGGGAGAGAGAATTGAGCTAATTTTAAGATCAAAGATGAATCAAGATTTCTAGTCCAGCCAAAGACTCTCCTTCTGTTTTCTATTGGTAGCCGGCAGACAAACTAGCCCCATCCCTACAGGTCTTCTTTATGTTCTAGACCCCAGCCCTTCCTTTTCCTTTACTTAGGCATACAAGGATGAGTTCCTGCTCTAAATCGGCTCTGAAGCATCATGCTACATGGGACTTCCTCTCCCACAGTGGCCTAAAAATTCACTTCCACGGCTGAGAGATGACTAGAGTGGGAAGGGAGGAGGAGGTGGAAGAAGAACTAAGACTTTCCTGCTCTGTAGGATGTTTTTGAGCTCAAAATACCCTCCCCACATTTGCTGTCCATTTCCCTCCTATGCTTGGTACATCATTGTCCCTCTGACTAGAAAGGCTGAATGTGGCTTCTTTTATAGAAGTTTTTCAGTCCCAGTCCTGCTGCAGCCAGAAGCATCTGTGTAGGGAGACAAAAGGCTCCCATTTCTCTTCTGGGTTGATTGTCTATCCCAAGGAAAAGATTCTGAGATGCCCCCTGTAGGGAGACCTTGGCCAGTCCTGGGTAGGTTTTTCATGTAGTAGTTCTTCCCTCTGTATTTCCTCTGGGAAAGCAGAACAAAGGACCCTCATCACAAACAGGTCTTGCTTTTCATGTCTTTTAATATACAAAATAAGCATCTTCCAAAATGTTTTTGGGATAATAATAATATCTCAATGGTTATGACAGGGAAAATCCTTGACAAACTCCTTTGTTCCTGACAGCAGTATCTGCAGAAGTCCCATGCACCACAGAGAACAAAAATAAAGCCTATTTTCCATTAACCTTAGTGGCTGCTGCATACATTCACTCATCTCTTAAATATTCATTAATGATAGACACACAGTGGGATTAAGAGAAAAGCTTCAATGAGCACTGAGTGAAGGATGATGAATAAAAACACTGACTGGAAACACAGGAAGCAGCTTTCTGGCCATGTGCTGTCTTGGAGTCTGTACAATGCACTAACAAAGACATCTTGGTTTCTGTCTCAAATAGGCAGGGAGGAGGAGCAGTTCAGTAGAAGTGTGGATGACAGCCAATTACTTATTTTTCCTTTCAGTCACTGGGTGGAATAAGCAGCCTTGATGGGCTATGATGGAGCTGTGTTCAGTGCTGCTCAGCAGGAGCAGGGCTTCCTTTGAGAAGGAAATTAGAGGAGAAGCATGAAGGTCATCTTGGCCTGTCCCCAAACTTCACGGCTTTTTAAATATTGACGAATTACTCAAATAAGTCAGGAGTGGGGATGGAAAGAAGTAATTCAACCCCCATGGTGCAGAAAGTATGTAAGGTGTTTCTTAGTGACGCCATATTCCAGAAGAAACTAAAAATAATCTTCCCATGATTCTCTTCCCTGGAGAGATGCATGTTTCCATAGAAGCAATGATAGAGGCTTCCCAAGATGGGTGGAATCATTTCTTTTGTGGGGAAGGGATTTTCCTGAGACCTTTCAACCGGCTCAACAGTTCAGTAATGAAGTCCTGGAATGAGAATCAAAAGAAGGCTTTAGTGTTTATTATTTTCACCAACAACTCCATCCATTCCCTCCAACTCCATCTATACCCAATACCAGAAATGAGGAAGTACAGTCACCTTACAGAAGCACTCCTAAGACAGAAAGTCTCAGTAGGACAGGCACATGATCAGTGCTGTTCTGAGGCAGCTATACTACCTCATCTCTAGGTTTTGGGAAGAAGTAGGTAAGGCAGGCTTCAAGCTGCACCTTGGGTGTGGTGTGGAGGTGGTGTAGATATGCCATAGGGGTCATGCCTTCTGTATCACCCTCTTTTCCCTTTCTGTGTAGTAGAAGTATAAGGACCAGAATTCTGAATTGCAGACCATGTTACCTCTCGGTCTGTTTGGAGAAGGGAAGGTGAGATTTTTTGACAACTGAGCAGGGACATACAGGGGGAAGATACCCATTTCCTTTCCCATAGAATCATAGAAAATTAGGGCTGGAAGGGACCTTTGGAGGTCATCTAGTCCAATCCCCTGCCTGAGGATCATCATTTATATTCAAACCATCCCATATAAATCCTCATCTAACCTATTACTAAGGCTACACAATCCTGTTTCACAGCTACAACTGTAGCACTCTAACCTGCCCAAGGTAAAGCAGGGGGGACACCGGTGATCCTTGCTGCTGCAAGGATTATTAAAATCCACTTGAAAGATCCAAAGAAGATAGCCATGTGCCCACTACAGAGAAAGACAAAACCTCCAGTCTGTACCAGTCTGACCATGGAGTAAAATTCCTTCCTGAATCCAAATGTGGAGACATATCTAACTCTGAGTGGAGGGGCAAGACCCTCTTGCCAAAAGAGGGTCTTGGGTTTTGGTCCTGCTAGGACCAAAGCCCCTGGGTTTTGGTCCTAGCAGAAACACTGGCACACTCTAGTCAAAATTCCCAACCTTGGCTGCAGGTATCACCCAGTGTCTTCTTATCCCTAGCCTCTCCTCTCCACTGACTTCATTTACAGCAGTCTCACTTCCTGTCTCTTCCTATACAGTCCACTGCTTTCTCTCTGTGGAGTCCATTTGCTGCTGCCCATTAATGATGTGAGGGTGTAGCTGTCCCTACTGGGTCCAGTGCTTCTGCATTGACTCTCCTATTACCACTACAACTTCCCACTCGCTTCTTGTTGCACTCAAGATCTAGGCTAAAATATAACCTATATTTTGCTTGTTTAATATGCCATGCCAATAGATAGTGAATTATAGGGCATTTCACATTGTGACCCACGGTAACTGGCTCAGTTCTACGAGGACATGGCTGGCAGAGAGGCCTAAACACATTGGTGAGTGAGTAAGGAACAATGAGGTCAGAAGGTGAGATGGGCAGACTAGGTGGATGAGCAATTAAGATGACCCCCCCCCCCTCAATTTTACTGAAATGTTGATAACTTCAAACCTGGGGCATCTGATTATCACTGTAAACAGTAGCACAAATTCCCATAACAACCTGTATCACCATAAAGAATCAGATGATCTGAACTCCCTTTCCAACAGTGTTCACTAATAAGATCACTACACTTAGGAAAGGCCAATCTAAGCATGGTAGAGTGCCAAGTCTTTTGTTTATAGCAGGGTTGATTGGGAGCCTGACTTCATAGGTAGTGAGAACTGTGCTGACTCCAACATTGCATGTTTCAGAATAAATTCTCAGAACCATACCTTCTGGATCAAAACCTTCCCCATGTATTTGCTGTGATTCTGTCTACTTTCTACATAGGGATTCCAGGAATGTGATCGTGAGGAACCCATGGCTGGATACATACACATACTTCAGTATCTAGTGTGAGCTATGTGAATGTGTTGAATCCACATGTGTGAATTTAAGATTACTTTCTGTTGAATCTACTAATGTCAATGCACATATAGTTTTACTTTATGTTTACAATATATTCTGTGCCTGCCAGTTTGGCAGCCATCTTTCCCACACTTGTAGCTGGAGTTTTTTATTAGTGAATGCCTTGGACAAGCATAACGTCTAGTCCTAAAATCCTGCTCTAGTCCAGGTAGCTGTTAGCAAGCTGCAGCCTTTCGGCCTGTAAACAGATTATGATAGTGAATAATATCAACTCCTTCTGGTTACCCACACAGTCACAGTTAGCCTTGTACTCTTGCCTATGACTTACAGATGGGATTCCAGAGACAACGTCACTACAGCTGCTGCCTGTCAAACTGGAGTGAGCAGTATTCTAGGCAGGTTTCTGCAACTCAAATATGCTTGATTTGATCAAGTTAAATGTCCATGTGAATCATTCATCAACCCATCTTTGTGCATGGGGAATCTTCCTTCAGTCATTTACAATGACAATGCGGGATACAATGGAAATGAATAATGATGGGACAAAATGATCAAAGGCAGCGAGGGTGGTTGTAGAGAAGTGCAAAAGAACACATGGAGGAAGGAAACTCTCCTGTTATGCATGTACACTATGCAGCCAAATATAATTATGAGGTATGAACAACATCATATGGCCAATTTGTGACCTACTGTAGTCTATTCTTCCAAAGATCATTTGAGTTTCTGGTGTCTCCTGTGCCTATAACTAGGATACAAGACCTTAGAATTCCATAGGAAATACATCTGAAATCAGCCATCACTTAGTATTATGCATATGTGGTAATATTTGGTTTTATAAAGAGATGGAATGAAGTATTAACACCCCCACCCCCAAAACTGAACAAATGTGATATTTCATGCTGCCAAAACCTGCAGCAACAGCCTACTTAAGGCTATGGAGCCAAACTACATACCCACAGCACAGTATAGTGAAATTAGACACAAACATTGGGCATGTTTAGACCATTTTTACAGTGCTCTCTATCTCTGATGGGCTTGAGAAGTGGTAGGTGTGAAGAGTGCTTTCAGGATGGCTTCACTGTTGCCTTTCTGAGTTTGACATGGGTGGGTAGGCAGTGATGTACTTCTCTGTGGCAATGTCAAAAGCCTCACAGAAGCTAATGCTTCACTCACCTCTGTAGGTCGGGAACACTCATGAAGAATTTCCTGAAAAGCAAAGACAAATTCATTTTAATTCTTTCAGAGTTTGACTACTTTTTGCACTTTCTAAATGGAAAAAAGGAGATGTATATAGCATGCTACAGAGTGCATGGATGTTTAGCAATGTGATCATAGACAAAATACAATGTCACACATGCTGCTATTGGTCTGCCCTGCTTGCTACATTATGCAGAAAATCCGTGGACACACCATTGTCAAATCATTTACCATTTATAGCCCATTTATAATACCTCTTCCACAGTGCTAGATCAGTTTAGCAGTACCAATTTTAATTCACCATATAGGACCTCACAGACAAATATAACTGTGGACACATTGTATGATGTGTACAGATTCTGCTTCCAGCATGATTTTTAGTTACGATCATGGATCCAGGTTTTCTGTTTGCCATGGAAAAACATGGTAAAACCTGGATGTTCTCATTTTAAGGAGAAAAATGTGGGAAATGTGGGTTTCCCCTTGCAGACTGGCAGAGTTCCAGCTTGCAAGGGGCTGGGGGGGAGTGGAAAGAGGGTAGTTAGGTGGGGGGGGGCCATGTGCATGTGCGTACGTACACATACACATGGCCACCAGGCAGCCTGGAGAGAATCTCCCACAGGTAAGTTGGGGGAGCAGGGAATTGAGGTCTCTATAGTGACAGAGGGAGTGAGTTGGGCAGGGCTGGGGCTACTGCCCAGCCAGGTGGTACATGGGGCTTGGGGCCCGGGCAGGGAGTGGGACCGAGCTGCGGGCAGCTCATCCAGGGGGTAGCAGGGGCAGGGGCTGGCTCTCTGCCACTGTGCACACTACCGGGGGAACATGGGGGGCATGTACCCCCCAGATCTGTACACGGAGTAGGGGCAGGTGTGGTCTGCCCACCGCAGGCTTGGGCTCTTTGCCTTGTTACCCTCCCTCCAGGGCCTCTGCACCTCAGCGGGCAGGATGCAGTGCAGCAGAGCAGAGTGGGGCTGGGCAGGGAAGCTTGCTGCCATTGCTGTGAGTCCTGCACTGCCATAGCGAGGCGGCAGCAGCAGGGATGGCAGTGAGGAGTTGTGCCCCTTGCTACTGCTGGGCGGGCAGGGGGCTTCTCGCTATGGCAGCGCAGAGGTCTTAGCAGCAGCAACAAGCTTCCCTGCCCAACCCTGCTCTGCTCTGCTGAGCTAGGTCCCAGCCACTGGGCTGTGGAGGCCGCAGGAGGAGGGCAGCAGGGCAGGGAGCCCACAGCCTACAGTAAGCAGCCCACACCTATCCCCACGGGTTACACTCTGGTTGTGCTGCCCATGGGGAGGGGGAGCCAGGCTCTGCGCTCCACTCCACTGCAGAAGCCACTGCCTCCTGAAGGCAGCAACCAGGGCTTGGGTGCTGCTGTGAGGGGCAGGGGGCTGCAGACCCAGTCCCTGGCCCCATAGTCCTCCCAGCTGGGGGCCCCCTGTGACAGAGCTGGGGAGGCAGGGGGTGAGTGAGGGGCACCAGCAGGGGTGGGGGGGACTATGGTTGGGGAGTGAGGGGCAATGGCATGGGCAGGGCACTGGCATATCAGAGCTGCTCAGCACCAAAAAGCAGTTGTGGGGGGGACAACCTCAGGTGGACCTGCATCCTGGTGCATGAAGCGGGAAGGGGGAGCTGTGATTTTCCATAAGAAACCCAGAATCGAACAGCAAAATGTATAGGTATTTAGAATTTATTTTATTAGTGACTGAGGCACTGGTAGGCTCCCAAATTGCTTTCAGATTTTAAATATATCAATAAAACATTCTGTTCAACTGATACCTATATATATAATGGTGTTTCATTTTAATAATGGGAAAACATGGATTTTGGAGGCTTTATTCAGAGAATGTTGTGGGTTTTATCAGAGAATTTGCTATTTTTAAACAGAAAACCAGAATCCCTGGTCATGATATTTTCCCTTTGAGAGTTGCATGTGGAGAACAAGGCATGGGCCAAAACCAAGGCCCCATTGAAATCAGTATGGGTCTTCCATTAACTTCAGCATACTTTTAAGTTAGGGCTGTCCAACTGGTGGCCTGCAGGCTTGTATGAAACCCTCAGAGGGTTAGAATGCAGCCTGGAGGCTCTCACCCAACCACCACTACCCCCTTATTCTTGCTCCTGCCTCTTTTGGCTTCTGCTTCCTGCTTCTTCTCTTGGTGGTGGTGGGGCACTGCAGTGGGAAGGAGCTGGTGCGTCCAAGCTGCACATTAGGTAACTGAGTTATTTGTGCTGCATGAAACAAAGACAGGAGTCAGGCTACCCACACTGCCGGTGGGCAATGCGTGTGGTCGGGAATGCTGTATATACAGTGCAGGGCCTGCCTACATGACTGAGCTGTACACATGGGTTGGGATTGGGCAAAGGTTTGTTGGGCTGTCCATGCAATGGGACAGAGCCCAAGGGTGACCACCTATGGGCCTCAGGTCTGCAGTCCATGCCACGTGCAATCCCTGAGGACTACAGCCCACAAGGTCCCTGGCTGCCTGGAAGTTGGACAGCTCTGCTTTAAGTCAGGATCTATAACAGCTAAGTAATACTGTGAAGTTTTCTAACGTTCATTCTGGATAAATGCTTAAGACTTTGGAGGCTTAGCCCAGGATACTGAATCTGCAAAACAGGGCTGGAAACCTCATAAGAAATTACATTTCCATGTGATTTCAGATGCTTCATGCATTTGCTGGAACCAGAAATACTCCAAGAACAGCTACTACGTTTTTTGTAGGGGAGGAATAAATGGAGTTATAAATACAGTACAACTAGGACAGGCATGTAGGAGAATGAAAACAATAGGCCTGTGTGAGTCAGCAGTGATCCAATCCGGCTTCAGATCTGGCTGCTTCGGATGGCAGTGATCCGATCCGGAACTCCGGACCGGGTTTCCACATGCCACTTCAGAGATACGGCCATAGGGTATAATGGGGGAATCAATAACATATCTATAACTTTGTTGCTTTTTGTTCAATTTGGATTAAACTTTCAGGTATGGTAGCCTCGGCTGAGAGCATGAAATCTGCCACGTTTCAAGAAGATCAGTGCAGGGGTTTGGGGAAAACTGTACCCCAAATTCTTGAAAGCCAAACTCATGTCACAGCTGTGTGTTACACCACAGGGGAGTGAAAATGGCAGGAGTGAAGGCCCCTGGTGAGACCACAGAGCCTGCCAAGTTTCAAGCAGATTGGTGCAGGGTTTTAGGGGGAACTGTACCCCAAATTCTTGAAAGCAAAACTCTTGTCTCGTCTATGTGTTACACCACAGGAGGGTCAAAACTGCAGGGGGGGTAGCTCTTATTGAGGCCACAAAGCCTGCCAAGTTTCAAGAAGGTTGGTGCAGGGGCTTGGGGGGAACTGCCCCTCAAGCTGTGGACAAGCAAAACTCGTGCCATGGGTGACACTGCATGTCTTAAGGTGCAGCGGGGTGACAGCTGCAGGGATGGTGGCCCCTGCTGCGGCCACGAAGCCTGCCAGCTGTCAAGGAGATCGGTGCAGGTGGGTTCTGGGGCCCTGCACCTCTAGCTGCTGACAGACAAAACTCATGCCATGGGTGCTTGTGGGACTGCCTGTGTCTGTCTTGGGGCAGTTGATTGTCTGTATTGATGCTTTCCTCTCCTTAGCCTGGTTTTGTAGGTGCTAATTGACGGCAATTAACTGGCTACATTAGCTAGGTCCTGTGTATTGAGCTGATGAGTGAATCATGATTGATTGGTAACTGGTAACACTAGCGTAGCAGCCAGGTCTGCAGTAGTGTCTCCCATGCCCCCAGACAGACACAGTCAGTCCCACAAGCACCCATGTCATGAGTTTTGCCTGTCAGCAGCTAGGGGTGCAGGGCCCCAGAACCCCCCTTCACCGATCTGCTCGATAGCTGGCAGGCATTGTGGCCGCAGCAGGGGCCACCATCCCTGCAGCTGTCATCCTGCTGCGCCTTAAGACATGCAGTGTCACCCATGGCACGAGTTTTGCTTGTCCACAGCTTGAGGGGCAGTTCCCCCAAGCCCCTGCACCAATCTTCTTGAAACTTGGTAGGCTTTGTGGCCTCAGCAAGAGCTACCACCCCTGCAGTTTTGACCCCCCATGTGTTGTAAAACGTAGATATGACAGGAGTTTTGCTTTCAAGAATTTGGGGAGCAGTTCCCCCCAACCCCCTGCACCAACCTACTTGAAACATGACAGGCTTCATGCTCTCTGTAGAGTCTACCATACCTGAAAATTTCATCCAAATCAGACAAAAAACAACAAAGTTATATTGTATTGTTTCCCCATTATACCCTATGGCTGGATCTCCAAGGCAGCTCCGAAGTACTTTGGAAGCTCCCAACTGCTTTGGGAAGCCTAACGAGGACAGCACATCCAAAGCTTCTCCAGATCTGAAGCTCTGTCCGAAGCCTCACACAGCCCTAGAAAACAACTGCATTAACAGGTAACAATGTTTGTCTGACCTCACAACAGGTCTAGTCTAGACTTTGGGTGAAAGGCTGAGTTCCAACTTAATTTATTCGAGCTACAGTAATTTACCCATCCTTAATGAATAATTAGGGCAATTATCCTGAACAAGAAAATTATCAATCTATATACTTAAAAAGATAAAACATGCATAGTCCATGTCAATAGGATGTCTACAATAGAGTACAGATTTCATAGACATAAGGTGCTGGAAGGGATCTTGTGAGATCATCGAGTCCAGCCCCCCCCCGCCATAGGCAGGAAGTCAGCTGAGATCAAGTGATCCCAGCAAGAAAAATATCCAGACGTTTTTTGAAAGAGTCCAGAGTAGGTGCTTGCACCACCTCTGGGAGGAGTCTGTTCCAGACCCTGGAGGCTTGCACCGTAAAGAACTTTTTCCTTATGTCTAGTCTAAATCAACCTTCCTGGAGTTTATGGGCGTTAGACCTTGTTATCGCTTGGGGAGCTCTGGTGAACAGCTGTTCTCCCAGGTCCTGATGTACCCCTCTTATATAATTGTAGGCTGCTACCAAGTCACCCCTGAACCTTCTCTTTTCTAGAATGAAGAGTCCCAGATCCCTCAGCCTCTCCTTGTACGGCCTGCCCTCTAGGCCTTGGATCATATGAGTGGCTCTCCTCTGGACTCTCTCAAGCTTTTCCACATCCCTCTTGAAGTGTGGGGCCCAAAACTGGACACACTACTCCAGCTGTGGCCTCACCAAGGCCAAGTAAAAAGGGAGGATGACGACCCTGGTTTTGCTTGAGATGCATCAGTAGATGCACGCCACAGTTTGGTTTGCTTTGCCAGCCACAGCATCACATTGGTGACTCATATTCATCTTGTGGTCAATCAGGACCCCCAAGACTCTTTCGGTCATTGTGCTAGCAAGTGTAGCACTTTTGCAGCAGACCATGGTAGTTAGCAGTTAATCCCTTGAATGAATGAAAAGAGGACAAAAACTTTTTTCAAACCTAGTATGGACAATATGATTGAGAGGGGTTAGAATAAAGAAATGGTAATTTGGGTGGAGAAAAGCCAAGTCTCTGGGTTGCACTACACACAGTTTGATTTATCATGCTTTATTTTGATAACTGAAACCATAAATTGGGATCCACTGGTTTAACTATAATCTTTTTTATAGTGGCAAAACTCAAATGCAGAGCAGCCCTTGATCACAGTCACAGAAGTGAAGTTGATGGTTTCATAGACGTTAGGGTCGGAAGGGACCTCAATAGATCATCGAGTCCGACCCCCTGCATAAGCAGGAAAGAGCGCTGGGTCTAGACGACCCCAGCTAGATACTCGTCTAACCTCCTCTTGAAAACCCCCAGGGTAGGGGAGAGCACCACCTCCCTTGGGAGCCCGTTCCAGACCTTGGCCACTCAAACTGTGAAGAAGTTCTTCCTAATGTCCAATCTAAATCTACTCTCTGCTAGCTTGTGGCCATTGTTTCTTGTAACCCCCGGGGGCGCCTTGGTGAATAAATACTCACCAATTCCCTTCTGTGCCCCCGTGATGAACTTATAGGCAGCCACAAGGTCGCCTCTCAACCTTCTCTTGTGGAGGCTGAAAAGGTCCAGTTTCTCTAGTCTCTCCTCGTAGGGCTTGGTCTGCAGGCCCTTAACCATACGAGTGGCCCTTCTCTGGACCCTCTCCAGGTTATCCGCATCCTTCTTGAAGTGTGGCGCCCAGAATTGCACGCAGTACTCCAACTGCGGTCTGACCAGCGCCCGATAGAGGGGAAGTATCACCTCCTTGGACCTATTCGTCATGCATCTGCTGATGCACGACAAAGTGCCATTGGCTTTTGTGATGGCTTCGTCACACTGCCGACTCATGTTCATCTTGGAGTCCACTAGGACTCCAAGATCCCTTTCCACTTCCGTGCCACCCAGCAGGTCATTCCCTAGGCTGTAGGTGTGCTGGACATTTTTCCTCCCTAGGTGCAGCACTTTGCATTTCTCCTTGTTGAACTGCATCCTGTTGTTTTCTGCCCACTTGTCCAACCTGTCCAGGTCTGCCTGCAGCTGTTCCCTGCCCTCCGGCGTGTCCACTTCTCCCCATAGCTTTGTGTCATCTGCAAACCTGGACAGAGTACATTTCACTCCCTCGTCCAAGTCACTGATGAAGACATTAAAGAGTATCGGTCCAAGGACTGAGCCCTGCGGGACCCCACTGCCCACACCCTTCCAGGTCGAGACCGACCCATCCACCATGACTCTCTGGGTGCGACCCTCCAGCCAATTCGCCACCCACCAGACTGTGTAGTCATCCAAGTCACAGCCTCTTAACTTGTTCACCAGTATGGGGTGGGATACTGTATCGAAGGCCTTCCTGAAGTCTAAGTATACGACATCCACCCCTCCTCCTGTGTCCAGGCGTTTCGTAACCTGGTCATAGAAAGAGACTAGGTTGGTCAGGCACGATCTGCCCGCCACAAACCCGTGCTGGTTTCCCCTCAGCATAATTTGCCCTGCCGGGCTCTCACAAATGTGAACCTTGATAATTTTTTCAAAGACTTTGCCAAGGATGGAGGTGAGACTGACTGGCGTATAGTTGCCCGGGTCCTCCTTCCTCCCCTTTTTGAAAATGGGGACCACGTTAGCCCTTTTCCAGTCCTCCAGGACTTGGCCCGTGCACCATGAGCATTCAAATATTCCCGCCAGTGGCTCTGCAATTATGTCGGCCAGTGCCTTCAGTACCCTCGGATGGAGCTCACCCGGGCCTGCCGACTTAAAGGCATCCAGTTCTTTCAAGTGACTCTGCACCATCTCAGGGTCTACGTCTCAGGGTTTCATATCATCTGCGTGAGCTGTTAAACTTCTATCAGTATCATTTCCAAGTGGGCTGTTACTGACCCACATTTTCATCAATGGATCAATTTTCTAGTGTAGCCAAGGCCTTAGCTCCCATGTTTACTATAGGTAGGAAGCGGAGTATCTTTATCTGACCTGGAGCTTTGACTTCTGTTCATCATTAGGGACCTCCAGAAGATCTTCAATGTCAATTTCTGGTTCAGGGACGGCTGCTTCTGCCTCCTCCTGTAGCTAGAACAGAAATATATAATAAATACTCTTCAATTTGCAATGATTCAAGTAAGTCTTAAATGGAGAAGTGAGCAGGGAAGAGGATTCCAGGTCAAGATGACCCTAGGCTCCAAAGAATGTGTCAAGAAATTATTCTTCTCAAAATGTTAGCGGAGTTTAGAACCAGGGTTGTGATTCATCTCTGGCACTAATTGGAGCAATACCTATGAACATGCACAATGCCGCTTTGCATAGGTAACACCTCCCTGCTCCTACTGGCACAGCAAAGTCCTACCAGCCAGTCGAACAGTCCTACCCCTAAACCTGACACTTCTGCCCAAGGAAATTTGTGCCATTGTGATAGGAACCTTCCCAAGAGATAGTGCAGTTGCAATGGGATAGATTCATAGAATCATAGAGTTGGAAGTGACCTCAGGAGGTCTCTAGTCCAACCCCCTGCTCCAAGCAGGACCAGCCCCAACTAGATCATCCCAGACAAACCTTTGTTCTAGCCAAGTCTTGAAAACCTCCCAAGGATGGAAATTCTATCACCTCTCTGGATAACCTGTTTCAGTGTTTTACACTACCCTCCTGGAGAGAAAATTCTTCTTAATATCTAACCTAATCTTCCCTTGCAGCAACTTGAGACTGTTGCTCCTTGTTCTGTCATCTGCCACCACTGAGAACAGTCTAGCTCCATCCTCTTTTGAACCCCCATCAGGTAGTTGAAGGCTGCTATTAAATTCCCTCTCAGGCTTCTCTTCTCTAGACTAAATAAGCCCATTTTCCTCAGCTTCTCCACATGGGCGACTGATGCCTGCTGAGTCTGGGGGGGGGCACAGCACAGCACTATCCCCTCCCCCACCCCAGCAAGAGCCCCAGGCATACCTTTCTTTCAGTAGCAGGATCGGCACCTCTGCTGGGGGATGGGGGCACGCTCTTTGCAGGTAGGGAGAGGGAGGGAGGGGCTACGCAGGTGAGGGAGGTGGGGCAGCGCTCTGGTTGGTTGGAGCGCTCTCTGAGGTTCTGGGCTCCAGAGCACTGTGAGGGAGGGCGGGGCTGGGTAGAGAAGCAGGGCACGGTCCCTGGCCCTATAATCAGGCTGGCGGGGATCTGTTCTGCGCCTGGCCCTGTCCTGAGTGGTGCCGAGTTGGGGTCCATCAATGGGCCCCCCAGCACTTTCAGGTACCAATCTCAGGGGGGCACGTGCCCCCCCCCATGCCTCCTCTACCAGTTGCCTGTGCCTCTCCTCATACGTCATGTGCCCTAGCCCCCTCACCATTTTGGTTGCCCTCTGCTGAACTCTCTCCAATTTGTCTACATCCTTTCTGTAGTGGGGGGCCCCAAAACTTAACACAGTACTCCTGATGTGGTCTCGCCAGTGCTGAATAGAGGGGAATAATCACTTCTCTTGACCTTTTGGCAGCACACCTACCAATACTATGTGAATGCACAACAATCAGCCCCTATCACAGGCTCAAGGAAACTGGGTCTCAGAAGAACCACATCAATACAAATTGACACAGAATCTCCCTACTTAAGTTCTCTTTTGAAATGTCCACACCCAACAAATTCTGTGGCACTTAATTTGTCCAGATCAGGAGGAACATTTGAATTTACCCTGCTACGATTTAAATTTGTGATTTCTAGGAATCCTCGATATTTTAACCCTGATAGTTAAATTTCTGCAATGCATTAGAAATATAATTTTGGTAAGAAAATAGTCAAGGGAACAGAACAAGCTGCCAATGGAAGCTGTGGAATTGTTGCCAGTTGCATTAATGAAGAGGCAGCTATTGAGGATAATTAAAACAGTCCTGCTACAATCCAGGGAGCAGAGTTAGGCAGCCCAGTAGACACCCCTTTTCACTGAAGAAAATCTAGAATCACTTCTTCCTTATTAAAAAAAATCTTTTAAGACATTCTGCAAGTAACATATTGACTACAGACTGCTCTGTACCCTTTCAACAGGCTTTAAAACCTGCACATACTGGTTATGCCACTTCCCAATGTGTCTGGTTCACTGTAGGTGGAAATCTGGATGCTTGGTCTAAGGATATGAATGCTGAAATGCCTGTCTGAACATGGGAGAATTTCTTATGAGTAAGAGGAGCCAGCAGAACAAGCACGTGTCACAGGCAACTCACTCCATGAACAACGATGCTGCATTTTCTGATGTCCTTGTTCCTGCTGGGACTTTGCAATAAGGAAAGAAAGACTGACGGTATCTATAACTATAATCTATGGACTGCAGGTTTAAAAATGCTGTATTTTCTGATTTTCTTGTTCCCTCTGGGATTCTGTAATAAGGAAAGAAAGATGGACTCCAATTCTGTGCCCTTGAGAGAGCTACCACTGAATAAAAAATTAGGTTTGGAAGGGACCTCAGGAGGTCACCTAGTCCAACCTCCTGCTCAAAGCAGGACCATTCCCTACTAGATCATCCCAGCCATGATGTTCATTAGGAAATATAAAAACAGAGCCTGATTAGGGAATACAGACTCTCAGGAGATCAGAGATGGAAAAAAAAAGACTTGATTTGTTGCCTTTGTGGCTCCTTAAAAACATTCATTTGCAGGTCTGGAAGGGACAAGTCTCACAAAGGGAAGGATACCCTGTCCTTAAAAAAGAGTAATCAAAACCTACCCCTAGATTACCATCACCTGCTGTACAATTTTTAAATAGATATTTTAAATTTTACTAGCTTCTGTGAACAACTGTAAATCTCACTCTTAAAGGAGCAGTAATTGTCTTTGCTAACTTTCTCAGAACTCTCTCCTGCCACTTCCTTTTAGCTTTGTGAGCCTCAACATGGTAGTGCTCTATCATCCAGATCTCCATCATTGTGAACTCCCTCACAACAGGACACTGTCAGCCCCATGAACAGCTTCATCTTTTGCCAGCTCCACAGGTGTAAATACCATAAGGGTCTGTACTCTTTAGGCTGGAAAGTGGAAATGGGCTCCTTTTCATTTTTCCCTATCAAATGTAATTAGTCTTGTCACAAGAATGCAGTGACATCTTGGTTCTGGGGCCTGCTCTACACTGCAATTTCTACTGAACTAATAGAGGGACACAATGTACATGTTTTTTCACAAGAGAATTGGCACGCTAGCCTGGAACTGTGGGTCTTTAGCTGCAAAATATTATGGATTAAACCAAAAAAAGTAAAACCACATAGGTGGGTTTTATTGTAATTTTAAAAGTTAAGATGAAGCCAAAAAACAGCCAGCTTGTCTTCTTCAAGCCAAGTAAAAAAAATGGTACCAAATCAGCACATCTCTGGCAAATGAAAACAGAACAGAGAAAGTCCTGGGAACAGTTTTTTCCAGCAGGGCCAGCTTTGAGGGACTATAAGACTAATGGACCACAGAGCCTTTCACTGTTATGCTGATGGGTTACTTCCAGCTCAGACTGGTAGTGAGTCAAAATCAAAAGGGGCTAGCATTCAGTGTCTTTTGGTCCCAGTCCAATTTCTATATCAAACAAATTATCATCAAAATCATTATTCTTGTTGACAGCCTGAGCAGAAAAGCCAAAGGCCAACTGAACAAACCTATCACCCCTTAAATGGTCTCATCAAATCCAAGTTCAAACACAGTGAAAGGGAAACTAGTACTGTTGCTGTACCTGTTGCATGTATAAAGTCTTCATTTATGGGGATGGTCAGTCTGACACCTTGAATAAACACTAAATTAACATAAAATATGTATTTCTTTATTCACAATTCTAGACCTTGTGACAGTTCTATCAATGGGTAATCAGGGGCAGTCTGTTTAAAACTATCTAGAGACTCTATCTGTTATTGTTTTGGTTAATGGAGCATGGAATGAGCACCAATTAGTATTATTTACAAAATGAAAGAATAGATTTACATATGCAAAGAGACTAAGACATGAAGGAACCATCTAGCACAGCAGTGCTCAATCCCTGCCCGCTGAACCAGATACAGCTTGTGAAACCAAGTTTGCAGCGCTCCCTATGAATCTGAAAATCTAGTGTCAGGAGAGTGGGGGCAGCATTAATTGGTGTTCCCCTGCTGCCAAAATTCTGGAGTTGTGGGAGCCTTATGGGTAGACAGCATTTGCCCTCCATGCTAGATTCGGTGTGTGGGGTGGGGCAGTGTGAGATGGGATCCTGATGGGGTCTGATCTGAGTGCTGACCTGGTGGATCCAATTTGTAGACCAGTTCTGCATCACTCATTCTGCCTGTGGGGCCAAAAGGTTGAGCACCATTGATCTAACCTAGCTAATACAGTAGTGTTCTGAATTTCAGGAAGATTAAAACACTACTTAATAAAAAAACTGGTAATAATAAGTCAGGAAACCAGACATTTTTGCTCAGAAGTGCCAGATGTATCATAAAACAAAGTGACAATATAGTTTCTTTGTTCTATACATTTTAATTCCATTGCCACCTGTTGATGGTGCAAAATAGAACTGAACTGTTATCTCTTTTCAAGTATTGGGGCAGTCTGGAGACTGTACCTGCTATTGTCTTTGTTAATGTATTATAAACTGCCTGGCATGTAGGATGGGCATAAATGTATAAAATAAAATAAGAAATCAATATATGCAAAGAGAAATTAGATTTAATACATAAAGAATGGAGAATGAGCCCACAAGTTAATAAAGGTTCAGAAAAATATACAAAGCAATGGAGGACCCAAAAGTTTGGATACATTTCTGAAGAGTTCACAGTGTTAATTTTGTAGCTCCTGGTACAAAAAATCATGTAACAGCCTTTCCAGGGGCATTGGATGTCCTTTTCCAATTCTAGTTAAAATCTGAAATCACAGATGTTCAAACTGAAAGTTAACCAAACTTTTGGAGATATCTACTAGTAAATGTTTAATCAGCTTCTGGATGAAGATGGGCATCTTATTTTATACAAACTGTTAGACCCATTTCCACTTCTGCTGAAGGTAGCTGCCATGATAGATAGGATGGGCGGGAGATTTGGGTTCTGCTGGTGCTTCTGCTTTTTAGAGGAGCCTGATACAAAATTAATTGAACCTTGTCATTTCAGTAGGTTTTTTATCAGGTCTTGTTGTGTGACCCCAGGCAAATTCCATAATGATTCCATGTCTCAGCTTCCCGAAAAGGGGAAAATACTACATAGGCTCTCTGTGGTGGTGCTATGTAAATGCAAAATATTAAAGGTAGCACATTGTCAAATGAATGTTTTAGTGTTTAGTCAGCTCTGGAATGTTTCATACAAAAGCAGTAAAAAACTCCTGGTATAAAGTGGTTAAAAAAAAAAAGATTAGTATTGATATAGGCATATGTTTAGGGACTCTCAAACCTTTACTTGCTTTTGCCAACTCAAATATGGACAGCAAGAATTGCCCATATGCACTCTCACCCAATAACATAATTGCTGATGAAAACATTGGCCTGAGGAAGAAAGTTTCATGTCTATAGGGATGGAAACACAATCTGTACACACACTGGCTGAGCCCCCCATTTCTCTCTTCTTTCCTCTATACCAGTGTTCTCTGCCGGTAGATATGGTGTTACCCAGAGTGTGATCCCTAACACTGTGGTAGCACTAAGGGTATGTCTACCTGTTGTAACTGTAGCCTACTTAAATATACTGGAGCTACCTTTAAAGTAGCTGGATCAGGTGCTGGTAGCATTCCAGCTGCAGCAGCCTAAGCTCAGCATGGGCTAATTGCCAGAGTGTTTATCCAGTTTCTTGGGAGGGTTTTGCTGAGCTCCAGGCTGCCAGAGCTATAATACAAGTGGCAGCTGAACTGGCTACTTTAAAGGTGTCTCAGGTATGTCTACAATAGCTACAGTCATTGCAGTGATGACAAGACAAACTTAGAGAGATCAAGTGCTAGCAGTGTGGCAGTGGGATGCTTAACAAAGAATGAAGTCACCCTTGGTAGTCACTATGTACTACGCTACTCCCATAAATTAAAAAAAAATGTCATGGCACACCTGGCCTGTGACCCCTACACTTAAGTCTAATTCACCCCAGTTCCCCACCTGGTACTGGTACAGCTCCTGCAACTGGGCATCAATCCATTCCTCCAGGTCTCGCCATCGTTGAAGGTCTTTGCGGTTGTACTTCACAGTTAGCTTGCCTAGTTTCCTGTGGGAGGATTCCTCCTCAGGCTTCTCTGGAGTCTGAAAGGTGACTCGCGGCAGTGTGCTGGACTCGTTGGCCATCCCTGCTACTCCTCTTACTCCCCCTTCTTCTGTCTTCTACTCTCACAGTGAGAGCTCTCTCTCTTCTTGTCTCCTTTTCTTCTTCACTCTGCCCTGTAAGATAATTCGGTGATGACTGGTGAGTAGTAGTGCAAGTTGCCTGCAGTGGCTAACACAGGTAGGCAGCATCAACGGTCCCGGTGACAGAGTGAGAAAGACAAGGAGAAACTGCACAGCACAAGAAGCAGCGAGGCAGTGAAGGCAGAGTTACCGGAAAAAGATTCTGAGGTTTCACATTTGGTGGTGTGGACAAAAGCGATGGGGGAGGGAGAGAAGCTGTTGTAATAACATCTGTTGTTAAAAGGAGGCCAAGGGAACCATTGGTGAAAGTTTGTTAATATTTAATACAAGCCAGCTCAGGGGGTGGGAGAATGGAAGGAGAAGGTTTTAAATGACAGTTTTCCTACAGATGCATGTATATGTGCATACTTACATGCAGTTCCACAGGACTTACCATATATAAAATATAGACCCTCTTAGTATCAAGATACACAATATCTTTAGTCTAACACAATTCCTAAAACGTTCAGCTCATGCCAAAACAGTGTGTGCGCTATATATTTATTTTAGAAGAGAACTCAGCACTGATGAAAAGAATTAGCCTGAGAGAACTAGAGAAAGAATTAATTGTTATTATAGTGGTAACATCACTGTAGTTAATATGGAGACTAATTTACTCACTAAACAGCTACATTTGTAAGTGTTTTAAAATCAACATGTTTACTCCAACTATCTTGAAAAAGGCAATGTCTCCTAGGGATTCAGAGTAGGGTTAAAGATACAAATTTAAAGTAATTTCAGCAAGGGGCTCTTAAAATGCATTATCATGAAAAAAATTGTGCAACAAAAATTTTATGCTTCTTATAATTTTTCCACTCTTGCTTTCTAAACTCTTTTGTGTCACTAAGAGACATCAATGCTGGAGGCAACTTTCTTTACTGAGGAAAGTATATTGTTAGCACCTGCTTACAAAAAGGAACTAAAGATAAGAGGCAGAGTCTATTGCAGTGTAGTAAACATACAGTAACAGAATAACACTGCAGTTTGTCTTGCCATTTTTTTATTATAAGGGGGTTTAAAGGTCTGTGATATTCCTCACCATGTTACATTTTTACAGGGACCTATTGTGAGAATTGAATACGGAAATGCAAAACAATAACTCTAATTACAGGTGTCAGGGAACCTGTGCCCCCTTCAGACACAGTATCCTTTTACTCGGATATGCTCCACAAGCCTCCTAGTGCCCTTCCTCACCCTTCCAGAGACCTGATCTTAGACTTAAACAGTGACAGATTAAAACCTTATCAATGTCATGAACTAACTGAGGCTCTATATGATGGAAAACAATCCTACAATTGCTATTTGGCAGCCCACAAGGAAGGAGTCAGTGGACATGGCTACACATGCAATGAATGAACCTGAATTTTCTGCACAGACAATTCAGGCACATCAAACTGTGTCCTTGCACACATCTGAACGTGTGCCTGTTGGGAGCACATTTGCTCCTGGTGGGAGCAGTTCAGTCTAGGGCCGGTTCTGCCCTGCTCTGCCCTCCTGCAGCAGCCAGAGGGAGCTCTAGGCTCCCCTGGGTCCTAGCCCCAAGATGGCAGCAGGCATGGGGGCTGGTCCTGATCTCCACAAGTGGGGGAGAGCTGTCCCGGCTGCCGGGCAGCTGCCTCCCAGCCACGTGGAGATCAGGATGGGTCAGGGAGAGCTGTTCTGCTTACAGGGCAGCTGTCTCCCAGCCATGTGGAGATTGGGACCCATCCCAATCTCCATGTGGCTGGGAGGCAGCTGTCTAGCAGCTGGGACAGCTCTCTCTGCCCCATGGAGATCAGGATGGGTCCTGATCTCCATGTGGCTGGGAGGCAGAGTCCCACCAAGCTGGGACAGCTCTCCCTGCCCCCCTGTGGTCCCCTGCTGCCTAGGCTGACTAGGAACAATGGGTCCTAGACAGCATCTACACCTGAGCTTCAGCACATTACTTTAATGCACCAATTTTTAGTACTTGTATCTACAGGTACTAGAAAATGGTGCATTAGACTAATCTACGGTGCAGTAATTGCTGCACATTTGTAGAGGGTGATGCGTTACTGCACGTTAGATTAGTCTAATGTGCAGTAAAGCATCTCGTGTAGACACAACCAGTGTGTCTCAGTCTAGTTTTTTGTGAACTGCAACAAGCTCACAGAATAACCTGTCACTATAATTCGCAACCTGTGACACTCTCGGATCAGAGATGAAGGACTCTATAGAACCAGAAAAACTGAAATGAACTAGTCCAATGGAATCAGCTGCCTAAAGGAACTGTAGAACTTCCTTCACTGAAGGTTTTCAAGAAGAGGCTGAATCATTTATAAACAGTCAATCCTGCATCTGAGCAGGGGCTGGACTAGATGAACATTGAGGTCCCTTGGCTAGACTCTGAGCATTGATGGGAAAATAAAGGGAAATTTGTAGTGCTAGTGACTTACTCTGCAGATAAATTCAGCACCCAGAAACCCTGTTAACATGAAGTTAATACTGACCAGTTGTACCTTGTACCTAGAGCTGGTTGGAAAACAGATTTGCCACTTCATGGAAAATTCTGATCTTGTGAAAACGTTGGTAGTTTAGATAGCAGCAAACAGAAAAATCTTCTATCAAATGCAAATTCCATTTGGATTCTGAAACATGGAATTGTTTTGGTAAAGGCTAAACACAATTATAAATCAATAAAAGGCTGCAACTGATAGCATCACCTATAATTCAGGTTGTCCAATATAAAACTTTCTTTTCAGTTATTTGCAGCTGACAAATGGTAGCTTTTTGGGCTAAAAATTTTCATACTGGGTGTCTGCTGGAGGCTGATTTTGTTGTTGTTGTTGTTTGTTTTTTAGAAACGCTGAAATGAGGCTAGGGAAAAGTGTATGGTTTGGGGTGAGACTTGTATATGTTTAGTAAGGGTAGGAGCTTTGGAGATACTTTGCTACTAAAAAAATAAGATATTTCTACATGTGAAAAATGAAAAGGTTGCAGTGTTTTGCCTGGAGTTTTCCAAAGCGGGGGAAAAAAATCAATCTGAGGCAAGCACCCAGCCTAGTGAAGAAGGGCACTAAAAGGTTCTTGGAGCATAGATGAGTAAGGTAATGACAAAGTGTCCAAAGGGACATTGATTGCTGCAATCAAACTTATTCTGCCTTGTGTCTCTCTGCAGCTCTGACAATGAATCATTGTAAAATGGAGTAGAGCTGAGTTATCACAGGCTCTTCCAGTAAAAGAAAGCATGGGGGCTGAACTGTAATATACTATTACCGAATGTTTATTATACTTCTGTGAACTATGCCTCTTTTATCATTAGTTCCTTCTGAGAAGAAAGTGATAGTGTGTCTCTAGACATTTATAAAGGTTATCATCATCTCCAGTACAGAGATATTGTAGTGACATGGGAGGCTCCAAAAGCAGGAGGCAGAACATTAATTCTCAGTTCTATTGTAAGATGGGAAGGAAGAAATTTGTAACACTGATCTGAAAGTCAGTGGGAGTCATGGGAGTCAAAAGATCCTCAGATTCACCCTGACTGTCACTCTCTGTGGGTGTGGGCAAGTTAGTTGAAACAAAATTTTCAAAGCAGATGTCTAAAGTTAGGCAACTAAACCCCTCTATAGGCATTTAAATAAGTGAACTGATCTTCACAGTTGCTGGGTACTTATCACTCCATCTAACTTTCTGTAGCAGTTGTGAGTGCCCAGCTCCTCTGGCAATCAAAACACCAACTGTGGACTGTACCCAACTGTAGATGTCCAAGTCTGAAAGTATTAGACTTAACTATAGTGCTTCAGTTTCCCCAGTAGTAAGTTAGGGATGCTGCCAACCTTCTTGATGGAGGTGTTCTGAGAGTTAGCTAATTTTGTCCTTAAAAAGTGCTACGTTCTTAATATTCATGTGTCTTTCTAATTAGAGACTTCCTGTTTCATACATTCATAGATGTTAGGGTCGGAAGGGACCTCAATAGATCATCGAGTCTGACCCCCTGCATAAGCAGGAAAGAGTGCTGGGTCTAGATGACCCCAGCTAGATGTCTATCTAACCTCCTCTTGAAGACCCCCAGGGTAGGGGAGAGCACCACCTCCCTTGGGAGCCCGTTCCAGACCTTGGCCACTTGAACTGTGAAGAAGTTCTTCCTAATGTCTAGTCTAAATCTGCTCTCTGCTAGCTTGTGGCCATTGTTTCTTGTAACCCCCGGGGGTGCCTTGGTGAATAAATACTCACCAATTCCCTTCTGTGCCCCCGTGATGAACTTATAGGCAGCCACAAGGTCGCCTCTCAACCTTCTCTTGTGGAGGCTGAAAAGGTCCAGTTTCTCTAGTCTCTCCTCGTAGGGCTTGGTCTGCAGGCCCTTGACCATACGAGTTGCCCTTCTCTGGACCCTCTCCAGGTTATCCGCATCCTTTTTGAAGTGTGGCGCCCAGAATTGCACGCAGTACTCCAACTGCGGTCTGACCAGCGACCTATAGAGGGGAAGTATCACCTCCTTGGACCTATTCGTCATGCATCTGCTGATGCACGATAAAGTGCCATTGGCTTTTCTGATGGCTTCGTCACACTGCCGACTCATGTTCATCTTGGAGTCCACTAGGACTCCAAGATCCCTTTCCGCTTCCATTCCACTAAGGAGGTCATTTCCTAGGCAGTAGGTATGCTGGACATTTTTCCTCCCTAGGTGCAGCACTTTGCATTTCTCCTTGTTGAACTGCATCCTATTGTTTTCTGCCCACTTGTCCAACCTATCCAGGTCTGCCTGCAGCTGTTCCCTGCCCTCCGGCGTGTCCACTTCTCCCCATAGCTTTGTGTCATCTGCAAACTTGGACAGAGTACATTTGACTCCCTCGTCCAAGTCACTGATGAAGACATTAAAGAGTATCGGTCCAAGGACCGAGCCCTGCGGGACCCCACTGCCCACACCCTTCCAGGTCGAGACCGACCCATCCACCACGACTCTTTGGGTGCGACCCTCTAGCCAATTCGCCACCCACCGGACTGTGTAGTCATCCACGCCACAGCCTCTGAACTTGTTCACCAGTATGGGGTGGGATACCGTATCGAAGGCCTTCCTGAAGTCTAAGTATATGACATCCACCCCTCCTCCTGTGTCCAGGCGTTTTGTAACCTGGTCATAGAAAGAGACTAGGTTGGTCAGGCACGATCTGCCCGCCACAAACCCGTGCTGGTTTCCCCTCAGCATAATTTGCCCTGCCGGGCTTTCACAAATGTGAGCCTTGATAATTTTTTCAAAGACTTTACTAAGGATGGAGGTGAGACTGACTGGCCTATAGTTGCTCGGGTCCTCCTTCCTCCCCTTTTTGAAAATGGGGACCACGTTAGCCCTTTTCCAGTCCTCTGGGACTTGGCCCGTGTGCCACGAGCGTTCAAATATTCCTGCCAGTGGCTCTGCAATGATGTCGGCCAGTGCCTTCAGCACCCTCGGATGGAGCCCATCTGGGCCTGCCGATTTAAAGGCATCCAGTTCTTCCAAGTGACTCTGCACCACCTCAGGATCTACGTATGGAAGTCTGGCGCTTTGCTGCTGCCTCTCTACAACCCCAGTGAGAGACTTGTCGTGCCCCTCACTTAGGAACACTGAGGCAAAGAACTCATTGAGGAGTTCAGCCTTGTCCCCCCTGTCTGTCACCAATTGTTTCTGCCCATTTAGCAGTGGTCCTATTCCTCCCTGGGCCTTCCTTTTACTCCCAATATATCTAAAAAACAATTTCTTGTTGTCTTTTACTTGGGTTGCCATCCTCAGCTCCATGGTAGCTTTGGCCCGCCTAACTGCCTCCCTACAAGCACGAGCAGAGGAGGTATATTCATCTTTAGTGATCTCACCCTGTTTCCACTTTTTATGTGCTCCCCTTTTGTCCCTTAGGCTGCCCTGGATTTCTCTGGTCAGCCAGGGAAGCCTCCTGGCCCCTTTCCCTTTTTTGCCTCGCTCGGGGATCGTCTTGCTTTGTGCCCGAAGGATTGTTTCCTTTAGGCACAGCCACCCTTCTTGGGCTCCCATCCCTTCAAAACTCCTACTCTGCAGTGCTTCCTTGACTAATCGCCTGAGTGCATTGAGATCAGCTTTCCTAAAGTCTAGCACTTTCACCCTACTAGTTACCTTACCCACTCGCTGTCTTATGTTGAATTCTATTATAAGGTGATCACTGTCTCCCAAATGGCTACTGATCTGGAGGTCCCCTATCATGTCATCTCCTGTTGCCAATACCAGATCCAGTATGGCATTCCCCCTAGTGGGACTGTGTACCTCCTGTGTCAGGTGGAGGTCCTGTACACAGGTTAGAAACCTGCATGAGCGATGGGACCTTGCTGTCTGCGTCTCCCAGCAGATGTCTGGGTAGTTTAGGTCCCCCATGACTACCGCCTCTTTAGCTTTTATGGTCTCCGAGAGTTGCCTCAAGAGCCCCGCATCTATTTCTTCCCCTTGGTGTGGGGGTCTGTAGCAGACCCCTACCACCAAATCCCTTTCTCCTTGCCCCCCATGTAGCCTAACCCACAATCCTTCCACTTCCTCAACCTCGGATTCTGTCTTGATGAGGGATGATGTATATTGCTCACTGACATAAAGTGCAACCCCCCCCCCCCTTTTTTTCCCCGACCTGTCCTTTCTGTACAATCTATAGCCCTCAATATGTACCGCCCAGTCATGGGATGAATCCCACCAGGTCTCTGTTAGCCCCACTAAGTCATAGGTGTTTAGTGCAAGCAGGAGCGCTAGTTCATCCTGCTTGTTCCCCATGCTCCTAGCATTAGTATATAGGCACTTGAGCCCTGCGACTGGTGCCTTTGCTGCCCCCCCGCTCCGAGTCCCAAGGGGCCCATTGTTTCTTACCTTCTTGTTTCTTACCTGTTCTGTAGTGCTGGTCTCCCCATGGCTTTCAGGTTCCCAATGCTCTCCTTCTTCAGGCTGGGCTGTCCTTGTGGGTGCCACACGGTTTGGTGGTCCACAGCTTCCCCTGCCCTCGTACTCCCCTCCCCCCGACGAGCCTAGTTTAAAGCCCGCCGGAGGAGATCTGCCAACCTAGTAGAAAACACACGCTTACCTTTGGGGGACAGGTGAAGCCCATCCCAGCTGAGCATGTCCCTCGTCGTGATGTGCGGGTCATTGTCCAGGAAGCCGAAGCCTGCCTCGAGACACCACTGCCGAAGCCGCCAGTTGGTCTCTCTGATGCAGTTCTCCTGCCGTCTTCCTCGTCTGGTCACTGGTAGGATGGAAGAGAAAACCACCTGTGCACCGAACTCCTTCAGCACGCCACCCAGAGCACTGTAGTCCGCCATCAGGTGATCGGGGGTTCTCCTGGCCGCATCATTAGTACCCACATGGACTAGGACCAGGGGGTAATAATCGGTGGGCTTGATCCTGGCCTGGATTACCTCTTTATGTGCAAAGAGGCCATTTAGGTCAGACCAAGATCCAATGTTTCAGAAGGATCCTAGAGCAGAAAGTTTGTGCGAGAATGTCAAAAGGCTGTGGCAATGATCCAGGTCTGAAAGCAGTCACATATGTGAGAAGGATCCCATTCCACTGCTCTTTTTTTTTTTAATTTATAAACCACATCCCACACCTGTGACCTAAACTGCAGCAGCTGTGTCAGAGCTAACAACTGTTATACACTGAATAATTGAAAAGGGCTCCAGCTCATCTTTCTAGAGAATCAGGTCGGTCTCTTCTCCTCAAGTCCAAGCCCTAAAAGGAAAGCCTTCCTTCAAGAGAGATGGGACCAAGTCTCCTCCTACCTCCTTCTTTTGAAACAATCTTTTTCAACACAGTGGTTAAAGTCAATCGAAATGAGAGAAGGAACTGAAGTGACTGCCTCATGAGAGCATAGATATAAGAGCATAAAGTATCATGGCAATTATGTGTTGAAACACAGTTCAGGCAAGAGAGTGAGAATACAGAAAGAAACCTATTTGAAAGCCTACAAACAGAGCTGTATGAGCACGTGCATACACGAAGTAAGTGAAGCTGTTCTGAGCGAACTTCCCTACTACTCCCAAATACCTTACTTTCCAGACCTACAAACATGTCTATAGAGGACTAGGAGGAAAGAAGGAACTAAGACATGTAACATTGCCCTTAAGTTCTGGCTAGGGGAGGTGAGATGACAATAGCTGTGGACAAACACAACAGGATTCTGTTTTAAAGAGGGTCAGGGGTGGATGTAACTGTGAATTGTTAGTACATGCCTCTATCAGCATAAGTGGAGCTAACCTACTGTAACTTGAATGAGACAGAAGTGAACTGATGAAACAGCTCACCAGAAGCAGAACTGGTTCCGTGTAAGCTGCAGTAAATTGGTATAATTTTAAACTGCTGTAATTGTTTTTTCCGTCCATACTGTTTTCTAGAAGGAGGCTAGCTGTTCCTGCAGATGCCAGGGAATTCCTAGCTTGTATAATTCCTTTCTCCTGATACACTGGTTCTGTTACAAATGGTGGCAGAAACTAAAACAGACCCAAGAGGAGAGAAAAGAGAGGACAGGAAATTCAGGCCTTCCCCTCTTCTTCCTTATATTTTATCAGGATACTCTGTTGCAGTTACAGTTTTATAAAAGGATACAAACATCGCCCCTGAGACTGTTACCTGCATCTCAACTGAAGCTGATAACATGGCTTTATAAATGCCAGAAAAATGATTGTCAGAGGTCCCCCATTAAATACTTGAGTAGATTGCTTCTGCTGTTCCTCTTCTAGCATGAGGGGGAAGAGAACCATGGCAACTGAAAAGCTTTAGCATTAAATTCTGACCTAATTGCTTCATTTGAATTTCATATTTTTTAAAACATTTTTCCTTCTAAAACTTGACAGTATCCTGGTTAGCACAGTTGAAGACAACAGAATCAGATACACAGGGGTGTTGTGATAGCCCATGTTTCCTGTAACAGTTTCCAGACTTCACAAATAGGCTTTGGACACAGCCATAGCCCCCTCTGAAAGACGGAGACATGGCCTGGCATAGTAAGGCCCTGTAGGGCTGGGAAATAAATGGCAGTGGATAGGGACATGAGGGGATATGCGTGGGGGGAGAACTGCTGTCTTTTATGGAGGCTTGGCATGTGGATTGAGAAGGAAGACTGAACTGGGCTAGTTGGCACTCTCTTGGGCCAGAGGCAGGGAGCAGATGGTGGGGTGGAGTGAACTGCTTTTGATTTTGGGGGTTGGGGGTGAGATGGGGAGTTTGTTTATTCTTATTTCAGTATTGTATTCTGTTTTTGTAATTCTTTTTCTCTTTTACTGTGAGCCACCCTGGCCCTTTCTGAGAAGGGCAGCATATCAATCTAATAAAATAAAATATATTATAAAATAAATATAACGAGGGCTCATCTGTACAAGTTTTATACCAGTATTGTTATAAAGTGACAACCCCCACCCCAAGACAGATGCAGGTATGTGGAAATTTCCGTTTATAAAAAACTGTGCAGAGACCAGTCCTCAATAAGAGACTCTGCGGGAAGGTTCTCCAGTAACTAAGGACTCAGCCTTTCCTCACTGGCATCATTATAGGAAATGACAGGAATGCAGGCTGTGGGGAAGCCCAGAACTGTTTCTGTTGCAGTAGGAGTGTCAGAAGGTCTCCCACTTCAGCAGCAGTCACTGTAGGGATTGACATGGGAGAATGGGTTGTATGTGAACTCTCAGCTGCTCTCACCATAGCCCCTCACCATGAGGAAGGTGTGCATGTGTATCCTTGGTTGTTCTAGCCTTGCTTTCTACTAGTGGGAGCTGTACAGGAGGTCTGATGAGGGCAAAGCAAATCTCAGGCTTTGCCTTCACTGTCCAGAAAGGTCCATTTTCACATCTAGTTACCTGTTTCACTGTGAAATATGGCTGAATATAAGACAAAGGTAGTTTTTGCTACAACTTAGCTAGTCCAGGTTAATACCATTTCACCCCTATCTAGGGCTTACCTTGACTAGCAGCAATAATGAGATAAAAACTATGCTGCCTTGCCACCACAAAGCCTGCATCATAGCTACCTTGGTGTAACAACACACCTCCTTTGAGAAGTGAAGACATAGCCTCAACTCCCCCCTGAAGCTAGGCCTCCAAATACCCTGCAGAGCAGTGCTTCATGCTAAGGGAATGCCCCACTCCTATGCCAGGGATTCAGCACCCTGTCATCTTTTCCCACACCTTAGCTTTCATTACCACACCTTACTCAGTATCAGCTCTGATTCTACCCTGTCTCCCTCTCTTGCTACCTCTTTGTGCTGTCATTTATATCCGGGTCCCTCCCCCTACCTTTCTATGTTACACCACCCACAGCAGAAGAATTTACCTCAGGCAAAATAACAAAAGAGCAAGCCAACCAGTCTCCCAAGCATGAAACACAAATCGGTTCCTGAATAAAGCAAGGGGAAAAGGGTTCAGCTGCAGCAGGTGATGTGAGAGGCAGGTGGCAGGAAGCAGTCAGGGTAAATGAAGGGGGAAGATGTCACTCAGTAGTGTTACAAATCAGTTTAAGGAAGAGGAGGAGGAGGAGGAGGAAAGAGTGCCTAAACTTTTCTGTCACAACTGCACCAGAACTAAGAGGTCACTTCCTTCGAGACTGGGCATCAAGTTGAAGGTCAAGGTGCTATTGTTTCCCTAATAACCACAGTGACAAGATAAATGACAAAGTCAAATATGCCAGTAACACCTCTATTTTGTTTGTAACATTACATGCTTGTTTAAGAGCTGTCACCGAGTTAGACTAATATTAAACTGCCATACATCTGTGCAGGGCTCTGAACTCTGATAAGTACTGTAATACTGAAAGCAGCTACATCTCATCGCATTATTGGATAAACACAGCTCGTTTCATAGATTTGGGATCCTCCAGGAAATCCTATTACGATATAATGCTATAAGGTTTGTTTCTTCTTGCCTTAAAATAAATAAGTTAAGTTGCACATAACTGAGGTGGAGCTGAGTTGAAGTTGTGGGAAATTATTAATTAAGCTGGAGAGTATGGAGATTCATGTAGGAGTTATAAGGTAGACAATGATTTGCCTACCGGGAAGATGATAGTGTGTGGTGCTGGGAGGAGAACTGTTGCACTGAATGAAGGTACTAGTGATGTTCCTTAAGGATTTGTCTTTGGACCAGTCTGATTTGTTATGTTCATTAATGATCTCGGTACAAAAATTCAGAGTGTTCTGATGAAATTTGCTAAGGATAAGGCATCATCAGAACAGAGGGGGATTAGAATACCACACTGGCAAACCTAGATCACTTTGAGTAATGAGATGAAATTTAATAATATACATGCAAGATCATGCACTTAAGGACTAACAACAAGATCTGTTATAAATTCAGAGCTCATCAATAGCCTGTTTCCTCTAAACAGCTGAACTTCTCAGAACCATCCAGAAGTACATGTGTATCTGTGTAGACCTGACTGCAGGGTCAGAGCCAAAGCCATAAATGAATCTTTTTCCAAATCAGTGTGATATAATAAATATTCTGCATTTATATCCTACCTTTCACCTGATGATCTCATAGCACTTTACATGCACTGATTAGTAAAGCCTTGCTAGCATTCTGGTGATAGAAGCAAGTAGTATTCTCATTTCATTGATGGGGAAACTGAGGCAGCACAAGGTTAGGCCATATACCCAAAGCCACAGAGCAAGTCAGTGGTAGAACTGGTTCTCTTAGGCCCTACGTCAAAAGCCATTAGAGTATGCTTTTCTCAAAGAGCAGACCTGAAGCTAGACAACAGAGGAGCGTACTCATCCCACAGCTACAGAGAAAGCCAAAATAAGTAAGCAGTACGCTATTTAAACTTGATAAGAGTTTATTTCACTCTTTGCAGTATAAACAAGGAGAGCAGAGCATACAGGGAAAGAAACTGTGCAGATTAGTTTACCTTAGATAACCCAGAACAATGCGTAGTCTGATAAACCTAATGTATTACAAACCACAATTCTGTGGCAACTTGAGCAAACAGGGCAGTACTGACTGCCTGTAGAGAGTCCACATACCCATTTGCACTATAGGGTGCTGCTCAGTAGGGTAACAGGGGCGGGACAACCTGAACAGGTGTTCTGGGTGCTAACTTGGGGAGAGAGTACAGAAAGAAAAACAGCTGCTGCTACTACTGCAGAAATCACACCAATGGTGGCAACAGCAACCATAAGTCACCGATGTCCCTGTGTGTGACAGCTGCCTTGGGTGCTTGGCTGCATTCTTACACTGCTGAAGGAGCTCTAGGCATCCAAATGTAGACCACTGATTTTTTAGGAAGAAAGATGTTGAATACCACAAAACATTTACTTTGGGGTAAAATGGAGGAGATACACAACATGTAGCCTCACACCCATGTTTCTCTCTCCACTCTGGAGTAAAGTTAGCCCTCAGCAAGCAAGGAGTACATCACTCCACCAGTCCTCTGTTCACAGATCTAGTCATTATCCCTCCCAGACATCCCATAGGTCAATGCAAACAGGCTATTACCAACTATTCTAGCACTTACCCATAAGGCTGTTGAATGTCCACTCTGGACACCCATGCAATTTTATTCCAGTTAAGAATCTGAAGTAGACTACACCCAGGGGAACATGTTGTGTATTCACACCCTGAATCTCACAGCATTAAAGGATGAAGAAGAGAATCATGTACCCAGAAAGACTGCATGTGTTTATGATGGCAGGTAGGGGATAAGTCGATTTTGGTTTCAAGCTAAGTAGAAGGAAGAACAATTTGTATATGTGCAGTCAGCGATACTAAAGGAAAGAGAGACATTCCAATTCCCTAGGTCAGGAGTTAGCAGCCTATGGCCCACAGGCCCAATCTGGCCCATGGATTCATTTGATCCAGCCCATGGATGTAAGACTTCGCAGGGTTCAGTGGCAGGCACTATCTCCTATGCTATGGCTGGAAGAAGTGTTAGTGGTGGCTACATCCTATGGCCCACCTCTCTGCCTCTAACCAAAGCTGGATCATTCCAGCCCACAGCCTGAAATGGTTGCTGAATCCTAGAAACACTATTTTACTGAGTTCTCAGCACACAGCACTATAACACGGGCAGTGAACATCACATTCATATCTCCAGGGACCTCTGCAGCCCTCTAGACACTGTCTTGAGTGGCCCTGACAAGTCAATTGGCCTGTTTCCAAGTCCAAACACTGATTATGTAAGAGCTATGTTCTTTCAAAGGAAACAAGAGATTGAAGGGATCCTCTGATTATAATGAGAATAAGGTGGACTGAGTTATTCAACACAGCTCACCTAGGATAGGCACACAAATACCAAACTACATGACTCCTGAATATTGTTGATATCTACTTGCTATACCAAAGGGTCATTTTAACTGACAAGACAAATGTTCTCTCTTTATCTAAATGAATATTAATAACATAAATCCAATTCTCACCTTTTTGTAATTAAGCTTCTGGGGCAGGAAAACTACTAAAACATAAGCGAATTACTCTTACTACTATACTGTATGTTTAATTATTTCTTCTAAGTCTGTTTGAAATATCCCAGGTTAACTGCTGCTCCTTTAAGTTCTTCAGTCCAATACCAAAGAAATATAGTGCAAATCAGAAATTTACATTAAAACAGGCTCTGTATTTTAAATAGGAGAGACTGCTAGAGGCTTCTAGCAAAGAGTCTTTCTATCTGGCAAGGAAAAACATTTTTATTTCTTTGTTCTGGAGAAATGGGTATATAAAGATATAAGTAATGTTCAAGCCCTCTCCTCTAGTGCCCCACACTGATTTCTTCTTGACACTGTGCTGTATTTACTGCTCAGATTTCTATCTTGTATGGTAAAAATGTCAGCCCAAAGGATTTTCCTTTTGTAGATAAATATCAGCAGTTTGACCAGATGTGAGTATATAAAATCAACAGCCAGAAAAATCACATAATCAATTTTTAAATCATACAACTGATTTAAAAAAACAAAAACAAAAATTGGGTTATTATTTGCATTTTGGATTTTGAGGCTTTTTAAGTTTGTCTTTACAACCTTGAAAGCTGAGATACGTACATAACCTCCTACCTTCAAGAGCCAAACTTAGAAAAAAAATAAAAAAGATGACAACAGCATTGCAAGCACTGGAAATAGTGAATCAGAGGTGCTGTTTCAGATATCAAGATGGAGAGAATCAGCGAGAGTTGAAACAGCAGAGATGGAAAAGGTCTCAAGAACTGTGCTGGAAACCTATGATAGGGATCTAAGGGTGTAGGTGTGTCTTCAGAAGTCAAAGATCATTGTCCCTATTAGAAGGTGGAGCAGTAAACATTGTGCTATTCTTCCTGTCACAGGGAGAGTTATATAATATTGCAAACTAAAATTAGCTATGCAATAGTGTATATAGTGCCCTGTGCATTCCTAAGGAGAAAAACATAAGAACGAGGACCTCAAGGGAGGTGTGGGCTTTCAGGCACCTCCATGGAGAATGGTGTGGCGAGCAGCCTGCAAAATACTGTGACCCATTCCCAGCCTGTTCAGAGGAGGAATACAAACACCAGCAGAAGAATAGGAAATTGAACAAAGATAATCCCAGTCGGGCAGCATTGGTACATTTCCTGCATCCTCTCGGACTGGCCAAAACAGCCCGGTTTTGCAAAGTGGGAACGCTGTTGATGACTCTGAGCCTGATTTACGTGACATAATAAAGGATATCAATGGATGCATTCCCGACAACACCTGAAAGCTATTAGAAACATTTGAGGAGAAAAACTGGTTTAGAACTTTCCTCTGATGAAACACCCCGGGCTTGGAGCACTTTATGGAGCAACAGAGGGGAAAAACTGATTAGTTGCATGCTTAGAAAATAGGGGCTGAGCAAAATGACACAGTGCTCACAGAAGTGGGTCGCAAGAATATATGAAAGGGTTGTGAACAAACTTTAAAAGTGGATTTTACTTTAAAGGAGAAAAATGGTGGAAACGGTGGCTTTTCCCTTGCAGGCTGGCAGAGTCCCAGCCTGTGAGGGGCTGCTTGGGGTCCCCTGTATCCCCTCCACTGGGGGCTGGGACCTGGGGCAGCAGGTTTGGAGTGAGGGGCACTGGGTCAAGACTGGCCATCAATGTTTACCAATGGGTCCTGGTACAAAGAAGGTCAAGAACCACTGCTGTAGGGTACACAGAAATACAGAGGGAAGAACTTTTGGTTTTCTAGGGCCTGCAAAAATGCTCAGGTATATGCTCTCTGCAAATTGTACAAGTCATAGAATCATAGAAAGTGATGGTGGATAGGAACCTCAGGAGGTCCCTAGTCCAACCCCCTGCTCAGAGCAGGACCAGCCCCAACTACATCATCTCAGCCAAGGCTCTGTCTTAAAATCCTCCAAGGATGGAGAGTCCACTACCTGTCTGGGTAACCTGTTTCAGTGCTTTGCCACCCTCCAACTGAGAAACTTTTCCCCAATATCTACCCTAAACTTCCCTTGCTGGAACTTGAGGCCATTGCTCCTTGCTCTGTCATCTGCCACCACTGCGAAGGGTGCAGCTGCCTCCTCTTCGGAGCCTCCTTCAGGTTGCTGAAAATTGTTATTAACCCCCACTCCGTTTCCTCTTCTCCAGACTAAACCAGCCCAGGCCCCCAGAAGTGCACATCAGCACGGCACTCGCAGGCGCCGATGCAGGGCAAGCTTGCCCAGGCCCCTAGAGAAGGAGACAAAGTACCCGACACCTGCCCGCCCCGCCCCGGAGGCGTTGAATCCTCTTCCTGGGCTCGGCGGCGGCTCCTGGCCGGGACAATCACTGCGGGCTCCGCCTCCTGCCCTTCCTGCTCGCCAGGTAGAGCGGGCAGCGCTGCACTTCGCTGCTTGCCGCTGGGGAAGGGTTAAAGGTGGTGCTGCTGCTGCGAGGGAAGGAGCGGGCGGCGCCGCGCGACGAGGTAGTTTCACCTGAAACTCCGCAGGTGGGGACGGCGAGCAGCGGAGCAAAAGAGTGGCCGAGGATGCTGGTGCTGCCGCTGCTGCTAGTGCTGGTGCCGCTGCCGGCGGCCGCGCTGCGGGGCCGGGCGGCGCGGGACGAGGCGGCCGCCGCCGCCGCCTTCGGGGAGAGGTGCCTGGACCACTTCACCGTGGGGCTGCCCGACTTCGTGCTGGACACGGACGCGTCGGTGCAGAACGGCGCCACCTTCCTGTCCTCGCCCGCGGCCGCGCGGGGCCGGGACTGCGTGCGCGCCTGCTGCAAGGAGCCCGCCTGCAACCTGGCGCTAGTGGAGCAGAGCCCCGACGGCGGCGAGGACGGCGTGCGGGCCTGCTTCCTCCTCAACTGCCTCTACGAGCAGGCCTTCGTCTGCAAGTTCGCCCGCAAGGCCGGCTTCCTCAACTACGTGAAGCGGGACGTGTACGACGCCTACGTGTCCATGCGGGAGAAAGGCGAGGGGGGTAAGGTGCAGCTTGCCCCACTCCCTGCCCACCCGGGTCTTCCCCCTCTGTCGCAGGGTGGTGGGGAGGGGGCTGAGGACTCTTGTGGTGGGCGGGGGCAGGCGGGAAGAAACCTTTGCTCCTCTGCAGCTTCTCTACTCTGTGGCCTTAGTCATGTCACTTAACACCCCCCACCCTCACCCTTCATCCCTGTGTAAATGGAGTAGGGGGTGATACTTCCCCACAGCTCTGTAATAGTCTTCTGAGCCCCGGGGATGTTCCCGATGCAGCTTAAACAGAGATTAAGGCACAGCCCTACCCACTGAGCATTTTCGACTGGAACGTGAATGAACCTGGACTCCAAATGCCACAGTAAACCATTAACAAGGCACAGGTGAATTGCAAAGGTGTTGGAAGCAGGCCCTTCCTCGGCGCAGAATTCACTTTCTCTTTGGTTCTGCCTAAGTCTCGGCCTTGTGACTACTACCAGCTGGTGACAAAGCACCTCTGTCCTGGTAGGCTCTGTCTGACTTTTGCAGAGAGAACAACTCAGCGGGCAGGTTGGATTAGAGCACTTGCATTTAGGAGCAGATCTGAGGAGGTCTTTTGTTTGGATTCTGGGGACAAACTCTTTGATTGAGGAATTGTGTAATTGTTGCATTTGTGCCTACAGCACTGGATAGGAGCACTGGCATGAATGCAAACGATGCATCATTGACCTCTTATGAGGCAGCCCAAAGTCTCCCCCTTGGAAGAAAAGCTGTAGCAAGGTATTACAATACTGTTGTGGATCTAGCACCACTTCTCTCTTATCTCCTTCGTTGCCACCTTTTTCCAAAATCAAAGAAGATCTGAAGCTTTTCCTAACGGGATCGGGTCTCTAGTTAGTTAGACAGTGGCTTTTTGAAATGATGAGGCTTGGATACTGATGGCACTAGTGGTGCATCTGTGGAGCCCATTCCTGTGTTACGTGGATAAACTGATCCGTTGTTCTTACCACTGTAGCTGTAGGGGTGGTTCTGTTAAGTATGTCAACTTTTAATGAAAAATGGGGCGAGCATATGGGATAGGATTTGTAACTCCCCTGGTGGAATTGAGGTCTCAGCCATGATCTCTTCTTCTTGAAATTGGCAATGATACTAAAAAGACCCTCATGCACTGAAAGCTTACTTTTAAGGGATGGAAAATTTAGGAGATGTATCAATAGGAGATGATTTAAAAGAGGAGATTCATGTGGTAACTTCTTAAATACTCTTTAGTAACCCCCATGCTGATCTGGAATTGGTGGTGGCATCACAGAAGTGATATTTTCTCCACTGCACTTTAGACTTTTTCATTAAACCTTTGGTTTCTCTGCTGTACTTGCTCTATACCTTGAGTACAGACTGAAGTGTTTCCTTCTCAAAAAAAAAAAAAAAAATCTACCCCTCAGTAATAAATATCCTACAAACCAGGATGTGGGACATATGTTAGCCTTAATTGCTGTGTTGTTTTCTCCTTCCCTCTACAATAAGTGTGTTTTGTTCAGTATACTTTGGTTCCGTGAGATCCCAAAACTAGCTATAAGATATGTCAGAAGCCTCATTGCAATATATCCTTGGTATCTCCGATTTCAAAGAATGATGAATCCTAGGTTCCCGTCACTGAAACAGAAAATAATACTAAGGAGAGCAAAGGGTGGGGGGATCATTCTTGAAAGGTCCAATTAGGAATGACATCCAGAGCCTGTTTAATAGAGCGTGCCTTTTGTCACTGATGCTGATTTACCAAAATACCACTCATACCCCCTGTGTTCTTTCTCTTTGCAAATTATACTTGAGACGATGTGAATTCCAGATACAAAAAGTAGAAAGTTTGCAGTTCCTATTTCTCGGCATTTTAGTGAGACTCTTTTTATTTTGCACAGATTTCAGAACAACAAAGTTCTTCGTAAGTAAAACTGAAGTGTTTCTGGGAAGAGACAGGGATTTCCTCTTATGGATGGAGCTGGGAATTAAGGTGAATAATAAGAACAAACAAAACTACTCTAGACAGCACCTAACTTTGTGGGTCTGTTCAGTGTTCAGACACTCAGGAATGTAGATTTTGATCCTGGTTCAGAGCCAAAATAATTCCACAGCTCTGATGTTGGAACTAGGTCAGCAGAGGAGGAATTTGGCACACAACAATGGGCTTGTTTTAGTGGGAAAGGTGAGTGCATCATTTCCGCAGGTGGGAGGAGGGGGGGAGATTCTGAGGACGTGTTTGCAGGAGCCCAGATTAAACAGCCTTTGGGCAATGACTGCATACAGCTGGCGCTGACGTTTTTTCCCTTTCAAGACCTTTAATTGGATCTCAAGGACATATTTAGAGAGTTAAAGCTGTTGTGCTGAGGAGCCTCTTTCCAACCTTTCAGTGTTCCTTCCTCAGCTTGGACCCATGTTTTTCCCAAGATGTATTGCAGTGCTGCTAAAACTCCAAGGCTGCATGTAGCCCCGAGCACAGGAAGATTAAAAAGCAGACCCTAACTGAAACAAGAGGTTTGGGAAATTTTAAGCTTTTTAGAGTTCTCTGGATTTGCACTCTGATGTTTGGAGCTTTGACAGTGTGTTCAGGCCATATTCTGAAGGCTTCCCTGAAATAACAAGGGCTAGAAATTTTGTTTTAATAAATGCAGAGATTCTTATACTATGTCCTAGTTTCAGCAGCTGAGGCTTTAAGACAAACACTAAATATAGTGAGACTTGAGACAAAATAACAGGAGTTATTTGCACCTATGATTGCCAAAACAGGCTTGAGCTCTTGTCTCAGTGTATCTTCACTGCTTTGGGGATATCCTGTTTTAACTGTGTCCCCTAACAAAGCCGCAGCCCAGGCTCTGTCCACCATCCCTCCCTTTCAGTGTGCAGGGTGACTTTCCTGAATCATTGATATTAGCAGTCTAAGAAAACACAGCTTCTATTCTTACATCATTTTCTAGCATGAACTTTGCTGCGCATTTTCTCTCTGGCTCATTTGGGAGGGGCAGGGCTCATTGAGGGTTTTACAGCAATAATAGAACCCAGTGTTTGAGTAACCTCTGCATAAATTTATTCTGGCTCTGAGCAAACCTGTTCTGGGTGTGGGCCTGGAAAATAACTTCCCTGAACCTTTGTCCGTTTCTTGAACTGAACTTTCAGTAGTGTTGTGAAATCTTCAGTTACGCTCCATTTGTTTTGAGTTTGTGATGGGGAAACAGGGAATGCTGGAAAACCTGTAGGATTTAGGATGGGCCTATTTTTGCCAAATTCTGAGCCCAGATTTGCTAGCTAAAAATTCAGTCTGGGATTCGGAGTGGTTGGCTAAGTGATCAACTTTGTTGCAGACCCCCAGCCTGGACTCTGGAGGATGGAACAGGAATGTATTAATGATAAACTGTATTGTTAATACTGTCCAGTTAGGGCCACCAAATAGGGCATTATCACCTGACTCTAGTACTGGGGCCACAACTTTGCTTGAGATTAAATAGCTGGTTTCCACAAGGACAGGCTGCTTGTCAGACCTGAGGCATCTTTTCAGGTCAAAATGCACCAGGGTCAAGGTACGGAGAGTGCTCTGTAATAGGTGCATAGAACATGAGTGACTTCTTGCTGTGGAGCAGCTACATAAATCACGTAAACTAGCTCTTGTCATTTTTTTCCCCTTTCATGCTCTTGCTTCATTACTATTGACTGACTATGGTGGGAGCAGTAAGTCTATATCACAGGCTGGATTGTATTTAAGACTCCACTGGCCCACTTGATGACACAACTAAAAAAAATACCAAGGCACTGTCTTCCTCTTTCTGCTTTTACAAAATAAAATTGCCTTGTCTTTCCGTAGTAGGGGTGGCAAGTGACTTTAATCTGAAATAATCTGATCCTTGAAAAATGGGCTGGAATTTTATAGTGTTGCCCCCACTGGTTTTAAAGGTTCCTAGGAAGGTTTCTATGCTATATTAACTTCTCAAAGATTTTTCCATAAGGGTTTTTAAGAAGGTGCTCAGTACAGTTCACTTCTGACCTGCATCATTCTCCTATTGAATTCTGTCATTTTTATAACAACTTTTTCATGCTGCATCTCTCTCTGTGTGTGTACTCTCCTCCATTATAGTTTGTGGTTTTTTTTCCATCTCTTTTTAAAGTGTTTTTCCCTTAGAGGAACGGAGTTTGCTTCTACCTGGCAAACAGGCTTTGCCTTCATGATGTTGACTTGTTACTATGGAGAGAGGATTATAATGTTAATAGGGGAGGTTTGAATACAGGCTCTCTGGGAATTGTTTGCTTCTGAGTGGCTTCCTTAGGGAAGTGATGAGAGCTGTATGCTTAACAGGGGATTTAACCCTTGGTGGAACTTGTCTTCAGTGGCAACCTCTTCCATTGTCTGTCCTTTCTAGCTATTGCAGGTTAGTTTTCTAGCAGGCAGTCTGAGGTAGCTTTGAACTTTCTTGTCTGGGAGGTAGTGTGTCCTAGTGGACAGAGTACTAATGTAGGTGCTCTTGCCTCTGCTACTTGTCTACTTGGTAATCCTGACCAAGTCACTTCTCCCCATGCTTCTGTTTCCCCATGAGTGATAATGACTGGCCACTCTTGTAAAGTGCTTTGAGGTCTGCAGAGTGCACTCTGATTCAGACTCACTAGCTTTTGGAAAGGTTTCCTTTTAGTAGACACAGACTTTAAGTAGTTCTAATATGTTTTAATACCATATAATTTTAGCATTGCCAGAACTAAATGCTCTAAAAATTTATCAGACTAGCTTAATCCTCAAGTGTAAAATCTTGAATCATCTTTGCTTGGTCATTGTCTTTTGTGGGTGGCATTTTTTTAAGCATTTTTTTTTAATGAAAGCAAAGTACATAGCCTTCATGATTTCAAACAGACAGTCTTAAAAAAAGAGGAAACTAAATGTTCATATACTTGCATGAATTCAGGATGTGATACTTGTGCTCTCCTTAAGTGACACAAGACAACATTGTCAACCCTCTGTGTCTTGGTGACTGTTTAACGGCACTTTCTTTTTAAAACTGTAGACAAGGGAACAGTAAAAATCATGCAAATCTTCCTCTTGTCTAGGTGACTTTTGAAGTAAAGATACCAATTTAACTCTAGCTTTGTGGAACTCCAACTTTTAGTGCTTAGTTCAGCTAAGAAAGCTACCTTCCAGGAGCTATTTGCTGTTTGTTGCTGATATTTGCCCCCAGTTCAATGAGCATTTGGCTGTAAAGATTAGATTGAAAATGTGCTTTCCCTTTGAAATAATTTTCAAAGGTAAGGGAGGATTTCGGCTTGCTGCAGGTAAAGAATGTTGAGGTTTGTGGGAGTGCTGGTTAGAGCCAGTTGCTACTTGAATGCCCTGCGTTGACACAATGGCTTTTTTTCTAAAGATAATGAGCTTTCACAAGTCCAGTGAAGAAAGAGGAGTCTCTCTCTGCACCTCAAAGTTAGGCCTGAATGTCTAGAAAAAGCCCTCTCCTCATTAGTCTGTGCTTGTATGGAAGTGATTTGATCTTGGTTAGAGGTGATTATGAGGCAGGGGAAACTTGGAGACAAGATCTAGAATGAATAGGCTTGTTAGGGCCAGACTAAGGAGAGTACAGCTGCTTTTCTCACAATATCACAGTAATTGGTAAACTTATCAGCAGCAGTGTTTGGTGTTGTGAATTGCTTTAGACACTTTTTGGAGGTCATGCTGTTTCTGGCACATGTCAAGCCCAGGTACAAAGACAAAGAACCTTTTTTCCTTTCCTCTAGCCACGTTCAGATCCCTTTCTTTCACCCCAACACTAAACTCCTCCTATGGTTGTCTGTCGTAGCTGGACCTGAGGACTGCATAGTGGGGCAAAATCTTGCTATATGTCCCTCATTCCAAGTGCCGTTTTACCATGTGTAATTTCCCATGTCTTTCATTACTGTGCAAGGAACTTTAATGCTATGGTTACCTTGACTAGTTTTAGACTCTGCTGAGTGCTTTTAATCTGGCTGGTGTATAAACTGGCATAAAATGTTCTCTTCCTTTATGATGAAGCTCTCATTAATAATGACAAAATTTAGAAATGTAAATGAAAAAATGATTTTTACTAGTTGCACATTAATAACCCATTGCCATGGCTATAGGGCTGTAAAACTGAGTATTACCTGTGGTTATTATGATGGGAAGGCAGTAAGAAATTCTCTCTTAAATGTGTGTGTATGTCTAGGTATGTGCATGGGAGGAGTAATAAGGGCATTTTTCTTAGCAATATTTAGACACCCTGAATTTGAATACGTACATAGGGCTGCTCTTCTGTGTACACCTTGTGGAGAGTTTCCAGGTCTAAATATTTGAGACCCAGGCTGAACCTTTTGGTAAGATGTATACATCTTGAAAGATGTACTTATTTGGCTGTGCATATAACCAGGTCTACTCAGAACTGATGTTGTGGTCTTTTAGGTACCATGAAGCATTTCTGTCAGTCTCCATGTCTGGTTTCATACCCCTGGGGAATGATAGTTGCTAACATAAGCTAATTAGAAAGGACTGACATTCTGATCTACACTTCAGTGTAAAGCACCCTGAAAACTGTTGCATGCCACCATGAACAACACTAGCGCACTCCTACAATATGTACATCAGAGACCTTTTAATTTTTGTGATGGAAGTAGTATGTCTTGGCTACATTTTTCAGTCTAGCTGTGAGCCCAGTGTCCTTATTGAGGGAATCCCCAACTATTGCAGTATTTCCAGTAGCATTTCATAAGAATCTGTTCTTAGCCCACAATAAATTAAAATTTTTATCAGTGATATGAAATAAAATTAAAAAAAATCTTGATTTTTAAAAATTGTAGGTGATGGACAGGTGAGATGTCTTTTTAACCGAAGACACATAACTAGCACAATGATCTGGGTGGCTTGGTAAGCTGGACAAAATTAAATGCATCTTAATATAGTGAAATGCAAGGTGCTACATCTAGGAACAAAGAGGGTAAGCTACTCCTAGCTGGCATCTTCCAATCCTCCCTTGCTATAAAAAGAACTCTGGGGATATTATGTGAGCATCGCATCTGGTTCTGTGGCTAATGGGCAATGAGATTCTTGAATGTATAAACAGGATAGTATTGACTTGCCATGTGATATTTTAGAGTGGTAATAGCACTTGATACCACTACCAGCGTGTTACGTTGGGACAGGAGAGAAGTTGGAGAAGAGCTAGCATAATTGTGGTTTGATGCATGCATGCTGCAATGAGACCCCCAGCAAGCAAAAACCTAGTAAGTTACAGAAGAGAAGGTGAGATGACTTGTCCTCAGCCTTGGTATCTTCTCCCTCCTGACAATGGAAGGCCCTTCAGTTGGCAAAGGTATAATCGAGATCCATTATCTGTAGTTTGGATGTAGAAAAACCCTAACTGAGAACGAGGTGCAAGTTTGTAACAGTGAAATAATTAACTACTGGAATGAAATCGCAGTCCTTTGGTCAAGCAGTCATCCCTCCACATTAACTATTAATAGCATAACATAATAGCTGATTTGATAACTGACTAAATACTTTGGTTGAACTAGAGCATAAATTATTGGGCTGGGCGCGAGAACTACTGGAAGGCAGAAGTTTTTATGGTTCGGTGACATTTTTATGCAGGAGATCGGACTTGGTGATCATAATGGTTCCCTTTGGTCCTACTCCTGTGGATTTTGTGCCGGATGGCTCCCCTTGAAAGATGTACTGGGCTGTTCTGTGTCCCTTTGGTCTATTTTCATGACTGGAACTGACTTTGCCTCTTAGTTTTCCAAGCTGACTTTTATCCATATTAGTGAATTGTTGGAGTGACAGTGCTGAAAGGGGAGGGATATGGTTTGCTGAGTGACACTTAAACCTCCTTGTACTACAGTAACCTAACTGACGGGGGGAGGGGTGCACAAAAATAGCCGCGATCAGCACTGCAACAGCTGGCACTTCCCCTGGCATCACATGGCTGTCCTGGACATGATGCTGCTCAACTACACCATTGTTGTATAGTAGGGGCTGTCAGCCAGAGGTACACTTCTTGATTGGCTGCCGGGGGACTCCCTGCTTCTCCTCTGACTGCTAGGGGTACACTGACCAAAAAAAGGTTGAAAACCCCTGTTGTACAGGATTTTTATGTTGGTGGGGATGCTATTGGGTAACATTCTTTTTTAACATAATGTAGTCGGAAGACAACAATTGGAGAACGTAAATTAATTAACTCCTTAACTGATGGAATGTGGGGGACTGATGCCTGGTTTAACACCAACATGGAAATTGTATGCAGTGGGGATTGCTTCAAACAATCTTGAGAGGAAAACACTGTACTTTGAACACTCACAATAGTTATACAAACAACGGTGTTAACTTTTACTTGCTCCTACAGGTACATGTCTCTGACCAGTGGCAGCTGGCTCAAAGATGCTAGTGTTATGGATAGTTGACCTACTAGATTTAATCCTAGGACAGATGGGTGGCTGGATCAAAATTTTCTCTGACCACCCTCCCAACTGAACAGGCATTTCTTTTGTGCATCACTTAATATGGTAGTTCCAAAAGCATTGTTTATTGGCATTATTCTTGCATTAGCAACTAAAAGCCACATTTATTCAATCTGGGAGATGTTCACTGTCTTTCCAGTTTGGAGACGAGAATCCAAGCCTTCTGCTGCTAGAAGTCTTTTTTGTTTTTGTTTTTGTATTTCTTTCTGTCTTCTCCAGATGATCTGCCTCCCAAAGCTCGTGCTGGGATGGACATGAAGGTACAGCCAGGGGAGGCAGTGGTACTGAGAGGTGCAGAAAGCTCAGATGACCATGGGATTGTCAGTTATGATTGGAAACATCTCTCTGGGGACTCATCTGTTGTGCTGGAGGTAGGTAGTAGAGTGAGCAGAGCTGCTTATCCAGTGTCTATAGCAAATATGCTGCAAGTGCCCACTATTTTACCTGATCCTAGCCTCTTGTTCTAGCCCCAGTGTATTTCCAGAAATTAGGTAAAATTTCTCTCTCTCTCTCTCATTGCTTTCTTCTGTTTACGCTCTTCTTTTGTCTCCACTAGGTGGTGCTGTCATTGCTTAATGAGGTAACATTCCTTCTGTCCATCAGGAAATGTTGCACAGGAAGCCAAGAATGAAGAATGCTTCTAGACCAGGGCAGGCAAAGTTTGCCCCTTAGTCTGGTAGTGCCATTTTTCAGCAGCCCCTGCCCACATGGCTGGGGCTGGTCTCCATGGAGACCCCAACCACACCGGTGTGGTGATAGTGCAAGGCTAGGGTTGCCATGGAGACTGGCCCCAGCTGCACTGGCAGGGTACACAGCAGGGCAGGGCAGGGGGCTGCTCTGGAAAAGTGCCTGGTACTGCAGCACAAGCATGTGTACAAATGCAAATAGGGCGGAGGGGCTGGATCTGGCCCATGGAGCCAGAGGGCTTTGTGCCTGCACCTATAGAAGGCTGAGCAGTGAGGAGCTGGGCTAGGCAACTTCCACCCCAGCTGTCTTATAAGTACAGCTTCCACCTAGGGCACTAGCTGGGGGGTGGGGAGCTGGGAGAAGTAGTGGTGGCATGGGCACAGCTTCTAGCTGGTTGGCCCTAGTGGGAGCTCTCCCTGAACCCACATTGTGGATGTGCTGTGGAAGCCACCTGGCTTGTGTTGGACTGGAGCTGGATTGTTCCAGTCTGCAACTTGTAAAGGTTATCAGTCACTGATCTAGTTCATATCCCTGTGGCCTGTCCCTAGCTCTGCTTCTACTCTTATAGGGCTCCTGTCTGGCTGCACCGCTGTCTGTGTTAGATGTGTCATCTTGTCCTAATCCTGAAGAAATAGATGAGAAGGCTGCAGGTGCCTGCTGTCAGGGGATTGTGGGGTGTGTTGCAGAAGGTTTTCTTGCCATTGCTGTGGTGCATAAGGAGAATCTGAGGCAGAGTCCCCAAGTTACTTTCCCCAAACCATGCAATGAGTCAGGCTTGGACTCCATGCTATTCTCAGCTCCAGTCTGGTGGCTCATCTTGGAGCATGAACTTAGTTTTCTTCCCTCTGTTAAAACAAAAAAAACCAAAACTGCACAAGAACTCTTTGGAAAGAAAAAAAAATTGTAGCCTGTTTTTTGTTTCAACTGCTGCATTATTGTGACTTCACTGGCAGCTAGCTAAGATTGCATGACCTCTCTGTAAGAGGAGGGGTTTGGATGCCAGTATCCTAGCCAGATTCTAGCTCTAGTAACAAATCTGCCTCTTTTAAAAACTTTCCCTGTTTCAAGTGGTTGCATTATCTTTTATAACAGCTTGGAATAGAAAGCAAAATGTTTCTGTTCGCTATTGTACTGTGAAACACAGATAGGTGTGTGTCAATGGTGCTGTATATATATGTGGAGCCACATCCTGACTCTTGCTGCCAAAAGATGCTATGGGGCTGCAGTGCCCACATGATGGTGCCCTTGGGCAGGGCATAAAGAACAAAATGCCTCAGAAAGCATTGGGACAACACAGTCCTTCACCATTTTCTTTGGAAGTATTAACATGCATTTCTCCAGCTCCTATAACTCACTGAGGGGTGTTGTGTGTCCTGGCAGCCCTTTGGGGGCCCAGTAGCACTGCTGGACTCGCTGACTATCCCAAAGCCTAGGGTTGCAGGGACCACTAGAAATTAGATTAGATGTGCTGAAGGGCTGGACTTCCTGGTGCTCTCTCCTTTTCCTAGCTATGCTGACCTTGGGCAGCCAGTCTGTCTTCTAACTTTGTAAAGCACTCTGGAGTCCTAGAGGTCCATCCTTCATGTGGGAGTTGTATCCAAGCTGCTCTTCTCCTGAGGCAGCAGACAGGGGAGTTGTCATCTTGCTTGTGAATTAGATGTCTGCATCCAGTACTTTGGCTGAGATATGCTAACTCCTCATCATGTTCTGCCTGTTGTTTGTATTCTCAGAAAAAAGGGGATGATCAAGTGGAGGTCTCCAACCTGCAGAAAGGGATCTATGTCTTCCAGCTCACTGTCACAGACACTGTTAACCAGCAGGACACTACCAACATCACCATTACAGTTCTGAATGCTGAGCAGACTGAAGGTGAGTCTGCCCAAGAGACACTTAAACTTGGGCCTCATGGCATTCCTGCTGGAGTCAGTTGCTAATTGCATATGAAAGCAGCAAGGTGTATAACCAGCACTCTTTTTGTGAACTGCTGGATGGGAGTTGTGTGTGGTAGAGAAATGGGAGACAGGACTAGTGCATTAATATTCCTTGGATGAAAATTCAACTTACTGTACCTGAATTTTGAGATAGCAGGGGGTCAGCTGGTCAGAAGCATGATGATGAATGTCAGTATAAAGTCCTAAGTGGTCCTGGTTTTATAGGATGGTCACTGCAAAAGGCTTGTTTCCAGTAAACAAGACTTTCAGGGAGGCCAAGTCATGGATTTATGCCAAAAGCCAATCTATTAAGTAAGGGTTTTTCTCTTCCATACCAGGTGCCAAGTTAAATGGACTTCACTAAAGTAGAGATACAGGAGTATTTAGGAGGAGCCTATGCCAACATCTGCATCCTGCTCCGAGTCCAAGATACAATTTTTTCCCCAGCATGCCTGCTATGGGAAAGCTCCTGCCTCCTCCCAAACGAGCCATCACTGCCATATCCCTCTCCCCTTTTGTTACTAGATTAGATGAATCAGTGTGATGTTAGCTAATGCTTGATGCTGTCCTGGCAGCAAGCAGAAGCCAGTGATTCAGCCCACCTTGTAAGATCTTTGCAAGGCCAACCATCTGTATTTAGTTAAAGCAAAATATCTCAATCTTCATATGCTGATCCTTTTTATTGGCTTCTCTTGTTTTCCAGATCACTGCTTGACTCCTAGTAAAGTGGGTCGGTGCCGGGGGTCCTTTCCCCGTTGGTTTTACAATCCAGAATCTCAGCAATGTGAGAAGTTCATTTTTGGGGGCTGCAAGCCCAACAAGAATAACTACCTGCGAGAGGAGGAGTGTAATCTTGCCTGCAAGGATGTTCGAGGTCAGTCTGTTTCTAGAGGCAGCCGTTAGCTCAGGGTGTTCCAATGGTTCTGTGGTCTGGAGCTCAGGTGGACTGGTCTTGTAGATCACTAGTAGGAAGCAAAAGTCTCTTCAGAGGGGTGTGGAGCTGGGAGCACCTATTGTAATTTGATTTCCAACTGCTTTACTGGTGACAGACTATGTCAAAATCCCAAACATGTACTCCACTGGTTGTCACACAATTGGTATTCTGAGTAGCAAGAAATCTTTTGTAAGGGCCAGGCCATATTAAGAAATAATTTAATTCAGTTAATTGATTAGACTCAGGGCGTTATGCTCACCGTATCTCTGTGGCCAGATTCTGCTTGCAAAATTCTGTTCATGTCACTTCTTAAATATAACCACGTAATGCATGGAGGAGTCAAATTCCCCTTTCTCTCATGAAACTCATCTTCCTTCCTGGCACTAGCACAACTGAGCTTTTGCTGAAAGCCACTTAGAGCAGCTTTGGATGAGGTGAATTCATCTGAGCCTTTGCCAGGCTTCTGTGTTCCTACTGAGTCCAAATTGGGGATGTAAGATGGTTTGCAAAGGATTGGAAGGAACTTCAACTTCACCCTTACACCTGGTATAACTCCTCTGAAAAATGCAGCTTGGGATCCTGCTGAAGAAAATTGACATTTTATATATTTTTTTCCCTGGGCAGGAACTGTTTTACTATAAAGCTATTTATTTGGGTCAGTATAAAACAGTTGAATTTACCAAAATAACCTCGTGGTTTCTTTTCTGTCTCCTCTTCAGGGCCAGTTGGAAGACGGCAGCAGCCAGGTAAGCCTCTCGCATGTATTTCTAATCTGAGATGCACTCTCCCCCCCCCCCCCCCCAACCGCTCTCTTGTCCACCCTTCTTACGTCTTAAAATTCAGATCTAATTTCTGGTTCTCCTGGGCACCAACCAGAGCCAAGCAAAGCCTTTGGGAATAACTTCTGTGCCAGACCCCTTGCTTCCAAGCCTCTAAAAAGGCAGTGCGCTTTTTCCCTAGGAGAAGGAAAGGTCTTATTCTAAACTAATCTGCCCAAAGGGGGCCTGGAGTTGTCCTTTACCCCAGAAGAATATGGGTGCAAGTCAGGAAGAGAGGATTTTCATACTGAACCCAAAACAAAAACTTTTTTTCTGATATAGTATGTGACGGGAACTGTCAGGCCTCACACTTCAAATGTAGGGATAGCTGCTGCATCGATGGCTACCTAGAATGTGACGAAACTCAGGATTGTGCTGATGGATCAGATGAGGCAGACTGTGAAAGATGTAAGTTCTTGGATATATAGATCCTAAAGTTCTGTGCCCACATGGGTAAATCCTTTCTTTCCTTGGCTTTTTTTTTTTTTTAAACTTCAAACTTTTGTAGAGGTTTATTATGGCTCTTTATACTGCCTCCTGTATTTTAATAGTAGGGGGGAAAAGGAGAGAGTCAGGAAGTGTTCAGAAAGATCTTTCTGTCTGCATATCTCTGTAGAGGAGGACCAGTTTCTTTCATGTTTGAGCTGGGCAAGGTAAACTGTGTGCCATGAGGTGTTCCTCTGGTTTCTTCTGCAGATGCTCTTGAGTTCAATAACCTCCGGAAGATCAACGGTACAAGTGAACAAGGTGTGTACACAATGTATTTCTAAATACAAATGATTGTCTACTCTCTTTTGGCTCTTACTAGTCTCAGACTCTGGGGCTAGAAGTGTTTCCTGATTGGGGTTTCTTGTGTGATGTTTAGAGGAGGCAGAACCAGTCTAAAGTTTCTTAAATCAATTCAATCATGCTTCATCTGTGTTCCTGTAATATATCCATCTTCCATCCTCCTTCTCATAAGAGTACTTTGCCAAATCCTCTTACACAAGTTTTATGATTCCTACAACCTCTGTTCATTTTATACTTTATACATGGTGCACATTCCCCTTCCCTGTGACATTTGTATTTCTTGGTCTCTGGTCTGATCTATGGACAGGAGGCATAGATTGCAGGCATTCTTTTATTAAATTAACTTTGAATACTTGGCGGGTAGATGGTGCTGTGATGTTAGATGGAACAGAACCTGTGGTCTAACATTAGATTCTCCCAGACATACTGTCAGTTCAGATATCTTTGCCAAACTTTGAACCTTGCAATGTGTGCTCATTCTATCAAGATCAGTGGTTCTCAACCTTGTTAGACTCAAGACCATTCCCTCAGAAAATGTCAGCTCTTAGTTTTCACTCATTTTTTGACTACAGAAAGATAATAGAGTAGTTCTTCTACTGCAAAGAACTTTAAAAAAACTACAGTAGGTCAGGATGTTTTAAACACTATGGATTCCTATTTGAAACCTAGGTTTATGTTGTAAGTCACTTTTGCATACCTAAAAGTGCTAACAGTATCTGACACCCCACAACATCTCATAGATTCATAGATGCTAGGGTTGGAAGGGACCTCAACAGATCATCGAGTCCGACCCCCTGCCTAAGCAGGAAAGAGTACTGGGGTCAAATGACCCGAGCCAGATGCCTATCCAGCCTTCTCTTAAAGACCTCCAGGGTAGGGGAGAGCACCACCTCCCTTGGAAGTCCATTCCAAATTTTGGCCACCCTTACCATGAAGTTTTTCCTGATATCTAGCCTAAATGTGCTCTGTCAGTTTGTGACCATTGTTCCTTGTTACTCCAAGAGGTGCCCTGGTGAACAGAGCATCTCTGATCCCTTGCTGCATCCCCCTAATGAATTTGTAGGTGGCCACAATATCACCTCTCAGCCTTCTCTTGTGGAGTCTGAAGTGGTCCAAGTCCCTCAGTCTCTCCTCACAGGGCTTGTCCTGTAAGCCCCTAACCATAAAAGTGGCCCTTCTCTGGACCCTCTCAAGTCTATCAACATCCTTCTTGAAGTACGGCATCCAAAACTGGATGCAGTAGTTCAGCTGCAGTCTGACCAATGCCGCATAGAGGGGAAGTATCACCTCCTTGGATCTATTTGTCATCCATCTGCTGATGCATGATAAAGTGTGGTTAGGTTTGCTGCTGATCTCATTGCACTGACTTGTGTTTATCTTGGAGTCCACTATGACTCCAAGATCCCTTTCCGTTTCTGTGCTGCTGAGAGGGTTGCTTCCCAGCCAGTAGGTGTGCTGGATATTTTTGCACCCTAGGTGCAACACTCTGTACTTGTCCTTGTTGTACTGCATCCTATTGTGTACTGACCTCTTTTCTAACCTGTCCAGGTCTGCCTGCAATCGTTCCCTGCCATCCGGAGTGTGCACTTCACCCTACTGTTTAGTATCTCAAGGCATCCCAGGGTGCCATGGCACCCAGGTTGAGAATCGCTGTTCTAGATCACTGCAGTTGGCTGCTGGAGTCTTCTCTCTGACCTTTTTCTAAGGGGGCGGGTTTAATTTGTTTTCCGTGCCTAAGCCCGTCATGGGCAGGAGGGAAGAGGGGCACTATTTTCCTTTCTCCTAATGGGAACATCAGGGTATTTTAGCTAAGGCAGGAGTGCCACCTAGATTAGCCACATCTCCCTTTAAAATGTGCCAGGGACTATGGGGGTGACAGTAACCCAGGAAATTGGAATTGGTTTGGAGTTTGTGGATCCTTGATAATTTCTAATGTTAGGAAATAAGTTCCACCAAGTATTTTGGAGGCTGAACTGTGCTATTATAGGCACCAGAGTAGACGTGTGGATGTTCTACAGATAGGTTGCCTGAGCTTGAACACCTCTTTTTTGCTTTGCCAGGTCATTGTGTGGATTTGCCTGACACTGGGCTGTGCCAGGAGAGCATAACTCGTTGGTACTACAACCCCTTCACTCAGAAATGCAGCCGCTTCACCTATGGAGGTTGTGATGGCAACAAGAATAACTTTGAACATGAAGAAGATTGTATGAAATCGTGTGCTGGTGTCACAAGTATGTGGGGTAGTAAGGCATGAGGTAGAGGGTCTTAGAGTTAAATCCTCCCCAATTTAATTCCATAGTTTAATTCCAGGCATGAAACATAACATGGAGCCAGTGCTCTTGAACATAACATGGAGCCAGTGCTCCAAACTTTGAGGCTAGGGACAGATTCAAAAAGCCTGAGCCTGAATTGATTCATTCTTTGCAGGTTAGTCTAACCTACAAAGCTTGAACTGATTTGGAGCTGGATAGGCATTCGCTTTTCATTCCAGAAGTGCAGGCACATGCCTGCAGTGGCTCAGGCTAGAAGCTAGGGGGCGCTAGAGCAGCCCTCCTTCAGGATGCTATGATTAGGGAGGGGTTTCCCTACTCCCCACAAGCCTAGCAGGGAATGTTCATCACCCCTAATTCGGTGTTTATGAGCCCATTAAGAAAACAACAGGGCGACATGACCAGCTATTTGTTGATTCTTCTTTTGTCCTGTGTGCCACAGCTTGGAGGTACCCAGCATCCTGCTATGGAGCAGAGAGCCCTGCCCAGCCCAGAGAGCATGCCGGGATGCTGGGGGAATCTGGTTTATTTTAAACCAGCAAGGGATCTGGGACAGACGCTGCATAAACCGGTTTGACCCAAATTGGCCAAGTCTGATACTGCATTCAGCCAGGTTTATCTCAAACCAGTTTCAGCCATTTTCAAACTGGTTTATGTGCACTGAACATCTGCTCTGTTACAGGTCTAAACCAGTTTCTGGATCACTTAAACCAGTTTGCATAATGTTTGTCCCTAGCCTGAGGGAGCGGCATTGTTCTCTAGCCCTAGCTCCCTCAGAGCTCTTCATCCTGACTGAAGGCTCAAGCAGAATGCACAGAACACAGCTGTGTATATGAGAACCCCCTGACTAGGGTCAGTTGAGCCCAGTTTTCCTCCTGCCCAGGCAGGGGGTCAGACTTGAAGATCTACAAGGTCCCTTCCGACCGTACTTATATGATTCTGTGATTCTATGAACTTACTCCTGCCATGTAGCTTGCCTCAGGATATTTTTTTTTTTGTGCTCTGATGCTGCAATAAACTGAAAGAGCATTATACTGATGTGTTAAGAGAGCAAACTAGCACTGGGTGTCCTGCTGGCCAGCCTGAGAACTTTGTGCAATGTACTACCAGTTCTTGAAACTGAATTAAGGAGGCTTCTGCTCTCTCTTCCATTGTTCCCAGTTCTTTTGTGAAATTCTGTTTTTTTGTTTGTTTGTTTTGTTTCGTAGAGTCGGATGTAATTGGCCAGAGACTTGATTTCTATGAGACCCAGCAAGCTAGCTTGAGTAAGTAAAAATTCTACTTGAGCAACACGTTTGCGGTAACTTCCCTGTTCCTGTCCTGTAAAATGGGAGTATCAAAGTCATCAGGCCCTCTGGGCTGAATGGGTGGTGTGGAGCTGGTCCACGGGCCAGATTGGGCCCACAGACCAGCTCTGTGTATCACACCCAGTGCACATGGCCAGTCTGGTGTGGACATCTTTGTACAGCATGTGCCCTGGACTGGCCCCAGGCACTATATGTAGTGCATGGGGCTGGGGCTAGTGTGCACTGTATTCACTGTGTAGGTCCAATCCAAATGCCATGGGCAGCACCTTGGGCCAGATCTTTGATTCCTCTGTAAAGCAGGATGCACTTTATTTGGGGAAAAAAGGCACATCCCATCCAGAGTCAGAACTTAATGGGAAACAAGAAATGTTGATGGTAAACTCCTTTTTTTCCCCTGTCACATCTGTGGGTGACTCAGTTGTGACCTCAGTAGTTTATTGTTAATTAATGTGATAAGAGAATTGAATCTTATATTCTCTAGGCATTAGAATAGGAAATAAGGTAGCCTTGATATTTGAGGACAGGCAGCGTCTCCAAAACAGGGAAGGCAGCAGTGAATATCTGCTGACAAAATCTGCTAGTTCCGACCATAGTGGGCACTAACATTTTATGAAGTACAGGATCTAAAATGCACAGCACTTTTTTTTTTTTTTTTTTTTTGAAGTGTGATTCTCGTTCACCCCAACCATATTGACACAAATTTCTCCTTTAACAAATTAATCTTTAAAGCAGTTGTTTCCTATTATTCTATTTCCCAAAGTCCCAGGACCTCCCCTATTGGATTTGTCCCACTCCACATTCATCTCACTTGCATAACTTCAGTGTTGGTGACAGAAGCCTGGCTGACAGCCGTCAGCAGCCTCCCAGGATGTTGGGGCATGATAGGGCTATACCTGGGTCTGAAGTTTCCTCTCCTTGCTTTGCTAACTTGCGTTAGCCTAATCTGGAGGTGATTTCACTTAGTACTTCATTATCCAGCCCCAGTCATTCCTATGGCCTCCCTACTGAGATTCTGTGTGATGCTGATATTGGGAAGAATCTTGGTGTGCAATTTTTTTGGTTTTGTTTTTATTTTTAAGTATGGATGCCAACCCATCCAGTCAACTTAAGTCATTGTGTAACAACTTGTGAGACTTGACTTGAGCTGAGCTCAAACCATGATAGAAAAATGAGAGGCTGTGCATCCCCTCACCAACCTTGTGAGCCATCTCATCACCTTCCTTTTTTCACCTCCATATAGCCCATGTACTAATCGTTCCATGGTCAGGCTGGCCCATATTAGACTCTAAAATAGGTTCTGTGTCCAGTGCCAATTATTGAATAAGTTCTATATTTCCTGTTTTCCTGCCTGTTAGTGTGACAATAAAAGTAGTAGAGCAGCCCTCATAAACTTTGTGTGTACATGTCTTTGACAGGTGCTTTTGAAGTAGCCATTGCGGTCCTGCTTGGCATCTGTATCATGATAGTCCTGGTTATTATTGGTTACTACTACCTGAAGAACAGAAAGAAGAACAGCCGGCGACGCCAACCTGCCACTGCTACGAACTCCACCCTCTCCACCACGGAGGACACTGAGCACCTGGTTTACAACAGCACCACCAAACCCATTTGACCTAAAATGCTTCCCTCCGACTTGGCAGTGGGAACAGTTCCACATGACTGTGGGGGTTTGTTTGAAACAAAGGTGGCTGAAGGACTCCTTGCCTCTCTCTTTATTTTCCTCTGTTAGATGTAGCATACTAGGAAGCTGTAGCCACAGTTCAACTTTATTAGAGCTTACAGTTGTCCTGGATAAGTGCTTTTGCAGTTGAGGGAGGGTGTCTCTTGCCAGTGACAGCTTTAATGTCACTTGTGCCTTCCACTCTTTCCTAGAGAGGAGCCTGTTTTGACTAGAAGGATCTGCTGTACTGACTGAAGGAGCTCTGGTTTGACTTGTGTGGCATTATCTCTTCCACAGGCCTACCAGAGCCAGCCATTTTATTTTATTTTATGTTGTCCTGTGCCACACAGTGCTACCTACTTTGAACCTGTCGATGCACCTATTTTTCTTCCTCTTCATGCTTATCCCTTTACAGTACTATCTTCCAAAGATAGCGTCCCAACATCAAACCCAGTGTTCTCAGTGAATTTCTTTGGGGTCCTGTGTTGTGTGACTGGCTCCATAAACACTGATAACTGCATGGCAGTCTGCATGAGCTTTTTTCCTGTGGTGGGCAAGGTAGGACTGTCTGCATTTTTTTTTCTATGATCACTTGAATTTTGAGCAGATACTACACAAAAGTGAATCTATTACTTTCCTAAATGATCCCAAGTTAACATCAGCAGTCTGCATCCACCTACATTCTCTCTCTTACCTGCTCTCCCTTGCCCTTCTCCCCCTCATTTCCACCACCCTTTTTTGCCACCTATTTACTTTTCAGCTGGACAGCCTAATCTCTGAACATTCCTTGCAAATGTAGTATTTATTTGTGTACAAAAATGTGAATGAAAGGGAGGATCCTTATTTTTCCTGCTAGTTCTAGGAGTAAAGAAAAAGGGCTGCTTCACCACCACAGTAGGTTGAGCCAGACCTCATGCCTCAGCTCTGATTTAGTGCCACCTGTTGATTGCTCATTGTAAGCCTTGTTGCAAGCTTCTTCAGAAAGGGCTGCTAGACACTGCTTGTGAACAAGGAAATATCTTGGCAAAAGGACTGTAACTAGCTCTGGGTGGGTGGGTGGGGGGTGCTATAGTGAAAGAGGACTTGGAGAAATTGCTTCCTCCCCATGCTCCTAAACTGAACAGAAGTGAAACTGACTGTGTGGGGAAAGAGGGTGTGTTGATCTCATGTCCAAAAACACAATGACCCAGCCCCTTTACTGGTGAAACTGTTCAGATTCTTTTAGGTTTGCCCAGCCCTTGGCTGTGACTTGGATGTACTGCTGGGGTGGGCTTTCTGTAGTAGTCTGATATGATGAACTTGTTTGCTTGTTTTTGTTTTGGGTTTTTTTTGTAAATATTGTGTATTTAATATTTTGAGGCCAGCAATTGCAAATGTGGCTAGAATGCTTGGCTACTAAACAGTGCATCTGATTCTGTCCAGAATAGATGGTTTGCAAAGCAAACCTCCCTTAGCTTTCTTACTCCTTCCATCCTGTTTCTCCTGGACACTTAACTCTTGGCTCACTCATTGTCTGTGTCCCTCTCTGGGTGAGGGACTAGCTCTTACCTATGAAAGACTTCTGAAGCATTGTTGCTTAGTAATGAGATTACAGCCTGTAAATGTTTTGTCTATTGCTTTAGAAAGAATCCACCAGAGTGGTAAGAGATGGTTTTTGTGTGTGTGTATTGTATGAAAGTCTTAAATGTCTGTACAGATCGTAATTAAATTTTGGTCATAAGTTTATGGGGCCTAATTACTGGCTGCCATTGGGCTGGGCTGACATTGATGGCACTTCTGGGGAAAGTTATGATGTAACCACAGTGTTCTGGAGATGTCATCAGTATGGGGGCAAGACAGTTGGTCATAAATAAATGGTACTCTGATTGCCAGTTTCAGACCCACAAACACCCCTTAGGCTGTGGACAGATGACTTGCAAACAGCTACTTGTCTCCTCTGGCATTCTGATCTATCTTGCATCATTTTTTTTTTTTCCCTCCTCCCCTTCCTTTCCACCCCCTTTCATTACCTACCTGTTGCCCATGTAATTATCATAAACTTTTAATATTGTTCCTTTTTAAAAAGCTTTATTAAAACTGCATTGTTTTATGTTGTTTGGGTTGAAAAAAAGTAATCTAAGGAATGTTGTCACCCTCAATAACCATCAAGAGCTTTTTCCCACCCTGCCCTCAGGACTGTCTCCCCCACTCCAGTTGTAATGGCTTGGGGAGAGGGGAGATGAAGTGGCTCTGTAGCAGTTGCCTTAAGGAAAAGAGGATGACATTTTAAATTGCACATATGAGGGAGGGAATCTCTTTAAATGCTTAACTAGACAGATAATGACTAAGTCTGATGAGTACTGGGAATGAAGTCACTTCCCATTAACACACAGATGGAGCAAGAGAAGGGTGTAGCCTGAAACTAGGCTTCCACTAGTCAGACTGGTTTTGCTTTTGGGTCTGAAACCACACTGTCTTTTAGCTGTACCTCCAGGTCATTGCAATGTAAAACATTCATACTGGGGGTGGATATGTCTGAAAACTGGATTTAATGCCTTGGTGTGCACTCTCTTTGAATGTCCAGTAGCTGCCTCCCTCTGCCCCCAACACTGTTTTCTATGGCTTGGGTTATTTTGCTTATTGCTTCACCCTGTGGGATTCGGCTTTTAAGACTGGCCTCAGTTTTCCTCTCATACCAGTGCACCACCAGATGCAACTTCACTGAAGTTAGAGTGTAAAACTGACTTGAAAAAGGAGTTGGAATGGGGGCAGGGTAGGGTTTTCTTCTCTCCTCTCTGAATTTCTTAGGCAAATAGGTGAGCTGGGCTATGGCTTAGTACCTTGAATTCTGTTCCCTGCTGAATCACTGTGGGCTTTGCACATGTTGCTTTCCTAGTCCATGCTATAATTTTTTTTAACCAAGTTTGTGTCCACCTACTAACCTGGTAGGCTGTTGTATGACTCGATTCTGCATAAAGAGTTGATTCAGGAACAGGATTGCTGAAATTCCTCACTCAAGCATAGACGTTCCCTCCTGACACTCCTAAATGCAAACACTAGAGATGAAAAGAGGCATGTGTTTCATAGTTTTTCATAAATGTTAGGGCCTGGAAGGGACCTTACAGATCATCAGGTCCAGTCCCCCTGCACTTGAGCAGGTAAGATGGCTGGGGTCAGATGAACCCAGCAATGTGGGTGTCAAGATGCTTTTTGAAGACCACCAGGGTGGATGACTATACCACTTCAGGGGGGAGCCTGTTCCAAACCCTCGGCACTCACCTTGTAAAGAAGTGTTTCCTTATGTCCAGTCTGAAGCACTCCTCAATCAGTTTGTGTCCATTGTTTCTTGTCCTCTGCTGGGGGGCCTTAGTGAACAGATGCTCCCCCAGGCCCTGATGTACATAGGCTACCACCAAGTCCTCTTGGAGTCTTCTTTGCTCCAGTCTGAGCGATCCTAAGTCTTTCAGCCTCTCTTATGACCTGCTCTCTAGGCCTCTAATCATGCACATGGCCCTTGTTTGGACTCTCAAGCTTCTTCACATTGTTCCTGAAGTGTGGCACCCAGAACTGGATGCAGTACTCCAGCTGTGGTCTCACCAAGGCCAAGTAGGGCAGGAGAGTGACATCCTTAGCCTTGCAAGGATTCATCCAGTCCATTTTCAGGAGAACATCTTTCCTACCTCTTAGCCCAGTCCAGTTAAAACTAGTTCTGGTAAAGCCCTTCCACTGTTTAAATTGGATGTTTCCACAGAATGGACGAGTCCCCAAACACTTCCTGATATATTCTCATCTTTGTTTGCTCACTATGTTATTTCTGGCTCATGTGCCCCAGACCCACCCCAGACAATTGCTCTCCTTCCTTGGGGATTACATTTTTCCAGTTCTTGATGTTTGTACCTATCTGACTCCCACCCAGAGCCATATTGCTCCTGTTTTAGCTGGGACAATGGTAATAGTCATGGGTCAAGGCACAGCAGTGTTCTTCCTGCAGCAGCTGTGCTCAGATCTTCCTTTTGCCATTTGAGAAGCAGAAGTCTCTCAAAAGGAAACTGGAAGCTAGCCCAGCAGGAGGGTGCACCCTGACACTCCTTTGGCTCCTTTGTTCTGGGAGAAACCAGTCTTTAAATTTTTCTATCTCCCTTGAGATTCTTATTTTAATACAAAAAATGGGGGCACAAAGCATAACAACTCAGTACTACTATCTGACTGCACAGAGTCCTTTCAACATCTCTGTGTAGCAACCCCAGATAATCTCTCTAAGCTGCCCTTAGAATGGCTAAGAGCACACCTCATGAAGGATTGGTATTAAGGCCAGAGGAGTCAGTGTGACCACTGGGGGGTAAAGGTTACACTGTATAGGCCACCTCAGTATAGTATGAAGGACTTTACAACTGCATTTCATTTATTAAATCACACGTGAAAGGCATTACACACATGCTGTAATTCACCACAATGCATTCACAAGCCTTTGCGCAGGCTGCAAGGCACTGTGGTACAAGTTGTTCACTGGAACAACTGTCCCTTGCTGAACTTGATTATCCAGCTTTGTACAGACACCAGCGCAGTAGCAAAGAAGCAGAATGAAGATCAAGGTTATGACAGCAACTTAGAACTTGAGAGACCGAGGTTCAAATCCAATATCTACCACTGAAAAATACTCCCAGGCTTTATCTACATGTACAATTAGGGTGAAGCAATAAACTCTGGTGCAGTTTGTGCCATAGTCAACTGCTTCTGGGCACAGTGTCTCCCCATAAACACCTTACAGCAGCAATTTGAGCCAGGGCAGAGTAAACCTCTGGCTAACTGGACACAATTTACACCCCTGGTCACTGTCTATCGGTGTGTTTTGATGCAATAAAGTACTCCCCGCATAAGATAGTACTGTCCCCAACAGTACTATCCTATGGCTGATTTACTGAGCCTAATATCAGCACACGTATACACTGTGGAGCTAACTAGTTACTCCGCAGCAAAGTACACCCTCACTGACTTCCCCAAATCCTCATGGCAGCCATGTAGTAGTGGTGTGTAATTGTGCACAGCGATAGTAAGGAGTGGGTTTTGTGACATATTAGGATGGATGGCAGTGGCCAAAAGGGTTGAATAGTCATATCGCCAAATGCAAATTTGCCCCTAGTTTTGCCTGCATTTAACATCACTTTTTTTTTTTTTGAAGAGCCCTCTGTGGGTGGGGGAAGGTGCTACTTTGGGAAGGCTGTAGTGCATGCTGTGGCCACCTGTTGGCATTGCAAATCAAAGTATGGAATAGCTAAAGTACTGTGAAGATACGCATTATTGCTGCCACATCCACTTTTCCCAAAGGCTCTTCATAAAGGGAAAGCTGCCTGGATTTAGTACAATCTTTTTTCAGCTGAAACACATCTGTCCCAGGTATGGTCCACAGGTTTGGCTGGAACCTTTCACATTATATTCAGAGACGTGCTTTCTCTGTCTGAAAAGAGAGGGAGAATATGCCAAGCACATGGAGCTGGATGGCAGTCGTGCTTTCTCAGCAATGAGGCAATAATGGAGGAGATATTAGAAAGTGGGGGAGAGCCATAAAGTTGATCATAGCATGTTTCAGTTGTGGAGGATTCAAGGTGAGCCAGCAAAACTGAGCACCTGCATTGTTGTGACTTCATTTGGAAAGGTAGGCGCTCAGCATTTCAGCAAAACAAGTCCCATGAGAATAAAGAAATGGACAAGCATGGTAACTGCCCCAAGCGCAGGTTTGTGGGAGCTACATGTCTACAATTTGCATTTTGGACAGCTGCAGTGCCCACTTTGCCCAGGTGATGTCATCAGTGTGTTTTTCTAGAGAACCAATAAAAGATACGACCCAGGAAAATCCTTGCCTCTGGCATGTTTCCTTAGACCAGGGGTTCCCAAACTCTGACAGACTGCACACCACCAATTTAAAACAAAAATTTGCTGGTGGTACTTAAGGTTGTATTGTCATATAAAATAATTATAATAAACCTGTTAATGCGTACCATTGACAGATTGTCTATGTACTACTGGTGGTACCCATACCACAGATTAGGAACCGCTGTTCTAGACCATCAAGGCTACAACATTGCCCTTGTATAGTTGGTCTCTATGGAAACATAGGCACTCAGTCAGTGGCTCCTAATGTCTGCAAGAGCTGCTGAGAGTTATTAGATACTTAGCTCTGAATGATAATATCCTGTCTATCGTCCTTAACTTCAGCCTGCTGCTCAGCAACTCTGGTAGCTGTACTGTTTGGGGGATGTGAAAATCAAGCTAATCAGAATCTGGACTATGTCCCATGAAGAATTCAAGCCTTTCATAATTTTTTTTTTCCTATTACAAATTTGGAACAAAAATCCAAAACTTTGCATTTTTTTTAAATCAATGTATAAGTAATGAAATGTTTTGATAATGTCCAAACGTGTATCATTCAATTTCAGACCTACACAAATATGATGGGTTAATATAACATTTGAAACCAGGAATCAAAGTTAATAAAATGCTCCATTTTGGCTTTATCAACGTGAGAAAAAGGTCAGAAATTTTTGTTTGACTTTTTTCATTTTGCCATATAAAATCATTGGCACATTCCCACAAGATATGTTGATAAAATGGTATTATCCAATAAATAACAGTTGAAATCCTTTTCATAACCAGCTCTGCTTTACAGTATAGCGAGTCCTAGCTATTTTCAGTAGATTATATACTCAAATTTCTCTTACTGTGAAAAATGTTTTAATTACTTCTAGACAGAATTGTTAATGCTCCATCTGAGCTCTCTTAATGGTACTGTGAAAACAACAGCATCTTGAAGAGAACTCAGAGTCCTCATTGCTGAGTTGCAGAGTGACAGTCATTATGGTGTTGGAGATGATTAACTGCTCCTAGGCACAGGGTAGCTGCAGGGGATGACTTACAAGCAGGAATCCTGGTTTTCTCTGATAAAAAAAATCCCCGATGTTCAAATTTTCAAAAGTAACCCAAAATCCACATTTTTTCCGTGATTAAAATGAAACACCACTAATATATAGACATGTATATAGTGGTGTTTCATTTTAACCACAGAAAAATGTGTATTTTGTCTTTGCTGGCTAGTATTAGCCTAATTGCACTGTTGGCTGCAGTATCTGTTGCTTGCATTTATCACAATTTCCCCATTGAGGAGCCAAGTGCTGGTCATTTTTAAAGAAGCTACTGTATTGTTATTGAACAGGCATCTCTCAAAGTGTCTTTGGGTGAATCTGATGTCTTTTATTAGACCAACTTAAATAGTTGGAAAACAATTATTAAGCAAGCTTTCAGGTTCAAAAACCCTTCATCAGGCTAAGGAAGTTTCAGCAGTTGGTGCATGCTCTTCCTGGATGGAATGAAAAGTAAGGAAGCCAGCGGCTGGCTGTATGCATACAAGACAGGTACCTGTTTTCCAAAACAGGTAATTGTTTTCCAACTATTTAAGTTGGTCTAATAAAAGATATCAGATTCACCCAAAGAACCTTGTCTGCCTATGTCCTTAGACGAACACAGCTACAACCTACACCTCTCTCAAAGTATGGCATTGACAGCCTTGATGAACTGAAATAAATTTGTCTGTTTTTGCTCAACTTTCCTACTGCACTTAATTAACCTTGAATACTGTGCCAAGCTGTGGTCCCCACACCTCAAAAAGGATATAGAAGAACTAGAAAAGGTACAGAGAAGGGCAAGGAGGATAATTAATGGCATGGAGGGGCTTCCATATGAGGAGAGACTAAAGAGGATAGGCCTAGTCAGTGTAGAAAAGAGACACCAGAGCAGGGGACATGACAAGGGTTTTTAAAAAAAACTAAATGGTGAAGAGAAGGGGGAAAAGGGATTTATCATTTACTCTTTTTTACAATACAAGGACTAGGGGTCATAAAGGAAGTGTTTTTTTCACACAGCATGTAATTAAAGTGTGGAACTCCTTGCCACCAGGTGATGTAGAAGCTGACAAGTTAACCAGATTAAAAAAAAGATGGGACAAATTATTGGAGGAAAGGGGAATCAGTATCTACTGAGCATGGGAATTAGAGATACAGTCTCTGAATCAAAACTTCCTAGACCTTAAATGCTGCAGATAACAAGTGAGAGAGGAACAGTGTGGGTGGGGAGGAACCCTGGTCATACCCAGTTCACTCTCCCTTTCAGCATCTACTGTCTGCCACTGTGTGATGCAGGACACTAGGCAAGATAGATTGATGGTTTGACCCAGTAAATGGCAATTCTTATGTTGCTGTGTCCTTATGTTCCTAACTATTCCCTAGAGGTGATGAGACTTCATGGAAGGAGGGAAGTTGAGACTCTGCTCATTAAATTCTGCTCCAACAAAGTATTGTTAAGCCTGCTTGGGAAGGACCACCCTGCTGTGAGCAGGAGAGGACCTCGATTGGGGAGGGTGAGATAAGTCAAAACTGGAGGAACACAGAAAGCATGTGCTTTGTGTGGGTCCCAGTCAGTAGACAGGAGGCATTAGCTCACAGTTAAATATTGGGTGTCTCTGGCTTTCCCATGGCACAATGTCTCTGACTGACTTTGGACTAACTTGGCTACCTCTCTGTATGTAAATAACCACATTAACAAACCATGACATGACAATGAGATGGCCCAACCTTGGCAAGGTGGCAGGTTAACCTTGGGAAAAGAACTGGTGGCTGTTTGACTTGATAGAGATATGATGAAGCATATGCATATCTGATTCAGTTAGTTTATAAGGTGCATCTCTGCCCTGCCTTCTGCCTGGCTTCAGACTAATACAGCTAACTACCTCTCTCTGTTTAAGGTAATGGTTACAGTAGCTTTCAAGTATATTGCTGCTTACATGAAAAGTCATTTGAAGTTGGATGTCAGACACTTTACTTGGACTTAAATATGACCTCTATAAGACAAAAATATGAGTTTGTAAGAAATAAAGATGGCCTAAAAGTGTTTTTTGTCTAAACTCTGTGTTTTTCCATTAGTAGAAGTGTTAGGATTGCCGAGACCTGCTACTACTGTTTCTGAAGAACTTCTTGGATGACTCAGATGTGAACTGGGAACCTTCTTAGCTCTTAACTGAAGGAGAATAAAATGTTGAATCCTTCACCAAATGTTGTAGCTAAGTAGGTATAAACAAAAGCTAAGATTTAAGCAGTACACTGTCACACTCCTGCCGGTTTCCCAGAGAATCTTCTATAGTAGAAAAGCCTGCATCTTTTAGGGGTGGGGAGGGGAGGGGTGCTGACAGCATTTCAAGGTGGGGATTTCCAGGGCTGCTTCATTCAATGGGAAAAAAGTAAAAGATGTCATGAGCCTAGGTTTCATTCCTCCTTTTTAACTTGCCTTTGAACAAATGCACAAAAAAATCCCCTTCCTCTCCAAGCTGTTGGGGGTAGTAGTAAGGGTAACTTTGCCTTGAAGTCTGGCTCTTGTGTTCTCATGTTGGAGCTTTTGCACACAGGACAGCATGTGGAGTTGATGCTCATTGCCCTGATATCCTTCTCAAAGGAAGTCAATCAGCTTCCACTTGATGCAGCTATGGAGAGTCTTCTCTTTAGCTCATTTTTAAAGCTGTTTGCTTATTGCAACAATTCCACGAGCCCTGGGAACTTTCTGGTGTTTTCCAAAAACACCAGCACCTACTCAAGTTAGGAAGCTAATAATCTGTCTTTGGTAGGGATGAGCAGTATAGGCCCAATGACACATTAAGCATTACTGATTTCAACCAATAGAGGACAGTGGTGCATCTACACTAGCTAATCTGTTCAACTCTGAACCCTGAAGTCTCTTTATGAACTTCAACTCCACTAACACTGGGCAAGCAAAGGGACTTGTGTAGTGCTCAACAAATGCACGCAACACCAGCCTGGCTTCTCTCTTCCAACTTTGTGTAATTCAAGTCCTGTGGGATTTAAATGCGTTTCAGAAATTCACTGGCAGGGGTGTGGTTGAATAAATGAGTGTCCGGGAGTTCAAACATGGGTCTCAGGGCTGCTGAGGGAGTGGTGTGTACCAGAATCTTAACCCACAATTCCTTAGTTCTTGGCTCTTTGTTTTGAAATTTCCTGCACACACAAGCCCTTTCTGGAATATGGTTGGGAATGAATTTAAAGTGCAATAGCTAATCCAGAAATGTCCATATGGGAAACTGGGCTGCAATAGCTATTCTAGGCAGTTCCTCATGTAACCAAGCTCTTGTTCCTTAGAAAAATGAGAGAGAAAGAGAGAGAGAGAGACAGGCAGAGGCTAGAACTATTCATATCTGCTCACCAGGAATAGAGCTGAGTGGCTGACATTTGGTTGTATTTTCCCTGTAGTTTTTACAGCCTTTATTAAAGAGAAGTGATGCTTTTCTGCAGTCTGGTATCTCTGTTGCTGTGACCCATATAAGGCAAAGCAGTACCTTGTTGCAAGGGAGAGTTTGGCTGACTAGTGTTGTAGAGGTATGACTCTTTTCTTGGCAGTTAGAAGGCCTGGGTGTGACTGGAGTTCTCATGACCCTTTGTCACTGATTTTACCACTTAGCCCCCCCCCGCCCGCCATACCACAAAGTTTTGCTGGCAATTGTTATGTCAGCTCAGGGTGCCATCAGAAAAAGTCTTTCTGTCAAGAAATGTTCCACCTTGACAAGGCGGCTGTGCTGACTGAGCTAAGCAGACACAGGTAAAGCAGCAGACTCTGTAGTGTAGTGAGCCCTAAGACATGTTTTTGCCCATTTTCTTAAAGTCTGCAGTAGGCTTTTATGAAATATTGCCTTGTTCCTATAGCAATGCCCAAGCATTACTGCAGACAAGTGATTCTCAACCAGGGTGCTGTGGCCAACATGATTCATAAGACAAATCCAGAGATTGCACATAGGAATCCACAATACTAAAATCATTCTCATAGAATCATAGAAGTAGGGTCGGAAGGGACCTTGTAGATCTTCAAGTCTGACCCTCTGCCTGGTTCTGATCTGTTGTGGTCTTCCTGAGTTCTTTGCAACAGAAAAAAAACTGCTCTATTGTTTTTCAGTAATAAAAAAGCATGAAAACTAAGAGCTGGCATTTTCTGAGGGTTGTCTTGAGACTATCAAGGGGTGCCTTGAATCTAAAAAAGTTGAGAACCACTTCTATAGACCAACCATAGTTCTTTTTAGCTTTGGGTTGTCCAAGTTGCCCACAGCAGGTCTTGACAAAGTGACATGCAAAATGGCAGCAAACACTGACATGAGTGCTCCGCTGTTCCTGGCTCTGGTGGTGTCACACTGGTGTCGCACACAGCCATGAGATGCTGTAGACAAGGTGTCTGCTTCTTTGTTCTCTGCTCCACCACACCCTGGTGCAAGTGTCTGTTGAGAAGTGCTTGCAGACATTCTTGAAGAGAAATATCTATTCTGTTAGTCCAAGAATTTGAGCTATTGGAACTCCCCAGACCAGAAACTCCTCTTTATGGCAAGGTCTTCTATCACGTGTACACAGATTTCCTGTCAGCCATTCCTTATGCCAATTCTACTCTGCGGGAAGCTTGCTCAGTTCCCCCAGTGACAGTCCTGGTTTAATGAAAACTGGTACTGAAGTTAACATGTTAGGCTAAAAACAGAGGACCAGTTTATCCTGGGATAAAGACTTTTATCCTGGGATCCTACAGATGTACAAGCCTATTGTTCCAGTACCCATGAAGTATCCAAATTAACACTTTGCCCTGGGACAATCAAGGCTAATTCAAGGTAATTATCATTCAAGATGAGTGTGTAAATGATTATCCCTAGCCTGTTTTGATGCAAGTAAAAAAACTGGGACAATCACTCCCAGTTTTTGATAAAACCAGCAATCAGTTTTTAGCTCTAGATAAAGGAGTTCTGTTTTTGGCTCAGTGAGCCAGAGTCTTTCATTCCCTCTCTTCTTCTCCTTGTCCTTACTGGCATTGTCTATATCAAATGCCTATCTGGCCTTCCTCATCACAGTATCTGAGCAACTTACAATTACTCCTCTGTGAGGTAGGGAAATGCTATTATCTCCATTTGAAAGTTGGGCAATAGGGACACAGAAGCAAGTAGCAAAGCAGGAAATTGAAGTCTCAGGATCACATCCTACCCACTGGATCTTCTCCCCCTCTATTCATTGGTTATTGGTGGTTTGCACACTCACTGCCAGCTTCAAGTAGTTGAAAACAAGTAGGGAAACAAAAACTAGCAAGATTTTAAATATAACCCACAAGGGGTTTTTGTCTCTTGGATGATACACCTGAGGGTTTACATTTTCTGGATTTTCTCTGCATCTGTGTGAATCTTAAGAACTTACTGTTGTCATCTTAGATCAAAACTGAGATTTCCATGTAATTACAGGATTCTAGGAGATGAAGCTTTAGGTGCCTCCTCCAATATTATGAAGCTTATGATAAATTGTGAGAGATCGCACCAATATATTTCAAGCACCATTATACAGCCATTTTCTCACCTGTTTGCATGTTGCAGCTCAATATTACTCAATGATGACACCCATGAAAGGGTTAATCATAAAGCCAGATGCTCTCAGGAGTTTTCAGGAACTTTGTCCTGGCCTCCAGACCCAAGGTTAGCAAATAAACCAGCTTTTTCTGTGAAAGCAATGCTTACATCTCACTATCATTGCTAGAAGTTTTTTGGTGTGTGGGGTTTCTGTCAAACCAGTTTGAGCTGATTCCCACAGTTTACAGATGATTCCTGTTCATGTATCTGAATTATACCCTGTCAACTTATCTCCGTTCCCTTCTCTCTCTGGCCTATACTTTTTGCTTTTTTTCCTCCTTGTTTCTTGTAGTCTGAACCAACATGCTTGAAGCTGTTGTCTTATTGGCCCAGGATTCTGTATCCTATTATCTATGCTACTAACAGCCCATTTACTCTTCTATTATATGCTTTCTACTCATCTTTCATTCATCTCTTTCTGTGGGTGACTCCCACAGAGGTTATTCTTATTAGAAGGGCAGTATCTGCTCAAAGAACAAGGAGAGAGCTTAATAGAACAACTGTCACACTTGTCTCCACACACTCAATGCCCTATGCTCTTTGCTTACTGGTGAATTCCCCTCCCCTTCAACACCCTTTGCAGCCTCAAGTGATGAATGCTGTAGAAACTTGGACACCTAGCAAACCAGTCAGATTCAAGAGGAGATTGGCATCCCTTTCCTAAAACTGCACCCAAACAGGCATTGACAGTGGCCATTGGCATCACCAGACACTCTGGCCTTCTTGACAAGAGTGGAACTTTCTAAAATGTGCTTCCTCCCGCTTTGCTAATAGGGCTCCAGTCCAGGGGTGTGTGAGCAGCATGGAGCACACTAGTACAGATCGACTCGTTGCCATCAACACTTTTAAATCCAGGGCTCTTTCCATAAGCAAAGCTACCTTCTGGGGACCTAACTCTCACTGAAAAATCAATAAAAATTGAACTCCCCACCCAGGTCAATCAGACCTGGATAGAGCCCTGGCCTGGAGCCTAGGAGAGGCTGCTTCTGCCTCTGGTCTGCCCAGTCACATCAGGCAAATCATGTTATTCTTCTGAACTAGAGTTTACTTGTGTGTAAAATGGGGAGGCTGATACCAGTCCTTTAGTCCTTGCTAACAACCCTGCTTATGAAAGCCATTCTCACAACATATAAAAAGTGGTGACAGCTAGTGGGCTGTCTGGGTTTTAGCCACACTACGAGATTCCTAAAATTGTCCTCAGTGCAACACTTCTTACAGAATCTGTCAACAGCCTCAGGAAGGATGCATTGCTCCCCATAGCTTTCAGTAAATTGACTCATCCAGCTGTTGAGAGAAAGGGTTTTCCCAGCTTTCATTTATCTTGAACTTAATTGGTTTATGCTAATTTACTCAAAGAGTAATTGATCCTGGGCTGGAGCCTATTATGAAGCCAGTGATGAAATAGTTGGGAAATTCTGAAGGACAGACAGGTGAGGAGTTTATTTCAGAGCCTGGATTCATAGTCAAGAAATGAGACAGAATGTCAAACAAGTATCTTCAACCAGGACAAGCATGGTAGAAGCATACTAAGTAATCATCTGGAGTACCTGCATTGGCTGGGAATTGAACCCAGGTCTCCTGCATGGCAGGCAGGAATTCTACCATTGAACCACCAATGCTTGCTTGTTTTGGAATTCCACAGCCAAGGGGAGTAGGGTGCTTTGGGCACATAGACCTAGAGCTGAGAAATCAGCTCTAAACCTCTTTTTTCTGTTTTCTAAAGTGGCCTCTGATTTTGAGTGTCAATGATTATTTTGAACATTTCTGCCTGAATGACTTACCTGAAGTTACATAAAGAGTCCAATGTGGAACTGAGAAAAAACCCCAGAAGTCCTGTCAGACAGAGCCCAATTTTCTACTGTCTTGTAGACCAGTGGTTCTCAACCTTTTTTGTACCAGGTCCCATTGTAAACATAGATGGCCAGTCCCATGCCAGTGCCCCTCACTCCTGACCTGCTGCCCTCTGCCCCCAAACCCTAGTTCCCCCCCTCCTCCCAGTGTGTGGGGCAAGGGATGAATGTGTGGGGAGGAGAGGTGGATAGGCAGCCTCTCACAGGCTGGAACTCTGCCTGCTTGCAAGGGAAAAGCTACAGCTTCCTGCGTTTTTCTCCTTTAAAGGAGAATCCATTTTTAAAGTTAATTTGCAACTCTCATATATTCTTGCAACCCGCTTTTGGATTGTGACTCACAGGTTGAGAAACACTGTTGTAGGATGCAGTCACTTGCACCTGTGTAAAGGCTGGGGACTTTGACTAGGGTGTGCCAATGCTTCTGTTACGACCAAAGCCAAACGTTCCTGGCTAGAAGGTCTTGCCCCTGTGCTCATGGTCAGACCAATCACCATATTTGTAGTCAAAAAGGAATCTTAACACCTGGTCAGATTGGTATGGACTGTGGGGGATTTTGCCTTTCTCTGTAGCAGTGGGCATGGCCCTCTACCTGGGAACCTCTTGAGCATATATTGACATTTCATAGAACCAGGGCATTTGCTGCCATGGTTCCCCTGCTTTACCTGTGACAGCTTAGGGTCTTAGGTCTGTGTTGTGTTAGGACTGATAGGAGTCTTATGCAGAGTTTAGATTAGGGTTTGTAAGCGATGGTTTGACTAGGGATGATCCTGCCTCAGGCAGAGGGTTGGACTAGATGACCTCTGGAGGTCCCTTCTAGCCCCACTTCTCTATGACTGTAAAATGAGTATAAAGTGCTACCAAGTCAGAATTTTCCTTGAGTTATTGTGGCAGTAGCAGTGTTCGTAGCTATAAAAAAATACTCAAGGTTCAGGCAATGGAGAGTCACCCGTCCTCCCCATTTTATGCCAAACTTTCAACCACAATAAAGTCCCTGCTCAGATTTATTAATCCCTAACAGAAATACAGTATACCTGGGGTATGATGGCGTCTGCCTAACTTTTCCTCCTAAGGAGTTAAATGCACAACTACAAAAGCACTGTCCCTCCTCTGGAGCACTTAGGCTCAAAGAAGAGAAGTAATGTATTAAGAGGGGAGGCAAAGGGACATCACCACAGACACACAATGTTTATAATTCTCAAACTATGTGTTAAAATAAATAGGTACAATAGATTCCCACCTGTCTCGACTCTTAAGAGTCACTGGCCAATTTCTAATCAGCTGTGTGGCAGAGGTGGGTCCTGAGGAGAAACCTGGAAGACAGTATGTATGCCAAGGATTTCATCTCCCTGTATTTCTTTCATGTGAGGTTATGGGAAGTTACTTGCTCACTTGAATGAGCCCCAACTCCAATCCCTGATGTTATCATCCTAGCCTCTTTTGTTCTGCATCAGTAGGCTAGATGCAAAGACCAGTGAGTTGTCTTCTCTCACATTCCCACAACCAGTCATTTCCCAAGACATGGCAACAAAGCCATCACTACACAATGTGCAAACAATTGCTTCCTTTCTAAGTCATCTCTAATGCTGACCTAGAGATCTTTGGCTAGAACTACCTGATGATGACTAATGCACTCATTACACATAGTGTTGCCTAGCTCAGTTCTGCAATGATACCATATAGCAAATGAACCTTGTTTTCCTAAGCCTGGTTTGCCCTTGTTCCCACTGCAGTTGCTGGGCAGACTGAGCTGTGGTCAAACTTGGGGCAGGTAGAACAGGTACTTGGGGCATGACTAGGCTTGTTCAAAGTATAACTTCCTATTTCTCTTGTTCTCCCCCCTCCTCTTCACTTTCCCATAAAATCTCCCTTTGTTTTGACTCTCATACTCCTTTCTGTTGTGTCTGTTTTCTTTTCCAGTGGGAGGGATCTTTGATATGCCCTGCAGAAGTCTGAAACTTCAGACCTGATCCAGAACAATCAAACATGTTACAGCAACAGCTAGTTACATTGCACCTTTCAACCTAACAAATTGACTTGAGAATATCTCAGTCAATAGGTTCTATTGATAGAATATCTTCTATCAATAGGTTCACTTCAATCACCACACAAATGCAACCATCACTAAGGTGGGATCCTGCAGACTTCCTGCGCTGGAAATGCTGGTTTCAAGAACAAAAATAAAAATTAATTTAGCTAGTTTAACATGCTGGGGGACTTTTGACTTATAATTAATATAGACTGGAGATTAGCCTGGATATTGGGGGTTAGCATGCCTTGCAAGTGCCCTGGGAATATCAAGCAGACAAGGTTCCTTGAGTGAATTTGATATCTTTTATTAGACCAACCCAAATTGTTGGAGAATAGTTAATAAGCAAGCTTTCGGGTTCAAAAACCCTTCGTCAGGCTAAGGAAGTTTCAGCAGTTGGTGTGTTCCTTAGCCTGACGAAGGGTTTTTGAACCCAAAAGCTTGCTTAATAACTATTGTCCAACCATTTGGGTTGGTCTAATAAAAGATATCAAATTCACCCAAGGAACCTTGTCTGCCTATGTCCTTAGACCAACACGGCTACAACCCAAACCCCTGGGAATATTAAGACATACAAAAAACTAGAACTCTCGGTTCCAAAACGCTACCTTTTATTAGACCAACTGGGAAATCACAAGAAAATTGTCCTTTCAGCAAGCTTTCAGGATCAAAGTCCCTTTGTCAGGCTCTGGGAAAAGAATAAATGGTACAGGATGGTAAAAGTCTCCATAGGTAGGAAATAAACTTCATTTTTGCACAGAGGGAGCTGAAGATGGAAGGTCGTCCCTCTGGGTCCCTGAGAGTGTCTTTGTGAGCTGTGCTGAGTGGCTCTTTGATGTGTTGATCAGGTAGAATTCCTTCCCTGGAGGTGTCAGATGGCAGGCAGGGAGGTAAAACATCTTTCTTGTTGTTCTTCAATGAAGTTTAAAATTCAACATCGGCTAAGATTCGGCATCTTCCATGTTTATTTCCTACCTATGGGGACTTCTTACCATCCTGTACCATTTATTCTTTTCCCAGAGCCCGATGAAGGGACTTTGATCCTGAAAGCTTGCAGAAAAGGACAATTTTCTTGCGATTTCCCAGTTGGTCTAATAAAACGTATAATTTTGGAACCAAGAATTCTAGTTTTTTGTATGTCTTCTTGTCACAACTTCACAACACAGTATGTCTTCTAACACAACTACCAAGTATACCCCTGAAACATGGAAGATGCCGAATCTTAGCTGATTTTGGATTTTAAACTTCTTTGCCGAACAATAAGAAAGATGTTTTACCTCCCTGCCTGTTATCTGACACCTCCAGGGAAGGAGTTCTACCTGATCTACACATCAAAGAGCTACTCAGCACAGCTCACAAAGACACTCTCAGGGATCCAGAGGGATGACCTTCCATCTTCAGCTCCCTCTGTGCAAAAATGAAGTTTATTTCCTACCTACGGGGACTTTTTACCATCCTGTACCATTTATTCTTTTCCCAGAGCCTGACAAAGGGACTTTGATCCTGAAAGCTTGCTGAAAGGACAATTTTCTTGTGATTTCCCAGTTGGTCTAATAAAAGGTATCATTTTGGAACCAAGAGGTCTAGTTTTTTATATGTATTCTTGTCTCAGACCAACACGGCTACTAAGTAGACCCCTGGGAATATTAGTGACCTCAGGAGTAGGGTTGTATCTTGCCTACAAAAATGTCAATTTTCTTACATGGATAGTGTTTGGGTTAGTTGGCTCATTGTGAAACACAGGTGGGAACAAAGCACGGGTGGTTTTTACTTTAGGGTACCTAGTTAAGATAATCAATACTATAGTCCCATGTGGGGTTGACCTTGAGTGGTTACATGGAGGTAAAACCACAATGACTTATGTTTACTGGGATTTGGCATCAAGATAGGCTTCGTCTTCAGGGCAGAAAATGAGGTAACATGAATGAGTCTTTCCAAACAAAGTGCTGCTGCATTGTTTCAGGTTCTGTTAGTGATCAGCCACCAAATTCATACTACAGGCCAGAAGCCCTTTGAGTGGGGACCAGCACCAAGTTACGGGTTCAGCAGGAATGTTGCTTGGCTTCAGTTGAGTTTCACTTTGAACCCTGGTGCTTGTCTGCAGTGCGGTGCCCGGGGCAAAGCCTGCAGAGGCACCCCACCTTTGCCTCATGCACAGACTTGGGAGGCACACGCCCCCTCATGCTTGCTCCTCATATGCAGCAGCATGAGCCACTCTCACCCTGTCCTCGTGCCCCCCCAGATGAGCCGCTCTCAGCTCCATCCCATGCCCTGCTCTGGCTGGGCAGTGCCTGTTGGCGACCCTTCGTTTCAGCGCCTGGGGCAGTCTCCCCACTCAGCCCACCCTTGCTACCTCCTTGCTTGTCTGAGCCAAGAGCATAACTGCTGACTTGGCCCGTGTTAATGAAAGCCATGCTTTCTGTCTCATGCTAAAGACTGCTCCTTCACCAGCATAGCTACTTAGTACCATGCTGGGGCTCTGCTTCATCAGTACCTTTGATTAAAAAAAACAAACCAGGGACTGATGGGAGCTGAAAGTAAAACCACTCTCCAAAAAAGCAGATTCAAAATCATGTTTCAGGGGACACAGAAGCACAGCCTGCCTCCTCTCTCCTCCCCAAAATCCTTGCCCCTTGACTATCTGCTGAGATAGTTTTTGCTTAGGGGCTACCATCATCTACCATAAATCTTTATGTCTTGGGACTTTTATCCAACTAAGATTAGTTTTTTTGGGATTCAAATGCCTCCAGGGAGCTGAACGGATCAAAGGTCTTGCCCTAGCCTAGCAGCCTGAGAGTTAACTCACTGCTCAGTTTGACTGATTCTCACACCTGCATAAGTGAAATGGGTTAGCAATGACAGTAGGCTCCTGACTAAGAGCACAATTATGAGCTCAGAGCTCACGGGAGCTTCAAGCACTGGTTACTGAAAGTCAGGGAGCAAAGTTTAGCAGTGAATTAATCCACATTAGGGTTTATACTAAAGTTTATGCTGTAATTATAGTGGAGTCATAGTTGGTTCAAATTAGCAGTGTAGATGGGACTTTAACAGTGTTCAAGATGTGGCCTAAACTCTTGGAGAGGTGTCTTACTTGGTCATAATTGTAAGGTAGGTGTTTGGAGCTGTCTTCACATTGTAGAAACATAGAACTGAGAGGACCTTTTGTATCATCAAGTGCAGGCACCTGCATTCTTTTCATAAAGGTATGAAGCTCTATTATGAAGTAGTTCCAACTCCCACTCTTCTCATTAGAAGGCTGTTTCAGAACTTCACTAATTAAAAAACCTCTTCTAATTTTCAGCATAACTTTAGCCGTGGCTAGTTTATGCCTATTTGTTCCTGTATCAACAGTGTCTTTTAGTTTAAACTGCAATTCTCCTTCCTTTGTGTGTAAAATTTGAGCTCTCCATCTAATAGTGAGACGCAGTTCTAGGTGGTTTTTGTCTAGAAGAAAAACAGTCACTGGCTATGTCTACCTTGAGGATTTTCTGTCTCCCACAACTCCATCTGTATTAACAATTAGTGCCAGAGCAGCCACTTACGGCATTACTACCAAGTTGTCTTGCCTTTCAAGGTTAGATGACAGCCACTCTCTGGTGGCACTGCCCGAAGCACAAACAATTGAGCATGTTCAGAGCCAGATCCTGGAGAGTGTGTGTGTGTGTGTGCGCGCGCGTGCACGCACGCAGTGGCACCTCCCTTTGATTCTTGCTCCACCCAAAGTTTAAAACCAACTATCCAGTGGTGGCAGCAACATTTCTATTCAGGCAGCAGTAAAGAAGTCAATTGACTTTGTGGTTCATTTAATCACCTGGATTCCTTTTAAACTCCTCATTCCACAGGTGTTAAAGACCCTCTGTCCTTTTTTAATAGTTTTGAAGATGTTCCACTAATCTAGATATTTTTTCTTCAGCATTTTGCTGTATGATAGCTCCTCCTCTTAATGTAGCTCTTATTTCAGAGCCCTGTAAACTTTTTTTTCAACTCTAGCTAAAAACATCAACTTAGATCTGGAAACATTTACTCAGATGAACATCAATGTAGGTGTGAAAATAACTCTCAGGGAAGTATTAGATGCACTGTCAAAATGCTCAAGAAGGCTAGATTGTTTTATGAACCTGAAAGAGATGTACATTTAATTCTAATGGCAACAGGACTAAAGGAACAACATATTTTAATTATGAGACTTTTTGCCAGGTTTTTTGTGTTTTTATACATAATATATTATATAGCACATTAATGCACATTTCAATACACTTATATTTGTTTTTGCTTAAATCTTAACATGAATAATACAGTGCTAAGCCCTTAGCATATTATAAAGCTTATAGTTTCTTTTTACCCAGAGAAAAGTGTGTGTTGTGTTTATATATGATGATATGCTGCACCATCTACATCCCCTTTCAAAATCCTGGATCTACCCATGAGTTTGTCCATGTTAGACATAACCTACTGTGCTAAAGACATTTTCATTTTTCATCTTATGTCCATCTATTAACATAAAGGTTCAGTACCTTCTGGTACATGTTTTGTCATTCTTGGTGCAGCTCAATGTATTCCGGGAACTTTTGATAGGTGTCTAGGTTGTGGGACTAACCACATCCCTGTCCTACCCTGGGACCTCAAGCTTTTGCCTTTCCCTTTCCCTTTCCTGGGTTAAAGTTTTACAATTTTCCTACTCAGACTGGGTCCTGAGAATCAGAACCTTTCGTATCAACTGTGCTTAGCTGGCAAGTAGGACTGAATGGAGACACTCGCAGTTCTTCCTTTCAGGGATTTGTGACCGGTGATGGATACAGCAACTAAAAGCTTTCTTAAAACCAAAGCCGTGCTTACAGGTTTCCCTCAATTTATGCGGGTTCTATATATGTGAATTCACTCTTATGCGATGAGCATATTTAGACCCATAATTCATTATATGCAAGGTAAATTAGATCTTATGCGATCAGCATAGATGCCCCCCCACCCAAGGTGCAGCCCAGGAGCAGAGGTAAGTGGGGACAGGTGGAGTACGGTGCAGCCCAGTGGCTGCAGGCAGCTGGTGCCGGCCGCTCCCAGGGCTGCTGCAGCCAGGGCTGGGGTGAGTGTCTAGTCCCTCTTCTTTGCTGCCCTATGCAGCCCTGAGAGTGGCACCCTCCCCTCGCCCCTTCCTTAGTCCCAGCCTTACTCCCTCCCTCACCGTCATGGGAACTTATCCCTATTTGTTACATTGTAAAGTGGGCTGCTCTCCAGGAATGCATGTACAGCATAAATCGAGGGAAACCTGTATTTTACAGTTGAAACAAAGCACGGAGAGGATTGTAGAACAATAGTCTACACCTGTGTTTATCTCAACTCTAGCCCCTACCAGCCAGTGAAGGTGACCTAGGTAGGCCTAGCTTCCTCTGATAGCTCAGCAGGTGTGTGTATGCAAGTTTGATTCGCCTGAATTATTCCTCTGCTTTTGAGAGAGAGAGAGAGAGAGTGCGCACTTCTTTGAAGAGTCAGTTTCTTTGTTCTTCTGTGTTCTTTGGCCCTTGTGGACAAAATTAGTTTTTCAGGTTGGCTGGAGAGGAGGGAAATCTTCAAAGCCAGCAATTTTGGGTATTTTCTCTTAATAACTCTAGAGTGTTTGCTTACAGGTAGTATATTACAGGCAGTTATGTTTGTTTTTCCTTCCTGACCCCTAGAAAACTAAAACTATATTTGTAGAGCACATATCCTAGGAACCAGGTCAGAATGCAGCTAGTTATTAACTACTGCAGAGCAGCACCAAATCTTTCTCAAGAAGTACTGTGGAATATCAGTACAGGCACAGGGGAATATTGGGAGGAAAGATCTTTACAGAGATATCCCAGAACTCATTTAGTTCTGGCCTTTTTCCAGTTTGATTTCACAACATGGAACAGGCCTCCCAGAATGCTCTACACGTTGGCAGAAATGAAAGTCTGTGCTGAAGATTTGCATTCTTTTAAACTACCAGTGTTCCTTGTTCCTCTGTGATAGATTTAAAACTTCCCATGAAGTAGCTGAGATGAATGCTATTCAGGGGTGAAAATCCGTAAGAAAATTTAAGCTCAGTGCTATAAGGTGTAAATTTTTTCAATGAGGAATACTCATGGCTGCTACCTTCAGAATCCATATCGGCGAGCTGTACTGCTACTTAATAAAAGCAAACTGTTGCAGTTTATCAGCAGATCTCAAAGGCCATTTTTACATGTGCTCTGAGGTGTGTGTGGGGGGCATTCTAAAGAAATATTCTTGGGAGCTGCTCTAATTAAAAGACCCACAGCATCTCTTGTATTCAGCATCCCTGTGCTTCAAAATGGCAGCAGGGGCACTTTAACTATGGCTGGCTTGATGAGCTTTAGTTAAAACATCCCCACTGACATATTGAAACATGGGAACACAATACACATGACATTGAGGCTGCTGGAGCATTTGAATTAGATTGAGTGTGCTCGATGGGTTCTAATTAGAATGTGTTGGAGCAGGTGCTGGGCATGTATTTAGGTGCCCAAAGTATTTTACAAAGGGGGTCAATGCTCAAGCTAGTTGACAGCCAGAACATCCATTGTTTAGGACATTCAGACATTTCAAGCAGTTTTGTGTTCCTGGTCAGGAAGAAACTTGGGAAAGTTTGAAATTTCCTGTGGAAAACATATTTTTTTCATTTGAGGAAAAACTGAGATGTTTCCATCCAGGGATATTCAACACCCAAACAAAACCTAAGGCTCAGGGTGTTTCCTGCTGGAAAGTGAGGCAGGGGATGTGAGAAAAATCTGAGAGCCCCATCTTAAACCTGGTTTCATAGGGATTCTAGGCTCCCAGCAGCAAAACCAGGTGCCTAGAACCTGAGAGCGTCAGGCAGTGCTGGGCTTCCCAAGCTCTCCCCATCATGGACCACGGAACCCTGGTCTATGGGGTCTCCAACTCTGGGACAGCCAGCATGGCAGGGCTATCCCAGGGCATCGTGTAGTCCCCAGGCATGCAAGCAGGAAACAAGGCTGTGCACTCCCAGGATTCTGCCCATATTTTAGTGGCTGCTCATCAAATCTGAATGGTTTCCACCAAACATTTCAGCATTTTTATTCCTGTTTTACCACTAGGGAAGTGACAGGACCAGGAAGTACACATGGCCACATGGTGTTTGGGGGCCTGGCCTATACTTAGGAAATTTTGGACTGAGATTGGTCAGGACATGAGGACCAACAGCAGCTGCAATTCTCCTGCAGGAGGGAAGAGACCTCTTGGAAATCCAGAACAGGAAGCAGAGTTTTTTTATTGAGTCACCCTGAGCTTGGGTGTGAGAGCCTTGTCTGAGGATACAGAGGATTAATCCTGACAAGCTCTTGTTAGCTCCAGTCAGGATATGAAAAGGCTTGGCATAGGATTAGAGTTTTCCCTGTAGGAAAACCCATCCCCCCACCCAAGGACAGCCAAGTTTGGGAAAATATGTAGGCTAATATTTATTTTAGAGTTATGAGCAAAGATGAAGCCTAGTCTGGAGGTGAGCCACAGATACTAATGCAGGATGAGCACACCCTAGGGAGGACAGGCTACAGATTTAGACCATTCATACAGCCCTGGCTTGATGTACTTTAGTGGCACTTAAAGGCAAGTCTGTAAGACCCATCCAAGAGTCCCTATTTATAACTTCTGATTGTTGGCAGGTCTCCTGCACCCTGCTCCTCCTTGGATGCCAGCTGTCAGAAGGTGCCTGTGAATGAAGACCATCACAATAAGAAAGCACAGAAGGGCAGAGCCCACATCACTGAGGTCAGCATTAACATTAACTCTCAGCATAAGCATACAGTTCCTTTATCTACCGGCTCTAAATCTGGATGGAAACTTTGGAGTGCGAAAGCCCTCCTCCCTTGCTACTAACCAACACTCCTCCTATCAGTATTGACAGTTAATTTTAATCATTCTATATGTACAAAGGGCTTGGTCCATCTCTCTGTGTCTGTCCGTAATGCTCTTGGGGGCGTGGCTCCAGCCAGCGGTGCTTCAAGGATTCTGGGTGGGGCATGGCACCAGTGGAGTGGGCCAGGTTGGGTGGGGGTGGCGCGGGGCCAGATGTGGAGTGGGCGGGGAGAGGGTGGTGTGCGGTCGGACGCAGAGCAGGGGGTGGGCAGCATGTGGTGGTGGCAGCTGCTGCATGCAAGCTTCCCCACCCGCCTGCTCTTGGGAGGCGGTGGCAGCGCAGGGTGGTGGTGGCTGGTGGCACTCCATCCCTGCCTGCCCCCCCTTCCCCCATCATTCTTGATAGGCAATTTGCTAATGAAGGAATAACAATTTCTGCACTCAGGTTTCAAATCCTTCAGGAACATCTTTTTACATTTGTGCAGTGATGTACCATGGGTCTCCGGCACCTGGGGCTAATGCTTGCATTTGCGCCCCTGCCCCCGTCCATGGCTAATTGCCGAGCGGGGGTGGGGGTTCCCCTGGCAGCTGATCGCCAAGCCTGGAAATGCCACTGGGGGACCAAGTACCCCTTGGAGGGCCCGACCCCCCGCAAGGCCAGCGCTCGGGGACATGGTCCTCCTGCTTCTCCCATCAGTACGCCACCGCATCTGTGTCTACAGGAAAATTGGAAGTGTGATAAAAGTAATGATGCTTAAGCAGGGTGCCATGGCACCCTGGGGTGCCCTGAGATCCTTTCAAGGGTGCCCTGGGGTGCCATACAATGTTAACACTGTTTGATGTGCAAACATGATTCACAAGATAAACCAAAAGATTTCAAATAGGAATCCAAGGTGTTAAAATTGCTCTGACCTGCTGCAGCCTTTCAGAGTTCTTCACACCAGAAAAACTGCTCTATTTTTCCATAGTCAAAAAACAAGTAAAAATGTAAGTGTTAGCATTTTCCAAGAGGTGCTACGAGTCTAAAGAAGTCTGTTAACCCCTGGATTATAGTGTGGGCAGACCCACCCAGGCTAGTTTAGGTCTATCTATCTTAGGTACCAACAGTCAGGAGGCCACTGTAACACAGGCTTCAGCAAGGACTGTACAAACCTACCCCTGACCCTGGCTAATACCTCAGATGGCAGTCCTGTGTTAATGCCTGTGCTGCCGTATCTTCATTGCTATTTATCCTCAAGTTAGCTAGACCAAAGTGAGCCAGGATCTGTCTACACGTGCGCCAGTTACAGTTTTGATTTCAGTGTGGACACAGTCTCAGAATGTGGTGCACACCTCTTAGACAGAGGGGCTTTGTTTTTTTCTGTTTTCTCCTGGAATTTGATAGCCAGCACTTACAAGTGCTGTAATTGAGAATTAAAAAATCATGCACCAATTACTTCAAAATCACTAACTTAGCTTAAAAACCCTGGGCTTTTCAGAAATAATGCATTTGGGTTCCTTTCTACTTACTTGATAGTTTTTGAAACTTTGGGTTGATGTTTTCAAGATTTTCCTCCTGGAACAGCTCACCTTTTGTCTGAAATGAAGCTGAGTTTCTCGCTGAATCTCAAGAATCCAGTACATTAAGGAAAACTTTAACCATTGAGAGTCTTGTGATAAAACCCTGAGAGGAGGCAGCAGTGCAGCTGGTATTTCTTGGATGTAGCCCAGAACACTGCCTCCCTCCTTAGGGAGAACTATGGGAAACACTGATAGTCTGTGCCCTCATATGGCACCCTGTAAACATTCATTAGACATCCCCACATCATCCCCGTGAGGTGGGGGGTAGAATTAGCCTTGTTTTAAATGTGAGAAAGGGACAATCACTTGCCAAAAACTGCAAAGGGAGTGGTGTCAGGACTTCCAGGTTCCTGGTGTGGAGTCCTGTGTTTCATACCTCTCTCAGTACTTTATGCATTGCCTTTGGAAATAGCTAGGAAAAGCAGACAACTGCCAGAAAATTCTCTTAGGACAGGGGTGTCAAACATACAGCTTGCAGGCCAGTTCCGGCCTGTGGTGCCCCACCACTCAGCCCCTGGTGCTGTTCTTTAGTCTCAGCAGACCACATGGGTCATGGCGCATGTCAGATCAGCCCTGTATGCAGGGCCCAGGACGTGCGCCATATTCAGCACCTGCTGTGTCTGCTCAGGGACTGCACTGCGAACAAATGCAGCATGGATCCTAGAGTGGCTGGAATGGGTGCCGAGTACAGTGTGGTCCAGCCAGAGGGGCGCATCATGGATCCCAGACTGCCCAGAACTGATGCCATGCTGCATGTGGTGCCAGCCCCAACCAGGCTCTGCTACATGTACCATCTGCTCTGGGACTGGACTGCATGCGGCTCCTGCTCCAACCCATTTGAGAACTGTGCTGTGTGTGGGAGCATCTGGCCAGGGCAGGCACTGCATGCAGCTAGTTTGGGATCCACACTACACACCTGTACTCAGCCAGACTGTGCCATGTATGGTGTCCATTCTAGTCACTCTGGGATTTGCACTGGTCCCAGACTTGCTGGAGTGGGTGCTGGATCCAGTATGCTGAGGGAGAGGGGGGAGAACAGGGTCCATGGGCCAGAACTGGCTGGTGAGCTGCATGTTTGACACCCTTGCTCTAAGAGAACTGCTGGCAGTTGCCTGCTCTTGTCAGCAAGGCCCACAGACTGGCCCCATACCACCCATCTGGCATGGGCCTGGATGAGTTTGACACCCCTGTCTGAGGGTATAGGACTGGTGTTCTAAGCTGGTTCTGTTTACGTAGGTTAGTAGGTGATGTTCTTAAAAAAAGTCATACAAGAATCTTTAATGATATATTAATAATACTATTTTATTATGTAATAATACTATTTTACTATGTGTCTGGACATTAGGCCTAAACTAGGACTTTGTGACTTGTTTTTTTTTCTGTTTAATGCAATTGCAATCCCCTTGAGAAAAGGACAAGAATATTGCTCTGTGTTGTATGCAGCACCATGAAAATGGTAATCTCAGGTGAAAATAGTATGAGTGAATTGTAATCGATATCTGGAATGTTTAGAGTTTTTTTTGTGCACATTTTTCTCTGAGAGCAACTGGGGATCTGACTGGTGGATCTCTTCCTATCCTGGGATTCTGTCCCCGGATTACTCTTTATTCACGGCAAGGATTGGCTGGGCTTCAAAGCTTAGGTTCACTGTGATTGTTAAAGGCTTTTGGTTATCTTAGGAAATCTGTGCTGTGAGTGCTGACAAGGACTGAAGTGCTGGGAGAGAAAGAGTCAGGGAAACTCTCCCTGTGTCTCACGAGTCTATTCCCATGAAAATGATCTAAGGTGTGCAGTGCGTCATCGTATTGCCCCAGGCACTTACCGAGTCACTTCAGGGGAAAATGAATGTGCTATTTCTGCAATCCAGGGCACAGCCTCCCAAGGCTACTGCAGTACTTTAGGGATATAGTGTAGCAACTCCTGCAGTGGGGTACATTCCCACGTTTCAACAGACACATGCAGTTTCTGTTAAGTACAGCCAGCCCCCTATAACCTAACCTGAGCATTAGAACGTCTTGTGTGCTGCAATAGTATCTTTGTCCCAAGACTACAGCTTGTTCTGTAGCTATAGACAAGTTTTCTAGACTCTTGTCTGGCCCTACAGGGATCACCCCTATAGGGGGGAACAGGGAACCAAGTCTCAGGAGTCACAAAAGTCTGGCTTCTACTGGCTGCTGCATCATTGTTCCTCAGAGCTGCCTTTTCCCCTTGGATGAGAGAGAAGAACTCAGTCTCCAGGTTCATGCAATTTAGATTCCTTAGAATTCTACCAGCCCTGGAAGTTTTTCCTTGTGCCAGGGTATGAAATGCTGGTGTTTTCCTACACCATATCCTTAATGATACTAGGTTGACTTCTGTAAGAGCTGACTGCTGTCACCAGCAGTTTAGCTGTGGTGTGCTACAGAAGGTTGGGGTCTTTGTCTAGATCAGTGGTTCTCAAACTTTTTTTTTGTGGACCAGTTGAAAATTGCTAAGAGTCTTGGTGGACCATTTAATAAACATTTTTGGCATCATCATCAAAACAGCTTTGATCTCCACCATCAGAAAAATTACATCAAGTGCAGGGCCAAGTACAGATATTCTTAGATTCATAGATTCATAGATTGTAGAGTTGGAAGGGACCCTGAAGGATCATCGTGTCTGACCCCCCGCCCCAAGCAGGAAAAGGACCGAGGTCAGATGACCCCAGTCAGGTGCCTATTTGCTTCCTCTTGAAGACCTCCAAGTTAGGTGATAGTACCACCTCTTTTGGCAGCCTGTTCCAGATTCTGGCCACCCTTACTGTGAAAAATGTCTTCCTAATGTCTAACCTGAATCTACTCTCCACTAGTTTGTACCCAATATTCCTAGTTACTCCTAGGGGTGCCCTGGTAAATAGCGCATCTCCAACTCTCTGTTGTTCTCCGTTGCTAAACTTATAGGTTGCTACAAGGTCTCCCCTCAGACATCTCTTGTAAAGGCTGAAGAGATCCAGATCTCTCAACCTCCCCTCGTAGGGTTTTGTATGAAGGCCACTAATCATATGAGTGGCCCTTCTCTGTACCCTCTCCAGATTCTCCACATCCCTCTTGAAATGCGGCATCCAGAACTGGACAATACTCCAACTGTGGCCTGACTAGTGCTGCGTAGAGGGGGAGCATCACCTCCCTCGATCTGTTTGTTGGTCATGCATCTGCTAATGTACGATAAGGTGAGATTGGCTTTGTTGATGGCTTCATTACACTGTCGGCTCATGTTCATCTTGGAGGCAACTATGACTCCAAGATCCCTCTCAGCTGCTGAGCTGCTGAGGAGGTCATCCCCCAAAGGTCATCCCCCAACCTATAGGTGTGCTGGGGATTCCTCCTCTCTAGGTGGAGTACCTTGCTTTTGTCTTTGTTGTTCCGCAACCTTTCTGTGGACAACTTGAATGGAGCTTGTGGACCAGTGGTGGTCCACAGACCACAGTTTGAGAACCTCTGGTTTAGATGAATGCCATTGACCTCTGGATTGGGTAAACCTACTCTGAGCCAGCAGAGCCAACACCAAACTTAAAACAACAATCACTACCTAGAGTCCTGTCTAACTAATGTCCTGCCATCACCAGCGAGTGAATCTGGAGGAGTATTGGGAAACCTCTGGTATCTGGTCTAGACATATATATCCAGGGCCCTGTTCTAGCCATGTTTTAAGGGAGATAACAAATTACCCATAGGACAAAAGAAGGCCCAGTTAGACAATCAAGGGCCCATTTTTGCCCTTGGCAGTGTCTGTCGCACTGTGTTTTGGAGAGCTGCACAATTGTGACACAGGCAGTAATTAGACTAGTATGTGCTAGTTCTTTCTGCTAGACCTGGCACTGCTCTTGCTTCTTCTTGATTTAGCAGGGCCTAACTCCACACAGGTCAGTTGTTGAAAGCCTGAGCAGAAGTGGAGCCACTGTATTCAGAGACTGTAGAAACCAGTGGGTTGTAAATATGTCACAGGGCAGAGCATAAATACTGGACAACCAAGCAGCAGCTGCGGGTGAAGGGGGCCTGAGCACTTCTGGCCAACATCTCCCAGCTGCCGCAGGATTGGATGTAGTGGGGACTTGTTTAGGAAGGACAGTTGACCCCTCTCTCCAATATTCCAGTATTCAACAAAACTGAGCAGGTTGTGAAGCCCTCTGTCCTGCACATCCTTAATCCTTTGCAGGCCTAGAGATGCTCCTGTATAAAAAGGATGTGTTTTCCCACCCCTCCCACTTCTGGCATGAAGTCCAATTCCTTTGGCAATCACTGACTTTCCTACAGGGTGGCTTATATTGCTGATACACAGCTGGAGGAGCAGCAGGCAAGACTCCACCCCAGCTCTGCTGAGAATTGGAAACTTAGCACTGAGGCTGAGCTGTTCTGGAGACGGTAGAGTTACCCTGTGTGACATGGAGCTGGTGATAAACCCCTGGCTTGGCTCCTGAGAAAACAAAAGAAGAAGGATTTATGCTAACCCCTGGGAAACCATTTATTTTCATTGTGTTTTAATTTTAAGAGATTGTCTGCCCCGCCCAAGATTATCTCATGGGAAAGAAACAACCTGGCTCAGTGTCTTGTGGTGAAACTTGTTTCTGAGCCAAATTTCCAAAAAGTGATGCTCCACCATATAAGCAGAAACACGTGTATTGCAGAGCACAACAGCCCTGGGGGCCAGGTTGCAAGGGGGAAGGGAGAAGAAAGATGGGACCCACATCTCATCCTTGGCTTCCAGAACCAGTTAGGCCAAGCTGGAAAGGGCAAAGTGTCACCCTGGGAACTGACAATCACATGATGTGATAGTAAAAGAAACCTGTCTAAGGGATAGGTTGAAACATACCTCTTTTTGTGCAATAGATCTTTGGTAGTGCAATACAGTATTAATGTGATGGGAATACTCGGCTAATACAGAAAGCCCTGGGCTGCACTGTGTAGTGAACATGAGCAAGCAGGTTTGAGGAGGACCAGATGCAGGATGGGACAGCTTTCTGATTTCTGTTAAAGGATCAAAGCTGCACTGCAAGTTGGGGCTAAAACAAGGTTCTTGCTAGCTGCACTCTAGTACAGTAGTTCTTATACACCTGTTTTATCCTCACAGTCTATAGTATAGCATTTTAACAGTTATAGAATTCTTGTAAAATGGGAAACAAGCCACGTTGTAGCCAGGGTGAGCATTGCTTGAGCCCTCTTGGTGAGAGCTGAATTTAGACAAGGTTGTGAGGAGTTTTAGTTAGTGCCATTCTGACACCAAATGTTTCAGCTGCACAGGAAATTCAGCTCTGCTGCTGCATCCATGGCAACCAAGCAGTTCCCTGATATGGTAAAAACACAGCTTGGTTTTGCAGTGTCAACAGGCCCTAAACATATGTTACAGGGACCCTAAAGCCTTGTCCCACCTGCAGCTAAAAGGAGGCTGCATTGAGTCAGATAATGGCTGGCACTTTGGTGATTAATTCCCAGCCAGTGTTTAGAGGAAGCACAGGGATGCCCTGCCAGCTGGGAGCAAATTAGGCACAGCTAAGCTTATTTAGGGTGTGTTGCTCCATACGAGAAACAAAAGGACCCTTTTTACAGCAGGGATGTTTTCCCATGCTTGCTGACACGAGAGCTCAGCTCTATCAGAGCTAACAATGTTGGGGGTTCTTGTGCAGATAAGTGTGGATAAGTGCGCGGCTACCAGCAGTGACTAGAACAACTACTCTAAGCAGGGTTACGTGACCATGGTGCTTAAAGCAGCATCAGCAGTTTGTCACCCGCCCTCAACATTTTTAATCCTGGCAGAGCTGAAGAGCGGGCAAACCAGGTGTATCCCGAACCATGTCCTTGGTGTAAACAGACCAGGTGGGCTGTGCATGTAAGAAGGGCAGAAACTTTGCAGTAGGAACAGAGCCCTGAGTACATCAAATGAGAGTAGGACTAGGCTGATGGAACCAGGGAGAAAAAATGGCCTCACACAACCATGTAGCTCATAGTTACAAGTATTTCCTTAAAAGTCTCCAGCATTTACTTGAGTGCATGTAAGACAGACAGACAGGACAGTGCTGACCAGGAGTCAGGGCATGGATCTGTGGGCAAATAAGAGATGCACCATCTATTTTGTACATATTTTTTCTTTGAAGTTTACTGCTTATATTATACAGGACAGGGCCAACCTTCAGTGTGGATGCTGCAAATGGCACAGGCAGCCTCTGTGTTTGTCATGGCAGATTAGGAAGGGGAAAGGCAACAGTGGCAGATGGTAGGAAGCAGAAAGTAGAGCATCAGATGAGGTAGGGAGCAGAAAGCTGTGCAGAAGATCAGTTAAGGGAAAGGGGTTGGAGAGGCACTTGGGAAGTGTGCAAGGCTAATTTATAGCGTGGCTGCTGAAAAGGTTGCCCCTCCACTGATATAGGAGATCAGATTAACTGACTATCAGGCTCCCTTCTGGCCTTAAAATCCATGAAAAATGCATGGAAGCATGCATGCAGCAAGGCAATTTTATTAAACTAGTCTTTCTCTGGGTCAGGCCAGACCCTCTGTAGTGAAACCTGCCTGGAGCAGATGATATTGATTCAAACCCAAGCCTCATTCTCATTGTCACACCTCTGGGTCTGCTCCATCCCATTGTTCCATTGTTCAAGGCCTTAGCATGATCCCAAGACACAGCTGGAACAGGGGTGAATCTGCCTAGCAAGGCCAAGTCATGTTTGAACCGGGCCATAGCTCAAATGATTACCAGGCTGCACCTTGGGTCTGCTACTATGCAAGGTGGCCAGGGCAAGAGTGGATAAGGCTTAAAGATGCCCATTGCCCAGTATGATTTTAGGGGAGGTATCAGTGTTAGTCTGAAGTCAGGCAGAAGGCAGGGGAGACTTGAACCCTATAGACAGCATCTGATGAAGTAAGCCCTTTGCTTATGAAAACTTATACTATACATCTCTGATTTAGTTAATCTCAAAGGTGCAAATCTCCCCTGCCTTCTGTTAGTATGAGTTTGGCCATTCCAACAACACATTAACATGAGACTGCAAGCTGTAAAAACAGCTTCCTTTTGTTAGTTCAGACTTATTCATTGATGGTGTCTCCAGGAGCTTTTAGGCACTTTGCAGTTCACATGACAGGATGTGGGTCTTTGGACTGAATCACTCCGAGCTCATTCACACCTTGCTGTTACTTCCAATTGCAGATCATTCCCCCATCTTTAATAGTTAATAATCAGGGGCAGCCCTGTGGCAAGCAGCAAGGCTAGGCCTAGACTCTGTGCAGCCTACAGGTTCCAGCATTGATCTTTACACAGATGTGTGTTTTGTTTTGCTTCATTTTTAATAGAAACAAAACACCACCAACACATTCAGGGGCTGGTTGAACTTGGGGCACCTCACAGAAGGAGCAAAACAAATCAGTCCAGCTCCCAGGAAGTCTTCCCATACCAGTGTTTCAGCAATAGCCCCCACTTCCCATCATGGATTTGCAGTAGCACCCACCCATCCTTCAGTGCATCTCTTTTCCACTGATTCTTCAACTTTCTGCTAAATTCCTCTTCACCAGCCTGGCTTCCCAGCTCTCCCCCAGATACAGTTGGGAGACATCCAGCTTCTCATTGCTGCAAGCCATCAATGCATTGGACTGGAGAGCAGAGAGGATAAAAATCACCAGTGCTAATGAAAAAAATGGGCCAGGAAAAAGTAGCTGGGGATGGGGGGTTAATGAGGGAGAAGACAAGCTCTGCTACATTGGTGTCTGCCACATAGAACAATCCCATTTCCTTCATCAGGCCCCATGTCACTTACCCCTAGTGAAATTAGGAGCAGACTTCAGCCATACTTAAATAGAACCATTTTATTTGAATAAACATTAGACAGACAGTCACTGGTGGAAGAAAGCAGCTCTTTATCAGTACAGCTTCTTTCCCAAGACAAAGCAACTCCTGGATTATGTAGAGGTACTACAGGACAATGCCTGCTCCCCTCCCCACACCTTTTCCACACTGAGGAATGCGAGAAATCCGTTGCTCCCCAGGGGATCCTACAGGTGCCTTTACCATTGGAATTGATCCTCAGGATGACAAGGTTGTTGTCAGCCCACATCTTGGTGCTTGTGCCCACAGAGTATGGAAATGCATAAAGACCCAATATACAAACTGAACTAAATGGACAGCAGTGTTGCCCTACACTGTACAGAAATACCCACAGCAATACGTCAGTGACTAAGAGTGATGCTCAATTTACAGCATCCTGCCCAAGAAGGCATAATGGCAATACATGCCAGGATACTTCTTCAGTTCCAGCTGCTGATCTGCATTGTCTGGAGCCTGGCACAGCCTAACTTGATCCAATTGAATTAATTTAAGCTTTAGCACCAGTGGGGGCATGTTCATTTATAAGGGCAGAGATGCCCAAGCTTTGCAGGTCTAGGGAGGGGCTCAGTGGCAAGTTTGTACAACATGGAACAACTGCAGCCACCCTTATCTTTAACAGAAGGATGCAATCCATGCAGACTATAGGCCTCCATCCTGAGCTGAATGACTTTGCATTGCATGTTCAGAGCTTGGTTCTTTCATATGCTGTACCTCTGCGATTATAAGCGATTGGGGAAACTGTCAAAGACCTGTATGCACAGCATTTAGATCAGGGCCACATTCTGGCCTCTATTGACTAGCTAAAGTATTTAACACACTATTTCCAGAGACAGAACACACAAATGAGTGCCCAAAGAAAGATAACTTGCTGCCTCACGCTGGGATCCATTGCTAGGCAGGCCTGCCATACTCCTTGTCACATGAACTGGAGCAAAATGTCTTTATGAAAGATTTCAGACATGGAAAAAAGTTCAGTAATGAGAACTGTGAATAACTCATTAGGAGCTCGAGCTCTGCTGTAAGGGGGAGCAGGGGCAGAGACAGAACAGGCTCCTTCCCAGGACAGGTCATACAGCAGACACCATGGATTTCTTCATATGGTCAGAACCTTATGGGTTTCCTTCTTCAGTTCTTGGCTTCAGTGTGACTTGTAAGAAAGCAGCAGGAGAGACGAGGAGCTATAAACCTCAGGTCTCATTCTGCAGCCACAAGGGCGAGGGCTTGAATGAGGTAAGGTGAACTTCGCTCTCTCTTGCTCTTTTGTACAGCACCCAAATTAAGGATTTGATTTGAAAAGAAACCATGCCCTCTCCCCTGCCCCTAACTCCAGTATGCCCACTAAAGATTGATCTCCAGGCACCAATGATATCTTGCCCGGGGTGGGAGGGGGGCAGGAAGAGATAAGGTGAGGTCATTAGCAATTTTTTGTTATTGCTCCAAAGAATCTCTTATTTACATCTCACAACTAGTCACAGGATAAAAGATTTCCTTCCTAGTTCCTCCTCATCCCCTTCCCATTTCCTCCTTTCCTTTTTCTTTTGCTTCCTTCTTTTTCCCCTTTCCTCTATCTCCTTTGCATCACATTTCTTTTTTCCTTCCACTACATGCTTCTCCCACTACCTGCTTCTGTCTTCTTTCTGCCCATGTTTCACTTCCCTGCTGCATTTCAGGCTCCTTAGATCAAACCACTGTCTATGTGCTCCTCTGTACATCAAGTACAAGGGCATCTCAAAACAGGGGAGGGGCCCTAAGTAGTGTTAACTTTGAACATGTGGCTATAGCTCTATAATGTACTGTGCCAGGGAGCCCCTTTATGAATTAATATGGCTGGTAGGGTGCTTCCCTTTAGGCTTTTCCTGGGATATACCTCAGGTGTAATCCCTCTTGAGAGGTATTTGAAATCCCTGGTAAAGGGTCCGTAAAAAAGAGCACTACTTTATTTATCTAGACAACACCATCTTCTTTAGTGATTAGAACTAGAGGGAAAACCCGAGATCTACTTTTTAAACTTATCAGCCCACCTTGTGGTCTCCCAAAAAGCCCTCACCCTATTCTCAATCAAGACTTTAGAACAGCTGGAGTAGAGAAAGCCCAGGTATTACACTAGAGTTAGACAGTGCTGGGACAGGACTTTTAGGTAGTTTCAGACAAGAAACTGGTTACACCAGACATCTGACATCATGAAGCTGGCTCACTTGGTAGTCCTGAATCTTAATGTAGTGTATTAAAAGCTCCCATTGATCTGGGGCACCACAAGCATATCTTCCAGGTGCTTAATGCTGTATGGACCATTCAATAGCCTGGTGCAATGAAGTCCATTTCATGTTTCCTAGGCATGGCATGCCGACACCCAGCAAGAGCCAGGCCTGCCAGTCTCAGGAGCTCATAGCAGCCTCCTTGCTGGAGCCATAGGACCAGTCACTCCAAAGTATAGAGCTAGTGCTGGCATGGTGTTTTTTTTCCCCCTCCCCTCTCTCAAACTAGCTTCAGACAAAGCAGAAAAATTTCTTCCAGCGGCACTTGGAGAGGGTTTTGATCCCTTTGGCTGTCATTTTCTTTTCCTGCTGCGCTTTGTGCTCAACAGCACTCACAATGGCTGTGTCAAAGACTTCTTTCAGGTTCTTTTGGGTCAGAGCTGAGCACTCCACATAGGCCTCAGCCCGGATTTTCTCAGCCAGGCCTTCAGCCTGAGGCTTGGGCACAGGCTTGCCATGGTAGCGGTCCAGGCTGATCAGGACATTGACGTCATCCCGCAAGTCAGCTTGCGTCCCCACTAGCAGCACCGGGGCCCCTGGGTTATGAGTCCGTATCTCGGGGATCCATTTCTCAGTAATGTTTTGGAAGGAGCTGGGGTTCACCACGCTGAAGCAGACAAGGAAGACATCCGTGTCAGAATAACAGAGCGAGCGGAGGCAATCGAAATCTTCCTACAGGGGAAGAGGGAAAGAAGATGAAGGAACCCTCACAGTAAGAAACTGCAGTAACTCCTTCACACTAGGAGTGACAGATATAGCAAGACATGACAAGCTTGCACTTGGGGCCAGATTTCTTCACTCTACACGAGATGAGCTGCTTATCACTGAGAAGAGCTTTCCAAAGAGCACCCCTCCCCTGGAAGGCCCTTTACCATATGCATGCTCCAGTGGCATGGTGACACCCATAAAGTACATCCCCTGTGCCAGGCTGAGGTCAGTATCTATTGTGGGGGATTGACAGGCTGTGTGCAGCCACTTAAGATTTTGCCTAAACTCCAGGAACAGATCTACACTGATGAGACTGTGGTCCCTCCATGTCACTTCTACATCATTTTGGAGGGTGAAGGCTCAGGGACAAGAAACTCTCCAATTTGGTTTGACAATGATGATGATGTCAGTACTCATACATGTCCTTCTTTCAAATCTGTACATAATCCTTCCTACAAGACCTGCTAATAAGTCCTGTCCTACACATTTGTCAAGACTCCAGGCACTGGTTTCCCCTCAGTTTAGGTTAATGATCTCACCTGTCCAGCTGTGTCCCAGAGCTGGATCCGAACAGGGGCTCCGTCTACCAAGACCTGCACTGTAAGAGAGAGAAGGGGGATGAGCATGCACTTAAGTCTCTGATCCACATGCATCAGTTCCTCCCTCCCAGCTTCTGTTTTTTGTCCTACTGAATTATCAAACTGGATCAATTTTATAGTAAATCACTCTGTGTCACACATGTTCACCCTGTCCAAGTATCATAAAAGTCTCACTAAAAAAACAAACAAGAAAAAAAAAACACCCATAGCTTGTCCTAGCAGGCATAGAGACCATTGGGAAACCTGAAGTGGTTTAAGCAAAGGACATTTTCTTCTTTGATTGTTTCAACATCTTAAGGGAGTTTTTTTCCAGGACATTCAGATACAAGTGCCTTCTCTAGGGATGGCCTTTAGTCAAACATTACCCAAGCCATAATTTAATGTTTTTCTCCCACACTTTAAAACAACAGTCAGGGAAGGACATGATCTGTGAGCTTCTCTTATGGACTCATAGTGATCTGCCCTGACTGGCTTCTCAAGTCATTCATCCCTTGGACCTGAGATTGGACTTTATAAAGACTTTTTTTGTTTTGTTTTTTTTTTTTTGAGATGCTGTATATATAGCACCCCAGCTGAGGAAAGCAACAGACATGAGAAAACTGTTAAACAACAGTTGCTTAAAAAGGAAATAATTGTGTCAGAGTTCCTCCAGAAATTTTTTTCAGGGCTCATCTGCACCCTGAGTCCTTATGTTTTTATAGAGTTTGGGTGTTCTTGTCACCTCTAGTCTACACCTGATCCAAGCCGAAAGGCCGAGAATCAATAGCTGCTACCATTTCTACCACCAGTGAAGATGTCAGTGGTAAATTAGACAAACAGGTTTTGTATTTGTATTATTGTTCTCTAGTCAAAGGAAGCCTTAACAAGCCCCTGCTGCCTCAGATTAGGTAGTGTGTATCCTTCCAGTGGAAATTCAGAGTTAAACCGTCTGACTATTTAACAGTTCAGACAACACAAAGTGACAGGAGGCTAGAACTAAGAGCAACTTATAGAGGGGGAGTGAGTGGAAAATTATATATTATTGGAGTCTTGACAGAATGTGAAAATAGCACTGGCTTGACAAAGGATCCTGTGCTAAGGTGACAGTGGGCACAGGCTAGCAGTCATTCACTTTGTTGGAGGACTTTGATTTTGTTTCCTTAAAGAAGCATCTTTTCTTACTCTTCAGGTTGTTTCTGACACCTATAGTTAATAACTGACCTCATACATACTCTTGGGGAGAAGAAAGATCTTTGTTACTGACAGAAGACTGTGACAGAAAAAGCAAATGAAAGACAAAATAATGAACTGTGAGGGGGAAGGACTTCTTAGGGTGATCTCTTTTACTGGACCAACTACATTGTTGGGATAAAGTTAGACAAGCTTTTGAATACAAGACATCTTCCCCCCACAGCAAGAATGAAGAGGGATGGGGGAGAGGGAGGAAGGCAAGACCACAGTTCTCTCCTACCAGGCTATGAGAAACTACAGTTTCCTTATGGCTACAGGACAGTCAAGTTGTTGCCACATCTTTGCCCTAGGGGAGGAAGAGAAACTATTCCTGATCAAAGGAACTGTTCAGATTCTGACTTGATCTTTCAAGGCACTGGGTACTTCTCTTTTAGTATATTATTTCTTCACCACCTACCAGGGGTATTGAAGGAGGCAAGTAACACATGGGGAAACATTTAGTGATCCTCAGAAGAAAGGTACCACATAAATATGAAGTATAATTTATCTCCTGCAACAGTGCTGGCCTGAGGAAGTTCCTCCCTGCTAGCACAAGCCATGCTCACAGCTCGACTTCTACCGAAATGCTGGCCTTACCACTATTGCAGCATACACACCTGTGGAAAGATACCAGGGTTCAGTACAAAAGAAAGAGCAGGCAGAACAGGAAAGTCTGCTGGGGAAAGGTCACAGAGTGTATGTTTCACTGCTGATCTAGCTCAATGTGACACCTGGCAGAAGGTGGGACAAAGACAGTGGCTGGGTAGCAGCCCTGTTTCTTAGCATTACCCAGGTATTTAAACACTCATCTTTTGTACGAAATCACTCCCCAACTGGTGTTGGCTTTATGGTATATTGTTTAGAACTAGAGATGAGAACAAGCTGCAGAGTTAAGATCTAGATCTAGTGTAGGCAAAAGGTGACACCCAAACGTGAAAAAAAAAAAAAAAGTCCCAATTGTCATGGATGCCAGGCCCTTGCAGGTCTCTCTCCAATTTCAAAGTTGTGGACAGTTAGGTTTACTTCACATATAGGTAGGGCAACTAGGTTCTTTGAGCTACAGTTGTCACTGCCTTCATGCCAAACAGGGGTGGGCAATTATTTTGGATGGAGGGCTGCTTACTGAGTTTTGGCAAGCCATCGAGGGCCACATGACAGGCAGCCAGGGGCAGATAAATATTAATTTTCTGAAATTTTTGAGGGGCCTTGCAGGCCAGATAAAATGGCCTGGTGGGCTGCATCCAGCCCTCATTTTGCCCACCCCTGCTTTAGAAGATACTGATACAGTCACTAGAAATGTCTAATGATATTTCTAGTCTCCTAAACTGACCATGTTAGTATTGTGGGAGCAGAGGGACAACAGTTACCTCGCTCCCTTATCCACAGCCAAACCTGAACTGAGCTCATCTCTAGCTTAGAACAGTCAGGCTAAAGAAAGAGCTGTGCTTATGCCACTTTGTGCTTCTTTACAACAGATAAAGGAGATCAGAAAAAGAGAATGAATTTTAAGAGCTTGTTTCTACAGTTTTACTTTTTGAAATGTTAAAAGTTTGAGCCCACTTTGCTCGATTCTGATAACTGAAGAGCTCATAAAATGTCATTTATGAGTGTCTAGACAACTGAGAGCTCAGTAGCAGAGAAGGTATTTTGAATCTGTCTTCCAACTCCTCTTTTGTTAACACCTACTCAGTATCAGTGGCAATGACCATTTTGGCAAAAGGACATCTTTGGTGACCCTCTGCCATCAGTTTAAAACAGAAGACTTTATAATCTACTTCTAGAAAAACTAGAAGAGAAAAAAAAAAAGTGTAAAACAAGCAGGATTATTTAAAAAAAAACAAACAAACAAAAAACAAACAAACAAAAAAAACTTTTAGACCTTATCCACCAAGAAAGTAACAAGAGAGGCAGGAGCTCAGTATTAAAGAAAAAATTCTTTATCAACTAACTTTAAAACATGCTTAAGCCCTGTCTGCATCAGGGCTTTGTTTTTAATAATTGATAAAAGATGGTCATACAGCAAAAGGGGTGAAATTTTCCAAAGCGTTTAAATGATTTAGAAGCCTAAGCCCCGTTTTCAAGAGTGACTTAATGCCTATGTTGGGGGCACTTTTCTGATAGATTGGTATACAATCCTATACGAGGCAAAGCACTCCCAGCATGGCTGCAGCTACATCTGGAAAGATGGGCATTATACCAGTATTAACAGTACTCCCTAGCAAGAGAGGCACCTTGGTAAGAGAGCAGCTTAGGGGCTTTTGCCAGCACAGCCAAGTCTATCATAATCACACCTATTCACAACCTTGAATGGCTTAACTGTGCTGGTAGAAACCCCCATTATAGGCTCCTAAGTGCCTGAGGCCAGAACTAAGCCCTTCTAAAAGTTACTGGAACCCAGTCTCCTTAATGTCAATAACTTTGAAAGTGTTTTCCAAAGTTTGTAATACTTTTGGAAAATGTTATCCTTTCTATTAGGTTAAAGGCAGGGTCTCCTTTTGAAAGAGACTTAAAGGAGCTGTCTCCCAAGACCATGCCTGGCCTGACTTCTGCCCACCTTTGGACTGACAGGGCCCACAGCACAGACTGGCTGAAGGGTAGAAGGTCAGAGGCTGGAGAGTTAGGGTTAGTGAGTGACAACTCAAAGTACAGAAGAATGCACAAATTAAGTAGGGAGATAACATATTATCCTTCTCTCCCTCCAGGAGCCAGGAAGGCATCTATAGAGCTGTTTCCAGACAGCCATCAAACACCGGGGTCTTCTAATATGCAAAGCAAACTTAGCAGACAGTGCTTATTTATGTGCTCAATTATTTATGTTAATGAAGACAAAGCATAAGGAGGGAGAGCCCTCAGGTTTCAGTCTCCAATTCAACCTCCTTGCCCCAGGGCAAGTAGTCAGAAGAGATTTCCTCACGCTCTTTTGGACCACAACCAGAACAATAAAACTCCAGGGATTTACATACAAATCTCTCTCTCCTGGAATCCTATAATCACCAGAGAAAGAACCACCCATGAATTCCCAACAGCTATTCCCATACAGCTCTCCGATATATCAAGCCTAAACTGCACAACTTTGATAAGATGAATCTATCCTGCTACCTCTTTTTAGGTATCTCATCCCTAACCAGCAATGCAAACAGAAGGCCATTCCTTTCCCTGGATCCCCTCACTAGGGTACAGCAGTTACTTTCTCCGAAGACTGTCTCAGTGCACATAGTCGTAAAAAACACTCAAATAGCACAGTGATGAGGGACATTATAGAAACATGAACTCTTGACCCTGTTGAAGCCAATGAGATTTTTTTCAATAGACTTTATGAAGCAATGTTTTTTACCTGAGGAGTTTAGTACCATCATGGATCATGAATATATGCAATATATTCTTCAATAACAACTCCTCAAGGCTGCCTCTCTCCCTCTATCTTAAGCTAAGCAGCAGCTAGGCCAATTAACCCAAGGAACCGCCCCCCCCAATTTCAGAGACTCCAGCAGAACACAAATTTTGTTCTGTAGGTCTATCCCAGCTCTAGCCAAGCAGGAAGGTTGACTCCCTAGTTGTGCATGAGAAACAAAACCGGTTTCTCTTTACAGCCTCCTCTTCAATGCTTCCATTAAAACTTTGCCTGCAACAGGGAAATATTGCAAAACTTTTTGCTGATACCATTCAGTTCCTCCAGTGTTTAAATTTAGGAGCTTCAACAAGTGGACAGACTGATGGCCCCTGCTGCTGTTTTAAGCACCGTGTTGACTATACTGGGTTTGAACAGGGTGAGAGCACAGTATTTAAAATTTTAAAAAGTAGTCTCTGTCCTAGAGTCCCCATGAGTGTTGGAGTTATGCCCTTTGGAAACATGTCTTTCCCCTTAAGAACTTGTTTCAAGTATAGACAAGGTTATTATGCCAATAAGAAGATGAAAAAAAAAAAATCAACAAGGAAGAAACAGCATACTACTGTCAGCCAGAAATCCTCAGGGGCACCTGATTCTTACCTGAAAAGGTGTCCAAGGCAGTTGGCTGGTACTCATCTGGGTATCCATTTGTTGTGTAGCTGATAATCAGGCTAGTCTTTCCTACAGCACCATCACCTACTAGGACACATTTAATGCCCAGCTCTGAGCCACTGCCCCTTGGGGTACTTCTCCTCCTCCTCAGGGCAGGTGAATAATCCAGCAGCTCCTGGGGAGGCATAGCTTGAGAAATGGCTACAAATGTTTGGTTAATTAAAAAAGGCAGAAGCTGCAAATTTACAGTCAGAAAACAAAATTTGGGCTATAAAAGCCACAGGTAATGGCAGAAAAGCAGATTAGGTAAGGAGCAAGGCTCAGCCACTGTAGCCCCATACATGGTAGTAGCTCCTCTAGAGCACTATCCCTTCAAGTGTCTCGGAGCTGAAATAGCAGCAACCACAGCAAACTCTGTGCAGTAGTAGGTAGGCTCCACCCCCCCCCCCCCCTTTAAACTAATACAGCTCTTAACTTCCACACCTGTCATGGTTTACAGAAGCCTGATTTGCATAGCCCAGCCTCTGCTCCCTGCAACCTGATTCAGCTTCTTAGATGTCTTGGTAAACTTGATCTGCAAACCTCACTCTCCACCTTTTCTTCTTTCTTTTCCTTATGGTTTCCACGTGATTAGTGCTGGTGAAAGGTGCTGGCCTGGGGCCTTGCAACGCTCTTCTCACGGAACAGGTACAGCCCAAGCAGTAAGTGTCAGTTTCACCAGGTCCAGAAACTACACATAAACTGGCATAAGTGATGATCGGAAACAGGTCTAAACCTGTAACAGAACAGAAGTTCAATGCACATAGACCAGTTTCAAAATGGTAGAACCAGGTTTAAGATAGACCTGGATGTAGTATCAGATTTAATCAGTTTAGATTAGACCAGTCTATCGAATTTCTGTTCCGGATCTCCATGTCTGGTTTTGCTGTGAAGGAGAATGAATCCGGAGTTCAGTCCCCAGCCCCACTTGACATTTACTCCTCCTGCTCAGGCTGCCAACAAAGACATGGTATGGGAAATAAAGACTGACCAGAAAACTCCTATTTCTCAGGCCAGTGAACAGCCAGAAGACAGTAATGACTTTCAATTACTACTTACCTGACCTGGATTCAAATCGGCCACCTACAGGCAAAAGGTTTTGCCATACCCTATCAATTCCATAACGATTATTGCTCATTACTTATAATTGGCATTGTTATTATTGGTAGCACCTGAGAGCCTCCTCCTATTATAAGCAGACCAGGTTGTTTGGGTGAATCTGATATCTTTTATTAGACCAACTTAAATATTTGGGGAAAAAAAATGGCAAATTTTTGGGTTTAAAAACCCTTTGTCAAGCTGAGGAAGTCTCTGCAGTTGGTGTGTGCGCTTCCTGGGTGGAATGAATAGTAAAGGAGCCAGAGGCTGGTTTGGTATGCATGAGAGACAGGCAGTCAGTGAAGATGTAAACTGAGGAGTCAGTGGGTGAGAGCTGGGTTAGTTTATTATACAAACACAACTAAGAAATCTAGCCTCTGCACAGTCCTGTAAACTATTTTTTCCATTAAAGAAATACTGACATTGTACTTCTAAGATCAATATGGGGAGCCCCAACAGAGAAATTCTATGATAGCTGGCAAAGATTTCCAGACAGAAATAGGAGCAGCGATTTTGTTAAATTGTACATGACTACACAGAAAGTGGATGAGAGACGGAGAATGTCACCTTTCTTATTATATGACCTTATGCAGTCACATCCAACAATTCCAGCCCTTAACACAGTTGAAACGATTACCATGATCTGGCAAAAATATTTTAATACGTACAGGGATTTCCAATCTGGTCTCCTTTTTACCATTCCTTATTCATTTCCCTTAGTGCCTGCAATGTGCTAAGTACTTCTAAACAGAGAAGGCAGGAAAATCCTTGCTCTTGCAATCTAAAGAAAAAAAACTGAACAAACACAGAGGGGAGAGGACACCACAGCGAGAAGACAGATGATTGCCAGCATCTTGTTAACCCTTGTCCCATAGTATTACACCTCCAGGGGAGCTGAGAAAGCCATATGAATATTGAGATTTTTTTTAGGGGAAGCTCTAATATAAGCAAAACCTCAAGTTGCATATTTTACCTCTATGACAATCTCAAGCTTGGATATGGGATTAATTTCTGCTGTGGGATTTGAATACACAGACTGCAGGGCAGACTGCCACCAACGTAACATGCTGACTCCTGCAGCCTTTCAGCTGAAGAGATGCTGGGGCACTGCCAGCACTATGCAAAACGATGCTAAAAATAGGCATCAACTGGAAGCCCTTGAACTTGCAGCTCATTCTATGCCTTGCATCCACAAGGAGCAGCTGCCTAAGTGTTTTATATGGTGGACTGCACTAGTTTGTTACAATTCTTGGATAAACCTCCTGGAAACAGTAGTGAACACGGTGGCCTTTTTTATGCTAGCATTTTTTTCAAATCTCCCACCAATGCACTCACACCAGCATAGCAATTTTTTTGCAGTTGTAGCATCAATAGGAGCATTAGTACAGACAGGCTACTGCTATGTTCTGAGCAGGGTTTACTGGCAAGGTAGTTAAAATGGCAGTGGCTGATCTACATTACAGCTTCTACTATTACTATATTAATGGAAATTTTAAAGAAAATGCTAGTTCAGATGCAGACTATGAGCAAGCTATGTCAGGATACTCTGAATACACAGGAACAATCACTTCTAGAAGGCAGTGTTTTTCATATTGGCCTAAAGGTATTTCTACAGTGTATTTGTGGAGGATATGTGAGAGGAAGGACTGGGAAAGCAAGAGGGAAAGGGGAATTATAAATGGAGGAAAAGGAAGAAACAAAAAATGAAGACAAATTGACTATATCTATTAGATTTTGAAGAGGGTATAGTGTGGTTGTAGTGACAAAACCTCAATGTTTCTGTTACTCATAACACAGAATCATAGGTACCCAGCAATAGAACAAACATATATATGTGACACCCCCCCCCCCCAGGTGTGCTGGGTGTGTCTGCAGCTGACATATATATGGGCAGAAATACTGCTGTTGTAGGGGGCAGGTAAAGCAATATATTGTTGCTTGTTATGTGAGATAACTATGAGAACAGTACATCTTGGAAAGACTTTATGCTATTTCTTATTAAGAGGAAGAAATACATGCAAATCAGGGAAGAGTAGGAATGCTCCTGCTTTAATAGCAGCAGGAAGAGATAAGACCAGCCTGGCAGTGTTTTGTTTCTCACATTATTAAGTATTCCACTATGGATGTCCTGTAAGAAGATGTACTACTCAGACTACAGAAAAAAAAACTTTTTGTTCTCACTAGCAGACAAGGTTCTTTGGGTGAATCTGATATCTTTTATTAGACCAACTTAAATAGTTGGAAAACAATTTTTAAGCAAGTTTTCAGGTTTTGTTCCCACTCACCTTTTCAGGAGTCACCTGCTTCTGTGCATGAGCCTTCTTTTCTTGACAGATTTTTATTGACTAAATGACACACTTAAGTCAATGGATGTATTGGCCTGATTCCCCTTTTTAACTGATTTGTAAGCCAACTTTAACCTGAGCAATTAAACAAACAGGTCTGTTTCACAGACTTTTTTTTTCTCATGTCCAATCTGGCTTCCAGCTTCCAACAGAACATGTAGTTACAGCTCTACAGTAGACAGAGGATTCAGATAACAGGACTAACCAGTCCTCAGGAAAAAGGTTGTGCTTGCAATGACAGTATATCTTAGTTCCTAAAAGGTGCTGGATTGACAGCCATAGGGACTGATCTGCTCTTCAAATGTGAAGAGCCACATTATGACAAGTGCAGTGCAAGCTGCCTTTCTAACATAATTCCTTCCTGGCCCGCAAAGATCCTCTTCATGGATAAGTTGATAACTCTCTCTCTCTCTGAAGGATGTTAATTACTGTATTGTTCTTATTATAAGTCTACTCTTTTTTTTTCCTCCAAAAGAACCGTATGCGGGGTCAAACTATAATTGGACCCCCAACAGTCTTGACTTTTGTATTTGCAGTATTTATGTGCATGCAATACTCAAATACTGAGTCTAAACATTTCTCAGAGCAGTTTTTTAGTATTTGTAGTCCTTCTGACACTTTTTTTTCCTGCTTATTTGATTCTCCCGTGGGATTTTGTAAAGACAATAGCCATTCAAGGTCTTTTTTCTGTAGTTATTGACTTATATCTAGGGAAGAAATCTGCTTTTCCTAAAACTGAACATGAAAAAGGAGGGTCAACTTCTCTGAATATTAGCATATAATCAGAAAAATATGGTTAGCACCACTTATGATGGTAGCTTTTTGATGTGGACACCTGTCTATTAGAAACGGAACTGAAACGACTAAGTTCATTTCAGATACACCAAATATTGGCTTCAGATACTAAGTTTTCCAGTGTTATGGGTATTGACCTTGGCTGGAATATTAGCTGCAGCTTCTGCTTAAAAAATTGTTGCACTAAAGTTAATACTGATTCACAATGATATTTTGACTTACATATTTGAAGAGTGTAGTACTCTAGTATATAAGGTATATCAGGTAAACTGGTGTATATCATATTATTAAAAAAAACCTATTATGAAAATAAAAATAATTGCTTCCCTCTTAGGTCCTGCTTATTATAACTACCTTCATAGCTGGAGCCACAAAGCACACCTAACAACTAAGGCACTGCTTTAAAGTTTGGGAAATCTGTCGTGCCAAGGTCCTAACTTGTATCTTCACCTCATAGATGTCCGCTCACTGCCAAATCTTAGCCTTTTGTAACAACTGAGAGTGAATTATTTAAATCATACTAGAAACACATGCAAAATATGGTAAATGGACCCAGATTAAAAAACAATGAAAAAACAACCACCCTACCAACCAACCAAACAAACCCCAAAGTCCCTTTTTTCTGAGGCAATAAATACTTATAAACTACTGATAAAAAGGCATACTAGCTATTGAGTAAAGTTTGTATTCAGATTTATCTAGTTATGTTTAAACAAACAATGCATATGAAATTATATAGACAATGCAGTTTGTTTGCAAAGGGTTCACTCTGCTTGTATATTAGAGCCCTGTGAAGAAGCTCAAAGATGCAATTATGAGTGAGAAATTCTGGGAAAGAAAATGAGAAGCAAAGGAAGAGAGGATGCAGGTTAGAAGGGTGAGTGTTGCCAGGAGAAGTGAGACTTGATTAAACCAGGACACATGCGAGAGGAACTTAAACAAATGTATCTCCCTCACCAGCCACCAAAATCACTATTCTAAGCAGGTTAATGCTGATTCATCGTCATCTTGTTAGACAGCTGATTGCATATCTCTGCCCTCTCTTCTTCCCTCCCTCTTCCCCTTTCCTGAAAAATGCCTGTATGATAATTTTCATCATATAACCTTAACAAAAACAAAACACAATTACCATGTGAAAGATAGCCAAAAAAGAAAATATCCTGAGCCCGATCCCCCATTACTGTGCATCATATCTGACTGGCAATTCTGAAGAATCAGAGACAAAAGTAATATGAGTATATACGATGGCTTGTGCACACACGTGCGCACACACATATTTACATAAAATAAAAGGAAAATCTCAATATTTACTTGTCTTAACATCTCCCTTGATTGATTGATAGGGCTTTGTTATTTTTTGAGATCATCAACAATGGAGATCAAATCTGACCCTTGGGTTGCACTTAGGGGGAGTCTAATTGTTAAGGAATTTCACATCTCTGGAGCACATAGAGGAAGTGCTGGAGTATATCCACCCCAGTCCTAGTGTTGATGCACCTCTTTATTTTTTCCTGGAATTAAAAGGGATGGCATTGAGGAAGGAACAGACATGACCTGGCTAGGTTGCATTTTGTCCTCAGTAGTGCAAAAGAACCCAAAATCTTATATTAGTTTTAAGACTGAATAAAAATAAATGAGAATGGAATAACAATGAAGCTACCTAAACCTACTTAAATGCTCTAAAAGAAAGCAAGTATCTATATTAAACTACTTCTTTTTCCCCCAAACAATTTATATAATACCCAGAAGAAACTAGCACAGGTCCTTATCTCAGAAATGTCTATCCTTCAGGCTTTAAGGATGTGTTGCCATCTGCTGGAGAAAACTTTATTTGGCACTGATGCACCAAAAGGAGTCACTAAGTAACATGAAGTAAGCAGGCTTACAAAAGCTTATACGTCTTGGATTTAGCCAGTCTATAAAGTGCAAATTGACTCTGCTGCCTTTATTTGGCATTGACATACAAAAAGGAGTAACTTATCCACATACAGCCTAAGTCATTTGAAAATGCATTGTATATCTTTACCACCCATGAGGCAAACATCAAGTCCATTAATTTAGCATCAGAACAGGATGGTTTAAACTATTTGTGATTTAAACTGTTTATATTTTAAACAAATAGCGCAGCTGATATTACAGGTGAGCTTGGCAGGTGTTTGGATCAGGACCTGGATTAGCTTTCAGTTGACATTTCTTTCCAAAGAGGACAAGGTCCTGGCTTCTAGTTTAACAGCAGTCAGATCAGACAAACAGTTTTTGGTGAGATTTCACTCCCAAATGGAAGTGATTTCTTAAGTTCAGCTGTTCTCAGCTAAATCAGAATGAGAAAATAATCCTGTGTTTGACCTGGCAGGAAAACACTTGTTTTAATCTAGGATTTTAATCAAATACTCCCCTCTTCTCAAGGATAAAGTATGTGGGAGCTTGTATATGAGGTTCCTGTTTTGGCTTATCTCTGGTTATTACCATAAGATATTTCAGGAAATACATTTTGAACTCATTTTCATTTTTTAATAATAAAATTGCAATGACTTCAGGAGGAAAAAATCTTAGAGAATAGCAAGGAATATTAACTGTAGCTTATCATCAGAAGACAGATTTGCTCTTTACATTAAAAAGCAACTTTCTCTTGGCTGCAGTGCATCAGAGTTTCTTGGCTTTTACCAATTGGTGGTAGTAAAAAAATAAACAAAAGAGTAACAAAATGGATCAGTGATAACGATAAGCCTATACGATTTGTGTGTTTGTATGCATGTGAATGTACACTGAGAGATGACTAGAATACTTGACCTTGAAATGTGATAGTGCCCGGCAACTGGAAGAAAAAGAATATCTTTGAATATTAGACTAACAAAAATTTCCATGCCTCCTTGTGCTTCTCCTCATAGCCTGTTTCCCTGTATGTAAAACTGAGATAATACCACTCTGTTGTCCAGAGAAAAGTGTTTAGATATTGTTTAGATGTACAGCAAAAATAAAAAATCCAGCATGAGATTAGTGCTATTATTTACATTGTTGTGTTGTACTTGCTCTGGGCTTAATCTGCAGGATAAACATGGTAATAGTTAGTGTAACTGTCAAAAAAAAAAAAAAGGTCTGAAGAAAAGAGTCTCATAACAGCATAGCAACAGATCATATTTACAACATTCAAAAAGTCCATTCAGTAAATGGACAAGCAAGCAGAACAAAGGCGGTTTGATCCCTGCCTGCTAAGCCACATGTGCCTGTTCCACCCTGTACTAACCAAACCCAGCTTGATTGTCGCAGAACTTGTGAAGTTTGAGCAAGGCATTCAAAGCTTTTGCCTCAGTTTCCCCACTGTAATTTAGGGGATATAACTTGCTGCCTCACAGGAGTGTCGTGAGGGTGAAACCTGACCCCTGTCGCTGTGGGGTCCCGGGGCGCTGATGCGTGGGTCAGGGAGGCGCCTGCACTTGTGCCTGAGCCAGCACCTCATGGGATAGGGGCCCACACGGGATGGCCATGACCCTGGCAGCACCAGGATCACTGGTGGTGTGGGTAGGGTTGCCAACTCTGACTGAAGCTATTGTGAGATTCCACCCCCCCAACATGTCATTGATTTTATTGTTTTAAAATATCCCATTAAAATCTCCCGGATTGCTGTCAGGCCTCACTGGGCGATTAATGCTGATTCTGGTCTCTGCGTGAGGGGGCGGGGCCAGCGCAGGCGCACTACGTCGCCAGTGAAACGTGACTCGGGTCAGCTGAGCGCCTGCGGAAGCGGCCGGCGGCGGCGGGGATGAACTATGGCGTCCATCCTGGACGAGTACGAAGACTCGCTGTCCCGCGCTGCCTGCCTGCCGCCCGGCCGCGCTAGCGTCGGCATCCCGCACTCGGGTAAGGTCCCGCCCGAGGCCGCCGCTGCTGGCGTGGGCCCGCTGCTCGGGGCCCTTGGAGGGGAGGCGGAAGGAGCCCGCCGAGCAGGCCCGCAGGCGCCAGCGGGCACTCGGGGGTCTCATCCCAGTCGCGCCGTGTTGCCGGTGCAGGGAGGGCCCCGGGCTCCCCGCAGCCAGGTGCCCGGTGCTCCCTCCCATCGCCGGGGTGCAGTCGGCCAGCGGATCCGTGCCGGCCCCACGTCTGGTTTGCAGTGCGCTGGGAGCTGCGAAGCTCTTATGTGGGTTTTGTACCACGATTTCGTGGCTTATTCGTTGTTTTATGGCGCAGTGAATCACAGGGGTGCATGGCGTGTTACTGCATACGACAGTTGTACCTCAGTGTAGCATCTGCCAGGGGCCAGGAAGAGCCAACGGTCTTGTTGCCAGTGTCTGAAAGAGACGTGAATCTGGCTCTGGGTTTGTGCGGGGGAAACAGGCCAGAGAAAAAAAGCTTTCCCCTTGCTGGGAAGAACCCCAGTAAGACTCTCCCTGCTTAAGACAGAGGAGCATGTTATTGTCACTAGCCCAAAATACAGTGATCTAAAAGTTGCATGTTGTAACCAATAAAGCCTTTAGTACAAACATTAAACCATCCACAGATTCACAGAAACATAGGGCTGGCAGGGATCTCATGAGATCATTGGGTCCAGCTCCCCTGCTCTGGTAGGAAAGACTGCTGGGGTCAAATAACCCTAGCAAGGTGTGCATCCAGTCTCCTTTTGAAGATCTCCAGGACAGGTACCTGCCCCACCCCTGCTGGGAGTCTATTCCACAGTCTAGTCACAAACTGTGAAGTTTTTCCTTGTATCCAGTGTGAGCCCTTCTAGGAGTTTATGACCGTTGCTCCTGGTTTTCCCCTGGGGCGCTTTGGTGAATAGTTGTTCGCCCCTCTCAGCACCACCACCTGCCTTGAGCATAGCCCCGGCTCAGACCCCTGCCAGGAAGAGCTTGGCGCACTGCCTGCAGCAGTAGTCCTCTCTTGCCCTGTGCACAGATCTGGGGAGCACATGCTTCCTATGGTTCTGGTGTGCATGTAGTGGTAGGATCCACTCCCCTGGACGAGCGTCTTGCAGCTCTGTCCTGTGCCCTGTCCTACCCTCACTCACTGCAGGGTTCTTGACCTGCCTCCCCCACACCCCTTCCCTTCTCCTTTCCCCCCAACAGACTTACCAGCCAGATGCTGCTCTGCAAGCTGCTGGCTGCATATCCACAGTCGGTTTGGTATCGGCCGATATGGCTCGTTAATAATCAGCCATCGGTATCAGCCCAACAGTCTTTATTGTTGCATCCCTAATTTTTAGTGGTCTGATTCTTGATTGTCATTCATGTTTCCATGATAAATGTGAAATTATTTCCCAACTCTCCTAGTGCTTAATGCGGTTTGGTGTTTTTCAAACTGATGATTTTTAGAAACTCTCATAATTGGCTTAGTATCAGTGGATCAAAAGGGGGAATGTGGTAGAGCAGATGGTAGCATATGTACTTCCTGTCACCGCTCACAACAGGCTTAGACAGTGTAGTGGTAAAAATGTTAGCAGCCCACTTATGCTAGCCTTTCACCATTTTTAGCAGGAACTGGGCTATGCTAGTGAAAGAACTTCTGAAAATACTTGGCTGTTTTAATGATCGGTGGCTTTGGTTTCTGCAGCCCTCTCCTCCCTGTAAGTCTTTTGATAGTGAAGACTTTCCCAGGCTAGTTGCACACCATGGGTGCTATAGTCTCTCAGAAATCCCAATGGAATCAATGATTCTCCATCCTTGAAATGAGATTAACATTTAACCTGGGAAGGGACAAAAACTGATTAGTCCATTGTTGGTGCTTAGCCTGGAGTGATGTGGCCAGTTGCTGTTCGTACTGTATTCCTTTGTCAAGAGATTACATGATGTGGAGGACAGATGTGAAGATAGCTTTGTGATACAATCTGTATGTGGATCTAGATATGACCCCCTTAATCTGCTAATGAGCATCATTCCTGCTTTGTTTCGTGCGAATGTCTCATTATTTTACATTTGACTACATAGTTCAACTCATCTCTGGATTTTGGCAAAGATCCATCCACCATGAGCAGCTTCTGAAGGACACTTCTGATTTAGGCATGAAGTTGTCCAGTCTTAGGCTGTCCCACACTTTTGAAAGCAGATTCTTCTCCATCCTTAGGAAAATGTTGCTCCTTGCACATTCTTCATCCCCGATATAGATTGGCCTGTAGTAACTCATCTTAACTTACACATTTCCTGCGCTCTTGGCCCTTCTGCTCTGCCTAGTCCTTTGTATCTTTTCCTTGCAGTTTTAAGGGAAGTTGTTTAGAACTTGGCTTTTGTTTAGAAGTGGACATTTTTGACTGGTCCACTTGTTTTTAGGGTGACTTTAAAGGCTTTGAGAAACAGGATTTTGGATATTTCCTGTTTCAGCATAGATCTACTTCTGCATCATTCTGATTTTTTTTTTTTTCTCGGTGTGGAACAAATCATTTGATTTCTTGATTGTTGACAACTTATTTGCTTTTGTTTTACAACTGTCTTCATTAGCTTTTTGTGCAGTTCCTGTAAGTCCCCTTTCTCAGATTTTCCCAGAATTTTCAGGCTTTGTCTCTAGACATGTTTCACTTAATGCCATTTAACACAGTGCTGCACTGTGGCACTATGGAAAAATAAACCAATTCTGTATCTTCCATTATGCAGTCAAGTGAATGGAGAGACAGTTGCGTACCATAGCACACTTCATTTTCCAATAGCCTTTCCCATTTCTTTTCCATTTTTAAGTTAGGTTAAGTTAACTGCCCATTTTCTAAATAATGTTTGTTCATATTTTTCTCTCCTCTAGGATATGTGAATGCTCGGTTGGAGAAGGAAACCCCGATATTTAACAAGCAGAGAATAGATTTCACTCCTCCAGAGAAAATTAACAGTCTAGTCGTCTCCTGTAACCAGCTCTGCATGAGTCTTGGCAAAGACACACTTCTAAGGTAATGTGCTGTTGACGACTTACAGCTGATGTCCGGGAGCTCCCTTCCCCAGGTGGTGTGCTTCCATGGTCTCTGGTTAAATATTAAAGTAGAACTTCTTATGGTTACATGAACTTTTTCTGTCTGTTGGTAACTTGCTTTATCATTTCCATGCAGGATTGATCTTGGCAAGCCAGATGAACCTAATCAGGTAGAGTTGGGACGCAAGGATGAAGCCAGAGTCTACAAGATGTTTTTGGACCACACAGGTGTAGTTGATGAATACTTTTTCAGTCTCACATGAGAACAAAGTAAATAGACCATAGATAGAAAATATTAATTAAGGAAGATTTGCAGTTTCTATTCTGTGTGTGGAATGAGTATATGGTCTGCCTGGGGCTGAATTCAACTATCTAGTTACTTTCCAAGGAATCCTTCTAGCTGAATGTTGGAGGAAGAATGCTGTGCCTCACTGTTTTAAATTCTGCTGTATTTAAATGATAGTTTAATTTAATTCCTGATGGAACATGGGCTGTTTTGAGCTAACTGATCTATGGAAGGTACCTATTACAGCCCATTACTACTAACAGCTGAGGCCAAGAATTTAGCAGAGTTCTTAGAGAGACTTTATGTGTAGTTAACAGCTGGGATGAAAAATTTGAGAGAGAACCTTCTGACGATCACTGGTGGCCTGGGGCTGGAAGAGACTTTTTAAAAAGGGATCATTTATTTCATAATGGTTCACGCAGGGTTTCTTGTGCTTTCCCCTGAAGCATCTGCGGACTGGTCACTGTCTGTTGTGATACTAGATTAAGTGGGCCATTTATCTCATCGAACATAGTTTCATAGTTGGTAGGGTCGGAAGGGACCTGAGCAGATCATCAGATCCAACCCCCTGCCATGGCATGTCAGTCCCCTTGTCTTTATGAATGCAGATTCCTCAGAGTAATCCAGAATCTAGAACATGGGTGGGCAAAATGGTGGATCCAGCCAGCAGCTGGACTCCATTTCCCAGTGGCCCTGGCTCTTGGCTGGTCTCCCTGGAGACCCTGGGAGTGTAGGGCTGTGACAGTGCAGGGCTGCAGATCCAGGGCTCTGCCCTGGCCTGGCCCAGCCTGGCCCTGCACTCTCATGGCCTTACACTCCTGGGGGTCTCTGGAGACTGGCCAGGAGCAGCATAGGTAGGGCATGTGGCTGAGAGGGGAGCTGCTCCAGAGCTGGGATCTTATGGCGGTGACAACATGGGGCAGGGCCGGGGCCGAGTCCCAGTCTGCTGCCCATGGAATCCGTGCTTATTGCAGGGGCATGCGCGGACAGCAGATTGCAGCTCTGTCTTGGCCCCACCCTCTACTGTGACTGCCACAAAATCCTAGCCCCAGCCAAGGTCCCAGAGCAGTTTCCCACCCAGTTGTGCGTCCTGGCCCTGGGGCTCCTGGCTGATATGCATGGAGACCCCAGGAGCATGGGGCTCAGCTGGGTTGGGGCAGAGCCCTTGTTCTGCAGCCCTGCATTGTCATGGCCCCACACCATCATGCCCCCATACTCCTTCTCCATGGAGACTGGCTGGGAGCCAGGGCTGCTGGGAAATGGAGTCCCAGCAGCCCTGGCCAGACTTTGCCCACCTCTGATCTAGGACGTCTTCCTTGAGAAGACCCAGAAGTCTTGTTCAACAACACGTGCTACCTGAGATGTGATGGTCACTTTTCTGTTAACACTATGTTCCTTTTCTCTCTTTCATTACCTCCCCTTGGCCACATGCCTTTTGCAGGTTCTCACCTCTTGATTGCATTGAACACCAGTGAATGCCTCTATTTGAACAGAAATGCTCAGAAGGTGCGGACACTCTCCCGCTGGAAGGGTCATTTGATCGAAAGCGTGGGCTGGAACAAGTTCCTGGGTACAGAAACTAACACTGGCCCTATTCTGGTGGGGACAGCCCAGGGCCAAATATATGAGGCTGAGATATCTGTCAGTGAGGGAAGCCTCTTCAGCACTAATCCTGACCAGTATTTCCGCCAGGTTTATACATTGGAGGAGGAGACTGGGCCTGCTCCTGTCTGCTGTTTGGAGATAGAACGCGGGATTGATGGGAAGTATTTTATCATTGCCACCACTCACAAGAGGCTCTTCCAGTTTGTTGGCAAGGTAGCTGAAGGGACGGAACAGCAAGGCTTCAGCTCCATATTTGCCATGCACATAGACCACTTGCCAAGCTTCCGGGAGTTCCCAGCTAGCTTTGGCTATAGTGAAATAGCATTTTACACCCCAAAGCTACGCTCCTCTCCCCGCTGCTTTGCCTGGATGATGGGAAATGGTGTCTTGTATGGTTTGTTGGACTATGGGCGGCCTGACTCTATTCTGAGTGAAGAACGGGTCTGGGTATATCCCTCTGACATAGATGTGACAATTAATAAGCCAATCTCCATTGTGCTCACCCAGTTCCACTTCCTGCTGCTTCTGCCTGACAGAGTGACAGCAGTGTGCACTCTAAATGGGCAGGTTGTCTTCCAGGATGTGTTCTTGGAAAAATTTGGCTCTCTGAAGCACATGATCAAAGATCCAGCAGTTGGGCAGATCTGGATCCACACAGAGAAAGTTGTGTTTCGCTATCATGTACAGCGAGAGTCTAGAGATGTGTGGAAGATGTACATGAACATGAACAAATTTGATCTGGCCAAAGAGTATTGCAAAGACCGGCCTGAGTGTCTGGATATTGTGCTGGCAAAAGAGGCAGAACACTGTTTCCAGAACAAGAAGTACTTGGATAGTGCCAAGTGTTATGCCCTTACACAGAACTACTTTGAGGAAATTGCCCTTAAGTTCATTGAAGCCAAACAAGAAGAGGCATTGATGGAGTTCCTGCTCAAGAAACTGGCAAGCTTGAAGCACTCTGAGAAGACCCAGACAACTCTGTTGACCACTTGGCTAACAGAGCTCTACCTGAATTGGCTGGGTGTGCTGGAGGGTGATGCCTCAAAAAGGCACCTCTATTTGGAGACCCGTGAGAGGTTTCGTAACTTCCTAATCAGCCCCAAAAACAAAGAATGTCTGTTTAATAACCGTGCATCTATTTACGAGTTGCTGGCAAGTCATGGAGATACAGAACACATGGTCTACTTTGCTGTTATTATGCAGGATTATGAGCGAGTGATAGCCCATCACTGCCAGCATGAAGAGTATGATGAAGCCCTAAATGTACTGTCCAGACATAGAGATGAAAAGCTGTTTTACAAGTTCTCTCCAGTTCTGATCCAGCACATCCCCAAGAAAGTAGTTGATGCTTGGATATCCATGGGTATAAAACTAGATGCAAAGAAGCTTATACCTGCCCTTGTCAATTATAGTCAGAGTGGAAGCACACAACAGATCAATGAAGCTATTCGGTATATGGAGTTCTGTGTGTATGAATTGGAGGAAACCGAACAAGCCATTCACAACTACTTATTGTCTCTTTATGCTCTGTGTCGGCCAGACTCCCTGCTATCATATCTAGAACAAACTGGGACCAGTCCCAGTAGGATTCACTATGATCTGAAGTATGCGCTTCGGCTCTGTGCAGAGCATGAACACCACCGAGCTTGTGTCCATATATACAAAGTGATGGAAATGTATGAGGAGGCAGTGGATCTGGCTTTGCAGGTTTGTGCTACTGCATGCAGGTATTTTAGTTCATATATTGTAGAATATCAGGTCTTGGCTGCTGCTCTGAAGAGCTCATCCTAAGTGTAATGTCTTATTTTAATAAGATCATTGAATTAGTTCCCACTTGGTCAGCTTATGGAAAATAAGTTGATACTTTGAGCAGTAAATGTCAATGTGTAATATACCACATCAGCTGCAGATTAGGGAGTGCTATGGAGGAGGCCTAATGATCTAGTCCTGTAAATATAAAAAATTATAATGGTTGTACAGTGGAAGCTTCTTTTATAGTTAACTGTGGATGTGGAAAGTAATTGGTTCTTTCTGCTGTTTATAAATCTATCTAAAATTAATAAGGCCTCTTTCCTGATGGGGTTGTATATTGAGGGAGGGAGGTGACTGCCATATGGATATGTGGTACCAACAACAAACCGTAGTGCTAGAGAGGTTGTTAGGTAGAAGGTAGGGCAATGTGGTACTTTCATAGACTAACTCATTTAGAAGGGTATGCACTTTCATAGGCTACATCTTACTTCATCAGATGTTATGGGTGGACTTGCAGAGAGCAAGGGTACTAAATAGGGTGGAGGAAGGGGGCACTGCTGACAGGGAAAGGTGGGTAGAGGTCAAAGGGGATAAACAAAAGAACCCTTTGAGGGATATGAGGGATATAAAAGTTAGTCCTGGTAATGGGATAAGCATTCAGAGTCTCTATTGAGACTATACGTAACACAATCTAATCTGTGGATGATTTCTTGTTCTGGAATTTCACAATGAAGTTGGTTTTTAAAGTTTTGTTGTCCAAGAACAACAACTCTGAAGTCAGTGATGGAATGTCCAAAGGTAGATGAAGCATTCTGCTACAGGCTTTTATGGCTTTCTGGAATTGATGCCAATTTGGTGTCCATTCATGCTTTCATGTAGGAAATGCCCAATTTGCCCCATTGGTATGCAGCAGAGGGGCACTGAAACCAGGTGATACGGACTTTGGATTCTTATCCCATGTTTCTCTGAATGAGTTAGTCTATAAGGTATGACACTACCCTGCTTCTGACTAGCACAGCACTACTTATGGCTGATGTAATAAAAAGTTATCCTGTTATTGAGAACAAGTGTTCATGTTGGAGGGAGAAGTTAAGAGGAAATTGTAACTTTGCTTGTTCGTTTTCTAGGTGGATGTGGATCTGGCCAAGTCCTGTGCAGACCTTCCTGAAGAGGATGAGGAGCTCCGGAAAAAACTCTGGCTGAAAATTGCATGCCATGTAGTTCAAGAAGAGAAGGATGTGAAGAAAGCCATGGCCTGCCTCTCCAGCTGCAACCTGCTGAAAATTGAAGATGTCCTGCCATTCTTCCCAGACTTTGTCACCATTGATCATTTCAAGGAGGCTATCTGCAACTCTCTGGAGGACTACAACAAGCATATTGAGGAGCTGAAGAGAGAGATGGAGGAAGCCACACAGAGTGCCAAAAGGATCCGGGAGGATATCCAGGAAATGAGAAACAAATATGGTTCTGTAGAGCCTCAGGAGAAGTGTGCTGTCTGTGACTTTCCCCTCCTAAATCGCCCATTCTACCTTTTCCTTTGTGGCCACATGTTTCACTATGACTGCCTTCTTCAGGCAGTTTATCCAAACCTACCCGCTTACAAACAAGCTAAGTTAGAAGACCTTCAAAAGAAACTGGCAGCTACAAGCCAGCCCTCCAAAGCTCACCATCGCCCAAAGGACACAGATGCCACTAGTTTAGGGAAGGGGCAGCAGAGTCGGGAACAGATCAAGGCTGACATTGATGATATTGTGGCAGCTGAATGTGTGTTCTGTGGGGAGCTGATGATCCGGTCTATTGACAAGCCTTTTATTGATCCACAAAAGTATGAAGAGGAGAAGCAAAGCTGGCTGTAGGATCATATGGTCCTTGATTATGACTGCACAAAAGCAGTACTGTAGGTCATGTTTGCTTGTGAAGTTTGTATATTTGGGAACTAACCTCCATAAGTCTGAAAACAAATGGATTCTATAGAGTTCTAAAGGGAAAACAGCTTGTTAATTGGGACATAATAAATTAGTCCTGCAGGATGGTGTGAGAAATGGTCACAGTTGTCTAAGAACTGGAAAATTAACTTTTTCTGGCTTCTCTGAAGCTGGTCTTGAGCTTGCCACTTAGCACTTATGTGCAGGTAATGGAGTGCCTCACTGCCCAGGGAGAACGGAACAGTTTTGGTTTCTCATTCTATTCAGTTGGTCTGCATGCCTGTCTTCCTGTTCTTTTAGCATTCATGTTGATAAAGCCTGGAGTGAGGGGAAAATCAGTGTGGGGAGTGCTTAAGGTGTGGATTTCATTCATCACTTTCAGATTTGGAGTTGCTTTTGTATGTCTGTATTGGAAAAAAACATAAAAAGGAGAAAGTAGACCTAATCTCACACACATCTGTAAATGTCATGTCACACAAATATACATTTTTGCACAGTAACATAGGAATGTAAAAGATAATTCTCAAGCAGCAGTATCTCAAAAGATGCTTCTTTGTCCCTTTCTGGTAATTTGGGGGTATTGGTTTCTACCAGTTTCCCACAATTGTTGAATAAGTCCGCACGAGGAAATCTTCCTTGGGGTCCCTTCACTTTGTTTCTAGCTTCCATGCATTGGTTCATTTAATACCTACACCAGGACATTTCCACAACTCCCTGTTTTGGTTCCAGCTTGACTGAAGTGCAATATTTGTAGAAGATAACTTAGTACAACAGTTTATGGTATCTTGCAGGGAACACTACTGGAACCACCACAATAGGTACCTCTAAGGACAGACCACAGCACATCTTAGTGGTTAATATTGTCCACTGAAGCAGGTACCTGGTAGTCTGAAAAATGCTCTGTTGGGTAATTTATTGCCTTCATGGTTAAATTTAGTACTTCTGAAATGAGTGTTTCTTGGATGCTGCTCAGAGCTAGCAGATGGCTTTGTCCTTAAGTAATGAGGATGATTACACTTGAAGTGCAATCAGTAGGGACTCATCACAACATAAATCTTAGGTCTCTAGTTCCTTGTAATGGAAGTAAATGTCTCATGAAGCTTATTGGCTGGGGCTAGCCATAAAGAAAAGATTTTGCAGGAGCAACACTCAGATTCTCAAAAGTGATGTTCAGTATCTTTAGCATCTCAGTAAAGAAGCAATATTAAAAAAAAAAAAAGCTCTCAGCCTGCTATCCTTTTGCACTGCTTATGTGACTAAAGAACTGGACTGTTGTGTCATTTAAAAAGAGTATAAAATAAATTATCTTCCATTAGTCATCGGTGACCCCACCTGGTTCCTATAGAGTTTCTCCATTTCTGGTAAGATCTTTCCTAATCGAAGGTTTCAACCTGCAGTTTAGTTTTATCTGTATAAACATGACAGGAAAACTAATGAAATGCAGAGCTGACAGTAGTAAAAATACCTGTTTCTTAGAAAGATTTCTTTTTACTACTGTAGCTATTGACTAGCCAGTTTCATTACTGCCTATTGTTAGTAGGGGTTGCTGGCATACCAGCTCAGAAATTGCTTGTAATCTTCCTTCTGTTCTGTTGCTTTGGATTGCCTTTTGACTTGAGTGAACTAATGTCTATACCAGAAGGCTTTTACGATGAAGACATCTGAGGTATGCCTCTCTTGTTAAATGTTATGTCTTTGAAATTCAACATTAAACCTTGTTATGATCAGATTTTCCTGGATCTTTGTTGAATGAAAGGTATATTTTACACACACACTGTTTTTTCATGGGGCTGGGGGTGGAAAGAGAATGAGGATAGGCATACCTCTGCCTTGGTGAGAAGGTAAAGATGTCAGTCAAGTTCATTCAAATCCATTCGGAATGACTGGGCCTGCTCAGTTTCCTTGTAAAGCTGTTGTACTACTTCCTTTCAGATGCTTACCACATACTATCCCTGGAGTTCTGCAGTCATGGACCTGCTGTTTTCTTACCTGCTTTCCATAACTGTCCTCTTGTACAGTACTAGTTAACATTTCTTTCCTTCAGAGCCAGGCAAAATCATTAAGCTGCTCATAGCCCCTTTATAGGCAGATTTTTATCATTAGCTTTAAGGTTAAGGTGAGCTGAGGCACAGATCCACTTAACAGCAATAGAGTCAGGAGTGAAATGGAAACTTGGAAGCTTCTTGATCCTGTTTTTTTTAAACTCAAATATTAGCCAATTCTACTTAGTCATAGTTTAAATCTAAATTAGTTAACTGTGAGGTCTGCCTTTTTAAATGGCTGTGTGCCTTGTAGCATCTATGCCTGTTACTGTGCAGATTCACAGATTTTTCAGTTTGATGGTCATAATGCAGTGTGGTCATCTTTGGGGAAGTGTCGTGGTTGAAGATTGCTGGTGTTCTTGGCTTTTATAGAAGAATTCCTCTGAGTTTTGCTTTCACTTCAGTGTTCTGAGTTTTTAGCTGTTTGTATGTGCTTTGTGAAAGTCTCTGAGCATAGATATCCACATTAACAGGAGGAGTTGCCTTAATTTTTTGTGGTAGAGTGGGAGGAAATTTTAACCTTTCTCTTATGAGGTGTTCTGTTTTTTTTTAACCACTTTCTGTATAGCAACATGGTATCTCTGTAAAAGAAGATGTAACTTCTTGCTCTCTGCTATTCTGAAAGCGTTTGGCATTCTTGTCATCCTCCTAGTTTATTTTACTGCTGATGTCTCTTGAATAGGTGTACAAGTGTGATTTTATTTTAGCGATGATTGTTCTTCACATTGTGGGACTCATCAACAGCCTCTGGGGAAAAAAAATTAAAGCATTAGGGTTTTGGAACCCTGTTCCTTGGCCTTGTCTGTGTGGGAAGCTTAACCATTCTTATAGCTATCATTATACTGCTATAAACCCTTATGTAGACACTCTTATTTTGCGATAAGAGGAGTCTTTGCTTTAGATTACTAGTTAGGAAGCAGTTTAACCTAAATCAAAAAGTCCCTCTTTATACCATGATGAGTGTGTCTACACAAGGGGTTTATATCAGTTGTGTGTATGGTTCATATCTTGTGTTATTCTAGGGGGGGGAACTTAATTTTAGACCTAAAATACATGGAAAATCTCTGGAACACTCCACATCAGAAATAAGCTTAAAGGAATAAGGGTCTGGAAAAATGAAGAAATTCGGAACAGACAGGAAATACAGTAAAGACAAATTTGTGGAGATTTTTTTCAAAAGCACTTGGTCTAAGTCTTTGCAAGTCTTACCACAAACTAAAGGGAGGCAGATGTAAATCAGTGCAGACAGCTCTCTCTGTTCTATCTAGTATTTAACTGGTAAGTTGCAAACTCGGACACTATAGCCACTAGATGTCATTGTTCTCCATTAAATTCCGTAAAATAGGGTTAGTTCATTGCTCCAAAGGGATTTGTAATAGCTATCCCAGAGTGACTATCAGTAATTAGCCATTTTCAAATTTTTGAGATATATTTTGTAGGATGTCAAAAAGTAGGAAAGAGTGATTCATATACTAAAAATTCAGAGTGAAATTGTGCACTCAGACTTGCTATATGTGAATTACATAATTCCAGAGATAACTCTTTGATGTACAGTTACTTACTACAAAATTGAAAACATTCACTATAACAAAAATTACATAATTATGATGGAGCAGAATAATAAAAGATTTCTGCTTTTCATGGTCATATGTACTCCTCAACAAAGTATCTTCTATTTTTTGAAAATAGAATAACTGATTATCTCTCTTGTTGAGCCAAGAAAAGCTGAAGAGTATCCAGTGTTTTGCAAACATCATCTGGCTTACTAGGTGCTATGAAGGGCATAGATCAGTATCTAAGTTGGCTAATTATCAGAAACAGATGTCATTGTGATTTCGTTTGTGTGAATGCTTAATTCCATTATAACAGATGATGAATTGGCTAAAATATTTTGTGTAAGGGTTTTGTGCACTGACTAGGAAAATTCTAGTGATGAATTAACTCAGTAACTGGATGAACTTGATTGTATGCTGAGTTTTGATGAAAAGGAGCTTCATGGTTTTGCTTTTTTTTCTAGACAGTAATGTAGAATAGTGCTAAGATGACGAGGCAGCACAAGCTTTCAAGGGTTTTTTTTTTGTGTGATAAATAACTGCATACCAGTGCCCTAACTATTGAGATGAAGGAAATAGGAGAAAGATGGTGTCATCTTTAAACAAAATCAGTGTTCACAGGGTCATTGGTTGTCAGCTGTTGAAATCCTGAAGCTGGATTTGGTTTGAAGTGAATTAGTGATAACTTCCTAGTAGCCTTAGGAGCAGAGAGCACAAATCAGAGTGTGGGACTCTTGATAACCAATTACTGTCAGTTTTTAGTCCCAGCAGGGTAGGTACCAGGTAGGTAACAGTTTATATATAAAGTTTGAGGCTTCTTGACCATTACCTTGGAATAACTTCCAAAGGGAATACATGGACATTAATTGTATTTGGTGATGTGAAGGTGAAGACTGGAAACTGGATCTTTTTCATGAGTCAAGTGGGATTATTTTGTATGGTCTAATATTTGGGTTTGAAACACCCAGATTTTTTGGAACCACAAATCAAGTCTCATCATGATGTCCTAAGCCCCTCTTCCAACGTGGACAAACGATGCACCATGCAAATACATGATTACTTTTTGGCTGTGTTCAGGCACTGAGGAATCCAGTGGTGTTCTCACCAAAATATTTCCATTTGGCCCCTTTCTTTACATCTCAGTTTACTGAATTGGAAGTAGACTCACAGGTATTAATTGATTTACTTCATTTCTGTAGAACACCTTGAGATCTCTCAGCATGTAAGACAATGCAGAAGATTTCTCCCATCTGACTCTTGAGAAAAAGTTTCAGGCCAAATTAATCTTTGATAATTTTTCAGTGCAGATTTCTTGGTCTTCTTACATGCCCTTGTTCAAGGGTAAGGGTGCTGGTCTGCTAACTCCAAGTTTGTAGGTTTGATCCCTACCCCCCATACCCTAGATCCTAGGGCCCACATGGTAGCAGCGGACTTTCTCTGTTGGGAAGAGATGGCATCCACCAGTATAGGGTACAAGCCTGAGAAATGGCAACCTGGAAACCAGCATACCAGGGTACAATAGGAAGCATTCTCTGACAACAGCCAATGGACAGGGTATTCCACAGCTCACCAGGAAGCTGAAGACCTCCAATGGCAGGCTTAGTTGCCTGTACACAGATGTCAGAAGCATGGGAAACAAGCAGGAGCAACTTGCAACAGCAAGCAATATGATCTCATAGGGATTACAGAGACCTGGTGGGACTCCACCTATGATTGGACCATAGAGGGTTACACCCTGTATAGGAGGGATTGTGTTGGGAAGAAAGGTGGTATGTGAAAGAATGTTACACCTCCCTAGAAGTGAAGATTGGAAACAAAGAAGGGCAAGTTGCGACCATCTGGGTCAATATATGGGGAGAGCATGGGGCATTTACTACAGACCTCCAAACCAAGAGGAAGAGCTCAACCTGGAATTCTCTGGAGAACTGGCAGAGGCTGCATGTTCTTGTAGCATGGGCATCATGGGTGACTTCAACTACCAAGACATCTCGTGGGATGAGCACTCGGCAAGATCCGATTGCTCACAAAGCTTCCTCACTTGCACTGAGGAGCTCCAACTCAAGAAGTCTATGGGCAAGGCAAAGCACTCCTAGACTTAGTTCTGGCCAAAGGGGACAATCTAATGAGCAACCTGAGGATCGAAGGGAAACTGGGTGACAGTGACCATGAGATGATTGTTTTCTCCATCCACTGTTAAGTTAGGGAAATCAGATAGTAGGGTAGAAATCCTTGATTTTAGGAAAGCTGACTTCCACAAGCTTAGGTGATTGGTTGGCAAGGCCCTGCAGGACCATGGTCTGATGAGGAAGGGAGTACAAGAAGAATACAAAAAGGCACAAACAATACAAATTGGCAACCGGAATCAAGGACAACAAAAAGTCTTCTTTAAATATGTAGAAAGTCAGAGAAAAAATAAGGGAAGCATAGGGCTCCTGATGAATGAAATGGGATGGCTGATAATCGACACTCGGGACAAAACTGATCTCTTAAATGAATACTTGACATTGGTATTCTACCAGCCCAAGGGTGTTAGCCTGCTTGACAGGATACAGGATGATCAAGGTGGGGGTGATTACCCTCCTATAGTTGGCAAAGATCTTGCGGGGGAGCACCTACAAAGGCTAAATATCTACAAGTCAGCAGGACCAGATGAGCTACACCCAAGAGTGCTTAAAAAACTGGCTGACATCATCGCACGACCTATGGTAAAGTTATTTGAAGACTTGTGGCGCTTGGGAGAGGTCCCAGAAGATTGGAAGAAGGCCAATGTGGTGCCTATCTTTAAGAAAGGGAGAAAGGAGGACCTGGGAAATTACAGGCCAATCAGTTTGACCTCAATCCCTGGTAAAATCCTGGAGAAAATTGTCAAAGAATCCATTACTGACAGGCTAATAGAAAGCAGTATTCTGGAGGATAGCCAACATGGCTTCATTACGGGCAGGTCATACCAGATCAACCTTATTTCCTTCTATGATCAGGTAACTCCACACCTGGATAGCGGAAATGAGGTTGATGTCATATACTTGGACTTCAAAAAGGCCTTCAACCTAGTCTCCCAAGATATTCTCATGGTAAAATTAGGAAAACGTGGCCTTGACTACTTTACGGTCTGGCTAGGTAACTGGCTCCAAGGTAGGACCCAGAGAGTATTGATAGATGGAGCTGAGTCAGCATGGCAGAAGGTGACCAGTGGCATCCCTCAGGGTTCAGTACTCAGACTAGTGTTTTTCAACATGTTCATCAATTATTTGGATTTGGGTATTAAAAACGAACTGGCAACGTTTGCTGACAACACCAAACTATGGGGGAGTGAGATCATGCTCAAGGACAGGCTGGGTGTTGTGATAGACCACAAAATGAGCATGTGTCACCAATGCGATGCTGTAGCTGACATAGCGAATGAAACACTGGCATGCATTTATTGAGGCATCTTGAGCACTGCTAAAGATGTCATCCTCCCGCTCTATTCGGTCTTGGTGAGACCGCAGCTGGAGTACTGCATCCAGTTCTGGGTTCCGCACTTCAGGAAGGATGTAGATAAGCTCAAGGGAGTCCAAAGGAGGGCCATGTGCATGATTAGAGGCTTAGAGAGCAGGTCATATGAGGAGAGGCTGAAAGACTTGGGACTGTTCAGCCTGGAGAAGAGAAGACTCAGAGGGGAGCTGATGGCAGCCTATAAGTATATTAGGGTGGTACATCAGGGCCTAGGGGAGACCTTGTTTCCCTTAGTGCCCCCTGAGATAACAAGGAATAACGGCCACAAGTTGTTGGAGAGTAGGTTTACATTAGACATCCGTAAGAACTACTTCACAGTTAGGGCGGCTAGGATCTGGAACCAACTTCCAAGGGAAGTGGTGCTGGCTCCTACCCTGGGGGTCTTTAAGAAGCGGCTTGATGCCTACCTGGCTGGGGTCATTTGAGCCCAGTTTTCTTCCTGCCCAGGCAGGGGGTCGGACCTGAAGATCTGCAAGGTCCCTTCCGACCCTACTTCTGTGATTCTATGATCTTCACCAAGGTCCCCCAGGGGAGGACAAGAAATAATGGGCACAAACTGATTGAAGAGCGCTTCAGAAGCATAAGGAAAAATTTCTTTAGAAGTTGAGTGCTGAGGGTTTGGAAGAGGCTCCCCCCAGAGGTGGTACAGTCACCCACCCTGGTGATCTTCAAAAAGTGTCTTGATGCCCACCTTGCTGGGGTCATCTGACCCCAGCAGTCTTTCCTGCCCAAGTGCAGAGGGGCTGGACCCGATGATTTGTAAGGTCCCTTCCAGCCCCTAACATCTGTGAAACTATGAGCTTTGAAATTGAACTTGAGGGCTCTTAAGTCCACCCTTCCCTAACTCAATGTCAATCCCTTCTACCAAATGTTTGGGGTGAAAGATATAGTAAACCATTCACTTTTCTGCATGCGGGTCTTATCTTCTGAGAGTCCTAGAGAAAAGCCAAGATGTTTAATTTCCATGTGGAAAATGGATGTATTGGTGAGAAGCTTAAAGGAGGAGATCTGGGTTGGGCACTTATTTTTGTAACCATCTACAGCAAGAGAAATGGAGGTGTTTATTTTAATAATGCCATAGTTGCCTGGAAACCAGAAAGCTACAGGACTGCTCTAAGGTTACAGTCAAGTGTATAACTGATCCTCCAGAATCAATTCTTTATCAGAGTAGGACAGAGTTCAGCAAAGGATAGTTCCCGGTTGGAACAGGAAAGTCAACATGGCCTTTAAATATAGTGTTTAATGCCTTTTTTTACAGTAGGTTACAGTGTGCCATCATCACGGAGTTAAACCAATTAACCAATTTAGCACTTGCCTCAGCAAATACCCATCTTGCAAGGGTATAGTAAGGGTGCAGAGTGAAGTACTTCAGTGCTACAGAAGAGCAGAATTAAGACTGTGTGCCTGTGCTGTGCGTCAGTCTGTGCATGCGTGCGTCTGTGGCTCTGGCTGCATGTGGTGGTCTCTGTGTGGGGGTTGTCAGTGTGTGGGGGCTGCCCCATGGGCGTTCATCTTGGTGTCTCTGTGTCTGGTGGTCTGTCTGTGTGTCCCTCTGTCCCTGTATCAGTGGCTGTGTGTGGGGCTATGACTATATCCCCATGTCTGTCTGTCTGTGCCTCTGTGTGTGTGTGTGTGTGTGTGTGTGTGTCTCTCTTTCTCTCTTTGTGTGTCTGTGCATCTGTCTCTGTGTGTGTGTGTGTGTGTGTGTGTGTGTTGCTGTTGCTGTCTGTGTAGCTGTCTGTCTGTCTGTCTCTGTGTCTGTGTCTGTCTGTCTCTGTGGTTGTCTTTGTCTCTGTGTGTCGTGTGTGTGTCCATCTGTCTCTGCGTGTCCGTGTCTGTTTGTGCGTGTGCGCGTCTCTCTTGCTGTGGCTGGCTGTGTGTGTGTTTCCATTTGTCCATGTCTCTGTCTGTCCGTCTGTGTCACTGTGGCTGTCTGTGTGTTCCCATGAGTGTCTGTTTCTATTTCTCTCTCTCTCTCTCTGTTTGTGTGTGGTTGTGGCTGTCACTGTGCGTGTGTGTGTGGCCGTCCCTGTGTCAGTGTCTGTGTGGGGCTGTGTCCCCATGTCCGTGTGTGTGTGTGTCTCTCTCTCTCTCGCTCTGCTTGTGTGCGTCTGCCCCTGTCTGCTTGTGTCTCTGTGTCTGCCTGTGTGTGCATCTGTGTGTCTGCCCATACGTCTCTGTGCATCTCTGTGACTGTGGCTGTGTCTCTGGGACCGTCTCTCTCTCTCTCTGTCTCTCTTTGCGCCTGTCTGTGTGTCTCTGGCTGTGTGTGTGTCTGTACATGTGTGTGCTTGTGCCTGCCTGTGTCTCTGCATCTGTGTCTGCCTGTGTGTCTCTGCCTCTCTGTGTCTCTGTCTGTGGCATGCCTGTGGCGTGCCTATGTGTGGGGCTGTGTCTGTATGTGTCTTCCTGTGTGTCTGTGTGTGTCTCTGGCTGTGTGCCTCTGTGTGTGCATGTCTGTCTGTGCATCCCTGCCTGTCTGTGTCTCTGTCTGCCTCTGTCTAGGTGTCTCTGCCTCTCCGTGTCTCTCTCTGCCTGTGCTTGTCTCTGCCACGTGTCTGCTGCATGTTTCTGTCTGTTGTGCATGTGTGGGTGTCTGTGTCTCGGGCTGTGTTTGGCTGTGTGTCAGACAGACATGGGCAGACTCTGTGTGTGTGTGTGTGTGTGTGTGTGTGTGTGGGGGGGGGGGGGGAGGGGTCTGTCTGTGCCTGTGTCTGTGGCTGGCTGTTTGTGCGTGTGCACCTCTGCGTCTGTATGATTTTTTTTTTTTTTTTTCTTGAATTGTGGTAGCCTCTAGGCATTGTGTCATGGACTAAATGCTAGTGCCCAGGCACTAGACAAATACAGCAGAGACGCAGTCCCAACCCTAAAGAGTTGAATCTTTTAAGTCTGCAACTTTAATTACATATTCACTCTCCCCCACCCTCCCCCACATACATTCGCTACCCTCTTTCCTTCCTACCACACTCAGCATCTGGACCAGATGGTGCTCCATTAATAAGGAGCTAGTCTATACCAATATTTCATTTTCTCCTCTCTGTTCCATGTATGGCTTCAGGCCTTATTTACAGTACATTGCTCAAACTATTTTGACTACAGAATTAATTTTTTCAAAGGCTTTTTCTGGCGTGTTCATTATTACACTTCTGAGAGGTGTGGAGATATTTTTCTCCCTTTACAGAGGGGAATTTGAAGCAGGTGGACACTAATTTCAGAAGGGTTCACAGACTGCTGAATGTCCCAGAAAAGGCTGTGGAGTACATTTAGAAATTTGTGGTCAAAGTACTGCTTTCATTTATTTTAGTTGTAATTGTGAGTATTCAAGTTAGGCACTCAACACAGTGGCTGCTTGTGAAAAGTTTGCTTTAAGGGGTTTGCTCAGCATCACACAGAAACTTGTAGAAGCTACAGGAATGGAATATGGTTTTCCAGGACAGCATTTTACTATTGTAAATTCAAGGCTATCATTTTTCTTCCTGCAGATCCCTGCCTGATGCCCTTCAAACCTTTCAAGTTCCTCAGCAAGTGAGGCAGGGTTTCTACAAGTCTCTATTTATTACAACCCAGACTCCTTCCGGGAGCAGGTGCATCCTGGGCACCAATTGTGGCAGGAGCCCCTTGGGAAAACTAATATATGATCATGTAATTAAATCATAATGTATATTTATGGGTGAGACGTAGCTGATTTGATGTTGCATGTGGAGTCTCAATTTTGGCATCTTCCGACTCTGCAAGAATCTGCACATCCCTACTGTGACTCTTGATTTTAGATGGGGCCATTGCTAAGAGATGAGGATTAGTTCAACCTCTCCTGTTCATTTAATTCTTTGATATATCTCCTGAGCCTCTCAACAAATATAACAGTAGTCATTTTTATGATGACGATGACATTTAGGAAGAACTGAACAGAAGCTCATCACTCATTTCATGGTACTCTGAAGTGTTAGATCAACTATCACAAACAGTATTCAAAAAAGTCTGGTAATTTATGTGAACAAGTTCCATATCCTGTTACCAAGCTTGGAGCAAACTAGTCTTGCCAACTTACTGTATACTTGCTATCTTTCTTTGATTCTCAACCTTTTCAGGCTCAAAGTATCCCTTATTAGACTTGAGGCATCCCTTGGAAAATGTCAGCTTTTAGTTTTCATTTGTTTCTTGACTACAGAAAAATAATTAAGCAATTCTTTGTTGCAAAGAAGTCAGAAAGAACACAACAGGTCAGAATGTTTTCTGCATTATGGGAGGCAGAAAGGGGAAGTAGGGGGACCAGTGCCTCTGGACACAGTAAGAAGACTGATATCTGCATCTTGTCTGCAGAGTTAATGGGAAAAAATCCTGTGAAGATTTTTCTCTGCCTAAAAGGCAAAATCTTTAAGTGCGTTCTGTGGTTCATTAGCTGGGTTCAGCAAGAATGTCTGTCACTGATCAGTTTTTGTCCCAGTGTTATAGTTAAAATGGTGTAATGGTTATCTGCATTAATGGACAGATTTGGTTTGTTGGCACTTTGAGGATTATTCTACCTCTGATCCTCATGATGCTGTCCACCATGATGGGGGCAATAATGGGAATAACTCTCATTAGCACATACTGTATGCGAGAGGCTCCTTCTGAGAACTCTGGAACACGACGTTCTTGGGTATGGAGGCAAACGTGGTAGATGACTTAATTCTTTGCTAAATCCTTGCCTATGAGATGCAGTGCAAACCTCTGTGCAATGCCTGAAATTTTGTCATGGTGGGACAGTCTTCCCATCAACCTCAATGGGAGATGAGCATTTCCTTATGTTCTTTGGTCTGTTTCAAATGCTTATTTGCCTAGCTAAGGGAATCTGTAATTGCATCCAAAACACTTTGTTCTGTCATGGGTAATGTCTCTAAAAGGCTGTCAGAGGTACACTTTGTGGATGAAGCAAAGGTTTGTAATTACAGCTCTTAACACTATTTACTAGGTCAAAAAGTAATTCTTTGTAGGAAATGTCTGACAAAGATGGAATGCAGAGAAACCACATTGCTGAAAATGAGCTGGACTAGTCTTTCCTTATTGGAGAGCATACTTTGGAGTGAGTAGTGAGGAAATAACTGTAACCCTGAGGTAACGGCATTTTCTGAATTCACGGCAAAATTTTTTTCACTTGCAGCCCAGATCAGTGAGCATGTGACACAGGAATTTCCCTTTTCTCTATAAGTAAGCTGCATTGTAGCAAAATGCTAGATGAATGCAGACATTTTGGAGCAAATTGCCTCTGAGCAGCTTCCAGTTTTCTCCATGTGTAGCTCAAAATCATTTTTGGGGTAGCTTCTGTATCATTCTTAGTTGTGGAGTGTCCAAGCTCAGTCCAGCCTAAGTATTCATTATTTGAAAGCTGAGCTCAGTGGACAGGTTTTATTTGGACACCCAGGCCACATGATATTCCTGTTTCCTAATCTGGTAAGTACAGGCAGATGGCTAGGAGATCTTATGTATGTTTGGTCGTTTCTTTGCAAGATCAAAAATTACTTTCCCTATAGGCTTTTTAAAAAGTTTTTAAAATTAAAACTCACTTCTGTATATTATTCCTATGCTGTAAGTTTGTTTGCTTAGAGTTGTTGCAGAAAGGGAACTTTCAGTGATCCATAATATGGCTGAAGCTAATTCAGCTAATTCTCCCATCTATACTACTGAACCTGTTTCTTCAGATCTGATTTCCACCTTCTTTTCCTGCCTCAGAACAACAGTCTTCTATACCTACAGTTTCCCCTTCTTTCAGGTTGTAAGTACCTTGCTTCTGTGTGCTTGTGTATTTTCCAGCTCCATCTATTTGTTTAAAGACCAACAGCAGTTGACTTTGACTTTGGAGCTTCGCGTACTCTACTAGATACCTGGCAGGCCAGTTTTAGGAGGCCATGCACTAAAGTGTACTCTGACTTCCAAATGTCAAGAATAGCAATGGCAAATGGCACTGGTGGGTGGAGGGTATGTTTTAGATCTAATTTCTTTGGAATGGGATCTGTGAAGTTTGGGGAGGGGGCTGCTAATTTAATGACCAGCTGGCTGCTAATTTAATGATCAGCACTTTGAAGTGTGTAATGCTTTTGGGCAGGCAAAAGTATACTGCTCTTGTGTATTCTTATTGAGAGGCACCCGTCAATCTGGAGGATGTTAAGCTTAATGGAGCTAGGTGTTTCTTTAGTGGATTGGCTGCTGCTGTAACCCACTACAGCTTCTGGTTCTTCCCATAAGAACATATCCTGTCTGAATATGGAGTCCGACACCACCTCCACGATCTGTTTAGAATCAGGGGTGCTCAGCACCCACCCTACGGGCCAGATCCAGCACATGGCATTCTGTCAACTGGCCCATGGGACTGCCCATGAGGCCAACAATTTGACAGAGGGGGAGTGGTGCCACCACTCCTCTGCTACCAAATTTGCGGATCCATGGAGAGTCCTGGCCCTATGTCCTGTATACCTACCTCATCAGGTGTACAGGACTCTGGAAGACCCAATCTTGATACATGGGGCTGAGCTGGGTGGCACCAAGCCCCAGTGTGCCTTGTCTTAGTGTGTGGGGGCAGCAGGGAGTACCAAGGTCTAATCTGGCCTGTGGACCAGCTCAGTGCCACTCACCTTACCTGTGGGCCAAATGCTTGAGCACCACTGCATTAGAATGATTTGCAATCTCATAATGGCCTCTTGTTGTTTGTGGTTTGCAGTCCAGATAGGTAGGTTTTTAGGCCAGAAGTGTCCTTTATTAATTTTAAAAAGGGGAAGTTCAGTGAACATTCAGTGCCTCTATACCTGTTTGCATGCTGGCATCTGTGCTTCTTAAATTTTATATCTTTTTTTCAAATATGGGATAAATATTGGGTCAGTAACTTTCAGCATATTTTCCAGGCCATTTATCTGGAGGAGAGTATAAATGTTATTTAACTATTCAAATAAAACCTTACTTGGAAGAAAAGAAGCTTCTAAAATGCACTCTTAAGGTATCAGATAAGGGTACAAGCTCTAAATTTTATCCATTAATTTTCTTAATTGAGCTAAAGTGCTCCCAGTAAGCAGCCCTGTTTTACATTGTATAAGTCCTCCTGTTGTGCAGTTTGGTAGAGATTAAAAGCAGTCTTAAAAACAATTTGAATCTTTTGCTGTTGGAATGAACTATGGGGTCAGTATCCCGCAGTTCTCCATACGAGAAAGTGGACTCTACCTTGGATCCATAGACCTTTAGTGTTGCCAGTACTGCAGCTTCTGGTTACAGGGAGCTGCTCACCTGTGACACCTGAGTAAATGTAATGGTTTAGATTATCTACCTGCGTGAGGTTACCTTGCCCCTGTCTTTAGTTTCTTTAGAAAGAAGAAAAAAACAGTTCAGAGAGCCAAGGCTGCTGGGCTGAGCTGATTGCTTGTGATGCTCCATGACCTAATGCAGGTGGGTCAGTGAAGCTCTGCAACATGTTTCTTATTGTAATTCTTTCATTAGGCAGGTTCACATGATGCAAATCCAGACCAGGCTTGCTGAAAATTTGTGCTAAAACCTGGTAAGTCTGTATACACAAGGCCATGGGTGAAAGTGTAAAGCACACTTCTCATTCTGTGATTCAAAGCCCATGTGAAAGGGCAGCATTTAAAACAAGGCTGGGCATCAGCAATGACCCCGTGGTCAAAACCCTGCTGCTGCCTGGCAGATGTTCAGCTGCCTCATTGTCTGTTTATTGCTAGGACAGCGAAATAGGCTAGCTACCCAACAGCTCCCACCTCCTGCATTCCTTCTCCGCTTGCAGCTCTGGTAAAGAACACCACCCCTATCAAGTTCAACTCTGGCATCAATGTTTCACATGGGAAGGGATGGTGGGGGTGGAGGTTGAAACTCCCTGACATTGGACGTGGAAAATGAAGAAGAAAAGGAAATTATGTAGAGTAGCTAAGGCCTGTTGGTTTCCACTTGCCTGTTCTTGGCGGGGTGGGGGTGGGGGGGAACGGGACACATTCTTGGAGAGTCGTGGGGAGATAAATTGGAACTGTGCGTTTGCAATGAGATGCATCTTTCCCACGGCAAGTGCCTTTTATTTTTCTTTCTTCAGAATTAAGTTCTTTATAAAATGTGTGCTACTGCCTGGCCTTGCCCTCTCCTGGGCTTATTTCCTCACTGGCAAGTTTTGTGCTTGTACAGGGACTTGGAGAAGCTGGATATGTGGGTAAATGTGAGGAAGAGAAACTCTAATGATCTTTTCTATCTGTTGTATCAGGCCTCATCCACAGACTTCCAGGCTGGGAGAAGGTGCTAAGAGACCATAGGATTTAGGGCAAAGCTTGCTTTGAACACATCTGTGATATCACCATGGGATGTCAGTAGAAATGTATTAGTGTCTCATCTTTTGTGCTGATGGTTCCCCTCATTTCTACTATATTTGTCTCATGTAGTAGGTAGTGCAGTTTTGGGGTTGTACTATCCAAGATGGGGCTACACTCTAAAGAGAGCATTAGCAGCAGGTTGTAGATTGTTTTTTAAGCAAAGAACGGATTTTTTTCCCCTTCTCTCTTCCTCATTAGAGCAGGAAATAGTGTATCTGAAGAGAACTTGGCTTCTCATCGCTCTCTTCCTTACCTAACCTTGAAGCAAATGGAAAAAGCATTCCCTTTACTGAAACTGTTACAACCTCATACTGAAGAAACTGGATTTGTCATCCTCCCAAGGTGATAGAGCCAGCATAGGGATCCCAAAGCACTCAGTTTCAAAAAGCACCTGGACAAATTCCATCTTTCAGCTCCACTTCTTCCCCTGCAAAGGAAGCAGGGATATATAATCAAGTAGCTCTCCACTGGTCCTGTAATTCTTAGTGACAGCCCAGGTCATTTGGCCACAATAGCTATCTTGGCTGGATCCCCTCATTTTTTTTTCTCTACAGCTATAAATGGCTGGTAGGTATCCCACAAGCTGGACCTTGGCAATCTTCAAAAACTTCTGAATTATTGTGCTTGGGGGACTTCAGCACTCCATCCTATTGAAATACAGGCTTTGACACTTTCTGAAGATGGTGGTTCCTCATTCTATCAAGAAAAAAGGCTCAAAAAGACTAGCAATTCCCAGCATCACCCTTGTAAAGACACACTTCAGCTGAGTTACTCCACCATTGGTTAGTCCCTTTGCTTCCTTCTCATGTTATTTAAAGATCTGAGGTCTCAGCCCTCAGCTAGGCCCTGTCCAGACTACACCTCTGGAGGATTCCCTTTGTCACTGACATTTGAGCTGGTTGCATCCTTGACAGCATGTGAACATTGACTCCGCTGTTCTCCAGTCCCAATTTTAGGCACTTAAATGAGGACTGGTCACTCCAGAACAATTGCTCTGTGCCACAGCCCAGCCTGAGTGGGCACTGGCAGGGTTTGCTTGCTTATAGTAATTTCTGCTGCTTTCTTTTCTTTGACTCATTTTTTTACACATTACAAGAACCCTTCTCCCTTCTATATGCCACTGAAAAATAGGTTTAACAGTGAGTGGTTTTAAAAGAGAAAGGGCTGAATTGCAGCTGATGTGTCTGCCTTAGGGCTCCCACTGCTGTTAATACATTGCAGACTGAAGCTATGTTACTCAGGGAATGTATTTTCTAGTGGCTTTGTGCAGATGCACTTGGGAGGCACTAAAAGTTGATGTAGCTCTAAGTTGCACTGTTTTCAAGGATGATGCTCATTTAAGTCACAAATTGCCTCCCATAGTTGGGTCACTGACATTGTAGAAGTCTGGAAATAGTAGGTTTCTCCCTTGGTAGGCATTGCATGAACTCTCCATGGTGCTCAGGGTTATCTTGATTAATTAAGCAATGTCTAAATGTGTATCTGTGTGTATTTGTATTTTTTTTTAAAGATGGCTGAAATCTTTTAGTAAATCTGTTGCTTCCAATTTCTCCCTGAAATTGCAAAAAGAAAATAAAAGCCTTAGGTAGACAGACCAAAGACTATAGAACAGGTGTCAGTAATGTTTTTTGGCAGAGCACCAAAAAAACCTACAACCTCAACTTGTAAGAAGTTGGTGTGCCAGGAGCGGATGGCAGGGGAACCATGAGGGGCCTGATCCTTCTGTTGTGGCAGTGCAGCCCTGGCTCCTTCCCTGCCGTCCACTCCAAAGCACACATGCCAAGCAAAATGCTTTCGCATGCTGCACTCTGGCACCCATGCTGAGGGTTGCTTACCCTTGTTATAGAACTTTCTTGTCGTTGTTATACTTCAGTTGTTACTGTTGTAATCCTGTTGTAATGATTAGAGTTGGTCAAATTATTTTTCCCCCCAGTATTTTTATTTGGATTTTGGTTTGGAGGGTGAAAAAGCTGTAGAGCTGGATGAGACTTTTCATGTTCTAAAAAACTGATTTAAAACTGATTGGACAGGTAATTGTGAAAATGTTTTTGACAGCTCTGATCAAGCCATTAAAGGAATGTAGAGAAATAGCATAGGACTCTGATTATATGTTGGGATCGGGAATCTGGGGGTTATAGTTCTCCAATCTCCATATGTCCCAGCAAAGAATCACTAGGAAGAATGAATAAGAATGCTAGTGGCGAAGGGCTCAGGGCTACTAGTCATTAGCAGCAGATGGCTCCATCAGGATTGGTGCAGAAAGTCTAGCTGTAAGGGAGTTCATGCCTACATTAGCCTAGTCTTTTCCAACAGGAGTCACCTTTGGTGGCATAGTCAGCAGGGAGCCAAGAGCTGTGTCAGAGTCTGAAGTTCCCCTTGTGGCTATCACTGCAGACAATGGTGCAGGTCAGACCACAATTTGCAGGGAGCTTGTGACTGTACCAGTCCTGGTTTCCTTGTTCAGGAATGGTGTGCAAGCACTAGCTGTGGGCTTTTGCATTTATAAGCTGACGTGTCTTCCATGCCATGAATTTTTCTTTGGTATCTGTTGTCAGGACTGTCCCCATCAGCCTTTACCCCAATTACCAGTGGAGCCCTAATCAATGGGTAATCTGCCAGATGCAGGTTTGTTACCAACAGATGGCAGAAAGCATTTGAGGTAATGAGTGAAAGGATAATGTTTGCTGATCTGCATAATAATCAGCTTGTGAACAGGTTTCATGTTATTTCTACATTTCCACTGGCTCAGGGATTACACTGTGAGAGAATCGGACACCTTCCTTTCAATTAAAGAAACATTAATTGCCAAACTTGTTTCTGGACACAAACCAGAATTGTACCAGAATTACTGAAGTAGACATTAGTTCACAAATACAGAGCAGGGCATTAGGTTGTAAGGAGAGGAGAGCTGTTTCATCACTTACTGCTTTCCCATGCTGCATGACAGTTGTAGCATTGATTCCCACTTGCCTGGCACCTTACAAAGATTGCAGTGAGGCTGTTCCCAGTGGCAATCCTGCCTTTAGTGCCCCTGCAACATAGATACCCTTGTGAAAAATACCCTTGTGATGTCCTATGTTGTTGAAGATGTGGAAGCAGGATCCATCACAGGGACTCAGCCTCTCTGCCCCACACTGTATACTACGCAGTCAGAAGTGGGTTCCAAACCTGCAGCAGCTTTTCACACTTCTTATAAGCAGGCCTGCAAATGGGACAGATTTGCACCTAACTCTTTATCTTGCTTTGTCCCTAATGATTGTTAATGGTTGGCTTGGCTTGGCTTGGATTTGCAGCGTGAAGCTAATTCCATTAAATCAGGGGTTGGCAATCTATGGCCAGTGATTGGATCTGATGACTAGCGTTCTCTCTCCTTGGGCAAAAGGTTTCTGAGAAGCTTGCATCATCAACCCTGGTAGCCCCTCTCTGGCTGCATCAGTACCTGAGGCTTCAAAGCTTTCACCCCTCACTTGCATAAAGCATTGGGCCTGGTAGACAATGTAGTAAATAGGGCGGAAAGGGGCATTTCTCTTTGATGTATCCAGTGATAAATTTGTACCCTGAACTAGGAGACACTAATGCCATAACCTTATCATACAGCTATAGATGGTAATATTGGTTACAAAATTACTTGTTTTAAACAAGTCCCAGTATTTGACTGGGAAAAGGTGAGAGCTGCTTGTAATATTTTGTAAATAGGTGCTCCGCCTGCTTGTTAGCCACCAGGGAGGTTAATGGTAGCTATGTGACACTGATTACAAAGTACTAATTCAGACAGGGATTTACTGCATTTACCATGAGAAGGAAATCGTGACCTGGCAAGAGCTGTGAACTCCAGCTTCAGCTCCCCTAGTGGGGTGCATAAGTCAGTTTAACCAGGGCAGCTTCTGAAGAGCAAAGTGGGTAGGCATTGAAACAGAAACTGCCAGAGACCACACCAGACTCAAGTCCCAAAGATGAGATGCTTGGGATAAGCTAGGCCTACATGCACCATGGATAGGGAAGATGCATGTATACTGGTCCCAGAGCATGCCACATGTTCAAATTAACAGACCCTATCAATCAGATGCAAAGGTTTTCCATATGTGGCCTGCTGCCATTTATGGTACAAAACCCACTACCTGCTGTGCCTTTTATACAACGTGCTCCATAAATGCAACATCTGCCATCTGCTTGTCTTTCTGTTTTCACTCCCATTTTGTTACACTGTGCTTCTGCAGTTAAAGATTATATCTTGTTCTGAAAAAGCTGTCTGGTTACCAGTGTTAACCCCTTGTCATGGTTTCTTCAAGGAAGGCTTTAAAGCATCCAGGTGCACTCAGACCTGCTGAGCAATTGCCCCTCATTTACAAAATGCTGTACTTAAGGAACCTAGTCTAAGAGATGGGAGAACTACAGGATTCCACCCCAAGGACAGGTGAAAAGGAGCCCATCCACTGAAGGAGGTATACTCAGGGAAAGGAGACAAGGAGGTAACAAGAATGCAGTGGACTGTCATTTGTGACTTTGAGATCCTGATGAAATGCAATGCTTTTTCTTTTATCTCAGTTTGCTACCCAGCAGTATCTGTTTCTTAATGACATAGGTTAAAAAAAAGCCAACAAAGCAACTTAGCATAGGATATCAGGATTTGGGGCCAGAACCCAGGGCCCCTCCCTTTACAGAGCAGCATCCATGTCACTGAGCCAGCCTCCCTCTGGCTTAGTTCCTCTTCCCACCTCTTCTGGCTGCTTAGTGGACCAGCTTCACAAGGAGGACTGTAGAGTGCTCTGGGAAATGCCTAGACTGTAACTTGGTGGTTAATGTATTTTGCTGGGTAGGGGGGAGGCATAGATGCAAGCTCCTTGGAGATCAGAGCCTAGAACCTGTATCTCCTGCTCCCTGTGCAAGTACCCTAACCATTATGCTATGAAGGCAAGTGTAGGGCAAACATACTTACACAGGTGGAAATAGACAAGTGCCCAAAATGGCATCAACAAGGACTACATTTGGATGTGAAAGTAGTACTTAAATTTGTAAAGGTATCCCTGTACCCAAGTCCCCTGAAGGGCCTATCCAACAGGTATACACAGAGCATGTCTCAGACACACTGATAACACTAAGTTGAGCACAAAGCACAGCAGCTACAGTGGATATGGATGGGGCCCAGCTTTTATGAACAGATCCAGGTTAAAGCACTGGCCCAAGAAGTCAGAGGCCAGTGTTAGACCCCCCCCACCCCCTCTGTGAACTAAGGAGGTTCACATTCACAGCTCCCATTTCTCAGGAGAGTATCTTAAGTACTTCTGGCCTTGTGAGTCTTGTATTTGTAGATGCACAGTGCCTGGGTAAAGAGTGCATCTGTCCCAATCTAGCTTCTACCCTCATGCTTAGAGTTCTCTCCTGAAATATGGGAGAGGTGGATGGGGACCTCTTCAAGCTGAGGTCACCGCTTCCTGAACAAAGGTGCTACCCTGTAGCCCAGGACAGAGGCAGGAAGTCAAACACACCCCTCTTCTCATCATTCCTTGTTGGTTTACTCACCTGCTGCCTTGCTCAATGTAGCAGCTGTTGTGAAGTCTGTTTGTAGACACTTATTTCTCCCCATTCAATTTTTAGGAAGATTAGGTTTATGAATTCCATGCTGGGACCCAGAAACATGCAGCTCCTCAGGAGATGAGACAAATGTGTGACTGGAAGAGGTCTCACTCTTCTAGGCACTGTGTTCCATGAAGCATCACCCAGAACCTTGACTAGTCATGGAGGTAAAGCTAAGCTTGGAAGCAGCTGAACAGCCATGAATAGCTTTTCACACCTATTTTCTCTGGGCCTACATGCTGTCTTTGCTTCCTGGCTTTAGTTCAGTTGGTAGTACTGTCCATCTAGTGATACACGAAACTTTCTTTCCATGCCCTGAGCCTCCTGATTCAGACAGCAGGCAGATGCAGGAATTTATGTTCAAAAGCAGTTGATTCCTCATTGATTACAGCACAGCCCAGTTTTCCCACTAGCCTGGCCCTCTCATAAACTAAGCTAATACATGTTAATTCATGTTTCTAGATGTTCGTATCTTCCTCCATTCTTGCTATACATCCTCTAATCCTGAGAGGTTCTGAGCACTTGCATTTATCAAAGATATAAGACAATGCAAGCGCTCAGCATCTCTCTGGATTAGGCTTTTGCTCTCCCGTGCACACCTGCTTTTCTGTTTCCTTCCCTCCACAGGATCCCTCAGAAACACCAGTTCTGAAGCCACAGGGAATCAAACAGCAAAGAAAGCAGTGCTGGTATCTTTACAGAAAAGAGCCTGGCACTCTTAATTCCTTGTCCTGCTTGGGTAGTATGCAAATGCAGCCATTCATTAGGTTGCACAGCAAGGCTGCTGTGTAGTTTCATAGTAGCTAGGGTCAGGAGGGACCTGAACAGATCATCTAGCCTGACCCCCTGCCACAGGCAGGAATGAATGCTGGGTTCACAAGACCCCAGACAGGTGATCATCCAACCTCCTCTTGAATTTACCCAAGGTAGGGCTGAGGACCACTTCCCTAGAAAGTTGGTTCCAGATTCTGGCCACCCTAACAGTAAAACATTGTCTTCTGATCTCTAACCTAAACCTATTCTCTATCAGCTTATCACCATTGTTTCTTGTCACCCCAGGTGGTGCTGGGGAGAATAGGGCTCTACCTATTTGCTGTTGATCTCCCCTGATGAATTTGTAGGCAGCCACCAGGTCCCCCCTCGGCCTCCTCTTGCTGAGGCTGAACAGGTTCAGGTCCCTCAGTCTCTCCTCATAGGGCCTGTCCTGCTGCCCTCTCACCAAATGGGTGGCCCTCCTCTGAACCCTCTCCAGGCTGGCCACATCCCTTTTGAAGTGCGGCACCCAGTACTGGATGCAGTACTCCAACTGTGGCCTGGCCAAAGTCGCATAGAGGGGGAGTATCACCTCTCTGGACCGGCTTGAGATGCATCTTTGGATGCATGACAAGGTATGACTGGCCTTGCTGGCTGCGGTCTGGCATTGACGGCTTATGTTCATCTTGGAGTCAATAATGACTTCAAGATCCTGTTCCGCCTCTGTGCTTTCAAGAGGGGAACTCCCCAGCCTGTATGTATACTGTGGATTCCTTCTCCCAAGGTGCAGCACCCAGCATTTATCTATGTTATACCCCATCCTATTCTCATCTGCCCACTTTTGTAGTCTGTCTAAATCTAGTTGCAGCCTCTCTCTCCCTTCAAGTGTGCCCACCTCACCCCACATCTTAGTGTCATCAACAAACTTGGACAATGTGCTTTCAAACCCCTCGTCCAAGTCACTGATGAAGATGGTAAACAGTGCAGGCCTGAGGACCGAGCCCTGGGGTACCCCACTGCTCACATCATGCCAGGTTGAGTACAACCCATCCACCACTACTCTCTGGGTGTGCCCCATCAGCCAGTTTTTTACCCATTCAACTGTGTAGGCATCAATGCCACAGACATTTAATTTATTAATGAGAATGGGGTGAGAGACGGTGTCAAAGGCCTTCCTAAAGTCTAGAAAGACTACGTCCATAGCAACACCATCATCCAAGGATTTAGTTACCTGGTCATAAAAGGCAATCACATTGGTCAGGCAGCACCTGCCTTTGATGAACCCATGCTGGTTGCCCCTGATCATGGTCGCCCCTGCAGGCCCCTCACAGATGCGCTCCTTGATGATTTTCTCCAAGATCTTCCCGAGCACCAAGGTGAGGCTTACAGGCCTATAGTTACTTGGGTCCTCCTTCCTCCCTTTCTTAAAAATGGGGACCACATTAGCTAGTTTCCAATCCTCCAGCACCTGGCCAGATGACCACGAATGCTCATACAGCCGGGCCAAGGGCTCTGCGATGACCCCTGCCAGCTCCCTCAACACCCTTGGGTGGAGGGCATCTGGACCTGCAGATTTAAAAATGTCCAGCCCTTCTAGAAGATCCCCAACTACATCTGTGCTGACCCAAGGCCTGACAGAGCTATCCCCGAGATTGTTCCTACCTCTGGCCAGAGGGATATCCCAGTCCCTGTTCAAGAAAACAGAGACAAAGAAAGTGTTAAAATATATTTTAACATATATTATATATTTTATATATAATATAAAAATATATATTTATGAGCCGCCTGGAAGAAGACTTCCTCAAGAACTGCACCATCAAACCCTTGCTATACTTAAGATACATCGATGACATCATCATCATTTGGACTGAAAACCTACAATCTCTGATTGAGTTCCATCAGAAATGCAACACTCACCATCCCTCCATCCGACTTTCTTTAGAATACTCCAGCACCAACATCTCCTTTTTAGACACAATGATCAGTATCCAGAAGGGTAAAATACAGACCACCGTATACAAGAAACCCACAGATCAACATACATATCTGCACAGAACCAGCAATCACCCTAAACACACCAAAAAAGCTGTGATATACAGCCAAGCCCTCAGATACCACCGCATTTGTACTGAAGAGAACACCCGGGATCGCCACCTCACCAATCTTAAAAAGGCTTTCACCCAACAAGGACACTCGTCCAGAGAGATAGATCGCACATTTGAAGAGCCACCCGGATACCACGTGAAGAACTGCTGCAGTACAGAAGAAAACCTGCCACAAATCGCACACCGCTGGTTATGACGTATCACCCCCTCCCTTGAACCTGTACAGAAAATCCTCAAAAAATTGCAACCCATACTAGAAAGAGACCCTATTCTTAAAAAGATCTTCCCAGAGCCACCCGTCCTAGCCTTCAAACAAGCACCGAACCTTGCCAACCTCATCACCAGAAGCAAACTTCCTCAAGCCCAGAACACACCAAAAGGATCCAGACCGTGCCAGGACAAGAAATGCAAAACCTGCCCACACACCCCCACAATTACTACACCCCACAACAGAGCCATCAGCATCCCTGGATCTTACAGCTGCACCTCCAGAAATGTAATATATCTCATCCAATGCACCAAATGCCCTGATGGAAGATATGTAGGAGAGACCAAACAACAACTGCGCACCAGAATGAACGCATACCGGAAATCCATCAAAGACAGAAACACCCAATTACCGGTGGGGGCACATTTCTCACAGGAGGGCCACTCTCTCTCCAATCTCTCAGTCCTGATCCTCAAGGGAAACTTACACAGCACTTCCCAGAGACGAGCCTATGAGCTCCATTTCATCAACCTGCTGGATACTAGAGATCAGGGACTAAACATAGACATTGGATTTTTAATACATTATAATCTGCCTGACAACTGACTCCCCAGCCCAGCCCCTGGCTTCTTTACTTTTCATTCCATCCAGGAAGAGCACACGCCAACTGCTGAAACTTCCTTAGCCTGACGAAGGGTTTTTGAACTCGAAAGCTTGCTTAATAACTATTCTCCAACTATTTGGGTTGGTCTAATTAAAGATATCAAATTCACCCAAGGAACCTTGTCTCCCTTAAAAATATATCTGCTTTCTCATCTGGTGTAGACACAAGGTTACCATTTGAGTCTCTCTTCTTGCTCCCAATGTACTTGAAAAAGGACTTTTTGTTGTCCTTAATCCTGGATGCTAGCCTGAGTTCCATCTCTGCCTCGGCCTTTCTAATAGCCCTCCTACACTCCCAGGCTGAGGAGGAGTACTCCTCCTTGGTGATAGCTCCTCTCTTCCACTGGTTGTATGCCACACTTCTGGTCCTTGGGCATTCCTGAATGCCCTTGCTGAGCCATGGGGGTTTCCAAGCACTCTTACCCCCCTTGCTTCTCTCGGGGACTGTTACCCTTTGGGCCTGGAGGATCATCCCCTTAAAGTATGACCATCCCTCATAGACTCCCATCTTCTCTACCTCCTGGGCCCTCAATGCCTCCCCAACTAATCTCCGAAGCTCATTGAAGTTGGCCCTTCTGAAGTCAAGGGATTTAGTCTTGCTATAAGCCCTTGACACCCTGCACTGGATAGTGAATTCCAGCAGATGATGATTGCTATTGTCCAGGCAGTCAAGGACCTGCAGTCCCCTCACCAGGTCATCGCGAGTGGCCAGGACCAGGTCCAGCAAGGCCTTACCCCTAGTGGGGCTGTGCACCCCCTGGATAAGGTGAAGGTCCTGTAATACAGCCAGGAACCTACGCAAGCCGTTAGACCTGGCTGTCTGCTCCTCCCAGCAAATGTCTGGGTAGTTTAGGTCACCCATGACAATGACATCCCTTGACCTAACCGCCTCCATAAACTGACTGGAGAAGTCCCGGTCCAGCTCTTCCACCTGGTTGGGTAGTTTATAGTAGACACCCACCGTAAGGTCCCTTTTGCTGTGCCCCCCTTGTAGTTTGAACCACAGTGTCTCCGCCCGACCCTCCTCTAACCTGAAGCTAATCCTTGATGTGAGTTGCTCTTTGACATAGAGCGCGACCCCCCGCCCCACCTTTCCTTTCTGTCCTGTCCCTTCTATATAGTATTTAGAAGTGGAGTTTACCTTTTAATTTTCTTTCCTAGAGAGATCAGTGAGATACTTCATTGTCTTTACATTGGGGATCTCACTTCCCACTGAAGATGCCTAGACTCTTGGTTTGACCTATGAAGGATACAGCAGTTCAGTTACTTGAAGATACTGTTTTTAAAAAAACATTTTGCTTATATCATGATTAATAAGATACATTTAGGAAATACTTGATTTATATAGGAAACATTGGGATGACTGCATCTCTGCCTTAATCTTCACTGCCAGAAGTATAATTAACTGACAGTGATTAAAGGCTATTTGGGTAAAAAAATTCACAACTTAGGTTTTGTTCATTACAACTTATGGACAAGAGGTAGTGCTGGCCCCAGCATAATTGGTGCTGTGACATGGATCCATCATACCTGTTTACTACCCAGCAATAGCTCAAGCATGAGAATTGTGGGAGACTGCATCATGTCACAGAGGTGGTCAGAGGTAGCTGTTTGGAGCTGTGAGTACATCTCATCTCAGCTGCTGGCAGTGCAATCTAATGGGTTGGTTGTGGGTAGCCTTTCCCAACCAGGGATAGGTGGTTTTGCACATAGATGTTTTCAAATGCCTAACAAATTCAGTTCAAAAGAAAGGAGGCACTGTGCTGAAAGGAGCTAGGGGTCACATAAAAAGGCACTGGAGGTAGTGGCTTTTGGATGAAAAAGATAAGGAAAGCAAAGCAGGGTCTTTTATTAAATGGTCTGCATGGCAATAAGTGCCTTCCACCAAATTATCTGTGTAATGAAACAAAATAGATCACTAGAGGAAGAGAAGGCTGACTTACAATAGCAAAAGAAATTTTTTAAAAGTAGAGACAGTAGTACAGTATTGCCAGCCCCACAATGTCAAAAATCATGAGACAAACTCTTAAAAATCAAGAGATTTGGTATGTAACTCATGAGATGTTATTTTTGAAGTGTGTGTGTGTGGGAGGGTTATTTGTGAAGGTGTGGGGAGCTGTGGGTATGTGCATGAGGTTTGGAGCCCAGGGAGAGGGGGTCCTTGCACACCCTGGGGGGTGTGGGGTACTGTGAGTCAGAAGTGAGGGGTAGCAGGGTTGGGGTTAGGAGCGAGGGGCGGACAGACACACAGAGAGGTTGGGTTGCGGGTTGTGTAACAGAGCTGTGGGCGCCTGGTCCAGAGGTGCGAGGGGGTGGGCAGCTCCCTGCCACTGTGTGCATCCCCAAGGGAGGCATGTGGGGCACATGCCTCCTGGATTTGTGCAAAGGGAAGAGGCGGGCTGCCCATTGCAGGCTGGGGCTCTCTGTGCCCTGCTGCCTTTGCCCTGGGAGTTGTGCAATTCCATGTGTGCCTTTTGCTGGCAAAGTTTGCCCCAGGAGCAGTGCGCTAGCCACGCTGCACGTCCCCTGCCTGCCCACCAGGCATTACTGGTAGTAGCAAGAGGAATCTTTTTTTTTGCTAAACTTAAGACCCGTGAAGATAGGAGCATGTTGAACTCATAGACAAGGTGTCTACCTATAAGTTCAATTAGCTCATTGCCATGAGGAGCTAGTGTCCTCATCTGGGTCTCCATCGCCATCAGCTCTGCCAGCTTACAAGCTTGAGGACTATAATGAATTATGCCCATGGAGAGCTTTATTATCTGCTGCTGTTGAAGAATCTTATGTTCTGCAAGCCCCGGTTATAAACACTGAAGATACTGGAGGTCAGCCAGCAAGACACATGAGGGAGTTGAGATACAGCCAAGTACCAGAAGTTGGGTTTTTCTTAAATTTGTGCACTGCAGTTCCATGAATTTCATGGAATTCACTGAGTGGTTTAATAGGATGTCCAGATAACAATCGTACGTCTTAACTGAGAAGACAAGCAAGTTTGTTTTACAAGAGGCCTCTGGGTCATCCTTATGGTCCTGTGCCCTCCAACATGTGCTAGGAGGAAATGTTGCAATAACAGTTTGATTAAGCAAACATTTGCTCAAAATAAGGTCCCTGGGAGCAAAAATAGTCAAGTTGTTATAATAATGCTGCCAAAGGCCAGGCCTGAAGAGGGCAAACATAGATTTCAGACCAGGCTTGAACAAAATGCAAACATGGGCTAACAACCCAAGAGGTCTCTACTATCGGATATAATCTGAATTAATAAATACTCCAGTGTCCAGTAGCATCAGTAACTCAGGTGGCTACCAAATAAACCCCTGCCTGTTCTGTTAGAACTCTGCAGTACGATTTATTTGGAATCAAGGAAGGTGATGATATCATTAAAAGCCACCTCATACCTGCAATCGTGCAATGGATCCAAAATCAACCAGGCAGAAGATGAAGAAAAACTGAACCAAAGGTGTTCAAGATACAGTGCTGAGGGAGCAATGTTTTGTAGGGCCGGGTGAATTTCATCCCAGGGTCCTAAAGGATCTGTCACAGGAGATCTCAGAGCCCTTGGCAATGATTTTCATGAAGTTGTGGGAAATGGGTCAGGTACCAGAGGACTGGAAAAGGGCCAGCATAGTGCCCCTCTTTAAAAAAGGTGAAAAGGAGGACCTGGGGAACTCCAGGCTGGTTAGCCTCACTTCAATACCTGGGAAGTTACTGGAGCCTATCCTAAGCAAGGCCACTTGCAAGCATCTGGAAGAGAAAAGAGTGATCAGAAGCAGCCAGCATGGATGTATGAAAAACAAATGAGGTCAAATAAACTTGACTTCCTTTGAGAAAGCAACTACTTGGGTAGATGAAGGGAATGCTGTGGATATAGTATATCTCGAGTAAGGCACAACCTTCTCATAAAAAAATTGGAGAACCTGCAGGCTAGATAAAACTACTACAATGTGGATAGATAACTGACTCAATAGCCATATTAATGGGTCCATATCAAAATGGCAAGAGGTTTTGAGTGGAGTCCCACAGGGTTCTGTCCCAGGCCCAATGCTGTTCAACCTGTTTATTAACCTTTTGGATGCTGGCACAGAAAGCTCCCCGGGCAAGTTTGCAGATGACATGAATCTAGGAAGGATTGTGAACATGTTGGAGGATGTGAACACAATTCAGAAGGATCTTGACAGATTGGGAAGTTGGGCTAGAGATAACAGGATGAAGTTCAATATGGACAAATTTAAGATGCTGCACCTTGGGAGGAATAATCAAAAACAAATATAAAATGGGTCACACCTGGCTGGATGGCAACACTATGGAAAAGGACTTGGGAGACCACCGACTCTATATGAGTCTGTAATGTGATGCAGCCATACAGAAGGCGAACGCAGTTTTGGGATGCATCAACAGAAGCACTAGGTGCAATACACGGGAGGGGATAGTGCCTCTCTACTTGGGACTGGTTAGCCTCAGCTGGAGTACTGTGTGCAGTTCTGGGCTCCACGTTTTAAAAAGGATGTGGAGAAGTTAGAGAGGGTTAAGAGGCGGGCAACAAAGATGATCAAGGGCTTAGAAGGCAAGTCATACAATGAGAGGCTGAAGGAGCTTGATATGTTCAGCTTGTGGAAAAGGTACTTAAGAGGGGACATAATAGCAATGCTGCAAGCATCCTATTTGCCTCTTTTAATGCTACTGTGTTAACTTGTAACCTGGTGTTTTTTATCCTATGAGGGCTATATCAGCCTCTGCAGCTTTGATTGGAAGCCTAACATAAGGAAGAGAGGCTGTGAGAGACCCTTTTCTTCCCAGACTCAAGTAAGATGGATCTAGAGGAAGGGCAGTCCTGCCTCATAGAGAACAAAGGTAAAATTGAATACCCAGGTAGAACACTCAGTTGGAACATCACACACACACACACACACACGTTCCAACTGAGTGTTCTACCTACGGGTGTGTGTGTGTATTTCTGATCAGGTTTAATATTACATGGCAAAGTGAAATTGTCCTACATCTATATATAGATATAGATAGAAATTGTAGAACATAGTGAAATTGTCCTATATGTATAGGACAATTTCACTTTGCCATGTAATATTAAACCTGAATCAGAAAATAAAGAACCAGATATAGTAATTGACTGGTTTAGGGCAGTTAACCTAATTACTTTGTTGGAAGAAACTCTCCAAACACAGAGCCAGTCTGAGGATGAGGTAACCTTTATTAACCCTGGCAATAAGTAGAGTAAATCTGTTCACATTCATAATTTCCAGTTTACTTATTAGAACACTTCCTCTACTGTGTGAAAGATGTGGCTTGAGTCTAGTAAGCCAAGACATGGAGTAGAGGAACTCTACTAACTAACTAATGCTTAGAGTGTTGGTTACGAATTGGGTCAGACTGAACAACTTCCTTCATGACATGTAAAAGAAAATGGATGGAGAATGCCTTGTTTGGTACAACACTGATTGCCACAGTAGTCTTTACCCATTTTCCATATTCATGATAGATACTAGCAGAAATGCCCTTCAAATGTGATCTCCATCAAAAAAGTTTGAGCAAGTGTTTTTTTTTTCTCTGACTTGGATGAGATCAATGGATAGAGCATCAGTTTGATATCTGATATATTTACTTTAGGGGGACTATTTTCTTCATAGGCAAAGGAAAAAATGTTAATCTAATAGTTCTTTTCCACATCTGCAGCAGTGAAGGCCTTGAAAGTTCTGTGCAATATAGAAAGAGGTTGGCTTTCTTTTTGTATCTGCTACATTATATTTTGCAACTCAAGCAGCCAATTCTGTCTTATGATGGATCAGATCAAAGGAATGGTATGAGCAACCCAAGCCATTCAATGAACATGAGGCAGGCCTCCAAAATTATAATTCTGGCTTACAAATCACAGGATTTTTTTAAAACAACAATTTTTCATTTGCCTTTTGGTGATTGATCCTTCAGGATTCATGTTTTCCAGCATTTTTATGCAATCGGAAGAAGTGTAAACTTAACTTTTTTTTAAATGAAAGGGGAGATTTGTACTTAATCACCCTGGAGCTGGCACTTTAAAAACCTCTAAAATTGTAAGATGGCAACACTGGAAGTCCCTGAGCACATACAACTGCTGTATGAGACTTTCATGTAACCACTTTATCATCTCCCTCCTACAACCAACAGCGAAGCTAGTGGACTAGTGTATTTTTCTGATATTTTATCTTCATTACAGAGGGCTTCACAAGAATCTTATTTCTTTGCAAAATTTGCTGTTTATCTTTGCATAAACTGACATCTGTTGTGACTCTGTCAGGAAGATGCCTTTGGTGTAGTCTGAAATAGCAAGAGAAAATTTGCTAGAAAATGTTTCTATCTATTTCTGGGCATTGTGAGTCTAAGACCGTGCCACTGTTGTGTCATCAATTGGTGCTCTCTGCTGACAAGCTGCATCATTTCAGAATTGGAGAGGAGGCTGTGGGTGTTCATGAAAGTAATAAGAACAAGGTGTAGTGATCCCCCCACCTATGGGCGTAATTCAGCATAAGACATTTCCATCTCCAGGGGGAGATAGAGTTAAGTATAGTAAGTGGCGCCGAGGCTAAGGAGAGAGAGAGAGAGACAGAGAGAGAGTCAGTGTGATGAAACAAGCAGCATTTCCCAATGGAGGGGAAATTGAGAGATTTGTGATCAGTACTTGACTTGACTGTTAATGGTCCAAGGTAATACTACAAATATGTGACCCCTTTATTTGTCCTCCTTTTGCTGGTCTATGTAAAGTGCTTTCAGATTTGGTGAGAACAGAGGGAGTGAGTGAGGCCCCTGTGAGAGAGGGGCTGTCTGTATGTGGTCCGTAATTGGGCAGTATGGAAAAGGCCTAACTATGGCCGAGTTTGGCCCGGACTTGATCTGGAGCCCATGAGAACTTCTGATGACATCTGTGAGGCATGGGCCATGGTGTAGGGGAGGTATGGAGCTGTGGATAGTGCCCCCTGGCATCAAGGTAGTGTAAGGACAGCCTCCCACTTACTAAATAAGGTTTACATTCAAGTCATGGCAGGCGAGTCAGGGCAGACAGCCCTAGCAAGGTGGGCAGCTCATTGCCATGAGGGGCTAGTGTCCTCAGCTGGCTTGTGATCTGGCCTTGTGATCTGGCTTTGAGTTTGCCCTCAATCACACATTGAGAAATGTAAAGTACTCCACCTGGGGACAAACAATCCTCTACATACCTACAGGCTTGGCAATGCTGATCTGACCAGCACTATGAATGAAAGAGACCTGGGGGTAATAATAGACCACAGTATGAACATGAGCCAGTAATGCGATGCTGTAGCCAGCAGGGCAAATAATACTCTGGTGTGCATCAATCAATGCATCCCCAGCAAAACCAAGGAAGTGATTCTTCCCCTCTACTCAGCATTGGTGAGACCACAGCTGGAGTACTCCATCCAGTTCTGGGCACCACACTTCAACAAGTACATGGAAATCTTGAGAGGGTCCAGAGAAGGGCCACCCGTATGATGAGATACTTGCATGGCAAGCTATACAAGGAAAGGCTGAGGGACCTGGGACTCTTCAGCCTGAAAAAGAGAAGGCTGAGAGGGGACTTGGTAGCAGCTTACTGCTACATCAGGGGCATACATCAAAGGCTCAGTGAACAACTGTTCACCAGGGTGCCCTTGGGGAAAACCAGGAGTAATGGCCACAAACCCCTGGAAGACCGTTTCAGGCTCAGTATTAGGAAAAACATCTTCACAGCTAGGCTGTCCAGACTGTGGAATAAGCTCCCTCCAGAGGTGGTGCAATCACCTACCCTGGAAATCTTCAAGAGGAGGCTGGATGGTCACCTTCCTGGGGTTACCTGACCCCAGTTGTCTTTCCTGCTTGGTGCAGGAGGGCTCAACCCAATGAACTTCTGAGGCCCCTTCCAGCCTCACAATCTATGAATCAGTGCAGTAGAAATGCTACATACTGTCACTGCTTGCTCAATGCAGGGCACAATTCTAAGCTGCATCCAAATGAAACACCTTCTGCCAGGTTATCCTGAAACTGCATCCTTGACAGAACTATGCTGAATGAGGCAATCTGAAGTCTAGCCTGGTTTGCAGTGGTGTTGGAAGAAATTCTGTATGTCATCATGTGGAGGAGGAGGTCAGATTTTATATAGGTACCATTATCAATTCATAGAAAAGTCCTCAGGATCCACCTGCGCTTTGTATATTATGGCGGAGCATTGAGCAAATGACCCAAATTTTGGAGAGCGGGGGAGGGTGGAGAAGTCAATTTTGCTTATCACTGTCTGTCAGGAGTGGGATTGAAATGAGGAGGAAGGTAAGGAAAGAAGAGAATTGAGGAAAAGAAATGAAAAAAATAAATGTAGCATCTGTGCTACAGGAAGTGTCCCCTTGTGCCCACTCTTGTAGTATTTTTTGTATCCGCCATGCCTAGGCAGAGGGGGAAAACCCACTCTTTAAAGCACATGGCAAAATGACAGGAAAAGAAAGGGTTGGAAATTCCTACTAGTTTTGCAGCTCTCAAGATAGTTCCAAATGTTTACAAGCTCCCCCCCACCCCCCACTACAAATCCCCATGGCTCCTACCTGGGAAGTGCCATGCTTCTAGGACTGCCATTTTTAGAAAAACAGAGAAATCAGAAGTCCTGATCCCATGGCATTTTTCACAAGCATCTGGGCTGTTAACTTCAGCATCTTGGCCAAAGTCCAGCTTGAGTAATTATGTTCTGCCTCCCTCAAATTCTTCCTGGAATTACCTAAGGTTACATAGACAGCCACTGGCAGAGCAGGAAAGAGACCCTCCCTCTCCCAGGCCCCCACTTTAATTATTATACGCTTCTTCCCTTCAAAAAACCACAGAACCCCTTGGCTCACCTCAATGTGGGCTGTCCAGTGCCCCATGAAGCAATGAGATAAGAAAATTAGATCTGAAAAAGAATCCCTTGAACCGCTGTCATTCTGTTTTGAAGTGTGATGCAATCCCCCTTTCCCTTTGATAGCTGTGTGGCTGGTATTTTTAACTGACAGTGGCTCTTTTCTTTTTCTTGTTTGCATTTTGGAGCCAGTGTGGCACAGCTAGTTCATGAAGGAAATTACATTTATTACTTTTTCCCAGCAAATGCGCTCTCTCTGTTGTGCCATTTTGTGTGGTGCAGGGCAGATGCAAGTCAGCCAGCCTGTTTTCCTAATTTCATTTGGAAGGATCAGAAGACACCACGCTGGTCTCACAGGCTGGGGGCTTGGTGCTAGGAATAAAAGCCTCAGCAGGGTTCTGTGTTGATGGAATCTGTGGCATCGCCCCAAATGCTAGTTCTCCATAAAAAATCTCAAGGACAAAGTGTATCCTTCAAAAAAAAAAAAATCATAGCAACAATGGCCCCAGAAAGAAGGGCTCTGCCCTCAGGGCAGTTATGCAACTGTTATTTCAGAGTGACTTAAGTCTGAGCTGCTTATGTCTCTGTTGCCTTCCTGTTGTGCATATCAATGCTGATAAAAGCCAAGACTTAGGAAACTTTTGATAAACAAGAAAAATGCTTTCTGTGCCACATCTGTCCAGTCTCCCTTGCAAAGGTGCACAGATCTAATTCTCTGGCCTCTAATCCTATAGGTCTCTGTATTAATTTCTTCCAATGCTTTTGTGCCCATTTCTTTTTAGATTCAGTTAGCCTTTGGGGGTCCAGCTGAAAAAGGTTTATATTTTGTTTAATAAGCCAAACTGGAGAGAATTTGGAAGGAAGTGAAGGTGTGTAAACCCGGGCTTTAGGGCTGGCTTCCTGTTTTTGGTAACACTTTATATGCTTGATTTCACTTTGCTTGTACAGCCATTTATTTATTCATTCATTTATTTTGCAGTAAAATAATAAGCAGATGGCTCCTCTCTCTACTCTTTCTCCTTTCATCATGAGTAAGAGGGTAGGAGGAAATAGGATGATTATACGTAGTGCGGGTAGAGTTGGAAAGATTCAAATATTTGGGTTAGAAGCTTATTTTAAGTCACTGTATGTATGGGTGAAGGCTTTTAGGGAGATTACTAGTATTTCATTCAGAAATGCTCTCAGAACAAGTTCTGTTACAGTATTTTTGATACTGTAAATTTATGGTCTTATCTGGAACCAGGTAATGCATGAAAATGACTGGTTTAAAAAAGACAAATTAAAAAAAAACCCAGCTTGGACATGCCATACTCTTAAAATGTTGTATTTCAGGAGAAAAGTTTTGGTCATTTCTTAGTGTATCCAGACCGATTCATTCACATGCAAATGTAACAGCACAGGAAGAGGCACAGATCAATGGTGTCAGTTTGAGAGACAGAAGAAAGTAAAAGGTTGCAATAAATTTGAGCCAGAAGGAATACTGAAATCATGATGCATGCATGGAAACTAAATTGCAGCGGAGTGGATTTCAGTCAAATCTCATGAAGACCTTCCTTACTTTAAGAATGGTAGGACAGTAGAACAAGTTGCCCAGGATGCTGGAGAAGAAGAGGCTGGATAGATATCTCTCTGGGAGTAGTGAATCCTCCATCTGGCCCTGGGGAGTTACACTCGGTGGCCCTGATGTCCATTCCAACCATATGATTCAAAGACTCCAAGTGTGACAGAGAGCAGTGAGAGGTCTTGGCCCAAGATTCTTGGTGCACTGGGAAAGCCATGTAGCTTTGTAATATTAAAGTGAATTTAAAGGTGATTTGCATTAACTTTTTAAAGCCTGGGCTTGTTTCATATTAAAATTGTGCCTGATATTCCTATATAAAACTAACTTTGTCTCCACAACCTGCTTCTAAAAATCAGCCAAGAAAGTAATTTTGGCCTTGTACTTGGTTGTCTAGTCTTGGAACCAAAGACAAACTTTTCTACAACATCTGAAGTGAATTGGGAAAATAGGTCCTGAATTACGAAGATCTAAAACTAGACGTATTCACCATACATCAAAAAGTCTCCCTCAGGCCCACTTGAATGTTGGAAAAATCAAAAAGCAGAAAATAAATCTCTTGATTGAGATCTTCCCATGTGCTCAAATAATTTATTTGTACCTACACCCTTTACTATTCTTTAAAGAATACTTTCAAATGGGGCATACTTAACAGTTTCCCATCAGATGCTCTGCTAATATGACACAACATACACAGAATACTCTTTTGTTCAACACAGAGGCTGTGAAGAGCCATTTGCACACACGTACATGTGTTGGCATGTGAGTCTGTGCACTGCATGTGTGATTGTGTTTGTTGCTTTCAGGTGTGTCCAGCTGTGCCATTTATCTGCCTGAGCCAGTGTGCGAATGGGTTACAGCTGTGAACACAGTATATCATACTGTTTGTTCACTCTGGCAGTTGGTAATTAGCAGCTCTCTCCCTGCTGGCATGGGTTTCAGCAGCAAATTTGTTTGATTAAAAAGCACCAGATTAGGATCTGGTGGGAGGCCACAGATTGATTTTAGGTAAAAGAGGTCCTGTTTGCTGGAAGGCGAGAAGGGGAAAAGAATGAAATCTGCAGATGGAAGAATGAATGCCTGCTGTTTTGTAGGGTGAGGGCAGGAGGAGCTGGCTGCCAAACCCTGGGCTTGGCAGAGTGGCACACAGACAGGTAAAGAGGATGAAGCAAGCATGTGTGCATATTCAGGTGTGTGCACATGTATGTGTGTGTGTGTGTGTGTATACTTGAGCCTGTGTGCATATACATCTGGTGTGTATATGTTTGAGTCTGTGTGTGCACACATCAGTGAAAGGCCATGGCCTACATTTTTAAAAGTGACCTTAAAGCAACTATGCAAAACTCTTGGGGTACAGGTGATACCTTTTCTTAGACTAAATAAGAAGTTGTAATTTTTTTTTCTTTACAAGCTTTTGGGTCTAAATACCTTTCTTCAGGCAAAGGAGAATTCAAAGATTGTAAATTTCTCACAGGTAGAAAAAAAAACTTCATCTTGCACAGGGGAAATGAAAACTAAAAGCAGCTAGATTTTTCAGCAAACACTGAACATGTGGAAGTCATGTGAAACACTGAACACCTGAAAATTAGAGCCCTTCAGGTGGTTAAAGTTGGGCCCACAGAAATTGGAGTGCTCATAATTAGTAGCCTCCTACAAATGTATGCCCAAGTATATGCAGGTAGAAGGGATGGTGGATCCTGCATCTGTGGATTAGATGATCACTGAGGCACTTTCTAAACCTATAAATCTATGGAAGATGGCTGGTCATCTCTAAGGCCATTTATATGTGGCAGGCTTGCTGGTGGCAGGCTGGGTTGATGATTTGAGCCAAATGGCTCTGGTTGATTAATGGGGGCATTCCCCTTCCCCACCAGTCAGAAGAAGGCAGGAGAGAGGCGTGCCCTGCACTGACCTAGGGGTGAGGTGAAAAAGAGGACCTGAGGGGGAACTACATTTCAGGCTTTTCCATTGGTCTGTTTCCAATCTGGGGGCAGAGCCTCAAGTAGGAATACAAGCCCACGTGCCAAGCACATAGGCAGCTTCTATGAGGGATGATGAAAAAGCACTGCCGAAGAGCTGGTGGAGCTGACCAGTGAGGCAGAGCAGTTGCCCCAGAAATGCCCTGAAGATGCCTCCATTGAGCAGGAAGCACCGAGCAGCTGCATCCCTGCCCTGCCATGGAGGGAGCTGGGGCATCAGTGCACAGAGAGTCCGGAAACCGGATGGGACCTTGGCGGCTGCATGAAGCATTGTGGGTTCCCAACCCTGCACGAGGCAGGAGCTCTCAGTGCACAGATTGGTACACAGGGCTGGTGAAGCTACCTGCATACTGACCGGAAGGCCATAGAGGATCAAGGCCCGTGCTTGAGTTCAAGGTTAATAAGAGTTCTTGTCATTGTAAACCTATATTTGTAAATACTGTGCGTGTGTGTAAATATATGTTTATAAGTTTGATATAATTTTGAACAATTAAACCTGTAAACAGTTAAGTATCAGGGTGTCCTTGGGCTCTGCTCTGCTCTGTAGGGAAAGGAGGTGAGCTGGCCTGCAGCTAGGCAGTCACACTCCCGCAGCATACACACACCCACTGACATCTCTTCAATTGAAGAGGGGGTACCAGCCACGTACCACCCAGGTTACATTTACATTAAGCGTATACATTGTCTACTTTGCAAAGTGTTCAGTGTGGATGCTGTGATCCAGGGCAGGGGTGCAGCAGTGCAGTTACATCCCAGTTTCAAAAAAATGTGTTGCATTATAAGTAGTAATATGGCACACCATCTGCATCCCCTCCCCCTTTTCAAAATCCTAGATTTTCCCATGGATGCTGCTATCCTGGCAAAGCTGTGCTTTTTGCCAGTATGGTAAAGCCCCCACACTCTCCCAGCCAAATGAGCTGAATTTGAACTGAGAACGCACACTTTTGATAGTGAGATTGCCTCTACTAGGGGTTTCTGATAGCCCAACTGTGTTGATCAGGAATCATACCTTCTCTCTGTCCTGGCCCACACAACAATAACAGCAAAAGCATGCAGTGCAGTGATAACTTGAACCTCTAAAAAGAATATCAAATAGGGCTTCCTTATTTTTTTTCCCTTTGAGACTCATGGATGTTGACTGCATGTCATCTGGAGGGGTCAGGAGGGTATCTAGGGTTTCCCAACCCATTCAGTTTTTATCTATATACTATTAAGCAGCTCCTTCCCTCTTACACTAGGACACAGGCTTCCTTGTCTTCTTCCATGAAGACAGAAGCTTGAGAACATTACAGGTTCTAATTGTTCTAGGCAGACCCAGTTATCATCTGTCTGGCCTGCCTGGGTGCTAGAAGGCCTATTGAAACTTCTGACCATGCAAGAGGAAAAATGTGCTTCTGTATATATCTCTCAACTAGAAATTAATTTTAGTATTTGGATTTGAATAGTTTTCATTCATTTATAATGGAAGATATGCGCCCTGATCCTTATGCACCAGAGTTGTTTGAAGTCCTGAGTACTGGAAGAGGCAATGACAAGTTAGGATGTTTCTCCTTTAAGAGAATTCGAAAGATTTGATACTATCTGAGAACCTATTACTAAAGCCCTGGGTTCACTGCTGCAAGTTTGGATTTAATTCTTTGTCAAGAATTATGTCACTGTTACGTCAATGCGGGAGTGTCCAGATTATTTTGCAGCTTCAGGAAACTTAAAAATGAAAGGCTTTATTGAATTAAATATGGAAATAAATAACTCAATCCATGTCATATCCTTTGTTAATTTAATGTGCTGTCAAATGTTGCACTGAAACACAAAATCACACTACGGTAGTGGCGCTCAGTCTTTTGGCACCGTGGGCTGGATGAATGGTGCAGGGCCAATCTGCAGACCAGTTTGTATCCTGTGCACTTGGATCGAGCCCCACACCACCCTAATCACTAGATCTAGCACACAGGACCACACTATTCCACAGATCTGGAAATGTGGAAGAAAGGGAGCAGTAATTAATGCTGCCACTGCTCCCCCGCGATCACATTTTTGGACCCGTGGTGACACTTGTGGGCCAGATGATGTGGCTGCATTGGGCCACAGGGTTAAGCACCCCTGCACTATGAAAATTGCTAGGAAAATGTTAGAGCAGTAATTCTCAACCAATTCTAGTACCTGGAAAACAGATATTTTTGGTTGAATACAATTAGCTGGATGCTTTTGGTGAAATGATTGACAGTAGAACAGTTAATGTAGACATCTAAGATATTATGATTGTGTATATATATGTTGCAGAAGTGTTCTCATGAGAACATCATCAGTGACAGAGGCAGTTCACATATCGGGCTAAAAATAGACCTTAAATTTTGGGTTTGGACATAAGTTGACAATTTCTGCCAGAAGATCTGGCCATAGAAATCAGTCTATAGCTGTGCTATAGTTGTGACCAAACACAAGCGCATGGCTGTAGACAGCTTCAAAACTGGCCGATCAGGTGAAAATCTGATCCCTCATTGCATGAGGTATCACATAAAGATGTTTCAAATTGTAGTGTCTTGTAACTTGTGTCTGTTAGGCTCACAGTCTGTCCCTGTTTTCAGAATGGGAAAGGGGAAAAGGAGCTGAGGGAGTTCAGTCTGAGGGTTTTTCAACCCCCCCCCCGAAGGGTGGGGCAGGTGTATTTGGGCCCTTCCCCCCTGAATTGGGGCAGGGGGGCTTCAATTCACTCACCCCATCCTCCAGCACTAGTTGGGGAGCCCCAAGAATGAGCTCCCTCTGCTGCCTTTCTCCCCTCCCATTCTGAAAACTGGGAGCACTGGCAGAGAGCCTGGCCATTGCAATAGGAATCTGGCTGCAGGCTCTGAGCCAGCAGCTAAATTCTTCTCCCCCTTGGAACCAGCAGTGAACTTCTGTCTGGTCTGGGGGAGCTCAGAACACAATATGAGTTACAAGTGGGAGCTGCACTCCTGTCTGCACTGTAATCTGGGGCTGATTTGACTCATAATAATATAAAACAGGTGCAGGAAAGTCATTTATACACACAGCTTGAATGACAACTGGGTTATAGGTTGTAGCTGTGTTGGTCTACAGACAGGGTTCTTTGGGTAAATCTGATATCTTTTATTGCAGTGGTTCCCAACTTTTTTTCTCTTGCAGTACAGGGTGTATGGAGCTGGCTGCCTCCCTCCAGGGACTTCCCTGCCCCCCCCAGCTTTAACCCCACATGTGACTGCTGGCAGTGGAAGCCACTTGCCCAGGCAGAGAGACAGCGGTCTGAGCAGGGGGCTCATGCCATGACTCGGCAGCCAACCCTTCGCGGCCCAGTACCGGGAACCTCTGTTTTATCAGACCAACTCAAATAGTTGGAAAAATTCCCCTTTGCAAGCTTTTTCCAACTATTTGAGTTGGTCTAATAAAAGATAGCTTGAATGACAATTAATTTGACTTAACTGGTCCCAGCAGTGTTATAGGTACTTAATGTGGGACAATAGGTTTGATCTGTAAAGTTCCCAGGATAAAAGGCTTTGTCTCAGGAGAAATTCAAGGTCTGTATTTAGCCCTAGGAGCCATGGTTTCAGGCTGTCCTCTGAGTTAGGCAGACTGCTGCTTGCATTCAGTCATGTTGGTAAGGTTTGCTTTGCAAGCAAAAAGAATTAAATATGAATTATTTTATCAGAAGCTGAATGCAGTGGTAAATTTTGCTTTGTTAAACTGTGGAATGGAAGGGTGCCTCACTTCTGTTACATAGTATGGGAAATTAATTTACTGCAGGAAAAAGAAATGAAATGTTTAACAACAGTGTCAGTGGGATTGCAATGAAAAACTCAACCTGGCTAAATCTCAACAGGGAAAAATGGCCGCAGAAACTAGCATAGTAAAGTAGGAAAACAAATAAGCAATAAGCACAAGGTTTTTAAAAATATAAACTGTCTGGTAAAGAGGCTTGGCATGTCTGTAATAATGAGCAATTATGAGTTAAAAGGTACTTAGAGGAGCCCAATGTCAATTTTAAAGACTTTTTCAGTTTCTTTAAAAAGGGTCCTATAGGTATAGCTTCATAGGAAGAGACATGTGAAGGGGGAAAGAATGCTATGAAAAAGAGAGAGTGGAGACATTTCATGTGGCAGAGCTTTTAGTTTCTTGATTATTATGGGACCTACTCACTAAGTGATGGCTCTTTCATCTGCCTTCTATGGGAGCTTTGTCAGGCCTTAACAATGAATGCTGAGTACCTGATGGGGTACACCCTTGATAAGGTACCACAAAATGAGTGGTACATATTTCTTTCCTTATCTTTGAAAATGTCAGAGGAGAAGCTCCAATGTCAGCCTGGTCCTCAGGAATCACTCGGCTGGTGGGTGTAGATGTGGTCAACAATGTTAGAATCAATAGGAAATGCAGAATAGTAGGAGACTTTTCAATTCTGCACTTTATCCTGTGCCAAACCAAAAGAATGAACAGGAACTTTTAATGTCTGTTTTTAGTAGAATCAGAGCAAATTCCCCAGATGCTTGCAAACTATTTCCAGATTTCAAGGATTGTTGTTTTATTTTATTTGTAGCAGGCTTGCCTTTTGAAACTTGGGTTGAGTCCCAGGCTTGAAATCTTCCTGTTGTGATTGGTGGAGTCCATCCACCAATCAGGAGGCAGCAAGAGGAGTTAAGTCACGCCCCTTTCCTGAGGGGAGGGGGAGAGGAGTTCCCAGTTGACAGCTGGCAGGCGTCCTGGCCTCAGCAGGGGCTAGCAGGCCTGCAGCTTTCACCCTGCTGCGCGTTAACACACACAGTGTCACCCATGTCATGAGTTTTCCTTGTCTGCAGCTTAAGGTGCAGTTTCCCCCAAACCCCTGCACCCATCTCCTTGAAACTTGGCAGGCGTTGTGGCATCAGCAGGGGCTAGCATTCCTGTAGTTTTGACCCCTGCTATGGCTTAACACACACACGGACATAGATTTCATAGACATTAGGGCTGGAAGGGACCTCGGAAGATCATCGAGTCCAGCCCCCTGCCCAAAGGGCAGGAAGTCAGCTGGGTTCATAGGATCCCAGCAAGATGAGCATCCAGTTTGCTCTTGAAGGTGTGCAATGTAGGCGCTTGAACCACCTCTGGTGGCAGGCTGTTCCAGACCTTGGGGGCTCGGACAGTAAAGAAATTCTTCCTTATGTCCAGCCTGAAACGGTCTTGTAGTAGTTTGTGACCATTCGACCTAGTTGTCATCCCTTGGGGCGCTCTGGTGAACAAACGTTGCCCCAGATACTGGTGGTCACCCCTGATAAACTTATAGGTGGCCATCAGATCACCCCTGAGCCTGCGCTTTTCCAGGCTAAAGAGCCCCAGGGCTCTCAGCCTGTCATCGTAGGGTCTGCTTCCCTGACCTCTGATCATGCGCGTGGCTCTTCTCTGGACTCTCTCAAGCTTCTCCACATCCTTTTTGAATTGTGGAGCCCAAAACTGGACGCAGTACTCCAGCTGCGGCCTCACTAAGGCCGAGTACAGGGGGAGAATGACGTCCTGGGATTTGCTTGAGAAGCATCTATGGATGCAAGCCAGCGTTTTGGTCACTTTACTAGCCGCAGCATTGCACTGCAGGCTCATGTTCATCTTGTGGTCAATAATGACCCCCAAGTCTCTTTCTTGCATAGTGCTAGCCAACATAGCACTGCCGAGCCTATAAGGACGCTGCGGGTTTTTCTTCCCAAGGTGGAGAACCTTGCGTTTATTGGCATTGAACACCATCAGATTCTCGTCCGCCCACTTGCTGAGACTGTCCAGGTCAGCCTGGATCACCTGCCTGTCTTCTGGTGTGGATGCTTTGCCCCAAAGTTTGGTGTCATCGGCGAACTTGGCCAGTCCGCTTCTGACTCCAGTGTCCACATCATTAATGAAGATGTTGAACAGTATGGGTCCAAGGACAGAGCCTTGGGGGACCACACTGGTCACAGGACACCACGATGAGTGACTTCCATCAATTACTACCCTCTGGGTCCGACCCCGGAGCCAGTTTTCCAGCCAGTGAATCGTGGAGGACCCAAGGCGACAATTGGCCAGTTTCTCTAAGAGGTGATTATGGGAAACCAGGTCAAAGGCTTTTTTGAAGTCAAGATATATGACATCAATCTCTTCTCCCTTGTCCAGGTGATAGGTCACCTGGTCGTAGAAGGAAATGAGATTGGTCAAGCAAGACCTACCCGCAACAAACCCGTGCTGGCTATCCCTTAAGATGTTGGCGTCGGCCAGTCCATTAAGGATGGCCTCTTTAATAAACTTTTCTAAGGTCTTCCCCGGGATAGAAGTCAGGCTAATGGGCCTATAGTTAGCCGGATCCACTTTCCTCCCTTTCTTGAAGATAGGCACCACATTGGCCTTCTTCCAGTCTTCGGGCACTACACCAGAGCACCAAGAGTTTTCAAAGATCCATGCTAGAGGCTGGGCTTTGATGCTCGCCAGCTCCTTGAGTACCCTGGGGTGAAGTTTGTCAGGGCCGGCTGACTTGAGGGTATCCAGCTTCTCAAGATGTTCTTTCACGAAGTCAGCATCAATGGAGGGCAGGGGATCACCCTCACCTGGACTTCCCTGTCCCGTAGCAGGCATGGGCGTCCCATGGGGCTGATGAAAGACCGACGCAAAGTACCTATTTAATAGGTTGGCTTTTTCCTGGGCGTCAGTTGCCCCATCTGGTTCAGCAGGGGTCCAATGTTGCCCAATGTTGCCCCTGCTTTTCCTCCGGCTCCCCACATATCTGAAAAAGAACTTTTTATTGTCCTTGATGCTCAAAGCTAGTTGGAGTTCAGTTGCAGCCTTGGCTTTCCTGGTCTGCTCCCTACAGGACCGGACCAGTGCAGAATAATCCTCATGAGTTTTGCTTTTAAGACTTTGGGGTGCAGTTTCCCCAAACCCCTGCACCTATCTCCATGAAACTTGACAGGCCAGCAAATTTTATTCAAATCAGGCCAGAAATGACAAAGTTATAGACTGTTTTGACCTTCCCCGTTATATCCTATGGGCGAAACGTAGGAATGGTTTCGCTGTTTCGACCCTGTTTTGACAGAATGGAATGAAATAGCTGTTTCGAATTGAAACAAAATTCGAAACAAAACACTGTTCCGTTGAAACGCAAGTCGAAATGGAACGCTGCCGTTTCACACAGCCCTAAAGAAAAGGTCTTTTTTCATTTCTATTGTCCTCTCTGAAAGCAATTCATACCATGAAGATAGCATTTCTTGTACCTTGATTTTCAACAAAACCACAATTGAACTTTTGCAATCTCCGGTCTTATTTTACTTCTAGCTCTCACTGTTATCATCTTCGTTACATGTCTCATTAAACCAATGGTTTGATGGAGTTCACATTCAGTGGCTCCAGGTCTTTTGGGGAGTGCAATAAAGATCAATTTACTGAGGACCTCAGGTATTTCTCCACTTTCATAAATCTCATTGATAACAGTTGCTAGCTTTTCCATACCAAACTCTTCCAAACATTTTATTTGTTCTACTGCAATTTCATCTGGTCCTGTAGCTTTATTGGTTTTCATTTGGTTGATAACTGTTCATACTTCTGATTTAAGAATTTTCAAACTGTCCACGCTCATCCTCCTGCTCAGTGCAAACAATTATGATGTCATAGGGATCATGGAGACCTGGTGGGACTCCACCCATGACTGGACCACGGGGATAGATGGCTATACCCTGTACAGGAGGGATCGTGTAGAGAAAAGGGGCGGGGGTGTAGCTCTCTATGTTAAGGAAAGCTACGCGTCCCTGCAAGCCTATATTGGCGACCAGGGTGGACGGCTGGAGACCCTCTGGGTTAAAATCCGTGGGGAACACGGCACAGGGGACTCAATGGTGGGAGTCTATTACAGACCTCCCACTCAAAGTCCTGGGCTAGACCAGGAGTTTGTCCAGGAACTGGCTGAGGCAGCTTGCTCCAGGACCATGGTTGTCATGGGTGACTTCAATTACCCAGACATCTCGTGGGAGGATTGCTCAGCAAAATCTGAGCGGTCGCAGAGCTTCCTCTCGTGCATGGATGACCTCTACCTGACTCAAGAAGTCTATGGGCCAACAAGAGGCAAAGCGCTGCTCGACCTGGTGCTGGCTACTGGGGAGGACCTAGTCGGCAACCTAGTGATCGATGGGAAGCTGGGTGACAGCGACCACGAGCTGATCACCTTCACCATCCGCCGAAAAGCTGGCAAGTCAGTCAGCAACACGGAAGTCCTTGACTTCAGGAAAGCCGACTTTGACAAGCTCAGGAGGCTTGTCAGTGAGGCCCTAAGGGACTGTGACCACAGGGAGAGGGGAGTTCAAGAAGAGTGGTTGCTCCTCAAGGGAGCGATCCTCAATGCACAAACTAAGTCTATTCCATCTCAGAGGAAAGGCAGCAAGAGGGCACAGCAGCCCCCCTGGCTCTCCAGGGACCTAGCAGACCTCCTGAGGCTAAAAAGAAAGGCCTACAAAGGATGGAGGATGGGAGTCACCTCCAAGGAGGATTATTCTGCACTGGTCCGGTCCTGTAGGGAGCAGACCAGGAAAGCCAAGGCTGCAACTGAACTCCAGCTAGCTTTGAGCATCAAGGACAATAAAAAGTCCTTTTTCAGATATGTGGGGAGCCGGAAGAAAAGCAGGGGCAACGTTGGACCCCTGCTGAACCAGATGGGGCAACTGACAACTGACGCCCAGGAAAAAGCCAACCTATTAAATAGGTACTTTGCGTCGGTCTTTCATCAGCCCCATGGGACGCCCATGCCCGCTACAGGGCCGGGAAGTCCGGGTGAGGGTGATCCCCTGCCCTCCATTAATGCTGACTTTGTGAATGAACATCTTGAGAAGCTGGATACCCTCAAGTCAGCCGGCCCTGACAATCTTCACCCCAGGGTACCCAAGGAGCTGGCGAGCATCATAGCCCAGCCTCTAGCGCGGATCTTTGAAAACTCTTGGTGCTCTGGTGTAGTGCCCGAAGACTGGAAGAAGGCCAATGTGGTGCCTATCTTCAAGAAAGGGAGGAAAGTGGATCCGGCTAACTATAGGCCCATCAGCCTGACTTCTATCCCGGGGAAGATCTTAGAAAAGTTTATTAAGGAGGCTATCCTTAATGGACTGGCCGACGCCAACATCTTAAGGGATAGCCAGCACGGGTTTGTTGCGGGTAGGTCTTGCTTGACCAATCTCATTTCCTTCTACGACCAGGTGACCTATCACCTGGACAAGGGAGAAGGGATTGATGTCATATATCTTGACTTCAAAAAAGCCTTCGATCTGGTGTCCCATGATCGTCTCTTGGAGAAACTGGCCAATTGTCGCCTTGGGTCCCCCACGATCCACTGGCTGGAAAATTGGCTCCGGGGTCGGACCCAGAGGGTAGTAATTGATGGAAGTCACTCATCGTGGTGTCCTGTGACCAGTGGGGTCCCCCAGGGCTCTGTCCTTGGACCCATACTGTTCAACATCTTCATTAATGATGTGGACACTGGAGTCAGAAGCGGACTGGCCAAGTTTGCTGATGACACCAAACTTTGGGGCAAAGCATCCACACCAGAAGACAGGGGGGTGATCCAGGCTGACCTGGACAGGCTCAGCAAGTGGGCGGATGAGAATCTGATGGTGTTCAACGCCGATAAATGCAAGGTTCTCCACCTTGGGGAAAAAAAACCCGCAGCATCCTTATAGGCTCGGCAGTGCTATGTTGGTTAGCACTATGGAAGAAAGAGACTTGGGGGTCATCATTGACCACAAGATGAACATGAGCCTGCAATGCGATGCTGCAGCTAGTAAAGCGACCAAAACGCTGGCTTGCATCCATAGATGCTTCTCAAGCAAATCCCGGGACGTCATTCTCCCCCTGTACTCGGCCTTAGTGAGGCCGCAGCTGGAGTACTGCGTCCAGTTTTGGGCTCCACAATTCAAAAAGGATGTGGAGAAGCTTGAGAGAGTCCAGAGAAGAGCCACGCGCATGATCAGAGGTCAGGGAAGCAGACCCTACGATGACAGGCTGAGAGCCCTGGGGCTCTTTAGCCTGGAAAAGCGCAGGCTCAGGGGTGATCTGATGGCCACCTACAAGTTTATCAGGGGTGACCACCAGTATCTAGGGGAATGTTTGTTCACCAGAGCGCCCCAAGGGATGACGAGGACGAATGGTCACAAACTACTACAAGATCGTTTCAGGCTGGACATAAGGAAGAATTTCTTTACTGTCCGAGCCCCCAAGGTCTGGAACAGCCTGCCACCGGAGGTTGTTCAAGCGCCTTCATTGAACACCTTCAAGATGAAACTGGATGCTTATCTTGCTGGGATCCTATGACCCCAGCTGACGTCCTGCCCTTTGGGCGGGGGGCTGGACTCGATGATCTTCCGAGGTCCCTTCCAGCCCTAATGTCTATGAAATCTATGATATGTAATAATTGGCTTTTCTTCTCAATTGTTGTGGAATAACTCTCAATATACTCAGTCCATCTTTTCAATACTTGTCCTTGTTCCCATGATTACATGACCATTTTTGGCTTTTATATATCCCCTAGCAGTACATCCTCCTTTGCCTGTGATGTCTTTGATATTCCTATACATTGATGTAACATCTTTATCCTTTTGTTTTCTATCTTTGTACATTTTTTCATTAATCCATTTTTCCTTTTCTTCATTGCACATTGATCGAATTCTTTTGTCCAGTTTTTTATACTTTTCCATACTATGGATTTTCACTTTCTGTTGATGGTGATGAAATCACTTGGTTTCTTACATTATCACCAGGACTTTTCTATGTATAGCTTCTACTTGGGTGGTGTTCAAATCATGTGCTCATGATGACTTGATCACTGCAACACACCAATCAATCCATGTCTTTCCTCTTTTATTTTTCTCTCTAAGTCCATGAGGTCCAACAATATTATCCACTCATTCACAACCAATTTTCACACACAAATCTCCCATCACTACGACCACTTCCTGAGGTTTGCATTTCTTTTTTGATTTATCAAGGTCTTCATAAAAATGATCAATGACCTCTTCCCCACTTTCAGCTATCAGTGCGTAGACTTGTATTATTGTAATGTTGAACGGTTTAGCCTTTATTTTCACAAGCATCACTCTATCAAATATTGCCCCAAAACCATGCAAACATTTTGAGGTTCTTTTGTCCAAAATCAACCTAACTCCTTTTTCATGCATCTGACTTCCTGAATAGATGATCTTCACATCTTTTGAAACAATAATTCCAGCCTCTTTCCAATGTGTTTCACACAGACCTAGAGCATCAATTTTTAATCTCTTCATTTCATTCTTGACATTATCCAATTTCCCAGTCTGATGTCGAGTCCTCACATTCCATGTTGCCACTCTGGCTGCTCTCTTCTGAGTGCAGACACTAGCAGGCTGCAGCTCCATAGTCACTTGTTGCACATGAATTTCCTTACCAGGTGAGGAGTTTTCACCTTTTCTGTCAGGGACCCTGCTTCATGCCGTTGTGTGCTTTTCTTAATTCTTGAAAGACTATGGATTGTGCTTGGCAAAATACTGCAGTCGGTTGCCACTTCTTGCTGTAGGCTGCAGTGCTCAGCTAACTTGAGCAAATCTCCTCTACTGTTGTCCCAGTTGCACCAGACATCTGCCAGATGAGGTGATCCACCATCCTATGCCCCCAGCGGCTTCCAGCATAGCCCTGGTAAGGGAGGCTGACAGATGCAACGCCTTGCCTAAATGTGACCCAGAGACTGCAGTAGCTAGAGAATACTTGTCTCACTATTACCCTAACAGTTAAAACTGTCCCGCTGCTGGATGCAGTTTAATGTCATACGCAGGACTGCTGGATGCAGGACACATGTATATATAACCCTCCCCCTTCCCACACACCATCGGGAGCCCAGAAGCCTAGTACAGGGTTCTGGATTTTACTGCAGATGGGAGCTGCTTATAAGTTAGCCAAGAAGTCCGCCCTCATGGCATTCCCACCACTGTATTCACCTGACACTGGGAGGAATCAGTGCTCAGCATTGAAGTGGTTAAGTCCTTTTTTGCATCTAGCTCATGGTGCTTAGTGATCCCAGTTGGGGATCCACAGTGGGCACCCCATTGTTCTGGGTGCTCTATGTAAATGTAATAATAAAGTTCCTGCCCCAGCAGTTTTGCAATCTGAAGAGTAATAAAGGATAACAATGTGTAAACACTGAATAATATACTCCCGGAAAGCCTGAACCTTAGTGTACCCCTCTTCCCTTTGTAGTCCTCTGTGGAGGGTGGTGGGGGGTTAACCTACAGTCTTCCCTGACTTGGTGCATGCAGCCAAAAGATTGAGCACCACTGGTCTAGAGCAGCCAGATTATGGGGCTGCTTATGTCTGGTGTGAATCCAGTGCCCGTGTGGAGACCTTTTTCTTTGCTACAGGCTTGTACTGTATTTATATGACATGGTTTGGTCATCATAGTACAAGCCTCAAAGGCTTTTGGCAATTGCAGTGGTGTATTCTTAGAGCAGTATCTTATTGAATGGTTAGTATTTCAAAGCTTTTCCAGGGAGAGACAGCTAATCAAATCCAGCTTCAGTAAAATAATTCAGGATGAAAGAGCAATGCTGCCTGGATATGTGGGAACCCAGTGTTTCAAATGTGGAAATGAACCTGAGAGAACATAATGATAAAGTCAGAAGGATGAAAGTCAATGCAAGGTCAAATCTGGAGGGAGCAAACAAAAATGCTCATATGCTATAGATAAACAAATTTAAATTCTTCCCAATAAACAATCCTGTCATGGTCATCAATTTTGCCTCCCACTTGCTATCAGCCCTTTGGTGGTGACAGCTTGTGAGGCCGAAATCAGATTCCAAAGCTTGACCCCTGTGTGTGGAAAAAAAAGAAGCAAGACTAGATGGATTTTTTGAGTATAAGCAGTCTTTGTTGACAAGAACTTTATCAGTCTAGACAAAAAGATAGCTATAAATATATATGGCATACCTGTACTGTTTATCCATTTTAATACCCAATGGGGAGTATGCCTGGCAACTGGATGGTGAGATCAGCATACACTTAAGAAAAGGTTTCAATGACGTTAATTAAATTACAAGTAGATGGAAGCTATCTTATTCAGCCATGTAGGAGGGGATTTTAAAAACTGTTAATCTGGATCAACAAGAGTCCAGTTGGCACTTATATAAAGTATAGTGAGTTGGTCTGACGTAACAACCATGAAATTGTGGATTGCACAGGTCAAAACTAAAATCTCAAGTTACAGCCACAAATGAATTAGAAGATATTGACATCTCTGGGTGGTTTTTTTTTGATGAAGCAAGTTTTATTGGAAAATGCCAAGTTACTGGAGCAGAATCTATTCACAACTGAATTTTTTAATTCAGTTAAAAAAAAATGTTATGTCCAAAAATTGTAGTACAAAAATAGCCAAAATGCTACATGTTGACATTTTCTAACAGAAAAAAGTTCTCTCTCTCAGTTCAAAATGACTTTTTGGTTCAAAATTTAAGATATAGACAAAATGTCAGATGAAAAACAAAATGATTCTTCTTCCCCTTCTCCCTTTCCTCCCTCTGGATTTTCTCTTTATAAAAATGTTCAGTATGTTCATCTGGCAGAGGAAAAAATTTCAAAACCATCTCAAATTCTCACATTTCCAAAAATACATGTCCTGCCTAGTTCTAATAACTACGTACATCCATAGGAACACAGGACTACAAGGTGTCTTCTGGGCCATCAGCTCCAGTCCTCAAATCCAGCCTGGGGCACAAACAATACTTTGTGATTTAGGAGGTCAGACACATGCCATAAAAAGCAAATACTGTTTCTTTAAAGGGAACAGTTATGAGTAACACGTTAGTGAAAGTTTTCATATGCATTAAACCAATAACCGATATTATCTGCAATGCACAATCAGCTCTAGTCACAAACTTTTATATCAGTGGTGTCAAATATATGGCCCACAGAGCTGCTGTATCCAGCTCACCTGAAGTGGGTCCTGCCAGATTACTGACACGCCACCAGAAGTTGGGGTCACCAGAAGTTGGGGGATGTGGCTGGCAGGGAGTAGCTTGCAGTAGAGTCCAGGGTCCTTGGGCCCTGATGGACCTGGCAATTGAGAGCAGGAGGTTGAGCAAGGGCTGACCTAGCTCTGGTAGCCCTCTGGGCATTTTGTCCATTGCCCCAGCTCCTCCGCCACTGGCCCTGTTGCCACTGCCGCAGGTCATGCACTGTGCTGGTCTCAGAGCCAGAGTTGTCATTGCTGTGTGCTTCATGCTGGAGCTGCCACTCTGGCATGAAATGTACACGGGGCACATGGCATGTTGCAGGAGCTGGAGTCATTGCTGCTAGTGTATAAACTGGGTGAGAGCTGGAGCTGCTAGGGCCACCCCATGCCCTGGGCTGGATCTGGCCCGCAAGCAGCCCCACAGCTTGGTCCAACCTTGGGCAGGAAGTAAGTTTGCTATCTGTCATGGCAGGGTCCTATAGGAGGGCTGTGATCTCCTTAAGGCCCTCTCTCCGTGCCAATTTGGCCCAAGGGCACCCTCTGTTCTCGCCCGCCACATCTTGCTGGTAAATATAATACGGAGGCTGCCTTGCGTCTCCTTGGGCACGTAAACTCCTGGACCCCTCGTGGGTCTTATCCTGCACCCATGGGTGCCTTGGGGCACCCTAGCCTTATGGGCTACACGTGGCTCCTACCACCCCTAATACCACACCCCAAGCCTCGCTGATGTACTGGATGTTGGTCTGTCAACATGCCCGCTTCCCCGGGCCTCCTCTGTAGTCTAGCCCGCTCTCCCGGGCTCTCTCCGATATACAGCCCCTCACTGGGACTCTCATCGAGCCCCCTCTGGGCCTTCTCTAAAATAATCTAGCCCGCTACAGGACTTCCTAGCGGGTCTCTGGTCCTTTAGGCCAACCGCATGGCTACCCTCTCTGATCCCGGCTCTCCACGCTGCTATCCCCTTTTGCCGGGGACCACCGCAGCACCTTGCCTTTCTCCTGGGGCGCTGTACTACTAACCCCTTCCATCGGGGTCCACCGCAGCACCCAGCCCCTATCTGAGGGCTGTTGCTGCACTAGCTTACAGCCGTGCTCGCTACGCCTGTCTCGGGCTCCTCAATAGTCTCCCTTCTCAGGGACCTTACATGCCCGTGCCAGGCTTCTCAATAATATCGCCCCCTCTCTGGGGCTCGCTGTGCCCACGCTGGGCTCCTTAATAATGGTGCCCCCTCTCTGAGGCTCACTATGCCCCGCGGGGCTCCCTAATAGTGCCACCCCCTCTCTGGGGTTCGCTATGCCCCACTGGGCTTCTCTAAAGGGCGCTCCCCCTTCCTAGGGCTCGCCACGCCCACGTTCAGGCTTCCTGGTAGTGCCCCCTCCTGGGGCTCGTCGTGCCCGCGCTGGGGCTTCTCAAAACGCCCCTCTCCGGGGCTGGGGTCTACACACCCCGCAAGTTGTGCCCTTACTGGCTCCAAAGTCCTCACTCCCTTGTGAGTCCCCAATAAGGATAGCGTGCCCTCACTAGTGCTAGAGCCTCACACCCTGTGGGCCCTTATGAGTACACTGCGCCCTCCTCAGGCGCTGGGGCCCCACCCCTCTGGGGTCCCTATGAGGCCTCCTCCAACCCCTTATAGCCTTGCCCTAGCCACCGGTGTAATAGCAACAACGCAAACGCAAACCACAAGCCTCTAAGCTATAACATAACTATAAGCCACCTGGCTATAACTTAGCATCATGGCTCAAGCCTCCAGAGCTATCATGAGCTATACTTGCAATCAAGCTTCTACCCATAACTTGACTGAAAGAGCTCCTGCCTCTCCAGCTGCTGGCAGGGAACTGCCAGCCTGGCTTCAGCCCTGGGCTTTATAAGGGCCAGGCCCTGCCCCCTAAGGGCAGCTGACTCTCCTTAGTTGCCCCGGCAACCCACAGCTGTACTCCCTAATCACAGCTAGGGCTCCCTATAAACTGCCAGAGCTTTTCCTTTGGCAGTTTTCCCCTCTCTAGGAGCATAGCAGTGAGGTGTGCCGCGACACTATCCCTATTCTATATTAACCTTATTTCCAAAAGAGGAAGGTTAGAGACAGTATAGTAACTGGCACAATCATCAGCAACATGAAATGACTTCTCTAGCAAATGCCTAATAATTGCTTGTTTAAGAGATATTGGCTTCTGTCCATATGAAGTCCTAAAATGTGCCCAGAGTTGCCCTCTAGCTCTTTGATGCTGCCAAGAGAAACTAATAGTTTTAGTTGAAACTAATGGTTGCAACAGAAAAGAAACCAAGTCTGTTTATCCTCTCAAAGGGCCACAACTAGCACCCATTGAAATCAGTGGCAAAGCACTTATTGTATTCAGTGGAGCAGCACCTGCCCTCCATAGTTCTTTTAACACCCTGGGTGAAATCCAGGTCCTTTTGAAATCAACGGGAAAACTCCCTAATGATTTTAAGAGTTGGGATTTCACCCCTAGATTTTGAGGATTTTTCCTTGTTTCTGGAGTTTTATTTGTTTTGCTTTATGTGCTAATGAAGTTAACCAACAAACAATTCCTGTTCCTCTAATGCAGAACATATATGTGAATATAGCTCTATTTTTATTAGCACTACATGCCAATGAGCGTGCCTCCTGGCATCATAACATTTAGGTCTCACTGGGCATGTCTATATGGGACTCCTTAATACACAGTGGACTGTTCTACTGTGCATTAGTGCATCGCCACACAAACCGTGCTAATGTGCAGTAGAATTAGTCTATTTTACTCTGTCACAAAAAGGTCACCTTTGCTACTGCGCATTAGAGCAGCTATTGTGCCTTTATCTAGTACCTCATAGTAGAGGTACTAAACTTAATGTGCAATAGCAAAAGCATGTTAATTAATGTGTAGATGCACCCACTGAGCCTCTCCTCTGGAGAATATAATGATTAGAAGGACCATAGTAACTGTTTTACAATGGGCATGTCTACACATGTGTAGTAGACTAATTTACTGTGCACTAAAGCGTCACCATTTACATATGCGCTGCAATTAAGATGCAGTAGGTTAACTTATTTTGGCATAAGATAGTCCTATTAGACACAGGTACTATCTGAAGGCAGAGTAAATAACTGTGCTTAAATGCATGTGTAGATGGTGACACTGGGATTAATTTACTCCAGCTCAAATTGCACCAGAGTTTATTCAGTCACATTAATTGCACATGCAGATGTGCCCTGTTGTCAGTAATCTTCAGCTTAACTGACATGATATGATCCAAACAAGCACCCCTTCCATACCTAGTTGGGAATAAGTTATGGTTTAGACTATGGATTTCCCTCCACCCTTGGCTTGTTACTTGTGGCAAAAACATTCATGTGCTTGCTTGAAATTGGGAAATTGGGAAATTGAAATGGGATCTTGAAATTGGGAAATTGCTTCCTTGAAATAGGATTTTGTCCACTCATCGTTCATCTTTTTTTGGTTGCATATTTTTCCTGTTGTATCTGATTGCCTGCTGGGGACCATCCAGGTGGCAAACCAAATTTCAGAACTAGTTCATGTTATAGCAGGGCTCATCAGATAGGACTAATACATCCAATGCTTGCAAAGCTAGGAGCAGTAGAACCATGGCATGCACAATTAAGACTGACAGCATTGTTCTTAGCTTTCAAAGTTGGAATTCATCTACCCCAGGGGTGGGCAAAATGCGGCCCACGGGCTGGATGCGGCCTGCCAGGCCATTCTGTCCGGCCTGCGGGGCCCCTAAAAATATTAGAAAATGAATATATATCTGCCCCTGGCTGCCTGGCATGTGGCCCTCGTTGGCTTACCAAACCTCAGTAAGTGGCCCTCCACCCAAAATAACTGCCTGCCCCTGATCTACTGGCTTGTTCAGGGACACCTCTAGGCATTTATCATATAAGCTCCTGCTCTCTTGGGCTTCTACAGACCCTTCTATACATCCAGTGCTAGTGGCTGAAGGAGGAGGTGGCCAGCCAGCTGAAAAAAATCCCCTTATGCCTGCATTGCTGACTCCCAAACTCTGCCCTGAGTGGCAATGGTACCAGAGCCCTCCCCACATCCTAGTATTGCAGTCACTGAACCACCCAGAGTCCCCTTCTGCTGCCAAAGCACTTGTCTAATGACAGGCATCACCAACCTGACCTGTCCAACTGCCAAATCCTCCCCTCTCGTGATGCACGGTGTTGATTGTACAAATCTGCCTGAGGCCTCATGTCACTCTTACTGTCCACAGGGCCTGCAAAACTGCCTTAGCCTGGGCTGCTCAAACTGGCACAAAGCGCTTCGCATTCAAAAGCTTGTCCCAGCTGTTGTTTTCCTTTTGCTTGAATCACCACGTCCTGCTCTGGCCTTCAGAGGTTCTACAACATCTGAGTGTCAGATAGAAACACCTCTGCAAGGAAGGATGGCTCCTTGGCTCTCTGGAGTGATTGTGCTTCTGACCTCTAGCTTGTTAGGAAGTGCTGGGACAGACTGCTCAACAGCTCACAGTCTGCAACACAAGAGGCCTTCCCCCCACCCCCTTTCAGACCCAGATGCCAGGGTCAGTGAACAAGGGCACCATGAGAGGGACCTGCCAGTTCTGCCACTGCAGCTGCTCCCTCTGTCGCTGGCAGCTGGGCTTGAATATTCATAGCAACAAAAGATTAGCGCTTGTGTGTGCTTGGCACCGGAGGCAGATAAACTTTCTTGAGGTGCCGCTGGCTCTTTTCTCATCCCATTCAAACTGCTCTCTCCCCCACTCTACTTGTCTGCTTCATTTACCAGCTGATTTTACTGCTGTATAAATGGCCCATGTTGGGGGAGAGAAATAGGCAGCCTGATTAAGTATTCAGCGAAGTAGTTCAGAGTCAAGACGACCTAACACAAGTCTTTGCCAAAACTCGCACTGAATTGGAATCGAAGAAGAGCAAAAAGGCTCATTTATAAATGGGTAAATTCTTTTAAAGCACCACAGTGACTAAGGGGCCTTTATTACCTTCTCAAAAGTGACCTGGGTACTTAGGAGCCTAATTCCATTGACTTCCAGCTCCTAAACACCTAAGTCACTTGAAAATATGAGATAGGCTCCTAAGTCATGTATGACTCATTAACATTTTTGGTGATTCATTTAAAATGTTCTCTGCCAGAGCACTTCCTCACTCCAAACAGGCATGGAATAAAAGCACAGAATATCAGAAAGTTGGTCTCAAAGTCTTGTCAGCTGACAGTGAAGTAGAACAGGGGTCGCCAACATTTTTGAACAGAGTGCCAAAAACACCTGCAAGCTCGGCTTGTAAGATGTTGGCGTGCCAGGAGTGGATGGCAAGAGAGCTGTGAGGGGCCCAATCCTTCCTGTGGCAGTGCAGCCCTGGCCTCTTCCCTGCTGTCTGGCCCAAGGTGTACGTGCCAAGCAAAATGCCTTCACGTGCCACAGTCTGGCACCCATGCGGGGGGTTTCTACCCCTACAGTAGAATGTCCTGAAACAATGGGGGCTAACCTGTTTGACAGGCATGACACAAATTAAGCCCTGCACCCTCCAAGTACCACTCCAACCCCCTTCCTCTGCCAAATCAGCTTCTCAGCTGTCTGTTTCCTGCCCAGTACCCCCCTGCCTTATCTGCTGCTCTTCTTTGAACTCCCTGCACAATCTTTTGCTGTGCTACTTGCCTCCTCCCTATCTGCCATGTGCCACACAAAGACTGCCTGTGCCACTTGTGGCACACGTCATGGATTGGCCACCCCTGTCCTAAAATATCTCACAAGAAAGCTTCAAGAGTTCCAGAATATCTCTTCTCACCCAAGAGGACTGGGTAGGACTTGGGTGAGCAACACAACTTTGGGGTCTTCTACTCTGTTCTAGTTCTTACATGATGCCAGTCACAGCACTGTCTAGCTGCTTTCTGGTAATGCAACTTGATTATCATCTCTTGTGTATGGTTCCTTCCTCCTTTTCTTTCTCTTACAGGTGTGGGGGGTGTGGGGGTGGGGGAGGGATGGGGACTGCATGTGGTATTCCAAGGACTATGAATATATGCACTGTACTATGTGTTACTATCAATATCGTTATCAATAAAGGCATCTCACACTTGCAGCAGAAATTGGTGAAGTCCAGGGTTGCTGTGAGATCCTGACGGAGTTTGTTTTATAGTCATAAACCAGCCCCAAAGAGCAGCTCCTTTCTGTTCTACACAGAGGTATTCATAGATCATAGGAAATAGGGAAGTAGGGCTGAAAGGAACCTTATAGGTCACCAAGTCCAGCTATTTGCTCAAAGCAGGATGAGCCCTGACTAAATTATCCCAGCTAAGTATCTGTCTAATTTGCTCTTGAAAACTTTAAAGGATGGAGATTCCACAATTTTTTTAGGTAGCTTCTTCCACTGCTTGACCATCCTCATAGTCTGAAATTTCCTCCTAATCTCCAACCTATATTTCCCCTGTGGAAGCATGAGGCCATTGCTCATAGTCCTGTCTCCTATGGCTGCATAGAAAAAACCATCTCCATTCTCTCTGTAATTGCCATTCAGGTATTTGAAGCCTGTTGTCAAATCACCCCTCAGTCTTCTCTTCTCCAGAGAAAATAACCTTAACTCTCAGCATTTCCTCATAAACCAACAATTTTTGTTGCTCTTTTGTTGCTGGACTCTTTCCAAACTGGTTATATCCTTCTTGAAGTGTGAGGCCCCAAAGTGGACACACTACTTCAGGTAAGGCGTCACCAGGAATTGTTGTCCTTGCAGTGGACAGTGTGCCAGAGGAGTGGAGTAATCCTGTCCCAGAACCCAGGACTGCTCTGACATAATTTGTGCTCCTAACTCTTAAGAAGTTGCACCAACTTAAACTACTAAGGGACGAGGAGCAAAAGAATCCTGGAAGGTGCAAGCCATTTCTTCTTCTCAATCTCGCTCCCTGCATATCTTCTGGGTGAAGGTGGGGAAACAGTTTGCCATCCTTCTTCCAGTTTGCCATTCCATTGTTATGCTATGGAGAGTGAGCAAGGATTTCTGATCATATCTAGTGTAACAGCTGCTGCTGGATTTGCAGCAGGGTCCAGGATCCCTGCAAAGGCAGAGCAGGAAAGTTTGCAGAAAGTTGTTGCTTGCAAGAGCAGGTGCATGTTTTTGATTGGCTCCTGAGGCAGGAGAGGGGAGGGAGCTCAGCCACAGGGACTCAGCCAGGCTCAAAGAAGGGAAGGAGCCACCTTGCAGCCTGCCTGTGAAGTGAAACTGCCCTTAGTTACCAGGAGAAGACAACCTGATATCCTTTTAATCTCTGTGAGGCAGAGGGACCCATGTGGAGGAAAAGGGGTGGTAAAGTAGACTTGCCTAGGAGGGCAGGGTGTTGATGTGGGAAGGCCCTGGGGAGAGAGAACTGAGAACCAGCCTGGGGCCCGGTGGGTGGCAAAATCAGGGTTGCTTCAGTTATCAGCACAAGGGGCCGTGTCTGGGAGCTGGAGAAAGGTGCTTTTGGGGAGCGAGGACAGCGTGTGTTTCTTTGCAGATACCACAGACAGCTGGAGCAGAGGAGAGCTCTTCCCTATGAGACTCTAGCAGAGAGCAGGACTTTCTGAAGCAGCTTCACCAGCCATGGTTATTGTGTTGCCAGTGTGAAGGAGAGCTGATATTTGTATTGATCCCCGTGCTCCTGCTGAAATTCACTGGAGTCCCAAGTTTTAAGCTGGGGAGTTGTACTGAGTTTGATTCAATTTGTATAGAGTGTTTTAGTTTATTGATACCTGCCTTTGACAATTAGATTATTGCTGTCCTGTTCTGCCATTAACCTCATTCCTATGTTGAATGTTTTGTAACTAATAAACTGTGTAAATAGTTAGACTGTATGTACTCTAGCGTGTGGGGAAACCACAAGAAAGCACTCCATGGAGAGGTGGCCCCCGCCTTAGGGGCTGTGAGGTTGACTGAGGGTATTTGACACCCTAGGACTCTGAATTGGGACGTGGCCATGGGTAGCACCATGGCTAGGGTTACACTAGGGTGAGGATAGCCCCTGCACACTGTACATGAATAAGGAATGCGGAACAAAGAAGCGTGGGAAGACAGCAAAAGGGTTAATAACATTTTCTATAGATGTACATTCACATGTATTAATGTAAATGGTTATTCAGAGAGTCTGTATGTACAACTGATACATTCTAGTTGATATTATGAAGTTGCTATTCCGAAAAGTTCTGTATTACAAATACCCTTTCCAGTGTATGAATGTTCAGTCCACAGCAGGTTGGCAAGATGGTGCCACAACTAAGCCAGTTTTAGAGACAATGGTGGGTCATTAATACTATTAATATTAATACATTAATAGGGTGGAACACTTTAGGACACTTAGAGTTTGGGGAGTGGAAAATTACAAAACTCAGAATAAAGACAGCAAGTTGGTGCTGTCAACCTTTAAATGGGGCTTAAAGAGAGGGGAAGTCTGTCAGGGCCTGCTTATGCTTCCTCTGATCCAGGCCTGGGAGTGTTGCCATGAAGTACACTATGACCAGTTAGTCTTACTTCATGTACAGCAAATCTCAGAAATGTGGCAGTGAAGCCACCTTAGAGGGTTCCTGAGTGTTTGCCAATGAGCTCATCCCAGACAGGGAGCCTAAGAGCAGCCCTGAGCATGGGGTCAGGGCTTCGCTAAGGTGGTTATATTACCTGGGATTGTCATGCATAGAGCAATAGCAAATGGATGAGGTGTGCTTCAACATGGTACTCCTGGCTGTGGCATTGTGTTAGTGTAGACATGCCTTTAGAGCAGTGGTTTTCAACCTTTTTAGACTAAAAGCACTGCTCAGATAATGCCAGTTCCTAGCTTTCACTCATTTTTTCACTATGGAAAAATGAGAGAGCAATTTTTCTGTGGCAAAGAGGTCAGAAAGACCACAGCAGGATGGAATGTTTTTGATGCAATGGATTCCTAGTTGGAAACTCTTCTGAGTTTATCTTGTGAATCATAGTTAGGTGTTTGCACACCTAACATTGCTATGGTAATTTTGCACAGCACTTCAATAGAATCACAAGGCACCCCAGGGTGCTATGGCACCCTGATTGAAAATCACAGCTTTAAAGAGGCGTGGAGAGTGTTGGACAGAAAAGACAGACAAGCTTTTGTTGCGAGTATCTGCAGAACTCATGAAAGTCATAAAAGGCAAACCATGAGCTCCCTGCCAGAAGGCAGACACTGCTTTCATTTTTAAGTAAAGAGCAGTGCTGTAGCCAGAGACATGCTGAGCCCATCTGTGTGTTTGCCTGCTGACACCTACCATGGGGCTCCTGAAGAGTTAACTGTGAACCAGAAGGCTTAAACATTCAGTGGGATTATGAGGAAGGGGTACTTATGCTACAAGAAGTCTGAACAGCTAGTACAAGACCCTCTGGACATGCAGTTGTGGGTTTCAGTTGGTATGAGATGATACTACACAGAGGATTTGTGCCCAGAGAGCACATCAAGAGAGCCCAGGATAGGGGCAGTACGCACACTCTGTTCAAACTCCAGAGCTTTAGACTATATGGGGGTTTTGGCAGCTGAATCCTCTGATTGTGGGTGTGCAAGTGTGGGGGGATCAATCAGATGTGAGAGGCTTAAATGCCACACTGGATGTGATCAGCATATTACATCTGATCCAAGAAATGGAGAAAAGCTTTAGTAGGTGTTTGTTGGTAGAGGCTGTTTGATTATTAAAGGAAAAGCGATAGATACAATAAAGGGCCTTGGTGCACAACTCCTGAAGTGAAATCCAGAACCCTGTGTTAGGTGCTTCATCTCCTTTTTCTCAGAGAACTGAATAGATATTTTTCTTTTCTTCTGAAGCACCTTCTAAGGTAAAAGTGGGGTGGTGGTATTACCGCCCATTTTGTATATGATACATAGAGCACTAACTCAGGAAGTAGTCCCACTCTCTCTGCAGCTTGAGGGATTTCACACCCCACATAGCCACTTTCCAGGAGAGTGCCCTAATCACCAGGCTAAAGGCCATGCTAGGTGCCCCTCTGGGAAGAAATAAATAAAAGATCCATTTAGACTGTTAGGTAAAAAAGTGGATGCTACCATCTGTTTGTATATGTCCATCCTCAAGAGGCTTGGGACATGGCCATCTTCTGAAGTGAACAAAAATGCCTCTCTGCAGACCTGAGCTATATCCATAAGGCTCTGATATGGGGTAGGAGTTCAGACACATCCCTGTGTTCAGTATTCTCAATAGGCAACTCCATGCTTGGTATGTAGGTTTTTTTATTTGCTTTTTAGAGGCCCCAAACTCTCTGTTCTGTATAGAAAACCTAGGCACCAAATACAGGATTCTGGATTCCACTCTAACATGTACCGTGTAGGCATTAAGTCTTCTATTGGACCTAGCCCTTAGAAGACAGAGAATGTCCACGTTAGGAGGGACAGTACCTCCAACACCCAATGGAGACACTGGACCTTCACGGAGGAAGCATGAGCAGGTTGTGTGGGACTATATGCAATAGCCAAGCAGCAAGTAACACCATGTTGTGTTGATGATCATAGAATCATAGAAAGTTATGGTTGGAAGGGACCTCAGGAGGTCATCTAGTTCAACCTCCTGCTCAAAGCAGGACCAGCCCCAATTAGATCATCCCATCCAAAGTTTTGTCTAACTGGGTCTTGAAAACCTCTAAGGATGGAGCTTCCATCACCTCTCTGGGTAACCTGTTCCAGTGTTTTACTACCCTCCTAGTGAGAAAATTCTTCCTAATATCTAACCTAAACTTCCCTTGCTGCAAATTGATACTGTTGCTCCTTGTTCTGTTATCTGCTGCCACTAAGAGCATAGATTCATAGATTCATAGATGTTAGGGTCAGAAGGGACCTCAATAGATCATCGAGTCCGACCCCCTGCATAAGCAGGAAAGAGTGCTGGGTCTAGATGACCCCAGCTAGATACTCATCTAACCTCCTCTTGAAGACCCCCAGGGTAGGGGAGAGCACCACCTCCCTTGGGAGCCCGTTCCAGACCTTGGCCACTCGAACTATGAAGAAGTTCTTCCTAATGTCCAATCTAATCTGCTCTCTGCTAGCTTGTGGCCATTGTTTCTTGTAACCCCCGGGGGCGCCTTGGTGAATAAATCCTCACCAATTCCCTTCTGTGCCCCCGTGATGAACTTATAGGCAGCCACAAGGTCGCCTCTCAACCTTCTCTTGTGGAGGCTGAAAAGGTCCAGTTTCTCTAGTCTCTCCTCATAGGGCTTGGTCTGTAGGCCCTTGACCATACGAGTTGCCCTTCTCCGGACCCTCTCCAGGTTATCCGCGATTCCTTCTTGAAGTGCGGCGCCCAGAATTGCACGCAGTACTCCAACTGTGGTCTGATCAGCACCCGATAGAGGGGAAGTATCACCTCCTTGGACCTATTCGTCATGCATCTGCTGATGCATGATAAAGTGCCATTGGCTTTTTTGATGGTGTCGCAGGGCACCTCGGTGCCCCTGCTTCTAGAGTGGAGAAACTGCCAGGGAGCAAGTGAGCGCGCCCTGGCCTGACATAACAAGCCCAGCTGAGGCTGGCTCAGGTAATGAGCGCAGCTGTGGGTTGCCGGAGCAACCAAGCAGAGCCAGCTGCCTGTAGGGGGCAGGGCCTGGCCCTTATAAAGCTCAGGGCTGAGGCCAGGCTGGCAGTTTTCTGCCAGCAGCCTGGGAGGCAGGAGTTCTGAGAGTGAGGATGTGACAAGTACAGCTCATGATAGCCCTGAGAGGATGGGCACTAGAGTTTAGCCATGCAGCTTGCGTTTGTGTTACAGCCTAAGGGCTTGTGGTTTTGCGTTGTGTTATTACACCCGGAGGCTTGGGTGAGGCTGTAGGGGTTGGAGGAGGCCTCAATCACAGGGACCCCAGAGAGTGTGGGGTGCACTAGTGCCAGGAGGGCGCATTATTGTTCATAGCGCCAGGGAAGGCGCAGCTCACGTGCCAGTGTATGAGCAGCTGGCGGCGAGGAGCGCGGCCAGTGGGTCGCGGGCGCAACCCGTAGGTTGCAGACGGGGACCTAGACCCCGGATTGCGTGTGGGGGAACATAGACCCCGAAGGCGCAGCTCACACGCCACTGCGCGAGCAGCTGGCAGCGAGGAGCGCGGCCAGTGGGTCGCGGGCGCAACCCGTAGGTTGCGGACGGGGACCGAGACCCCGGATTGCGTGTGGGGGAACATAGCCCCCCGGCCCCAGGAAAGGGGCAGTATTACTGAGTAGCCCAGTGTGGGCACGGCGAGCCCCAGAGAGGGGGAACGCCATTGTGTATCATTGAGTAGCCCAGTGTGGGCGCACGGGCATAGCGAGCCCGGCCGTAGGCTAGTGTGGCAATACCCCTCAGACCAAGGCAGGGCGCTGCGGTTGCCCCTGAGAAGACAGGGAGTAGCAGCGCAGTGAGCCAGAGTCAGGGAGGGTATCCGTGCGGTTGGCCCATAGGACCGGAGGCCCGCTAGAGAGTCCCGGAGTGGAACCACACCGGCAGGGGAGGCCCAGAGTGGGCCAGGCGAGAGTCGCAGCAAGAGGCTGGGCATGAGAGAGGGAACCCAGGGTGGGCCACAGTAGAGAGAAAGACCGGACAACGTCCTTTACATCTGCGAGGCTTGGGGCATGGTATCAGGGGAGGTAGGAGCCACGCATAGCCCATAAGGCTGGGGCGCTTGGGCAGCGCCCATTGTACGGGGAGACCCACGAGGGGTCCAGGAGCTGACAGGCCCGAGGAAACACAAGGCAGCCTCCCTACTACATATTCGATCAAGACGTGGCGGGCGAGAATGGAGGGTGCCCTCGGGCCGGAGTAGCACGGTGAGAGGGCCTCAAGGAGATCACGGCCCTCCGCGAGGACCCCGCCATGACAGATGGCTTCATCACACGGCCGGCTCATGTTCATCTTGGAGTCCACTAGAACTCCAAGATCCCTTTCCACCTCTGTGCCACCCAGCAGGTCATTCCCTAGGCTGTAGGTGTGGTGGACATTTTTCCTCCCTAGGTGCAGCACTTTGCATTTCTCCTTGTTGAACTGCATCCTGTTGTTTTCTGCCCACTTGTCCAACCTATCCAGGTCTGCCTGCAGCTGTTCCCTGCCCTCCGGCATGTCCACATCTCTCCATAGCTTTGTGTCATCTGCAAACTTGGACAGAGTACATTTCACTCCCTCATCCAAGTCACTGATGAAGACATTGAAGAGTATCAGTCCAAGGACCGAGCCCTGCGGGACCCCACTGCCCACACCCTTCCAGGTCAAAACCGACCCATCCACTATGACTCTCTGGGTGCGACCCTCCAGCCAATTCGCCACCCACCGGACTGTGTAGTCATCCAAGTCACAGCCTCTTAACTTGTTCACCAGTATGGGGTGGGATACCGTATCAAAGGCCTTCCTGAAGTCTAAGTAAACGACATCCACCCCTACTCCTGCGTCCAGGCGTTTTGTAACCTGGTCATAGAAAGAGACTAGATTGGTCAGGCACGATCTGCCCGCCACAAACCTGTGCTGGTTTCCCCTCAGCATAATTTGCCCTGCTGGGCTCTCACAAATGTGAGCCTTGATAATTTTTTCAAAGACTTTACCAAGGATGGAGGTGATACTGACTGGCGTATAGTTGCCCGGGTCCTCCTTCCTCCCCTTTTTGAAAATGGGGACCATGTTAGCCCTTTTCCAGTCCTCCGGGACTTGGCCCGTGCGCCACGAGCGTTCGAATATTCCCGCCAGTGGCTCTGCAATGATGTCGGCCAGTGCCTTCAGCACCCTCGGATGGAGCTCATCCGGGCCTGCCGACTTAAAGGCATCCAGTTCTTCCAAGTGACTCTGCACCATCTCAGGGTCTACGCATGGAAGTCTGGCGCCTTGCTGCTGCCTCTCTACAACCCCAATGAGAGACTTGTCATGCCCCTCACTTAGGAACACTGAGACAAAGAACTCGTTGAGGAGTTCAGCCTTGTCCCCCCTGTCTGTCACCAATTGTTTCTGCCCATTTAGCAGGGGTCCTATTCCTCCCTGGGCCTTCCTTTTACTCCCTATATATCTAAAAAACAATTTCTTGTTGTCTTTTACTTGGGTTGCCATCCTCAGCTCCATGGTAGCTTTGGCCCGCCTAACTGCCTCCCTACAAGCACGAGCAGAGGAGGTATATTAGTCTTTAGTGATCTCACCTTGTTTCCACTTTTTATGTGCTCCCCTTTTGTCCCTTAGGCTTCCCTGGATTTCTCTGGTCAGCCATGGAAGCCTCCTGGCCCCTTTCCTTCTTTTTCCTCGCATTGGGATCGTCTCCCTTTGTGCCCGAAGGATCATTTCCTTAAGGCACATCCACCCTTCTTGGGCTCCCATCACTTCAAAACTCCTACTCTGCAGTGCGTCCTTGACTAATCGCCTGAGTTCACTGAGATCAGCTTTCCTAAAGTCTAGCACTTTCACCCTACTAGTTACCTTACCCACTCGACGTCTTATGTTGAATTCTATTATTAGGTGATCACTGTCCCCCAAATGGCTACCGATCTGGAGGTCCCCTACCATGTCATCCCCTGTTGCCAATACCAGATCCAGTATGGCATTCCCCCTAGTGGGACCATGCACCTCCTGTATCAGGTGGAGGTCCTGTACACAGGTTAGAAACCTGCGTGAGCGGTGGGACTTTGCTGTCTGCGTCTCCCAGCAGATGTCCGGATAGTTTAGGTCCCCCATGACTACCGCCTCTTTAGCTTTTATGGTCTCCGAGAGTTGCCTCAGGAGCCCCGCGTCTATTTCTTTCCCTTGATGTGGGGGTCTGTAGCAGACCCCTACCACCAAATCCCTTTCTCCTTGCCCCCCATGTAGCCTAACCCACAATCCTTCTACTTCCTCAACCTTGGATTCTGTCTTGATGAAGGTTGATGTATATTGCTCACTGACATAAAGTGCAACCCCCACCCCTTTCTTCCCCGACCTGTCCTTTCTGTACAATCTATAGCCCTCAATATGTACCACCCAAGAGCAGTCTCGCTCCATCCTCTTTTGAACCCTCCTTCAGGTAGTTGAAGGCTACTATTAAGTCCCCTCTCAGTCTCCTCTTCTCTAGATTAAATAAGCCCAGTTCCCTCAGTCTTCCCTCTGAAGTCATGTCCGCTAGCCCCCTTGCTATTTTTGTTGTCCTCTGCTGGACTGTCTCCAATTTGTCCACATCCTTTCTGTAGTGGGGGGGCCCCAAAACTGAACACAGTACTGGCCTCACCAGCTGAATAGAAGGGAATAATCACTTCCCTTGACCTACTGGCGACACACCTACTAATGCAACCCAATATGCCATTAGCCTTGGCACCAAGGGCACACTGCTGACCCATATTCAGCTTATTGTCCACTGTAACCCCCAGGCCCTTTTCTGCAGAGCTGCAGAGTCAGCCCCCAGCCTGTACTGGTGCATGGGATTGTTCTGTTCTAAGTGCAGGACTTTGCACTTGTCCTTGTGGAACCCCATGAGATTCCTTTTGGCCCAGTCCTCCAATTTATCTAGGTAGCTCTGAATCCTAGCCCTACCCTCCAGTGTATCTACTACTCTCCCCAACTTGGTGTCATCTGCAAACTTGTTGAGGGTGCACTTTAAGCTGTCTTTCAGGTCATTGATGAAGGCATTGAACAAAACCGACCCTGAGGCACTCCACTTGATACCAGCTGCTAACTAGACATTGTGCCATTTATTACTACTCACTGAGCCTGATGCTCTAGCCAGTTTTCTATCCACCTTACAGTGCATTCATCCAGCCCATACTTCCTTAGCTTGCCTGCGAGAATGTTGAGGGAACCCGTATCAAAAGCATTGCTAAAATCAAGGTATACCCAGGTCCACAGAGCCAGTCATCTCATCATAGAAGGCAGTCAGGTTGGTCAGGCATGACTTGCCCCTGGTAAATCCGTGCTGACTGTTCTAATCACCTTCTTCTCCTCCAGTGCTTAGAAATTGATTCCTTGACAATCTGCTCCATGATTTTTCCAGGGACTGAGATGAGGCTGAGCAGTCTTTAGTTCCCTGGATCCTCCTTTTTTCCTTTCTTAAATTATGGGCACTAAGTTTGCCCTTTTCCAGTTATCTGGGACCTCTCCCTCTCCTCTTGCCAAGAGTTTTCAAAGACAATGGCCAGAATATGATGGCTAGATAGACATTTTGTAGATCCTCCACAGGTCATCAAATAAGAATGACTTCAGGGCTCAGTAATAAAATAGTACCACAAAAGGCTGTTTGATAGAGACTTTTCTAACTAGCTGAATAATTACTTTGCCTTGGCAAACCAGAGAGCTCTTCAAATCATAAAAATATTAATAGTTCATTATTTGCTGCTGAATGTAAAATGGGAACAATTTAGAGTTTGCTATAATTTGCTAGCAAATTAACTTCTGAAGCCAACAGCTAGGCTGCCTGTGTTGCTAACCATTCTCCAAGGGCCACAATGGGGAAACAATAGAGCTTGGGGGCATGACCACCTGCTCCTTCCCCATCTGACAGAGGCACAGCCACAGCCTGCCAAGTTCTGGCTTGACAAGGGCCTCTTATGGAGCTGATAGGAGTGACCTAATTAGACAGCACAAGTGAAATTAGGCAGCAACAAAAGATAAAAACCTGTTTCTCCTGGAACCATAAGTTTCTGAGAATCCAGTACAGTAGTTATAGATGGAACAGATCTATTACATTTGCAACCCCTTGGAAAGGGCAAGAAGTCACTGACAAAATGACAAATCCCCAGAGAGAACTACACCAAGACTATACTCCTTTCCTTATGCCCCCTGACCAGTGCTTCTTTCCTTTTACTGGTTCAAGCCCTTGGCTGTCTATTCCCAAAGGCTGCGCTGAACAAAGGGGAAAAATCCAAATGTCTTGGTCACATGTTCATGCTCTTATAAGTGTTTTAGTGTTAGGGAGGTGTGATGGAGCAGACTGCCATCTTTGGTTCCATGGAATCCCCAGCTGACAGGACACCTGTTCAGGATCAGCACTGGTTTTCCCTTTTCACTGAAAATCAGAAGTATCCTCCTTCTCTCCTGACCCCCACTAAGGGCTAAGGTTGCATATGTCTTCAGTTTTGCCTCCCTCTCCCCTCACTCATTTTAGCCAAGGCTCTGGAGTCTCTGTCAGGGATCGTCTACTATTTCAATTTAATAAATTGGGAATTTCCCTAGTGTGAGCTGGGGAGAGGGTGTAGATGTCATCACAGTTGCTTTCTGAGTCATACCCACTCCTTTTCTCACTTGCATTTCTACCACTATCAGCTAGCAGTCTTTCACTGCTCTTTACAGCGGGAAGGGAGAACTTTTCCTCCAGGATGAGAATGCTTATCTGAGCCAGCCGCTAGAGGTACATGATGTAACAGCATGGGCTTTCACTTCACTGCTTCAGCCCTCTTGGTTTGTGTATTGGTATAAGGAGCACAGTGGAAAAGTAGTTAAGGCCTCTTGCTACAGAAACAGAGGTGTGAGTATGAGTCTTGATCTAGGCTTACAATGAAAAACACCTAATCTCTATTGACCCAGCCAGGAATAAGTACTCAGTCATTTGCACTGGTCAGTCAAAGGTGACAAGACATAATGCTAACCATGTAACTGCCTGTGTACTATGGAAATCAGTGTGCCTTCCTCATGATAGCTCAATGGGCTGTGAGGTTTGTGTGGACTTTTTGGCTTTGTTCCACCACTGCTTCCTTACGGGTACTACAGCAGCTTAATCAGAGAGCCCAACTCTGCTGCCCTTTGAACCTAGTGTACAAGCCATTAGGCAGCCCAAGTGCCACTCTGCAATTCAATTGCTAGTAATCCTGTCCTGAGGTGTTCCAGAAGTTACCTTCTACAAGGCAGTACAACTTGAAAGCTGAACATTGTAATTGTGCTTCAAAATCTCAGTCTCCTTCTGAAAAGGAGAAGACTGCTGCTGTTCTTTCCCCAAAGATATCTGGTTATGCCCTGGCTCATCTAGTACCTCAAATCCATTGCAGCAGCAACTGTACTATGGGTAATCCCCTGGAAGCATGAAGTCAGTGGAGCCACACTGACTAACACCACAAAAGGATTTGGTCTAGGAGTGCTCAGCTTTCTACTTAAATGGGTATTCAGAAGGAAGAATTCAGCAGGGAACTCCTTTCCCTAGATTGAGCACTGAAAAGCACCTAATTGCCCTCATCTGAATAAGGCTCTGAGCACTCTGCTGAAGCATCATATCTTGACATATGGAAAACACCTTGCAACCAAACAGAGCACAGGGCAGGTCATGAGAGAGAATGAAAAGGAAAGAGGCAGCCACAGTCCACTGTATGGGTCCCATTGTCTATATAAACATATTCAGGTTAAAATGACAAATCCTGATCAATAATATGGTACACAAAGATCTCAGGGATTTTAGGTAATGCTCCTTCTAATTAACTTGAGGAAGCTGTTCAAATAATTAAACACTGATTTAACAGTGACTTAATTACCATCAGCGAGTCAGTCTATGCCTTCCTCCAGTTCCCTAACTGCAGTGCTTGCAGTGTACATCCATGATCCTATAGTATCCCTTATGGTCAATACTGAAAAGAGGGGCACTGGATAGATTGTAAGCACCTGAAGCTAGTGCCGTTCCTTATTGTTTACATGACCCCCATTGGTTCAGTCTGCTATTGGATAGATCTATTGTGTTTGCAATACAAAAAGCAATGAAGAATCTTTTGCCAGAAGACTTGCACAGTGGCAATATCTTTATGAGATATCAAAGTAGAAGAGGCTCCATGACAACAGCTAGGTAATATGCCCTTGCCTGGTACAGCTTGATTTTAAAATGTTCTCTTTCGTGCAAACAGACTCAAAACACTTTATAAATACACTTGCTCTCTCTTTCTCTGTTCTAGAAAACCAAAAGGAGAAAGCAATCAAGGAAATCTACAAAAGACAAAAGCTGTGAGATCCCTGGATTAGACCCTGGAGAGGATAAGGAAGGTAGCTCCGGCTAGCTCAGTTTTTAGAGCTCAGGTAGCAGAGATTAACTGAGATCCCACAACCTGAAAAAAACTACTCCCTGGGCTTTCCAAGGCAAAAAATGCATAAGCCAACAGTGAGAAAGGCCCGTTGGTCCACAGGAATGGCCTATGATATTGCAAAAAACCCCTTCCACACTGAATGAAAATTGAAGAGATAAGAATCTCTGAGAATTGAAGCCGGAAGCTCTGCGCTGGCACTTAGTTCTCTTCCGTAAGGAATCTTGGAAGAGTTTTAAAGAGTGAGGGTGTTAGGACAGACAGAGGAAATGAGCTACAAACAGGAACCCAGCACAGAAACATCCGAACTCCACAGTCCTGTGACCAGGGCCTTTGTCACACAGCACGGGGGAAGAGGAAACATTTCATTCTTATCCATTCACCATAAACTGTGGTGATACCAAACTGACACGTTATAGAGCATACCATTGTACATATTGTATGGGAGCCTTTCCCTATTAGTCTTCCTATCCATTTTCAGTGAATCATTAGATAAATCAGCTGTTTTTCTACTAGATGTGTGCATGTTCATGAGTTATGGGGCCACGGTCATCTCTCAGATACAGGCCCACAGCTCCCATTGACATTACTGCTAGGATCTCACGCATATTCATGGGTAGAATGTGGACCCTATGAACACGTAAGTGCAGCACACCACATTACCATGGAAGAAGTTCTAATGCTGTCGGCTATAAGAATAACATTGGCTGGATCAAAGGAAGAGTACCAAAAATTGGCTAGTGAGTACTTCAAGCTATCTGTGGGCATGTCCCCATAAGTGGGAAAGTGTGTTTCCCAGGGGACAAACAGCAGCAACACAGTATGTGCTGCTGCTACTTGTCCCTGGGGAGTGCCTGTGCACACACTCTGCCATGTGGCATGCCCCAGGTGGGGTAGGGAGGCTGGAGCCAGTACCTGGGCTGACCCCAGCAGCCTTACCTGGGGTCCTGGGGGCTTCCAGGTTCTACACCCACAGAGATCTGGCAGCAGGGAGCCTGGCCAGCAGCTGGAGGTGTCTGCAGCCAGCCAGGCTCCAGGCTCAAGAGGCACATGCTGCCAACAAGCACACAACCCCACTTTTTATAGGCATGGGCTTTTTTGATGCCAGGATCTCCTGATAACCCCCCAACTGCAAATTAGCAGTGCGGGGAATGCCTGCATGAGCATGCTTGTCTGGATGTGCCCTGTGTACATTTTTGTGCCTATGTATCTGTATGTGCACAAGACATATGTCCTCTGTAGTCACAAAGATCAGTACTTATTAGCCATCACATTCTCATTCCATTATTAAACACTTAATCAAAACCTATTTGGAAATGAGGCTCACACAGGAATGATGATACTGCTTGAATCAGTTGGAAGTGCTTGGCTTCTTTTCATTCCATCCAGGAAGAGCACTCACCAACTGCTGAAACTTCCTTAGCCTGACGAAGGGTTTTTGAACTCGAAAGCTTGCTTAATAACTATTCTCCAACTATTTGGGTTGGTCTAATAAAAGATATCAAATTCACCCAAGGGACCTTGTCTGGCTTCTCTCCTTGCACTTTACAATGTAGCTGTGTTTGTTACTTTAACTGCAGATCTGGTCTGCGTTTTTTGGCTGACAGCTCTGTTAACCTTTTTATAATGACCCGCTTTAAAATGGCCTTGCTTGAGTACATACAATTGGCCAATTTCACTGGTGAAGAAATAAGATATATATCAGGTGAAAACTACTCAGAATGCAGTTGTAAGTGGTAGTAATTAGAAAATAGGTCAATATGAATGGTTTACACCATCATAAAAGTGGTAGAATGGAGTGGTCAGATCCTTGATTTTTATGTAGATTAGCTATTTAGGTATATTTCTTGTATTTTAGGGGATACTGTCAAGTTAAAAATTCTTGGATTGAGTCCCTCTCAGTTTGTATTCGCACCAATATAATCCACTGTTTTTTCATATTTAAAGTGATAACAAGTGAGAGAAGAATTCAGATTTTCCATCATCATCTGTGTTGAATGAATTTTAATATTCTAATTACTTCACCTCACTTATACTGTCTAGTCTTGTGCATAACTGAGGTTGAAAAATGAAACGGAGTTGTCATTTTCTGTTTTATTTCTTCTTGGTTGCTGAACAGTTTTGCTTTGAGGCTTTTAAAAAGAATATTGCAAAGTCAGGGAAATGCTGCAACGCAACTAAAAATTCCCCAAGTTTTTTGCATTATTCTATTTCATTTTATTATTTTTCAGAATGTTTCAGTATGCTGTGAAGAACAGTCACTTCAGGTGTTGAGGTTGTACAGCTGATAGTTCACTGAGTGAGTGTGGTGGTTTGTGACATGAAAATGTCAGTTCTTCTGAGGGAAATATCAAAAGGACATTGGTTGTGACAGGGTTGATTGTGCAGTTCTAGCAAGAAGTTAGACAAGGATTTGTATGGGATGGTTTGGATAGGGATGATCTTGCTTCAAAGAGGAGGATGGACTAGATGACCTCCAAAGGTCCCTTCTATGACTTTACTATGATTCTTATGATTCTTTGATAAGACCAGTGCTTTTATATGGATGAAAGTGTTGGGTAATGAAGAAATAGTTGTCCATGATCAGGGTGATAGAGATGAGGATGCCAAGGTGGATTCATGGACCCTGCAAAATGTTATATAAGAAATGAAGAAACAGGCAAAGGTAACATTAATAAAGGAAAAGCTGAACTGGTCTGGACACCAGCTAGGGCTATTTGTACACATGCTCACCGTTTTCTAAACCATGTTAACTGATTTGCATCATACAGTATGAATCAAATTTCAGTTCAAATTAAGGATTAATAGACAATCATTGACCATCAGGGAGGTTTTCATGCATTTCTGCACTTCTGCAGTAGAGATGGTAGGGAGTACCTACTGGTGGACACAAGCAACAGCAAGCCCTAGATACCTGCTGTATATACATGTTAATATAGTTTAAATTGCCTAGTTCAGACTGCGCTGGTCTGCATTAACTTTAATCCTCATTCAATGCGGACTAGTTCATTTGGACTGGAGCCAATTTTAGTTCGGAGTATGGATGTCCACATGTATATAGTGACGGCTGTAGTCTGGATTAAACCTAGAAAAAAGTAACATTTATAAATGGTCCAGAAGGCCTGAAGAGTATGTGAGAAAGAAACATCAGATTGTGAGAACTGGGAATAGGAGAAAGAAGGTAAGATCCAAGAAGAGGTGGAGTGAGGATGTGGAACAAGACCTGAGAACACAGTGGTTTGGAAAAAAGTGATGGACAAAAATGTGTGAAGAATGAGGACTTGAAAAATGAACCCCAGCTAGCAGGAAATATCCTCAGAAGAAGTTTGTTGATAGTTAGCTAACCATTACTGTTTCTCATTAAGCCAGATTTGCAGAAGATGCAAATCAGCAGATCTCTGTTGACTGCACTGAAGCAGTGCTCACTTGCACTAGCTAATAACACCAGGTTTTTTTAAGTGTCTAGCAGGGGTCTCATACTCACCTTGTGCCTCAGGTCAGATCTGCACCATGGGACTCCTTGTGGGCTGGATCCAGCTTGGGGCATGAAGAAGCGGCAATGACAGCAGCTCCAGTAACTACTTGGAGCATGTGGTTGCAGTGGCAGCAGGAGCTCCAGTTGCAACTTGGGGCATGTGGCAGTGGTGGTGGTAGCACTGACTCTTTTAACTGAAGCATGGTGGCAACTCCAACTCTGGGGCACGTGGCATGGCTTCATAGCTCCCTTCCATGTGCCCGTGCTGGAATGTGCAGCCATGTGCAGAGCTGCCAGTGCTGCATGTCCCATGCCGTGTCAGCTTCTCCAGCTGTGGCTCCAGCACAAGCCATGCAGTGGGGGCCAGTGTAAGTATTAAGCAGTAAAGAATTAATAACAATATGACTGCCCCTGAAACAATCATTTAGAAGCTCAGTAATTAGTAGGCTGACTTGTCTAAATTGTAAGTTTGCTGAAAACACCAGCTGATTCTGTGCTTATAAGGAGCTGTTTCTAATATTCCAGTGACTGTTTTTGGTTAAGGACATCTGTGAATTAGAACTACACAAGGTTTGTTTGGTTTTGCATTGTGCCTTAAATAAATGAGACATTACAATTATACACCCAACTTATGTTTTCTTTAAGACTCTGTGATGGCTTTGCTTTTAACTCGGGTGGTCAAAGTGAAACAGAGCCTCATGCCAAATGCAGCCCATAGAGTTCTACAACATGGCCCAAGGCCATCCCCCTTCTTTAATAGACATGTGACCTGTGGAGACTACCGGTCCCATTATGCAGTGCTCTTTATCTTGTGCCAAGGTGTGACTGCGTTTGCAAATTAGGTGTGGATTTCAGGCATCTGGCAGTTTGACAACACAGCAACATTTTGACAGCCTGATTTTAAAATCTGTAAACAGCACAAAATGATCCCTTCCCCAAGAGCAGTACATTTGCGTCACAGAAGGATATTTTTGTTTTTCTCCAGTTGCTGGGCACCACCGCTGTAACAAAGTGAAAAAGTATTTGTGTTGTGGGGTGCGTGTGTGTGTGTGTGAAGGTGGGGCGTTAATCCATAATTTGGAAGACTGGAGTTCAGTCCCCTCATCTGCCATCAAATTTCTCTATGACTGGACAATTGACTTTGGCCTCGATTGCCCAGCTACCATTGTAGGCACCCAAATGAAAAATTTAGAACCTCAAAATTCCTACTCAGCTAGAGTTCAAATTTCTGTCAGTACATTTCCCTAGGCACCAAATATTTCTGGGTATATCCAAATATTCATTGAGCCAAAGAGAATCTCTGTTACCCTGCACTTAGAGCACTTGTCAGGAAGAGGAGAGTTTCTGTCTCTGCTTCATTGATTAAGCCCCTTTGATGAAGCAGTCACTGGAGCAGGGACTGGAACCCAGGTTTCCATGATTCCATGCAAGTGGCCAAAAAACAAGGAACAGCCACAGTTTTTGGCACAATGAATGTTTAATTATTTAATGTCAAGCAGGATAGCGTCACCAGCATTGGATTCCCAGCATAATCTATGGGCAGGTGGTTAGTGTGTTTACTTGAGGGGCTGGCGGGTTCAAATCCTTGCAGGTTTTGGAGGAAGGAATCAAACCTGAGTGTCCCACATTTTTTGTCAGTGCCCTGATGATAAGCTACTGGGGAAAGGCGTGGGTATCTTCTGCTGCAGCTATAGTTTGTTTAGAAAAGGCTGCTTACCTATTTGAGTGAGGGCTGTGAATCCTGAATGGAAGGAGATGCTTCTGGCCCTCAGAAGAACCCATCTTCTTAGCTAACCAGTGTGTGCGCTGCCCTTTGTCAGTTCCATTCTTAGGTGCCTAACTGTCCCTGAAGGCTGTGGACCCATGGATTGGAGAGTCTGATAAAACCCCAGCTGACTCAAGGGGAAAAGGTGACTGTGACACAACTCCTTGAACCAAAGTCAATCAGCCAAGTCCTGGGAAATGTGGCCTTTGCTCTAATCCAGGGTGGTATCTCTAGAGGTGCAGATAGGAATGACAATTTTCACCTGATCTGGCCCCTGAAAATGCTCTACAGTTGTGACCAAACACAAGTACATGACTGCAACATGCTTTAAAAGGGCCCGATCCCATGAAAATCTGAACCCTCATTACATTATATTCGAACGCTTGTGGCGCACGGGTCAAGTCCCGGAGGACTGGAAAAGGGCCAATGTGGTCCCCATTTTCAAGAAGGGGAGGAAGGAGGACCCGGGCAACTATAGGCCAGTCAGTCTCACCTCCATCCTAGGCAAAGTCTTTGAAAAAATTATCAAGGCTCGCATTTGCGAGAGCCCGGCAGGACAAATTATGCTGAGGGGAAACCAGCACAGGTTCGTAGCAGGCAGATCGTGACTGACTAATCAAGTCTCTTTTTATGACCAGGTTACAAAACGCCTGGACGCAGGAGTAGGGGTGGATGTCGTTTACTTAGACTTCAGGAAGGCCTTTGATACGGTATCCCACCCCATACTGGTGAACAAGTTAAGAGGCTGTGACTTGGATGACTACACAGTCTGGTGGGTGGCGAATTGGCTAGAGGGTCGTACCCAGAGAGTCATAGTGGATGGGTCGGTTTTGACCTGGAAGGGTGTGGGCAGTGGGGTCCCGCAGGGCTCGGTCCTTGGACTGATACTCTTCAATGTCTTCATCAGTGACTTGGACGAGGGAGTGAAGTGTACTCTGTCCAAGTTTGCAGATGACACAAAACGGTGGGGAGAAGTGGACACAACGGAGGGCAGGGAACAGCTACAAGCAGACCTGGACAGGTTGGACAAATGGGCAGAAAACAACAGAATGCAATTCAACAAGGAGAAATGCAAAGTGCTGCACCTAGGGAGGAAAAATGTCCAGCATACCTACTGCCTAGGAAATGACCTGCTTGGAGGCATGGAAGCGGAAAGGGATCTTGGAGTCCTAGTGGACTCCAGAATGAACATGAGTCGGCAGTGTGACGACGCCATCAGAAAAGCTAATGGCACTTTATCGTGCATCAGCAGATGCATGATGAATAGATCCAAGGAGGTGATACTTCCCCTCTATCGAGCGCTGGTCAGACTGCAGTTGGAATACTGCGTGCAGTTTTGGGCGCCACACTTCAAGAGGGATGTGGATAACCTGGAGAGGGTCCAGAGAAGGGCCACTCGTATGGTTAAGGGCTTGCAGGCCAAGCCCTATGAGGAGAGACTGGGGCACCTGGACCTCTTCAGCCTCCGCAAGAGAAGGTTGAGAGGCGACCTTGTGGCTGCCTATAAGTTCATCACGGGGGCACAGAAGGGAAATGGTGAGGTTTTATTCACCAAGGCGCCCCTGGGGGTTACAAGATACAATGGCCACAAGCTAGCAGAGAGCAGATTTAGACTAGACATTAGGAAGAACTTCTTCACAGTTAGAGTGGCCAAGGTCTGGAACAGGCTCCCAAGGGAGGTGGTGCTCTCCCCTACCCTGGGAGTCTTCAAGAGGAGGTTAGATAGGCATCTAGCTGGGGTCATCTAAACCCAGCACTATTTCCTGCCTATGCAGGGGGTTGGACTCGATGATCTATTGAGGTCCCTTCTGACCCTAGCGTCTATGAATCTATGAGGGTTCAGATGAGAGTTCTACAAAGCAGAGTGCCTTCATTAACTTCTATCTGCACTTGCCAGGAGTAGGGCTTAGCTGATGCAGCCCAGCATTGCTCCTGGTGCTGTTTTCAGAATGGAAGGGGGCAAGGGAGCAAAAGAAGCTTGTTCTGGGGGTTGCCCAGCCAGCACTGGAGGGTGGAGCAGGTGGATTGGAGCTCCCCCTCCCTCCCCCCCCCCAGCGGGGGGAGGGAGCTCCAGCCATACTCCAGCAGGGCTAGGGAAACTCCAGAATGGACCTCTCTCCCCTGTCTTCTCCCCTCCCATCCTGAGTCAGCACAGGAGCTGGAAGAGGAAGGGTGGGGCTAGGGGAAGAGACTGCAGAGATCCAGCTTGTCTCCCTAGATTGGCTCCAAACTGAAGTTCGATCTTCCACCCTCCTGACTCAACCTAATGTCTGTTATGGCAGGAAGATAGGTCTAACTCTTGGCATTTTCTGTGAAGCGCCATGAGTTAGACCCAGGAGCTGCACTTCTGTCTATACCTTAGAAGTAGGGGGGTTTTTTGTTCTGGGATACCTGTTTATTAGCCTGTAGTTGCCCTAAGGCAGCTACCCGCAGGCTTTTGCCTCAGGCTTTCCTGACTGGGGCAGCAATGGCTGTATAGCCATGGTCTACAGCAGAGCTGTACATTCCAGCAAGGGGTAGAGGGCCTAAGAATTAGGCATAACAGCTCTGTGAGTGCAAGGCATGTTTGTGGATCTAGCCCTTCATAAACAAGCTGTTTTTAGGCTCTCACTATTCTCTCCATGCAAAGCACACATGGCCTCTCTGAAACTACTTAAAAAAATAACGTAATGGTCAGCAGTGACAGAATGGCCACTTCATTGCTATAAAAGGGCACTGACAAACAAGCCCCTCATTCTACAGTACATCTGAGAACAGCAGGAGGTAATTAGAAACAGAGACCATGGAGAATGAAGCCGTCTGGGAGTAGAAAGGGAGACAGAATGTTTTCTCCACTACTCAACTTGCCCTGTTTATTTCTCACAAACTGTAAAGAGAAATGGTGTTATTGCAGCAGAACTGTGGGGGGAGGAGGGAGATTCCAACGTAAAATACAGACTTACTTCACATGCACAGTAAGGAGGAGCCTGCCTTAAAGTCACAGTAGGAGGGCTACCAATAAGGATCCCAGGACATTAAGGGCATATCTACACGACTCCCATACTGAGCAAGGATCCACCACGGTGAAGTGCACTCCACTTACATGCTCTTTCTCCAAGGACACCAGATCCCAGAAATGAGACAACATAGGTGGTCATGAGAAGCACTAAATGCACACCTAAGCACCACTGCTAGGATCTGTGTCTCAAGTATGTGTAACCCGGGTGGTACTCCAAGAGGTACCCCCTCTCCAATTGAAGGGATCAAAGCAGGTGCACAAGCACTGTGGGAGGTGTAGGGACTCTCCTCCCCCTATAGAGCAGAGCCAGACCACCAATGGGGACTTAACCATATACCTTTTAATGAGAGAATAGTACTGGGAACATAACCAGGATAAACCAGGGGGTATAGGGGAAACTACAATGCCCCGAGGGGTTAGGATTCAACAAAGGTTAGACACTTACAATCATAGACATATTCATCCAGTTGACAAAAGACAGGGTTAACAAAATATAAAACACAAACAGCAGAACAAACAATACTGGTTGGTGAAATATAAAAGGCACAAAATACAAAATGTCAAATAACAAGGAATATAGGGCCTAGGTACCTGGAGGGGGAGAAAGGGGGAAAACACAATGACCCCTTTTTACTGCAACAAGAGTTTCTCCCTGTTACTTCACTCATCCCAAGTCACCCCAGCCAGGACTTGAACTCAGATCCCCCACATAGTAGGCAAAAACTACCACACAGCCACCAGTGCTGGTACTGGGCTAAGCTCCTAGGGGTATTGGCCTTCCAGGAGCGGCCTGGCCTCTGATTGGAGGATCTGGAAGCAGAGCTGGGAACCTCTCAGGTCACTGCTCAGATCCTTGCTGGAGCTGGGGAGCCTCTCCTGCTGGCCACAGCCTCTTGTAGGGGATCCTGGAGCCCAGTGGGGAGCCTCTCCTGCCGGCCGCATGGCGCGCTGCTGAGGGTCCAAATGCTGCACGCAGGTCCCACTCCTTCAGGTGCTTCTGGGGCAATTGCTCCCGCCCCACTGGCCCAGCTCTTTGAAGCTCCTTCCTTGTGGTCCCTCTCTGGTCTTCCCTAAGTCAGCTGCGCTGCCCCTTTTATCCCCCTCCAGGTGACCCAAGGGGCCAATCAGGGGACATGGAGGGTGAGTCTCTGGGGCCTGATTGGTGAGGAAAGGGAATCCCAAGTCCTCCAATCATCTTTTACCCTTTCAAAACCCTTGGGATAAGTCACTACCAGGTAGCCCATCACATGTGCTTATTGGTAGGTGGTCAGGGCTACTCCAATGCAAGTATATTGCCTCATTTCTCCCTGTATTGACTGGGTTGGGATTGAATGATCAATGATAGGCCATGAAAAATATGTTGAATTTGGACACTGCTTTACATTGGCAGATTGGGAAAGTGGCAGCCACATTAAATGTCCAGGGTTGGTGCCACATTGCTGGACAAGCCAGGCCCATGGCATCTTTCTCCTCCTGCCCTATCAAGAGGCATTTCCTGGTGGGTTGCTGGCAGAACTGCTAGAAGAATAACTCTTGGTGTTAACATCCCTCTAAAACTCTTTGGGCAGTTCCATTTGTCTGGCTGCCTGCAGACTGGCAGATGTTGCTGCAATGGTTATATATAGATCACATTTTTTCACTTTTCTCTCCAATCATAAAACTTACTATTTTTCAAATTAAAGTTATGCCTGTCCTCATCCCATGATTTGGGCCCCTGCATAAATGTACAGGGTCTTAACACTGTTTTCCCTGTGGGGAAACTACCCTGTGTTTCCTTTAGCAACAGATGCATTTGTCAATCTCAGCAACCAGACATCATGACAATACCTTGCAGTTATACCTTTCATTCAGAAGCATCTCTAAGTACTTTGTAAACTTGTGAATTCATTTGCCTCCACCTTTGCAGGAAGATGCAATCTGTAGCCATTCTTTGCAGGGATGGCACCCAAGATTGCTTCCCTGTGACAGTCAGCTGTTGCTGCAGCCCTGGCCCCACACATTGCCAACATGATTCTTATAATGGGGGATGTGCAGAGCTGGTTTACTGACTCCACCTCAGGTGAGGAGTCTCAAGGGCCAGGGAATCCTCAGCTCCCTATGTTCGCTGTTAGGACTCTTCCTATGGTAAGTCATAGGTTGTCTCTGGTTTTTGTGCCTTGTAGTTGTGTGTGAGGGTTTTACATATCAATTTTGGTTGCCCTTGAGCATGGGGGCCTGGACTTGCTGTCTCAGGATCCCCCTCCAGTCCTTTGTTCTTATATGATACCATGCAGAGTCACTCCACGCTCACTATCACTAGCTCCAGAATGGGAAGCAGCATAGCTGCAGCAGTAAGACCCAGGGCTTACCAGCCCGTAGGCAGTGCCATATGCATGCAGCTGTATTGCTGTCAGTGCCCGTCAGCAGTCATGCTGTTTTTTCACACATTACTCTAGGCAGGTGCTAAATACTCAGAGGTCATAATAAGCTGATGGGACCTCTTCCAGGGGCCAACAGTTGGAAAAGTACAGCTGCTAATTTTCTGTAAGCTCAGACTGGGACTATGAATGACAAAGCTACTGTAACCTTGAGCCTGAAACCATTCTGAGGAGAGAGCCCTCACATTGTTATCTTGGGGGCTAGGCCACACCTCCATCCCAATGAGTCTGTTGGGCATAATAGCCACCAACAACCACCTTTGTTTAGTCACAGCTGAAATAACGGGAGCCACCTGTTCAAGGACTAGAACTCCTGCAAGCCTGGGCAGTGATTGGGCTGTGCGGTTGAAGAAGCTTCCCAAGGGTCTCATAACAAGCGCAAGAGCATGGGACTGACTTGATCACAGCCGTGTAAGTGTGTGGCACTGCAGAGGACACATTAACACTGTGATGATGGTGTGCCTTGGCTGGGACATACCCCACCCTCCTTCCTGTATACTTCAAACTGGTAAACAGACCAGTAAGGCCATTCCTGGGCCACCCCCAGCAGCTGCTCTGAAGTACATTGGAGATCAAGCAGCCCTACTGGTGTATTTCAGGTTTGGTCCCTGTCAGTGGGACCAGGTGGGTGAAGCCTTGGTATAGACAAGCCCACAGAGGTAGCAAGAAAATCCCAGACAGAGCCAAAGAAGCTCTTATAACACAAACCTGGGGAAAACAAACTTAAGTGAGAGAGAAAGTACGAGTTTCTGGGTATCGTGCTGGCTGGAAAGCGGATTGAAGCTTCGAGCAAATAAACCATCTTTTCTTGTGTTTAGGACATAGTATTTTTGTACAATCTTTGTACAAGACAACAATGCATTAAAGAAATACCTAACTCTTATCATCAGCGTCTCCTGGCAGAAACAACCTGCAGCACCGTTCGGGTCAGAAAGGGTAATAATACGTTGCAGGTAGAGTAGGTCCCACATATCCCTCTGACCTAAAACAGGATGTATATGGGAAACCCTTCTGGACATGGGAAGTTGTTTTTGCTGAAATAGATGAGACCAACTTGAGTTTTCAATTATTAACCAGCGAGACAACTTCCTCAGCAGATGGGATGTCTCACACTACGTTCATTTTGTTGCGTCAGCATTCAAAACCCATTTTGTTTCATTAGGGTGATTCATGTTTGTCAACTGTCCAGCTCATTTGCTCAGATATTGGACAAGGTCTGGCATACTTTTTCTGTAGATGGTAGAGATCAAGAACTGATGAGAACAGTCTGAAATTTTCAAGACATTTCAGAAGTTTGATAACCTGCACATTATGACTGTGTATATCAGATCAATGTATGAACATTGCTAGTTTCTTGCTCAATACTATATAACACGGTAAAGTAGCTCTCAGTTCAGGGGTGTTCAAACTGTGGACATGTGAGGCAGCAGGGGAGTTGGCTAAATGGTGCTACAGCATAATTAAGTGTTGCTGCTGTACAAAGGTCCAGAGTACATCCTCCTGACTGTTTAGAACTTCCTAGAATAAAATAGCTGAAGACTGGAAGGTGCTTCTACTGTTGCCCTGTGGTGTCAGACACCAGTCCACAGGTTCGCTTTGGCTTTATGGAGACCCACACTCTGCAAAAACTCAGATCTTTTAAAAATATAAGGTCTGAGTCTCCTCTTATTTACACCACTGAGAAGAAAACTTCCTGGCTGTGAACTGAATGTAAACAGATGTGGTGATGTCCTTCTGAGTCTGCGGATGGCTTGAAACAAGGTTCTGAGAGATGCATCCTGCTTTTCTTTCCTTTTACTGGCATAACTTGTAGTAGAGCTTAATGGAGACAATGCAACTGTCAGAATTCAGTGTTTTGCTGCTGCTGATTTGAACAAGCAGGATGAACGGGGGGAAGGGTTAAGGAATGAGACCCACGTGGGATGGGAGGGAATTGGAAGCTGTGGGGACGGAAATAAAGGAGACAACACAAAAAGTCAACAAAGTGGGGAAAGAAAGAAAGGAAGGGGGTTGGAGAAAAAAAAACAAATGAAGGACAGAAGTAATGATGATCATAAGCAGGCATTCTTTACTTTTAAGTCATGTTGAATGCAACCTTAAAGGCACAGAATTTTATAATAAATGATAATAAAAAGTATTAAGACAAAAACTGTTAGGATCTATTCTAGTTCTCTTCTATTTTACTTCCCACCATTGCCATGGTAAGGCACTTGTGTCGTGGAAGGAGGGTAGCAAATTTGTCTCACATTATTCCTGGGCCCAAGAACAATAAACAAACCTTGAATGTACACCTCTCCACCCGAAGTATTTGACATTCCCCTTATATGTATGTGGCAGTGCACTTGCAGTGCCTGCCACTCTAAGGGCTGAGTGAGGCAGCCAGCAGGTGCTTGATTGCAGCAGCCATTTTTGAACACCGGCTGCCTATATAAATGCCGCAGTTTGCTGCTGCTGGCCCAGGCAGAAACATTGCCTGGCTGAGCTGTATGGAACATCTAGCAGGTAGGCGCTGGAGCCCCTTGGTCCTGGGCATGACCTAAAACTACATCCTGCCAGGGATGGGTGGCCTGGTGGGGCTCCTGGTGGCACAGGAGTCCCCAGGAAATGCCAGGCCAGTTACCACCCCTGTGAAAGGTGAGGAGGGGCGCCTTAACCCCAGCCCCCATCTTTGGGTGTGCTTTGGAGGCAGTGTGGTGGGCAAGGCACGGCAAGTGGAGTGCCACCTGAGCCTATGGGGATGGTCAACCCCAAGGCCCTGAGAGAGGGCGGTGTAGTGAGGCCCTAGGGAAGAGGGTGGAGTTGTAATGACTCTGAGAGGGCAGGGATGTAGGGGGCCCTGCACAGAGTAGGGTTGAATGGGAGTAGGCCTGAAGGACTCTACATGAAGAGGGCTGAGTAGGGCTGAACAAGGAGTAGGCCTGATGGGCAGTCCTAGGGGCATGTTGAGTAGGGCCGACTTGGGAGTAAGCCTGAAGGGCAGTGTAAGGGCCAGCCCTGTGAGCAGTTGATTGTAAGGATGATGCGAAGACCCCAGGGTGGGGGTGTGGTGTAGAGGCCCTAGAGTGGGCACAGTAGGAACCCCAGGAGTGGGGAGTAGGTGAAGGTATGTCTTTGGATGCCTGAGGCCATAGTTGGGCCAGAGGCTGAGTACGGGGCTCAGCCAGAGCATGAGGGACGAGTCTTGCCTGACTCCAGTAAGTCCTCCACTGCTAGGAGGCTGAGTGTGGGTTGAAAGTAAGACTTGTAGTTTGAGCACAATGACCTGCTGCTCCAGGGGGGAGTGAGCCCCTGTGAGCCCCTGGAGCACCAGTCGTGGTGTGGGTTAAGAACATCACGTGGATGCCATCTGTGAGGGATGGACTGTGGTGTAGGGAGACCAGAGCTGGAGATAACTCCCTCTGGCATTGGGGCATGTAATGGGCAGTCTTCCACATTTACCATCCATTTATGGGAACAGCAAAGCCATGGCAGGAGAGACAGGGCAGACTGCCTCATAGAGACAGGTGGGTGGGCCAGCATGGGACCCAGCCTCTAGCTTGCCCCTTGTCACTATGTAACCTAACTATTGAACAGGAATGTGTTTATGTATTGCATTGCCTTCTAATAGACTTTAGTTTTGTAGTATGGATGCTACACTGCTCATGGTACTTGAAATTCATCTTTTCCTGAAAATGGTAGGAATTTAGGGGAAGAGAATCTAATTTTGATTTTTCCCTGCCACCATTTAGTTCCAAGTGGACATGGAGAGCAGTACTGTGACAAATATAATGTCATAGGTTGCTGGAGATGTATTAAAACATGTAGTTAGATACCCTGTGGCATTTCTGTGGCAGGGCACTGTTGGCGCCTGCCACTTTAAGACCTAGGCCAAGCAGCCAGCAGGTGCCTGATTGCAGCGGCCATTTTAGATCTCTGGATGCCCATATAACTAGGGCAGTTCGCTGCTAGCAGGAGAGGTAGCGACACTGCCTGACTGCAAGGCTGCTGGTATCATACTAGAGGTAAGGGCAGGAGCTGTAGAGGATGGATTGGAGGCTCCTGGTCCTGGGCATGACCTCAAACTGCACCCTATCGGGAGTGGGTGACTTGGTGGGACTCTCAGTGGTGCAGGAGCCCCCGGGAAATGGCAGGCCAGTTATCACCCTGGTGAAAGGTGGGTAGGGGCGCCTTAACCCTAGCCCTCACCTTCGGGTGGGTTTATGTAACATTGGAGAGAGTGGGGGCCAGGCACAGCTGAGGCCACCTGAGCCCTGTGTGGGGTGCAAGACCCCGAGGAAAGGTAGTGGGGACCAGGAACGGCTATAGCCACCTGAACCCACCGGGGAGGGAAGGCCTATGGCCCCGAGTGAGGGAGGCAGAGATGAGTAGCCCCGAGTGAGGATGGCAGTGTGGAACCCCAGAGAGGAGGTGGAGATGGGGAGCCCCAGTGAAGGGGGAGAAGAACCAGAGGGCTGAGGGCCCAGTACATTTTTATACACATAGTGTCGCCCTTGGAAGGGGCCAGAGTAAGCTTAGACCCAGTCAGGTAATTGGCTGGCCACTACCCCGGCGAGGGTTGCAGGACAGGCCCAGCAGATGGTACATCTGCCACAGGGCAGAGTAGAGCCCCGAGTGAGGGGGCAGAGACGGGGAGCCTGAGTGAAGGCAGAGAAGAACCAGAGGGCTGAGGGCCCAGTACATATACATAGTGTTACCCCAAAAGGGGCCAGAGTATGCTTAGACCTGGTTGGGTAATTGGCTGGCCACTACCCCGGTAAGGGTTGTGGGAGAGGCCCAACAGACAGTACATCTGCCACCCAAGGAATGGACTAGCTAAGCCTACGGCCAAAGGGTGCCCACTCCAAGAGGGAGCAAGGCTGCATAAGTTGTCGATGCATAAAAGAGACCCTGTGAGAGGGTGGAGTGAGTGAGACCTGAGTGAGAGGCGGGTGGTACGAGTGTGCGTGTGACTGAGGCTTGATGGCGTGGCCTAAAAATGCTCTGGCTGTAAGCCGGGGGCACTGTAACATCTGGGTGCCATCTGCAAGGCATGGGCTGCGGTGTAGGGAAGGTACGGAGCAATAGACAGTGCCGTCTGGCATCGGGGCATAAAATGGGCAGCCTCCTGCTTAATTATCATCATATTAATTACCAACAAGGCGTGGTAGACGAGTCAAGCGGGGTGCGTGCCCGAAGGCAAGTAGGGAACCTAGCACTGTGGCTAGGCAGGGAGCCCCACGTTGCCACAATTTCCAGTGGAGATGGGCCCAAACCAAAACTCCAGACATCCAAAATCTTTGGGAAGGTTTGACTTTGTATATGACTTTGGGATCAATGGTCTTCTACTCACTTACACTCTACCTTTACAAGCCCAAGTTATTTTTTTTTCTAATTGTTTTTATATTATTGAAACACATATAGTTGTATGCATTTGTATATATTTATTAGTTTGCAGAACCCAAGCAGTAAAAATTGCCCATTTGTCTCTCTAGAAATACAAAAAGTAGAAGAGAACAGCCACAGCCCACTCAGGTTGGGTGTCTCTAGTTGCCCTTCTTAAGAAAAAGACGGGGATTTAAAAAAAAATAGTAGAAACTAACAGCCATCCATTATCACAAAATGAGGAAATGTCCTTGGAGTTATGAGAGCAAGATATTTTTTCATATGGGTTTGCAGAAATCGGATCAGGATTAAGATAAGTGGGATCATCTATGGTTTTTTTTTTTACATGTAACTTGGCAAGTAGTGTTTGTACTTAATACCTTCCAGACATTGCTGCCACTGAGCTGGAAAGGCCAGACTTGTTCTAAAACTTTGGATGATAATATTGTTTGTGGAAAGACAACAGAACATCACAGTGATTTTTGAGAATTGTGCTTGAACACACAGATACTGGTAGTTTGAGACCAAATATTTCCAAGTATCACTTCAGACAGACAGACCTTTTAGAAAGATGTCAAAATGGGACCTGGTAGGGACCAAGGCCCTATTATGTCACCTCAAGGCAGCAGGTGTGGCCACTTTTCTGGATCTTCTGGGACTTTCTTCATGGCACACTGATTTTATTCTGAATTTCTCCAATACTTGTGGAGTCCATCATTATCTTGCAACTGTAGGGTACCTATACATGAGCTGGGAGGCTGCTCTGATGCTCTGTAATTATAGCGCATTGAAGAAGACTTGATTAATTGAGTCTGCTGGAGCATGGTAATTACCATACTCCAGCCAGTCTCCATGTCTCATGTATCACCATCCCTGTGCTTCAAACTGTTCGATGAGCTTTAGATAGTGCCGGGCCGCCATTTTGAGGAGTGGGGACGCTGATATATGTGATGCTCTGGGTGCTTTAATTAGAATGATTCTTGGAACCACTCTAGTTAAAGCACCCCTCTTCCCCTTCTCCCGGATCATGTCTAAAAATTTACTTGGCAAGAGCGGCTATTCTCCCAGACATTGAGTACTTTCTATAATGCATTAAAAACCATTAACTCATGTCTTTGTGGAAGAGATGCTTTCAGGCATTCCCATATAACATCTGATAAAAACAGTTTCTTCAGTCATGAAAGGACTTCTTTCTTTTTTGGAACATGTGGCCAGAAGACTCCTGGGAGCTGCAATGGGGGAGGTCCCAGGCAGCTGGAATTGTAAGAAGGAGGTTTGAGAGCATGTTGAAACACTGGTGTTACCTACTGATGGCCTAAAGTTTGTGTTTGTAACCTGGTCCCTGCCTGGTGTTACTTCATACTAGCTCCTGCTTGAAAGCTGATGTTCTTCCTCCAGTCCTGCTCACTGACAACCCTCACTCAGGCAGAAGTTTGACAGGAATGGTGCACAAGAATGATTATTCAGATTTCAGGTGGCATCTAGGAAATGACATTCCTTTTTGGATATTTCATGAAAGACTTTATGAGATATCAGAATTCCACAAGAAAAGAAAGAGATTTAAACTTCAATGAAAATTAGCTGTTAGTGATATTTAGAGAGAGAAACTGGTAGAACTGAAGGAAGGGCAAGGCCACTGGCCAAGTGGATATAGAAGACCAGATTGACCTGTTGAATGGTCTTGGGTATGTCACTTCCACACTGTTGTGCAGCTGTTTACTCTTCCACCCTTTAACAGTCATGTCAATTTAGACTGTAAGCCAGGGGTGGACAATTATTTGGGCCTAAGGGCCACATAGGGAGTTCTGATCAGTTGTCATGGGCCAAGTCAGCATCCTCCACCCCTCTCACAACAACTCACCAAAACTCCCTATGGGGCCCTGGGCAAGTGGGAGCAGTGTTCAGGAGTGGAGGGAGGGGCAGGAGAGGCTGGGATCACATGCCCCTGCCCTGTGTGTGTGTGTGTGTGTGTGTGTGTGTGTGTGTGGCAGGGGCTGCCCCGGCACTAAGTCCCAGGAGCCTGCTGTGGGGGGAGCAAATGCATGCAGCAGAGCTGCCCCAGACAGTGCGGTCAGTGCTGCCCCAATGTCACTCCACATGGTGGTGAGCCCTGCCACCTCGTGTTGGGGCAGCCCATGCTGCACTCCCACCAGTGCCCGCAGTTCAGCCAGGTGCTGCTGTCTTCCCCCTGCCTCCAATTCCAGAATCTGGAGCTGGAGCCCTGCGTGTCTGCCAGGAGTGGCATGGCACGGTGCAGCAGGAGTGAGAAGAGGAGCTGCTGCTGGAGGCATGGGTGCAGAGCAGCACCTGGCTGTCTGCTGCCACTCTGGGAACAGCTCACTGGATGCTGCTCCTGCCCCAGCACACAGGGCTCTGGCTCCAGATGCTGAGAAGGTGGCTGGCAGCTGAAGCCAGAACACTGGTGCTGAGGCAGGAGCCACCTGGCTGAAGCTGCTTGCCACTCACCTGCAATGGTGTGGTGCAGCAGGGCCAAGAGCAGGAGCAGAAGCAGTTTCTGGTGGGCTGTTCCCAATGTGGCTGCATACACAGCCGGGTGCTGCTCTGTGCTTATCACCTCCAGCAGCACCTGCTTCTTTCTCTCCTGCTGCACTGCACCACACTGCCCCTGGCAGGCATGCGGGGCTCCAGCTCCAGATCCACATTGCCTTCCATGGAAGGGCAAAATCAAAAGCAGGAGCCACTTCTGGAGGTGGGGGATGCAGAGCAGCACCCAGCTGCAGCCACACCAGGAACAGCCCCAACAGAAGCTGCATGTTGGCTGGGGCCCTGGCCAGAGGGAGCCCAGTGCACGCTGCTCTGGCATGAGTGGGCACGGCATGGCCCCATTTAGAGCGCCATGGGGGCAGCTGCAGGCCAGATCCAGTCACCTGATGAGCTGGATCTGGCCCATGGGCCATATTTTGCCCACTCCTGTTGTAAACTGTCTGGGACAAGGGCTGTCATATAGTATGTGTGAGGGCACTGCCTCACACAGTAGAGCCCTGACCTGTGTGATACTAAACAGTAATAACAGATATGGAGATTCACTGGGACTTCTGTTACCTGGAGTACAGCACTGTGTACAGCTTCTCTGCTACTCTATCCTTGGCACAGTCAAAGTGGGAGCAGTCACCTGTGACTGTTGACTCGTTTTCTCTCCATTTGTAATTAATGTGGAACAGGACAGAGATGCTATCAATAACTATAGCACGTCTTTGGCTTTTCTGAGTACTTTGCAAATATAAATTGACTCAGCTCACAGCTCTGAAGGGTATGTAGTACTATATTGCTGTCTCCATTTTACATGTGGGGAAACTGAGAAGGAAAAAAGCTAAATGACCTTTCTAAGGTCACACAACACATCAGTGTCAGAAATCAAAGAACCAGGTTCCTTAGACCCCTGTAGACCAAAGGCTCACAAGCTTATAGAACAGTCCACAACCCAACAGATAAAATGTTCTTCTTCATTTACAATGGGTGTGTTGGGGAAGGAGGAGGGTCATCTCTTCTGCTTCCATTCATCATTTTACTGCCCCCCTCTCTACCACTCCCGAGTGAGCAGCCCATTTCTCTTCTCATTTGTTATATCTTATGGCAATGTTTACATATTGTCGCAGGGCACCTCGGTGCCCCTGCTCCTATAGAGGAGAAACTGCCAGGGAGTGAGTGAGCGCGCCCTGGCCTGACATAACGAGCCCAGCTGAGGCTTGCTCAGGTAATGAGCGCAGCTGCGGGTTGCCGGAGCAACCAAGCGGAGCCAGCTGCCTGTAGGGGGCAGGGCCTGGCCCTTATAAAGCTCAGGGCTGAGGCCAGGCTGGCAGTTCTCTGCCAGCAGCCAGAGAGGCAGGAGCTCCCTCAGCTGAGATATGGGAAGGAGCCTGAGTTGCAGGTACAGCTCATGATAGCCCTAGAGGCTTGAGCTATGATACTGAGTTATGGCCATGCGGCTTGTGGTTATGTTACAGCCTAGGGGCTTGTGGTTTTGCTTTGTGTTTGTGCTTTTACACCCGGAGGCTTGGGTGAGGCTGTAGGGGTTGGAGGAGGCCTCAACTATAGGGACCCCAGAGAGTGTGGGGTGCCCTAGCGCCAAGAGGGCGCATTATCTACATAGTGCCAGGGAAGGCGCAGCTTGCACGCCAGTGCGTGAGCAACAGGTGGCGAGGAGCGTGGCCAGTGGGTCGCGGGCGCAACCCGTAGGTTGCGGACGGGGACCTAGACCCCGGATTGCGTGTGGGGGGGGAACATAGACCCCGGCCCCAGGAAAGGGGCAATATTATTGAGTAGCCCAGTGTGGGCACGGCGAACCCCACAGAGGGGGAGCGCCATACTAAGGAGTCCTAGAGAGAAGGGCAATTACCGAGGAGCCCGAGACGGGCATAGCGAGCCCGGCCGCAGGCTAGTGCGGTAACACCCCTCAGACTGAGGCAGGGCGCTGCGGTTGCCCCGAGAAGACAGGGAGTAGCAGCGCGGAGAGCCAGGGTCAGAGAGGGTGCCCGTGTGGTTGGCCCATAGGACCGGGGCCCGCTAGGGAGTCCCTGAGCGGGACCATACCATCAGGGGAGGCCCAGCGGGAGGCTGGGCACGAGAGAGACAGACTGGACAACGTCCATTACATCTGCGAGGCTTGGGGCGTGGTATTAGGGGCTGGTAGGAGCCACGCATAGCCCATAAGGCTGGGGTGCTTGGGTAGCGCCCATTGTACGGGGAGACCCACGAGGGGTCCAGGAGCTGACGTGCCTGAGGAAACACAAGGCAGCCTCCCTATTACATATATTCCATCAAGACGTGGCGGGCGAGGAATGGAGGGTGCCCTCGGGCCGAAGTAGCGCGGTGAGAGGGCCTCAAGGAGATCACGGCCCTCCGCGAGGACCCCGCCGTGACATATAAATATGGTATTTGAAAAATAGTGACAGTAATTAGCTGTTTTCCTTCAATTTTGTGGGTGAAATGAGAAGAGCCAGCACCATATCAATAGCCAGTTTGCTAGACATCACCCAGCAAGTAAATAAAGCAGAGCACCATGATTGTACTGTATTTACTCAAATATAAGACATTGCTTCCCCCCCCCCCCCCATTTAGCATGGGGGAAAAAGCCCCTCATCTTATATTCACATACCAGCAACCCCCTCCCCCCATTAATTATATTTGCTATTATTAAACTGCTGCTAGAAACAGCATTGCTCAGTCATGGAAACCAAGTATGAAGTTGATTGAATGTGGCTTATGCTTAATATGCCCATGAAACACATGGCCTAAATTGGGCAAATACACTGATGGGAACCTTTTTTTTTTTTTTTTAAAGGACCACACAAAAAAAAAAGAAGACAGTTGCTCCCCCCAAGAGGGAATAGGCACTGGGCCTGGAGATGCTACAATACCAGGCTGGCACTCGCAGAGACTGGAGCAAGCTCCAATACCCTCCCCTGATGCCAAAAAATGCTGGTGGCAACATTGTGTGTGTGGCCCTTAAAAAAACAAAAACCCAAGCAGTTACTCCCCATGGGAGGGAACAGGCACTGGGTTGGAGGTACTGCAATACCAGGTCAGCACTAAGAGAGAACAGAGCAAGCTCCAACACCCCCCCCCCCCCCTTGAGCCAAAAATGCTTGATCTTAGCCAAAAGGCTGACATACTAATGGGAACCTTTTTTTTTTGGCCTTTTAAAATATGGGGAGGTATTCCCTCCACAGGGATCTGGCACCGGGCCTGGAGGTACTGCAATACCAGGCTGTCACTGGGAGGGCCAAAGTAAGTCCTGACACTCCCCCCCACTTGGTACCAAAAATGATTGATCTTGGCCATAAGGCCGAGATGCGGATGGGAACTGTTCTGGGGTGGAAGGGGGGAAGGTGTTCTAGCAGGTAACTGGCACCAGGAAATACTAGGCTGGCAGCAAGAAGGCCAGAGCAAGCCCCAGCACCATCCCCTTGGTGCCAAGAAAATGTACTCGGACCTCCTCAGTGCCAACTCTTTTTTTCAATTTATGGTGAGTCACTATATCAAATACAGTTCGGTTCTGGGAGGGAAGAGGAAATTGAAATATATTTGGTGTAGTGGCTCACCATGACTTGAAAAAAGAGTTGGCGCTGGGGGAGGCTGAGTACAATATTTTGGCACCAAGACCGACTCAAATTGTTTGCCAATAAGACAGGATGAGTGAGGAGGTGACGGAGCATCTCAACTTCACAGAAGTTTGGTGATGTTTGCCAGACATCTAAGTATTTATGAGAGATTTAAAGGAGGTGGGATAAATTTATGGAAGGGATACAGAAAAGAGAGTTCTGGCTCTCCAGTTAGAGGATGTGATAGGTGAAGTTATTGCAGTCCATAGGTTGCAGAGCAGAGTGGAGAGTTTTGTTTTTCCCCCCATGCTTCTGGGCTTTGCTGGCTGCTATGCAGGGTTAGGAAAGAATTTTTACCCCTACTGTCGCTACAGGTATTGGTGCGGTAGAAGGAGTGTGCCTTTCCTCGGGTGTTTTGGGTGTTGGCTGCAGCCAAGATTGAGGATTTAGACTGGGGTGTACAAACACTTCTGCTATGGACAAAGACCTGCATTAGTGCATTTTCCTAGTTAGGGGGTCTTGCCCCTCCACTCAGGGTCAGACTACTCAGCACATTTGATGTCAGGAAGGAATTTTACCCTACAGTCAAACTGGTATAGACTGTGGGGGGTTTTGCCTTCCTTTTTAGCAGGGGGTGTGGCCCTCTTCCTTGCTTCTCTCAAGTGTATTTTAACAACCCCTTCTGTGGTGGGACAATGAAAGCCCTGGTCCCCAGGGTTTACTTGTGGCAGATTAGGCTGATCAGGGTTTATTGTGTAGTTTTAGGAATAAGTTAGATGAGCACTTGTATGGGATGATTTGGAAAGGGATGATCCTGCCTTTGGCAAGTAGAAAGGGGTTGGGCTAACTGACCTTCTGAGGTCCTTTCCAGCTCTACTCCTTCTATGGTTCTATAATTCTAAGGCATAATGAGCAGTGGTACTATAATACATACCCTCCAAATTAAAACTAAATATGGATAGGGCTTGTTAAACAGTCAGGGTCCTGATACTGCCTTCATGGGATGGGAGTAAGCAGTAGTGTAATTGGGGGGGAAATGGGGTGCAAAAATAGCTGCTACTGTATCTGGGCATGCTGCTACCACCAGTAGCGTGGCAGCTGGTGCTTCCCACAGACTAGAGCTGCCCTGTTATGCCTCTAGGCTGAGGGGATACCAACAAAAAATGCATGGGCATGTGCTGCCAAAAGATTGGTTTCAGAACACGGGCTCCAGATGACTTAATCTGCTTGATTGGGCCTAAAGAAGGCATGAAGTTCTGGGTTTTTTTGAGACAAGACAGTTTGAAACAACTTGGGTTCAAAACTCAAGACCAAACCTTTACTTCAGCCACAGGACATCATTTCAGACAGTCACAGTTAAAGCACAGTGGCACAAAGCTATGCAGTTCTATTCTTCCCTTTGTTATTCAGCTAGTCTGCCCTGCGATTGAGTCTGTTCATCCTTTAGTTACAGAATAAGAGGCTGTGAAGAGCCAATTTTCTCTCTTCTGTTACATGTTTTCTGGAAAACAAGACTAATTACAGGCAGGAGGTGGTAGATGAGTGTTTAATATGGAACCTGACACAGGAACAAATCTTATTTAAGAGAACATGTGCCCTCCACACATGAGTCCGGGCCTTATGTGGTTCCAGCTCATAGTGCCTTGGTGCAGGAGTCCATCTGGCTGGTGGTGGCACACAAAGAGAAAGTCTCTTTGATAATAGTGTGAGCAGAAGGGACAGTGCACTAGCATGTGGACTTTCCAAGCTGCTCCTCTCCAACATGCAAAATTGCTATAGAGAGAGGTCAAATCAAGTCTCCTTCTGTATTCTAGGGTTGGGGGTTGGCACCTTTTGGCTGTGCAAGCTATGTAAAGTCTAGTGACAGCGACACAGTGTTCTCTTTAGCAACAGGCACCTGAGATAGTGGCAGCAATTTGTTACAACATGGAAAGCTGGCTGGACTCCCCTAACAATCAATAATATCTAGGTATATATATAACATGCATAGAAATTAAAGAGATGTTCTTGCTGAGGAGGTTGATGGAAGCAAAAAAAAAAAAAAAGCACTGAGAACTAAATCCGGCCATTATCTGTACCCTGGGGTACTTTAGAAATAGACTTTGGAAAGCATGAGTTGTCAGAAGGCGTTCAAGGCGTCTGCTGCCAGACTCACCCAGCATGTTGTGGTCAAAGGAACCTGATGCCTTTGAGCTTTTGGTTTATGCTGAATTCTGCTCTTCCTCAACAATCCAGCTGCCCATCTGTGTGCGCCTTCTTTTGGATTTCATCCATGGCATTTCCCTTCATCAAACCAGTGTCCTAATTCTATCTCTTCTCTTATTTCCCCTGGCCACTTTCACTTAAGCATTTCTCCCAACTTTGCCTGTCCCATAGAAAAACAAAGCTATGGTATTTAAGCACTTCAGAGGCAGAAAAGCTCCTTCTGCCTTTGAAAAGAGTCTCTCCCTATTCAAAAGTCCCTAGCCATGTAACTCCTATTGAAAAGGCCTAACTGCCCTTTGAAAACCCAGGAGGTTTCTGCATCTTTAGTCACCTATACTAGATGGGTCCTATGATGATGAATATCACTGCAGAATGTCTTTCCTGCAGGGTCAGTAATCAGAGCGTTCGTCACTGGTCAGAATTCCTGAAACTCGATGATTGGAAGGGAAGGAGAAGAAATGGAAGAGAGAACACTTTACCGCTGTGAGTGTGTGAGTGCACACTCAGTCGCACACACATTCACACATGCTTATGTCATCCTCCCAGTTCTATGTTAAGCTAAAACAATGCGCTTAGTCCATCAACTAGATCAGCCCTGTAACTTCATGATGTTACTTTTTCATTAGGTGTGTGCAGCATCTCCTTCACATGGAAGGGTCTGATCTGCAACTCCATTTTGCCCTCCTCGCTCCACAGCTATGGGGGAGTGTAGAGCAGGGGAGGGTAATGGGACCACATGGACAGGGCATGCTTCTGAAGCTGCTACTCGGTGAGCAATGGTGACAGTTTTCAATGAATTCCTCAGGCTCTTGGATTTATATGGAGGAATTCTCTTTTTCTCATTTCATTACCCTACTTTTTGCCCCATCAATTCTGGAAACAGGGTCATGGAATGGGATTGCAGATGGTTAGAGACCGGAGAGTCCATTGTGGAGAAAGCAAATGGCTTTGCCCTCCCACCTCAACAACCATAACAAGCAAGGTTAGTATCTGGCCTTTCGCCACTAGGTGGGTCTAGAGAGCCTTACTTATTTGATTAAGGAAAATTCCTTTAAGTTATTTCCAGTTTGGCTTCTGACCCAGATTCTGGCTTCCTGAAAGAGGAGATGTGTTGTATGGCTTGGGTTTTTCCTTTCTTACATGTGTGCTTTTAGGACGGGGGTGACCCTGAATAAATGATCATCTCCAGAGTTATTCAGCCAAAATGGCATCATTTAAATACACCACAACATGACACTGCTGTCTGCTAGCCCAGTTTCCAGGAGCCTGCCTCTGGCTCTCTGGAGCAGCGAGGCAGTTGGTTATGCTGGTGTCACTCACATTATTTGCTTTCTGAGAAACTGCCTCCCAGGCAGGCACATTCCTGCTCCCATCAGTCACGAACCAGGAAACAAACAAGCTTCCAGCTGGGACAAGTTAAGCTGAGTTCCTGGTGGCTCAGCTGTAAAGGGATGCTCTTTCTTGGCTCATGGACTTGCTGACTAGAAATCCGAAGGGCGCGCGTTTGGTGTGTAGCCAGCAGTTGCAGCCACTGGAAGAAGCGAGGAGACTGTTAACTCGTCCTCATCAATCTGACCACCAGGTTGGTGGGGGAGTTTACATTGTGTCACAGCAAACCATTAGGCTGCATTGGATCAGGGACAATTTGCTTCTAGCTCCATAACACGTAATCCTACTGATGTCAGACTACAGGGTGGTGAGACAGTCCTGATGGAGACTGCACTGCTGAGTAACTTCTGGCAATCGACCTGGGGCAGCATACCACAGAAGTCATTTTGCATACAGGAATGGCAACAAATCACTAATATAAATGCAATGCTGGGGGCAGAAGAGTCCACAGACGCAGAGAGAGTCTGCCCCCGATTGAAGGTGGAGAGGTGGTGTGCTCAACAACAGATGCTGTAAGATGTGAGGAAATCTGGGCCTGGTAATCCAGAACGTCAATAAAGCAAAAGCATAAACAGGATGGAGAGGAGAGAAGGAGGACTGGCTTATTTTAAGTGGATAAAATAAGACCTTTTTTATTCTTCACTTTAAAACTGAGTGGAGGCCTGTGGCTATCTTTCCTGAGGTTCAGCCCCTTCCCCTCCTTTGTTATTGTTTGTTCTCCTGGCTGCCAGTGCCCCCCCACTTGTTCCAGCATGGCCAGGAAATGGAAGTTCCAAAATACCTTGACAGAGGCTGTTCTCACAGTATTTCCAGCCTGGCTGGACTCGGGAAGTACAGGAAGCCTTACAGGCAGCCTGTTCCCATGAAATTTTCAACTTAATATTTTTGCAGACCAAAGGGTTCAGACAGTTCAGATAAGCAACTTTTGGGTGCTTATCAGAACTAGACTTCTGAACCCTCGGAGGTTTGCCTGTCCCTAGTCCTTGAAACAGAGGAACAAACCCAGGGCTCAAGAGACGATATTTATTGGGGCATAATAATGAACCTTGGTTGTATTTCATGTAGATGTGGACAGAGCCAGAGGCACCAGATGTCCTGGTGCTGAGGAAGTAGGGGAACCAAATGGACTGTGTGATGCCATTAGTCTTCATTTCCTCAGGAAATGGTGGGAACTTGTGAGTAGTAAGCAGCCAAAATCCTTCTCATATTTAAATCCTTCCCTAGGAAATGGAGCCTGGGATTCCCTGGCATATCTCTAGGGAATGCAGCTTTGGGACTAATTTAGCCAGGCAGTGGATTGTGTTGCTTCTTTGCACAAATGCAGGCAGGTAGGCAGGCTCTTCAATGAAGATGGTTGACAGCTGCAGGGGTATCAAGCCTAGATAGCTTGTGAGAGGTTAGAGGCTGCTGCCCTCTTGTTCTGAACTTCCCCCCATATGTAATCCTAGAATCAGCAAAAGCAAGGGAGCATTTGGTAAGGGACGCCTAGGCACTCCATCACAAGTGCTTCTGTGTAATATTTACCAGAGGATGAAAATTACTTGGAATATCAGATTAGGCCGAAACTCCCAAATAGTTGTGTGGGAGATTGATTCAGTTCCCTTCTTCCAGGGAAGGGCGATATCTTTTTGCATAGTGTGATGGGAGGAGAGGAGATTATGATCCTATAGTAGTTTATAGTGGTAAAATAGATTACACGTAGTAAAACAGTTAAATCCCTTCCAAAAAGAGAACACACATCCTGTAAATGGAAGTCCCTTGACCACCAGTGTATTCCTATAAAAATACAAATAAAAACCCCTTTGTTCATTGTTCCCTCAGCAACTGCCAAAGAAGTCAAAGCTGATAAACCAGGGAATTTTCAGTTTGGCAAACATAGTTTTGCTAACGCCACATGTTAGCGGATGACGCTCTCACCGTCCTCTGAACAGAGTATACGTATCTTGTGTAGAGTCTAGATTTACTCCATGCTTTGGCTTTATTGGTAAGTGAAATAATCACTGAACAGAGCCTCCCCAGGTTATCTGTCTCTTAAGCTTTTAATACCAGCCCCTGGGGTAACTGTATCCTCAACTACAGAGAGGTACTCTAACCCCACTTCTATCTAGAGCAAATAAAATAGACCAGAAATGAATCTGCAGTAGTTGTTATGAAGGGGAAGGAACTTATTTTTGCAGAAGAAGAAATTCCCATTCTAGCATGCTCCACCTGCACTTGACAATAATAGATGATGACTCAGGACTGAAGGACTTTGTGACATTTCATCTCTGTCATAACTGAGTCACTGATTGAGACGGGATGGGCCCAGCTGGAGAAGTAACATTCAGGATGTGTACAAAACCAGGGTAGACCTGTTCTTTTCATGCGTTTGTGCACGGTTTTCAGTCAGTGAAATCCCCAGATAAGGCGGAGTGGAATTTACTGGCATTGTATTACCCCAGTTTACACCAATTAAAGTGTAGACCTTTGTATTGAGGAACCCAATTTATAAGCATGAGCTTCCATGCTCAGTACAGTAAAGCTAATTGTAAATGCAGACAGCAGGCCAGATGCTAGTCCCAGTAGTGAAGCTAATAGCAAAACTCTCATTAAATGTAAAAGCAACCCAGATATGTCAAGGTACAGGTTAGGAATTCAGAACTGACAGGCTGGGAATTCTGCCCTGTGGTGATACCAGGAAACTTTGTAACTATGAGTAGGGCTTTTCGCTGTTTGTGATCCTGTATTAAATTAAGCGCCTTTTGAAGGCAGAATTGTGTTGGCCTCTCATGGCCTCATTACAGGGAAGAATTAGTTTTGTTTTGGTTCCCTAACAGTGCATTTTTGTTCCTTAATTTTTTAAAGTTTAGTAATAGTTCTAAAATTCCTACATTTTTAATGATTGTTTTGGGGACAATTATAGTAGCTCTGCAATTGTTCTTACTTCAAATGATTAATATGCACTCTCACCCTTAATGTCACTTTAATATTGTTTGTTGCCTGATAATTATATAGTGGAGACAATACACTATGACAGCATGTTTGGTAATTAAAACACTTCCTTACTAAATGAAAACATAAGTTCTTCTGAACATTTAGAAATAAGAAGGTGTTCACCCTGCTTTTGCTTATATTGACATTAGTCATTATTAACTCTACTGATGCCTGGCAATTACGTGAAATTGCTGAGAGAGGCCATACAGGCCAAAAGGAGGTGGAAATGAGTCTGTGGAGGGAAAAGCAACTAAGAGGGTATGAGCTGAAGCCCACATGGGGGTACTTAATATTCACCTACTAGCTAAGTTCATTTCCACCTGCCTTTCTAAGTCCATTGCATCAGTCATTGCTGCTACTCCACTGAATTCGAAATTGGCACACACTGCCTTTCTTTAACTGCTTACATCAGCTTATCTGATTACCTTACCAACATGGCCAATTTATCACTCATACCATTCATGTCTCACTGGCCCTACAGACCTCCACAGGGGCTATGTTACTTCCTCCAGGCTGATTTTTGGTTTACTGTGCCAAATTCGCCACTGTTGAAAGCAAATCTCTCTCCACCAAACATAGTGAAATGATTCTCCAGTGATGTAACTGAATATAATTGCCAGTGAGCCATGTTCTCAGCTTGGCACGTTGTCTCCTTCAAACAGGAAGTTTGCACACAGCAACTGATGTGATTGATAATAATACTTAGGTAGTGTAAGAGTGATGTTGTAGCCATTACATAGAGCATTGCTTCTCTGGAGTACTTTACAAACACTGCCTTGTCTTGTAGTGGCAAAATATTTGCACTAATCCTGCTTCTATAGAAACACAATCTAAAAATGTTCACTGATTTCAATAAGACCAAAATCAAGTCCTTTTTCCCTGGGAGATGAGTCAGGGAAGTTAAATGGTTTGCCTGAAGTCACAGAGTGCCAGATCCAAAAGGTATTTAGGTATGTCACTCCTGTTTAATTTCCTGAATGGAAGTTAGGTGCCTAAATCCCTTTTTGGATCTGGCCTGGAGTGATTTTGGTGTAACTGGGATTAGGTTCCGTAATTCCTGGTTTAATTTTAAAATCTGCTACTCCCCAAAAGATCCCAGATGTCATTTTTGCCGTCATCCAGTATTATGTCACCTAGGAAGTTATTTTTCTGGTTTTGTATTCAGGGGTAGACGCATTACACAGTGGTCTATATAATCTGGGGAAGTATTCTGATTACAGCATGCTCTTTGGGCTGTTCTGTGCTCCTTGTGATCTCTGCAGAAAATTGGGACCTGATGTTAATTTGCTCTAGGACCACTTTCCATTGCTCTAGTGGCATAGAAAGGTGGTAAAAAAATTATTTTACCACCTAGCATAGGGAGAATCTCTGGGTGACACCAAGCAAACATGATAGTGCCATACCAGTCCATTTTGTAAGCCCCAAGTGCAAGGAGAAGGAGATAAGTGCAGTCCAACTATTTCCAGTTGCATTATCCACCCTTTTAAAACAATAGGGCATGTCTACACCACACTCATAGCCAAGACTGCTGTGTAGTGTAGACATTGTAAACTTGCTTAAGTTGGGTACTCATAGCAATCTAATGTTAGTATCAGCACAGGGTTCACTACCCAACTGTCACCCAGCTATACAGGTGGCTTTTGCAGCCTAGTCTGAATTTTCTCTGCTGCTGTGATGACACTGTTACTGATACCCAAGCTAACTTGTTTAAAGGAAGGTTGGGTACATCTCCACTCTACTACAATCACAGCACAGATATCAGTATAGATGTACCCACAGGAAATCTAGTGTGGGCTGAAGTAGCCCTGAAGCTCTTCTACTTTATATGAGGCAAACGATGGGGTAAAGCCATGTTTGATATCAATTTCAGTTTCTGTTTGGAGTGCTGAATTGGGCCTTCAAGGTTCACATTTTAGGCCCTGACCTCTAGGTCATTCAGCCTCTCTGAGAAGGGAACAGCTAGAGTCACTCAACAGCAAGTCAGCTTCTTATCTGAAAAAGAACATCACATATTAACAGGCTCTGAATTGAAGGATGGTACCAATAATCTGGACATCTTGGGGGATAAGAAAACACTGGGGGACCCATAAGATTCCTTGACTGAATGTGCCTTTTCTGCTAATTTTTTACCCTATTGTCTCTTTAAACAAAGAGTAGGAGGGGAGTTTGGTTTGATCTGAGAGAGAGGCAAACTTGTAGAGTCAGTTCTTGTTTTATTTGGAGCTGACACAAAACTCTGGTTACACTTATTCTTCATTTTAACAGTCTAAGACTAGCTCTTATTTTATCTGAACCACTGAAGCTGTCTCCATTTAAGCTGTGAATGACCCAGCTCCCTTTTTGGATGTTTCTGTCCCTGGTTTTTCAGGAGTTCCCCACTTCCCAAAAAAAGGGCCACTGGGGAAGGGTCTTTACACAGTATTGAGGTCAGGAATTTAGATGCAATCCTCTTCATGCAAAGAGGCGGAAGATGCCCTTCAAAGTTTTTATCAGACACAACCCAGTCTCTCTGCAGTATTTACACAATCAGCTCATAACCACCATACCCATAACTAGCATATCAGAATCTGGGATTGACGCTTTGCTTAAAGGATCAACATGTTTATATTTTGTTTCACAGCATCAGGAGAAAAGGCTGAGCAGTGACTGCCTGATTACCATACTTCCTCTTTGCCCACTGTCAAACAGCTGCCAGCATGTCTCAGAACAGACCCTTCCCCCCTACCCCCAAGAAGTTCCCTTGAAATAGGAGTGGATAAATTTTGGGTTGTCTCTCTGGTGATCTTGCCAGGAGCATGTTGTAACTCTAAACAGCTGACTTACAACACATGCTGCATGGCAGGGGTCCCTGGGACCCTCACTGTGCAGCCAGTGAAGCTCCCAGCAAGCCTCTTTGCCCCCTTCCCTGCTACTGTGGGCAGCATGAGCCCTCTTCCCCCACCTATTGCCACCACTGTGGCAGCAGCAGGCTCACTGGGTCCCCTCACATCATTTTGCCTTGCCCCAGAGACCCCAGCAACCACAGCAATGGGAGCATTGCAGGGGGTGGTTGGTCAGGAGCCCAAGGGCCACACATTAACCCCTTGTGGGCCAGATGTAGCCTGTGGGTTTACAGTTGGACAGCCCTGAGTTACGTGGAATGGGACATGTTAGCTACTTCAGAGTAACGAAATGAAGAGGTAATGGATATTAGGGGAAGGGCTTGGGGAGAATCACTTCTCATTTTGTCATAGCTAAGATAAAGGATACACTTTAGACTCCTGGACAAAAAGGAGAGCAGGCAGCATTTTTCAGCTCCTTCTTTACCAGAAGAAGTGAAGAAGTCAGGTGTGGTCCTGTGGGTGAAGCTCCTCGGGCTCAGAAGAGGAGGCTTATTTTCTAGCCCTATTACAGACTTCATATGTTCCCCACCCATAAAATGGCAGGCAACAGTACTTTCTTTTGCCCATCCGTCTCTCTGGTGTATCTACACTGTAAGCTCTAAAGACCAGTGACTGTATCATCCTTTGTGTGTAAAAAGTGCTGAACATAACAGGGTCTTGGTGTTGGCTGGAGTGTGTAGCTGCTACAGTAATCCTCTGGATATAGTTATTGTGTATTGCAGGTCATTCCAAAATAGGGTTGTTCCCCCATGTTTGTTTTTTTGTGTTTTGTTTTTGTTCATTGTGCTAAAGCAATGAATCTAGTGTGGAGGACAGATCATTCTCACAATCAGAGCCAAACACATACAAGCCTCAGGTTCTTCCGCCATCTGTGTGGACCAGTAACTCCAGTCAATCCAGTGAAGCCATGCTGGTTTAAAACTAATGGGACAACAGAACCAGACTCATGCCAAATTGTGTCTTCCTTTCTGCTGTTCATCTCTGAGGACTTGGCAACAGCAGGGGAGGACTCTCCCTTTCCAACTACTGGTGCAACAGAGAAACAACAGGATTGAGCGATTTGAGAGCAGTCCAGTGATACAGTGACACCTCTTGCTGAGGCGGATATGTAATAAGTGTCTGACAACAAGAAGGGCTGTTTAGTAGGACTGTGTGAAGCTTCAAGTGGTGATTCAATTTGGAGGCGATTCGGCCTGATTTCAATGGCCGAATCTCCGAATCCAAATTGAACCAAGGGACCAATTCAAAGGTCCGAATCGATTCAAAGCTCTCCGAATCTTCAGAAAAGATTCGGAGAGCTTTGATTTGGGCAGGTAAGTACTAGGGGTGAGAGAAAGAGGAGGGGACCATGAGGGGACCCCTGCCCACCCCAGCTAGGTACTTTAAAGAAAAGCCCCGGTGCTCACCAGTGATGCTGGGTGGAGGGTGAGGGGGCTATCCCCACTGCCCCATGCTGCATGGGGGGCTCTACATGAGCCCCCTGACCCCCCAGCCTCTCCACGGATGCCCCACCCAGGCCAGCTCTGGCTCTTTAAGAACCCCTCCCCCCCTCCCCCCCCCAAGAAAAGCCCTGGGACTAGCTGCTCCTGGGGCAGTCTTGGGGCTTCAGGGGCTTATGGAGAGCCCCCCACATGGTGCAGGGAAGTGGGGGGCAGTGGGGCTTGCCCCTGCTGGAAGGAGCAGTGAGTCCCAGGGTTTTTTCAGGTTTTTTTTTCTTAAAGGGCCAGGGCCAGAGCTGGCTCAGGTGGGGCACCCGTAGGGGGATGGGGGGGCAGGGGGCTCATGCAGAGCCCCCACACAGTGGGGGGCAGCAGGGATCACCCCCTGCCTGGCAGCACCTGGTGAGCTGGGGCTTCTTTTTTTTTCCAGCTGCCAGGAGCTGGAGCGGACGGGGCAGCCATTATCGGGATGGGAGAGAGGTGGGGGATGGGCCTGGCCTGCCTGATTTAGCAGCATTGAATCAGGACACTGATTCAAATCACCAAATCGAATCACTGTCCCCCGAATCAGCCGAATCCAAAGTAAATACTAGCCGGTTCACACAGGCTTACTGTTTAGGAAATGAAAGCTGTGTTCACTAGTAAGCTCTGGATGGTTTGCGTTGTTTTGGTCACAGAAGCCAGGTCAAACCTGTTAGCTAGGTTTTCAGCCCCTGGGCATTACTAAGGAAGCTCAGAGGATCTCAAGGGAACAAGTGAATTTGGCCCCAGACATTTTTTTTAACTGGTCTGGTTGCATGAGTTGTACCAGGGTTTCCAAATCAAGCACCCAAGTTTCATGCTTGTCTTCATGCCTAGACATTGCTTCCCACTGAACAGCATGGGCCCAAGGCTTTGGCCAAAGCTTAACCAAGATGGTGGTTTACAACCTGTGGTCTGTGGACCTCTACAGACTATGTCTAGGGGGTCTGTGAAAGATGACAATGATTAATCAAAAGTATGTGAATACTTGCACTTACAATTCAAAGGGGATCTGCACCTCCATTCAAAATTTTCAAAGGGGTCCACAAATGAAAAAAGGTTGATTGAAAACCACTGGTCTAAAATATATAAAAGTCCAATTAACTTTTCATGTGCTGTAATTTTCAAACACCATTGAACTTCTGGGTCTGTGTCCAAACTGACAATGGAAGAATTGAACTATTCTTATGTTACTTGTGGCCTGACCTGAGCCAGGGAATACCAGAGATCTCAGGAGAAATCGGGTGTTGTGAGATACCCATTCACTTTTTCAGGTGAAAGAAATTTGGACAAACTCAAAAGAAGCATCCAGATAGAATGGCAAACTAACTTTCCAGCTCCATCTAACTAGCTTTTTGGTGTGAGACACCTCCTACAATCACTAAGTTCCCAGAGGTTGATAGGAGAGTTTTCCATCTGATATCAGGAAGTGTCAGGTGTTGTAAACAGAAACAAAGTTCAGAGATACAGAGTGAATGTCCTTAATGAAAATGTTTCCAATAAAATGAAACTTCAGCACAACATCAGCTGATTTCATTATGTTCAACACAAAGGTCACCAGCACCACAATCACCTGAGAAATGTTTGTATTGCACTTTGGAAAGTGACCCGGGACCAGGTCTATGAACATTTTATTTATCCACGGACGTACCTGAGACTAAAGCATGTGAGCCAAGAGACAGAAACTGGAAACTCAAATCTGCATTGTCTAGACGTCTTACAGGAAACAAGTGCTTTTCCTTAAGACTTTTGGGACTTTTTTTTAATGATAATGGTGTTAAAGTGCAATCCTGCTTGGGAAAGTGGCGTTGCTCTGTTCCTGTGTCAGCACTCAGTGTCAGATTTTCTGACTTTAGTGGCAAAAATACATCTCTACTGCTTTTAACTTCTGTTAGACTTACAGAGTTCAGATGTTTGAGACGGAAAGCTAGAATCCATTTTTCTCATTGGACCTATTGTCAAGAGATTCGGGCACTAGGACCAACATTTTCAGAATGTGTGTGTCGCACTGAGATGTTGCAAGTGGTTCAAAACAGCACTTAAAATGAGTACAAATGTTTGAAAATTCTGGCCTGCATTTCAAACTGATGCATCTGTCCAAACCCACCAATGGCAGTAAGACTGCCCAGGTGTCACTGAGGGCAAGATCTGAATCTGAGGAGGGTTGCAAAGGTTTCCCAGAGAGCCTAATTTGGCCTGCAGAACTTTTATTTCCAGTGATGATCTGTGACAAGGAAAAGCACAGCTTGGATCTTGGATCCTAAGCTGAGTTGGCAGGACTGATAGCTGGTGGGGGTGCTTATACATGTAAACTGAACATATTTGTTTTGGAATTCAGTAGGGAAAAAAAAAGGGGGGGAGTGCACAGGGCTGTTCTTACAGTGTCATTTTTCCAAGCAGGTTAACCCTATATAGTTTCCTAGTTGGTAGGGTCAGAAAGGGCCTGAGCAGATCATCAAGTCTGACCCCCTGCCATGGCAGGAAAGAGCACTGGGGTCAAACGACCGTGGCGAGGTGTTCATCCAGCCTCCTCTTAAAGACCCCCAGGGTAGAGCCAGCACCACTTCTCTTGGAAGTTTTTTCCAGATCCTAGCTGCCCTGACAGTGAAGTAGCACCTCATGATATCTAGCCTAAATCTACTCTTTGCCAGCTTGTGACCATTATTTCTAGTCTCTCCTGGTAGTGCTCAGGGGAACAGGGACTCCCCCAGTGCCTGCTGGTCCCCACTGACTAGTTTGTAAATGGCCACTAGATCCCCCTGCAACCTTCTCTTGTGGAGGCTGAACAGGTTCAGGTCCCTTAGCCTTTCCTCATAGGGCCTGCCCTGCTGGCCCCTGATCATGTGAGTGGCCCTCCTCTGAACCCTCTCCATGCTGTCCACATCCTTCCTGAAGTGCAGCGCCCAGAACTGGACGCAGTACTCCAACTGCAGCCTGACCAGTGCTGCATAGAGGGGGAGGATCACCTCCTTGGACTTGCTTGAGATGTATCTGTGGATGCATGACAAGGTGTGGTTGGCCTTCCTGACCGCGTCCCCACACTGTCGGCCCATGTTCATTTTGGCATCAATAATGACTCCAAGATCCTTTTCTGCCTCTGCACTGATGAGAAGGGAGTTCCCCAGCCTGTAGGTATGCTGCTGGTTCTTCCTCCCCAGGCACAGTTTTATAAGCTTTGTTTCAAATGCTTGCTGGCAGTGTGATCACATGTACTCACTCCAGGGACAGGGAGAGGCACTGAAAATGGAGAAGTTTTACAAGCCAGCAGGTCAGGCCCCTTCTTTATCTAGCCTGTCTTATTAAAGGAGTGTATTATGACAGTGTTCCAGACTTGTTACAACCTGACATGTCCAGATGAATGCTCTGCACTATACTCCGTCTCCAGAGGAAACCTCACTACTCTATACTTTCTATCATTTAGTTTTTACAAAGAGGTGGGCTGATACCCCTACATTTTTGGGAGGATATTATAACGTCTGAAATAGCAAAAGTCCACTGTACTTTACCTCATATTTTATCTCTGTTCCATTTAAATGGAATTATTGGAATATTAGTGGTCTTCCTGCGCAGGCCAGCATGTTGAAGGCATGCCAGTTTCTGTAGCCAGCAGCACAAAAGTGATGTGGCTAGCATCACATCAAGCTGCCTTTGACTCTCAGCCCAAATACCAGATACCCATTTAGAGGTGGGTCAGCTTGAGTCTGCATCGACACACCTCTGGAAACCAGTAAGACACCTTAGTGGCTTTGCCACCACACCTAGATAAAATTGTGGTAGTGGGATATTTAATAACTGCTGTGCTAAAGTTTGCTAGCTTTGCACATTTGATAATAACTTGGATTAAAGATTTAGTGCTGAGCACTTCCCAAGTTAGGGAACTTCAAATCCAGATTAAAGCCCTATTTCCCCATAAAGATTGTGAGTATTTATATTATTTGTTATTAATATTTATATATTTATTATTATTTATATTCCAGTAGCACTTACAGGACCTAGCTAGGATGAACATGATATCATGCTGGGAACTGTATAAACACAGAGTGTGACAACCTCCATAGACAAGATCATGGTGGAAGGGGAACAGAGGAATGAAGGTTTTAAAGCAAGTCAGGAAATAGAGCGTGAGTGTGAGATATATGAATATGCTGAATCTGCATTTATGAATCTAAAGTTACTTTAAAGTCAAATCTGCTAATGCCATTGAACATATAGTTTTTACTTTATGTTCACAATATATTCTGTGCCTGCCAGTCCAGCAGCACTTTTTCCCATACTTGTAGCTTGAGTCATTTATTTATGAAAGCCCTGGGACAAACATTACAGTGGGGTGCACCAATTCCTGGGCCACCAACCTTGCTGTGGGACAAGGTCACAGCAAGTGACATAGGCAAAAGCAACTCCTGTGCTATGGATGTGCAACGTATCTTCAGCTATGAGCTCCACAGTCATCGTTCAGCTGAACAATGAGTCAAACCAACCTCCCTTCCAACCAAATCTAACACTAACATTGTTCAGCCTTTGCAACAATTTGTGTTTTAACTTGAATCTTAAACTGGGCAGCTTAGCCTGTTTCTAGTGGAAATGCGTTAAATAATATTTGACTTGGGAGCCCTCATTGCTTAGCGCTAAAAGACCTCTAAATGACAATTTGGGGTTCAAACTATTGTTCCCAGAGGCAGGTGGCATTTTTTTCCAGGGGAGAAAATGAACAGTGCTGCCCCTGGCACAATGGGAGATACTGGCGTTCACACAGAAGTAAAATCGCACAAGCAGCGTGCATTATCCAAGTAAGGTGCACACTTCTACCCTATGCATTTTGCCTTCCAACCAGTTAATCTTTTCTCAGTGTTGTCTGGTAATAAAAGTGATAAATACCAGTCTGAGGTCAGTGGTTCCCTGTATAGCAACAAAAATTACAGAAAAGAACAATTATTTGATTAGAGGAAAGATAACTGATTAATCATCAGTTCATTCCACCCGTCACTCGCACTGGAAGGTGACTTCCTAGTTTGTACAGTGAAGGGCTGTGCTGGCATCAGCTCCAGTAGGGAGTTTCCAAAAGAGGGTGAATCAACCAAGAGCCTTGTCAGTTTTCTAAACACTGAGGTCACTGCTGTACCTGAGTACTGTGCCTGTGGTGCACTTTAACACTGGCAGTTGTAGATCTTGCCTACTCATCCACGGGATGATTCTTATCCACTAAGAAAGTAGGATCTTTAACCATGGAACTGTATCCACAACAATAAGCTGGCTTTGAATGTACCTTTGTCATTTGGCCTTGTCACTATCTGATGTCATCAGCATCCACTCCCATATCTGCTATGGCCTTCCCCATGGGTGACTGGTGCCTCCTGAGTCTAGGGGGGCACCTTCAGAAGCCGCCAGAGGCGGTGGATGCAGCAGGGACAGAGCTGGTGAGCACCCACAGAAGCCAGCGGTGGCATTGGTGGCAGGGATGGCTCTACCAGGGCCCCCATGCCCCTCTTCCAATCATCTATGGCCTCCCCTCATCTGTGGGGCTGGAGCTGTAACTGCAGCTTGAGCCTGCAAGATCTTGCATGATTGGCAGGAGGCAACTACATTCCTGTGCAAGTGGAGCCCTTGCATGGACTACCCACAGTCATCTGCACCAAGTGACCAATGCTAGGAACAGACATTATACATAAACTGGTTTAAGTGATTAGAAACTGGTGTAAACCTGTTACAAAACATAAGTTCAGTGCACATAAACCAGTTTCAAATGGTTGAAACTGGTTTAAGATAAACCTGGTTGAATGTAGTATCAGACTTGGGTCAAACTGGTTTATGCAATGTCTGTCCTAGACCCCTTCCTGGTTTAAGTTAAACCAGAGTCCCCCAGCATTCCAGATGCTTTGCAGCCCTGGGATGTGCGGTCTGCTCCGGAGAACAGAGCTGGCCCTGCCCATTTGCTCCCTAGCCAGAGCTGCAGCAGAGACTGCAGGCACAGCAGGGTCTGCCTTGCTTCCCCCTCCCCCTTTCCACCACTGCTCGCTGCTCAAGCAGGTGTTCCTCCCTCCCTCCCATCTCCCACAGCATGGACCCAAACCCCACAGACCCTAGGAATGTAGTATGCTAGCTGATGCTGAGAGGTGTCTGTCTCCAATTTCACTGGGACAGGCAGACAGAACAGTATCTGCTTAGGGCTTTTTGGAGCTAATCAACAGGTCAACTGGTAATGTCCCTCTGTTCCTTCCTTGGAAAAAGCTGTTTAAGAAGAGCTTGAACTAATGAGAGAGGCTTTTGTTTTGTTGATGGGCTGATAAACGCTGTGTTACCAGCCCCACGCTGGCTCCCTTGCCTGTCCGGTTTGCAGACTGTATGAAGAAGCAGGGAGAGGGAGATTGAAAAGCTCAGTATCATCAACAGATGCATGCATTCCACACACCTCCTTTGCCCTAGAGTTCTAGCCTGGGGCTGGGGCCTGGCAACATTCCTGCCCCTTGAGCAGTGAGCAGGGAAAAGCCTGGGACAGTGCAGGCAGGGTGTAAACCCCTCCCAAATCAGAGTGCCCTGCCAGGGCCTGGCCACGTCCCCACCCCCCAGCTCAACACTGGAAGGGAAATGAGGGCTGCTCTAGTGCCCTCTTCCCACCCTCCCTGTTTCTAGGCTGAGCCACTGCAGGCATGTGCCTGCATTTCTGGGATGTCTGTATGATTACAAACCAGCTTAGCCTAGCCAGGTTAGACTAACCTGCAAAGATTGAATCAATTCAGGCTCAGGTTTTTTTGAATGTCTGTTCCTAACCCCAAAGACTTGTGCCTCTCTGTACCCATGCCCTCATTCACATGCATTCAGGGTGACAAAAGGGTACAGAGTGGACTGAGGCTGGGGCTTAAGTGTTAATAAGATGGTTTGCTATATATCAGACAAAGCTCCCCCTTATGAGCCTGAGTCCTGCTATAAAGATGGATTGGGGGTGGGGACAGAGTGAGAACAGTACAGAAGTGCTAGCATTCACACAGGACTGGGTTCTCCTCTGTTCACAATATGACATGTACTTATGCACATACCCTGCCCAGGATGGAGGATCTGTTAGGAGGAAGAAGACTCAGGCCTAACACAGGCTCCGTACAAATGCCACCCTACTTATATATAAAGTCTCTAGAGGTTTTGCTGTGAAATCCATGATAGTATCCAGCACCATTTAATTTTATGCCATTATCCAGCAATTTACAGTGGTTACAACAATGAGATATTCTAAGAAGGTGTGAGGGTGGATGGCAGCACACTGTAGTGACAGGCACAGTATAAGGGAAGGATAATAGGAAAAACTGGTGTGGGATATTAGTCTAAGACAGTGAGGAAAGGTGTGATTTGTGCTTTTCTCAAAAAGGGCAGGGCAGAGCACATGGCAGCAAGTAGTCTAGTGCCAACAAAGGCTCAGCTTGCAACAGGAGGGAGGAGCAGGAGTAAGATCCCTCAAGTTCAGGGGCAGATGGCTCTGAAAGGCTTGGAGGGGGCAGTGAGGTGATCAGCCTAGTGTGTACAGGTGGGAAGAGAAGAGGACTCCTTTAAAAGGTGTCATCCCACAAGCCAGTCTCCCTATCCCTGGAGAGCCTCCAGATCTCTTGATGGTTTCAGGAAGCACACACCACAGCAGGTAGGCAGTAGTGACTCCCTAGGGAGTAGCAAAGGAACTTAGCATTAAGGTATGGAGGTAGGGTGCAAAAGGATTAACCACCCAAGATCAGTCCATTGTCTGTAATTGTGGCCAGGAACAGATATTTTAAATGTGTGTGAGAGAGAACCTAGACTGAAATAATCTAGTTTCTTCCTAAACGTTTTGATTTGGGGTTGACATATTCCCTGAAGCTTGAGGGTCTGTATCCCTTCTTAATCCAGTCTAATGTACCAATGGGTGTTTGTACTATCCACATACATACCAAATCTATTTTTAATCCCTTTTATGAACATGGCTTCACTTATACATCGTAGCAGTGAGTTCCTCCAGGTAATTATGAGCTGTATAAGAAAGCATTTTTTTATCATTTCTAAATTGGTAATCTTTTGCTTTCATTGAACATTCTCTTGTTCTGTACTGAGAAAAGGTGAATAAAAACACCCAAATTACCTTCTTTATGCAATTAATTATGCTATTGGGCTAGATTCTCAACTACTGTGAACCACTGCAATATTGCTGACCCCAGGCATTTAAAAGGTATGAGACAAGATCCAAGAATCATGATACTGGATTGAAAATCCTGAGATTAAAATAATAAACCTGGGGTTCTTTTTTTTTGTTTTTTTTTGGGGGGGGGGAGGGATGAGGGGGAATACAATGTTTCAGACTTTTCTTCATAACCAGTAGGATTACAAATATAACTTAAAAAAATTACAAGTGAGATTCTCACTTCATTATAGGAGCCACAGAGTTGGGACTTTGTGAAAAACATCAAATATTATATGATTCAGGAAAAAAAATCACAAGAGTTGTCCACCCTGTCACTTTGTAATAATGCAACATAAATTTGGGAAATTGAGACAGCAGACTTCTCAAACACTGAGAAAACAACTTCTGTATTTTTAAAAAAGATTTTGGTTACAAAATGTTTTATAAAGTTTTTCTTTCTTTTTTTGTTTAATAGAGTTTACCAGCAGTGTATCATCATACGATACACTCTCATGCCATTTGTCATGCTGATCTGGTGAAATACCATAGATGACTACAAGTGAGACAAGGTTTGGTGCTGTATCCTTGTGCCTGTTGTAACAGTATGTGGAAACAGGTTTGGGAATCCAGAATGATGTATACAAATGTGTGTGCAGGAAAAGGACTCTTCCCACACAGGAAGGGTATTTTTATAAACAGGAAGTTTATCCTCCACCAGATTTACTTCTGTATCAAGTCTTGTTTTAGGTGGAACTCTCTGATTAAGGAGAAGAAAACAGAAACTTGTTCACAGGATGGCACAGCAAATTAGCACAGGATGAAAAACATTATTGGTCTGATTGTAATCTCATGTACACTGATTTCATGCTAGCAGTGACTCCACTACCAATAACTTCAGTGGAGTTGGTCTTGATATACGCAAATATATGTAAGACTAGCATCATGGCCAGAATTTAAAAAAAATGGTTTGATTAAATAAACAAACACACAAATAAAAAAATGCTGCCTTAATGGGGAGCTCGTATAAGTATAGTTAAGCAGGTGTATAAGGGTTTGCAGAATTAGGGCCAAAACATAATTGACTTTTTTGGGGTCTATCACTTGCTGATCACTCATTGTCTCTACAGATTGTATAGCCCAGGGGCGGGCAATTATTTTGGGTAGAGGGCTGCTTACTGAGTTTTGGCAAGCCATTGAGGGCTGCACGACAGGCAGCCCAGGGCAGATTAATATTAATTTTCTAAATTTTTTAGGGGCCCCGCAGGCCGGATAGAATGGCTTGGCAGGCTGCATCTGGCCCCCAGGCCACATTTTGCCCACCCCTGGTATAGCCTTTGACTTGCACTGTTTTTGGAAAGTGTCTCAAACATTTTGTGCATTAAATACTATAATACAAATAGATATTTAATGGATTACTGCATATTTCAAATAGATTTAATATTCTTCATTTATATCCTGGTAAGTTAGATTACAAACAAAAATATTTGGCAAACTATTTGGGAAAACAAATATATTTGGCAAAGTGGCAGCTATTGAAAAAGTTAGTTATTAAAGCTGAGGACAGCTTCAGTTAACACCCATAAAGAAAAGGTGCCACGACTAAACAAGTTTAAACTAGCTGGGGGTTGATTCTGATTGTTGTCCCTGCTGTAACTGTAGCTTGCATAGATACACCCAAGCTAGTTTTAAACAAACTAGCTGGTTAAAACTAGCTATTAGCCAGCTGCTGCTGGTAGTATGGCTGGGATAAGATGGAAACCAGAGCAGGCATCAAAACCTAGCTGAGAAACTGGATAAGTACTTGCTTAGCCAGCATGTGCAGAGCTCTGTGCTACCCTGCTAGCAGGAATTGAGCTGGTTAGTTTGAAGCCAGCTTCGGTATGTCTGCACAAGTTGCAGTGACTGCAGTGTAAACACACCCTAAAGGAAAGTACATGCTTTAACTATGTATTGACTAGACAAGGGTCTGATCAGAACAAGAGATCTGAATGGTCTCACTTTGAGGATGAAGGTTCTGGTTCCTCATCTGAAATTGATCAGGCCCAGTCCTATGAAATAAATCAGAAAACCAGAAAGAGCTGAAACCCTTCCTCTACTTGACCAGGATCATAGGAAAGTAGGGCTAAAAGGGACCTTTAGAGATATTCAGATTTGAAATCCAAATCAGGGTTTCTCAACTAGGTCCTATGTCTAATACTAACAAATAAAGGCACTTCACAGATCCTGTAAGAATGCCCAATTATGTAAGTGTCATATTTGTTTGCAGATACACATGTCTGTCTGCACAGAGGTATTACACATGTGCATATTTACATGCTGATTAGGTCAGAAATGCACTGCAAATATATGTTTTCCAAAAAGGAGTCGATGTGAAAGGGTAGCCATTTCTTCACTGGAATTTGCATTTCTGGTAAAATGAGATGAGTAAATTCCAGATGTTACTGGCCTGATTCCACATCTATCTAAAATAGCTGTGGAATCATGCCATGATTGCAAATCAATTTCTTGAGCCACTGTTCAGAGGCACTGATCCTTCCCCAGCACTTGCTACTCTGCCTGTCCTTTATACCAGTGGATCCGGGAACTGTGTTTTGCTAACCTGGCAAAGATACAGGCAGCTCTTCCAAATCAATTGCAAATTTTAGTGTCCCCCATCCAAGATCTTTCTCTCTTGCACACACTCTTTCTTCTCTCTCTCTCTTTCCCTCTTACCCTCCCTGGTTGTCTAAAAGAAAATGCATCTATTTCTTGGAAAAAAGCATAAACTTCTCACATATTCCAGTTTCTCAGAATTTGGGGGAAGTTTTACTAGGAATCAGTAGCATTAAAATGCAAAGTGCCTCCACTGCTTTCAGAATTGAAAGCCAACCCCTTTTTTTTCCAACTCAGCACTCCTGAAATAACATCTCTCTCCTCCTAACAGCTCTCTCCCTAATAACATATCAGCATCATGACTACATATACATATACAGAGAGAGAGAGGCGCTAGAAAAGGGACTGAGATTGGGGTTTATTTTTGTAGAAGATGCTGAGATGATGAGCAACTTTATAAACGTAGATAGACAGGCAGTTCACTGAATTTTAATTCATTTATGTACATAAGTATCCTCAATAGAGCTAAACATTGAGCCAAAAATGCCATGATTTATGCCTGAACAATCGAGCAGACGTACATGGGCCAGAGCTGATTTCACTACAGATCTGAAGCAGTGCTTCTCAACCTTGTTAGGCTCAAGGCATCCCTCAACAGGCTCAAGACATCCTTCAATAGGCTCAAAGTAACCCTCAGAAAATGCCAGTTCTTAGTTTTCCTTTGTTTTTTTTAAACTACAGAAATATACTTGAGCAATTCTTTGGTTACAAAGAACTCGGAAAGACCAAAGCAGGTCACAAAGTTTTTAAAATGGATTCCAATTTGAAATCTATGGGTTTCTCTTGTGACTCATGTTTGCATACC